>NC_134112.1:92336666-93664583 GCF_040939455.1 Microcebus murinus
CCCGCGCACAGGCGGGGCCCGGGCGCGCCCCGCGTCCCCACCGCGCTCTCCCCCGCGCGCCGGGGCCGGGGAGCGGGCGCAGCGCACTCGCCGCCCAGGCGCGGAGGGCGGGCTCGGCTCCCCGGAAGAGGGGAGAGGGAAGGCGGCCGAAGGGGCCGGAGGGGCGGGCCGGGCTGGGAGGGGACGCGGAGGGGGCGGGCCGGGCTGCGCTCTCACCAGCCTCGGCTCCAGAGCAGCGGGCGGCGGGACCTGCGACCGAGCGCGGCGACTGCGATCGCAACGCAGGGGCCCCACGGTCCCCCAGCGCCCGGCCTCCGGAGCAGCCACTGCCGCCTGCGCCGGGTCCGCCCCGGAATCCCAGAGACTCGCTGAGCCGAGCGGACCCGGGCCGCGGGGAAGCGGTTCCCGGACCCAAGAGGACGCCGGTGGCGCCCAGGGAGCTCCGGGAGCAGCAGCTCCACCACGGGGCCTCGGGGGCGCAGACCTGCAGAGACTGCAGCCGGCGGGAAGGTGAGCCCAGGGGTTGCAGGCGGCATTGAGGGATCAGGGGAGAGTGGGCCTGGGAACGGAGGAATTAGGTTTTCAAAAGTAGAGGGGCTCTCCAGCCAGGGCTTCTGCGATCCTCGGGGCCCTCCTGGGCAAGTACTGACTATCCCTCCCCAAGGCGAGAGCGCTGTTCACCAGGGTGAGAAACTGGCCAACATGGTACCCCATCACCAGCCATCACTGACACCCCATTACTCCTGCTCCTAGGAACCCTCCACTGTGTTCCCAGAGACCCCCCTCTGGCTTTGGCTTGGGGGTCCTGTTGGGGGGGATGTCCTCTCCGAGGCCGGGCTCCAGCGTTCTGAAAAAGATCGCCCATCTCTCTGGCTCCAGTGGCACCACTCCAATCCCCTTGCAGCTGGGAGGAGCCAGGAGGCTGACCGACCCCATACTCTGCGCCCCCACCCCATGCCCACAGAAGCCTTGGAGCTGGAGAGGAGGTTTGGTTCCTGTTCCCCAGCCATTACTCCCAAGTTGCAACCAAAGTCTCTTGCTTGATCCTACGCAGCCCCACCCTCTCTCCCTGCATCTGGGTGCCTGGCCCTGCCTGCCCCACACCCCCGCCCACTGATCTTGGCCGTCTGGCACCCTCTCTCCTCCCATCCCTAGGGGAGCTGGCAGGGGCCCAGCATAGCCGCTGTTGTAATGTCCCTGGCAGTGCCCATGGAGAGGAACGGCTGGACCTGTTCCCAATCAGTTAACCTGGGCCCTCTGCTCGCCAGGGGAACTTGACTCAGGCTCTAGGAGGGGACACCATGGTTCTGACCCGAGACCAGTGGCAAGGAGCTCTCCAGGGCTGTTTGTAGTCCACAGGAGCTGCCCAAGTAATGGAGCCCTGGAGCATTGAGACTTGCTGATCGCTGTCCAGCAGAGCCTTGTGGCTTTTCAGGGCAATGGGCCTTTTTTCTCAAAGGCAGATTAGGATGGGGGTTTCTGTGTACTTGCATAGTGGCAGAGGAAGGAGGAGGAGTCCTCTTGGTCCATTCAGGGTACAAGAAGATGGCTGGCAATGGCTATTGGGTTACCAGGATGCCAGGGAGTGAGATGCTGGGATGGGCTGAGTGTGGGAAAGGCAGGATCCTCCTTCTGGGACAGCTGTCGTCCCAGCTATGCCCATCTTCTGAACCTAGGCCCTGAGTTCCGCCCCACCCCTCACTGTAGGTGGAAGAGGATGGGAGGGCCTGGAAGGTTTAGGAAGCTAAGGTTTCCCTTCCTCGCCTCCCCTTCTTGGCTCCCTCTCCCAGCCCAGGTGTTTCTGCAGAAGCTCCTCCTGGGGCCAAGAGCAGCTCACAGCCAGACAGGGGCCGAAGAAGAAGGAGAGGGGCTCCTGGGGTCCCTGCAGAGCCGGCGCTGATGTGCACGCCCTGGCACAAGCAAGCGCATCTCTCAGCCCCTCCAGGGCTGCTCCCACCCACCTCGCCTCCTATACATTCCCTGCACACTCCGCCAGGTAGATACATCCTCAGGCGTTCACCATCACAGGCACTGCTCCTGGCACTCGGGGGCTTTCTCCCACAACCTTCCACTTACTCATCTTTCATGCACACTTGCTGCCTGCCCCAACACCCTCCCTTATGCTCTTTCCCAGAGCCTCGCATGTGCCCGGTCACTGCACGGAGTGGCTCATTCTAAGTGGCTGTCTGGCTAGACCCAGACACTGCCTGCATCTTAAAAGCCTCCCCCAGCTCCACAGCCTGAGAGTGGGAGGCACATTTGTCTGAGTCAGAGTGCTCTGGGGGACCTTCTCAGAGGCTGGAGGCCTCAAGGGACACAGGACTGTCCTCTGCTAGGTAATCAACAAATTGGCTTCTCCGGCCAGGGCAGCAGGGGATAGAAGGGCCGGAGGACAGCCGCCTCTGCACTGTCTGTCCTGGATGCCACCGTAAAGCCCGATGGGATCCTTCTCACGGCAGGAGGCCAGAGCACGAAGACATGTCCAAGGTGGAGATTAAAGGGTAGAGGCTGCAGCATTAAGCTGAGCAAGGATTACACTGGAATTTCCTGGGCGTTTAACAGCTGCAGGACAGGGCGGGGGACAGAGCTTGTGGTGCTGACCTGGTGGCGAACAGGTGTGAAGACCAGTCCAGCAGCCACAGCAGACATAAAGCCATGGGCCCCTTTGCCCTTGGGACTGTCCCTCTCCCCCCGGACTCTGCAGCCTGCTTGGCCTCACTAAATCCTTCCTTTCTGGGCTCACTCTGCAAGGATGCCCCTCATTATGTGTTCAGATTGGACAGCCCCCTCTGGTGTCCTCTCCCCCTTCGTAGTCCCAGTTCTTTGCTCCACATCGTGGAAGAGAAGCATGACATGGTCACCGGGACAATTTCAACTTCTTGGAAAAGGAGCTTAAGGAATATCCAGGGATAAAAGTTATTTTTGCTTCGATTGTCCATATTGTTTCATTCATTCTCGGCTCCTACTCTTTTTCCATCTCTACTTTCTTCTTATAGATGAAAATTTCTGGATATTTTGAAATCTAGAAAGAAAAAAGGGGGGAATAAAATGTAAACATATCCTATAGTTGTCTAGATTTTTAAAATATTTTCCTTTTTTGTTTAGATTTTAATTATGAGATTTTGTTTTAATTATAAAAATAAGGCATGCTTAGCATAACAAGAAAAATAACTGAAATATGTGTAAGACAAAGTTAATCCACACACCTACATTCCTTCATTTCTACCTCCCACGGTAACCAATTTTAATGGCCCAATATGTCTTCTGCTGTACCTTCCTCCAAGATTGTTTGGCTTAAATTATTTAAGTTTAAAAAATTCATTTTGTGGATTGAGGTCCATAAACTATATTAAATAAGCTTGATTTGTTCGTGAAGTCATCATATTTAGCATTTAATTTGAGCATAGTTAATTTTTAAAAATTCTTACAGATTCACTAATTTAATGTACTTTGTAATCTTTCATTTTTTTATAGTAACAGAATTCACGAGCTATGCCTTATAATCTAAGATTCTACAAGTCTTTAATTTTTGCTAGTTTCTGAAAACAAAATACAGCCTCACTGCCTAAGAAACTGCCTTATTCTTGTAAACCAAAGAAATGTAGCAGGCTTGCGGATCTTGTCTGCACGGTATCAACAAGATATTAAATGATATACCCAGAAAAGAAGCTGAGAAAAAAAAAATTATGAATTCCTAGAATGCAATTTTTGTCACACGGAACTGTGTCTAATCAGTTTCATTTTCTGAGCTATCATTTTACATCCACATTTCTGCTGCTTCTGGGGCTTTATATTTTTAAAGCCTTCTACACATCTGAAATTTGAATATTTTCCTGATTGAGATAAGTTGTCCTCACTCTCGAGTGTTGAGCAGTGCCTTTGGTGAGCTGGAGAAGAGAGTGGATCTCAAGCAGGCTGCGAGGGAGGAGAGCAGGGCCTGGTCTCCCCGAGGTCTCTTCCCGCCCGGGTGGCAGGAGGGGTGTGGTTGGTCCCTCCCGGGATGCTTGGGACCACATGCAGAAGATGCTCCATGTCCACAACCACTGAAGCCACCTTTGAAAGTCAAGTTCTAAGTCCCGCTTGCTTAGTATTCCAGACACATGGAGCAGCTGTCTTCTTTAGGTTTCTGCCTTTGAAATCTGCTTCAAAAGAAGCTGCAGTGGTGTGAACTGGTTGACAGCAATTTATTCCATGTCCCAGCACAGCTTCCTCTTGCCTTATTTGTACTCTTGCAATAGAGATACAGTCAAGATTCTTTTTATATATTAAAAAAAAAAAAAAAGACTTAAAATTACCTGATCTGTTTAATGAGCTAGAACGGACCTAACTTCCTAGTCTGACTCAGCAACTATTGTCTTTTTCCTGAAGAAACTTGTCTATAACCTTCCGTCTTCTGAATCTGAATCCCACAGAGATCCTCATCAAACATTGGAAGTACACTCTGCGTACTTTAAGGTCCTCAACCTTTGCTTTTTAATGTGAATATCTTTTTACTTAGCACAATTAAAAAAAAAAAGGAAGTGGCAATCCACAGGCTGCATCTCCATGTTATTCTTTTCTTTCTGCTGCTTCTCGAGGACAGAAGCTGAGTGGCTTTAACACGCATGTTTCATAATTGCTTTTGCTCTTTTCTGGGTCTCCTGGAGGGAGGCCAGCCTCATGTTTTCATTAAGATGCATGCTAAGAGGATGCAAGCCTGCCCTCTCGCAGCCACACTTATGTTGTGGGTCATCAAAGCAAATGCCTTGCCATTCTTCATCTTCTAGAATGTTCCATAGTATCTGCAGTGCATCTTTTCTATCTTGTTTGGCTGTCTTTCAGGGAAAAATAAATTCATTGAGATGTTTCCAAAATATTTATTATTCCTTCTCCATGATAATTTGTCTGGTTGTACGCTTGAGAAGATACAGTGCTTATTGTTTCTTCTTTGTATAGATTCCAGAATCCATCCATGTTCTGCCTGAAAGAAAGAGATTATTTTAAAGAATAGCTTCTGGGCAAATGGTAAAATAGTCTTCCTTGTTTAAAATTTTACTGCTGGCACATTTTCTGTTCCTGATAACAGTATTCCTAAAGCCTCTGTGGCTCTGGGCAAAATCTGGTGTGTCGAGCCTGTCTCCGAATGAAGCCATTGCGAGTTTGGGGGACGTACCTACCACATGAATGGCTCCAGGATATTTATTAAAACAGCCATAGGTGTTGGTGCCTGTGTTACAGGATTTAAGAGCTGTGTGTGCTTTGTATCTCATCATCTCTCTGTTCTCCTCTGAAGCATTTATTCAATTTGTGAATGACCCTAGTAGCATTTGAGACAGCATTTGCAAAGAACCTCTGTCTCTGAAGAGCAATTAGCCATATGGAAGTGCTTCTTACGCGTCTCCACAGGCTATAAATTGAACTCTCTATTTCACACATAGAGCTATAGAAGTACGAAAGGTAAGTTTCGGGAGCTAGTTGGCAGAAGCCCACTAGACAGCAGCCCTTACGTTTGTAGAAATGGTATCTCTCTGCGATAACTCCACGGATGGAGTTAACACTGAAGGCTACGCCTTCCAGCACAGCCAGCATTACTAGAAAAAAGCTGACGACTTTTGTATTTATCACGTTAAATATAGTTTCATTGTATGATTTCAGTTTCATTGTGGTTTTCCATACCACTGTTTATCACAAGGCCACACATATCCAGGAGAAAACAGGTTGCAACTTCCCTTCCTTCCAATTGGCTTTTCTCTCTCTCTCTCTCTCTCTGTCCTATGTCTTTTCAGCAATCCAGGCAACATGCCTCTTATTTTTCTTCTCAACAGAAATAAAGGAGTGTACTGCTCTCGCCCACACAGTTCACGGACTTTGGAGACACAGTCAGGAGGAGAGAGAGAGCATCAGCAGTCTCTAGGTCAACAAGCAAAGGGGGCACCGAGCTTGTTTGTCTTCACTGCGACACTGGCGGTGGCCGTTGCCCCAGTTCATTTGCTCGTGAGCAAGGTGCTGTGTCTTCTGAGTGCTCGGGGAAGGGTTTATATGAGAGGTAGCTTATTGCGTGGTTACGAGGAATCTTTTTGAAGGCATGAGCCTTCAACATTTTGATTTATTTTACCACGCAGTTATTATATACAGTTTTAAAGAAAATTTTAATTAACAATTTGGTTGAAAAGATAATACCTATGCAAGATTTTTTAAATGCAGAAATGATAGTGACGTGAATCTCCCTTACGCTGGGTCCTAGTCCTCTTCTTTTTTCACAGGTTTTTGGATGTTCTTCCATAAATATCACTCTCTATATATATGTATATGCAAATTCTTCTCAACAAATGGCAGCTTACTTTACACTGCTCTACACTGTACTACTTTCACTTGGAAATTATTTTCATATCAATACATAAACAGTTGCCCGCATTCCTTTTTAACGATGTGCCATAATTTTTTAACCATCTTCCCGTTGGTGGACAGTTAGTTTATAGCCTTTTCCCTTGTAAACGATTCGCGATTAATGTCCTTGTTCGAACATCTGTGCAAACTGATGCCAACAGACAGTACCTGAAGGACAAATTCTTAGAAGTGAAGCTGCTGGGTAGATATTACCCAGTTGTTCTCCCGAGAGAATATGCCAGTTTGAACGGGTAAGCACAGTGTCTATCCGAGAACCCCGTGCCTTCTCCAAGGCAGTGTGTTATCAGTCTAATAGGTAAAAACCGTGTCTTTGTCAGCTGCTGTACCAAAGCATAATTAGACCAGGTGGATTATAAGCAATAGAAATGTACTTCTCGCAGTTCTGGAGGCTGGACGTCTGAGGTCAGGGTGCCAGCATGGTCATGTCCTGGGGAGACCCTCTTCTGAATTTCAGGCTGCTCTCTTCCCGGTGTATCCTTATAAGGCAGAAAGAGGGGGAAAAAGCCCTTTGAGGTCTCCTGAATAAGGGCACTAATCCCATTTGTGGGGGCTTTACTCTCATGATCTGATTACCTCCCGAAGGCCCCACCTCCTGGTCCATCATGTTGGGGGTTAGGATTTAAACATAGGAATCGAGGGGAGACACAAACATTCAGTCTGTAACAAAGGGCTTGTCACCATTGTTTTACTATACCTTCCTTTACATGTAAGCAAACAAGAAGCATTGTTTCATACGTTTAAGCCACACGTTTATTCTTCTATAAGCCATAGGAAAACACATGCCCCTTGGGGGAAGAGAGTCTTTGTTCACAAAGTGTATGCCAGCCCCGTGTGTGTCTGCCCCCTCCTTGCGCTGTCTCGTTCATCACACAGGATCTCATGCCTGCGGTCTTCGGCATTTATTCTCCTGCCTTCCCTCCCGCCATACCCCACAGCTCTCTTTCTGTGCCCCTCTTGCTTCACTGCCTCTCTGAGATTTCTGGAGTGTCCAGGTCCAACCAGGGTGGGGCGTTGGTGTGGGGGCGGGAGGGGGGGACGAATTGGTGTGTCCAGAAGGGTGGAGCAGCTTCTCACCTGCCTGCCTGCAATGGGGATTTCTAACTTCCAATACAGGTGGCTGTTGGAGGCAGGGAGGAGAGTAAATGAAGAGAAAGAACTGGAATAACTCCTTCCAGAAAGGGTAAGATTGACCTGGAACTGCCGCACGCCCCACCTCTAGGTGGGAGAGCCGTGAGAAATGAACACACAGAGCTACCCGCTGGCTCCTGTCCCCCGTGGCTGGTGTTGGGGCAGTTTGAGAGCTGTGGGAGGGGACTTGGGATCAGGTTTTGGGGCCGGGGCTGTATGTGAAGAAATGCGCTTTCCTCCCGCCTCCCTCTCCGGTCCTGTGTGTCTCCAGGAAGCAAGCTTGGCTGCACACCCCCAGTCTTGCGCAAGCGGCAGCCCCGCCCGGGAGCAGGGTGGAGGCTGGGGCGATGGTGGGCGCCCAGAAGATGCCCCATGGCTACTGAGGGGGCTGCCCGGCCAGGGAGCAGAGCGGCGGGCATGGTGTGCAGCCTGGGGGTCCTGCTCCTGGTGTCTTCTGTTCTCGCCCTGGAAGGTAAGAGGGAGGGGAGACGGGCGAACCCCTGCCTGCCAGAAGAGACCCAGCGCCGGTGGGAAGTGGGGAGGATTCAGAAAAGGAAGGAAAGAGTGAAGGCGTCAAGAGAGGGAAGGGCACAGGGAGGACAACCAGGCCCTGAGTCAGGTGTGTCGGAGGAGGGTCCCGGCAGTGGCTGTGCCGCTGCTGGCAGAGTGAGCGGACAGGGAGGGAAGCTCCTCTGTTCCCACTGGGAATGGGCCGGGGGCTGGCACGCTGGCCGGAGGCGTGGCCACTGTGCGCCCCTCTTGTCTCTGGGCAGAGGTATTGCTGGACACCACGGGAGAGACATCTGAGATTGGCTGGCTCACCTACCCGCCAGGAGGGGTGAGTGCCCCTCTCTAATTCTGAGTCCCTCCAGTCCCCCGTTCCCTGGAGAGTGGAATTCAGGGAGGAAACCCTGGGCAGAGATGGGTGGGATAAGACCCCCCACCCTCCCTCCAGAGAAGCAGGGTTTCAGGGTCTCTTCTCCCTGCTTTGCTTGTCATTAGTTTTAAGTCTCAGTAGAAGAGCTATGTCCCCTCCCTGTCCCCTCTCCTCCCCTACGCCCCACCCAAGCCCTGAGCCCCCAGTGCTTCCCTGGCCCTCCCTGCAGTGGGACGAGGTGAGCGTTCTGGATGACCAGCGACGCCTGACTCGGACCTTCGAGGCCTGCCACGTGGCGGGGGCACCCCCAGGCACCGGGCAGGACAACTGGCTGCAGACACACTTTGTGGAGCGGCGAGGGGCCCAGAGGGTGCACATCCGTCTCCACTTCTCCGTGCGGGCGTGCTCCAGCCTGGGCGTGAGCGGGGGCACCTGCCGGGAGACCTTCACCCTGTACTACCGCCAGGCCGAGGAGCCCGACAGCCCTGGCAGCGTGCCAGCCTGGCACCTCAAGCGCTGGACCAAGGTGGACACAATCGCAGCCGATGAGAGCTTCCCCCCCTCATCCTCCTCCTCCTCCTCTTCCTCCTCCTTGGCGTGGGCTGTGGGCCCCCACGGGGCTGGGCAGCGGGCCGGGCTGCAGCTGAACGTCAAAGAGAGGAGCTTCGGGCCCCTCACCCAGCGTGGCTTCTACGTGGCCTTCCAGGACACGGGGGCCTGCCTGGCCCTCGTCGCGGTCAGGCTCTTCTCCTACACCTGCCCCGCCGTGCTCCGGGCCTTTGCCTCCTTTCCAGAGACGCAGGCCAGCGGGGCTGGGGGGGCCTCGCTGGTGGCAGCCGTGGGCACCTGTGTGGCTAACGCAGAGCCAGAGGAGGATGGAGTGGGGGGCCAGGCGGGGGGCAGCCCCCCCAGGCTGCACTGCAATGGGGAGGGCAAGTGGATGGTAGCCGTCGGGGGCTGCCGCTGCCAGCCTGGACACCAGCCTGCGAGAGGGGACAAGGCCTGCCAAGGTGAGAGCCCACTGCCCTGCGCTCGCCCACCACCCCGGCACCTCCCGCCTGCCTCCTGCTTCAGGCTCCTCCCCTGAACTCCCCAAGAGGTCTTGTCCCCAAAAGGTCAGGAATAAGCCATCATAGAAAAGGATCCCTGTTTTTCCCGATTTTATTTCCTAAAACTTGCTATTACCTAATTATCTGAAATTTCTGGAGCCTTTCACAGGGATTGCTGAGGGTTGGAGGGCTCCAGGTCTGAGAAATGATGGAGATCAAAAGGTGTTAGACTCCCCAGCTGCCTGGGGCTGGGTCCTTTGTCCTCATTCACTGGTCAGTGGGGGAGGGATGCAGGTGGAAGGAGGCACCGGCTGCCCCAGCAGAGGGAGGTTATGCAACCAGCCAGAGACACCCACTAGGCCCCCCGCGCCCCCCTTTCTCCCTCAGTGGAAATGCAGCTCTGGCCCAGCAGACGCAAAAGGAAATCTCTGTTCAGGGGAGAGCGAGCGGGGTTAGGCCTGGGGAGGAAAAGAGAACCGGCTCTGGCGGGGAGAAGGCTGTGAGGCCACCTACGTGTGGGCGTACTGGGCACTCAGGGCGGGTGGGTGGAGTGAGCGTGACCCCCACTGTCCTCTCTGCCTCCTCAGCCTGTCCCCGGGGGCTCTATAAGGCCCAGGCTGGAGATGCCCCCTGCTCACCCTGCCCAGCCCGCAGCCATGCTGCCACCACCGCGGCGCCCGTGTGCCCCTGCCTCCAGGGCTTCTACCGGGCCAGTTCCGACCCACCAGAGGCCCCCTGCACTGGTGAGTCCCTGGCCCAGCCCGGTGAGGAGAAGAGGCCGGGAGGGGCCCGATGTACGGAGCCCGTGCCCGACACTATGGGGACTTTGCATTTGGAGTGACTTCTCTTTCCCCTGTTTTCTTGGTGTCCTCCCCACCCCGCCTGCCACCTGCCTTCCTGGCCCACCTCCTGTCTCTCTCCTCTCCCACCTGCCCCCACTGCCTCCCCTCTGCCCCATGCTCTTCTGTCTCCTCCCCTCTGGGCCACCCCTGCTCCCCTCGCCCCTGCTTTCTTCCTTCCTCACCCCCCTCACACTATGACTCCTGCCTTCTCGGCCCTTCCCTGGTCGCACCCTCCGGCCCCCTAAGGCCCTCCTTCAGCGCCCCGGGAGCTGTGGTTCGAGGTGCAAGGCTCAGCGCTCATGCTGCACTGGCGCCTGCCTCAGGAGCTCGGGGGTCGGGGGGACCTGCTCTTCAACGTCGTGTGCAAGGAGTGCGCAGGCCAGCAGGAGCCGGGCGGCAGCGGGAGCACGTGCCGCCGCTGCAGGGATGAGGTCCACTTTGACCCCCGCCAGAGGGGCCTTACTGAGAGCCGAGTGTTAGTGGGGGGGCTCCGAGCACACGTGCCCTACATCCTGGAGGTGCAGGCTGTCAACGGGGTGTCTGAGCTCAGCCCAGACCCTCCCCAGGCTGCAGCCATCAATGTCAGCACCAGCCATGAAGGTGAGCCCTGTCCTCAGCCTTAAGGGTGCCCTGCCTGGGCTCCCTAGCACCCCTTTCCCTCTCCCGCCTTCCAGCCCATTTTCTGGAGCTCTGGCTGGTGCACTCCACCCCCTGATGCTCCTGCTCCCAAGAATTCCCGTCCCCCTAATGACCCGCCCCACTGCAGTCCCCTCAGCAGTGCCCGTGGTGCACCAGGTGAGCCGGGCCGCCAACAGCATCACGGTGTCCTGGCCGCAGCCCGACCAGGCCAATGGCAACATCCTGGACTATCAGCTCCGCTACTATGACCAGGTGGGCAGCAGTGGGGCGCCGCAGCGGGGCTGGTGGCAGCTCACGGTCCGGGGGGCGGGGGCTGGAGGTCAGATGGGGCAAGGACAGGTGCAGGGGGCCTTCATGGGGAGTGAGCCTGAGAGCCCAATGGCCAGGGAGGCTGGGTGGGCACCTGGGGGTCAGCAGGGGTGAGAGGGGCGGGCAGGGAGTGAGTGGCTGTTACCCCCAGGCGGAAGACGAGTCCCACTCCTTCACCCTGACCAGTGAGACCAACACTGCCACCGTGACGCAGCTGAGCCCTGGCCACATCTACGGCTTCCAGGTGCGGGCAAGGACCGCTGCTGGCCATGGCCCCTACGGGGGCAAGGTCTACTTCCAGACGCTGCCACAAGGTGAGGGAGCCTGGGTGGCCTAGTGGGGCAGAGGGAGGCCCAACGGGGTAGGGAGGACAGGCCTGGGACTGTCCTGACCCTGCACCCTGACAGTGTCCTCCAGACTGGAGGTTCTGTGGAACGGAGGGTGCTTGTGGCCCAGGTGACCTTAGGGGCTGTCTGTGGAAGGGTGGGGGGTTGGGAGGTGTGTGTAGGGTGGGGGGTTATGGGTATGCGTGTAGGTGTAGGGGTTATGGGGGTGTGTAGGGGTGGGGTTGTAGGGGGGCTGTAGGGGTGAGGGTTGTGTGTAGGGGTGGGGGTTGTGTGTAGGGGTGGGGGTTGTAGGGGGGGCTGTAGGGGTGGGGTTGTGTGTAGGGGTGGGGTGGGGGTTGTGTGTAGGGGTGGGAGTTGTAGGGGGGCTGTAGGGGTGGGGTTGTGTGTAGGGGTGAGGGTTGTGTGTAGGGGTGGGGGTTGTGTGTAGGGGTGGGGGTTGTAAGGGGGCTGTAGTGGTGAGGGTTGTGTGTAGGGGTGGGGGTGGGGGTTGTGTGTAGGGGTCGGGGTTGTAGGGGGGCTGTAGGGGTGGGGGTTGTTTGTAGGGGTGGGGGTGGGGGTTGTGTGTAGGGGTGGGGGTTGTAGGGGGGCTGTAGGGGTGGAGGTTGTTTGTAGGGGTGGGGGTGGGGGTTGTGGGGTGTGTGTAAGGGTTATGGGTGTGTGTAGGGTGAGGTGTGAGGTGTGTAGGGGTGGGGGTGTGTAGGGTGGGGGTCGTGGGTGTGGGGTGTGTTGTGTGGGTGTGGGTGTGGAGGGTTGTGTGTATGTATGTGTGGGGCATTCGGGTGTGTAGAGGGTGGGTGGGTGGGTGCCTGGGCACATGGACAGGTGCATGGAGAGGCTGAGCCCACCTGTGACCCCAGCGCTGGTCCCCCAGGTGAGCTGTCCTCCCAGCTTCCAGAGAGACTCTCCTTGGTGATCGGCTCCATCCTGGGGGCCTTGGCCTTCCTCCTGCTGGCGGCCATCACCGTTCTGGCCGTGGTCTTCCAGCGGTGAGTGCCCCCCTGCCCTGCCCAGCGCATTCACTCCTCCAGGCGCGACCCCAAGTCCTGGCAGCCCCGGCCACTGCAGAGACGCCACCAGTGCCCCTCTCACCACCAGCCCTGCCGTGGGCCCACATGGGTGCGGGAAGTGGGGCCCAGCATCCCCTCTCTGCACAGAAGGGCGGGGGAGGGCAGGGGTGGAAATGGGAGTGTCATTCCAGGCCCCGGTTTGCCCCTCAGGAAGCGGCGTGGGACGGGCTACACGGAGCAGCTGCAGCAGTACAGCAGCCCAGGTGGGGTCGGGGGAGCTCGGGGGGCGCTGGGAGCTCGGGCTGGGTGCAGGCAGGGCTGGGTGTCCCCAAGGTCAAGGGGAGCTCCTTCTGCCATCATCCAGAAGTGAGAGGGCATGTCGGGGTGTGTGTGGGCAGCAGCCCCTTGCACCCCACCCCATAGCATCCTCCACACCCTTTCAGGGCTCGGGGTGAAGTATTACATCGACCCCTCCACGTACGAGGACCCCTGCCAGGCCATCCGGGAGCTTGCCCGGGAGGTCGATCCTGCGTATATCAAGATTGAGGAGGTCATTGGGACAGGTACTGCAGGGGCGGGGGTGGGGATGGGAGGGCTGGGCTCCCTTGTGGGCCTCCCTTGGCTGAAGTCCCATCTAAACCGCACAGGGCACTGTGAGCCTGTGGTCCTTCCTTGCCCCCCCCCAACCTGCACCTGTCCTCCCAGGCTCTTTTGGAGAAGTGCGCCGGGGCCGCCTGCAGCCCAGGGGACGGCGGGAGCAGGCCGTGGCCATCCAGGCCCTGTGGGCCGGGGGTGCCGAGAGCCTGCAGATGACCTTCCTGGGCCGGGCGGCGGTGCTGGGCCAGTTCCAGCACCCCAACATCCTGCGGCTGGAGGGCGTGGTCACCAAGAGCCGGCCCCTCATGGTGCTGACGGAGCTCATGGAGCTCGGCCCCCTGGACAGCTTCCTCAGGGTCAGTCCAGCCCGGGCGAAGGAGGAGGGTCCTCGGGTCCAGAAAACTTGGGGTTCTCTGGTCTTACAGGAGATGGGGCCCTGTCTTTGCTCCTCCCACCCCTCCTTCCTTCCCAGGCCATTTCTAACCCCTACGTCTGCACCCCCGCCCTCTCATGCTGATGTCTGCTGTGCAGTGTCACTGTCCCCTCCCTGCCATTGCTGACCCCTGCCCCTTGCCCCTCAGCAGCGGGAGGGCCAGTTCAGCAGCCTGCAGCTGGTGGCCATGCAGCGGGGAGTGGCCGCCGCCATGCAGTACCTGTCCAGCTTTGCCTTTGTGCACCGTGCACTCTCTGCCCACAGCGTGCTGGTGAACAGCCACCTGGTGTGCAAGGTGGCCCGGCTTGGCCACAGTCCTCAGGTGAGAGCACAGCCTCGGGGCTCAGCACCCTTCAGCAGGTGCAGGAGGCTGAGCTGGCACCTAGGGTGGGTACCTCAGGTGGGATATCACAGTGTCTTAAGGGAGGAGGCTCCCTGCTGTGCTGGGGAGGTAGAAGCCTGGCGAGGTGGCTATTGAGGGATTTCAGGAACCAAGGCAGTGGAAGGGGACTGGGGAGGGCAGGAGACCTGCAAGAATCTAGAACCACCTCCTGCCCAGGAGACAACATCATCCACCCTACAGGGTTGTTATGAGGATTAAACAAGATGTGTGGTGTAAAACCCCAGACACACATCTGAGCACACAGTAGTTGCTCAATAAACATGACTGTTGTTACAGTTATTACTACTGTCACTTTCGGCTTCACTCCTTAGGGCCCGGGTTGTTTGCTGCGCTGGGCGGCCCCGGAGGTCATTGCACACGGAAAGCATACAACAGCCAGCGACGTCTGGAGCTTTGGGATAGTCATGTGGGAAGTGATGAGTTATGGAGAACGGCCCTACTGGGACATGAGTGAGCAGGAGGTGAGCACTGGCCTAGCCACTGCTGATTCCCTACCCCCCCCCCCATCCTTCCCATGCCGGAACATTCCAGGACTTCCATTCCTAATCTATTCAAGTTCTAAGATCTCATGTCTCTTGGATTCCACATCTTTAAGTTCCTTCCTGGCTATACTGGATCCCAGCCTATGCCTTTACCTCATCACATACTCCCCTCTACTAGCCATAACCTCCCATTCTCACATTGTTCCTGTGACCCCCAGGTACTAAATGCAATAGAGCAGGAGTTCCGGTTGCCCCCGCCTCCGGGTTGTCCTCCTGGACTACATCTGCTTATGTTGGACACTTGGCAAAAAGACCGTGCCCGGCGACCTCACTTTGACCAGTTGGTGGCTGCATTTGACAAGATGATTCGCAAGCCAGACACCCTGCAGGCTGGCGGGGACCTTGGGGACAGGTCTGGAGCTTGGGGCTGAACCCTGGCAAAGCCAGGGAGGGTAGATGCCAACCAAAAAGCAAACGGAGGAGAGGGGGCTAAGATGAAGAGGAGATCTTGACCTGCTTGTCCCTCCCCCTTAGGCCTTCCCAGGCCCTTCTGAACCCTGTGGCCCTGGACTTCCCCTGTCTGGACTCCCCCCAGGCCTGGCTTTCGGCCATTGGACTGGAGTGCTACCAGGACAACTTCTCCAAGTTTGGCCTCTGCACCTTCAGTGACGTGGCTCAGCTCAGCCTGGAGTAAGCAGGGAGGGGGTGGGGCGAGCGCTCTGGGCCTCAGGCCAGGGGTCGTGTGGGGCGTCGTGGAGAAGCTTGCCCACGTTTGACCCCCTCCCTCCCCACCAGAGACCTGCCTGCCCTGGGCGTCACCCTGGCCGGCCACCAGAAGAAGCTGCTGCACAACATCCAGCTCCTTCAGCAGCACCTCCGGCAGCCGGGCTCAGTGGAGGTCTGAGGCCTGGGCAGGAAGCTGTGGACTGACACTGCCCCAACCCTGCCCTGGACACTGGCCAAGAAGGGACATGGGAGATGTGAGCCAGGCTCCCTCTCGGTCCCCGTGTGAGATGCCCACAGCAAACCCAGCTGTCCGGCCGATGCTGCATCTCCAGCCCTGCGCCCCTCCACCAGCCTCCCCACATTAAAGGGAAACAAGGGAATTGCCAATTTCGGGCATGGTGAGGCCTAAGTATGCAAAGAAGGGCGGGGAGGCCTCGCAGGAGGAGCCAGGGACTGGGCGGGCAGGTAGCACCAGAGACGCAGAAGGGGAGCGGCAGGGAGCAGGAAACGACTTTATTATTGGAAGGTGGAAGGTGGCAAGACTCTACCCTGCCGCACCCCACCCTGGGGTAACACCCAGTCTCCCTCCTCTACACACCTTGCCACTAGCCCCGAGACTGCCCTGCGCCTGTCTGGAGCAACCTGGGAAGGGCCCTTTCCCTTCCGACTTAAGACGCTGGGCTGGGGGCAGGGTGTCTGAGAGGGCCAGCCCGTCCTAAAGTGCTCTGACGTGCGGCAGTGCTGTGGGAAGGCGTCACAGGCCCCTCGTGCCGCTGGGGCGTGGCGCACCTGTGCCCGCTCCGTCTGCCCTGGAGCCGGAAGAATGCTGCAGACCTGGAGTGGCTGTTCCCGGCTGGCCTGGCACACACGCATCCCCGGGCGCTCGCGCGACTCTCCTTTTCCCCGTGGTTCTGGGAGATTAGACCTCTAGGTGTTTGCTGCTGTGTGGTTTTGGTTTTGTTTGGATGCTCCCAGGAGAACGAGAGCGACTTCCTGGAGGCCAGGCGGAGCGCGCCCTCAGATCTGGTACTCCCAGCCGTCCCAGTCCTCCAGGCCCCTGCCCATCAGCCCCCGCAGCTCTCTCCTCAGCGTCCCCTGCCGAAGCCTTTCCCAGTTGGCGCTGCTGCGGGAGGTGCTTCGAGACACCGAGGGTGTAGGCAGGGACAGGTGGGGGCTGGAGGGGCGGCCCAGCTCTCGTTTTTCCACCGAGCCCTTGTCCAAGTCCTCCGAGTCCGGGTTGTGGAAGGCCTGGGCATAGCGTAGGAGCCGCTGCCGGCTGACGTCCTGCCTGTCCTCCACCCTGCGGAGTGCGGAGGGCATGAGCGGCAGCTGGGAGTGCAAGAGCGCCTCCAAGACAGAGGCTTCTCTGTCTCCCAGCCCCCACCACGGGTGGCTTTTTCCCTTCTCTGCAGCCAGTGTGGGTGCTGAGGCCACCGGCCCTCGGCAGCCAGGCCTCAGGAAGCAGCAGCTCTGGGGACACTTTGAGGGGTCCAAGTTCCTCAAGGGGCCCTTTCTTCACCAGCTCGGTCAGCAGGCATGGGGCCCCTGGGAGCAGCAGGTGGTCCGAGCTGAGGGACACCATGCATATACCACTGCTCAGGGGACACCCACCCCCACGACACTCACCGCAGGAACCAGCGGTCCCCCAGGCCATACTCCCGCCCGCAGATGCCAGAGCGCGGCCACAGGCAGCGAGGCAGCTTCCGCTCCAGCATCACCGTGGTGGCCACGACCTGCGTGTGGGGACAGAGGGGAAGTCAGATGTGAGTGGGGGCACAGACTGACAGATGAGAGCTGTAGACTGAGAAGAAGGCGGGGAGTGGAGGGGCGGCAGCTTAGCAACAGGGAACTCTGGAGCTCGTGGTTTCCGGGGATGAGGAACAGCACCCCTGATCTGGGAGGTGCTGTGAGCTCTGCCGATCCTCCTCTGTGGGAGAGAGTTGATGGGACTTGAGCCCCACGATTCCTCACCCAGTGACCTGACATCCCTGGCAAAGCCTGGCAGGAAGCAGGCAGGCGCAGGAGTGGCGCAGGTGGGATGCATGGGGGAGGCAGGAGGGTGTGCAGGTGGGACGTGGGGGGATACAGACAGGATGCAGGAGAGATGTAGGCAGGACGCAGAGGGGGTACAGGTGGGATGCAGGAGGCAGAGAGACCTGTTCCAAAGAGAAGAGGGACCAGAGCAAAGGAAATAAAAAGGAGTCTTAAGGGCTCCTGGATATTTTGCCCCTACAGACATCAAAGCCTCTTATAAACATCCCACTTCGAAGGTCTGTTCATGGAGAAAATATTTTCCCGTTTAGCTAGCTTAGTTTTTCACTCCATTTTCTACACAGCACAATTAAATGCCTTTCATTTGGGGGATTTCCATTTTTATTTTGCTGAATTAATTTTTTGAGATAATTTCTTTTCTAAGTATATAATTTTTAATGAGGATTTGATTCCTGAAATGGCTTTCTGTCTCCATCACGATGATCTGACTGAGGGTAGCTTTTGCTATGATAGGAAGTTTTCATGGCATTATTTTTAACATGTCCAATTTTTCTGGGTCAAATTTTGCAGAATTAAATATAGCCAAGAAGACTTGATACTCCAGTGTTTATTAGGGAACAGAATTGACTGGATGTGGTTTTAGCCACTGTTAGCTTTATTTCTTCTTGATTATTTCAGAGAAGACTGAGGTTTTAATTGTTGAGGAAACTGTGAGGAGTTCTTTCCAGTGATTCCGGTATTGCTTGGTTGCATTGCTAATCCAATTTCTTCTATATGCCTTGCATGATTTTATACACCGTGCAACGACTGGCCAAACATGCATTGGGTTCTAAATATGCTACCTCTATCTGAGCCTGACCAGCTACTTGGCAGGAAGGGCTGGCTTGCACCAACCCCCCAGCCCCGGGGCTCACCTGGGCCCTCCAGAGCTCGTCCCGCTCATGGGCCACCCGCCAGTGCGTGTCTCCCATCATGGCGATGAGGAGATTGAGCATGAGCAGCGTGGCGATGATGGCGAAGGCAGAGTAGGTGACACTGTACATGGTGGGCAGGTCCACGCTGTAGTTGGCAGGGCCATCGATGATGGTGAGGAACAGCTCAAAGGTGCTGAACAGGGCCATAGGGTAATCATAGAAGTGGCCCAGCTCTTCGGGGTCCTGGGTCTGGAAGATGACATAGAAGGCTGCTCCACCCAAGGGGGTGAGGGTTACCTTGGCAACCATATAGGTGACTGGCCCACACCCAGCTCACTGCTGCCCGTGTTGGTCCTGTCCCCTCATCTCTGTTATCACTGCTCCAGCCACCCAGTGCTCCACACTTTGGGTTTTATGGTCCCTTATGTTCTACAAGGTTCACACTCCTCAAGAGCCACTGCTGCCTAACGCTCCCAATTTTCTCTCACCTTTGGGGCACGTCCCATCTGCAGACATCGTACGGCCTCCTCCGATCTCTGCCTCCTCTCCCTTCCCCAAGTTCAGCCAGAGGCATCTGTGCTCTCTAGGTCCCTCAACCTCTTCTTCCCACATCCCCCATCCTGGACAGATGACTTACCTGAAGCAAAGCCCAGGATGACCACAGCCATCAGCCAGCAGAACCGCATCAGGTCTCCAAAGATCATCTAGTGGGGAAGGAGGCAGAGAGAACATCCCCACACGTTCCCTGAGCAACTGCCCCCTCCGACCTCCAGTGAGTCTACCGCAGACTGGTGGCATGCTATGGCCCTCGGACCAACCCCACCTGGCCTGTTTTGGTATGGCCCTTGAGCTAAGAATGGCTTTTACATTTTTAAAGAATGGTTTAAAAAGAAGAAGATGGTGAACAAGACCACGTGCAGCTCGCAAAACCTAGAATGCATACTATTTGGCCCTTTACAAAACTGTTTGCTGACCCCCTGCTCTGGGACCTGTCTCTAGGAAACTTGGGGGGAAGGCACTGACCTTCTGGATCATGATGGTGAAGGGGCCCAGCATCTGGAATCCTCGGGCAAAGTACATGACATTGCACCAGCCCAGCACCAGGGCCAGGGACATGGGCACCACCTCCCCGTCGGTGTTGGTGAGCCGCATCACCATGGTGACCAGCACCATGAAGGCGTAGGTGATGCTGGGGGAGAGCAGAGGGGGTGATGAGATGATAGAGGAGGGCTGGATGATCCAGGGGCCCCTATGGCAAGAGTGGAACTGGACAACACCCACACACTCAGAGTCAGCCCCGGCACGCTCAACGCACAGGGTCACGCACACACCACCGGAGAGGCGCCTCTGGAGCTGAGGTTCTCCAGAGGTCAGGGGTCCAGGAAGTGGAGCCGGAGCCCTGGTGGGAGGCCAGGGCTGGGGCTAGGAGAGGGAGACTCACATGAGGACATGAAATGGGCCCCCGAGGATGGTCTGTCCAAAGAAGCGAGTGGCCCCCATCCTGAGGATGTCTGGAATCTGGAGAGAAGTCCGGGAGATGCAAAGACACTCGTGGACCGGAGCTCGAGTGGGATCCTGGGGCAGACGGCCTCACCCCGGTCCCCGCCACACCTCACCTCCACCAGCAGGATGATCAGAGCCCCGATGACAGTCACTAGCTCCCCCACCAGCCGCATGTCATCACTGGAGGTCACGTAGGCTTCCTGGGGGAGGGGAAGGATGGTCAGAGCACGCAGGGCCCGCAGCATCTCCCTGCACGTGCCGGGTTCCTGTGGCCACGGCCTGTCAGAGCCTTCGCCCCCTGTCCGGTTCGGCTATTCTCAACGGCTCCTCTTAGAGTAAGGGCGTATGCGTGCTCTGTGGGCATCTGAGTCCATACGCAGGTATTTGACATCAGGGTGAGGGGAGAAACATGGGTACAAGGGCAGGGAAGCCATGCCCGTCTGAGAAAGAGCAGAGAGCCGAGCCCTGCCCAGGGTGTCACCTGAAGGAGCTTCTGCTGCAGCAGGGTGTTGTCCCGGGGGCTGGTGCGGTTGGTGGTGCGCGGCTTGAGCGGGCGGTAGACGCAGCACACGGTGAAGCAGATGATGTAGAGCAAGTAGACGGCGCCCAGCACGCAGAAGTACGGCCGCCCGTACCGCCGCCACTTGAGGCTCACCAGCTCCTTCACCGGCGTCTGGTCCAGGATCTGGCGGGCCTGCGGGCGGATGGAGAGCCGAGACCCGGCGGCTCAGAGGCCCCTCGGTCCCCACCGGCGAGCACATGCGGCCTCGACCGCCCAACCCCTACCTCCCGTTTCTTGGTGGTGACGATGAGTTCCAGCAGGGACTGATCGTCCCCTGAGGAGTCGATCTCCGTGAGGTCGTAGAGGGTGGAGGTCAGCGGCCCGTACGTCCACTGGATGTGCTTCCGCTTCTGCATCAGGTGTTGGAACATCTGAGAAGGGTGGGGAGGTCAGGCGCTGCTGGCAAGGGGGACGGTCCCAGAGCGAGCGTGGGAGGCGAGCCGGGAGGACAGCACCGGGAGTGGGTGGGCGAGCTTCCCTTCTCTGCCACAGCCACTGGGGGCAGAAGGACCCACAGTCTGCTGACACCCTGACTCGCTCCCGCAGGCCTCCCCCCAGAGCTTGGGGAAGGGAGCTTGGGAGCTTGGGGTGGGCCTGAGGGCTTAGGAAAAGGAGGGGACAGGCTGGAGGGCGGCAGCTCTGGGGCGGAGACGGCAGGTGGGCCTGGGCCTCACAGGCAATCCCAGCATGGGACCCAGATCTGTAAGCCCCATGCCTCGGGGAGAAAGGGGAATACTGGTTGAGAAGGACCTCCCAGTCTGAGTGGGGAATGGGCCCTCACTGTCAGGGGTGTGTATTCACGTCTATTTGCTCCTGGGGCCAGCAGGGTAGGGTGAGGGTCACGGGGAAGACACCGCAGACAGGGGGGTCCCTCACCACGGTGTTGCCCTCCACTCCGGCCAGCTTGAAGGGGGTGAGCCCCTGGTGGTTGGGCACTGCCTCCAGGGGCTGCAGGTGGTCTCCACGGCCATCGTAGGACAGCAGCAGGTTGTACATCTGGCAGGCGAAGGTTTTGTTGGGCTGGAGGATGAGGATGTGCAACACTGTGTTTCCTGGGGGAGGACACAGGGTGTCACGGGGCCACCGGCCTAGAGTCCCTGATGTCCCCATCCCCACCTGGGGTGGGCCTGAGGGCTGTCCCGCTCCTCCCCTCACCCCCTGGCAGCAGCCAGCCCCCCTCCCCACCCCCGCTCTTACCCAGGGAGTCCTGGGCCCGGATGTTGGCTCCATGCTCAATGAGCAGCCGCACGATCTCCTCGCTGCCCACGCACGCGGCAAAGGACAAAGGGTGCTCCCCTGGGGACACAGAGGGATCCCCGTGGCAGAGAGCAGAGCACGGCAGGACAGGATGGGCTGTGTCCCCCAAGTGCCTGCCTGCTCCTCCCTCGGGCCCCACACCTCAGCTCGGGTCTTGGGGACACTTGTCTGGCAGAACCAGAGGAAGGGCTGTGGGCATTGGCCTATGGCCTAATCGAGCCCTGGAAGGACTGCCTGTCCCAGCTGCAGGGCAGACAGAGTGAGGGCAGGGCCCCCTCTGCCCTTGCCCACCTGTCTGCCTGCCCGAACTCCCAGCCCGCCCTCCTCTTACCGAAGTAGATGAGGTTCTGGGGGCTGCGGCGGAAGGCGGCTCCTGTAGCTCTGGCAGAGACGCTGGCCCCGTGGGCCAGCAGGGCTCGCACCAGGTTCATGTTCTGGTTCACGATAGCGATGTGCAGTGCAGTCTGACCTGGCCGGGAGACAGTCGTCAGTCACGGGACTGTCCCCAGGATCCTGCAACCACCCATCCCGTGAGCACCCATGGTCTTCCTCCCAGGAGGGGCAGCCTGGAATTTAAGGCAGGAGCCCTGGGTTGCTCAGGGTTTCCAGGGGACCCAGTGGCTACCTGCCTCTTTCCCTTCTCTAGGCCCCTGGCATTTCAGGGTCAGGCGCCCTAATGATGTGCCATCAGGACTGACAAGGAGGAAGGGAGATGGGGAAGGGAACGAAGACCAGGGAGGCGCAGATGCCCCTTTGGCTTCCCCAAAGTGTCCAGCACGGAGGCCGATGAAGCGTCCAGCAGGCCACTCCCGCTGCCCACGGCGGGCCCTCACCCTCATAGAGCTCTGATGTCATGGGCTCAAAGACCAGCTCGGGGGCAGCTTCCATCAGCAGGATGGCGGCCTCCAGGTTGTCGTAGAGGGCTGCCACATGCAGTGCCGTCTCCCCCATGGCTCCTGTCATTTACAGAGAGAAGGATCACATGGGGTGGGGAATGCGGACCATGCAGAGTCCGAGGCCCACAGCAAAAGGTCCCCTGGCTGGCCCAGGACGCTGGTGCCGGGGGCCCTGCTCCCTACCTCTCTGGTGCACCTCACAGGCCTTGTACTTGAGCAGCTTGTTCAGAGCCTGGACGTCATTCTCTTTGGCCGCTAGAAGGAAAGGAGACTCCCAGATCCTACAAGGGAGAGGGGTAGGGAAGGTGGCAATGGTGAGCATGCCCAGTTGTGGAGCGGGGGCCCTGGCTCGACTCCATTCCACATGGATGTGGGTGCCCAGCAGTGAACCCCAAGGTCCTCGATCAAGGCAGTCAGGCCCAAGAAGTGCAAAGGCTGCCGATGCCTTGTATCCTGACAGTCAGTTAACAAACCTACTTTTTGCCCATTTAGCTTGTGCTAGAGATTGTCCGTAACTGTTTCCTATTCCCTGGGTGCTGGGACCAGAATGTACGGTGTGTAGATGCATTATCTGTGCATTCCAGGCACGGAGAAGAGTTTTACTTAAACACATATTCACCTCCTGACTGGTTGACCCCTGGAGTGGTCCTGTCTTAGCCTCACCTTGTTTGGCACAGACTTGGGGGTGCAGGGAGTTCCTCTCGCCTATTTGTGGAGGAAGTTGACATGCAGACGCCAGCAGATTTCCTCCCACGGTACTGTGCTCTGCCTACCCAATCTCAGCAAAACCCCCCAATCTTTGCACTTTTGTCTCTGCAGTGGTATATTCCAGGGCTAAACCCGAAACTATGAGAACAAGCCTGGCTCCAGGCTTCCCTTCCTCCCAGGTGTTCGTTCAATCATTCGTTCGCTCATTTTCTCTCTTTCTTTCTCTCTTCCCCCTTTCTTCTCACATCTTAACCTCCCCAGTCTTCCTCCACAAAGTGGACCCCAGAGCGTCAGCAACACACGGGCTCTTATAAGAAATGTAAACTCTCAGGCCCACCCTTTGACCTAGTAAACCAAAATCTGTAGTTTAAGATTACCCGGCTGATTGCTGTGCATGTTAAAGTTTGAGAAGCATTGCTCAAATATTTGAGTGTGGTCCCTGCACATGAAAACCTGTGGCCATAAATCAGAGGTGGATCTCCATGTCAGACAGCCTGCATTAAAGTTTGGGAGGCAATGTTCTCCACCATTCCCAGACCAGCTATCTGTAGGGTCTCGGGTACTATTTCATTTTACCTATTAGCACCTATGGAGACATAAACTGTGGCCAATAATGACAGAGACAGAGAAATAACAGGATCCAATTTAGAGGATTCATTTATTGAATTTCATGTGGACCTGCCTAAATATTCCCATTCTGCCCTCTGACCCTTCTTGGGTTTACCCAATTTTGGATTCATGGATCGGTTTTTTGGTTCTGGTGTCTCTGGGTTAGATTATTGTCTCTCCTTACTTATTATCCACTTCTCACTTATTTTAGGCAAAATCATTCTCTGACTCCCCAGACCATGTTTCTAGTCTTATTCCTACAATGAACTAAAAATCTTTTTAAAACTCAAAACTTACCTCAACTAAGACACATGGGTCACTTTGATTCAATTTTCTCCCTCGGCCTGGAGCCATTTGGTCTTTCTATGGGAGTGAATGAAATAACCCTGTTGACCCATAGATGGCCAATTATGTGACCCACAAAAACACGCAGACAGGAGCTCACATCCTGAAGTGCTGGCAGCGGCAAGAAACCTACTCCAGAGCTGGGGTGGGAGGACCATCAGAGACGAGCCACGCGCCCAGACATCTCCCAGGTCTCCCCTGCATGTCACTCGGGCAGCCACCAGACCCTGTCAACTCAGCATCTAAAGTTCTCTCTCCATCCAGTCCCCACCTCCTTGCCCCTACTCACCTTCACCAATTCACGTCCTCATTCTCCAGCCCAGGATTAGTAAAATCTCCTAACCAGTTTCCCTGCACCCCTCCTAACCCCAATCCATCCTTCTCGATGCTGCTGAGACAATCTTTCTAAGTGGTGAATGCAATTGCAGCTTACAAAAGTCTGATGGGTCCCTAAACGCCCAAGGATAAGGAACACAGAGGCCTTTACAGTCTTTGTGCAAGGACTTTTCCACCCTCTGCTCCTCCCGCCCACTCCTTACACCTGGCATTTCGGTCTCACCACGTGCGTCAGCACCGCGGAGCACACTCTTCTCCCTGTGCCTGTGCCTGTGCCCACAGGGTCCTCCCTCCTGGACACCAGTTCCCCCAGCCCATGCATTGTCCATTGTACCCAGGGATACGCTGGGCTAGAGCAGGTGCTCACTGACACCGTCTGTGGAGGGAAGGAACCGACAGCAATGCCAAGGGGTGGTCTGGTATCACTGCCCTCCTTCCTGTCTCCGTCAGCCACCCCTGAAGCCAACCTGCAGCAAACGTTATAATCTAAGTGAAAAGTAGCGTGCTTGGTGTGCAGATACAGCTGCAAAACAAGCTTTCTACAACCCTTTCACCACCACCACCACCCCCAGCAATTTGCCCACACTTCTCTGCAGATATCCTACAGCCAGAACTGGAATTGAAGGAAACAAAAACAGCTTCCCCCCACACACCACACCCCCTCCCTCCCCAGGAAGTTCTTCACTCTCCCCTCTGGCCTTACTGTGATTTTGGCATCTTTCACCGTGTGCTGTAATCAGTCCCTGTCTCTTCCTCTACACGGAAGGCAGAGATGCCGCTTACTCATCTTTGCACCTCTTCCCTGCCCTCCTCCAGTCAGCTTCCAGTTTTGTCCCCATTTTGACCACCTGTGTGACAAGTTAATGGAAAATCTAGAAATGGATCCAAGGTGGGTTGCCTTATCCGAGTGCAGAGTTTTTGGAGCTCCCAGCCCTCTGAGTGGTGGTGTAGTCTGAGGCAGGCCCAGAGGGTTCCCCTGAGTCCCTGTACAGCTCTGAAGCCCATAAATGTCCCCCATAAGTCCCCATTATCTCTATAAAGTCCTTTGCTAGCCTCCGCCTACACCTTAGTGGGCCTGGGAAGGACAAGAAGCTATTTTCAGGTCCAGGGGTGACAGATTTACCAAATAAAAGAGCAGGATGCTCAGTTAAACTTGAATTGTAAACACATAGCTACTTTTTAGTGTAACTAAAGAATGTCCCATGCAATATTTGGACATCTTTATACTAATAACTTATTATTTATATGAAATTCAGTTGAACTGGATGTCCTGTATTTTATCTGGCAACCTAGTCAGACCACACCCTGGGTGAAGAATTGGCTTATGACCCAACCCAGCAAGGTTTGTAGAGAGCTGGCCTCCTCTGGTTGCAAACTCCAGAATCCAGCACCAAGGAGGGAGGGCCGGTGGGTGTGTGGACCGGTTCCCAGGATTTGCCGCGGAGCCATTACTTGCAGTAACATGGGTCAGCCACAAGGGGACAGCAGAGGAAGCCCAGCTCACATTCTTGGCAGCCAGACTGACTCCAAAACCCCCGGCTGTGCTTGGGCCCCACACAGGGTGTGCACAGAGCAGACTTAGCCCAAGATTCTTGTGCTTGGGGCACAGGGACTTCCTGGGCAGCCCACCACAAGAGCTGAGATCACAGCCAGGGAGCCAAGGGCAGGGACAGACCCCACCCCCACCCCCAACAATTATCCTGCCTAAAATGTCAATAGTGCCAAGGAGGAGAAACCCTGATTCAGAGGTGCAATTATTCACAATCCATTTTAGAAACAATATTCTTCACACCAGAAAGAATTGGAAATTCCCGATACATAAAAAATGCTTTTTTACGGATCATTAAGTACTCAACCAAAGGAGAAACAAAAGGTGAAGCCTTTTAAACTCCCACTGATTAAGTAGCAAAAAGAAATTACAGAGCAAATCTGAAATTATAACAATATGAAAGGCATTTTCAGGTTCTTGTATGTGTTGTGTTACTCTGGGCAATTAATTATAAAATTGAACAGTCAGTTCAATATTAGACTGGTGGAAGCCAACTGTGGGGTTCCTGGCACAAAAACGATCATATTTTTGTTGTTGTTGTTGTTGAGTAAACAAATCGATAATCTGCCCCTTAGAGCCACCCCTGGGCTACCGAGCGGGTATCCCCGCCTTGCTATCTCCCTGTGCCCCTCTGCCCCACACCCCTGCTTCTGGATGTGAGCACCACGTGTGCGTAAGTCGGGTTTTGTTTCTAGTTGCTGGGAAACAAGGCAGGATCAACTCCTGAGAAAAGTCCAGATCAGAATCTTAGAGCTAGGACATCCTCAGCAATCGAGTCTCATCTGTTCATATGTCAGATGGAGAAAGAAGCCTGGAGCCCTGAAGTGACTTGTCCAAACAAGTCACAGGCAGAGCCGGACGAGTGCCCATTTTGTCACTTCTCTGTCTCTGTTCTCTGTGTTTGTTAGGGTTGGGGGAAAGTTGGAGGAGACACAGGGGACTGTGGGACCCACTGGCTTCTCCACGAACACCCTCTCAGACGTGGGAGTGTGCCATGCGCAGGGCGGGGCGGGGCGGGGCACACCCCTGCTTGCAGACGCATGCTGGGTGGGTGCATTTCTGTCTGGAGGGTGTTCGCAGCCTCTCTAACTCCGGCCTTTTCCACAAGCCACGCAGCATCTCACTTGTTAGCACGTTTGCTCTTTACAGCCTCCGAACATGGGCTGAGTAATTCTCCCATGTTTCAGAAAGGGAAACTGAGGCAGCATGGCCAAATTACTGCCAGAAGATCACACAGAGTTAAAGGCAGACTACTTGGCCCAGAATCTAGCCCCAGGCTCTTACCACTAAATTATGTGGTTCTTCTAGTTTTATGGCTCCTCCTGCTGCTTCTTGGGGGGTGGGGGGCAGGCCCCGGCAGTGGCCACAGAGGAAGGAGAGAGCAGTCAGGTGTGGGGAGGAGGCATACACCTGGCGCTGGAGAGCCACCTCCCTCCAGCGCAGGTTCCTGGCAGCGGGATAAAGAAGGCGAAGCCCTGGGGAAAGTGGCTGTTTAGAGACTTGGAGCCAGGCCGCCTTCCCAACCGCCAGGACTCCTGTTGTGCACGTAAGTAGATGTGTGTGTATGTGTTTGCCCAGAGGGGCGTGCTCAATAGACTGCAGAGTCCCCGGGCTGACTGTCCACAGACACTTCAGTTCACGTACATCCACACAGGTCCCCACCTGACCCCGGAAAGCCCTCGGTGTGCACTGCCTGCCCTCCACAGCCTCCCCGGGGACACAAAGCCCCAGCATGGGGGGCTGGGGGAGCAGCCTCCGTGAAGCTGCCCAGCACTCCCATGGCAGACACCACAATCCGACACCATGGCTTCCTCCTCTCTGCACCCAGACACTTGCTTAGACCCTTCGTGTGACGGTCACCAAGCTCACCTTAACCCAAGCATTTGCCGATGGGTGAATGTTGCTTATTGGAACATGAGCTCCTTGAGAGCAGGGAATGTGTCATACTTATTTTCTGCAGACCTGGTGGAGTGCCTTGTGCTTAATAAATGTTTAATGCCTTTAATATCAGGAAATGAGAAAATCTAAGCCCAAGGGAGAGATGATCTGGAGAAATGGGAGAAAGCTGAGAGCTCAGCTCAGATCCCGACAATGTGGATTTAGGCAGAGGGGGCTGCATGTTAAGACCCAAGAAGAGTCTACCATAGAGAGAGGAGTTTTGGATTCCCAACCATCCTGGAGAAATCTTAAAGCCTTCTCTTCTCACTGGGCCATCCTCTTCCTCAGGGAATCCTGCCTGACTCTACCCCAAACCCCTGAGATCCCCTGGCTTTGGGACTACAGGAGATAAGGCAGGTGGTGGCAGCAGCTGGCACAGCGCCCACCGGTTCTCAGTCCGTCACCTGCTCCTGGCTCCCATCACCCCCCCACGCCATCCATACTGTTCCTACTTCCATGGCATCCCACGTTTAACTATCGGCCCCCACGTCTTCGCTGTGTGTGGTTGACTGCGCAGACTGGGGACCTCCCTGGCCAGGCAGTCTCAGTGTCCTTCAGTGAAGTGCCAACCCAGCAGGGAGTCAATACTCCCGATACTCTGGGCACCTGGTGTCCAAGAAGAAGAGGGCCAAGAAACTGTGGAAACAGATGGGGAGATCAAGGAATGAGGGGGATTCCCATAAATGGTGTCATCAGGCCTTCCTAGCCCAAGGCTACAAAGGAGGCTCCTCCCCAGAAGGTCTTGAGAAGTTGTTGGGCAGACAAGGTGCGTGGAAGTAGCCCATCTGCACCCAGGCTGCACCTCCCGCCCAGGGCCTCCGCTCTGTCCTCCCCTAGTGTTGGCGCACAAGGCACCCTCAGTACCCCTTCCGAGCCCCTGGGCCTGTCTGTGTTCTGGGCCTGCTCCCCCTGCCCTGGGGTCCCAAGAGTGGGAGAAGGGTGTGTGGAGCCGGTGACACCTATTCTCTGACAACAATGCCGTTCTGTTGCCCCTGTTGCCCCAACACGTCACCAGCCAGACATGTCCCCAGTCCCTGCTCTCCCAGGTGGGTGGCTGGTGTGAGAGACAGGAAGCCACGGCTCACAGAAGGAGCACATCCCAGCCCCAGTCCTGGAACAAAAGAAAACACAAGGGCCCAGGCGGCCTCCTGGTCAGGACAAGGCAGGCCTCTGTTTTTGGAGATGGAGAGAATCCCTCAGACACAAAACCTCAGGCTTTCCTCTAGGAAGAGACGTAGCATCTGCCTCCTTAGGGGCCCAGGGAGAGGCCCGGCTCGCAGGACTTCCTTCTAGCGTGCCACCAACTGGGTGGAAAAATCCAGTAGAGACCTTGAGGAAGAGACTGTGCACAGGGTGGCGCCGGGTTCTCCGGATCTCCCTCCTCTCCTGCTCCTAACCCTAACGTGTCGCAGTGGAGGAAGCACCCACAAGTTTAGGGAAGCTTTGGGGGGCTGGAGGCAGCAAGTGAGATTTCCTTAGGGCTCGAACTCCAGGGCCTCTCGAGTCCCCCAACCTGAAGGAGAGAGTGGGCGACGGTGGCCCCAAGCACATCTGGTATCTTGGCAGGTCACCCACGCCCCTGCCCCCCAGAGAGCTTTCCTGGTCTTCCTGCCTAGGCAACCCCAGGCCTGGCATGCAGCAGGCCTTCCCCAATGTCTGATGAGATAAGCGCACGGGAATGGTAACTCTTTTTCCCATTTTGTCTTATTTTGTGGTTACTAGTGTCTGCAGTTCTCTCTCGCTTCATTCATTCAATCTTTCATTCATTCCCACATGCATGCATGTATATACTGAGTGTTTCTGCCAGAGAGACTGTTCCAGAGGCTGGGAGTAGAGACATATCTGGCGTTGTCCTGACCTGCCAGCACCGCTTGGGTGCAGGGGCTGTGATGCCAGACCCCTGCAAGGCCCAGCGAGGTGCTCGCAAGAGGCTGGACTGCATTGGACCCCAGAGATAGTGAGCACCTGTGTCCATCCCCGCGCCCTCCTCCCCTACCCGGCATCCTGGGGCCCTAGCACCGCAGGCAGGCCGGGGCTCTTGAAAACTCTTGAGACAAACGCTCCCAAGGAGCCAGTCCAGGCCTGGGAGCAGAGTTTGTGCAGCCTAACAAAGAGGTGGCAGACAGAGGCGGAGGGCGAGGGGTGAGGGCGGCTGGGGGGGGCAGGCGGAGAGAGGCTCACCTCTTCTGCTGTAGCAGGTTCTGCTCATCTCGGCTCTGCACCCAGCACTCCCGTCTCTGGAACCATCTGCAGAACTTGCTCCACAGGCAGAGAATTAGCCCCTTCTCCTTGGGCAGTGGCAACCCCATGGGGTGTAGGGCCGGTTCCTTGGGGGGCTGAGGCTGAGGCCAGGCCCCGACTGGACTCAGCCTCGGGGCCACATTGGCCCCCCCAAGGGCCGGCCTGTCCTCTCTCTGTAGAGGTCCCGTCTCCTACCTCCCTCCGGGGTGAGCTCCCCGGAGAGTCTCCCTGTGGCCCTGGCCGCCCCGGCCAGTCTGGAGAGGGCTCCGAGTTTGTTACACTTGGCAGAGGCAGCCAGGACTGCGGAGCTGGAGCTTGGAGCTGCGGCTGGGAGTGAGCAGGAGCTCAGACACTCCCTCCCTCCTCCCAAATTACCTGAGATTTAAAGAGACAGGCCTCAGACCTGCCTACACTGGGGGCCTTGGGTCAACCCCGATTCTTTCTCCACCCAGGTCTTGTTGCTGCCCCCGGGCCAAGTCACAGCAGGGCAGGGGAAGCCTTGGAAGAGATTGGCCAGGCCTGCCCTGGACTTTGGGTGACCTCTGGAAAGGCCTGGACAGGTCAGGCCAGCCTGAGCAACTCCAGGCATCCAGGGTGGAGGGGAGGAGTCTAGGCAGCCCATTCCCAGGACAGAGGGGCCCAGGAGTGTGCCCCAGTCCTCATATTGCCTTCTCGCCACCTCCTTCCCCTCCACTGTCTGCCGTCCCCCTCCTTGTGTCCTGGGGACTTGGATTTTCTTGACTCTTACAGGTTAATCCTTTGCCTGTCCCAGAAGAGGCATAGAGAGCAAGGATTCTTAGTTCTCCCAAAGTCCCCTTGCAGCCCCTCACCGACTTTGGGTCAGCAAACTTTTCTGCAAAGGGCCGGATGATACATGTAAATATTCCAGGACTTGCAAGTCACACACAGTCTCTGATGTACACTCTTCGTTGTTTGTTTTTTTAACAACCCTTTAAAGATGTAAAATCCACTCCTGGCTCTCCAGCCAGGGCACAGAATCTAGCTGTGGGCAGATCCCCTCCCTGAGCTCAGGAGACCCTCCCCAATGCCACGTATGTGGGGTGGGTGCCGGAGAAAGCACAGGACACCCAGTCACATTTGCATTTTGGGTAAACAACAAAGAATTTTTTAGTATCAATATGTCCCAAACTGTGCCCGTATTTTATCTGTCAGCCTTCCAGCGGAGACAACATTTATTCACCTGCCACGGCATGCAGGGCCATTGAACTGCGTGTCCCCCTTAAACACACAACAAACCCGGCAGGCGGGTATTAGCAGTAATGTCCCAAGGTCACAGAAGCAGCAGAGGCGAGAGTCAAGCCCCCTGGACTCCAAGCCACCTTCCCTCTCCTACCACACTCCCTCACTCCTGCCGGTGCAGAGCTCCAGGAGGTGAAGTGACGCCATACAGCACAAGCCCATCCTGGTTCCACAGCGTAGAACTTGCTGGAAGCCATCCTAAAAGGCATGCAGCTCAGCTTGCCCACTGGAAAGCAGCAGCAGCTGGGGTTACCCGTGTCCCCCCGCCGGCCAGGGGTGAGCGGCTGGGGTTACCCGTGTCCCCCCGCCGGCCAGGGGTGAGCGGCTGGGGTTACCCGTGTCCCCCCGCCGGCCAGGGGTGAGCGGCTGGGGTTACCCGTGTCCCCCGCCGGCCAGGGGTGAGCGGCTGGGGTTACCCGTGTCCCCCCGCCGGCCAGGGGTGAGCGGCTGGGGTTACCCGTGTCCCCCCGCCGGCCAGGGGTGAGCGGCTGGGGTTACCCGTGTCCCCCCGCCGGCCAGGGGTGAGCGGCTGGGGTTACCCGTGTCCCCCCGCAGGCCAGGGGTGAGCGGCTGGGGTTACCCGTGTCCCCCCGCCGGCCAGGGGTGAGCGGCTGGGCGTGGCGCAGCATGTTCAGTCCCAGGTGGGGGTCTCTTCTTGGCTTCCGAGTCAGTTTTTCCCTGTCTCCGAGTCAGAGCTGGGAGGTCCAGGGAGGGGAGGTCCAGCGTGTGAGTGTGTGCAGTCCGTGCACACAGTACGTGTGGACGTGGATGTGTGTGGTGTGCGGTGTGTCATGTGAGTGGTGTGTATAGTATGTAGGTGTTATGTGTGTACGTGCATTTGTGGTGTATTTGTGTGTATGATGTGATGGTATGTGCGATATGGGTGTATTATACATAGGTGTGTGGTATGTGGTGTGTGTGTTCTATTGTGTTCTATGTATGCATGGTGTGTGTGGCATGTGACATGTATTGTGTGTTTATGGTGTGCATATGTGGTGTGTGTAATGTGTGTGTGGTTTGGTATGTGTATGTATGGTGTATTGATATATGTGTATGTATATTGCATGGTGTGTCATATGTGTTGTGCATATATATGATATATGTGGTATGTGTATGTTGTGTATGGTGTGTGTATGGCATGTGTATGTGGCCTGTGGTGGTATGTGTGATGTGTGTGTGTGTTGTACATACCATGTGTATGTCTGTAGGGTGTGTGCAGCGTGTGATGTGTGTTGTTTGCTAACGGTGCATGTGTGCATGTGTGTGGTGGGTGTGTGTTGTGTTGCGTGTGTGGTATGGGGGTGTGCACGCACCAGTATGTGTACAGGGAAGGGATGGCAGCTGAGGGGCAGGGGTAGAAGGGCCACTTCAAAGGGAAAGCTGCCTGTGCTCCCGCTGCTGGGCCCACGGCCAGGCCGAGCAGCGCAGAGCAAACAGAGCAGCCTGATTAGCACGTCCCCACCCGCCAGGTCAGCGGGTTCAGGCTGGGTGGGGGCATGGCGCGGAGCCAAACCTTGAACCCAGGACCTTTGTGCCCATTAGCTGGTGCTTGTCTGCTGGCTGACCCACCCACCTCTGCTCTACCCGGCTCCAGGCGAGACTCCAGGTTTGTCCCTGCTGGGGGAGGGGACAATGCGTAGTGTGCTTGTCCAGCTGGAGAGGGTGGCCGCAGAGGACAGGATGGGTGGATGAAGTCATTTTCCAAGTTTCTTAACCTCCTTCGGCTTCCTCCAGCTGGTGCTGGCTTTGCGCGGTCAGCCCACAGACGGAAAGTTGAGAACAGGCTCAAAGGGGTTGCAGGGATAGGGGGAGAGGAGTTTGGGGGATACAATGCTCCCTCTGTCCCCACACACAGCCTCGTGTGCTTGGTCATCAGGGAGGGTGGGCCATGGGGTGGGCGCCCCCCACCAGGGGCTCATAACGGCGCCCCCATCCACTCCCAGGCTCACACTGGAAACTACATTCCCGTCCCTTCCCAGAGCGCTGGTTCCCAGGGGACAGGAAGGATGGTCTGGCGTTCCTCCTCCCTTGGAATGGCACAGCCCCCTCGCCCCAACCCCGGCCTGCTCTGCCATCCTGGGGGGTACCTCCCGACAGCAGTCGGTTCTGTGACCCCAAGTCGGGGAGTGTTGGGGGTGAGAGGAATGAGAGGAGATTAGAACTCATGGAGGGCTGTCAAGGGGGCTGGCTTTGTCTTGCGAGACTCGCCATCACACCCTCTCCAACCCCTTGGCCAGGCTCCAAGTTCAAGGAGGCTTTTGGACACTGAGCAAGTCACTACTGTCCCTCTCAATGGTCTGATCCATAATGATGAGCAAGTGGACTGACATCTGGGCTTCCCTGACCTCCTGGTGGTTCCAACCGAGCCCTGGGGAGCACTCAAGGGGTTCGGCCTCACGAGAGGGAGGACAGATCTGTATCACATTGGCCTGCTCAGGATGGGTGGTTCTAACCAGATCTTCAAGCCTTGGGCTGAGCCTCAAACTCTCAGTGAAAATTAGGTCCTCAGGACTCGCTGAGGTGCCCGGAGTAGGACTGGCGCCCTGCAGGCCCTGCACCGTGGGGACTGGGGGCGGTTGCAAAAGTATGTGTGTGCAGATGTCAGTCCCTGCAGGACAGGGCCACAGTCCTGCTTGGGGGCACAGCAGCTGTTGGACGCCGGTTTCATTATTTCACGCATGGTTTCTCGACCTGGGCACTACTGATGATATTTTGAAACAGACAATTCTTTTCTGTGATGGCTATCGTAGCAATGGCAGAATGTTTAGTAGCAGCCGAGTCTCCATTTACTAAGTGACAGTAGCATGTCCCTCCCCTCAGTCGTGACAACCAAAAATGTCTTCAGACATTGCCCAATGTCCCCTGAGTGGCACAATCATCCTTAATTGAGAACCACTGATTTAGAACCAAAAAAGCGTGTTTGTGTGTGCGTGCGTGTGTGCATGTGTGTACACATACATTTTTTCCTAGTATTGTCTCTTTTTCTGTTTGTCCTATGTCTTTCTATGTTTCCCTACATTTTTCCTCTGTTACTGCCTCTGTCGCTGTGCAGTTGCCCCTCTGCTCTCTTAGTTTTAGTCTCTGCGCTGGAGCCTGTGTGTGTGGGCGCATGTGTTGTGCGTTGTGTTTGATATGTGTGTCGTATATATTGATATAGCGTGTTGCACAGTGTGTGTGCTGCATGCTGTGTGTGTGGCGGTGTGTGTGAGTGTGTGTGAGTGTGTGTGGTGTGTGTGGTGTGGTGTTGTGTGGTGTGCACACGTGTATGGTGTGTAGAGTGTTCGCATGTGCCGGGTGTGCACCGTGTGTGTTGTGCGTGGTGTGTAGGGTAGGGGTGTGTGTGATTTGGTGTGTGGTGTGCACGTGTGTGTTGTGTTTGTGCGTGTGTGTGCCCGTGTCTGTGACTGAGTGGTCCCTCTGCAGCACCCTGGACGCCGTCGGTCCTGTCCCTCTTGCTCGCCACCTGCCTCTGCCTGCAGCACGGGGCGGGGAGGCTCCGTCTTCCCAGGAAGCAGGGCAGGCGGGGCGGGCCCAGGTGCTCCAGGGATGGAGCCAGCAGGGGCAGGGAGGTCAGCAGCCCTGCTCACGCAGCCTGGACTTCGCTCCAGTCACTGGGTTCACGGGCCCTGGGTGCCAACTCACACAGCCTGCACCGGAGCCGGCGACGGGGCGTACACGTCTTGAGCACCTCCCGCCGTGGGGAGGACAAACAGGGCCCTGCTGAGAGGTCTGACTGGGAGCCCTGGGAATGGGGCCCGAGTGCTGGCTCTGTCACTCCCCAGGTGGCCCTTAGTGCTGAAACCCAGCGAGGTCCTTTTCAACTCAAACATCCTGTGATGCTCAAGAAATATGAGTCACGTTTCAAGTGAATGCAAAGTCACTTCGGCTTTCCTAGGTCAAGAGGTCTAATCTGTTGCAGAACTCTCACACACTTTTCCCCAAAAGGCGATTTTAGTCCCTAACCCTCCTGCTCTCATCCTAGTTGGCAGTCGCAGGGCCATCTTTGCCCCAAGCCCTCATTTCCTATAACCTCTCAGTCCCAAGGCCCCCCGACCCCCACCCCCGGGCGTTGTATGTGGCACTGCACACTCCACATGCTTCCTGGGCAAGGCCGGGGGAGGGGCCCCGAGGAAGGTGGTAGGTGGCTGAGTTGGCGACGGGCACAGGGAGGCACCGAGCAGCCAGCTCACCTGCTCAGATGTGCATGTGCACATGAGTTGACATAAATTTATGCATGGTGTGTTTTATGTCAACATGAATCAATACATTATAGCAATGTTTTGGAACAACTGTGTGTATGTGTCTGTTTTCTGGCATTCTCCCAGTAGTCTGTAGGTTTCAAACTCCACAGGCATTTAGTCCTCCTGGCCCCCCACCTCCGTGCAGAATGTGATGAAGGGCACATATGGACATATGCAGGGGAGCGCCCTCCCCTCCTCTTGTCCACTGCCCCTCCCCTGCCACCCGCCTCTGCAGTGGAAGTCTGGTCCCACGTAGTTGGTAGCCCTCCCTCACCCCCTCCATGATTTCGAGCATCATGATTTCTGAGTCCCCCTCAGGAGATGGGGGCAGGGAGGGGCTAAGCGCTGGTCGGGGGAGAATGGCTGCTGTCCCTCCTGGGTTTGTGAGAGGGGGCCCCACAGAGCTCTGACCTGCCCCACCCAGCCCTGGCGTGGGCCCCCTGGAGATCTGGCACATGTCAAAGTCCACAGCCTTCACCTGCGCCAAGCCTCGGGTCCTGGTGGCCGTGTGCCTGGGCCTCTTTCTGTGCCCCTCTCTGTCTCTGTTCCTCCCAGACCCTGAGGTCTTCCCCCTGTCCAGGCTGCAGCCAGTCCTCTCCACCCCACTGCGCCTGGCCCCATCTCTTCTCCCGCAGGCACCGAAGGTAAACAAAAAGAGAGGCTGCAGCCGCCCCAAAGAACTTTACAAGTGAGCTGAACGTGCTGTGAGGTGGGCTGGCTTTCTGAGGGGGATGAAACAGAGAGGGCAATCAATTTGGAGCCAGGACAGCTGCATTGTAACCCCAAATCTGCCAGAAATCACTTGGCTGACCGTGGCCAAGTCACTTACGTTTTAGTATCCTCATCTGCAAAAGTTAACGACTCTGCATCTTAAGTTCCCTGTTCCTTTCTCCACTCTCTGCTCCCCCGGCAGCCCCCTCAGCTCCCAGGCACAGGAGGGATGGCGCTCAAGCTTCATCACATCAGGAAGGGCTCATTGCTCTCCGGCTGAGTCTGGCTGGCTGAGTCCCTAAACCACACTGGCAGGTGCTCGGCGAGGCAGCGGGGAGAGAGAAGGCAGGCAGGGCATGGGACACAGCCTCTGCTCATCCTTTGGCCAAGTGGCAGGTTCTCCAATGATGGGGACTCCCAGAGCCCTGGAAAGCCACAGACTGGAGAGGGGACATGGTGTGCAGTCCCTCTGACAAGGTGGGGGTGGGCTGGCTCTCCATCCAGGGCAGTGTCCCCAGACACCGGGCTCCATGTCACTGACTGTTTTTACTCAGCAAGGACCTGGTTGTTGACTCTAAGCCGGGGATGTGGGAGGGGGACGTGACACCACCGAGCCAGAGCACACAGCACTGGTTGGGGCTCAGGAGACAAGTCCCAACCATGAACACAGATCCCATCATGGCTGTTAAAACTCCAAACCCAAAGCAAAAGCTTTGTCCCAAAGCCCGTATTCAGTCTGCTAACCACAGCCTTGGAGCTGCAGCCCTGCAGGACAGCGTTTGATTCCAGTCTTCCCCCAGTTTGTCCCTACCTGAATTTCTTAGTCTTCTCTCCCCAAGCCCAACAAACTCAGTGAGAGGGTAGCCGGTGATAAGAACTCCTTTGAATTCTATTTATTTAAGGCAAGCACTCACCCAAATGCCCCACCACCTCAATCAAAAAAAAAAAAAAAACAACAAGTAAACGGCCAGACTTGTTTAGGAGTAGGGGTAATTGTTGGGTGTGTGGGACGTGCCCAAGCCATGGAGTGGGGAGACACTGGGAACAAGCCAGCGTGCTGAGTCCAGGGCAGAGAGACCCAGGAGGAATGCAGGAGCAGAACAGACAGGAGGAAATGCCTGAGAATCTAGGGGCTGAAAGGGAGCTCCAGTGAGTCAGGTGCAAACCTCCCCCACCCCCGGCTGCAGCCTGTGGCCTCACCCTCTGATGCAGTCTGGGGAGGAGGTGGCCCGGCCTTCCCCTGGACTGTGGGGCCCAGGGCACCCAGACACGCCAGGGCACCAGGGATTGGGCAGATCCTGTGGCAGATACCTGAGCAGGGTGCGGTGGGAGGCTGAGAGGAGGGAGGAGAGGTAGGAGCCCAGGGGGCCAGGAGGTGGTGTTCCCGCTGGGTACAAGGGAGGGACCGAAGCCAAACAGGACGTTCTCCACAAGGCTGTTGGGCAATTCTGAACCTACCTAGGCACCTAGAGCATAAGGTCCCTAGTCAGCCACCACAATAACAGGAACTAGGAAATTTTTTAAAAACTGATTTTAGCTATTCTACAATTTCCCCACCTCCCCTGCCCCCACCATACCTGGTTCCTGGAACACGGGGCTTGGTTCCCTCCTGAGGGGCCCTGTGCACTCAGGAGTGGGAATGTTGGAATGCACCACTTGGATTTGTTTGAGCCTGTGTGCGCTGGAAGCTGCACAGGGCGGGTAGGGAAGGGGTTCATTTGCTGGAGTATGCAATGATCTCCTGATAGGGGTCACCTAATCATCACTGTTATCACAGAGCTGCCTGCTGTGCCCTGAGGCAGTTTTCTTGCTGTGGCTCCCACTTGCCCCCCTTTACTCTGTCCTCTTCCTACTCCTCCTCTCCCTCATCCTGGCTTTTCTAGGGTTCCCAACTCTAACAGCTGATTCTAGAATGCCTGAGGGACCCATGAATCTCTAAGCTACTGGGAAATCCAGGAACCATTTCGCAGTCAGGACTGGGCCCAACTTTGGTGCATGCAGACCAGAGTGCAGAAGAAAACATCACAGCACAGGGCTGCCCAGGAGTCAACAACCGAGGATGCCAGAGTGTGATTCTGTGGCCGAGGTTGTGTGCCCATCACTGAGGGTGGCTGATGGAACGTGTTAAAACACACGTTACTGTCAGAGCTATGCAAGTGCCCGTGAGCTTAGAGACTGAGAAGTGTCGCTTAGTTCCATTCTCTGTGTTCATCCTTGTTCCAGACTGTAGGGAGGGCAGCCTCAGCTAACTGCGTCTGGATTTGTCTGTTGTCCATATGGACAAGGGACCCATCGTGGAGACAGGTCTCTCCAGGAGCCCAGAGGTCCTGGGTCAGTGTCCTGCTCTGAGATGGTGAAATCTGTGACCTCAATCAGACAATCTCTCTGAGAATCAGCTTCCTTGTCTGTAAAACAGGGACACCTAATACTTGATCTGGTTACTTTATGGGGTTGTTGTTGGGATTAGAGGAGATAATGGGCATGGAGACATTTTATACACTGTAAAGTATCACATGAATGTAAGTCATGTTTCGTCCTTTTGCTTGGGTGGAGAATTTGAAATTGAACGCATTTAGGAAGTCGCTTTCTGGCAGAGGCATTAGCTCAGGGGCTCTGAATCTTATAGTGGAAGCGCACGCCCTGGGGCCAGGTAAATCTGGGTTCAAAAGTGAGCTCTACTAATTACCAGTTGATTGATCTTGGACAAAGTAGTCCACCTCTCTGAGCCTCAGTTTCCTTGTCCGCAAAAGGAGCACATAAGTAGTCACTTGACGTAGGGCAAGGAACTCGACCCCTCTGGGCCCTGCTTGCTGTTTCGTCCGTTCCTCCGTGGACCTCACCCCATCCCTACTGAAGAGACTGTTTACATTGTGAACTCCCTCGTACACTGTCAACTTGTTGAACTGCTCCAGTGCAGGTTCGAGAACTCCAGCTCATGCCTCAAAGCCCAACTCAAATGTCCTATGTCCTCATTTCTCTCCTCTGCACCCAAGCCCACCCAGCCAGAACTGGTTCTTGCTTTACATGTCCTGTTACTTACCCATTTCTCCCACTTGGAAGTCTCAAAGGAAGTGGCTAAATCACAGCACATTCTCCTTCCCCCCACTAGAGTACCTGGCGTAGAGTGCATGTTGAACTAGCGTTTTGTGAGGAATGAGCCAGGCCAAGGGAATTGTGAGCTATTTATTAGGTGCATTTCCTTACCTAGGCCCCAGGGGCAAAGGTGGGACAGTGCACAGGAGAGGGGCCCAGAAGGTGATGGGGAACAGGGAAGGTGGCAGGGAGGGGTGTGTGTGCCCGGTGGGGTGGGGGTGATTTTCAGTCCCAGCCCACACACAAAGAAAGAGCTCTTAAAAGATTAATTGGCCTGAAGAAGGCGGGACAGGAGCAGCAGCTGGGATGGAGGGGAGGGCGTGGTGTGTGTGGCAAAGGGCCCTGTGTCCCCAGGCTTCACACCCTCCTATCCTGAGCACCCCATCCTGGCTGGCCTTGGACCCAGAGGGAGGGAGCAATGGCTGACCTGAGTCCTGGAGTGGCTGGCACAGAGACCATGGGGCCTGGGACTTCCCTCCTTCTCTCCCTCCAGGGTCACCAGGGTCACCCGGGGAGGAGAGCGAGGAGGGGAAGAGACAGAGACTTCCGCCTGGGTAAGGAAGGAACCACTTGGTCCGACCCTTGCAGGTACCATCCCTGGATGTGGTTTGTGTGGGCAGAGGGGAGGGAGAGCGAGGGCCTGTGGGATGAGGGGCGGGGGGCGCACTGTCCCCGGAAGAGGGAACTAACCACCGCCTGGGGGGCTCACCCTCTCTGACTCAGGGGCACGAGGGAGGCTCTCAGGACTGGGCCAGGGTCACCTCCGTGGAGCCAGGGCCTTGGACACACCTGTCGCTCTCCCTTTCCTTCCCATCCCTGAGCTAGAAGGCAGGACCTGGACAGGGCTGAGGAAAACCAGAGGGAGCAAGAATATGAGACAAGGGGTCGGAGACAGGCCAAGACACTGCGATGACTCTAACATCAGGAAAACTTCAGTGGCCCGAGTGCTTTCACAGGCCTGGTGCTATCTCATCGTCACAACCGTGTCAGGTAGACAAGTCGGAATTAGTCATCATTGCCACCCGATGTGCCAGTTTCCTCGGCTAATACCACGGCAGAGCTGGGGACTGAAAATGGGTTTTCCCCCGCACACGTCAGCACTAAGGGGCCCTGGCTCTCCAGGGCTCTGCTCATGCGGGTGAGAGGGGAGGCAGAGGCTGGGTTGGCCCCAGGCCAGCCCCGAACCTGAGAGAGCCACTGGCCAAAGGAGGCCACGGTGGTGGCCAGGGTGGGTGCTGCCGAGGGTGTGTCTTGGTGGCACATTGTGCCAGCCCCTCAGTCGGCACCATGGCTCCATCAGGAAGGAGAGATGGGGAGCTGCCGGTGCAGAAAGAGCGAGGAGGGGAAGCCTGGCTGATAAGAGAACAGCGCTTTAAGAGTCACCAAGGGGAGCCCGGGTCACAAATACCTGCCCTGCACAGGCAAGTGCGGACGACATGCTCAGGCCCTCCAGCTGCAGCGGCCTTGCACAAGCCCTGCTCCCTCGGGCACAGCTGGCCGTAATTGCCGCCGCCTCCACCCCAGGGATGACAAAGAGGCACAAGTGAAATGCGGAAGGTGTGTCCAGCCCTTCCCCAGGTGGCCCCTGCCAGGTGCCTTCCCACCTCTCACAAAGGCCAGACCGATTCTTGAAAGGATGGTGAAAAGGGCTACCGTTCTCGAAGTGACGGTGATCGATGGTGAGGTAATTCTTTAAAGAATGGTTATTTTAAAGGCAGAGAGGTGGGCCACACTTCCCCAACCTCTGCCCGTCGACGGTGTGACGCCACTCAGGGTGACCTGGTTCAAGCATCCCTCTCCTTGCACATTTCTCATCTTTAAGAGACAAGCGGGCCTGGCCGGGGAGTGAATGATACTTGACCCCCACATCACAGTGTCTCCTCAGCTCTTCCCTGAGGGATCTCAGGTGTGTCCAGAGGCCTCCTGCACGCCACAGTTGGCCCTTCTCTCTCCAACCCCTCTCTGTGCTCTTGCGAGGCCTGTCCTGCCCTGGGGACCCACTGAGGCAGCCCTGCCTTCGCTCGCACTGTCCCTCCTTCTCTTCCCCCGTCAGCTCCAGGACCCAGACGTTATCTGGCATTTCATCTGGCTGCCCAGGGGAGGGACGCTGACCTCTGGCCCTCCTGCTGCGTGCAGGGCCGCTCCTCGGGTGCAATTCCCCTGTGCTTGCCAGAACCCAGAACCCTGTTGGGAAAACACTTTGCAGACATCTAGGGGAGGGGACATGTTTTTAAAGTCCTGGATGCCTGTGAGGACAAAATTTCCTCATCCCATTCTTGCCTTTGGCCCCAGAGGCAAGCAAGAGCAAGAGTTTTTCGCGTTCTCTATTCTGAAGCAATTGGGGAGCTCGGAGACAGGCGGGAAGGACGGTCACTGCGGGTGCCTGAGGACTGCAGAGGCAGGACCAGGACGGGCAGCACCCGTTTCCCTCACTTGGTTCTCTGCCCTGTGCCTGGAGAAGAGCCTGGTAGCTACCTGGCAGGAGAACAGCTGCCACCTAACACTTCGGCACACGGTCACCTCCCACACCTGCCACCTCCCACACCTGCCCTGCCGCGCAGCAATGGTGTCCCTGCCTGCTCCCTCTTCCCTTTTCCCCTGGGCTCCGGAGGGGACATGGAATCTCGGAGATTGCCTATTTCTTTCACAGAGGGTACCACATGCCAGCGGGTTCAGTGAGCTATGTCCCAGAGCTTTGCCGGGAAGGTTCTCTCTTCTTTCCTCTTCCTCCTCTCATTCCTTATCTTCCTCCTCTTTCTCTTTCTCCACCTCCTCCTCCCCCCCCCACAGAAGTATATTCAGGATGAACAATTCCCCAGCAATCACATTTGCGTTGTTTTTTATTCTTTCCAAAGTGTTTTCCACTCACATTATGTGCTTATCTTTCATTATTACAACCTCACTCAAAAAGTGGGTATTTTTTTTTTATCACCTTTGAGAGGTAGAAAAAAAAACTGAAGTATGTTTGGCCAGTAGGAGACCTTAAAATAAAAATGGGTCGATCATTCATAGATTCAGTCAATGAATATTTATTTCACAAGATGTCGCACCGGAAATTACGCCAGTTCCTGGGAATACGGTGATGAATAAGAGGGAGACCCCCGTAGTGGGGCTCCCAGGCGGTTAGACAGTGAGTGCAATAAAGTGCAGGGCATGCAATGGAAAGGAGCTACAGGGGGGCTGGAAACATACAGCAAGTGGTCTCTGACCTGGCCTAGCGGTGTGGGAGCCCCCTCCCCAGCACGCAAAGACACATGCACATACACACACACGCACAACACCAAATGTATGGTTTTTAAGCTGAGACCAATAGGGTGAATGACAAGTTACAAAGATGAAAGAAAAAAGAAATAGGTGCAGAGGAGTAGAAAGGTCCAGAAATTGTGAAGGCCAACAGGATGGAGAATAGAATGCTATCCAGGAACTAAAAAGAATTCATCTTGGTGAGACAGAGTGAAGGAGGAAAGAAGCGTGAGGGGCGTGTGGAGAGGTCATGGGGTCAGCAGGGGGGAGGCTTCCCAAGGACCAGCGTTGGAGGCAGGAGCTGCATCTTACAAAGATCCTGTTGGCTGCAGTGTGGACAGTGGGTTGTAGAAGACCAAGACTACATGCAAAGAGCAGAGAGAGAGCACGCGTGGTAAGGGACCTACTCCTACAGTGCAGGAGAGCGGTGAGAGTGGCCCATTTTAGAAGAATGGCAATAGGGCTTGGAGAGGTGGTGACACATGGAAGATTTTTTTTTTAAAAAATGTTATTCTGATACGGACAGTCTTTTAAATATAGTATGTGACAAAAGCAAGAGCTGTTTCTCTAATCTACTATGTTATTGTATTTGTTTCTAAGAGAAACATACATCTGCTTGGATACGCCCAGAGTATTTCCAGAAGGATCAATAATAAAGTTTCACGAGTGAATGTCCCTGGGGAGGACACCTGAGGGGCTGGGGCAGAGGTAGGAAACTTTCTTGTATATTTTGTGTGCTCTTCGAATTTTATAGCACATGACATGTTATCTAAACAAAATTATGTTTTAAAGGAGACATCTGGGGACTAGAATACTCACAAGACTTGAGATTTGCTGGTGATGGGAGCTGAGACAGAAGTGCTGAGCATGACGCCCAGGCTCCTGGCTTAGGCAACTTTGCCAGTTGTGCTGCCACGTGTTTGTTTGGGGACACCAGTGGAGAAGCAGGTTTGGTGAGAAGAAAAGCTGTTCAGTTTGGGACATGTTGAGTTTGAGCTGTCTGTAGAATATCCAGGTAGAGCGGCCAAGCTGCCTATGCCCGGAGTTCCCGAGACAGAACTAAACTGGAGACAGGGAGTGGGGACGCATGAGACTGTGTGTGGCAATCCACGGAAGCAGGCTGACACACAGGTGGTGAGGAAAACGGAGAGCCTGTGGGCCCAAACTTGTTAAGGGACTGGGAGAAGAGAAGCAACTAGAATGGCCGGGATTTGCGGCACTAGACATGGTGAGAAGTGATGAATAGTTGACTGTAATCTGAATGCCACCAAGAGCTCAAGCAAAACTAAGACTTTCAGTGGGTTTAACTGCAGGCAGATAACCCTGACTAGCAGGGTCAGCAGCATGGAGAAGACCGGGTCAAATCACAATGGGTTGAGGCATCAGTGGGAGGCCAGGAGACAATGGAGGTTACTCTTTAGAAGTTTGGTCCTGAGCAGAGAGTAGAAAAGACAGAGCAGTAGCTGAAAGAAGAGGTGGGGTTGAAGGAGGGCCTTTGCAATATCTTTGAAAATGGTAGAGCACAGAGCATGCATGTTTGCTGTCAGAGCTAGTGGAGAGGAGAGGTTGAACATACACGAGTGAGAAAAGTCAGAGGAGATGGTGATGGGCGTGGTGTCTGGAAAGACAGCAGATCTGGAGCACAGGTGGGGCCGGGGGCTTCGCTTCGCACAGGAGCAGAAGGGCTCCCACTGGGAAAGAGAGTAAGGAGGAACCATGGTGACTGAGCACTTCTACACGCCAATGGTGCCTGCGTGTCCCAGCATGTGTGAGTGTGTGTGTGCATGCTTGTGTGATCCCTCCATGTTGGGCCCTCAGCTCTGCACCTGTCTGTGGTTTCACAAATCCCACTTAGTCGTTTGCCATTCCAGAACACAATCCTCTTAAAAGTTGTCATGGCTTTTTGGTGAGGGTGATGGTCAGGGCTTAGATGAGAAGTCAAGTGCAGGGACACAAGGGAGGCTGTACATGGGCCCCTGCCCTGGGTGCCCTGGACACTTGGTTCTCAATGTCCCTGCTGCAGAGAGACGACCTTTGGTCTAGTGTTGCTGGGCAGCTTCAGCAGGAGCCTATTGCTTCCAGACACAAGATGATTAGCTGCTAGCAGCCACCTGAGGGACAGAGAAGGGATGGATCCTAAAGAAGAAATGATTGGGCCACTCAGACATCATTTGCCAGACATACTTAAGAACACACCAGGATGCAAATGAGATGCAAACACTTCAGACTCTGTCTCACAAAGCAAGAATAAGGCAACTCAACAACGACATTGTTGTCAACCCAACTGAAAAAATGGACAAAGAACTTGAATAGGCATTTCTCCACAGAAGATATGTAAATGTCCAGTACATCACTGAATGCAAAGATTTTCAATATCGTTCTTCTTTAGGGAAAGGCAAGTCAAAACTACAATAAGATACCACTTCACATTCATTAGAAGGGAATGTAAAATGGTGAAGCCTGAAGTAAAAAACAGTATGGTGGGTCCTCAAAAAGTTAGACACGAAATTGACATATAGTCCAGCAATTCCTTTTCTAGGCATACATCCAAAATATTTGAAAACAGGGACTTGTGTACCTATGTTCATAGCAGCACGATTCACAATAGCCAAAAGATGAAAAAAAAAATCAAATTTTCATCAATAGATAAATGGATAAACAAAATGTGGCACATACAGTCAATAAAATATCATCTGGCTTTAAAAAGGAAATGAAATTCTGGTACCTGCTATGATAGGGATGAACTTAGAGAACATTATGCTAAGTGAAACAGTCCAGACACAATAGGACTAAAATTGCAGGATTCCACTTATGTAAGGTGGCCAGAGTAGTCAGACTCATAACCAGGAGGTAGAATATTGGTTATCAGGGTGGTCAGGGAAGGCAGAGATATCATCTATGAGTGTAAGTACTTCAGTTTTGGATGATGAAAAAGTTCCACAGACGAATAATGGTGATGGTTGCACAGCAATGTCAATCCACTTAATGCCACTGAACTGTATATCCAAAAATGCTCAAAATGGTAAATTTTACGTGACGTGTATTTCACCACAATAAAAATTAAAATTAAAAAAGGCAAGGGTGAGAAACATTTTTTTATTGCAGTTTTTGTAGTTGGGGTTTGGTTGCTAGGTGGGGAGAGAGTCCTGCAGGAGGTTAGGAAAAAAGGAATGGCCACGTCCTCTATGTCACGCCTGGCTCTTCCCACGTTAAGGCCTGTGGAACCAGGTAGGGCTCGCAGCAGTTACTTTCCAGCGGTACCTCCTTTTCCCAAGGACTTCAAAGAACCCAGAAAATGTGTGGGACAATGCATGCCCATGCCCCAGCTCCAGAAACGCTGATGTGGAGGGAGACATGGCCCTGAGGAAGTGTTCTGTCCACACCCTCCCACGCTTCATAGGCATGAAAGGGAGATACTTGCGCAGGCAGGTGTCTCCCTGTCCGTCCCCGTCCCGAGGCCCACCCGGAGTCAGGTCAAGAGTGGCGGGGATGCCAATCATAGACGGTAGACCTCCTCTCCGTCCCCCTCACCGACGTCCAGGACGAGATTCACGTGTCCCAGGGTGTTGCGACGAAGGACCTCCCAGCCCCGGTGGCTGCTGCTGCGGGACGTGGTCCGGGACAGGGAGGGCGTCGGCAGGGCCAGGGAGGCTCTAGCCAGGGTCCCACTCTCAGCTACGGAGGGCTGTTTCTCGGAAAACTGCTCCTGCCCGTCCTCCTTGTCCGGGCCCTTGAAGGCCTCCACGTAGCGCAGCACGCGCAGCGCGCTCTGGGAGTGGTGGTTCTCCACCCTGCGGGAGAGGGGGCTCAGTCGCCGCGGGGGACCACTCAGAAAACAGGATCGGCCGCGAGGAAAGGGGAAGGAAGGGCCCAGAGCTGAGGCAGGAAGACATCTAGGACCAAGGGAAGGGAAGGCGTTTGGAGTGAGCCTGGCATGGAGATGAAAGAGGTTGCAGAATCTGCAGGGCTGTGTGCGCGCGCGCGACACTATGTGGGAATGCGAAAGAGAAAATAGAACCAGGTACGAGTCACAAGGATAAGGAAGTAGATGTGAGGGGGGAGGAGAGCCCCGTCAGGAGATGGGGGTGGAGTATGAAGAGGAAGTTAGGTCAGGTCAGGTAGGAACAAGACGCAAGCAAGCTGGGTGACCCAGCTCACTTCAGCGCCTGGACACACACAAGTGTGGCATAACCTTCCGCACTTCCCTGCCCCGGGGTGCACACGGCACTCTTGTTACGCCTCCACCTCGGCTCCAGCACCGTCCCCGAGACAGGCTCCCACGGCCTCATACACGTCTGCGGTTTCACACACACACACACGTGCACACACACACACGCACACAGGCACACCGCCACTCACCGCAGGAACCAGCGGTCCCCCAGCCCATAGTGGAACCCGCAGATCCCAGAGCGCGGCCACAGGAAGCGCGGCATCTTCCTCTCCAGCATCACCGTGGTGGCCACGACCTGGAAGGAGGAGAGAAAAAACTCAGAGCCATGAGGTTCAGGCAAACACGGAGGCCACCGACAGAGGGGACCTGTGAGATGAGGACGCTAGAGGTCGCTGGTGAGGGCAGCCATGTATCCATCCCTGGCCTGCACCTGGCACCTGCTACCTGCTTCACTCCTCAAGAAAAGAGAGAGGGTTTTTTTAGGAGTGTTTTGAATAAAATAGTGATCCTTACCTTACTGTTCAGATTCATGGTAAGTGAGTCACTCCAAACTAATCTCAATTCCTTATTCATAGAACAGCCATAAACCAATTATCTTAATTTAAATAAAATGATTAAATAGAATCTCTATGATCTTGGCGGTGATATGCTGCTACTGGGCTGCTACAGGGCATTTCCAGCAAATTAAATATCCATATCTTAAGAAGGAGAAGGGTTGATTAATAACTGCAGACCTGGCAGAGAAATGTCTAGTAGCGTGTCCATCACATGTTCTGTCCTTTGCTCAGCCCTCATTAATTGCTTAGATGGAATACAGAAAACAAGCTTATCAAATATGCTTGTGACACAAAACTGGGAGGGATATGTATGATACATGAAGTGGTGGAAGCAATATGAAATGATTTCACCAGGGTGGAATGCTGGTCTCAAACCAAGAAAATGAAATTTGAGAAAACCAAGTCTAAGGTCACTCATTTACGTGTAAGAAGCTTAATTAAGTGAGTCATATAACAAAGATGCAGGGGTTCTAGTTGATCATAAGCTTAATGAGGGCCAGCCTGTATATTTTTCTAAAAGAACCTGACTCAATTTTAGGTGCTTTTAATAGTATCGTGTCCGAAGCAAAGAGAAGCATAGCCCCTCCGTCTACTGCATTGCTCCATTCAGAGCGAGACCATTCTAGTTGTGAAGGGGCTGTGGCCTATTAGAGCGTGAACAAAAAAGTACAATCAGCATATTTTGGGACCAGGAAAATTTATGAATCGAAGGAGCTGGCATGCCCTATAATGGCAAATTCTCCACCCCATGTTTTCCCACTCCCTGTCTTTCTCATTCTTCCACACTTCTCTCCATCTCTTAGTTGCACCAAGCTCCTTCCTGTCTCGGGATTTCCAGTCATTTTGTTCTCTTGCCCTGAATAGGTCTTCTTCTTTCCCTTGACAAGGATGTTCATTGTTCTTCTTGGGCCACCCATCAGCCCCCTCCTTCCTCTGGTGACAGAACCCATCTTTCCCTTTGGGGAACTGTTCCTTCCTCACTCTCAGCCCACGAGTCAGAGTAGACCGGGCTTCACACAGTCCCAGTGAATCAGTCTATTCTCCCCAAGCCTCATCGCCCCCACCTACACCACCTCTCTCCAGCCCTTGGTCTTCCCTCAAGTTCAAGATGTACCTATGACACAAACTTGTTCCAATGAGTTGGCACTTAGAATGAGCTTGCTGGGGAAAGATTTCTTTTTTTATTCTTTTAAGACTGAGGCACTGACAGCATCAGCAGCCTCACAGAAGACAATGTGAATGGAGCCCTTGGGACTGTGCAATGCAGTGCACATGCTCATTCCTTTTGGGTTTTGGAGCTTATAGAGGCTACTTCCCAAACATGATGAGAGAGCTTGCCTTAAAAGAGAGCAGAAGGGAGAAACGCTGATGTAACAAGTGAGATGGAGATCTGCGTTCTGGCCAGGCATCCCTAAAGCTAGTTTAATTCTCTAAACTTTCCACTTACAAGGACTAACACATCCTCCTTCCCTTACTTAAAAAACAAAAGCAAAAAAAAATCTGTTTCAGTTTAGTTGTCTTTGCTGTAGTCAACAGTCCTAATTGGTACAAACCTTGATCTCCATCCTTTTTCCTCATTCCTTTTAACTAGCTAGTTCTGACTCATCTTTAGGGTCTCATTTCAAATGCTACTCCCCTGGGAAAGAATTTTCTAACTTGCCAGTCAGAGTCTTCTGTTGCTTCCTTTTCTTAACACGTTATGTGTCTCTATGGCACTTTTGCTGCTGTAATTTTACAGCTCTCTGTGAAGTCACTTGCTTGATGTCTGTCTTTCCAACTAAACCATCAGTACCACGAGGGCACAGATTTTATCTGTTGTGTTTACGCTTCTATCCAAACTTTTAGATATTTCCCAGTATATAGCAGACTCTAAATGATAATTGTTAAGTGAATAAAACGTCTGAGAGGATAAATGATGGTTATAGTCAAATATTTGCATGATGCTCATATGGAAGAATATGTTCCGTGTTATATGAGAGGAAAAAACTGGGGTCAAAGACTGGAATTATAGGAAGATGGGCTTCACCTCTATGTTACATGGATGTTTCTAATAACAAAATCTTTAAAAATATGGAAAAACTCCCTCCTCCTAACCCCTACCCAATTCTATAAGATAATATGGTCCTAATCAGCATTAAAGAAGATATTGAATGACCCTCTGACCAATAAATGATTATTATGCTAAATAGGAGTCACCTTGAGGAGCATTAGGGTCACTTTCAATTCTAATATTTTATTAGTCTATGATGATACAAAGAAAAGATCATAAAGAAACAGGATGTTATAGAAGCAAATAAAAGATAAGGTCCAAGTGAAAAACTATACAAGAATAAGACAGTTTTTAGTTCCCACTGGACTCAAGGATGACTCCTGGATCTACTCTTCACCCGTGATCCACAGCCCCACCTCTCACCTCCATCCTCCATTTCATCCTCCGTCTGTCCCCTACACCCGCCCACACATACTTCAGATTCTCAGACTCATATAAGCCTCTGTTGAAGTGACAGCTCCCCTGGGCTGTTCTGTGACTCTCCTGAGCATGGTCCGCCATGACAATTCCTGCTTTGATCTTTCTCTCCATCCCCTGCCGCCTAGCAAGACTAACACTAATGAACTCGCCTGGGCTCTCCAGAGCTCGTCCCGCTCCTGGGCCACCCTCCAGTGTGTGTCACCCATCATGGCGATGAACAGGTTGAGCATAAGCAGCGTGGCGATGATGGCAAAGGCAAAGTTGACGATGCCAAACATGAAGGGCAAGTTCACTTCGTAGTTGGCGGGCGCGTCAATGATGGTGAGGAAAAGCTCGAAGGTGCTGAACAATGCCATGGGGTAGTCGTAGAATTCGCCCAGATTGGTTGGGTCCTCCGTCTGGAAAATGATATAGAACGCTGCTCCGCCCAGGAAGAGGGCATGGAGATGGGAAATGGAGTTATCACAATAAGCATGGGCCTGGCCAGCATTCATTCCACCTCTGAAATACACAGCTCCACCAACTCACATGCATGTGCAATCACACACCCATACACGTAGTTATCTGTGGGACTGGCTAACCCTAAGATGTTCTATGTCTCAGTTCATCATTCTGGGGAATGATAATGGTAATACTCAGCCATTTAGCAAAAAGAAATGTGTGTGTGTGTGTGTGTGTGTGTGTGGATATTAATAAGTCACCTAACTGGTTTATTCATTTCAGAAAACCAAATACTTAAAATGTAAGTTATTACAAAACTGCATGGAATCTCCAACAATTTTAAAGAACAGAATACATGAGAAGGCTAAAAGAAGAGCTTCTTTGTTATCTTGTTGGACTCTAGATAACCATCCCATGCTTTGAGAGTCCCTTGGTGAACCTGGACCCTCACGGAGAAGTTATCCCTGCTCATAGCCTATTGGGTGCTAGTGGGCGTCCTGGAAACCTGTTACAACATGAGAGTTATTGGCCCTGAACCTACAGGTCTACTTTTTAGGCCAACCTGAGTGGCCCTGATCATATGAATATGGGTGTGCTTTTAAACTCACTTTCCAATAGAAAAAAAGAAAAAGAAAACCAAAATGGAGTGCAAATAAGAACTGAGAGCAAGAGTCAGCGGGAACTGTCTAGAGATGTGGATTGAGGTAAGAGTGACTTACCTGAGGCAAAGCCCAGGATGACCACAGCCATCAGCCAGCAGAAACGCATCAGGTCTCCAAAAATCATCTGCGGGAAACAGAAAAGGTGAGGCAGGTGAGGATGATCCCTTTTCCAATGTCTCTGAGCAGCCATTGCTAACAGATAAGTAGGTCCCCATGGTCCCTCTCTGTGTCTGCCCCTATCCCTCTGTCGGGGAAGGGCCCAGCGATGGGAAGGCACTGACCTTCTGGATCATGATGGTGAAGGGGCCCAGCATCTGGAATCCTCTGGCAAAGTACATGACACTGCACCAGCCCAGCACCAGGGCCAGGGACATGGGCACCACCTCCCCGTCGGTGTTGGTGAGCCGCATCACCATGGTGACCAGCACCATGAAGGCGTAGGTGATGCTGGGAGAGAGCAGGGAACAGGGCAGTGAGAGAGGGGCTGGGAGTATTGTAGGCCCCCCACAGCACAGCGGTGACTTGGGTGGTACCCACACACACAGGATTTACACCTAAAACACACAAGCAGTCACACGTACAAGCCCACTGGAGAGAAATCCCTGGAGTGACAGTCGCCTGAGGTCTAGATCCCAGAGAATGAGCCAGAGACCTAGAGCTGATCTGGTGAGAAAAGGCAGGGGCTGGAATGAGGGGACACTCACATGATGACATGGAAAGGCCCCCCAAGAATCGTCTGTCCAAAATAGCGAGAGGCACCGACCCTGAAGATGTCTGGGATCTGGGAAGAACCCGGAAAAATGAAAAGACGATGCAAACTGCAGTTCAGTCTGGGGCTCAGAGGGGTGGCCTTGGACTGGGTCCCGCCTGCACCTCACCTCTAGGAGCAGGATGATCACGGCCCCAAGGATGGTCACCAGCTCTCCCACCAGCCGGACTATATCCTGATGCGTCACGTAGGCCTCCTATGGGAGGAAATTCAGAATAAGAAGTGCTTTCTGTTGGGTGGAGAGTCACATCCTTTTGGGCAAGTGGTCTAGAGCTGCCAAGGTCCACCCAAGGTAACGAAAAGCTCCCCTTACCACCAGCATTTCCCCCACCCCCACTGTGTCTGCCACTGTAGCTAACTCTGTGACTAGGACATGAGTGTATACATCTGAAGTCTAATATATCTTGCATATGCTAATGACTTGAGCTACCATCCAGCAAAGTCACCTTTTCTATACACGTTGTAAGCAGTCATTTATGATGTGTTTATTAAGAAGCCAAGAACACATTTCAGAGCATCGAGTTAAGAAGGTTGAACCAACAGGAAAAGATATTAGTGGCTTGGGACAATTTCAGCTATGCAGAAAGTCCGGCTTTTCCAATCTCATCCTGGCTCCCCAAAGGGTAAATACACAGTAAACATATCACAGAATTCAGGGTCCAGCATGGGCCCAGAACCTAGTACTTCCAATGAGAACTTGTACTAGTCATTGAATATCTCTGAACTTGAGGTTTCTCATCTGTGAAATGGAGACGACCATGCTCACCTCCTGCAGTTACTATGACAATCAAATTAGTGATGCATTTGGATGAACTTTATAAACCATAGAGCACTATAGATATATTTACTGGTGTTTTGTTATGCTTTGGCAATATAGAAAAGGACAGAAAAGGGGCTAGAAACACTGTATGGATGTTAGCTTTGAGGAAGTGACCATGCCTGTCCTAAACAGTAGGTGTAGAAGGTATGGTTCTAGCGTCAAGGTGGAACAAAGACCATCCTACTTCATCGCATGTTACTTCTCAGTAAGACTCTGCAATATTATGCAGAGGTAATAATAAAATTCTACATTCATGATCCTTAACTTTCTTGAAGTTATGAGCCCACCTAAGAAGATAACAAAGACTATGAACCCTCTTTCTGGAAAATTGTGTTCATACATCGACGATTTCCACATGAAATTGTACAAACAATTTCAACACACTCAAGTAGCCTTTAGGCTTTGGGGAACTCTGTTTTCCAAGGTCACATCTCCAAAAACCACACTTATGAAACGAGGTGAGAGTCCCTGCGGCCGGCAGCAAAGCTGATGATTTGCAGTAGGGAGAATGGGAGCCCTCATCAGGCACGAGGAGCAGCAGTCACCCCTGTCTGCTGACAAACCGGACGCTGACAGCATCCCTGCACGGCTGCTGTGGCAGCGCGCTTGCCGGGCCAGCGAGAGGCAGAGCTGGTACGGTGGGAAGAGATCCTGTGTGGCGGGAGGTGGTCTTCCGTGGGAGAAGCCCCTCACCGTGAGCCCCAGAGCTGCCAGTGGGAGTCAGCCCAGAAGAAGCCAAGGAAAGGATACGGCCCGCACAGGAGAGTAGGACCAGGTGTGCCAACAGGTGGTGGCGAAGTTGCAGGTAAAAGTATACGGGACTAAGACCAGGAAAGGAGCTTCTGTCTATGTGCCCAGAGAATTCTGTGATCTAACAACCTGTGACCAGACATCAGTCAACATTTTTTTTTGGTTGAAAAAATGTTATGTCCTATAAACTTTTGACATCTATCTCTCTTGAGAAATGGTAAATTGTATTTTAATTTTACCATATAGTGGAAAATGTCTCTTTTCCCTTGCATCCAAGGAATTTCAGAGTTCTTTTTTTGTCCTCAGTTTTAGCAACCATCTTTGAATTTCCTCTGCTCTCTCCTGAAATTCAGTTCATGGACTGTATTCTTCTTCTTTTCTTTTCTTTCTTTCTTTCTTTCTTTCTTTCTTTCTTTCTTTCTTTCTTTCTTTCTCTCTCTCTCTCTCTCTCTCTCTCTTTCTTTCTTTCTTTCTTTCTTTCTTTCTTTCTTTCTTTCTTTCTTTCTTTCTTTCTTTCTTTCTTTCTTTTTTTCTTTCGTTTCTTTCTTTTTTAGACAAGGTCTTGCTCTGTCGCCCTGGGTAGAGTGCAGTGGCGTCATCACAGTTCACTGCAACTTCAAACTCCTGAGCTCAAGCAATCCTTCTGCCTCAGCCTCCCAAGAAGCAGGGACTACAGACACGTGCCACCACGCTGTTTTGGGTAGAAACAGGGTCTCTCTATGTTACTCAGGCTGGTCTCCAACTCCTGGCCTCAAGCGATCCTCCCACCTTGGCCTCCCAAAGTGCTAGAATTACAGGTGTGAGCCACCACACCCAGCCTCTTTTTCTTCCTCTTAATGTTCCTATGGCATCTGTCTTTTATTGTCAAACATTCCAAGTCTTCTTCAGAGTCAGGTAGTAAGTAGGCGAATAAATAACAAATACAATATTTAAGGAAAAAAATATTAAATACAGAAATAAGATAAATGCATATATGCCATATACGTATCTGTACAACATTTTTCAATTCTTTTTAAAACTTTGTATCTTAGTTGAGCACGTCTCAAGAATGCAACCAACCTTTCTCTGGGCTCAAAAGGAAAAGGAATTGCACACAGGTGGCCAGGAGAGCTGTGAAGATAGGAGTGCCCCTAGAGGCCAGCATGGGAATGGCACCAGCTAGTCCCTCAGGAGATCAAAGTGTGAGACCTCAGGCAACTGAGAGTGTTGGGGCCAGTTTGGGACCCCAAACTCTCCTGCTGGGGCCTATCTTCACCAGGTCTTCTTTTCTTCTTCAACAGATTCCTTTAGGAGAAGGTATTCCCCTGCACAAATTCACTGGTTAGTAACCAAGGTGTCCAGAAACCCCAAGCTTTTGCTTCAGCTCTGCCTGGGATGTGATTGCCCTGGGTAGCTGCTTCTACCCTCCAACCCCCATCCCTGGGGGTTTTCTTCCTTAAACCTGGCTGCTCTGTTACCTTTTGTAACAGCCTGGATGGAACTGGAGACCATTCTTCTAAGCGAAGCCTCACAAGAATGGAAAAAACAAACACCGCATGTACTTACCATTAAATTGGAACTAAACAATCAACACTTAATGTGCACATTTGGAAATAACACTCATCGGAAATCAAGCAGGAGGGAGGAGGGAAGAGGGGAAGGGTAAATTCACACCCAAGAGGCACAATGCACACTATATGGGTGATGGACACACCTGTAACTTTGACCCAAACTGTACAAAACCAATTTATGTAACCAAAATGTCTGTACCCCCATAATATTGTGAAATTTAAAAAAAAAGGAAGTGGGACTAGGGTGACCTATCTGGGGGCAAAAGGAGGAAGGGATCACAACTAACAGGGCTTTGCTGAGATTTCCAGCTTCTCAGCTCAAGCTCACCTGGGCAGGCCTGGCTAATGATGCACTGAGAAAATACTACAACCCACCCCTTTACAAATAAATATCTTGAACAATGACTGGAATTTTTTACATCACTACGTGGCTTGGAATTTCAGAAGTCAGGAGTCGTCAGCAACCAAATCCCCTGCCCAAGCTGGCTATTTATACTTCATTGAGAATTGGCCTAATGAGATTGCCCTCACTTGCCAGCTGGCTGAGTTCATTGTCTTGAAGAAAATGCCCAGAGCGGGTGGGCATGGCAGAGCCTGGGCACAATGGCCGGTGAGTGCCCTGCGTCAGCCCTGACAGGGAGCGGGAGGATGCCAGAGCCAGCTGGGAACCAGTTGCCAACCCGGCCCCACACCTTCTTTTTCCTCCCCATGATCCCAGACTTGCAAAGTAGTGATGTTCCCGGAAAAAGCCCTGCTGGCTCTTAATGAAGAGTTACTCTGGCTCTCTGAACTGGGCCTGGGTTCCTAACCAGGGCTGCCCATCAGAACCAACCGGGCAGACTCTGTCACAACACTCATGTCCAGGCCAACCCTGGGTTACTTTGGGTCAGGGACTCAGCATTTTCTTTAAAAAAAAAGCTCTGTAGGTGTTTCTCATAAGTGCACCAAGTTGAGAACTGCTGGGCCGCAAAGAGAGGGGGACATCTCCTCCTTCCCGTGCAAGTAAGGCTACTTTCCAAGGGTCGATTTCATCTCCTGATCTCTGCGTTTCCTCCGGAGGACTGACTTGGGGAATTTTCACTCTCTTCAGAAGTGTCCTTACCCATCCCACAGAATTATGACTTTTCCCGAATGCCAATAGCTTAACCACATGAAAAAGAATAGTGCTAATTTTCAAAGCTAGAATAGCCAGCAGCTCAGTAGCTAGGGGCGGGAGTCCTTCCATATCTCACTGCCCCCACCCCCATACTCAGTGCCCCTCATCTTGACAGGGAAGGGTTGGGTGTGGCAGAGAAAGGTGAGTGTGGCAGCCCGGGCTGGCTGAGGGAGAAGACTGGGATCCCAGACATCACTCTGGAGGGAGAAAGAGCTCCACGTGGTATTTACAGGTGAAGATTCTCAAGCAAGCAGCCTGCACCCAATCCCAGCACTGCCCTCGCTAGCCCAGTGTCTTTGCAAAGTACTCAACCTCTCTTAAGCTCAGCTTCACCTTCGTTAAAGTGGTGATAATTGCATTTACTTGTTAAATACGAGGATCAAATGCTATCTTGCTTTGCCATCCAAAACATGGTCCACGGAATCACAATGTCAGCCTCCCCTGGCAGCTCGTTAGGAAAGCGGAGTGTTAGGTCCCACCCCAGCCTTCCTGTCAGAATCTACATTTTAAAAATTTTTTTTTATTTTTAAATTTCAGAATATTATGGGGGTACAAACATTTTGGTTACATATATTGCCTTTGCACTGCCCAAGCCAGAGCTACAAGCACACCCAACCTGCAGACAGCGCCCACCACACATATTAGTGTGAATATACCCATCGCCTCCCCCTGATTGACACCCGATGAATATTGCTTCCATGTGTGCACCTTAGTGGTGATCAGTTAATACCAATTAGATGGTGAGTACATGTGGTGCTTGTTTGTCCATTCTTGGGATACTTCGTTTCAAAGAATGGGGTCCAGCTCTATCAAGGATAACAGAAGAGGTACTAATTCACCATTGTTTTATGTGGCTAAGTAGAACTCCATGGTATACATATATCACATTTTGTTAATCCACTCATGTATTGATGGGCACTTGGGTTGTTTCCACATCTTTGCAATTGTGGGTTGTGATGCTATAAACATTTGAGTGCAGAGGTCTTTATTACAGAATGATTTTTTTCCCTTTGGGTAGATGCCCAGTAGTGGGATTGCTGGATCTAATGACATTTGAACATGATCTCAAAGGTGTGGGTAATATGCGTGTAAAGTGCACGTAGTAAGCACTCGGTGATGCTGTTCCTCATCTCTTTTCTTGTCTTTAATGTGCTGTGCTTGTTCCACAGTGGGTTGGTAAGACCTCTGAACAAAGTTGTGTAGAGTTGTAGACCAGTTGCTTTTTCAAATTCCCGTGGTGCTTTGGCTTGTGCAGAACTTATGAGGAACGATGATGTGTAGACAAATCAACAGCAATGATTGTGGCAGGTAGAAGATGATTTACAAGGAATGGAAACCAATCTGTCCTTTCTGAGGCTGTCCCCTCCCTCTGCATCCAATCCGCCACACAGCAGAGGTGATCTTACCTTCATTCAGTCTCCTGATGCCAACCCCTTACCTGCATCTCCCCTTCGCATTCCTGGGCCAGCCCCCCATGCTCTCTTGCTTGCTAAACTGTAATAGTCTCCTGACTGGTCTCCTCACACCTGTTCTCCACCCTGCAAGCAAAGTCATTTTTCTAAAACAAAAACTTAGTCAAGTTCTTCCCTTGTCTAAAATCCTTCTGTGCTCTCATTATCTTGGGGATACGGAGTAAAATCCTCAGCATGGCCTGAAAAATCTCTGCACGATTCTGGAAGAATCTGCCTGTACAACCTCATGTGGAGGCACCCATCCCAACTCCCAGTCTCCGCGTGTGCTGGTGAACCCTCTTTCAGTCCCTCGGTCTTGGCAAGGTTCTTCCTGCCTCAGAGCCTTTGAATCTGAACCCTCTGTCCCTAGAGCTCTCTTGCCTCCTTGAACTTGTTCCCAGATCTCAGCTCAGTTACCTTCCTCAGACACCTTCTCTGGCGTCCCAGAGGTATACGCATGGACCTTGTTATAAGGCCTCTTAGTGCTCTTTCCTTTTTATTATCCTAGGAAAACATAACGTTAATGATAACAATCACAGGTTGTAATGCAATCTATTCATATGATCATTTGATTAATGTAAACCAGTCTGTAAGCTCCAGAAAGGCAGAGATCACGTGAGTTTTGCACAGACCATGAATGTTGAATTTCCAACACCTAGAGCAACGTTCAGCCTTTACGAGGCTCTCAGTAACTATTTGTTTAACAAATGAATTAGTGAAATGTTTCTGGGAAAGAAAAGGGCAAAAGAGAGTTTGAGGGAATCTTTTCTGAGAGACAAGGAGGGGGCACAATGATGGAAGATTAGTGCCCTGCTACCAAACAGCACACCAGGACTCCAAATGAGCAGAGGGCTGGGCCTGAGAGTGGGCTTCTGGGGCTGAATGCATCTCAGAGACAGAAGCCAGTAGTTCTCAAGCCTGGCTGAACATTAGAAAGAGTTTCTTAAAAATACGAAGTCCAGGGCCTCAGCTTTAAACTTTCTGACTTATCAGGCCTGGGGTGTAGCCTAGGAGCCAGTTGTCTTACCAGCTTCCCAGGTCTCTAATGTGCAGGCTGGGTTAAAAATCACAGATCTAACAGGAGGTAGGATTTGCCCAAGGTCAGACCACTATTTAATTTCAGAGCTAGGACTTAAACCAAAGCTGCTTAACTCCAGGACTTTAAACTTTTTACTCACCTGGGCCTCCGAAAGAACTAGTACTATAGAGCACGCTGCTCTGCCTAAACCAAGCAGAAATGAACAGAAATAGGAAATTACCTCGAATTAATACAGTTCTTGGGAAACCCTGGAAAAACAGAGCTTTTATGGCTGAATGATGAGGCACCTTAGAGTCTCTAAGAGATCCCCCAAATTGGACAGAGATAAACTAACTCCATGTTTACAGATGTCAACCACTGCGCAGGTTTTGCTACCTCATAGAAGTAGAGGAGTTTGTTTTCTTTCATTTCAACTGTCCTAAGATGGTGCTGTTAGGCTGCTCTCATAAAATCCCAGATGTTGGCCGGGCGCTGTGGCTCACGCCTGTAATCCTAGCTCTTGGGAGGCCGAGGCGGGCGGATTGCTCAAGGTCAGGAGTTCAAAACCAGCCTGAGCAAGAGCGAGACCCCATCTCTACTATAAATAGAAAGAAATTAATTGGCCAACTGATATATATATAAAAAATTAGCCGGGCATGGTGGCGCATGCCTGTAGTCCCAGCTACCCGGGAGGCTGAGGCAGAAGGATCACTCGAGCCCAGGAGTTTCAGGTTGCTGTGAGCTAGGCTGACGCCACGGCACTCACTCTAGCCTGGGCAACAAAGCGAGACTCTGTCTCAAAAAAAAAAAAAAAAAAAAAATCCCAGATGTTCAACTGTAAGGCATCTTAGGGGTTGTGGAGCCCAGTGATTTCCACAGATCCCAAAAGATCCTCAGAGGAAGTCGTGCATGACTAAGAGCCTTGTGTTTCCAGACTTATATAATATAATTGGATATTAACATATTCATTCATCCAAGAAAACGTTCCACAGGCTAGCTCCTATGTGAACAATTGCATTCATCAAGTCAAGACACTGTATTTGTGCATTTTCATTTTTCTAAAACCTTCAAGTGACAAAAAAGTAGGAAAGAAAGAGAATTGCCTAGTAAAAGAAAAAAAAAAAAAACCACCAAATCTGGCGCATTGTGACAACAGAATCATTCAAATCGTGGTGACAAGTTTGGGAGTTCCTGACCTAATCCCAACTGACTGACTACTGAATAAGAGGAACACAGACATCCAACAACTCAGGAGGGAGGCTTAAGGGTTTACTCCAAACAATAAGGACATTTCATTAGTGTGTTTCTCTATCTAAACCCCGTATAGCAGCAGTCTTAACCCTCTTCCCCACCAAGAAAAGAATACTTGAAAGTCCAGAGTCTTCTATTTGGGCCTAAGTGGCTTCTCCCTAAGCAGGAGGCAAAGGTTAAAAACACTAATGAGGAGGAACAAAGCATGAGGACAGGACAAAAGAAGGCTGGACAGAGGTCACAGCTCTAACTATATTCCTCCTAGTCCTGAAGCAAAGGGAAGGGACCTTTTAAACATACGTATTTGTACATGAGTAGTCCTGTCTCAGAGACAAAGAGACACACAAGAAGGAGACTTCATGGTAACAATTGCTCAGCACCACCCAACTCCTAGGCTAGGACACCATCTGTGTTCTAAATGCGGAAAGTAAGTTTGCAACAAAGGAAGGTTGGGAAAAACACATCTGAGCAAACAGGGCCAGGAGCATTGGAAAAGTCCGGACACCCCCCAAGTCGTTCGTGTTTGCACATATTCTCCACTTCTAGTCACTGTCACATCCCACTTGGCCATCTCCTAAATGTCTTTACTCCCCTTACGTGGTCTCCGCACCAGGAACGACCTTCACAAAGACTGAGATGCATGGAACACAGCCTCCCCCAGGCACTCCATGGCCACCCCATGACACAGTCAGGCTTGTCCTCCCAGGCAGCAAAACCTACTTTGTGAGGGTAGTGGATACATGAGCACGTTTTAGATAGATAGATATACAGGGGGAGAGAGAGAGAGAGAGAGAGAGAGAGAGAGAGAGAGAGAGAGAGAGAGAGAGAGAGAGAGAGGCAATTATAGAAACAGGAGAGATGGAGTGTTTTTTCTTAGCTTGGGGTCCATTGAGACCCTTTGTCCTGTTCTTTCTCTGTGCATACCACTGTCTTTGATCTAACCCAACTCAGGGTTTTTGTTTCTTGACTATAAGAAGTTTATGTTCTCTTTCTGAACCAAACTACCCCTTTTCCTAATCCAGACTGAGCTACACTTATTAGGGCTGGTCTATCCTGCATAGACAGAGATCTCCAGCCACCCAGCTCTCACTTGCTTTGCAAAATTCTTCTTCCCCTATCATATGCTTTCTGCCCACATGCCCACACTGCCTTTAGGCTACTTTTAGCTGACTACAACAAAAATTTTAGTAATCCATGAAGAGTCAACCCCCCAAATGTAGGAATGTTTGTTGAATATATATGTCCAGAAGTGCTCAGTAGAGTCTGCTCATTCTCTTACACACACAGGAGGGTGTGCTTCCTTCAACAGCTGATCTTTGCATTCACTCCACGCTTCGAACCAGTCCTCCTCACTAGCCCAGGTCTCCTTTGGCCACCACAGCACAGACTAGCAGGCCCACAGCAGCAAAAGAAACCTCAGAGGATATTGACTTTCACCTGCTACCCAATCCAGGTGTCACTCTGCAGCATATGTGACAGGTGGTCAGACCACTCATGCATTACTTTCATGGGCTCATATTGACAGCACCCAGGAAAGGATGCCTGCCAGAGTCTGTGCTGCCCTCATACACCAGAAATGGACTCAGTAATGGACAGGAAGCACCATTTTCCTCCTCTCGAACAACAGAGTTTCACTCGTCCATCCCATTACAAAAGGCTAGTTCTCTTCGTAAATTATAAGGAATTTCCCTAATGGACAGGGCTGCGGATATCAAGCACCCTTTCAAAGTTTGTGTGAGAAGGTCCACAGCTTCCTGGTCAAATACTCTTTTACACACTAAGCTCCCTCTCCTGGCCCTCTGATCTCACTCCTAATTTCTACCCAGATGTTTAAGAGCCTGCAACTGCTGCAGCCTGGGGAGTGACGTCTTTCCTGGGTGGCATCACTCTGGTCTCCTGCACCATCACCAAAAGTGCCACCACTCCCTGTCATCCCCTGCAGAGAAAAATCACCTGTAGTAGTTTCTGTTGGAGGATGGTGTTATCTCGAGAATGAGTGCGGTTGCTGCCACGGAACTTGAGGGGGCGGTAGATGCAGCATGCCGTGAAGCACGCCATGTAGAGCAGGTACAAGGCCCCCAGCACACAGAAGTACGGCCGCCCGTATTTGTTCCACTTGAAGCTCACCAGCTCCTTCACTGGGGTCTGTTCCAGGATCTGGCGAGCCTGCCATGGAAGAAGAGCAACGCTTGGGGTGACCACATAGTGAGGAGTGTTGAGTTTTCCATGGGGTCCCAGAAGGGGCAGGGCAGTAACCATTCCTACTGGCATTCACTCAGTTAATCAATCAGTCATTGGTTCGATAGACAACTAGCAAATTTCTAGTATATGCCAAGGCTTGAGCTAGAGCTACAGGTAGGTGATCACAGAAGTAAGCACAGGTGCATAGCACCATGGAGGAGCTAAAGAATGAGTCGTCACTAGCTGAGTGAAGGGAGAGGTGGGAAAGATCACACAGTAAAGTAGCAGCAGTTGCCAGGGCAGGAGGGTACGAGCAGCCACCACCCATCTGCAGATGAGGTGTGGTTGAACACATGGAGAATCTACTAGAAGTGGTGGGCAGAAGCTATGAGCAGTGAAGTAGATAAGGGCTAGATCTTTGTGCATCATGATAGGAAGTTTGTGCATCAAGGTAGGAAGTTTGAGATTTTTTTTTTCTAAGTGCAATGGAAAGCGATTGTGGAGTTCAAGCAGAGAAGTGGTCAGATTTGCTCTAGAAGTATTGCTGGGCTGGAGAAAAGCAATAGAGGCTACAGGTGGTAGGATGTGGCAATCATCTAAGCCGGGGGGAGGGGGTGCTCTGACATAGGCAGGTGATGAGAGGTTAAAGGCACAAATGAGAGGAGGTGATGGACAGGAGGAGGCATCTGAGAAACTAGGAAGAGGCAGACTCAAAGCACAGCAGAGAGATTAGCCATTAACAGAAAGAATATCTTTTCCATTCAAGCTGGAGGGTAGGAGGGAGATAGTGGGTGGTTTCCAGACACACTTGGCAGTTCAGGGGAGGAAGTTCAAGAAGCCCAGCCAAAGATCCCCTATTTTTGTTGTAAAGTAGAAGTTTTCCAACAGAACAAAAGATGAAGGTAGTCAGGGATATGAAAGGAGGCTATAAAAAAATGTTTTAAGAAAGAGAAAAGTAGATGACCCAAGACAAGTATAAAACCTACAGGAGAATATTGAGAATTGGCTGAAACTGAAGACCAAGGATCCGTGGTGGCAAAATCCACAGAGAAGGATTAGAGTTTTACTCCCTAAGAAATCCTACCCAAAGCACACCAGTTTCTAGGAAACAGATCTTCTTTAAGGAAGATCACACAAACTGGCCACTCAACTATTCCTTAGTATTAATAGTCATTCATGTTTTATTGTTCTATAAGGGTTCCCAGGAAATTGTCAGGTGGCAGATAAACAACAGAAACTCTACCTTGCCACTCTCGTGGCGGTTCCTGAAAGCCAGGGTTTTCTCCTCTCTACCCAATTTCCACAAATTTTCCTGCCCCTGTTCTCACTCAGTCCAGCACCGTGGAATGATGCCTGTGTTGCTCCCTCTCTAAAAAGCTCTCGTTTTTGTCATCTTCCTGGTGATTCCTAACTCTCCCTTGAAGAAATGCTCAAGCATTTCCTCTGCAACACCTTCTCTGGCCCGCCCAGGCCAAGCTAACCCTGCCACAAATGTGCTGCTCCTGCACGCAGCACACACCCCTATTCTAGTGCTAGTGTATGTTGTTCGCTATTAAAATTATTGAGGATGGGGGCCAAGACCGGAGGGAGCGGACTGACAAGAACTGTTTTGTGTATCTCTGTATTCTCAGTTCCTTGTGCAGTGCCTGAGATACAGCAATGAATGAATGAATGAATGAATGAATGAATGAATGGAAGGAAACAAACTCCTATTTGGAGAGTTCCTCATCTGAAATGTCAGAGTGAGAATGGCCAGCAGAAAGGACTAGCGCTAAGCTGACAGGGCACTGCCTCGAGAGGTGGGTGTGTGTTGCACTTCGTCCCACAGGTCCCAGGACACTGTTCACACCTCCACCTGGCACAAGGCTGGGAGTGTCTGGCGCCCAGGATCCTGGCCAGTGGACAGGCTCTGCATGGACACCAAGCTCCCTCCCACGGCGGCCCGTGACGCTGCTTCGCATCCATACCTCCCGCTTGCTGGAGGAGACCACGAGCTCCAGAAAGGACAGCTCCTCTCCCCAGGAGTCGATCTCGGTGAGGTCGTAGAGGGTGGAGGTCAGCGGCCCGTACGTCCACTGGATGTGCTTCCGCTTCTGCATCAGGTGTTGGAACATCTGGGAGAGCACAGGGGTGAGTTGGCGGTCACAGTGTGAGAAGCTACTCCGGGGGGATGGCATGAGCGGACGAGGCCAGCTTCCCACTCCTTGGGATACATACAAAGTGGGGGACTGGCAAACCTCTGCTTCGAGCCTCACTTTTATTGCCAATTTTCCTTCCCACAAACCCCGCAGAGCTCTGAAAGAAGGAACAGGCGAAGGGAGCAGAGCTTTGGGTTTCTGTAACAGGCATGTAGGGCAATATCCTCAAATCCTTCTGAGTAAGGGAACCTGAGGCTGAGGGTTTGAGTGACGGGATAGGAAGTCAGGGGCCACCACCCTTTGGGGAATTTGGAGGAAAAGGCGTTTTTAGAAAGACCCTTCCTTCACGTCTATTTGCTCCCGGGGCAGGCAGGATGGGGTGAGGGTCACGGGGAAGACACCGCAGACAGGGGGGTCCCTCACCACGGTGTTGCCCTCCACTCCGGCCAGCTTGAAGGGGGTGAGCCCCTGGTGGTTGGGCACTGCCTCCAGGGGCTGCAGGTGGTCTCCACGGCCATCGTAGGACAGCAGCAGGTTGTACATCTGGCAGGCGAAGGTTTTGTTGGGCTGGAGGATGAGGATGTGCAACACTGTGTTTCCTGGGGGAGGACACAGGGTGTCACGGGGCCACCGGCCTAGAGTCCCTGATGTCCCCATCCCCACCTGGGGTGGGCCTGAGGGCTGTCCCGCTCCTCCCCTCACCCCCTGGCAGCAGCCAGCCCCCCCTCCCCACCCCCGCTCTTACCCAGGGAGTCCTGGGCCCGGATGTTGGCTCCATGCTCAATGAGCAGCCGCACGATCTCCTCGCTGCCCACGCACGCGGCAAAGGACAAAGGGTGCTCCCCTGGGGACACAGAGGGATCCCCGTGGCAGAGAGCAGAACACGGCAGGACAGGATGGGCTGTGTCCCCCAAGTGCCTGCCTGCTCCTCCCCGCGGCCCCACACCTCAGCTCGGGTCTTGGGGACACTTGTCTGGCAGAACCAGAGGAAGGGCTGTGGGCATTGGCCTATGGCCTAATCGAGCCCTGGAAGGGCTGCTTGTCCCAGCTGCCAGGCAGATAGAGCGAGGGCAGGGCCCCCTCTGCCCTTGCCCACCTGTCCACCTGCCCGAACTCCCAGCCTGCCCTGCTCTTACCGAAGTAGATGAGGTTCTGGGGACTGCGGCGGAAGGCGGCTCCTGTAGCTCTGGCAGAGACACTGGCCCCGTGGGCCAGCAGGGCTCGCACCAGGTTCACGTTCTGGTTCACGATAGCGATGTGCAGTGCAGTCTGACCTGGCCGGGAGACAGTCGTCAGTCACGGGACTGTCTCTGTCCCCAGTTCTCTCAGGGACCTGACACCCTCCAGCCTCCATTCCTAACAGGTCCTTTGGTAGACTTGTGCCCCGGCCTTGGCAGGGTCAGGGCAGTTAGTCCCTCAGGCTGCCCTGCCCATTGCACCTGTCCCTTGGCTACTGGGAGCGGTGGAGCCGGGGGAGACAGTGCTGTGTAAATGTCATCGCTCTGTGTCGATCTGAGAGAAAGGAACACAAGGCAGGCCCTTCAGCAACCACGGGAGGACTGAAAGGAAATACTAAGTGGCCAAAGGAAGCCACGGATGCTCAGAGCCAGGACCAGGACTTTTGCCTCCTCCCCCCCTTCTCCCCTTGACCCGCCCTCACTCCGCCCCGGCCCACCCTACAGAGGCGCATTTTAAGAGACGACAGCACACCCTGCCCCGCAGCGTTTCCACCCAGAAGAGATGAGCATCCTGCTTACCTACAAGAGGCTCGTACAAGGTGGGCTCGCGTACCAGATCTGGGGCGGCCTCCATCAGCGCCGTGGCCGCCTCCAGGTTGTCGTAGAGGGCAGCGACGTGCAGCGCCGTCTCCCCCAGCGCTCCTGGCGTGGGGTCACACGGGGACGTCAGACACGTCCCGGCCTCCCGCGAGAAGGGTGCACCCAGCCCCAGAGACACCCTGCAAGGCCCCATTGTGAAAATTCCCCAGTCCTGGGGTGGGGGCGGGGGTGGGGGGAGCAGGTGCTTCTGCCCCCACCTCCATCCCTGTAAACCCAGATCCCACCTCTTTGTCGAAAGTCACAGGTTGGGTCCAGCATAAGTTGCCTAAGGGCAAACAGGTCGTTTTCTTTGGCGGCCTGGAGCAGTGGAGACTCTCGAATCCTGGGGGGAAAGTGAACACGAGCTGGGTAGAGACAGGGTCAGAATGAGGCTGGGAGCAGAGGGGATCAGAGACGCTCTCCGTCTAAGATGGACGTGACCCGCAGTGTGCAGTGACAGATCGGAGAGGGGTGTCTAGTGGGCTCGTGGGACCAAGGGCAGACTCAGGCAAGAGTCTCAGGGGCTTCCCTTAAGATCAGCATCGCCTGCTGCCTCCCATGGCCGAGCCAGATAGCTCAGTGGGGGGAGGGGCCCTGTGGTCTGGAAGGGGTGGTCAGGGAGTCCCTGGGAAGAGGTCCTAAGTCGACCTGAATTCCTCGGAGCTGCATAGATGGAGCAAGTGGGACAGAGGGCACCACCATTAGGCCCCTGCTCCCAGCACTGCCGAACCTGCTCTCTTTAGCCAAGGGGAGTTTGAGAGACCACAACAGAGGGAAGAAGGACTATTAAATCTTTCCTAATCTGTGGAATTTGTGTGCTATGAAAGTTCTGACTGTTGCTTCAGGCTGTTTAGATACACAACCCTGCCAGGGGGTGGACAGCTCCCAGGGTGGGGTCTAGAGAATCTGTTTATTTTGTATTACACGCTTAGGTGGGGGTGGGGTGGGGGATCTGTTCATTTTGTATTACACCCTTAGGTGGGGGTGGGGTGGGGGGTTCATTTTGTATTATACCCTTAGGTGCAAAGGTCTAAATACCTTGTTTGTTTGGGCTTCTCAGAGAGAGAGAAGGTGGGCTGAGATATTCACCCTACAGGACCTCTCTTGGTTAATCTTTGTTTCTCCTGTACCCAGACTGGAACTGACCAAGAGATAAAAGCTGGAGCCTGTCCTGCTAGGCACAGGGATGTGCTGGCTGGGGGAACAGAACAGACGGGCTGACCGTGGTTGCCGCGGTACCCCCATCCCAAGTTCTTCTATTCCGATAGCCCCAGGAGCCAGGGGTTTAAAATGTCTTATTTAACAAAGAGGCATTTTATCTAATGGTGGGCTAGGTCTGTTTTGGGGAATTGTCCCTGGGAAGGATGGGGAACAAGGAGTCAGCCCCCTGCCCCATCTCACCCAGGGCCTCAATCCCAGGGAGCCAGGTGTCCCTGACCAGCGCAGGGTAGCCAAGGCTGGGATTCCAAGTTCCCCCCTGTCCTGAGGCCACTGCACAAAGCCCCTGCCTCCCCGCTCCCTGGTCCCACTGCTCCTCTGCTAGCCCTGTCAGACCACTGGGTCCCAGTCTAAAGCGGGATGGGGAGGTCCAAAGTCCCATTGCAGGTCGCTGCAATGGGGTGGGAGGTAGGCAGAGGGCCTTGCCCTTGAGGCACTTGGGGCAGGCCCAGCGCAAACTGCACATGCAGGACCCCCCATTCCAAACGACTAGGAGTTTCCAGACCAGGCCATCAGGACACTGCTCCAAGCACCAAGCACAGGGCTCTTCCTTAGCACATGGGGTGGGGGAGGGGGCTGCCGGCTGCTCACCCCACCCCCAGGCTGAGGGATGTGTCCCTGACCCACTGCTCTTCCCAGGGCTGCACCTCGGGGCTCAGCCACGAAATGGTCCACCCCCAGGTGTGCCAGCCTCATTCGTCCTGTGTGTCCTCAGGACCCGGCGCCCCGCCACACACAGCAGACTCCAGGCTCTACAAAAGGTAGATGAAGCGAACTCGGGAACCTCCAGTGTCACCCGGGCTGCCCCGCTCAGCTGGTTGGCTCCAGGCGTCAGGAACAAACCTCCTCCTTTCCCACAAAATCGGCTTTCATTCAAACTTATGGCAGTGCCTCTTTCTTCCACCACGCATAGGGTGGGATCACATCTTCCCCCAGCAGTCTGCCCTGGCCTGCACCCCACCCCACACACCCGGCTTCTTCCTCTGGTCCCGTTTGGCCCCCTCACTCCCCCTTCCACAAGGCGGGTGGGTTAGAGCCTTGGCTGCCCTGGGGTTGTGAAGCGTGTCTCCACTCAAGGTCTCTCCATGTGGCTCGAAGCCACCTGCCTCCACTACTGAGAGGGGCCGGCTGGGGTTCTGCAGTGGGTGGGCTGGCAGGGGAGGGCACATCCGCGCAACTGGCACTGAACTCTAGGCTGCCTATTGGGAAAACGACACACATGCATCGGAGGGCTTGAGGACCAGGGTGATGGGGACACCGGTGGCCGTGGGCATCCTACCTCTTCTGTTGCAGCATGTAAGCCTGGTCCAGGTGCTGGTCCCAGTCTTGTTCTCTGAACAGCCAGGAGAGCAGAGGTGTCTGGGGTTGGAGCCAGGGCCCTTTTGCCTTGGGTGGGCAAGCCCCCATGTCTCCTCCTCGCAGGCGCCGGCGGGTTAAGGAATGTGATGAAAGGAACAGGTCTCGGATGGCAGCGACTAGGGAGGAGGTGGGGTCTATTTGGGGTTGGGACTCTGAATGAGTGTGTCTCCCACGTGACTTGTGAATGCAGCGTGCGGCGTGTGGCCGCAGAGGGGTGTGTGTGTGAGCACACGCTGAGGGACCCGCCGCCCTGCCCGGGGAGAGGTGCTTTCCCTGGAAGGAAAGGAGCACTTTATAGAGCTGGAGCCCTGGTGAAAGAGCTGCCTAAGAGAAGGCAGGGAGGGTTCCTTGCAGTGGGCTGGGGCGGTTGAGACTGGGAGAGGCCGAGGGTGGGGCAGAGGAATTTAAAAAGGGATCCGGACAGAGCCTGGAGGCTGGGTCTACAAACAAGGCACATAGTCAGGTGTGGGACAGCAGGACATGAAGGACTCCAGCTCTGAAATCAGGCAGATCCTCGTTTAAATCCTGGCTCTTACTTCTTACGAACAGTTAAGTGAGCTTTCTCAGCCTCAGTCTCCTAACCTGCAAACTCGGGGTAACGATCACACTGTCTCATGGGAGTATCCGGAAAGCAGGTATCACAGCGCTCACGCCCTGCACATCCCTCCTCCACGAGTGGGCTCATGAGGCCCCACAGGCTGCTTCTCAGAGCTTCCCGTGCACCCTGGTCTCCTGGTCACCTCTGTCCCTGAGCCTGCAGAGCTGAGCTGGCTCTCACACACCGGGGTGCAGCTCAGAGGATCCCCAGGGCCCGTGTTTCTGTGGAGGTTGAACAGCAGGAGCAGAGCAAAGGCAGAGGACAAAGATATCTTGGTTCCACGTTTGGGGCTCTTTCCAGAAATGAGACGTGTGTAAGGATTTATCTGAGGAGTGTGTAAAGATAAGACAGTGATGTGTCATTTCATAAACTGGTCCCCTGAATCCACGGTTTCACTGTCCAAGATGTCAGATACCTGAGGTCAGCCACAGCTCGAAAACAGGTGACTACAGTACACTTAAGGTGCTTAGGGAGAGAGAGAGGAGACCACATTCACAGAACTTATAGCATATTGTTATAGTTTTCCATTTTGTCATTATTGTTAATCTCTTACTGTGCCTAATTTACAAATTAAACTTTATCACAAGTATATTCATAAAGGACAAAACATAGTATATATAGGGCTGGGTACTATTGCGGTTTCTGGCACCCTCTGGTGTCTTGGACCGTATCCCCCGAGGATAAGAGGGGGCCTACTCTATACCTCAGCTTGCGGCTTGCGCTTGGCTTCCTGATCGTTTTGGAATCGATGCTATTGAATCGCAGTCACTCAATAGACCTACGTGGTAAATGGGAACAGGGCGGGGTTTTCTGCTTTCTGGATGAGAAGACAGCACAGAGAGGGGGTATGATGGCCCCAAGCCGCACAGCTAGTACCGAGGCCAGAACTGGCTTTGAAGGGGGATCACAGCTCCAGGTCACTCTCCAGACCTTGTTGCTTCCTGGGAACCTTTTGTCTATAAAGTGAGAGAATGGAGTGAGGTATGCCGGGCCCCTCCACTTGGGGGTCTTCACGGGCAAGGGACTGCCCCCTTCTTTTGCGGTCAGAGCTCTGCCCCAGAGATTGAGGGATGGACTAAATAACCTCTAGAGAAGGGCAAAACTTGAAAGGAAAATAAATAAGAAAGAGGAGGTGCCCAAGGGAGACTCGTGTTCTCACCCAGGAGAGGGGAGGGTTCCACTTGTGGGGCATTTTTGTGCCTCGCCGGGGGTCAGGGCAGCGCAGAATGACTTCCAGTCTAAGGAGATGGAGGGAGCGATAAGGCTGGGGTGGGGGTGTAGATGCACCGATAAGCGGGGCAGGCCCAGGAAGGGAGCACCTGCCAAGGAAACAGCCGCCCATAAAGCCGGTCCTGGAGGGGGAAGGGTGGGAAGGGGCCGGCCCGGTCAGAGCCGCAAAGAGCAGGTGTGCCGGACTCGCCACCAAGGGCATTGTCTGTGGGTCCAGGAGGGAGGAGGGGGGCCGGACGCCCAGGCCCCCCTCCCCAGGCCTTCACCCTCTCGCTCGCCCTCCTCGCCTCACCGCGCTCTCCAGAGGGAGGGGCACAGACCAAGGTGTCCCACCTGTCCCTGCCAGGGGGCCAGAGATTTGGAGTCTCTCCTGGCCTGTCCCTCCCCACACTCCTGCCTCTTTGTGACATTCGACATCACCATCCTAGTCTTCCTTTTTCCCCCTGTCTTTTCTCTCAGTCCTCTCCCGGCTTCCTGCAGAAAGGACACCTGCAGAGTCCTCCCACCGCCCCCCACGATGGGCGAGTCTGCAATGCTTCCTGGGTGCCCAGGAGGAGAACTGGGTTGTCACTGCACTGTCGGGTCCCAGAGCCCCTTTGCGCCCAAGCAGCCCCACCTCTTATTCTGACGTGATAAGGAGGAGGAGAAAACCTGGATTTCAATTTTTAAGAAATACACTCTCACCCCACATGGCCACAGCCATCTAGGAGAAGGATTCAGATACTGCACCTTAAAACTTTGATGGTGATTATCTTTAGATGAAGGAATGATTAGCTTCTTTTGTTTTGTTTTTGTACTTTTTTGTATTCTATACTCTTCTGTATTTTATACTTTCGTAATACGAAGAAAATGTTTAAGGGACTCCTGGTTTCCTGCAAGGATGAATCTCTTTGGAGCCGGGCTGGTGGTGGTGAGGAAATGGAAACAGTGGTAGTCAGTGCCACCCAGTTCTTTCCACTCCAGCCTGCCTCTCGGGCAACGCCCCACACCCCTGGCCACCCTCCCCACCCAAACCCACAGAGCTGGAGGCGGCTGCTCTTTTTGCCAGTGAACCAAGAGGCTCCTCCCCCAAAATAGCCAGGAGGAGGTTAGTGATTTTTTTTTCCATGCAAGCATTGTTGTCTGGATCTCAGGTCAGTGGGTGCAAGGTAGGGGTGAGCAGGGTCACCCGAGGACTTGAATCTTTCTTCCTTCACCTTCAAGCAACCTCCCGTACCCCTCCCCAGTCTCCCATCCCCTGGCTTGGATCGCCAGGAACTGCAGAAGAGGTGTCTGCCATGCATAGGAGAGTATCCACGTGGGCACGTCTGCCAGCATGGGTGGCCTCCATGGAACGGAATCTCTTCACGTGTTTTCATTTCTGCACTTCCTGTCTTGCAGAGAGGGTGCACGTCTCTGCACTTGTCCTTGCGCCCGCACGTGCATGTTTCCTTCAGGGCTGATATGCATGGACGAGCAGGAGTGGCGTGACCGGGAGTGATGGTTCACATGTGCTGCACTCTCCTAGCCTCGTCCTGTATCTTGTGGCCTGGGTGTCTGTCTCTGGCTTTCCAAAAAAGCCCTTCATTCTGCCTCCCCTAACCCCAGCCCTCCAACCAGCTCTGCTCTGAGAACCAGATGGTGGTAATTAGTGACACCCGGTTACCACCAACAGCCCTGTGCTGGCCAGGCTCATGGGCAGGAGGGGCGTTGGGGCACTGAGGCAGGATTTTTCCACACGCATTATGGAGACTCCTTCCACTAACCAAGGAGCTTAGGGATGAGCCTCTGACAATTTTTTCTCTGTATCTAAGAGGATAGGAAACTGTAAAATGACAGAAGAGGGTGTTCCAGCCTGGTGGTACAAGAGGACAAAGGCTAGGAAGGAGGGAAGACTAGGGGAGGATGAGGAGAGATGAGAGAATGGTCTCCACTTCTCTCTCTATGCACTCTGTCACTCTGTCTCTGTCTCTCTCTCTCTGTCTCTGTCCCTGTCTGTCTGTCTGTCTCTTTCACACACACATATAGGTGCACACACACAGAGCACCTGCCCTTTCCGGCCCTCCTGTGCCCCTCCTCGTCCTCGCTCCTTGGCAGACCACGGTACATGTGGAGCAGCAGCTCACGCCCGGGACCTCAGGGTCCCGACTTCTACATCTGGTCTGGACCTTACCCTACACAAATCGTTCTCCTTAGAGAAAGGCAGCATGGCACAGTGGGAAGGCGTCATGTTTAGAATTAAAAGAGGTAACCAAGAGTCCTGTTCTTCCCCTTAGTGTTTGGGGGATCAGGAGAGATATTTTTTCTGTGAACTTCAGTTTCCTCATCTATGTAATAAGTATGAGAATGCTGTCACTTGGAGTCCTGGTTGCCGTGTGCATCTAATGATGCAGTGGATCTCACTGTGCTTTGCAAACTCTTAAGTCATGTCTGTTGCTGGCTACAAGATGGCCCACTGCAGTCATTCCAGAAGCCCCTGCCACCCCTGCTGGCTGCGCTCCACTCTCTCGCCTGGCGATGGAACACTCGGGTGAGCTGGAACGGCCAGGCCCACAGCTGTGATGTCACAGAGCGCGTGAAGTCAGAGGTCCCATGGGAGGGAAGAGGAGAAGACAGTGCCGGGAAGGGGTAAGGGCTGGGGCGGGGTGGGGCGGGAGGTGGGGGGAGCCTGCTGGGCACTGGGGTGTGGGGAGGGCCACAGGCAGAGGGGGCCAGGCCCATGCCTGCCTCGGGCTCCCAGCTCTGCAGGGCAGCGCTCCTGGCCACCATCCTGCTGCTGCTGCGGACAAGCGGGTTGAAGCTTCAGAATGGGGGGAGCCCAGGCCCGGAGGAGACGAGCCAGAAAGAAGAAACACCTTCTCCAGGTGGGTAGAGAAGAGGGGGAGCGTGGAGGCTGAGGGCTGGGTCTGTCTGAAGTCAGGCCCCAGGCGACCAGGAAGGCGAGGCGGGATCTGAGCTGCCTCTGCGGTTACAGCCCGAACTGGCAGCGTCAGGCAGAGCGCGGGCCGGCTGACACTGCGCACGGCTTCTGTGCGTGTGAGCCCGGGGTGTGCCGGGCAGAGGGCCTCAGTTTCCTTCACACTTCACGGTGGTGCCTGACTCCCTGAATGGTGGAACGCTTTGGAGGAGGCAGCGAGCCTTAGGAATGGGGTGTGTGCCTTTGAGGTGGGGCTGTGGTTGGACACACAGACCAGAAAAGACCTCTGGCAGGAGCGTCACCTTTCTGGTCGAGGCCAGGGATGTGGGCCACTGGGCCAAGAACCCGAGGTCCCAGCTTTTTGTCCTACTCTAATTTCTTCCCTATCTGGTTCAGGCCGGGGTCAGGGCGGGGACAGGGCAGGGGCAGGCCATCAGTCCCTGCCCCTCTCCCGTGTTCCAGACCAGAATCAAGAGCAGTATGAAGAGCACTTTGTGGCCTCCTCGGTGGGCGAGACGTGGCAGGTGATGGACATGGCCCAGCAAGAGGAGGACAGGCCATCCGAGACGGCAACTCTCCTCGACCACATCTTTCACCTAGCCTTCTGCTTCAGTCTGGCCAGCGTCGTGATTTTTTTATGAGGGACATTGAGGGCGAGGTGGTGGCCTGGCTCCTGGATGAGGACCTGGATTGCTACCTTCGCTATCTGATCACCTACTGACCCTCCCTCCGCTCACTGCCCCCAAAGGACACGCACACGCTGCCGCCTGCCCGTCTTCCAGCCGTGTCAGCTGCTGTCCCCACTGCCTGCCTGCCTCCTGGTGCTGGGAGACAGAGACCTGCTCCTTCTCTCTCCCACACCTCTCCTGGCTTTATTCAGGGCAGCAGATTAGAGGGAGGAGGTAGAGATAACAAACCAGCAATAAAATCCTGAAAACAATCTGTTGCAGCTTTCTGAGACCCAAGCCCTCTGTCTCTGGCGGGGCTGTTTGACTGCCCAACCTTCAGACCCACCCGCCTGCCAGTCCTTGGTTCTTCCTTTTTCTTTTGTCCATGGGATATTTTTGGCATTCCCCCCCCCCTCATCTTTTCTGACTTCTAGGCATTTTTCCCCATTACCGTTTCTGACTTCTAGCCATAGAACCTAGCAGGAAAGACTCATTAAGAGACAGGCAGAAGCCAAGCGCCAGCTTTTATTTTTGGAACGGAAGGGGAGAGGAGCTATTGCCCTGATTCCCTGCATCGGGCCAGGGAGACGCTGGCACATCTGTGCTGTGGTCTCTTTGGCAGCCCGGTTACCAGAGGTGGCAGCGGCTGGAAGGGTTCAGGAGGGCTCCATGTGGACAGCGGAAATATCTGGCAAAGGCTGGGGTGTTGCTGAGGGGCCCGTGGACTCGAAGGGGGCCAGGGCCGTGTGTGCGCTGGGAGTCCTGGGAGCTGTGCCCTCTGCATGTCGCCTGGGCGGGAAGGGGGTCAAGGAGGGAGGAGAGCGGGTCGTGAGCGGGGTGCACAGGACAAGGCTGATCTGGTAACACGGGGTGACTGGGAATAAAGTGCTTCGAGGGCCGCCTGAAGGATCCGCCATTTGTGGGTCATCTAATCTGGCCATAGGGGTCTGTCAGTGACCGGGAGGCGGGGCCTGGTGGAGCAGCTCTGGGAGGAGGGCTTCGGGGTGCCGAGGAATTGGGGGCTGGGTCGTCTAGGCAGCACAGGGTGCTTAAGGGGTTATGTCAGGTTGGCACTGCACTTGGGGCTGGGGTTTCTGAAGAGGAGCGTGTATATGGTCAGCCTGTGGAGGGCTCACTTTTAAGGCATCTGTAGTTTGAGGCCATGAAAGAAGAAAAAAGTTGGGCCCATCTCATGGAGAGACCCGGGAGTGGAGTTTTGTTTACATTTTGAGTGGGGGTGGGGGGCTGAATGTGGTGGAGGAACGTGTAATAATCCGAAGGAGGACTCCGAGGGGGAGTGAGGAAGGATGGCAGCGGGGACGTCTGTGGCAGAGGGCTGGGGCCTGTGGGAGGGAGGCCGGGGAGGGGAGGTTCGGGCGTCAGGGTTAGGGTCGGTGCCGGCTCTGAGGCGAGCTCAGCGGGAGGCGGGCGCTGCCTACCTGGGCGTAGCTTCGGAAGAAGATCTGCTGGGGGCTGAGGTCCAGGCCGGGCAGGGTGGTCTCCCCATAGTGCATAAGCAGCCTCTGGTTGTATGCCTGGACAGGGGTGGAGTGGAGAGTGGCCCTCAGCCTCCACACCTGAGGCCACCTGGAAGTCCTCTGCCCTCCACAGGGGACCCAGAGCCAGTCCTTGGCCTTCTCCGCCGATTCAGCCTGGCTCATTGGTCTGGGCCAGAGGAAAGGGTACGTGCCCGCAGACCTATAGACGGCCTAGGAAATGGGGACTTATGGGGTGGGAGGGGGGTCCCCAAGTTGCCATCTGTTTGGCGGGGACGTGAGGGCAGGAAGCTATGCCACTCCGTGTGACAGACAGTGCAAGGAAACCTTGCGGGCAGGGCGTCCAGCCTGCTGGCGAAAACAGACGCAGCCCCTGGCGTGTGAGCTACCTGCAGTGCGATGGCCAGCCCGCCCACGTCCGCGGCGTTCTCCAGGAGGGTTCTGGAACCATTGAAGGAGCTTCTGCCATGGGACGGGAAGGCAGCATACTGGTGCTCCAGGCACAGCAGCTCCCTCTGCAGGGCATCGGTGTCACAGGCCGGGCAGCCCCCAGGGAGCACTGTTGAAGACGGGCAAGAGGGTGCACAGGTGAGAGGTGGCGCTCGTAGGGTGCGGATGTGGGGGTGCCGCAGACTGACCTGGCTCCCAGGAGCAATGCAGAGTTTCCAGGACTGTCCCACCCAGAGGCCTCCAATTACCTCCCTCTCCCCCGGGGCTTCCCTGGGGGCCTTCCCTTGGGTTCCCCATGCCCCACCTCCCGGTGGCCCCGGTACTCACAAAGCTTGTAGAAGATGTGCAACAGCTCGTGGGCCATGATGCTGCCAGCAGCGCCAAAGTTCACGGCTCTGGGAGACAGGGGCTCGTCTTACCCTCAGAAGCCCTCAGCGTTTTTCAACTCAATCCTCCAACCGCAAGTCCATCATATGAAAATAACACCTGCCAATCCCTCTTGGGAGACTCTCCGCCCGCCCTCATAGAATCTCCCGTACCTGGGGTAGCCAGGGTGGAAGAACGGGGGCTGGAGGAGTCCCGCCGGGAAGACCACCACATGGTCGGGTATCGAGTAGTAAGCGTTGACAGCCCAGGGGGACATTTTCCATCTGGGGAAAGAGCACACATATGCAAGCGCCACCATGTATTGCCCTCCGGCGCCCACACACACACGTCCTTCCCAGCTACTGCCCCTGTTCCTGGCGTCCGTTCCTCCTAGTCGCGGTGGGTGTCTCCGGGATGGGGTGCCTGTGTCTCCCTTGCTCTCGCACCTGTGGCGGGGCAAAGGCTGCAAGAAGCTCCGGACAATTCTAGCTTGAAGGGATCGGACACAGCTCAGGACAGAGTGCAGGAAGCTGGGTCCAAGCTGTATCTGCGGAGGAGGCCGGAGGTGACTTGAGTACACAGGGACAAACAGAGACGCACACCGGCCTATGCTGGCGGAAGCATTCGAACGCAAACAGGCGAGCCCTGACACCCGGGCACCCACAGATCAGCAGAGGCCAGCCCAGTGGCACCAGCACGTGTCGGGGCAGATGGGCTTTACACGTGTCCACACAGATAGACACACTCAGGCAAGTCACAGGGTGCACGCAGGCATGTGTGCACACGCATCGTGACCTGACAAGGTTCCATTCTTTTGCCAGCAAGACACGCACAGTGTGGACATTCCCCCAGAAAGCCCGGCCGGCACCAGGGCAAGGAAGGGGCTGGTTAGAACCCCTGGGGGGAACCGACCGTCCGGCAGATGCTCAGGAGGGCTGGTGAAGTGAGCAGAAAGAAGGCAAGGACTGAGACAAGATGGGAAGCTCGGGGACCCACATCGCTGTACTCTTGTCTGGCCAGCTCTGGCTTCAGGACCCATTCGGGGGCCCCCATCTCCACCCGCAGTTGGGCGACCTGGAGAGAGACACAAAGGGTGGCAGGAGCCCAGCTGTGCCCAGTCCGCTGGAAGCACGTCATCCTGCTGGCCGCCCTGCCCGGCCTTCCTTGCTGTCTCCAGGCTGCATGTGTAGCACACTGGCTTTTACGCTTGGCATGTGCCCTTGGCTTCTGGCGCTCTCCTCCAGTCCCCACCTGGCTTGGTCCACTACCCTAACCACCCCCCACCGCTCCCGCACTGGCCCTTACACCCGGCCTGACCTTGTCCTCGGCCTCCTCCCGGGTCTCCTTATTCATCCAGGGAAGCCTTCTGAGGCGAGTGACCAGGGCGTCCCTGACGGCTGTGAATAATTCCATGGCCTGTGGGAGTGAGGTCGGGGACAGGGGAACAGGCTCAGGACCTCAGCCTGCCCTGCCTGCACGCCAGACCCTGGGAAGAGGCCTTGGCCCCCAGGAGCTGCCTGGGCTGCCTGTCAGAGAAAGACAGCCAGGAAAGGACACCTCCCAGGTGACCACAGCCCTCCGGGGTGCGAAGACCTGCAGAGCGGGAAAGGCAGTGCCAAGCACAGGGAGGGAAGGTGCGAGCCGGCCACCCCTGAGGGTCGACCAGGGAGGCAAGTCCTTTCCATGGGACAATCTCAGCCTGACGGGGGAGGGAGACACCTTCCTCACTCTTGGAGCCAGGCAAGCCACTGAGAAGGCAGAGGGAAGAGAGAAAGAGGGCTGTCACTCCCTCCTCTGCCTTTGTGGGCCTTGACCTCACACCTTCTTAAGACATTCACTCTCTCCCCCTCTTCCTGAGCTCTCGAGCGTCCCAACTGGAGTGTGTAGTCACTGCTTGTCCAGCTGCTACCACCTGGCCTATAAACGCCCTTCCTTATTCTCATTGCCGAGGAAGATGGACGACAACATCAGGAGACTCGGCTCTGGCGTCAGACCGCCTGAGTTCAAATCCTAACTCTGCTATTTGACAGCCGTGTGACCTTGGCCAAGTCACTCGACCTCTCTATGCCTCGGTTCTCTCTTCTATAAAATTAGCATGATATTAGGAATTAAAGTCATTCATGCAAAGTGCTTACTAAAGTCCCAGGCAGGTGGTATAGGCACTTAGAGTATTTAGTAGTTACTTATTTGCCCTCCTCAAGATGATGTCATCCCAATCTCATGTCAGTTCATGTGTTGTTAAAAAAAAACATCTTAGGTAAGCAGGGAGGAGCCTGAGAGGTCACAGAGTTCGATTTTCTCATTTTACGGTTGAAGCGGCACAAGACCAGGAGAGCCGGGTGACTCGTCCGAGCTAGTGCGTGCTGGGGAGACCTAGTGCTCACCCCGGGGCTGGAGCGGTCCTTCAGGTTCCCGCGCTCAGTGGACTCTCTGCCTGGGACTGCCAGGGTCCCCAGCCACACAGACCACTGAGAAGGGCAGAGTCCAGAGAACCAGGGAGGGAGACTGGGCGGGAAGGGGTGGCGGGACACGGGCTGGGGGAACCCTTACATACAGCACTTCGGGTCCTCTGGTCAAAGGCCTCCCGAACATATGAGGCCGCCAGTGTGGGCTCGAAGAAGGCGCCTGTCTCCTCCACGCACTGCATCCATCGAGGCGGGGCAGGCTACGGAGACAGAGCTGCAGTGAGTGGCTTCTGTCCGGGGCGCTCTCCTCTCCTGCCTGCCCAGGCCAGTCTTCTCCAGGTCTTCCTCCCCAGAGGTGCTCTATCCGCTGGACTCTCTGGATCGATTAATTCTATCTCAATTAATTATCCCTCTGGGTGACACATGGTGCTTCTCAGCAAGAGGGCCTCCGTCCCCTCCAGGGTTAGTCTCGGGAGCTGGCTGAGCACCTAACTCCTCCATGCCTATGCCTCCTCAGTGTGACAGCAAGGCCTCGGGGAGGCGTCGTGCTGGAGGGGCCCAAAAGGCTCCCGGCAGGGCGAGGACGGGAAGCCAGACCTCTTACCCCGGCAGGTGCGCCCGTCCTGCCGCCGCGCACTCCGCTCCCCGTCCCGGCAGTGACGCCCACCCTCCCACGCCTCTTTGCCCAACACGGAAGATGGAAACGGTGACTCTGTCCCCTGCTGTGAGCCTCACCCACCCTCCAAGTGCGAGTCCGGGCATCCTACTGTAGGGTCTCGTAACGAAGGAAATTGTCAGTAAAACTGGGTTTTAGATGCCACGTTGTTTGCTAGGAGGAGAGGACAGAAGGCAAGGGACTCAGCGTGTGAATTCGGAGAACTGGAAGAAATCTTTCAGCCAAACTCAGGGAGGGGACAGGACGAGAAGCTGGGGGCTTTCACCGCAGGGGCGTGGAGGCAAACACAGGGGGCAGAGGGCAGCGGCAACGGAGGTGCCAGGACCCAGAGGAGAAGAAACAGAAGAGACAGGTGTGGGGAAAGTCTTGCGTGGCCTTGAAGAGCTGGCCAAGGGGCCAGGCCAGAGACCGGGGGCGGGAGCAGGCAGCTGCCCTGAGGAGGCTGATGGAAACCAGATAACACGCTGCAGTGGGCCAGGCAGAACGGAGGCACAAGACTTCGTTCCTGTCGTTCATTTACAGCCCCAGATCTGCCCCTGTGCCTCAGCGCGAGCTGGGCGGGTCTACGGTCGGGCAGGGAGGGCGCGGGCACCCGCTGGAGGAACAGAAACTGGAGGCCAGGCTGGTGGTCGCTGAGGAAGGGACTCCTGGGCCCACCGTTTACAGAGTGTATCGCGTGGGAGGTTGCCCTGGACCCGAGCATCCACATTTGTGTGTTCTAGGGCCCACACCGTGAGGCCTGCTAGGCTCTTCTCACATGAGAAGGGGCTCAGACTCTCTCCGTGGTGTATTAGTTGGAGCTCTGGGGCCCACAAATGGGAACCCCAAACAGGAAGTGGGAGGAAATCTGGGTCTGATAGCAGCCACCGGGTCAAGCAGGGTCTCTGCCGGCCTCTGTCAGTCAGTGTCCTCCTCCCTCCCGACAAGCTTGGCTCTGGGACTGCCTGTCAGTAATGGTGGCCATGCCTGGGGCAGCTGCAACAGGGGTGGGGAGAGCCCAACAAGCCGTGAGTTTGTAGGGTGGATGGGCCTGCCCTCTTCACACCTCTGCCTCCTGAGTCCTTTCCTGTTCTCCTCCTCTGGGGCCCGACCATTCCTCCAACATCCTCTGCCCGGGGACCTAACTACCGGAGAATACAGAGGCCACCTCAGCTCTCTCTCAAGATGTGGAAGGATAGAGTCTACCACATTGATTGGAAAGAGAGCACTAAAATGAGAGAGAAAGAAACAGAATTAGAGGGGAACAAAAACCTCCAAAATAGGAAGGATGGAAGAAATACTTCAAACCCAAGATAATGAAGTTCAGTGGATTAATTTTAGGGCACCAAAAAAAAAAAAAAAAAAAAAAAAAAAGCTGCAAATATAACCTCAGAACTAGGAATAAAAATGTTTGAGAAATGACAAATACCAGGAAAAATTCTAAGAGTCCAGAAGGAAGCAAGAATGTGACCAATTTTCCACAGGGTGAAAGTAGATTTTCGAGATCTTTAATGTTAATTTTTAAACAAATTTTCTAGAATGAATCATTAAATGGACGGTTTTTAAACACTTGGAAAATAATGGGTAACTACTAAGGGCCATCCATGGCGGGATCACTGAAGACAAATAAAACCAAAATAATAACCATTCCCCTGGTTAAAAGGCTCATCAAACTGGGGTACACAATAGACCAGGAGCCACTAACTCAAACCCGGAGCTTATGCCATTGAGCGGCAGTCAGTGGCTGCCATGGAGGAGGCTGGCCCTGCTCTTCCTGAGCTACAACACACACACAGAGGCCGGAAATCTGAACACTGACCGGCATGCCATCTCCTAATTTTTGAATGTCGATGATTAATTAATTCAAAGTTTGCAAAAGACTCTAAAGACTGACAAAACACATCTATAGACTAAATTCATCCTTAAAGGCCACCACCATACAAGCACAGAACAGAGTACTCAACTTTTACTAAGAGTTGGATTATGAACTTAAACCCCTGTGCTTCAGCGATACCAGCTGTCAAAGTGAAAATATTATCAGTTCTACCTTCCTCCCAGATGAGAGGATCAGGTGAAATCATACCCTGAAAGGACTCTAAATATTTGGTATCTATTAAGTCCTCGTGAATTTGAAGGAGAAATCAATGTTGAATGACAGCATGATTTAAGTGGACTCTCATTTGGCTGCACCATGACTAAACATCTCTGATGAACGACTCCAAGTTCATGTGGCCTGCCCGCCCTCCCTACTGGGAACTGTACCCCTCTTCACCTAGCATTCCTGCTCCTCATCTGCCATTGTGCTTTCCTTCATAACACTACCTAACATATTTTATTTAGTTTGTTTATTGTCTTTCTTCCTTCACTAAAACGTATGTCTGAGGCAGAGATATTTGTCTATGTTGTTTGCTACTGTATCCCAAGTGCCTAGAGAAGTATCTAGAATATAGGGGGTGCTCCATAAACACTTGTTGCTAAATGAATGGATAAATTTATAGCTAAGTCTTCAATAACCTGATCCCACTGCCCTTCCCCCTTCAGGATCTTATCAGTAGTCTGCGCCAAGATCCACTGGACAAAACTGCAAATGACCCAAGCATGGCCTAGTGACTAAAAAAGAGGTTACAGTGACTTGAATAAATTGGGATGTTGGGCTGAATATAAATAGTTCACATTTAATCAGCACAAATGTGAAGTTCTTCTTTTACTTCCCCAAACCCAGCTTCCCAAGTTTCCTAAGAGAAAGGCCTTTTCAGTGACTATATCTATATTCAAAACCAACCAACCAAAGATGGTCAGATAATGAGGCTGAGCAGTCTTTTTAAGAAAAGGATATAATTTTAGAACTCATTCAGGAGAATATGGTCAGCTGTCTGTACTTCGTGACCATTGGAAAGAACCACAGAGTGTGATCAAATCAAGGCGAGAACCTTGGTAGTGTCCTTGACCCCACACCTCCCCACACATCATACAGCAGTCAGGGGGGGCCCACTGCTAACTTTGTAACATGTTCTTTTAAAAACATAAAATAGGTAAATCCCTCTGCACGTCCCCATTTCCTGCAGAGAACTGCACAAGTCCCTAGTGACCTACCAGACTCCGTGTGGTCCTCTCCTTCCTGCTCTGGTGTCCTCCCCACTATTATCCCATCCACTCTGCTCCCGGTGCCCCGGCCTCCTTGCTGATCATCAAACACTTGGTGGGGGTGGAAGGGGGGACACTCCAGTGGCAGCAGTGGGCATGGCCTGCCCTGCAAGCCTGCTCATCTCTCTTCGGCTAGAGCCACCAGGAAGGCCCTCATACTGCACCAAGTTTTAGCCGGACTGCCTCATGGCCCATCCCAATGAGGTGTCAGAGAACGCCTTCCTCTCTCTAGACGTTTCCTCAGTTCCACCTCCTGCGCAGAGATTCCACTGATCATTCAAACGCTCCCTGATCTCTCCCTCTGGGGAAGCCCAGCAGTCTCTGTTGCTCAAACCCAAGCTCTCTAGGAACACGCCATGCCCATTCATTGCTGCTTCTGTGCTACGAAGACCTACTTGAGTGACTGTGGCACACACCACACACACCACAAAGCCACAAACATTTACTTCCATGGCCCTTACACAAAGGTTTACTAATCCCTGATTTGTAGCAGCCACTTATTTCTCAATCCTGCACAGGGTGTGGTTAAAAAAACACAACTTCATGAACCAAACAGATCTGTTTTCAAGTCTATTCCTTTAATTATGTGCCTTGGCCTTTGTGAGCCTATTTTTGCACCTGTGAAATGGGGATTAGAAATCTTCAAGTGTTTCTGGAAGATTAAAAAAAAATAATCTATGCTAACTGCTGACAGACCGTGTGTGTCAGCTGTTATCATTATTGCTCTGTGTCATATTTTATACTGTTGTTCCAGAAAGGTAAAGTGGCTTCTCAACAATGTAACTGTTTGCTGACAGAGCTTGACTCAGCTTTTAAGCCCAGGGTCAATTATGTAGCTAATGAAAAAGAGAAGGATTTCAGGATGCGTAAGCCTTCTATTATGCACTCTTCAGGTAAGACCCAACATTTTCAGTCTTACACCCTCCAAGAAGTGCCATTGGGCCATGGGGCTGGGATTTACAGGAAGCTGTTTTTCACCAGTGATTTCGTAGCAACCCAACCAAGAGAACTCGGGGCTCTGTTCTGCCTCATCTGAAACATGAGAAAAGTTGGGCAGAAGCTTCCTGGCACTTGAGGTGAGAGCTCTAAGGAGGAGTGCTTTTAGGTACAATGAACAAGCACAACAGACCCTACAACCAGAGTTCAAATCCTCCATCTGCCAATTTACTAGCTATAGTACCTTGAGTAAGCTCCTTAATCTTTGTGCCTGGGTTTCCCCATCTTTAAAACAGGGAAAAAAATGGTATCCATGGTACCTCAAGGAATTGTGAGGATTAAAGCAGCTAATAGATCTAAAGGACTTAAGAAGTGTCTAGCACATTATAAGCTCTCAATAAGCAGTAACTACATTTCACTCCCTGTGAATACTCTTTTTCTTCTCTGAATTCCACAGACATTTCAGGTTGCCAAAGCAGACAATTTCTCCAAGGCAGAGAAACGGTCCACAAATTACTAAGAAAACCCAGTGATTTTCAAGTTTCAATTGAGGCCTTCACTGAAGTTGTATCCAATGTACTAGACACTTGTACTTATATTTGGAGATCTGACTTAGGATTTGAAAGTTCTCAGTGAAGAAGCATCTCTGCATCTTATGTTATAAGTAGACTCTGGGTAATGAAGTGCATTTACTACCCAACACCCTGAACAGATATATCAGAGTCTGCACCAAGAAGCCCATGTATGGCCCAACAGACTCCCCTGGATGTCAGGGATGAACTCTTCGTAAAGCATCTTTTAGTATAAAACATGGAATTGCCAAGACAGAGAGAAGGCCACATGTGACTCTCATCTCAGAAAATGCCAACCTTCTAGGTCCAGGTCCTCAAGTCACAGAGCTCAGGGTAACAAAAAATAGTGTAAGGCTCATGGCAAAGGAAGAGCAGTTCTTGATAACTTCAGAGTTTTATAATTAAACTCTAATACTCAGCAAGAGGCCAGAGAGGTGGCCAAGCTTCCTGAGGGTCTGGCAAATGGTACCTTGGTTCTCAAGTGAAGCCTCATCCGTCCAGCCTGCCTGCTTCTACGGAGAGCATCTACCATCACATCCCTCTCCCTGATAGAGACACGCCGCCATTCACTCCTCAAAGGAGAAGATACTCTTCTAGCCCCCAACTTGGAAAAATACACCCACTCCGCTCCTCACCACAGGTGGTTGCTCTGTCAGCTCTCGAAGTTTCTGCCTCAGCTCTCTGCGTGCATCCTGGAATTTACTGTCCAGGGCTGGAGAAAGTGTCCCCACCAGCCCCAAGATCATGTAGCTCTGCAGAAAGTCCCTATGGAGACAAAAGAGACCCACATAAGGGTTCCATGGATGCCCCAAGAAAAGCCATCTTGTGCAAGTCACCCTCATAGTCCCCAAGGCAGGTCCTTCTCCTCTGTATTTATAAAGAATAACTGTCTGGACAAGCAAGTTGAGAAGAGCTTTTCTTGCAATAGGTTGGGGGAGGGGGAGGGGAATGACAGAAGAAGGAACTAGATAAAGAGGCAACTTTCAAGGCCATAGGGAAAGAAGGCCCTGGCTGGACGAAGGCTGGGCTCAGATGTAATGAAACAGATCCATCTACCTCCACGACCAAGAAATCTCAGCTCATCCGCACACACATCTCTTAAGCACTGCACAGCTGGGCTCAGTGACTCCTCTGTGTCTCTCTGGCCATTTCCTTACCAGACCTGCACCGGACCCTCATGTAAACCTTCTCACTCCCCATGCATGGTTGTCTGCCTCCCTCAAAAAAATTTCAAGGTGCTGCTGCCACTGATGCCCAAGCCCGTGGGAGGAGCCGCTACCTTCGGGTGGTGGCCACACAGTATCCCAGGAGGCGGGGAGTCCAGTGTAGAACCTCACACTCATGTGCCCCACTCTCTGTGACTTCCTGATCCCAGCAAACTGGTCTTAGATATTCTTTCCAGCAAGGGCTCCAGGGTCCTCTCCCCACAGCTGAGAAATGCCCCCACCCCCATCTTTCTTCCCTGGGAGCAGCCCCAGCCTTCACCACCTCCATCTCCTCATTTCACGGGCCTGCTCCTCCTGCCTGCAGCCATCAGCAGCTGAAGAGACGCAAACGCCCTCAGATGCCCATATCTGACCTTCCAGCATATTCTGCAGTTCAGAGGCTTTCCACAGGCTGCTGTGCCCAGCAGCCCTTGTGTCTTGGCTGACCCTGGGCCCTTCACTTGGTGTGTGTGCTCCCCGGCTCAAATCCTTCTCATCTCCCCCGTCCTCTCCCCTCTCCCGCCCCACCCCTCCCTGGCCCACAGAGAGCGGGGCCCTCTCATCTCCCTGGGAGGCCCTTACCAGCCTGCGTTCCCCAAGGTCTCCTGGGTCCCTGAGTCCTACGGGTCCTCCAACTGTCCTTCCATTTCAATGGCCTCCCCAGTCCCACCCAGGGCAAACCTGTGCGTCAACACCAGCTCTTCCACCAGTTGCGACATGTCTTCCAAATACTCCAGGTCGTGGACCATGAGGGGCTGGGAGGGGCTCAGGGGCATCGGTGTGAATGTCGCTTGCAAGCAGGACAACCAGTCGATGGCAGGGGCCTTTTCCTTAGAGGAGGGACACAAAGCTGAGGGGGAAGAGGAAAAGAGGAGAGAAGGAAGGGGAAAGGGCTTCCCCTTGGGCTTGAAAGAAAGAGAGGGAGGGGCTGGCTGGAGAAGGGGCTGGGGCCCTAGAGAGTCAGGGGTGGAAGGAGTTAGGCGTTAAGGCACTAGGAGGAAGGAGAACAGGAGGTAAGAGAAGCCTGGGCTGGAGACCCTTGTGCCCACAATCCTCCCATCCCCCATTCAAGGCACCTGGAGTTGGTCAACAGTGACCATCTGGAAGGGTTTGCCCTGGACCTGCCGCAGCTCCAGGGGCCTCAGAAACCGGGACAGCCGTGAGGTGATGGAGATGGACAAGGAGGCATGTTGTTGCACCTTTTCCGGGGCCCCGCCCAGCAAGATTCCCAGCTGGTTCAGGTAAGCCAGGTACTCCCGAAAGATCTGGGGAAGGGCAACCTCGGTCACGGGTTCTGGAGGCTCCTGCCTTCCTCCTGGCCTCAGAGGGCAGGGCCTTCGTCCACGCACCACCTTACCTGGGCAGAGACCTTCTGTTCCTGATCTTGCTTGAGGGGAACGTCAAACTCTGGCTGGTCTATCTGGACACAAGAGAGGCTAGAGAGAGGTGGGGAGCATGGGGGGCAGAGAGGGCAGTGTGGGAGCTGGGAGTGTTCCGTGGAAGATGGCCACGGGATGAGAAGGAGTGAGAGTCCAGACATGCAAATGTGACGGGACAGTGAGTACTAAGCTTGGGGATGCTTAGCAGGAGAGAAGCATTATAACTGGCGTCCCAAAGGGACCCACCCCTAGTACCAGGGCCAGGGCTAGGACAAGGGAGGAAAGGCACCTACCTCAGGTGCAAAATTTAAGAGGTACCCCAAACTCAGTAATCAAGATAATATTTTGATTAATATTTAAAAAATAAATAATATTTAAAAATTAATACAAAAGAATCTATGATAAAATAAGATCTCAAAACCTTGCTTATCATGGACGTTCCCCCCCCCCAAATCAACCCATATTTCTAATGGATATGTTCAAGAAAGTCCTCAGTGTATTTCTGATTCATTTTGGAAAAAATCGTTAAGTGTTTAACAAAGGTTTACAATAGAGTTTTGTCACATTTTGAAAAAAAACAAGTATGACCTTTTTCAAAAGAAAAAATCCATGATGAACAAAATTTGATATTTTATATATCATGGATTTTTGCATTGCTTTTGATTTTTTAGGGATATTCATTAAAATATTATTTCTCTTGACACTGAGTTTTGGGGACCCGCTTAAGGTCCTTCTTGAAATGCCGCACACACCTCACCTGAGCTCTGGCCCTGCTCAGCCCGTGATTCTGTTCTGAAGATCTTTGCTTCCACGCTGTCTTTTACCTTCTCCAATTTCAATATTCCACTCCCACCTCGAGCTACATACTTTGCCCCCATCCTCAAAAAACTTTCACTTGACCCTTTTGTCACATTTTGTGCCCAAAATTTAGGGAACAAAAAGGCATCCATGCTCATTGTTTCAGCTTCCTTATCTCATTCCATGCAGTCTGTGTCCATTTCCATAACTGTTGGGAAACTATCTCATTCCTCATTCCCTGAGTTTGGAAATCTCTGGAGTCCAAGATTACCCCTCCTTCCTGGCGCTCCTCCCCTTTCCTCTATGGCCTGTCCTTGCTGGGCCAGCTCCCACCTCTCTGCGTGTTCCTACTCTCTCTCTCTCTCCCTCTGCCCCCGGCTCCTCCTTGGGGTGCTCCTGCCCTGTCCATCCTTTCCATCTGTTCTTCCCCTGAGAGTCCATCCAAGCACAATCTGATGGAGAGTAGCCACCCTCCTCCCGCTCCCATCAAATCATTTTGGGATTCCTCCATTCCCTTTATTTATATTCCATCAGTCACAAAGTCCTCTAGAAACACCACTAGGGCGAAGCTGCCTAAATCCCATGCCTGTTCTTCCTTCCCACTTCTACCCCTACTGCAGGACCTCCGGGTGCTCATTTAGATCCCTCAGCACCTCCAGGCTGACCTGCTAACTCCCCATGAGCTCCATGCACAACTACCATAATATGTGAATGGCCTCAGTGGCCGTTTTTTGTTTTTTTTTTTTCTTTCTTTTCTATTAATGTCAAAAGTTATCTCCTCTGTTTGTCTTCTTAGGCCAGAAATAACCAGGCCCAACCTCATGTCATCAGCCTTACTTCACCCTCCCCCACCCACAAGTCCTCAGTTAAACAGACTTGTCTCCTCCCCGACGCCACGGAGCAGTCACACCATCGCAGGTCCGTCCCTGAGTGCAGGATTTCCCTACAGCCCCTTTAACGAGGGCAGCTCCACCTCTGCCCCCCCCCCCCCGCGTGAGCCAGCCGTGCTCGCAGGCTCAGCTCACACTCTGCCCTCGCTCAGCCTTTCCTTAGCTGCTTCAGATCTTAACTGACCCCTCCAAGCCACACCAGCTAAACTCCTGAGCACACTTTTTTAGAACCGAATTTTATAATACCTCATACTGATGGCCAGTCCTTCTTGTATATTCATGCTCTTATAATTTTGTGGGATTTTTGAGAGTAGGGGCAAAATATATAGACAGCATTACATCGCGTGCCACAACAGTGACGGCACCAATGTTCTTATTTATTAATAGTTGTTCACTCAACAAATACCTGGCGTGGGCCCCTAGCTGCCTGGGCCTGCGCTAGGTCCTGAGGAACAACGGTGAATAAGTATGGTCCTGGGCTGAGGAGGCTCACAGTCTTCAGTACAGAGTGCTAAATGTGGAGAGCAGGAGGAAACGGGAGGGAGGAGAGGAGGCCTTCACCTAACTCATAGCTAGGATGTCAACGAAGACTTCCTGGAAGAGATAATAACCAAAGCCAACATTTGAAAAATATAGAAGAGTCTTCCTGGCTGAGCGCGGGGGATGGTTGCAGGCAACAGGCGCAGCGTATGCAAAGAACAGAGGAATATTCTTGGAGCTCCCAGTGAGTCAGCATGGCTCAGGGTGTCAGGGGAAGAGGGACATGCAGGAGATAAGGCTGGAGACGTGCGGGGTGGGCTCACAAAGTACTTGCAATGCTTTGCTAAGCATTAGGGACTAGATCCTGATGACCTGGGGGCATTTAGATATAAACAACACAGCATAGTTAGTTCTTGGTTTAGAAAGTTGGCAGAAATGAAGAGTAAATAAGAGAGAAATGCTGGAGATAGGAAGACTAGTTAAGAGGCTCTGGCATTAATTCAGATCAGCAGGAAGGAAGACCAGAATTACTTCTGTCTTCCCAGGACTGGCCCTGCTGCTCCGCCTCCCACCCTCACCTAGGGTTCTTGACCCTCATATTAATAATTTTCCCTTAAGATAAGGCTTGTCCCTACATTACATGTTTGTCCTGTCTCCCCAACCTGCAGCCTTCCTGTAAGAGGTGATAGGCTAGAGTTGAGGCAGGTCCAGGCCCACCTGTGCTTTTGCCAGTGTGCCCCTCACCTGGATGACTGGCGTGTGTGGAGAGAAGGGATGAGGTCCCAGGTAGGCTTCGAAGAATGGGAAGTGGCCATACTGGCTCATGAGAAGTGTCAGAGTTCGGTTAAAGTCTAAGGAAGTCCAGTTACCGGAGACGGGCCAGCCTCCAACCTGGGAAGAAGAGGAGGGGAGGGCTAAGCATAGGAGCCATGAGCCCCTGCCCCTCTGTCTTGATCTTCTCTTTCTCAGACAGCTGCCACCCCCTGACCTCTGACCTGAATCCCTTGACTCTCCAGGGCTCCCCATCTATCATTCCTTCTCTGCCTTCACCCAAGATCCTGGTACTTCCATAGGGCATTGCCATTTCTAGCTCCATCTCCCTCCTAGAACTCGGGGATCCCTAGGAAGAAGACCCACTCTCTAGAAAAAAATGGTGGCCCCGAGCATGCCTTGGTCCTATAGGTTATATATCCAGAAAAGTTGACATCCCAACTTTTCTCACCTCCTCAATAACTTGTCTGAGGGGACCAGCCCCTGCGGCTTCAATGGCATGTGTGTCCATGCAGGAATTATAGAATTGGAAGGCTTTCTCCTCCCCCGAACCTGGGTGCCAGGAGCCCTGGGCCTCTAGAACGGAAGCATGGGAGAATTAAAGGAGTGAAGACCAGTCTAGTGACAACATGGAGCGTGGGAGACAGGGAGCGCACAGGAAAGAAGGGACGACTCCACAGGATATGGAAGGAAGAGGAGAAACAGAGGTGAGGGAAATGGGAAAGGTGAGAGGACTGCCCAATTCAGAATGGATCAACTTGATGGAAGGATAAAAGCAGGGAGAGGGAGAAGAAGACAATGAGGAAGATAAATGAAATGTGGAACATAAAACAAGAAGGAAAAGACTTGGAAGAAAGGGGAAGAAGAAGAATGTGTGGGATATGGGTAGAAAAGGGGTAGAAATGGAGGGCAGGAGAGAAATGAATAAAGAAATTAGACAAATTCAGGAAACTAGAGAACTTAGAGGGATAGGAGAGAAGAAAACTCATATGGAAAGGTTTAGCAAGGGAAGAAACAGGTGAGGACTCCCTCGTCCAGACTCCTCATCCATCGATCCCAGAAAACAAAGACGTTACCGTAATCAGATGCACACCCCTCTGCATCACCCACCCTCTGGTATCTAATGCTTCCCCTCAGTCCCCCCAAATCTCTTTGTTCCATTGTGGACAATGAACTTTTTCCTGAGCATATTCTTCCTTTTCATCTCTGTATCTTCACCAAAAATATCCCTCTACCAAGAGAGAGTCAACCTCCCACTCTTTCCCCTTCAGAAAAGGAAAGCAGAGGGCTACATTCATTTCTCCCAGATTCCAAATGATGCCATCAACACATCCCCAGTGTTGGAGAACTGGAAGTGCGTGCCTGTCCCATGTATTCTTGTTCCCCAATTATCAGCACCATCCGCCAGCTTCCTGGGACCCACGTCCAACCTCCTACACAGCCTCAATTCCTCCTCCTGGTCTTCCTCAGTCCTGGTGGCTGTTTCTCTCCTTCACAGGCTCCATCTGCCTTCCAGACGTCTTCCACATCTCAGGCCTTTGCACACACCACCGGTGGTGCAGCCCTCTGGCTTCTCACCCCACCGCCCTGCCTCTTCCCTTCCTCCACCATCTCCAGCCATCCCTCCCTGCCCTCCCACCGGCTCTACTTCAGCTTGCTGGCACCACCTTGGTTCCACTGGAGAAGCAAGAGGCCCCGTGGGAGCGGAGAGCTGGGGTGTGGCCCCAAGTGGACAAAGAGGCGCTGGGAGACCAGAGGGTCTGAAACTTGACAGCAGGGTGGAAGGGGAAAGAGCTGAAGGGCAGGGGTGTTGAGGGGATACTGTGGAGGAAGGTACCAAGTCTAGGGTAGAAACTGAGAATTTGGGGGAAACAACAAAGAAGATGGAGCTTGTTGAAAGGAGGAACGTGGAGAGAATGGAGTAATCCCAGATAAACGGAAAGGAAGGAGGATGGGGATGAGAGAGAGAAGGGCCAAGAGAGACGGAAGCAGGGAGAGGGCACCTGAGGGGACAGGGACAGTGGGAGAGAGGCAAGGCCTGGCAGTCGCCCCACGGCCTTGCAGGGCTCATTCTGGGCTCAGAGGCATCCCATGCCTGGGAATCTTCCACCCTGCTCTCCTCACCCAGTATTCCCCGAAGTCGCCTCTTGTTCTCCTCAGCAAGGACCTGGACAGAATCAACGGTCCCGTTGGCCTTTCCGCAGGCGAAGCTGAAGAAGTCGGTGCAGGGGGCCACTTTGCTGTTCCCAGATGCCAGGTAAAGAGCGCTGAGCTCCCAGCACTCAGGTGTCTCACAGGGGCCTGGGGGAGATGCTTGCTGGGAAGGACAGGCAGAGGCCAGGGCACCCCCGGGACCAGGCAGGGGATGGGGAGGATGGACCAAGAGACTGGCAGGAGGTAATGGCTGGGATTGAGGTGGGAAGAGGTCGGAGGCTCAGGGTGGATTCAGGAGCCCGGGGAGCAGGGACGGTGACTAGGGTGGGGGTCCCAGGGTCTTACTCGGGCCACAGGTCTGGAAGGTGTATAACAGGAACACAGAAGCAGCAAGGAGCATGCTTAGGAGCAGGACAGTCATCAGTGCCCGCCTGGCCATTGCCCACAGCCCGCTCCGCTCTGTGGGCAGCCTCTCTTCTGGAGAGTTCTGTGGAGGAGCCAAACCAGGAGGTGACAAACACAAAATGGACAGGGTGGAGAGAGCAGGAAGGAGGGAAGAGGGGAGGGGAGGGAAAATGCGTTGGTTAGTGCTAGGTCATCCCTTTATCCGGAGAGAATTCTCCCGATTCTTCCTAAACCAACCCTGTGTAGCCCCCGGGAGATGAGGAAGCACAGAATGTCTCCGTGTTGGGTAAAGATGAAGCAGGTCGTCACGGACGGGCGAGTGTCTGTGAGGCGTTGGAGTTGGGGGGTGACAACATCGGGTATTCCAGGTCACTTACCTCCTGGCTCTGGAAAGTCCTCATTCGGGGGGCCCTGCTGGGTCCCCTCGGCTCTTCCTCACTTTTGTCCTCGGCCTCCTGAAGTGAGTGGAGGGGAAGGAGGAAGAGGACGGTTCAGGAAGAGGTTGCATCAAAGACGGTTTCATCAGGCCAGTCACAGCGCACCCTGCGCTCACACACTCGTTTTGTATCTCAGGGCTGTGTTCCCAGATGGGCTTCAGTGCGGACCTCTCCCGGAGTGCCACTTCTCCCCTGCTCCTTCCCCCTTTCTGTTCCCTCCTCTCCAGTGGGGGCAGGGCTTTCCCCCAGGGCCACCCCCAACCCCCAACCTGGGCCTCAGATTCCAAAAGGAGGTGGTGTCTCCAGAGGACTTGCCATCTGTCTGTCCTTTCCTCTGGCTCCAGAGTCCTTCCTGGTTCTGTTCCAGGTGCTGGCTCAGAGGACTGGGGTCCAGAAAACAGCCTCCCTCCTGTCCCCACCCCAGTTCCTGGGTCCTGGAGAAGGGGCACTTCTGCTGCTCTCCCCCTGTCCCCAGACAGGCTCTCGCCTCTGGGTGGAGCCTGTTTATCAGTGGGGGGACACCCAGGCCTCTCCCCTCCTTTATCTCGGCTTCTCAGGGGAGCTTCACTCCGCAGGCAATCCTGCCCTTGGCTGCTCCTGTCGTCCTGCTCTGTGACTTTGCTCACGAAGTTCCTTTATTTCTGGACTGTTCTTCCTTCTCTCCTTTCTTCAGTAAAAAAAAAAAAAATTAAAAAAAAAACCCTGAGGCACAATAAAATCTTAAAGGCTTTGAGTAAGAAGCAATTCACGGATGGGGAAATACCAGACCAACAGAGGTCTAGTGTTTCGATCACAAAATGTCAGGGGCAAGTATTTATCGGGACGACATGGAAGCAAAATAAGAAACTACTTGACCAATTTGCAGTTACCTAATTGCCTTTTTTTAGGTTCCTTGTTGAAAAGTCCCCAGTCACATAAATTATATGTGAGTTGGCTGCTTATGATTGGCCAGGGTTAAGTTTTATTTCTAACATAGCATTTATCAGCAATGACCCAAGTTAAGCTTCACTTATGTTTGTGGTTGAATCAAGAATAAGGCTTTTTTTAAGGCCTTCAGTTTTGTTTGCTTGGGAAATTTTCAGGCCTGGTCTTCATTTTTTTTTTTTTTTTTTTTTTTTGCTTTAACACTTCTCTGATTGTGATCTCTTGGATTCTTCGATGCCCAGGTCAAGTGCTACCTTTCCCAGGAGGCCCAGAGCCGTGCCCACTCGCACTGTTCCCAAGCATGCTTAATCGTTTCTGTAGGTGTTTCACAGCCCTGCTGGTGGAGAGCAGAGTCATGCATTAAAAAGATCACTCAACTAGGAGACCCTAATCTGCTAATTATTAGCTCTGTGACAATAAACAAGCCACTTAAACTCACAGGCATGTAAGCAAGTTTTGTCATCTGGAAAATGAAGGTAATATTTGCCTATGCTTGCCCCACAGGGTCTCATACCTTCCACAAAAGAGCGAGGCTTTCCTGAGCCCTCCGTCCTGCATCCTGCAGTCTGTCACTCTGGGGGCTCACATCTCCCTATTGAGGGAAAGCTATTTCGTGGCAGGTGCAATGTCCCTTTTTCCTTCATGCCCACCCAAGGTGGATTATAGGTGTCAGTAGGTACAAACTGCATTCCAGGCCAGGAACGCACTTCCCCACACCATATCGAGCCCTCACTGTAGTCTCAGTAAAGTGAACAGATTCCTGGAAAAAGATGTTTCACCTCTCGTGTCCCTTGTGTCCCCATCTCAGGGAAAATCGGATTCATTAGGGTACCCTGGCAGTATTTCCGGATGACATCAGCACTGTGCTGGGGCCATGGTGTGCTTGCCGGGCCAGGCTGGGCATGGAAGGAAAGCCATGGAAAAGTCGGAACTTCATGCGTTAGAAAATGAGGCATTGGGGAAAGTAAGTCCTTGGAGGAAGGATGGGACAGGATGCTACTAGGAGGAGCTGGCGTGCCACTGGGCAGCTGGATGGATGGATAAGAGACAAGAGGCAGTGTGGTAAGCTTGGTGTTGCAGGACTGAGTGGGGGGGGGCCCAGCCTAGGGGGCTGGCAGAGGGGAGGGAAGAACATAGAAAGAAAAATTTATGGATGAAAATAAAGTCCTGGACACTGATTGAGTGGCAAGAGGGTTGTAACAGAGTCACTAAAGAGCTCCAAGTTGTACTGCCAGATGACTAGGAGGACAGTGATGCCAGGGATAGAAAAAAGTGGAATTTTGGTTAAGGGTGGGGGTAGGGACCGGCTTGACAGTACAGTAATAACTGGGGATTTTAGAGGCATTTGGTCTGCCTGGGACATCCCCACCGTGCCTCCTCTATGACCTTCCCTCTCCCAGAAACTCCCCTTTTCCTCAGGCATTCCCTTCCTAGCTTTTTTCCTGCCAGTCAAATCCCCTGAGGTGATATTTCTCTAGGAAAATGATAAGAGGGACAATTCAAATTAGCTAAGAGCAAGTTGAGGAAGGAGGGTGACATCTCCCTGTGGACAGCCACCACGCCTGGATGCACAGGTTCTCTCCCCACTGGGGAAGCTGAGCCAACCAAGGAGATAGGTCGAGTAGTCATGGAGTCATCGCCACCACAGCTGTCCCCAAGGTAGGACTGCGGCAGGCCCCTCTGACCTGAGCAGGGAGGGGACAGCCAGCCACGGCTCGTGGAGCAGGCACCACCACGCTGCCTCTGCGGTCCCTGCCTCCCACTCGCCTGAACTGTTCTGTCCCGTCTGTTCTAACTCCAGGATCTTTTGTTTGATGTCACAATATCAAAATAATAATATCAGTAATACCATAATATCTTCCTTTATTGAGCATTTCCTATGTGCCAGGAATGTGCTAAATTGTTTTGCTTACTACATATATTTTTTCCCTTCAGTCTTCACAGCAATTCTATGAGGGAGACAAGAGCTATGATTTTCCCCAATTTACAGATGAGAAAGCTGAGATACATGAGAGTCCAGTGAACTTGCACAGGGTTATAAAATCAATAATCGTCAGAACTGGGAATTGAACCAAAGCCTTAACTGTTGAGCCTGTCAGTCACTAAGCTTCTGTTTGGAGAAATCTCTTCACAGTCAAAATCTTCCCATATCTAAGCTCTTCTTTTTAAACTACCTCCCACAGCTTGGCCTTGGTGTGATGGTTTTGGGCGCCATTATTCTTCACACTCTCAAATATCCAGTTTCACCTTCTGAAGACTCTAGCCCTTTTGGTCCACACACAATCAGCTACCATCTATGGTGATTACAATGTCAACAGCAAGGACAGGACACTTATCTACATACATAGCACTCTGAGATGTGTACAGTAGCACCAATTCACTTACAAGATCACTGGATGGTAGTGATAATGACTAAGAAGCTACCTCCTAAAGAGCCAGAGACCCAGCTCTGAATGAGCCGGAGAGAGCCTCCATGAGACCAGCAATGGTGAGGACTCGGACAAGAAGACAAAGGACAAAGAGATCCCTGGGGACATGTTTCCCGAAAGGAAGCCATACTTGAGAATTGGGTTCCGCTTTGGGAAAGAAGAAATTTTAAGTGCAGTGTTCCACAAAGTAGTTTTTTAAGCCATTTAAAAGTCCAGGTGCGGTGGCTTATGGCTGTGATCCCAGCATTTCAGGAGGCTGAGACAGGACGATCATTTGAAGCCAAGAGTTTGAGACCAGCCCCAGCTGGTCTGAGACCCTCATCTTTACAGAAAAAATTAAAAACATTAGCCACCTATGGTGGCATGTGCCTGTAGTCCCAGCCACTCAGGAAGCTAAGGCAGGAGGATGGTTTGAGCCCCGGGGGTTTGAGGCTGCGGTGAGCTATAATTGCACCACTCACTCCAGCCTGAGTGGGAACCTGTCTCTAAAAGAAAAAAAAAATGTAAGTGATAATTAGATGGACCTCTTTTAATATTTTAATTTCCATATACTTCTATATACATTTTCTTTTTGAGATATATGCCTATAACAAGACTAGAATACATAATACTTGCTTAGTTAAATTATTAACTCAATTAAAATATCTCAAATACAGTAGCTGGATTGGTACTTGAATACGGCAAAAACTTGAAGTCATACTCAGAAGGCTGAAGTTTGAACGTGTACAGGTAGATATGTCTCAAAAGGAAAAATCTTTGTCTTTTCCCTCATTTTTTCTTGGTATTTTCTCCATGTCACCACTTTCTTCTTCCTGATCCAACAGGTGTCCAGGGCAGTACTCTGGACACAGGAGACTCTAATGCATTGTATAAATTCAATCATGTTTCCTCAAAAAGAACTGAAGAATTTGTGTAAGATCTTGCTAAGACCAATGTCTTAGTCAACTACTGCCATAGTAATATTTTGTAAATGTTGGGGCTCAGGAAACAGTACCCCAAAATGAAGGCCTCAGAAGCAAAAGGTTTTCTCTGACTTTCTTCTCTCCTCCTGCCCCTCAGCCCATTCTCCCCTGAGGCTAGCCATGGAAACTAGAATCCCTTTGCCCCAGAGCAAGTCATAAAAACCAAACACCCTTTTCCCAAAAGCCAGCTATAAAACCTGAAATTATAAACTGGCCGTAAAGAAATTATGTGACCTATCTTGTTTGACTGTAGGTCATAAGGCCCGGTCAGAGAGGTCAAGAAGAATCCAGACAGACAGGCCTCGTAGGGTTTCCCCACTGTCTTAGGATTAGATCTCACCCTTTTAGTCCAATCGTGTTTCTGCACAGCTGCCTATACTTTGTTGAACCTTAGCATAAAATTGGATAATTTCCCCTGCATCTTTGGGTCTTCATTCTGAAGGCTCCCACGTGTACACCTTAAGTATTAATAAATCTGTATACCTTTCCTCTTTTTAACACATTGACTACCACACCAGAAGAAAAATTTTTTTTCCCTCGGGGCCATAGTGTTTTATTACAAAAATAGAATTAAACCTTTGAAAATGAAACGATCGTTTCTAATTTACTGAAAAATGTGTCATTTTTTTATTGCTCTTTGTGCGTCGGTTATATGCAACTTGAAAAATAGTTCTCGCGGCTCCCAAGATGAAGAGACGTGTGAGTTAGATATGCTTCATGAGGCCCCGGGCTCAAAACTACATCTTTATTATAAGGACGATAATTTCAGTGTTAATTTGTAATGACTTTTTAAGTATAAGCTCCTAATTGTCCCACTGCAGGGAAATGGTTGAATAAACAATGGCATATTCAGACATTTCTACACAAAACTATATTAAAATATCAATTATAAGTGAAAGAAGCCAGTCACACAAAGACAAATATTATATGACTCCACTTACATGAGATACTCAGAGTAGTCAAATTCATGGAGACAGAAAGTAGAACGGTGGTTGCCAGGGGCTAGGGAGAGAAAGCAAGTTGCTGTTTAGTGGGTAAAAAGTTTTAGTTTTACAAGACAAAAAAGAGTTCTGAAGATGGGTTGCACAACAGTTTGAATGCACTTAACACTACTGAACTTAAAATGGTTAAAGAAATTGAGAATCGAAGTCTTATCCCCCACTTTGGAAACTATTCCCTTTATTATTACTTTCTTTCCTTTTCGCCCCCAAATTTCAGTTATTTAACTTCCTTATCTCTAAGGAAGACACACACACGCACGCATGTATGTACGCTCACACACAGCCTCCTCTGGAAGAGATTGCCTCCTGGCTTGTCACTATCTCCTTTATTTTTTTTTTTTTTATTTTTTTTATTTTTTTTTTTCTTTTTGCTGAGTAGTACTCCATAGTAGCTATCTCCTTTATTTTCTAATTTTTGGCTTTTCTTGGAACTGTAAGACAGACTGTTCTAGATTTCGTTCCTTCTTCCCTTCCCTGCAGCAGGGCAAGCCAGAGGCCCCTTCACGTCTCCACTGGCCACAGCTTCCCTGCGGTTTCGCCTCCTGCAGTCCTCGCTGTCAGCCTTGGCTCTGCCGTTCTTCACCTGCCAGTGTCGGTAAATATGATCCATTTCATGCACTTTGCAAATATTAGTGATGTGGTCTAGTGCAAAGAGCAGGTACGTTAGATCTAGACAGCCCCGAGTTGACTCGAATGTGGGTTCTTCTAGCTACTGGTCGTGATCTCGGGATAATCTCTAAATCTCTCTATACCCTCATCTGTAAGAGAAAATATTCATCCTTCTTTGGCCTGGTTACTGTAAGAACTAAATTAAGTAATGTGTGTTGCATGCATTGCTTTGTGTATGATAGGCAAACACCACATGTGTGTATTGCAGCTATCATCACTTGTAAGCATTCGTTTCTGTTGTTTCAGAGTTTCCAAGAGCAATATGAGAGTATCGGACCGTCAATGCAGCCAAAGATAAGAGATTGTGAACCTGGTTTTCCTACTCTTGGCTTGTCTAATATTTCAGTGGAATGTGAGACAAGACTTAGAATTCACTGAAAGATTGAAGACATTGGAAAACTTGGACTTCTTTATTATATAAGAAATATATATACATATCTTATATATATCTTATATATTTATATATATAAGAAATATAGCTTTATATAAGAAATTTAGCTTTTTTTGCACCCTTTACTTTGGCACTCCCTTCACATGATAATGGGTTCTGTCATCTGTGGCGTGCGTACCATGCTCTGTAAACCTATACCTCACTCTTGTCCTATGATCCTATCTTTCTCTCCTCAATAAACCTCATTTTAATGTTTGCCTTACAAAAAAAAAAAAAAAAGAAATTTAAAGTTAGTTTTATTCTGAGTCGAGTTTGAGATCTAATAGCCCAGGAACATAGACTCAGTGAAAACCGAACATGCGTCCTCCTGTGGGCTACACAGACGTGGGATATATACGTTCTTTTACATAGAAATGGGAGAAGGGGGCAGGGAAGCAAAGGTGACATTTTTACAATTCTGATGGTTGCTGTCCCTTGGTGAGCAGGTCTATGGCAACCCACCACCAAAGGCCAAGGAAGCTGACAGACCAAAGAAAAAAGCTTATATGTCCAATTTCTCAGAAAGAAACATTTAATAGGGACTTACGAATAGAAGCCAAGTCCCAGGTGGTGCCTGATGAGATGGAAATCCCTGCGCTGCTACGCCCAGACCCAGGGCTTGTCTACCATGGGGGGAAAAATATGTAGGACTATTATTGAAGCTGACCCCTCAGGGAAAGGCAAGAATGCTGTGTGAATCTGTGTAAGGGCAGGATTTATGGCCAAGATTGTTTTGCTCTAAAGGCAGAATTTATGGTAACTAGATAAATCAGAAGTCTTAGAGGCATTCCCAGAACAAGGGTTAATCAGAAGCCAACATGGCAGATTAGCATCCAAGATGGAGTTGTTGAGTGTCCCCGCTCCACTCTGTCATCTGGCTCTTATAGTCTAATGAACGCTCCTCATCTGTGATAGTCCTGAGCCATTGGGAGTGGGGTCAGGAGTGGGGTCAGGAGTGGGGTTGTGGGTGACATGTTGCATCAGTTTGTTTTCTACTTGTAAGCAGAAATCACAGCAATGATACAGACAACAGCAGGCTTTGTTGAACCATCTCTGGTCTTTGGAATACCATGATTTTGATTGTCTCAAAAGAAGAAAAATGATGAGAGATTGCATAACATTAATAATCTGAATAGTAGAAATGTAATATAATGCACACAAGGGTTACAATCAAAAGAGAATTTGTATTCCAGAACAACAGCAGAAACAACAATAACAACAACAACAATAACAGACCATTCCAATAGGGAGTCAACTAAAAGCATCACGAAGAAGATTAAAACTGGTTCTTCTTTAGAGATTTGTTGTAACCAAGAAACAATTCAGGATTTAGTCCAAATTGTAGGCAAATAATAAAACTCAAAAACGATGAATAAGACTAGAATCTAATAATGGGTTTACTATAGTTGTGTTCTGAACATAATTTTTCTCTCTCCAGTTTCCTATTTCTACCAAAGACATGTTATAGTAAGACTAATTTGCAAAATAAGTTTTACTCCTATTATACCTGGCTGAATTATTTGCATAAAGTACAGCAAGAATAGTGACTGGCCATATAAGTACTTTTTAAGTTGGCTTTGCAGGAACTTTCATAAGGAATTTCAGATTAGACTTTTCAAGGCCTCAAGACCAGGAGGCCAAACCGAAGATTTGCCATCATACTGTGCTTGTGCTTCCTGTGTGAATTGGGCCAGTTCTCCTCTTCTCAAGGGCCCAAAATATTTTGAGGACCCCGGGTCTGTCACAAAGTGACATTCTTTACTTACCACAGGTCAGGAACCTTGGAAAGGGAACCACATAGACAAGGTACCAGGCCAGTGTTTCCAAGGGACTTTTTATCAGCTCTATAATGTCAATGTCAATTCTACAAAGCGGTCTGGTCATGTCTGAAAATACGCCATTCTAGTCAAAGCCTTGGGAAAATAACCAGTGTCTCCAGTGTCTCCCAATTGCTCTAAGCTATAAATTAGCTCAAAAGGAAAAACATTTTTCTGCCTCTTCTTCAACCAGAGTAGCAGCCTTGTAGACAGAAAATTGTCTGTTCACCTTGGAACTGCCGTCCACAAGCACAGCAGCTCTTAGTCGGATGAGCACTGTTTACTGAGCACTGGAGGGTCCAGAAGCTCCTCACATAGTTGCAGATCGTGAGGCAGGGTGGTGAATCCTCACCAGGATTCTACAAAGAAAGTTTTTGGATACTACGGTTTTCTTTTGCCTCTCCATGAATCATGTTTACCTCTCACTTTGAGACAAATGAGGAGGCCCCAGAGAACAATTTGGAGCACTTGCTGTATCAAGAAATGGCACTCATGCCTGAAAACTATAAAGAGGAGAGTGTGGCTGGGTACCTGCACTGAGATGGCACAGCAAGAACACCGCCCTGGACACAGGACGCATCTCCGTGGATAAGCATTTTCTGTGCACTTTCTGTGCTCTGCGCGTCCAGCAGTAGGGAGCAGGCCGTGAGCTGAATTGAAATGTACATACTGGGGGGCGTCCTGCCAGGAAAAAGACTGCCCAGCGGGAAGAGGCCGGACGTGCACTCTTGGGTGAAAGTTAAGGCGAGATTATGAACACTAAGCCTGGGAAGCATGATCCAATTCAGAGGACTTTAGTTAGATGTTTCCAGTGAGAATAACTCTGAAGAGCCCACAGAATGGTCCCATAAGAGACAGAAAACTTCACACATCAGTCTTATTCAGAGGGGTCCAACACCAGATTAAAAGTAAAACCTGTTCCATCCCTTACTTCTCCTCCTTTCTCAAGCTCCAACCTGGAAGGAATCAACAGTGCTATTTTAGCGAGTCAGAGAGGAGGTGGGTAGAGAAAGAAAGAAGATGTTGGCCATGACCCATGCTTCCCAATGTAGGCTCTAAGCCAGAGACAAGTGCAAACTGAAGAAGGGGAGAAATTTTGAAAGAGTCAATCCAGAATTTTGGTAGATTGGACTGCACCTTTTATTATCTGTAAGTGACTAGAGGACCTCTTATTTCTTAAAGTATCTGATAAAGCTACTGGACTTGCCCAAGAGTTCACCTAGGGGTGACAAGCTGACAGAAGAGGTGCTGCAGGAATAGTTGCAAGAAAGAGTAAAGTTGGTTCTGCTTGCACCCTGCTGAGTTTCGCTCTATTGTTAAACCAGTCCCATTCACTACCTGGCTGAAGATGAGACTTCACTTCTCTGTTTCATCATGTGAAAAATGTGAGAATTATACTTATGCGTTATATCAATTAAGCCTATTTTATTAAAACAAATGTCATAAACATGTAGCACTGCCTGAATCTATTTAATGTCCAGCAAGTATTATGTGCTGTATAAAGGACTTATGACAAAAATGTTCCCACTTGGAACAACAGGGAACAAAAGAATGGCTTGAGTTGTACAGTCTCCCCCTGTGAAGCCCTTAAAGAACACAATAAATATGATTAGGGAGTTAGGGAATATACTAGTTATTTATTGCTTCATATGAATAATAAACCCCAAATTTGGTGCCTTAAAAAAAAAAAAACAATTTATTGGCTATGCATTCTATGGGTTGTCAAATTGGGTACAGCTGGAATGTCATCCGTGCTCATTTATGTACTTGGCTTCACCTGGCAGGCCAGCTGAGGACTGCCTAGTCCAGGATGGGTCGTTGGCAGGGCTGTTGAAGGTGCCTCAGATCTCCTCCATGAGGCCCCTCCTGCAGGCTGGCTTGGTCTAGTTCCCATGGCAACTGGTTCCAAGAGAGCAAGAGTGGACGCTGCAAGGTTATGGACACCTAGGTTTGGCAGTCATACCACATCACTTCCGCTATATTCTACTGGTCAAGGCAAGTCTCAAGGCCAGCCAAGATCTGAAAAGCAGAAAAACAAACTCTACCACTTTGGGGGAGGAACTGCAAAGAATTTATAGTCATGTTTCTTAAGCCACAGGAAGAAAGACAGTTTTCTTTGTGAAGTAAAACATCACAAAGAAATCACCAAACTAGGAGTCTAAAAACTTCGTTTTCAGTCCTATATTTCTCATAAACTAAAGTTTGGTGACTTTTTCCTAATTTACCATCTCAATAAAGTCTAGCACTGAAAACCTATGTGTCTAGGTTTCTGATTGAGCCTCTATTTCTTTTCTTTCTTATAGAGACCTTAGAAGTCTCTGTAAGTTTAAGGCCAGAGCATCAGCATCAATGTATAAGAAAGGATTCTCTTTCCCTTAAAGATAACCATCGATCAAAGGGAACAGTCTAAGCCCACTAACCCCACTCCTGAGAGTTCTGACCAAAGGATATCAACAGAGTGTCACATAGTTGCTATATGGAATTTTCTTTAGGCGATATTTGGCATTTTCCCATGGCCTCTGCATGGTTTCTGTTGTTGGTTTTGTTTTGTTTTGTTTTGTTTTTTGTTGGTCCCTTCCTCTATTTTGCTGCCTGGAAGGCAGATGTTTTCATGGATGATAAGATTGAGGTTCACACATGAGGGATAGCACACTGGTGAGCCAAGAGGAATCCAGTGTTTGGTGTCCATGGACCTTGTGCAGAAGAATGGCCATCCTAGCTCTGGACCACATCTCTATAGGCTTTTACATGTGAGAAAATTGCTGGTTCATTTATGTTACTGTAGTTTCTCTCTGTCACTCAGGGCTAACTCTAGTACTACTAATAGACAGGTGTTACTACCTAAGGAAAATGTCTGGACAATGTCTACCTACGCAAAGGTTGTTAGATACAGATGACCATGGGAACTACACAACTCTAAGGATTGCCAATTACATGGATGAGGATTTGCATGGTTTTCTATAGGGTTGAGCCAAACAGCAACCTTGTACCTAACAACTAGCATGATGTGAAAAGAGGAAGTTAAATTCAGACTGCTATGTTGTTCCTGTATTGCTTGCTGGTTCGCTCAGAGACCTGGATGTTCTTGTTCAAGCTGTTCAATTTGGCGTTATTTTTAAGAGTCTATAACAGTTGGAATCCTCTCAAGAAAACAGAAACCACTCTAGGTATTTCAGGGGAAATATAATACATGTAATTAGATACATAAGTGATAGAAGAATTGAGAAGTCAAATGAGTGGAGGGGCCAATGATCCAGCCCCAAAATTATCAACAGAGAAAAAGGTACCACAAATTTAAGGCTAGAGGAACAAAGGGAAGGGGATATTACCAGAACCCAGAAGCTGGGCCACTCAACAGTAGATGGAACCATACTGGACGCGCTCAGCAAGCTGGGACCTTAGGAGAAAGTGCTGCCCAATTGGAGCTAGAGCCACTGAGAAGATACAGCTGCCACTGGTGGTGCCACCTGAAGCAGAGAGAGAGGAGAAACATCTCGGTTTCATCTCTACTTCCACCTCTTCCCCTTGGATGAATCTTTATAGAAGTCAAAGGGGAAGGAGCCTTGGGAAACATAGTTCCCTGTGATACAGAGCATGACAGAAGATGTCAAGAAATTGATCTACAAACAGGCAAATGACTGACACAGTGCATCTGTAAAAGTATTTGGCTCATTTGTAAGGCTCTGGGCACATACAGTACTGCTTCATAGCCCGTGCGACCAAGGGTGGCTCAAAGCTGAGCAGAAAACTCTCCATTCTTTTGTGCAGAACTCTTCAGAATCTTGATGTTTTCATCATCTGGAAACAGAATTCTTGGAATGGGCATGGCTATTCTCATGAGAGTCTGCAATGACAGTGACAATGGTAAGACTTCAAACACCTCTATGGATAACGGACATTAACTCAGGGAAATAAGAGAAGAAGAGAAAGAACACAGAAGATGCTGCATAGTAACCATGACTAACTGGCTGCTTTATTTCTTGTGAATACATCCCAGTGAGGGAATTCCAAAAACATTTGAAGTGAACTTTTCAGAAGAGGCAAGAACAGGACATTTGAGTCGTCATTGTCCAGATGGCATCACGTGTGTCCACAGGCTGGAATGGATAAGGCGACATTTGAGTTCTACAAATATTTGTTGTAACTGTATTATCTATGTTGATAAGCAATAATAGCCTATGGCTTTTCTTTTTAAAATTTCATTTGTACAATTAAAACCCCTGGAAATGATATATAAAACAAACATAAGAAGACTCTAAAAAGTGGAGAAAAGAAGATAGTGACCTTGGGACTTGAGGAATGAAATGGTGGATTTCTGGGTTTTCTTTTAGCTTCATATGTCCCAGACATGGAGCTGAAGAATTCAGCAACCCAGAAATACAATGGATACAGAGAACAAAAGTCCCAAGGAAAGCCTGCTCTCTCTAGCCAAAGAACCAGGAAAAGGGCAGCATAGCAAGATAGAAAACTTGCAATAGTCATTCTACTCAGGCCAACTACACAGAAAACCCCATGGCTCCACTCCCATCCATTTCAGCAAAGGCCAAGTGGGGAGCCTCAACTTCCACCTTTGAAAGGCATAATGAGGCATGTTCACTGCCCCTTCACACACACACAGGTGGTATCAGAGAAGGTCAAGTAGGGAGCCAGGATTCTCATTCCCATGGGGTAGTAAAGAGGCTCCCACCCTTTCTGCCACAGGAAGACCAGTGGAGAGTCAGGACTTTCACCATCAATCGATGGTGACAAGTGCAAAGGCCCCCCAGTCATAATGTCCTTGATGGCCATATGGAGGACAGCAATGAGGCCCTTCTACCCCCCTAGACAGGCAGGTATCAACAGAGGCCAAATAGTGGGCTGGAGATCCTAATGTTGCCCAGTAATAATCAAGAGCCCTAAACTGAATTGTCAGCAGAGGTCAACTAAGGAACTTAAATTTCTACCCTTCCATGGCAATAACAAGCAACCCTCTACTGCAGAATTATCTAAAAAACCCAACTAAAATAAAAGGTTTAAATAAAATATAGATCCTCATAACACAAAGACGTCCAGGTTTCAATGGAAATCACTCATTTATGCCAACAACCTGGAAGATCTGAAACTGAAAGAGAAAAAAAAAAAAAGACAATTGATAGATATCAACATAGAGATGACAAAAATATTAGCATTATCTGATAAAGATTTTAAAGCAATCATGATTAAAATGTTTACATGAGCAATTATGAACATGTTGTAACAAATGAAAAAAACAGCAGTCTCAGCAAAGACAGAGGATATTAGGAAGAACCAGATGGAAATTTTGGAACTCAAAATGCAAAAGTAGAACACAAAAGTAAATACATAAATAAATAACCAAAATTAAAAACTCAATGGATGGACTCAGCAGGGGACAGAGGAAAAAAGCAATGTACTAGAAGATATAACCCTAGAAATTACCCAATCTGAACAACAGAGAGAATAAAATAGACTGGAAAAAACATTGAATAGAGCCTCAGAGACCTGTGGGATTATAATATAAGATATAACATTCATGTCTTCAGAAACAGACAGGGCTAAAAATGTACTCAAAGAAATGATAAATGAAAACTTCCCAAATTTGGCAAGAGACATATACCTACAGATTCAAGAAGCTGAGCAAATCTCAAACAAGATAAACCCAAAAAGACCCATACCCATCACATCATAGTCAAACTTCTGAAAATGAGACACAAAGAAAGATATTTAAAAGCTGCAAGAAAAAAAATGACATCTATAGGGGGAAAATAATTCAGATGACAGTGGATTTCTCATCAGAAACCATGGAGGCCAGAAGGAAGTGTCATAATATTTTCCAAGTGCTAAAAGAAAAGAACTGCCAACCCCGAATCCCATACTCAGAAAAAAACATATTTCGGGAATGAAAAGTAAGTCAAAACATCTCAGATGAAGGAAAACTAAGAGAATTTTTCATCAGTAGAACTACCCTAAAAGAATGGCTGAAGGAAGTTCTCTAAATAGAAAGGAAATGATAAAATAAGAAATGTCAAAAAGAAAAAGTAAAACAGAACATACTAAGCAAAAATGTCAGTAAATACAATAAACTGCTTTTTGTGAATTTTTGAAATTGTGTCTGATGGTTGAAGCAAAAACTATAACATGTCTGATGTGGTTCTAAACATATGTAGAGATAATATTTTAAGACCATTATATTATAAATATGGGAAGAAATATGATAACAGTGATTAGTCATGTATGTGTAATATAATAGGAGAGGAACCAATAAAAAACTGTATCAAAAGATACACTCAAAAAAACTGTCGATAACTCATAATAGAATTTTTAAATGTTCAAGTAACCCACAGAAATCCATTTTAAAAACCTGACAAATGAAAGAGAATAAACATAAAACAAAAATTACACTTTAATGCACCAATAGTTATATTAAATATAAGTGGTCTAATACACCAAGAGACAGAGATTAGCGGAGTGGATTAAACACATCACCCAACTATATGCCATCTACAAGAAATTCCCTTCAAATGTAATGATATAGATAGCTTAAAATTAAAAGATTGGAAAAAGATATATCATGTAAACATTAATCCAAAGAAAATAGGAGTACTTATATTGATACTAGAAGAAATAGATAAGACAATTATCGGAGATTCAAAGAAGGACATTATATAATGATATGAAGGGCAATCCACCAAAAAGACATAGCAATCCTAAAAGTGTGTACACCAAAACAACAATAACAACAACAACAAAAAACCAGAGCTAAAAGTATGTGAAGCAAAAACTGACAGAACTATAAGGAGAAATAGGCAAATTCAGAATTGTAGTTGGACACTTTAACACCCTTTCTCAACAAATTACAGACTATTTATTCAGAAAGTAAGCAAGTATATAAAATAAATCAACAAGGCCTAATTAACACTTATGGAACACTTAACCCAACATAGAAAAATAGATATTCTTTCCAAGTACCATAAAAGATACACCAAGATCTTAGGTCATTAAATTTAAAAAATCTCAAAAATTTTTAAAGAATTGAAATCATACAGAATATACTTTTCAATCTCAATGGAATAAAACTAGAAATCAATAGCAGAATGATAACAGGAAAATATCTAAATACATGTAAACTAAACAACAGACTTCTTAATAATCTGTCAAAGAAGAAACCTTCAATGCATTGAATGGAATGAAAATGAAAATACAATATATCAAAATTTGTGGGACACAGCTAAAACAGTATTTAGAGGGAAACTTATGGTGCCAAATATATACATTAGAAAAGAGGAAAAGTCTCAAATCAACAATTTAAGCTTCCACATTAAGAACCCAGATAAATAGGGATGAATTAAATCTGAAGAAATTAAAAGGAAGAAGATAATAAACATAAGAGCAGAAATCAATACAATTAAAGCTGAAAACAAGGGAGAAGAATCAATGAAAAAAAGAGCTAGATCAATGAAAAGATTATTAAAATTGGTAAACTTCTTTTAAGACTGACAAAGAAAAAAAGAGAAAAGACACAAATTACTGATAGGAATGAAACAAGGGATATCAAACATCAAAACTCCATCAACAACTCTACACACATAATTTGACAACTTAAATTGATCAATTTGTCAAAAACACACAAATTTTTACAACATTTAATACAAAATAATTTAGATAGCTATATAACTATTACATTTAATTCATAATTGAAGAACTCCCCAAATAGAAATTCTCAGCCCCTAATGGTTTCTTAGGCAAAACTACTAAACATTTAAAGAAGAATTAACACCAATTCTATATTATCTCTTCCAGAAAATATAAGAGAAAGAAATACATTCCAATTCATTGTATGAAGTTACTGTCACTCTCATGCCTAAACCAGACAAAATGAAAACTGCAGACCAATATCCCTCATGAATATATTAATAGATGAAAAATTCCTTAACAAAATATTATCTAATAGAATTTAGCAATATATAAAAATATCATTCTCTATGACCAAGTAGGATTTATTCTAGGAATGCAAGGCTGGTTCAATATTTGAAAATCAATCAATGTAATCCACCATATTAACAGGGAAAAATGAAAAAAATTAATCATATGGATTGATTCAGAAAAAGCATTTGACAAATTTCAACACCTATTCATGATAACAATTCTCAGAAAAATAGGTATAGGGGGCAACTTTCTTAGCTTAACAAAGTATATCTACTTAAATCCTGTAGCTAACATAGTACTTGATGAGAGACTCAATGTTTCCTTCATAAGATAAGGAACAAAACAAAGGTGCCTTGTTCACTATCACCACTCTTCTTCAACATAACATTGGAAGTTTTGATCAGTGCAATGAAAATAAAAGGAAGACAGATCATAAAAAGAAGAATTAAAATAGTTTCTATTTGCAGATAACATGACTGTCTACATAAAAAATCTCAAAGAATATACAAAAAGCAATCCTAGAAGCAAACAGTGAGTTGATCAAGGTCACAGAATACAAAATAAATGCAAAAAAAAGTCAGCTGTATTTTCATATACTAGCCACGAACACATAGACACTAAAATGAAAACTACAATGCCATTTACAGTCACTCTAAAGAAAACAAACTTAGCAAATCTAATAATACACGTGTAATAGTCAGGGCTCTTCAGAAAAACAGAACCAATAGGATGTGTATATACAGTCACGTGTCACTTAACAATGGGGATACCTTCTGAGAAATACATCATTAAGCAATTATATCATTCATTGTGCAAAAATCATAGAGTATACCTACACAAACCTAGATGGTGCAGCCTACTACACACTTAGGCCTATTGATCCTAGGCTACAGAACCTGTACAGCATCTTACTGTGCTGAATACTATAGGCAACTGTAACACAATGGTAAGGATTTGTGTATTGAAACAGAAGAATTTTTCAGCTCCATTATAATCTTATGTGGTCTATTGTTGACCAAGCATTGTTATAAAGCATATAACTGTATATGTATATAAGATTTTTTGTTGATATACACAAGGTTACTCTAAAATTTATATGAAAAGGCAAAGCAACAAGAAAAGATAAAACAAATTTGAAAAAGAATAAAGTGGGAAGAATTAGTTTACCTGATATTAGGAGTTATTATGTAGGAATAGTAATTAAGACTATGTAGTCATGTTGGAGGGACATAGGGATCAAGGAAATAGAACAGATAAGAAAACACAGACATAGGTTCATATAAATATACCCAACTAGTTTTTGACAAAGTGCAAAAGCAATTCATTGGAAGAAAAATAGCCTTTTCAACAAATGACGCTACAACAATTGGCCTTTCACAGGCAAATAAATGAACTTTGACCTAAATATCACATCTTATAGAAAATAACTCCAAAGAGATCATGGACTGAAATGTAAAACACAAAAATATAAAACTTATAGAAAAAACCATAGGAGAAAATCTGTACAACATGGAGCTAGACAAAGATTTCTTAGATTTTACATCAAAAGCACAATCAATAAAAGGAAGGACTGATAAATAGGGCTTTATTACAATTGAAAAATATTTGCTCTGGAATCAACTGTATTAAAAACATTAAAAGACAGACTGAGAGAAAATATTTGCAAACTATGTATCTGACAAAAGATTGATATCTATATTAAAAACACTCTCAAACTCGATATTAAAATATCCTCATTATTTCTAATTTTTTCCTTTTCTTTTTTATTACAAAATACATGCTCATTATAGTAAACCTGAAAATCACAAAAACACACAGGAAAAAAAAATCATTAGAAATCCAGGACCAAGTAATAACTACAATACCCCTCTGTTGTTTAAAACATGCATGCGATTTGAGTGGGATTCACCCTATCACCATATCTGGGATGGGCTCTATTTAGCATGAACCAACAAGAGTGATTTTATTCCCTGCCCGATGTGATTAATTCAGGTAGAGTCACATCTAAACCAATCAGTGCCTGGCACCCTCCTGGCCATAGTGATTAGTTCAGAAGTGGGTTCAGAATTTCCCATATTATGACCTATGTTTGTCTGGTTTTAAAGAAGCCCAAGACTTACATCTGTTAGGATAAGAGAAGCTCTCCTGCTCTGCTCCCTGCCCACCATCCAGGCCTGGCTAGCGTAAAGGAGAAAGCATTTAGTCCCAGAGCTGCATGAAACCTATCTGGAAGCAGAGATATATTCAGGAGATGAAGTAAAAATAGAAACTGTCTTAGTCCATTCTGTGTGGCTGGAACAGAATACCTGAGACTGGATAATTTATGAAAAAAAAAAAAAAGAAGAAGTTTATTTAGCTCACAGTTCTGCAGGCTGTGAAGTTCAAGGAGCATGGCACCAGCATCTGCTTGGCTTTGGCTGAGGGTTTCCGTGCTGGGTCAAAACCTGGCAGAAGGTCAAAGAGAAAGCGGACATATGGGAAGAGGCAAAACCTGAGGGGAGTTCTGTTTTTATAACATCTCTCTCTCAGGAACTAATCTAGTCTTGCCAGAGCAAGAATTCACTCGCTACAGAGGAACAGCACGAAGCTATTCATAAGAGACACACCCTCATGGCCCAAACATCTCCCATCTCCCAACACCACCACATTGGGGGTCAAATGTCAACATAAGCTTTGATGGGACACAGAAGCCATATCCAAACCACAGCAAAAACTACATCATCATCCCATCATTAGCATCTCTAACACCATATTCTCAGAAGTCTAGTCCCAGCTTGTTGTTTTCACATCTTAATCAAACAAGCAAAGGATTGCCCAGATTTATCATTTGACAACAGGAAAATGTGTATTCTGGGACTAAACCTACTCTAGATCTATCTAGTTACGTGGCCATCTTGGTAAGGGGTCTCCAGAATAATTCTCTTTTGCGGACCTGGAGTCTCCCAAGCAAATCTTATTTTGCAATAAAATTTTCTTACTTTGCTTTCCAGATTGTCCTCTAAATTTTCGAAAGCCTGTGGTCCATAAATATAGAACTGGCGGATGTAACTTGATTTCAGTACAGCCGTCTGGGTTTTGATGCCAATGCTATGTTGTAAGAGTGTTATTGGATTTGTACTATCTATATTTAAAAGCCTGGTGGGTTACTTTCGCCTGGAATGCCTAACCACTTTGGATAAGGGTCAGAGCTGCATTCTGTTAAAAAAAAAAAAAAGAGAAAGAAAGAAAGAGAGAGAGAGACGACCCAGAGGCTGTCTGTCTGTGGATGTCTGAAGCTATAGGACATGCACCGCGTCCAGGCTGCAATCGTTGAGACTACTGAAACCATTTAGAAGAGCTATTCCTCTACTTACTGAACCCGAGTGCAACCAGTTGCCCTAAGGGCCTGCTGGCTGTCATGATGCACCCCTCCTATCCCAACTCCTCTCCCAACACTTCCACACACCCTCTGCCTAGAGCAGTGAGAAGCCATGCAATAACTCTTTGAGATCCTACTCTGTAATAGCAGTGAATGAAAGCTAGCATGCTTTGTTCGTACCTTGAGACACACTTAGAGAAATAAAGAATCCATTCTAGCTCCACCTCAGAAGTAGAAAGATAGTCTACCTAAAGTGAGCTTCCGCTCCCATGCTCAGATTTATACATGGCAGGCCTTGTCTTTGTTCCTGGTAGGCATTCCTTAGTGCAGCTGTTCTCTTCCAGAATAGCAGCTCTCAGCTCTTCTCAGTTCTGCGCGAAACTCTAATCCCTGGTGCGTGTTGAAACCACAGTCCTTAATGTACCTGCCTCTGACCTTGACACGGGCGCCTCCCTAGCCTCAGACAATGCACTACCTTCTCCAGGTCTCCACCCCACCTTCTTGCCTACATAGTTTTGGAAGTTGCTGTTTTCGAATAAAGAAATGCAGTGGGGGTGCAACAGGGAGAGGGAGAGAGAAGCAGATAATCAATACGCAAGTCCACAAATAAATACTGTAATTCAGGTCATGATAACTGCTGTAAAGAAAAATAAGGCCAAAAAAGGGAATGGAGAGAGATGGAGGGTGTGGTATGAGGTGTCATTTTTAATAAGGTGATCCAGCATTTGAGCCGAAGGATTGAAAGTGTCAGCCAAGTGATGATCTGAGGAAAGACTTTGAACTTTCTTTTGTGTGTGGTGGGAAGACATTGGACAGTTTTTAAAGGGTTGCCCAGGCTCCTGGGGGTGGTGGCATTCAATGGAATCATTGTAAGATCCAGGCAAGAAATGATGAAGATATGGATTAAAGTGATAGCAATGGAGGTGGCAAGAAGCAGCTGAAATCTATCTATCTATCTATCTATCTATCTATCTATCTATCATCTATCTATCTATCAAGCAATCATCTATCTATTCCTGCAGTACCAATAGGGCTGGTTGGATTCCATGTGAGATGAGAAGGGGTGAGTGGCTCTCAAACATAATGCTCAGGGGTTGATGCTTGAATAGCTGGATGAGTGGCGGTGCCATCTTCTGAGGTAAGAACACCGAGAGAGGAACCAGTTGTGAGTGGGTAATGTGGAGAGCTTGATCTTAGATGCAGAAATTAAGGGATGCATATTAGACATTGAAGTTGAGATGCTGGGTAGGAAATTAAATAAAACGTCTAGAGCTGAAGGGATAAGTCAAGGCTAGAGATGACAACTAGGAAGTTTGAATTCAAGTAGGCTATTTTCACACACACACACACAAGGGACCAGAGGAGATCACCAGGGATGAGGTCAGAGCATGGGCCACTCCAACACTGGGGAGCTAGAAGGAGAAGCCAGCAAAGGAGATCAATCTGGGGAACGTCAGGGTTTTTATCTGCATGTGTGTGTGCGTGCGTGTGTACATGGACTTTTTAAATTGGAGATGTCACATTAGGGTAGCCGTACAGATGTCTTTATGCCCTAGAATTATTTTATGTCTTTTTAATTATATTTATATCAGAGGTTTATCAATTTTTATCTTCTCCTCAAATAACCAGCTCTTAATTTTTTATATGATTATGCCATTTATTCTCCAAGTTATTTATTTATGCTTTCATATTGTTTTCTTATTTTGCTTTAGATTAATTCTTTGTTCTGTTCTAGAACTTCATAGTATAATCATTTTTTATTAATATCTCTTTTTTATTCCTTCTTATTAAAGACCTTTAAGTGAGTACATTTTTCTTCTAAATAGTGTTTTGGCCCACATCCCAACACATTTTGATATGCAAAGATTTTTACTGTGTTCTTAATTTCTTTCCTAAGCCAAATTTTACTTATAAAAAAGTATTCTTTTTAATATTCAGAAATTAAGCAATTTGCCTTGAATTCTGCCAAAAATAAATCCAAGTTTTCCACCGGCTCTACCTGCCTTAGGGAGTCATTATAGCGCTGAGTCTAATTCTAACTCCCTTCTCTTTCTCCCTTCTAATTTCTGCCACACCTGAAATGTCGAGGCCATAGCCTGCCAGCTACCTGAACGTACATGGATTGCATATATGACAATATCGTGCAGCTCAGATCTCTCACCACAAATGCATTATTTTGCCACTCTCTCTGTGTCAGTCCAGGTCCTCAGAGAAGCAGATGTGAAAAACAGATGAACCATGCAAGTGTTTATTAGGGGAAATACCGGTGAAGGAATATGGAGAGGGAGCCAGAGAGGGTTGGGAAGAGACATCAAGCTGTAGTGCAGGACAGAGGGAGAGAAGGTGAGAGGGGGCTTTCTAGACAGTCTCATAGTCTGAGGAGGCTTGGGGAGATCAATGGGGAGATCAAGCCAAAGTTGCAGTCAGAGACAACCCTTGTCTCCAAGACGGTGGTGCCTTAGATCTCACGGAGCAGCATGTGGGATTTCACAGCAGGGATGGATTTGAACAAAGGCAGCCGGGGCTCTCCTCAATCAGCTCCAAGTGTTGGAGGTCTGCAGGGAGAGTTCTGGTGGCTGCCGCACTCCCCTCCATTTTAAACAATTGTTTGTTAATATGTTTTAATGTTTCATTGTTTGAATGTAAAGTTGAGTTCCTTTATATTGTGCCTTTTCATTATATCATATAGTTACTACTATGCTTAATCATTATGTATTATGCATACATTATGTATGTATACATTATGTATGCTTATCATTAATCATTTATGTATTGACTTCTACTATTTTGAATATCATTTGTACTTTCCCTATAATTTCATAGTGTATTGGCTCATCTTCTAATTTTTTAGATTTTATAAATTGGCTTTGTTTTTAAATATAGAATGAGACTTTTTTTGAGAGGTGACTTTTCTTTTTTTGATAAATGGTCATAATGGTTGCAATCCACTCTACTGAATTGTTTTTCCCCTTCCTATACTTGTTATTCTGTTTTGCTTTAACAATTATACCTTTTTATACATAGAGTACATGTACACGTTCTTCTAAAATGGGTTATTCAATTCAATTCTACAAGGTTAGCTAATAAGAACATTCTTAATAATATTTCTATTTATATTAAATAGGAAATAGAAGTGTTGGGCTCCTTTCTCCAGTGTGAAAGTTTGCACTGATTGTTCCATGCCTATGTATGTGCCCACTTCATCCTCGTTTTTGATTCTACATATGGTTTTGAATCCAGCATTATATTAATACTAATCAGGATATCAATTCATTACTTGTCAGAGTTACCAGTAATATCTTTTCAACATGATTTCCCCATGCAGTAAACTGCTAAAAAATAACTCTTACGTGTTGTTTAGACATGATAAATGTGGTCAGCAAATCTCTCTCCGGCCTTTCGAGCTGTAAATCTTTCTGCTTTTTGTTTTCTTTCCAAATCAATGATCACTGAACCAAAAAAACTGTCTTTGGGGGAATAGGTTTTCTTCAAGAACTTAAAAATATTTTCCTATTCCAGGATTTGATGATGTAGGTTCTAAAAGTTACAATCATCCTAATCTGTAATCTTTTGAATATTACCCATTTCATTTTTAGATTCATGTGTTATCTTGATATTGCCCTTGAAATAAACGTAGAAGCAAATAAACGTGTTGGCTTATTCACCTGTTTCTTTTTTTCCTACTATTAGCCAGTTTCTGATTGTGAAAGACAGGCACCCAACCCAAACTAATTTAGTCAAGAAGAGAATTATTTTCTCATGTGACCACAGAAGGGCAGTGAGGCAGTGGGATAGCTGGACTATTTTGCCTCCAACTTTCATCACAGCTTCTTTCTAATGTTGGCTCCATTGTCTTCTGCAACCTGGCTTCCTCCATGTGGGTGGTGACAATTCCAGGGAAGCACCTTAGAGTCCCACTGTCAAAGAAGGAATGACTCTCCTTCTCCTCCAAGTCCAGTTTCTCAAATGCTGGAAAGAGCTGTAGCTGGTCTTGCTTGGGTTGGGTGGACGTCAGCTTCATCACTTATGCCTGAGGTGAGACGGGGTCTCTATAAAATGGGCCCAGCTTGGGTCAGGCACTCACTTGTGGTCAGGAGCATAGACTCAGAAGGAAACTTGCAAAATCTCTAAGCCAAAGGTCTGCAGAGGGAAAAGAAGCATTTCCCAAGGGAAGGAGGTGATAGGTGAACAAAATGATCTCTATTCATTATGATAATGTTTGCTCATCTGACACTACCTACCCAGGAATTCTCTTTAAACCAAAGACAGTGATTATATACTATTCTCAAGTTTTGTCATTTATAATGTTTTATTTTAAACTGATTATAGTTAGATTGAGTTTGATTTCCTGGTCTACTCCATCAATTAACTTATCAGGGTTAGCAAGAATATGCTTCTTTTTAAACATTATTAATTTTATTTAAATCAAATAATACAACTATGTATACAGTAATGTGAACACATTGGCCTGTTGCCCATTCCCCCAAATCCTCAGCCAACTGATATAACAGTTTGGTATGTATCTTTCTAACGCTTTTTCTAATCATATCCTAACACACACAAACACGTAGAAATGTTTTTTTTAAAAAAAAATATGTGATGCTTTGCATGATGTACTGAAGCTTTCTTTGTTATTTATTTTAAAGTAGTCAATTTTATATATCTCTATATAGTATTCCCTCCTTCTATTGAATAGGTACATAGTAAGTATTTCATTGAAGACATTCACGAATATAACAAAATGTGTTTGTTCAGTCCCCTTTCATTGGACATTTAAATTGATTTCAGTTGCATTATTTCAAAGTAAAGGATATGTATGTTTACAACAAGGGCATACATATCCTTGTGCATATATCTCTGTACCCTTGTGTTAGTATACCTAGAAGAACAATTCCTAGAAATGCTGGGTCAAAGAGTATGCCAGCAATATTTTTTATTACTCTATTATGGTTAATCAGTATGCTACCATCTTTTTTAAATCTAACTTGTCCTAGATAAATGACTGCTATAATTCCTTTCATTTCTTTGCTAAAAGGTATTCATTCTTTATATTTTGATTGTGATTTTTGGAGTCATTCCATTGTAAGAGAAGCTGGAAGTTCTTCTGGGCTCTTAAGTATTATGAAATTGTTATGTTGTGTTAGAATAGTTCTCTTCACTCAGTTTTTGCATATCCACTGCAATTTTTTGATATTGATGTATTCATTTGCTGAGTCATTGTGCTCATAGTTTTCTGTGTTCAATAGAGAAAGAAATCTCTGACTAGTTACTCTGGCATCGTTGGTGATGTCATCAGTTAAGCATTTTAAAAATACACTCAAAAATCCCACAGTCTAAAATGTATCATTCTATTTTCCAGAGAGCCTAAGTTTTAGACTTTGAATCATCATAATGTTCTCTATTTTCATTTAAATATTAAGCATGAAATTCAGTTTTAGCAAATTCTATTGAGCATATCTGAATGTATGTCTTCTTGGTCCTTGAAGACCAACATTAGGACATCACCACCACACAGAGATGATCTCAGAGAAGATTTGCCCCTCCACTAAGTGAATGAACTGTCTTAAGTCTTTTCTTTGGATAGCTTGGTGGAGTCGCTTTTTTTATTTCCCTCAACATGCCACTTGTGAGTTACCACACTGCTCCTTGCTTGCAGGAGGCCTTGCCCTTTCTTATCTGCTTTCTATGAGTAAATCATTTTACCAAGCTTAATTGTCTCCAATAAATAAATAATAACTAGATTAAAGGAAGTCTAATAGGCTTCCTTGAGTGAAGTACCTAAACTTTATTTAGTTCATGGACTTTGAAACACCTGTTTTGTCTGCTTGCTGGTTTATTTTGCTGTTTTCTGATTCTTGGCAAAATGTTCTAGAAAGGCTGTATAGTTGAATTTTGGATAAGACATATGTGTGTGTATGTGCGTGTGTTAATCAGGATACTGTTCTGTGGCGAGCAGGCCTATGCAAACCTACCCCCAAAAGCCAAGGAAGCTGAGAGGCCAAAGTAAGAAGCTGTTAAAATCCAGTTACTCAGAAAGAATCGTTTAAAAGGGATTTACGGACAGAAGCTGTGTCTCCGGTAGCAGCAGGAGGAGATGATGGATTCCCATTACCCTCTGGACCCAGGGCTTATATACCGTGGGGAAGGACAATTGTGGGAAGGCAAGAATGCTGTGTCAATCTGCCAAAGGGCAGGATTTATGGTCAAGGTTGTTTTAACTTAAGGACAGAATGTACAGTAACCGTAGAATGAGTACAGTCTTAGAGGCATTCCGGAACAGGGTTTAATCGGAAGTTGACACAGCAGATTAGCATCTAAGATGGAGTTGCTTTATCCTCCACAGATACCTACAGAATTAGGATCAGAGGGTATCCCAAATTCAGACTATCCTCCCCACCCCCAGACAATGCCTTGCTCTGCCACCCGGGATAGAGTGCAGTGGCATCATCACAGCTCACAGCAACCTCAAACTCCTGGGCTCAAGTGATCCTCCTGGCTCAACCTCCCAAGGAGCTGGAACTATAGGTGCATGCCACCATACCAAGCTAATTCTTCCATTTTCTGTAGTGGCTGGTCTCAAACTGGCCTCAAGCAATCCTCCTGCCTCTGCCTCTCAATGTGCTAGGATTATAGGTTTGAGCCACTGCACCCGGACCCCAAGACATTTTATAAAGTGCCAGAATATCCCAGAAAGATATAACCATACTTAATTATTAAAGCATCAAAGCATAATATATTCATAATTTTCAAAATTTTTAAAAATACTTCAAAATATTTTTCTACCTGATTCTCCTCCCCCAAGGCAACCAATGTTGTCAATTTCTTATTTGTCTTTACAGAGGTATTTTAAGCATATGCATCTACAAATGCACGCAAACACATTTTTCCTTTTTGTACATATGGTAGCATATTAAACATATGTCCTACCCCTTGAAGATCATTGTTTATTTATATATGACACCCCTCTTTTTCCTTTTCCTTTTCTAATGACTTCAGATTATTCCACCATATGAATGTGCCATTATTTATTTTACTGTTTTCTCACTGATCAATATTTAAGTTGTTTTAATCTGTTGCTTTACAATCAACGATGTATTTAAGAATCAAATACGTATATTATTTCCCTGTACCAGAATATCTAAACAACAATTCCTAGAAGAATTGCTAGGACAGAGGGTATAAGCATTTGTAACTTTGATAGATATTATGAAATTTCCCTTCATGCAGATTATTTCATTTTATACTACCTATTTTCCCACAGAGTATCATAAAACTTTTTGACATTTGCCAATTTAATAAGTGGAAATGGTACCTTAATGTATTTTTAATTTGCATTGTTCTCCTTACAAGAAAAGATAAGGATATTCACACACATTCTTATCTTTTGCCCATTTTTCTCTTGAGTTTTAATATTCTTTCTTATTGCTTTATAGAAGCTCTTTATACATTAGGTAAATTAACCTTTTGTGATGTGGGTTACAAATATGTTTCCCAGGTTTCATTTATCTATTTGATTCATTTGGGGTGGCATGAATCATAGTGACTTTTTAAAAAATTCTTAATAAGGTCAGATTTTTCAATCTTTTTGTTTATGACCTCCATGTTTTATGTCATACTTAGGTCTTATTTATTTCTATATACATTCTTATTATTTTTTATATTAAATTTCTGGGGGTTCTTTTACATTTAAACTTTTGACCAATATGAAATTTATCCTGATGTAATATATATAGTAATAGAATTAACTTAAATTTTTTTCTACATGGCCATCTAGTTTGTTTCACTATTTATTGAATAACCCATCTTTTTCCAGTGATAGTAGTTGAGTATTTTAACCATAGCTGTATGCTCTGTTTTACAGATATAATTCTTCCTCATTATGCTTCTTTTTCAGCATGTTTTTGGCTATTTTTTGCTTATTTATTTTTTCATATAAAAATTTAATCTACTTGTCTAGTTAAAAAAATCTTGAAGTTTTTTGTTGTGATTGTTTAATGTTTATGCATACACTTGGGAGGAATTGATATCTTTGTATTATTAAGTCTACTGTTCAAGTCTTCTTTTGTGTCTCTCAGGAGCATTTTGTAGTTTTCTTTTCTTCATTCAATTTTACTTTTTCAATGGACAAATAATAATTGTACATATATTCATGGGGTACATGGTGATGTTTCAATATATACAATGTTTCAATACATAAATCAGGTCAGGGAAATTAGCATATCCATTATTGCAGTCATTTATCATTTCTTTGTCTTGGAAATATTCAATATCCTCCTTCTAGCTATTTGAAACTATGTATTATTACTAACTATAGGCATCCTACAGTGGATTAGAACACTAGAATTTATTCCTCCTATCTAGCCGTAGTTTTGTATCCTTTAACAAATCTCTCCCAATATCTTACTTGCCCCTACCCTTCCCAGTTTCCAGTATCCTCTGTTCTGTTATACTTTTTATTTCTATAAGATCTAGTGTTTTTAGTTGCCACATATAAGTGAAAACACATGGTACTTACTTTTCTGTTCCTGGCTTATTTTACTTAACATAATGTCCTCCAGTTCCATCCATAAAGCATTAATGGCAGAATTTCCTCTTTTATATGTCTAAATAATATTCCACTGTGTACATTTTCTTTATACATTCATCCATTCTTGGACACCTAGGTTGATTCAACATCTTGGCTATTGTGAATGTTGCTGCAATAAACATGAGGGTGCATACTGATTTTCTTTCCTTGGATAAATGCCTAGTAGTGGGATTGCTGGATCATATGGTAGTTCTATCTGTATTTTTTTGAGTAACCTTCATACTATTCTCCATAATGACTATACTAGTTTACATTCCCACCAACAGTGAATGAGAGTTCTCTTTTCTCTGTATACTTGCTAGCATTGGTTATTTTTTGGTTTTTTGATGATAGTCATCCTAACTGATATGAGATGATGTCTCATTGTGGTTTTGATTTGCATTTTTCTGATGATTAGTTATGTTGAAAATTTTTCATATATTTGTTGGTAATTTGTATGTCTTCTTTTGAGAAATTTCTGTTCACATCATTAGCCCATTTTTTAATCATATTCTTTGGGGTTTTTGCTGTTGAGATGTTTGAGTTCCTTGTGTATTCTGGATATTAATTCCCTATCAGATGAGTAGTTTGCTAATATTTTCTCCCATTCTGTAAGTTTTCTTTTCACTCTTTTGATTGCTTCTTTTGCTGCAAAGAGCTTTGTAGTTTGACATAATCTCATTTGTTTATTTTGGCTTTAGTAACCTGTGCTTTTGAGGTCTTACAAAATCTTTCCCAGACTAATGTTCTGAATTGTTTCCCCTATGTTTTTTCTAGTATTTTTATAGTTTTGGATCTTATATTTAAATCTTTGATCCATTTTGAGTTAATTGTTATATAGGGCAAGAGATGAGGGTCCAGTTTCTTCTGCATACGGATTTTCAGTTTTTCCAGCACCATTTATTGAAGAGACTGTTTTTTCCCCAGTGAAAAAACACCTTCCTAACACCTTTGTCAAAAATCAGTTGGCTGTAGACACATGGATTAATTTCTGTGTTCTCTATTCTGTTTCATTGGCCTATGTGTCTGTTTTTGTGCCAATACTATGCTGCTATGGTTACTATAGCTTTGTACCATATTTTGAAGTTTGGTACCATGTTTCCCCAAAAATAAGACCTACCCATAAAATAAGCCCTAGAAGGATTTCTAAGCATTTGCACAATATAAGCACTACCCTGAAAATAAGACCTAGTGATGGGCATGGCTACGCAGGGTATCTGCACAACTCATGCATTTCGTCGCAGAGTGGTAAAGAAGATAAGTAGCCCTTCTCATCTGCCCCATCTTGACAGCTACTATCCCATAGGTGACCGGAAAGGTGCGGGCAGCCCTACCAACAAGGTCAGCTTCCCCTGTCAGGTCCCGGCCATCCTGTGCATGCTGCAAGCTGAGGCTTTGAGGGGAAAGTCTCCTCAGTGAAGTGAGGAGCGGGACGCTCCACTCTAGGTATTGCGTGTCCCCAGGGGGAAGAAGGAAAGCTGTGGCTGCCATTTTACTCAGCACTGTGGGCCTCTCTCACCCCCGCCACAAACACCAGGGGACAGGGGAAAAGCTTCAGTAAGCAATCTCCTACTGAGCCCAGAGAGAACATTTCTGCTCCACTGTGCAGATTGGACCCAGTGCTCACTGGATATCTAATAAATAAGCCAGCCCTGCTCATTTAATGAGAGATCTATTGCTCAACATGAGAGACTGGAGCCAATGGTTCTAAAGGAAATAGGGTCGCAAGAAATTCAGGATGGAATTTGGGGTTTGGAGAGTTATGATGATGTTCCAGAAGAAGACAACCTAACTATATTTGAATAAATGTAGATTGTTGTACCGTACTTAAAAAAAAATAACACATCCCCTGAAAATAACCCCTAGGATGTCTTCTTGAGGAAAAATAAATATAAGACCCTGTCTTATTTTCGGAGAAACACGGTATTCGATGCTTGCAGCTTTGTTCTTTTTGCTCAGGATTGCTTTGGCTATTTGTGGTCTTTTGTGGTTCTATACAAATTTTAGAAATTTTTTTCTACTTCTGTGAAGAATGTCATTGATATTTTGATAAGGATTGCATTGAATCTGCAGATTACTTTGAGTAGCATTGTCATTTTAACAATATTAATTCTTCTGATCCAGGAGCATGAATTGTCTTTCCATTCGTTGTATCCTCTTCAATTTCTTTCATCAGTGTTTTGTAGTTTCCCTTGAGAAGTCTTTCTCCTTCTTGGTTACATTTATTCCTAGATATTTTATGGGTTTTCTGTAGCTAGTGTAAATGAAATTGCCTTCTTGATTCTTTTTTCAGCTAGTTCATTGTTTGTGTATAGAAACACTACTGATTTTTGTATAGTGACTTTGTATCTTGCAACATGATCAAATTTGCTCATCAGTTCTAAGAATTTTTTGACAATGTTTAGGTTTTTCTATACATAAGATCATGTCATCTGTAGACAGGAACAATTTGACTTCTTCCTTTCTAATTTGAACACCCTTTGTTTTTATCTCTTGCCCAATTGCTCTGACTAGGACTTACAGTACTATGTTGAATAAGAGTGGTGAGAGTGGGCATCCTTTCTTGTTCCAGTTCTTAGAGGGAAAGCTTTCAGCTTTTCCCCATTCTGTAATGTTAGCTGTGGGTTTGTTATTTATGGCCTATATTAGGTTGAGGTATTTTCCTTCTACACCTAAGTTATTGAGATTTTTTTTTTATCATGAAGGGATGTTGAATTTTATCAAATGCTTTTTCTGCATCTATTGATACATGGTTTTTGTCCTCCATTCTCTTTGCTGTGATGTATGATATTTGTTTATTTGTATATATTGAACATCATTGCATTCTTGGGGTAAGTCCCACTTAATTATGCTGTATTATCTTTTTGATGTGCTGTTGAATTTGGTTTGCTAATATTTTATGTAAATCTTTACTTGTTAAGTTTATTCCTAATAAAGTTGTATTTCTGTGTTGTTGCTTTTGTAACTGAGGCCCTTTCCCTCCATTATATTTTCGCACTAGATTTGTTTTATGTGTGAAGTCTTTTGATTCTGGACATAGATTTTGTACCTAACCACCTTACTGAGTTATCTTACTGTTTTTTGTTTGTTTGTTTGTTTTCTTTTGGTTTATTTTCTTGAATTTTCCAGATATACAAATTATTTGAAACTAACATTAATTTCATCTTCTCCTCCTTTCCCCTATCTTAAACCTGCATGCTTTTCTCTTATCTAATTATATTGGCCTACATGCCAGAAATTTTAATTAATTTCCTTGGCCTTAGAGAGGAAGTACATAAATTTAAGTTGAAGACCTGTCATTTCATAAGACACATAACCTGCGATTATTCATTACAGATTGATCCATCACCTCACCAGGAGCACAGGCAGCTGCTAAACTCTGGGAAGAAGGCCTAGGAGAGACAGAAGTCTAGATAAGGGAAGCCCTGTATGAACTCCAAGGGGGGAGGCAGAAACCGACCCCTTGTCTAACCAACGCCTTGCCTCTAGGGAGAGCAAAGACTGATATTAATGTTGTTGCTGACCTCTTCTGGCAAATATGAAATCAGTCAGAAGCCCGCAGATTTGATTGGTTATTTTCCCCTTTCAGTCTACATGCGGCCAAGAAGTCCCTGGTTTTTCTGGACTGCCTGGCTGAAAAGATTTTTCAGTATCCCAGAGGTTATTTTTTAAAGTCCACATTTTTCTTCAGCCTCTCTACCTCCTTCTTTCCTTCCTTTTCTTTTATAAAATATTCAAATCTTTATCTCCCTTTCCCTTTCTTAGATTTTTGGCTGTTCACGCATCCCTGTATCCATCCACAACTATCTTCCCCAATGAACTATTGCTAAGCTCCAGACTCATACATTCTTGGAATTAGGGCAATTGGGAAGTCACTGATCATCTTGGCAGGAGCAACTTCAATGGTCAGTGAGGAGGAGAATCCGTCTTGCTGTGGGGGAAGAAATGAATGGGAAGTACGGAAGTAATAACAGTGGACGTCTATTTACATTTCAGGAAACTTGTCAAGGAAAGAAAGATAAGATTGGATGGTAACTTACCAGTTAAACAAGGATAAGAAAAGGGCATTCATTCGTTCGTCCATTGTTTAGAGTGTGCAGAGCCCTGCGAATGCAGGGAGCATATCTGACTGGTGGCCCCAGCTGCTGTGCTTTGGGACCAAGTGGATACCATGGAAAGGATGAAACATCTTGAAGGTTCCTGGTCCAATAGGGCTACTTCCTCAGATGAGAAGATCCAAGAGCTGAGATGCTGCGAGTTGAACAATCAATCAGTGCAGGAATTGAAGGGGATCACAAGGCAATGTGAAATGCAGGTGTCCTTACAGGATATCTGTAGATTCCACAAATGCACCCAATGAGAAAGATACCATTTGGAAGCCTGCTTCACAAAGGGCATCGGCAGCTAAGGAAAGAACAAACAGCTCCAGACAAGTAAAAAGACTGCAGCCCTTTTTCCCCTAACCTCCTCTTGCCTGTCCTAATACAAGAAAACCCAGGGCAGACATGGGGGATTGGGGCAAACCAGTAAGGAGGAGTGAAAACACCAAACCATTCCTACTCTCCACCTGCAGGTCTCTAAGTTGCTGGTCAGATACGACCAGGGGCGAAGAAACTCTTTAAATTAGATGCAATATTAATGCTTTCATATAGATGGGAATGCATGGTTTAACAACTGATAATAAGTCTTCACAAATAATATGAAGCAGTTTTTAAGCAAAGTGAGGAAAATGACAAGAACTGCCCTAAATGTCCCAGGGGAAGGCTCAGCCTAATAAAGTGAATGAAAGTGTTGTCAGGGCCTTTAAGGGACCCCTATATCTTATTTCTAGTTCATGTCACACTTCTTTAGGGACAGGGGTCTTCAAGTACCTGGAACTTTTCCAATTTTGTGGACATGAAACTGTGTAAACCCCACAGATTCCTGTATTTTCTAAAGCCACTGACTCTGACAGAGCTCAGAGAATAGATCTCTTCTCTTCTCCAAAAGTATTCCTTGTAATTCTTTTTCCTTTGGATACTGGAAGACTGCCATGTTCATTCTGACTGGCCAATGTTGTGTACATTTAGGGGCACAAAAAGCATATTGTTATATTTAATCTTCACGTATAATTTTAAAACTAGTTAGTTACAATAAATTAATGGTTGCTTGGCAACCAAAGAGCTGAGGTTTTTCAAAGGAAGTAGTCTATTACCGTTCAAATCAGAACAGCAAGATTTGTTGAAATATTCTGAATTCTGTTGAATTCTTTATGATGGAACTAAACCCAGAGAAAAACAAGGGAACACTCATATTTTACAGCTCAGTTAATTTTAGGAGAGTAGAGAGGAAGTAAATTGCATCTCATCTCCTAGCTTGGGTTAGAACTGCCCAATTTAAGAACAAGTACTAATTAGCTGAAAGTAAAGCTCAGCTGTGACTTGGCTAAAAATGGGACCTCTTGCAAAAATGTACTTAAAACTGCACGCGATGGATCTGATTCACTTTGCATGTGAAAACTGGACTCATACTGACAAAACAACATGTGGGAATGGAGTTTGGGAAAATTTTTAAAACTTCAAGGCATTTTGTTAGAGAAATGACCATCTAGCTTGCCTATAATACAACCAGAAATAAAATCCAAACTGACATTTTGGCTCAGACTCCTGATGAGAGTGTCTCTAGCCAACATTAACGTGGTTGGCTAAGGGTCAATCTAATAACCAAGAGAAAGGTCTGGGAATAAGAACAACATTTTTAACAAAAGAAAAGGAAGAAAGATAAATAATTTGGAGCTTTCCAACAGGGTTTTGGGAATGAATATAATCTCTGAAGGATATTTAAGCAATCGTTTTAAAGCCTTCCATTAGCAATGGGTCAAAACTATTCAAATGACTGAATGGTCAATTAACACATTTCATTTTGAAACTCCTTTATGCTTAGCTTTTGACTGAATTTAACATTCTGTTGGAGCAAGCAACGTTATTTTGATTTTGATGTTTTAAGGTAATTAACCTCTTGTTGTGACTTTCTGCCTTAGTTATAAACATAAAACTTCTTATATGTTGGAGACTGAATCATTTTTATGTTAACATTTCCTAACCCCGTGCATGGACCATAGACACTGGGAAGGGAGACAAGACTCCGGAAACAGGGGCTGCCTCAGGAGAGCATACTGGAAGGTTAGGAAGGAGATTGCTTTTCACCTGCTCTTTTTGGTTTTTTTTTCACTTGCTCTTACCCTTTTGTACTTTTTGAACTTCATGCAGTATGAATTTATTAATAATTCAACAAATGAATACAACTTAAATTTTAGAATTAAATTTTAAATGCACGTGGTTCAAGGAAAAGCAGCGGTGATGTGGTAGAAAGAACAGAATCTGGCATCACAGACCTGAATTCGAATCCCATCTTGGCCTTTGAGTACTTAGGAGAACTTGGGCAAGTTCTTCGACATCTCTGAATCCTGTCTTCCTATTCTTAACATGGGACCGAATATTTAATATACTTGGTGAAGATGGGCAGGTATAATGAAATTTCTGACAGAGAGACCTATTTCGTGGTATGTACTCCACAGACTGTGGTCATATATTATCAGCAGCACTCAGTGTATTCAGTAAAAACAGTTTAATGTGTGGCGCCTGCAACCCCCACAGAGACAACACACGTGTTCATGATGTCCCAGTTCAACACTGACTGGAGAACGCGGCTTTCCTAGACGCGACCGCCAGGTTGAGGGTTCTAACCCCGGCTCCTCAGCTCTTCTGGAAGCAATCAAGATAGTGCCGAATCCCCTTCGGTTATCATTCTTCTTAAGACCACAGTTCCATTTAGCTGTTAAAAATTAGCTAAATGGCGTTTTCCTATGCATGGAAATAAACTCTGCTACTGTGCTCAGTAAGGCAGGCTCTGTTCGTGGATCTCCCTTAATTTTTGAAAATTCAATTTGCTTCAGAAATGTCCCCTATTTTTGTTTCCAGTTTTCAAAAAAAAAAAAAAAGTCCTGCAAATTTTCTAACTTTTTTTTCTCCTTTACTCCTCCCTGCCCTCCGCCCCCGCCTCCGGGAAGGAGCATGCGCTGTGGATCGCTCGTTGTCTGCTGACGTCATCGCCGGAACACGCAGCACCGCGGGCAGCCCGCGAGCGCCTAGCTACCAGCGCTGCATTACTCGGAGCGGCCACTAGGTGGGGGTGGAGACACGCCTCTGAGAAGGCACACGGCTGCGCGTCGTGGCACCCTGGTCTCTTTAGGTTCTTACTTTTGCAGGGTAGGCGGTAACAATAATTGTCTATTAACGTTAATTAACTGGGAACAATGAGATAAATATAATGACAGCAGAAACCATATCAAGCAAAAATCTTTTCATATAACCTCTGCCCCCTGTAGTTAGCCTCGTCTAAGGAAAAGGGAGGCTTCCTCTCGTGTAGACTCTATAGTCTAACAAACATCAGAGGCTCATTTCTCCTTCACCTCCTTCCTCCCGCAGTGTGTTCCTCTGTGCACCTCCTCTTCATACGTCCGCCTAAAGTGCACAGGGCCTCTTTGCACACCGTGAAGATCCTTGGGATGTGTATTTTGTGCATGCTTTTGGTCTGGGCTTATTCACCACCTGGGCTAATATGATGCAGAACGTGGCAGGCTGGGAGAGGCAGCATGCAACGGCTACAAAACGACTTCAGTTGCAGGACTCCCTTTTAAACCCGAACGAATTCAGAGAATCTGCCACTTGACAGTGAAAATTATAAAATGGATCTTTTTAATACCTTTTATTGAGAAAGCTCAGACAATACAAAACTGCAAAATAGGCAATATTTTTCAGTGGGTGGCTATTTCATTCATCAGAGCATCAATTACACACATGTAAACACAGCCCGTATTGTTTAGTTGGCGTGTTGGCACTGCTTGGTGTGCACACATTTGCTAGCGCCTCGCCGTTCACAATGGCTGGGAAGCACCCGGGTGGTGTTTTGACATCAGCCAAACCCATGTTGAAATATAATTTCCAGCAATTTCAAGATGTGCCTTAACCTCTGTGGGCCTCATGCTCTTCACCTGTAAAATGGAGATAATAATATTCTCTTGCAAGGTGATTAGGGGTATCAGCAATAACTTTTATGCACTGCTGGGCATGTGATGTCAGCAATAGTGGTCGTTATTGCTAAAAGCTAAGTGTCGCTACTAAGTAGCTTTGCTGTGTCTGGTATTTAGACACACTCACATCCTTTCCTAGTGGACCCCAGCTTTTCTGTCCTATTTTCAGCCAGCTGAAGGAGTGTCCCCTGGATTTTGCATGCGTAAAGCAATTCCCCCAGGATCCTGCAGTCCCCGCTGGGGCCTGGTTCTCCAGTCTCGCCTCCTCAAGTGTATCTCCCTCTGCTTCCTCAAGTCATCCCAGGTTCTGTTCTAAATAGAATCATCTTTTTTAGTATCAAGACCTTCCTTCTTTACTCGGTCTCCATGTCTCCTTTCATCTGTCTCCTTCCCTCTACATGTTCCATGGTCTGAAGTTATACTGATAGCTGTTCACCATCCAATCTCTCCAGTTTCCTATTCAAATTTACACCAGCACATCAGACATGTATTTTAATTCGTGGGAAAGAATTATAAATAAAACCCACATATAAATAAGAGACTGGCCAATTTATATTATTAGACACAGTCAACCTTCTCTAATTTTCTTCTTCTTTTTTAATCTCAACACTTTAAACACGTTCATCCTGCATGCTGACTTCTTTCCATGTGTATAGGTGTATAATCCATCTCGTAACACAGGGTGCTCTGCCCAGGTAGCTCGCACTCTATCTCCCTCCTTCACACACAATATCCTGGAAGCACCGCTCACCGTCTACACCACCGCCCTCTCTCGAGAGGCCCCCACATCACTGCAGCAACATGTTTGGTCTGGGCCCCACGTGGCTTGGGCCTCAAGCTTCCTGCTTAGAAAACAACAGGTCTGGGCACACGGAGAGAGAAGCAGAGCAACGTGGACAGGCATGGACAGGTAGGCGTCCATCTCTGCACAGGCTCCTGCCCGTCTCCAGTCTCATTTCCCCTGTGTCTGGCCTGCCCAGGCCTGGCGGGGGGTGGGGGCCATCTTACATTGTGTCCACAGTCCTGTTTATAGATCCATCAACATACCGTGTTTCCCCGAAAATAAGACCTACTCATAAAATAAGCCCTAGCAGGATTTCTAAGCATTTGTGCAATAGAAGCCCTACCCCGAAAATAAGACCTAGTGACGGGCGTGGCCACGCAGCGTATCTGCACAACCCATGCGTTTCGTGGAGGAGCGGTAAAGATGAACAGCCCTTCTCATCTGCCCCATGAGAGCTCTACTGCTCGACATGAGAGACTGGGGCCAGTGGTTCTAAAGGAAGTAGAGTCGCAAGAAATTCAGGATGGAATTCGGGGTTTGGAGAGTTATGATGATGTTCCAGAAGAAGACGACTTAACTATATTTTTGAATAAATGTGGATTGTTGTATCGTACTTAAAAAAAAAAATCCCCTGAAAATAAGCCCTAGGGTGTCTTCTTGAGGAAAAATAAATATATAGGACCCTGTCTTATTTTTGGGGAAACACAGTACTCCTTCATCTACAATCGTTCATTTTTTTGTTTTTCCTTTTTCTTTTTTTTTTTTAATGTTTTAGTTACACTTCTGCTCCCTGGAAAATTCTTTTTAGGATTTGACCATGAATCTTTCCTGATTTCAGTGGATTACCTGAGCAGTCTAACCAATTTGCAGTGTTTGCCACGTAAACTCGCCCACTGAACATGTATTTTCTCCTTTTGCGCCTTACCCCACCCCCACCCTTTCCTTCCGTTTTGTCATTCGGCAAATCCAGACTTAATTTCTAGCATGGCCACTAACTAACTGGATGAATGTGGACAATGATTTATGTAAAGGAAAGTGTAAATGATCTTGGATGGCCGTTTAACCTCTGAAACTTATTGAGAACCTGATGTGTACCTATGCCTTTAAATATTGTGTCTTTAACTTTCCCCAACTCCTAATAAGCGGAGCCTACAATGCTCACAGGGGTTGGATGCCTGACCCGAGGTCATACCGCTCAGAACTGGAATGGGATTTAAGCCTAAGTTCTTGTTCATGTTCTTCCACTAATCATTTTCCAATGACGAGATGAAATTCAGGGGAAAAAAATTCTGGGCCTCTGGGAAAGCTACTCTTCTGCACTTATAACTTCTCTTCATTTTCTGCTCAAATGCTGAAGTGTTCCGGGAGGCTTCAGGAAGGCAGCTCATCCGTGAGAGAGAAATAAACTACTCTGGCAGAAGCCAGTTACCTTCTGCAATCCCAACTCCTGAGGGGAACGTTCCTTGCTTGTAAGATAAGCTTCCTGGATGTTCTCGTGGTTGATTTAGCACCAGCTGGGTCTTCTAGGAAATGTCTGTGTAACATGACTAGAAATGCATGCCAAGAGATTACCCCTGAGGGAAACCAAGTCCCAGTTGACAGTGGGCACGAGACCCAGGGGAGCCCCAATTTCTGCCTGACAACCCTCGAGTTCCCTCAAACATGAATCAAACCATGATTCTGAGAAGCTGTCCTTCATCCCCATCCCCTGCCTGAGTGGACAGTCCCCCTCTGTGCTGCCATACCCCCCCCAGCGAGCACCCTGTTGGGGCCCTCATGTCACCATGGTGCTCACTGCCTTGTCCCGCTCAGCTCCCCTGGACTGAGCTCTTTGGTGGGTGAGTCTGGGCTTCACCTCTGCCTCCTCAGGGCCGGCACGGGGCCTGGTGCAGGATGGGAGTGCGTTTAGTGTGTGCGTGAGAGAGAGGAAAAGAGAGAACAGGAGATGGAGGGGAAAGGAGAGAAAAATGGGAGGGGTGGAAGCAAAGGGGAGAAGAGAAGAAAGAAAGGAAGAAAAGGGGGAAAGGGAGAAGAAAACAGAAGAGAAAATAGAGAGAAAGTGAAAACAGGGGGTCCAGGGGAGCCACTATGGGATGGACCTAGATCAGCACTCCATAGCCACCTGACTCCTGTAGGTTCCTCCAGTAAGGGGCCACGGAGGGGGCTTCGTGTCCCTGGGTGTTAGGTGTCGCTCGCACACTACTGTATCCCACAGCCCTCAAAATACCTGGATATCCACCTTCTCCAGTGATGGCTGCCCCCGGGGATGGTTGTAGGCGTTTTGGAGAAAGACTGGGAGGACCCCTACTAGATACACTTGTCATGGGGTCACAGGGTCCTACTTCTGGTGCCTCAGGTTCCTTTTCCTCTGATGGATTCCAGGTCTTAGAACTGGCTCCAATCTGGAGGCTGGACAGAGGATCATGACTTTCCACTGGGATGACTGCCCTTAGCCATCTTCTCGTTCATTCTTGATCTCTTTTGGTTACATATATTAAGCAGAACCCTTGTTGGTTGCCCGTAGACCTTGCCCCGTGAACACCATTTTCCGTTAGCCATCTCCAGAGACCCGAGCAATTCAGACTCCCCCTGCCTGCCATGCCTACCTTTCTGCCTAATAGGGCGAGTGTTTACACCTGGCATCTGGTAGTTAAGCGCTGCCACCTGGCCTCTACTAGTCTAGTTACCTGTGTCCCCTTGCTACTAGGGAGCTCAGTTCTGGAACAGCAAAACTGACACAAGCCACCTCAGCTGATATTTCCTTTAACAGTACATTTCATTTTTTTAATCACCTTATTAGGCAAATGTCCTACAGGCTTCCTTTGGAATGTGATCGGCTTTTCAGTCTAACATAGGAGACCCACTACAAGCATCTCTACTTTTCTAAGCCTTTGATCCCTTCGTAATCTTTCAAGGCAGTTTTTGGCATCTCTACTTAATTTAATGGAAGCATGTTACTTTTTCCAAACTTCCATGAGTCAGCGAGTAGCATATATTAGAGTCATTTTCCAGGCTCTTTGCCAAAGCATTGAATCGTGCGTGGTGGAAAGTGGCTCCGTGTCAACAAGCTCTTCCTCATTCGCCTTTAAGTCCAGCCACCCCGGGACCGGGACCCTCGGACCCACCGCAGGTGTGCTCTCCCCATGCTTGCGGGCGTGTGTTGGCCTCTTCTTGACAGAGCTTAGGTGTATGATATTTCCTCTCTGTTAGCAGCCTCAGCCCTTCCCCAGTTTATGTTGATATTTAACCCTATTTATGAATCTGGTAGAAGCAGAAGAGATGGGGGCCGATCCTGAGGAAGACAAGCTTTGTTTTGTGAAGCACCTACCTTATTTGAGCTCTCTGCGTATTCCTAGAGCACTAGAGGGGGCCATGTCTTCCAGCAGGGGAGTGGGGCATTTCTATAGGCCGAAGGAATTCAGAAGAATCTTGATGTTCTACGTTCTCACTGCATTTACTCAGAAATCCTCACACGAGACTTCTGGCTGAAGAAAGAATTAACAAACTTACAGACAGGCCATAGGATATTCACAGTTCATCTTTACTAGGTTTGCTACTGTGACAGTTTGAAAACTCATGTTGAAATGTAGTTGCCATTTTAACAGTGTTGAGAGGTGGGACGTTTAAGAGGTGATTAGGTCAGAGGGCTATGTTCTGATGAATGGATTAGTGGCATTATTGCAGGAGTGGATTTGTTATTGTGAGAGTGGATTTGCTGTTATAGAAAATCAAGGTTGGCCCTCTCTTGCTCTCTCACTCTCACCTTCTCTTGCTCTTCCACCTTCCACCATGGAATGAACTAGCACAAAGGCCCTTACCAGATGTCAGCTCCCTGCTCTTGGACTTCCCAGCCTCCAGAACCAGGAACCAAATAAAATTATTTTCTTTATAAATTACCCAGTCTATGGTATTCTGTTATAGCTATTCAAAATTGGCTACCATTATATAATTATAATTATACTACTATCTAATTATAGACAGCTACTATTTTATTATTTGGATGATGCTATTTTATATACCATCAGAAATGGTTAAGAACTCCTATTTTACAGAATTCATGTCAACATTTAGTATTTTCAGAGTTTCATTTTTTTCCCCAACCTGATGGATGTGATATATAATGGATGGCTAAGCGAATTTCCACAAGTTATTTATTAATAACTTCTCTGAGCCTCTATTTTCTCATCTGTTAAAGGCTCCTTCTGTGGGTTCATGAGCTAGAAGAAATGGCATTCTTTCTGGTGAGAACATAACATTATGAACTGGCCTTGGAGACCAGGACACATTTGTTTAAGCAAAAGGCTCCCCCTTCTCCAGCCAATGTAGTCCCTCCAGCATTCACTGGTTGGCTTGCGGAGCACGGGCTGATTGGATTTAATTCTCCATTCACCACCTAGTCTTATGTCTTCATGCAATGCAAACTACCTAGTCACACACGGTGGTTTTGCCTGTCCTTACCAGGCAACGAGCACCCTCCCACAGTACTGTTTGGAACCCTAAGGAAACCCATCGCCCACTGCCGGGCAGCTCAATTTCCTTTCCCACTTTAGGGCTGACAGAATCTGCTGATTGTAATCATTTAGGTAAAACTCTCCTATTAAAGACTTTCCTTGACCACTGTGTGAAATTCCCACAATTACACTGCCAAACAGCCAAGCCGATGGAATTGTTAGGGAGCTGGGAGTCAAAAAGGTAGCCTTCCATTTTTTTTTTTTAATGAGAAAGGGTACTTAGATTTGGATTTGAAAGAGAATGAAAAGGCATTATAAAGTTTGAAGTCTGTATCTGGTGCACTCTGAACAGAAATTGTTGTTTTAAGCAGCTGTAAAACACAAGATGTTCTCACCAGAATTAGTCATTTAAATTCTTATTTGTTCCTTTCTCTATACCCACCACAGAGAGGAGCAATTAAAAGAATACTCTGAAGTTTAGCAAAAGGAACTTTCCTCTCATTCCTATCCTCGAATATTTTTGTCTTCTTTATATCACAAATATTTTTGAAATGAGAAGCATTTCAATCCCCATATCCCAGCTCTAGATTGGTTCTCTGGCAAAATATAAACAAAACTACACTTACTTTTCAATAGCAAAGAGGCCAGGATGATATGACCTACAACCAGAGGGAAAAAGATGTTTGAAATGCATATGGCTATCTTGCCAAGAAACTGCACAAAAATATAGGAAAAGACCAAGCAGCAGTCGATGAAGGACCCAAGTGGGCATCTCTACCTTTGCACTCTGATGTTGGTGCCTCTTCACTGGACCTTCCTTCTCCCTTCTTCTTCCCCTAGGAAATACATTTTCAGAGATACATTATATGAAAGTTAATTGGGCAAATAAATCTCTTACAAAAATGTACATGTTTCCTTTCTTTAATTCTTCTCAGGTCATAAGATTATGCTTTTTTAGGTTCAATAGTGGAAACGTGCAGAAACTAACTCCATGAGATTCTACTGGGCAGAGAATGGACTTTATTTTCACCTGACTTATCTATTCCATGGAGTGACTGGGATTTGTACACACTATTTGACTGTTATAATGATGACAATGGAAGGCTGGAGCTAGAACTGTCTAGGTTAGTGAATAATCCACAGTGAGGACCATACTACCTGAGACTGACCTCAAGAAAAGCTAGTCTTTGACGAGTTTGCAAACAGCCTTTCTCTCCATCTTGAAGGACCTCTTTGACTTTGTCATTCCAGATAATAAAGATGAAAGGGTTTGGGAAAGGGGTTAGCACAGAAACCAACAGGGAAACTGTCTTATTGTACTCAGCTGCCTGTGTTTGCTCGGGTTTCATGCAGAGGAAAAAGCAGCTGCTATACCTGATCCTGACACAGGTGAAGTGGGAGGCACAGGTGGAAAACCCTTTCCTCTGGCCAGAGGCTGAGGGGATCTTGAGGATGGTGGAAATGATGTAGGTGTAGGAGACAATTGTAGGGATCAAAGAACCAATGATAATAAAAACAGCCATTAAAAATAGAATAAACTCTATGAAATGAGTGTCATCACAGGATAGCTTTAGCAATTGCCCTCGGTCACAGTAAAAATGATCTAACAGATCTGATTTGCAGAATGTAAGCTGAAAGGTGGCATAGACAGGCTGTATTTCAAAAAGGAACCCAAATACCTATGACACAACTACCACAAAGTTGCAGGTGCGGCTGGCTGTTCATAATGATGTTGTACCTCAAAGGGTTGCACACAGCCACATAACGGTCCACAGCCATAGCTCCAAGTAATGCAAACTCTGTGGTCCCCACAGCCAGGTACAGGAAGAGCTGGGCAGCACATGCAGTCAAAGACATTGTCTGCACCCCAGGAGCAGCAATTCTCAAAGCATCACAGGGACAATTGTGGTGGTGACCAGGATCTCCAGGACAGAGAGGTGGCCGAGGAAGAAGTACATGTTTATTGTCTGTTTATCAGCACAGACAATCATAATGATGACTGTGGTTCACATTAATGTCACTAAACAGAAGAAGAATACAGCAAAAAAGAATTGCTGTAGCTCTGGGGACCCAGAGAAGCCGAGAAGGCAGAATTCAGTGGCACTAGAGTGATTGTCATTTAATCTTAGCTTCTGTTTCTTGTGAAATCTGAGATCAAAAGAGAGGTAGCATTGCTCCACATGGTCCTGCTCTCCAGAGAGAGAAGGAAGAAAAATTAGGATGGGGAACTATTTCCAACCTGATAATCAGGTGACAGGCCCTTGCTACTGTGCTCTGCACGTAGCCAGAGGTAAATGTTGTCACCCAAGCCTACAAGTAAGACTGCCACTTTACTGTGGAGCTAGCTCCCTGGAATGGGTGAAGACGCCAGCTTCTTTACTGGTGTAAGGAAACCACTGAGTTTGTCTTCTCCCAGAGGAAAGAGGCCAAGACCTTTATAATAGGCCAGCTTTGAAGCTGAATCGATCAGGCACCTCCAGTTTTGGGATTGTCCTACTTTCTCTTGGGTTAACTGCACCAGGTGACATAAAGGCATTTCCTATGATGTTCAAAGGATGGAACTTTGAACCTGAGCTCTTATCTGTAAAGGTGGTCCATAGACCCACCTTGGGGCCAGCAGAAAAGATGCAGGGGGACTAAAACCAGTGTTCTTGCTGCTCCCAAATTCTGAAACCTCCATTTTACAGAGTGGAAAGATCTCCAAATGAGAGCTCTGGAGCTTGGGATAATTTCCCAGAGCAGATCCTTCCTTCTTTAATTCATTTTCTTTGCAAAGTTCTGGGAGGAAGAAAAGACGGTAGCTGGCACAGACAGGAATAGATCTGAGGCCATCGGCTGCTCAGGGTGCCGGGCTCTCTGCTTCTTACTTTATTCATCCCGTCGCTCAACTGTCACCTCTTCAAAGGATTCTTTCTGATCACCCCACCCAAAACGGAACTTCAGCTTTCTTCATAGCACTTGTTATTAGCTGACATTATATGTCTAATTGTTCAGTTCATTCTCTCATTTAACATTACACTAATGTAGTCATGAACAGAACAAACACAAATGCCTGCCCTGTGGAGCTTAAATCTTGGGAGGGAGTGGGGCTAGATCATACACAAGCATGTACATAAAATATATGAGATGTTGGCTTATTGTTTGGGCCACAGGGGGAAAAAATAAAGCAAGGAAGTGGGGGTGGAGATGTAATTTTATTCATATATTATTCACCTATGACATTCCATAAGGGCAAGAACAGGTCTTCTTCTACCCTGTATTCCAAGACTGGAATATAAAACTGATACATATAAAATATTCTTGGGCCAAATAAATAGTGCTGAAAATTTGGGGGAGATGATGGATGGATAGATGGATGGATGATGATATATGATTAAATAATACTTGTCCTCACCAGGGCTAATTAGGCAATGTCCCTTCAGTGAGACTCTACTTGGTTTTCTTTCCTGCACCACATTACAACTCTCTCTTCTACCCTTCCCCTCCTGAGGCAGCCCTCTCCATATCTCTGCAGCTGTTTAACTGTTGGACAAGCTGTCCTCGAAGGGCAGAATTGGTGCAAGAGCTCCGGGGTCTGCTTCCCTCAACATCTGGATAATGAGCACTAAATGAAGAAAAATGAGAGAAGGCCCCTGACTGATGTCAGAGAGCCGTGTGTGTGCAGCAGCGGGTCAGAGAAGAGCTGAAAGCGCTCTCTGCACACAATGTGCTGCTTCAGGATCTAGAAGGCAGGCAGGCCCAGAACCTCCTGTCCTGATGCTCTTTTACTCTCTTTTCCATAAAGAAAAGCCCCTGAGAAGACACTCGCCTCTATGGAAAGGCTTCACCACCACTTCCAATGTTCTCTCAGGCGCCCCTGAGGCCAACTCCAGCAGGGCCAGTGCTAAGCCATGCACAGGGGCCGGAGCGAGTGGCTGCTGACCCCGTTCATGGTGAAGGAGGAAATTATCCTCACAGAGGAGCTTAGGGAAAAGTTCAGAAACAGTGGTGTTGTGCAGAGTTGAGAGTCTTTCCCTCTCTCTTCTTCTCTCCCACTTCTCTCCTTCCCAAGGGGACTTAGTCACTGAGGTACCTCTTTTAATTAGCCCAGAGCTGAGGAGTCCCCAAGCAATCAGTATGGGGAGAACAGAACAAACTTTTAGTTAGTTCCATTTTTGGCCAATTAAGTTTTAGAACTTTTGAAAGTTTTTGTTTAGTGGGAAAATGTGAAATCTTAACCTATCAGGGACTTCTTAGTATCAGGGCTGCCTTCCCCAAAAGCCCCAAGTCTAGGTTTCCAGAAGATGTCTTGGACTCTAAGCAGTTCACCCCCTCTCCCTTCTCTTAGTTATTTGGAGCCAAAACCACCCCCATCCCCCAACAGGAGACACCCCAATTGGCCTCTAAAACATGCACCAATATCTCCAAAAGCCTGTGTATTGATCACTGTCAAAGCCTTAACTTCACCAAAAATCCCCCACAAATCCTGATGGATGGCTCCTTCACTTATTTTACAGAGCCTTCTGCTCCTAGTCCCATGGCCCCCACAGAATGCTGTAGGGAGGTTCTACCGCTAAAATCTAACTCCGCTCTGTGTTACTGCTTCAGGTTTTCACTCTTCTGGACATATGTGCATTTGTATGCATTCGAGCAAGATTCTTCCAGCCATTTTCTTCCATGTAAGTCCCTGATTACCAGCTGGGACACCTCAAACTAGAGAGAGCATAAGGACATCCTGTGTAGGCAGTTATATTCACAACCTGGAAGGGCTGACAAAATGTAAATTGGAAATATGCTTGGTGCTGCAGTAAGACAGAAAAAGTGAGAGTTATAAAACATTCGTCTGAATTTTGGGTTTCATTTTAAGTATACCTGTTAAATCTGAGAATGTCAGTTGGTGCCTGTGGGTATAAATTGGGAATAATCTTCCTTCCAATTCCTTAAATTGCCCAAACTCAACCAGTTGCCATATAATTTTAGAGAAATTTTCTAAGCGTGTGTCTCCATATTCTCTTTTTTAAAGGGTGTGAAAATCTATTTGCAATCTTTTCTCCCTCACTTAAAAACATATAAAAGATACCTTCCCATATTAACACATATTAATCTACCTCTCCCTTTTTTCCCATTGAATTCCATTATATGAATGCCCTATTCTTTATTAGCTGGCATTGTATTGATCGATTTTTGTCATTTCTATTTTTTATTATGAAAAATGATGGTACAAATATTCTTAGACATATATAAGTACATACACAATTATATTTCTGGAATAAATCCCTAGAGTTGGAATTTCTAGGTCAAGATGCAGGTGTATTGAAGATATTGCTTTTTATTGTCACCAAATTATACTCTAAAGATTTTGAATTGACTCACACAATCATTAAGAATATATAATAGGTAAGCTCTGGTTTTTCTTGCCTACTATGTGCCAAAGACATGATTAAAATTTTCTAGTACTATATAAATATACTATTTTCTTTTTATGTCAAAAAATAACAAAAATAAATAAGACAAGTTATAAGAGAAATCAATTGACAAACTTGATGAAATGGAAAGTCTTTTGAAAAATGATCAAAACTGAGTCAAAAATAAATGAAACAACTGAATATTTCCAAATACATTAAATAAATTGATTTCACAATTAAAAACTTCCCCACACAGAAAACAGAAGATTCAGGTGGTTTTACTGGTGTATTCTACTAAATATTTAAGGAAGAAATAATACCAATCCTACACAAAATCTACTAGAAAATTGAGGAGAAGGGAACACTTCTCACTTTGGCCAATTCTCTTTATAAGACTGGAATTATTTTGATATCAAAGACATCACAAGAAAATAAATTGACAAACCATTATTCCTCATGAATACAGATGCAAAGTCCTGAACAAAATATTAGAAAAATCCAATCCAGTAATGTACAGGCAGCATAGTGAACTACAACAAAGTAGTGATTTTATCCCAGAAATGCAAAGTTGGTTTAACATTAGGAGATTAACCAATATAATTCACCATGTTAAAAGAAAGATAAAAAACTATGATCATTTTAATAGGGGCATAAAAGGCATTTGACAAAGATCAACATTCCTTGATTAAAAATTCTGAGCAAACCAGGAACAAAAGTGATCTTCTTCAAACTGATGAATATAACCTATCAAAAGAAAAAACTCTGGTACTAACATCAAACTTACAGATAAAAGACTCAAGATTTCCTTCTGAGATAGGAAGGAAAACAAGTATATCTGTTCTCACCATTTCTATTCAACATTGTATTAGAAATGCTAGCCAATTCAATAAAATAAGAAGAAAATGAAATAAAAACATACAGTTAAGAAATAAAGATATAAAATCCTTTATTTGCAAATGACATAGTTTTATATGTTGAAAACCCTAAAAAGTTCACTAGGACAAATAAATGTAATTATCAAAGTCATGGGATAAAAGATAAATATGCAAAACTTTATGGCATTTCTATACAATGGTAATGAACATTGGAAATGTAAATAAATAATACAATGTATGATAACATCTGAAAACATGAAGAAAATTAAGTGATATATTAATAAGTTATATGTAAGACCTGTACACTTAAAACAATAAAACATTGCTGAGATAAATTAAGGAAGACCTAAATAGATGGTAAAATATTCTATTATCATAAATCAGAAGACTCAATTTTGTTAGAATGTCAATTCTCTCCAAATTAGTCTATAGAGTCGATGTAATTTTAATCACAGTTCCAGGAGCCTTTTTGTTAACATACAAAAGCTGGCTCTAAAATTTATATATAAATGTAAAGGACTTAGAATTACCAAAACAATTTTGAAAAAGAACAAATCTGAGGGGCTCACAATATCTAATTTTGAGATTTGCTCTAAAGCTACAGTCATTAAGACAGTGTGGTCTTTGGCATAATATCCAGCATAATAGCATGTAGATCAATAAACAAATAGACAAATAAAACAGAAAATTTAGACACATAACCAAACAGATATCTTCAATTGATTTTAACCACACTGTTAGTGAAGATGTGGAGTCACTGCCATGCTCATACATCACCGGTGGAAATGTACAGTGGTACAAACAACAACAGCTAAACATGCACTTAACATACATGCTTGTAATTCCACTCAGATATTTTCCCAAGATAAATGAAAGTATATGTCCACACAAAAGGTGTGTTTATGAATGTTAATAGCAGCTTTATTCATAACAAACTGCAAACAATCCAAATAATCAACAGGTGAATGAACAAATAAATTATGGTAAATCCATACAATGGAATACTACTAGGCAGTAAAAAGAAATGAACTGTTGATAGATGTATTATCATGGGTTATGAGTGATTCTCTAAAAGGTCATGTTAAGCCAAATAATCCAGACATAAAAGTCCATGCTCTGTTATTCCATTCATTAACTCAAGAGATGAAAAAAAAAAAAAAAAAAACCATATGCAATAACAGAAAGAAAATAGTTGCCTGAGGCTGGGGGTTGGGAATGGAAATTGACTTGGAAGGGGCACAAAGACATTTTTTGAATGATGAACATGTTTTATAATTTTATTGTGGTGGAGATTAGATATGTGCATAAATATTTAAAAACTCTGGTGGAGCATTAGTGGCTCACACCTATAATCCTAGCACTTTGGGAAGCCAAGATGGGAGGATCACTTGAGGCCAGGATTTTGAGACCAGCCTGGGCAACATAGTAAGATACTCCATCTCTACAAAAAAAGAGAAAAATTAGCCAAGGATGGTGGTGTGCACCTGTAGTCCCAGCTACTTGGGAGGCTGAGACAGGAGGATTGCTTCAGGCTGGGAATTTGAGGTTGCAGTGAGCTATGATGACAACACTGCACTCAAGCCCGGGCAACAGAGCAAAAAAAAGCTCATTGAAATGTGTGTCTTATATAATTCCATTTATATGGAATATCCAGAATCAGCAAATCTATAGACACAGAGAATAGATTAGTGGTTGTTCAGGGTTAGGGGCTATGGGCTATCAAGGGACTGATAGCTAAAGAGTATGATGTTTATTTTTTGAGGCAATAAAATCACTCCAAAATTTAAAAAAAAAAGAAATGTGAACTTAGAGTGGCTGCATTACACTATTCTCAATATCCAAGATATGGAATCAGCATGTGTCCATCAATGGATGAATAGATGAAGAAAATGTGTTATACATACACGATGAAATACTATTCAGTCATAAGAATAGGCATTAGGCTAAGTGAATAAGCCAAGCACAGAAAGATAAATATCACACGTTTTTACTCATATGTGGGGACTAAAAAGGTTGATCTCATAGAAATAGAGAGTAGAACAGTGATTACCAGAGGGCGGGAAGAGTAGGAGGGAGGGGGGACAGCAAGAGGTTGGTTTAATGGGTGCAAAATTACAGGTAGATAGGAAAAAGAATAATTTCTAGTCTTCTATAGCACACTGCAACAATTTATTGTACATTCCAAAATAGCTAAGGGAGAGGAATTTGAATGTTCCCGACACAAAGAAATGATACATGCTTGAGGTGATGGATATTGCAGTTATCCTGATTTGATCACAACGCATTGAAATATCACATGTGCCCTACAAATAAGCGCAATTTTTAGGCATCCATTAAAAATAAAAAGTGAAATAAAGTAAAAGGCCACATTTATTGCATACGATTGAACCTTAATAAAGTTGAAAATATATTTTTTTAAAATAAATCCAAAATGTATGACAGAGGGTGTGGCTCATCCCTGGGGTCCCGACGAGGGAGGAGAGAAAGGAGCACAGGCAGGCGAAGATGACAGCAGAGTGACCCAGAAAGCAACTAGCCTATGTCGTGAGGGATGACGAAGTGAGGGAAGCAGGATTGGCCATGGGGTGGGCTGGAGAAGGCGGGGAGCAGAAGAGAAAGCAGGAGGAGGAAGGAGCTTGTGTGACCCTAATGGATATCAGAGTGTGACAAATAACTCTTAGGTCTCTCCCCAAACAGATGTCTCTTTGGCCAAGTTCTACCGAAACATTTTTGAGCAACTTTCTACAAACACCCGCTTAAGTATTCCCTTCTATTTAAGGGAATAGATGTGTGTGTGTGTGTGTGTGTGTGTGTGTGTGTGTGTGTGTGTGTGTGTGTGTGTAAATGAAGACAGATATTTCCCACCAATAGAGCCTGTAACATTAAGAGCATCATTTCAAAGCGTACAACATCTTTGGTGAAAGTGAAAGGATTACAAGATTGTATAAGATCATGCATAAACCATTTAAATTGGAATCTGGAAACCTGAATGCCAATTCCTTTTCATACTTACTAGCTGTGTGATATTCAGTGTGAGCTTTCACCCCTCTGGGCTTGCTTTTCTCATCTGAAATATCAGGGCATTGATGTACGTCTTGCGTCACTCCTCTGTCCGGAAGCGCGGCGTTCCTCCGGTCCCTTCCTGGGCTAGGGTGCACACTGCTCCACCTCTTAACACACTTTCCCTTTTCCCCAAACTCAGTCTAGCTAGCAAAAGACGCCAGTTAGCGATCACTGTCTTGCAGACGCTTCCCTTAACCCCCGTAGGCATGCTCAGGGGCCCTGCCAACGTCCTCCCAAATACCCCTAGAGCAGATGCCACAGGGCATTGTCCAGACCCCATTCAGAACCAAGGTACCCGCTCCCCCAGCCCACAGCTGAGACTCACCCCAGAAGTTACCTCCAGTCAAAGAGAAATGCCTCTCCCAGGGTGATACCACTTCCACCGAGGCAGCCCTGCATCCAGTGGCCTATTGATGCAGGGCTGCGAATGCCCAGGCCCAAGTTCCAATTCAGGACAACTCTGGACAGCCACCCTGCACCACAGCTCCCTGTGGGGTTTAAGCCTCTGTTGCAGCCTCCTCACAGCTCTGTCCAAGCATCTCCCCACACTGCTACGGGAATGTTCCAAAGATCACTCCAGAGCTGAGATAAACACGAGTGCCTTTCTCAAAATGATTCACTATTTGTCATGGTACGTGCGTGTGTGCATACATAGTTTTATAATATATGGTAATATCTTCATCAAATATGTTTCAGGGAACAGTCCGTGTCAACTCCACTCACTGCTATATTTTCAGCACATTGTCTGAAAACTGTTATTCAAAACTAACTGTTATTCAAAAACTATTCTTATTACATTTTCTGTTCTTTAATTTTGAGTAAGATTGAGCTCTTTCCATACTTTTAAAAATTATTTATATTTCTCTTTAATAAAATTACAGGTTTGTAAGAGGATTTTATCAATGATCAAATAAAACTTATTGCATGTGTTTGTTTTTGTATTTTGTTTTTATCATGCACAAATATTTCATTCTTATGCAGTTACATTTAACAGTCTTTTTAGTCTCCTGGGATTCATGTTTTCCTTAGAAAAAGCCTATGTTCACACACTAAGGTAATTCGAAAAGATAAAATTTCCCATTTGTTACTTTTTACATTCAAATCTGTTTGAACCATCTGGAACCTATTTTTTTGGAAGCATGGAATATAGATCTTCCAGGGAGGTGGTGCTTCCAGGTATTCTGTGAATGCAAGACATATTTCTGGAACACAGGGAAAGGGAGGAAGGGAGAAGGAGAGGGAGAGACAGAGAAACAGAGAGAGAGAGAGAGAGGGAGAGAGAGGCCATAAAGCCAACTTAAAGACCTGCTATGGCAAAAAAAAAATCTCTATCTGGTCTGGGCCAAGGAGAGTGTCCATATTTGGATATGCAGAAACAAGAGATTAGAATGACTAATGACATTAATAAGGGTCATAGACTATCAGCAATGAAAGATAACGTCTTCTAACACTTCACTTTACACATGATGAACCTGAAACTCAGAGAGACTGAGTGACCTTGCTCAGGTCATGCAGCAAGTTACCGGCTGAGCCGGATGAGTGACCAGGGGTGCCTGCCCCCTAGCTCAGCCTCCTATGAGGGGAGAGAGCTGCTTTCGGCAGGGACTGAAGCACTGGATAAAGGAGGCTGGAGTAACCGCTAAGGATCCTGCCAGCTCTGAGATTCTAAGGCCCAAAAAAATGTATTTTGAAGATTATTCTAGCTCATAATCAAAGACGGGTACTTTGAGTTGAATAAATGACATACTGGCATAAAGTAGATGCTCAATAAATACCATGGGCATGAATGTGGATTGTCCTTTTCGATAATAACTAAATGTTCCTTTGAATAGGATGAACACTTGCTTCACAAGCTCTGAAAGTCTCAGTGTCTGGAATAATTGATGGGGTGCCAAGGGGACTTGGCCCTTTGAGACCGAGCGGTTGGGGGGGGGGGATCTTACAACTGGGATCCTGAAGTTCCAGACTGTCACCCTTGCAGAACAGAAGCCCAGAGAGGCCAGCGGGTGGGACAGGGCTGCGGAAGGACATCTTCTACTGAGCAAACCTTGGCTGGCTCCTCTCAACTTATTAACATTTGTTGTGCAGAAGAGCATGTTAAATGAGAGGAAATTTCCAAGAAGACTAGTACTAGTGCTTTACGTAAGATTTCTCACATTGCATTTCTGAAAATAACCTTATGAGGGAGGCATTACTATCCCCATTATACTGGGGATATTTTTATGGGATAAAATTCCAGATTTTTATCCAGGATACATTCATTCACTGAATGCTTAGTGAGTATCTACTATATAAATGTTAAATTTCAAACCCAGACCTACCTCTAAATCCCCCCACCACTCGTACACATCCTGGAGACAGAGGCTGGAGCTGGTTCCTACCTGCCTTTGGGTGCTGAGAACAGTGGACCCACGGTTAGTTTCAGCAGAACATCAGCCTTATACAAGCCCAAGGGCCACTTGCTCTCCCTTGTCACTCCCACCAGGAGCGCCCTGCTAGAGCTCAAGTTTCCCATCTGGCCCAGTTCGGTTCTAAAAGTCAGCAGGACTCCAAAGGTGTAGAAACAGAGCAGGTAAATGGCACCAGGGACACTCATGCTTGGGAGCAAAGGATGGCAAGAGAACCATTCTCGTCTGATTCCCCTGCTGACCCCATTTCCTTTTTCGGGCCCCACGTAAATCGTGGACACTGCTCCCCCTGGTTGTAGAGAGAAATGGTGAGTCTGTTCATCAGGAACTCAACATATGGTTTGGACACATGTCAGCTTGTGAAATTCTTGTCCCAACCCTAAGGGTCTCATATCTCTGCGTCAAACTCTGGGTACCACACTCAGGGGCTCCGGCAGTGAATGGCCTAATGCGAGCACTTGAGGAAAGCCCCCTGCACTGTGTTTATGCGTGTGGAGACTGGAGTCAGGAGCAGTACGAATATAAGGACCAGGCTTAGATGTAGTCGAGAACGGGTGTAGAGTCCAGACTCGCCATTAAGGATTGTCAGAAGGTCGCGTGCTCTTGCTTAGGGAGGTAGATTCGTTTCCGTGATTGGACGCCGTTGCCGGGGACCAGGGCCCAGCTCTGTGAAGATGTTCCTGGTTCTGGAGAGACAGCTTGAGTGTGCCTCCTCAGGGCTCCATTTGCTCCCCTCTCATGTTTGCTGTTTTCATTGCTGGTTTTCTTTGTTATTTGGGGATATCTAAAAGTATCTATTCAGTTGACTATAATTAAAATGTGCAGCCAGAAAGAAATATGACAATGTGCCCACACAGAGCTGTGTAAACACTCCCCCTACACACACACACACACACACACACGCACAAGGCACCACTGTCACGGTAAGGAAGGGTGGTTGGGTTAGAAGTGCCAACAGGAATGAAGTTTCTGTGCCAACAATAACCACAGCAAAACCGCTGCTGTTGAACTCTTGCTATGTGGCAGGCTCTATCCAGTCTGATGCTCATGAGAGCCCTACTGTTTTTATTTTACTGCTCGGAGAGGATTAGCATCAGCACAAGGTCATACAGCTGGCAATTGCCAAAGCCAGGATGTAAACCTAGATGGTCCAAGGCACGGGCCACCAGCCGGTACAAGAGCGAGTGGTGCTGGGGAGGGCGGTGCATGGGATGGGATGCCCTCACAGCCCTTTGGGAAGGGGCGCCAGGAAGTCCAGGGCAGTCCACGTCCTACACGCCTTTCAGGGGTTGTCAGAGCAGCAGCATCCAGTGGGTCCTGCCTGGATTCTGGAGCTCGAACCTGGGGGACCTGATGCCCTTCCTGCCCTCAGTCACTGGAAACATGGCAGGTGCTCACCCCGAGGGGATCTCAGCGCTGCCTTTCTGCTCTGGCTCCCCCAGGTCCATGAACGGACTGGCCCTGCTGCCCAGGGAAGAGCTGGAGGTGGCGAGCAAGAGTCCCCAGCACACGGGCACCCGGAAAGCCTTGCAGAGATGCGCGGGCTGGCGTCCGCATTCAGCCTCTGGCCACGCCCAGTCCCCAAATCCCTGACTCCCCAGCGAGGACTCCTGGGTGAACCCCCTAACTCTGCCTCTTCCTGCCTGCGTTTCTCCCTCCTTCTGCTCATGGTTCCAGTTTTTCTACATCCTTCTCCTGCCACTTCTCTTGGTTTGCCATTTATTCCTTCCAGCTTTCTCTCTCCCTTTGTATCCACCGTGTTTCTCTCTCCCCGTTACTGCTGTTCGAACTCCTTGCCTCCAGTTTTATGGTGTTCACACCCACACTTTGCTCTCGCTCTCCAGCTCTCTCCTGTGAGTCGCTGCCTCTCTCTGTCTCTGTCCACAAAGGCACGTGGAGTTTCCGGTGGAATGCCAGCAGCACCTGCTGCAGCGAGGTCATGCTGAAATAATTAGCAAATCAAATATTTCAACAGCTTAGAACACCCAGGTTTATTTCTCACTCATGCTACATGTCCGTCATTGTCTGTCATTTGTAGTCTGTGCTCACTGTTAACCCTCGGACCCAGACCACTAGAAGCTCCACTTAACACAGTCTTCCGTGATCAGGAAGCCAGGCGGGATGGTGAATCAAAGGCTGGCAGTGGCTCATGCCTGTAATCCTAGCACTCTGGGAGGCCAAGGCGGGAGGATCGCTCAAGGTCAAGAGTTCGAAACCAGCCTGAGCAAGAGCGAGACCACCCTCGTCTCTACTAAAAACAGAAAGAAATTAATTGGCTAACTCAAAATATATAGAAAAAATTAGCCGGGCATGGTGGCACATGCCTGTAGTCCCAGCTACTGGGGAGGCTGAGGCAGTAGGATTGCTTGAGCCCAGGAGTTTGAGGTTGCTGTGAGCTAGGCTGACTCCACGGCACTCTAGCCTGGGCAACAGAGTGAGACTCTGTCTCAAAAAAAAAAAAAAGAAAGAAAGAAAGAAAGAAAAACGCTGGCTCATAGGCTTGTGCTAGGAAGTGACTCATACTGCTTCCACCCACATCTCCCTGGCCCAAGCAAGTCACCTGGCCACACCTGAGTTCAGTGAAACAAAAATACATTGTGTTCCCATCAGGAGGGTCACTTACAGAAAGGACAAGAAATAGGGATAAACAATTTGTGTCTATTATCAGGGGGGTTTTTTTGGACTTTTTCTCTTCATCCTGAATTTTAGGTTTAGCTTATCAAATAATGAGGATAATTTCAGTTATGCAGTTTCTGTCATTGCTGAGCTACACAATATTCGAAACAGTCATAGCGTTACTATTCTTGGTGTGGTGTAGAGGAAAAGCATAGTGTGTGAATCTGGTGACATGAGAGCTTCAATCTCAGCCCCCAACATGCATTGACCCAGCAACTTTGGGGATGACATCAGCTCTGTGGGAGTCCACATTCTTATCTAAAAAATGAATACAATAATTCTTCCTTCACGGGTTAATTTCAGAACTGTTTTTTTTTTCTTTTTCTTTTTCTCTTTTTTTTTTTTTTTTTTTTGAGACAGAGTCTCACTCTGCTGCCCAGGCTAGAGTGCTGTGGCGTCAGCCTAGCTCACAGCAACCTCAAACTCCTGGGCTCAAGAGATCCTCCTGTCTTAGCCTCCCAAGTAGCTGGGACTACAAGCATGCGCCACCATGCTCGGCTAAATTTTTCTATATATATGTTTAATTGGCCAATTAATTTCTTTCTATTTTTAGTAGAGACGGGATCTTGCTCTTGCTCAGGCTGGTCTCGAACTCCTGACCTTGAGCGACCCACCTGCCTTGGCCTCTCAGAGTGCTAGGATTACAGGCGTGAGCCACTACGCCCGGCCTAATTCCAGAACTATCATGTAGTCAGTATGTATGAATGCTCTTTCTCCCATGTCACTTATATTCTTTCCATGCAATTAACAAAATGTATTTGATACAGTAGCAATCAATTGAACAGTATGCAAGTTTGGTGTATGTTTAGGTTGGAGCCAAAACAACGTGAAAATTAAGAACAGAGTATTTGGGATCAGACCTGATTCAAATTTGAACTCTGCCATGTAGTAGTTGGTTTCAGTAGCTGTTATCAATACAGTTAAAAATTGAAAGCCATTCCTGTCAGTGTAGGAGGCATCAATATTTGTCATGGCTAACGTTGGAGCCCATTACATTTATGATTTATTTGTTTTGCTCTGTCTCTTCCTTATTTTGACAAATTGGAATATTAATGGATAAAAGATTTTTGCAATCAATTTTTACATCCCACAAACAATATTTCCTCATGCTTTCTGCTCAGATATGGAGGAATAACTGTGGAACGGTAAACAAGCTTGAATTGGGTACCTTGCATTCTCTCACCAAGAAAAACTTCACAAATGAAGGAAGTTTTTTAGAAGTCTTGTTTCTTGTTGAAATCAATTTCTGCCTCCAATTTTTGAGAGGTAAACAAATGACTCTAAAAAATAAGCATTCGTTAACACGGAATAATGTGTCACACAAATAAAAATGTATCACACATTTTAAGAGATGCGTCACAATATGTGCAAAATCAAGGCTGTGCTGTGTGGTTTTTAAACATGTTAAAATATGTGACAAGTCGATCTGATGAAGTCTATGATCAGTATTTGTTTTGGAGAGCTAAGAAAATTATCTCTGGGGTCCGTTAAGGGAGTAAAACCGGACAAAGCAAGATGTTTCTGAGGCCTAGTGTTGTGTGCAGTGTCATAAAGTGGTTTTGTGTTTTCTGTGTTTGCCCGGATGCCAGCAGCTGGGGCGATGCAGGTCTCCAGTGAGCCGATGTGTCTGCCTCCCTCGTACAGGGACGGGAAGGAAGACAGACTGCAGCCTTGTGCTCTCCAGGGAGGGGAGTGAAAAGGGACAGGGGTTGGCGATGCTCCTTGCATTCGGGAGCAGGTATATCATACAGAACAGCTGGAGCATTAGAATGGGAAAGTTGTATTGGCTTACCCATAACAGGTTTTTTTTTAAAGGGCCACACATTCTTTGACCTTCCTCTCATTAAGACATGGGTCTGTGTCCCCTCCTCCTGAATCTAGGCAGGCTTGTATTGTTTGGACTAACATAGTATGGCAAAAGTGACCCTACGTGACATTCGAGGCTAGGATAGAAGAGGCCAGGCTGCGTCACCCTCTTTTCCTGGAATGTTGGTCCGGGAGCCCTCAGCCGCCACCAGGTAATGAGGCCAGTTCTCCGGAGATCGCCAGGCCAGCGAGTCACACGCCAACGGGCCCAGCCAATCCTGCTTCCGCACCTCTCCTCCGAGACATCACACACGTGAGCAAACTCCACACCAGCCCGTCTGCCACGCGAAGTCACTGAAATCCTACCTGATGCCACTCGGAACCAAAGAATCACCTAGACGAGCCCTGCCCGAATTCCAGACTCACACATTTGTGAGACATCATAAAATCATCATTTTAAAGACTGAATGTTGGGGGGTGACAGTAGGTAAACTAGAAAACCATTTTTCTCCCTTAACCTAGAACTCTCTTCACTGTCCATTTGCAAGGATTGCAACCTTCATGTTTCACAATCTTGTTTTGAAAAACTAATGCAGATTCCTACAGCACTTAAAGGGAGAATTTGAAAAATTGTGCCACTTGAGATGCAGGAAGGAAATTCGGGTTTGTTTGTGGACAGCGGCTGAGAGGGACAGGCAGAGGGACAGTGGGGCTGAAGCCCTGTGGGAGAGGACAGGTCCACAGGGCTGAGTGGCAGCCAAGGGCTCGAAGAAGTCAAGGCAGGAGAGCCCTAGGAAAAACGCCGTGGGAATCTAGGGGGAACAAGGGAACTATAAATAAAAAGTCAAAGCAGAAAAGGAGTCAGCAGCAAGATGACAAAAGGAAGGGTCGACGTGGGAGGGAGCAGGTGGCAGGTGACGAGGAGGGCAGGCTGGAGGAAGGTGAAGAAAGTACGCAGAGGGGATCCCAGGGCTAAGGTTTTCCTCTGCATCTTCCTATGAACTCTCAGCTCTTTCTCATCCCAGGCAGTGCCTTCCACATCAGAGCCTTGGATAAATTCGGAAACCGCTAAGCTGGTGTAGATGGGAATAACAAGGCTTGACAAAGTGTCATCTTTGTGCATAAAACAGGTGTCCCTTCCATCAACTAGATGCAGCTCCTTCAGCCTCCATGCCACTCAGTCAGCACCTTTGTGCAGTCCACAAACCACACAACTGTACTCGTTGGCCCTGCCTCAGCCCCATGGCATCAACCACCAACCAATTACCCTCTTGCTAGACTCTTTCATTCTCCATGCGACCCACATCAACCCTCAGGAAAATTCCATTTCCTGCCTGCCTCCAGCCTGCAGCCTACAGGTACTATCTTGTGAGAGAATGTCTTCCTCCAATCTGTCTAAAAATCCATCAGTTACATATTCCTGAGCAACAACAAGCAGCCGCCCATCCCTGATGTTTGAGTGACTCACACCTGGGGGAGGAAACTCCCACTCTCAACTCCGCCAGCAGGGAACATCAAAGAGGTGTGCTGAGAGACAGCTGCAGATTGGGGAAGAAAAACAAGAGGGTCTCAGGACTTGGAGCTTTGGTAGCTGAAGCATCCCACAACGACAGAGGACGCCTGCAGCACATAAAGAAAAGACATTCAGGTCCCTACAGTCACTCATTCAATCCTCACCTGCCTCCTTCCTTCACAAACAACAAAAAAAAGAGGAGGTGAGTAGAGCAGTTGCCTAAAATCTGATCAGACACTTCCAACCCTGCATGTCAAACATGCTGGCTGGGCGGCGGTGGCTCACGCCTGTAATCCTAGCACTCTGGGAGGCTGAGGCGGGTGGATTGCTCAAGGTCAGGAGTTCGAAACCAGCCTGAGCAACAGTGAGACCCTCGTCTCTACTATAAATAGAAAGAAATTAATTGGCCAACTAGTATATATAGAAAAAATTAGCCGGGCATGGTGGCGCATGCCTGTAGTCCCAGCTACTCGGGAGGCTGAGGTAGAAGGATTGCTTGAGCCCAGGAGTTTGAGGTTGCTGTGAGCTAGGCTGACGCCACGGCACTCACTCTAGCCTAGGCAACAAAGCAAGACTCTATTTCAAAAAAGATAAATAAATAAAAATGCTCATCTTCTCCATCCACCCCTTTCCAAAGATATCACCCTCACACCACTCCAAGTTGGTTCTATGGCAACATATAGAGAAAAACAGAGATGCTTTGTAGTAACAATAGAACCAAGACTCGATGCTGCATTATCTAAGGACAAAAAGTGCACCAGAGAATCGTGTGTGGCTGACTGAGTGGCCAGACACAGCACCGTGAGGTTGAGCCTGACAACACAAATCAAAATGTCAAGAGATCCCAGAAAACGGAAGGGCAGAGTCTGAGCAGAGGTCCCAGTCACTTTTATTTCATTCCCTGGCCTGTCTTCCTTCCTCTTCTGGAAATGCAGGTTCAGAGATGGTTATGGTATAATTGAAATCCCCCTGAGAGCATATACATCTCCTTGTTAAAGCTCCTCCCCAGCTTGAAGCATTTTCTTCCATAGATTTTAAGAACTGCAACAATCATTTCATTACATAACAGCTAAAACAAAACGTAGCTTAGATTATCAGTAAATGATAAGCCAGTGTGTTTTATTTTTGTGTCTTGCCCACTTTCAAGGGCCTGAGTGTGATGATTATAGACTATTTGGTGATGAAAATAAAGATGTTTTGGCTTGGATATTTGTTAGTATTTTCCAGGCTACCTTAGCATTTGTGATAAGGATTGTCCCACCTGAAACTGATAGAGCTAGTTGAGCAGCATTTCACAACGTCCCAAAAGGCTTCTTTGACTTTGTTATTCCAGAGAGTTTTCACCTCCTGAAAAGGATCAGAAAAGGGGTCAGTATAAAAATCAACAGGGAAACTACCTTGTTTTACTGGGCTGCCTGTGTTTGCTTGGGTTTCACAGAGAGGAACAAGCAGCTGCCATAGCTGATCACAACGTAGGAGAAGTGGGAGGCACAAGTGGAGAATATTTTTCAGCCAGAGACTGAGAGGATACTGGTTTAGGAATGAATTATAGGATCAAAGAAGCACTAACAATGAAAACTTCCATTAAGAAGAGAATAAACTGTGTGAAAAGGTGGCACAGGTAGATATCCATGGGCTACTTCAGACAGTATCAACTGAATGGTGAGAATGACTGTATTTCCAATTAATGTCATCAAGTAAGAGAAGAAGCTAACAGAAAGGACAGTGGGTGGTTCTTCAAGGCCAGGGAGGCCCAGGAGACAGCACCAAGTGGCCCTAGAATAATTCTTCTAGCTCTTTCCATCCTAGCTCTTTCTCTTTGGGAAGGCCAGAGAGGAAACAAGAACTAACACAGTTCCACATGCCCGTGGTTTCAAAGGAAATGGGGATGAATTCAGGATTACGCTGCTGCGTAATCCACACGTTTGTGGATGAATGAACACAATTGTATATAGACGCATGGAGCTGGCTGGATGGGCGGTTCAGCAGACACCAAAGCTACACCGCAGTCATGAAGAGAGACAGAATAATGGCCCCCAAAGGTGTTCAGACCCTAATCCCTGGCACTTGTGAATACATTGCTTTACACGGCAAAAGTGACTCTGCATATGTGACGAGGCTAAGGACCATGAGATGGGAGGAGCATCTTGCATGACCCAGGTGGGCCGAATCTAATCCCAGGTATTTGTAAAAGTGAAAAGCAGTTCCCTCTGAGTTCAGTCAAAGGAAGATGTGACGGCAGAGAAGAAAGGTGGGAGAAACGAAACGTTGCTGTCAAGACGGAGCAAGGGACCCGTGAGCCAGGAAGTCTGGGTGGCCTCCAGAAGCTGGAAAGACGCATGGAGACGCCAGGGGGAGAGACAGCCTTGATGACGCTTGTGTCAAATGTCTGACTTGTAAAATTCATCAGGTAATCAATTTGTATTGTGTAAGCCACAAAATTTGCCGTCAATTGCTGCAGAAGCAATAGAAAACCAGTAGTCGTGAAGGCCCGCATCTGTCCGGCCTACACGCTTGTCTTTCGATTCTCAAGACAGCCTGCCTCCAGCCCTGCCTGGACCCGTCTGCCTGTCGGCAATACCCTCCTCTCCATACCATCCCCTATTCCGATCCTAAATGATCTAAATGCCTCTTTGCTCTGATGGGTCAGCCCTAAAAACTCAGTTCCAGGCTCAGGTCCTACAGAAAGATGACCTGACCACCCCCCACAACCACCACCACTCCAGCTCTGTTTGTTCTTAAACTCGGGGCATTATCTTCATTGGGAAGCTTTTGCTTGACATCTTTCTGTCCTCATTTCTACCTGTGGATGTGGATACGGTTGAATTGGGTGTCATCTCTAAGGTTTGCATGTCTCTGTGATGCAGAACCGTGACTCAGAATTTACTAGGGAGTTCATGCCTTGCAGTGGGCCTTACCATAGTCCCTTCACCCTTGTCCCCAAGGTGCATCTCTTGTATCTTCTCTTGGCAATCAGAGACAAGGCCTTCAGTCCAGCCAGGTCCCGAGATGAGTCTGTCGGGGCCCTGCTTCTGTGAGGCAGAGGTCTCTTGGGCTCACTGTTTCAATTCCTAAGCTTCCCTAGCTGACACTCTGGAGAATTCAGACAAGAGAGTGCCCTGGTCCAGGACCTCCACTCTCCTCCTCCCTAGATCCTAAAACACTAAGTCTGGGAGGGAGACAAAATATTTCTCCAAATAGAAGCTCTGGGACTCTGGATCCAGCCCTGGCCACGTACCCAGCCTGCCATAACTTTAGTCCCACTGGGGACATTCCTTTGTGTTTTTTCTGTGATCCCATTTTTCTCCCGTGGTCCTAAGAGGAAGGGAAGGACCAGGGGACACTGCCAAGGAACTGATCTTAAGACGCCAGCTGCTTAGGTGTATCTAGGTCTCTATCCCTTTGTTCATTCAGATCTTTTTCTCAAATGTTATTTCCTTGAAACAGAGGATGTCTCATTATTCCAGGGAGTAACATCAGTGTCTCAGAAGTCCCCAGAGGGCCCTTTAGAGAACGCCTTGCTGGAGTCTAAGTTTCCCATCCAGCACAAGCTCAGCTTCAAACATCATCAAGAATCAGAGGACAGGAGAGAAAGGCCTTCCTTCCCACCCTGCAGCCCCGCATCAATGCTGCTGCCCCGGGCTTTGTCGTGAGACTGGGTAGTTCGTGACTTAGAAAATCAGCATGAGAACTGGCGATGTTTTAGCTCACTCATCCGTTCCAGATGCACAAAGCTCCCCTCCACCTCTGCCAGCTGCAAGACAGACACCACCCAAGGGCAAAGGACTACATCTCTGATGTCACTCCTGTCACAGAGAGGATCCGAGAGGCAGAGGTCTCCGGGCATGCATACCTAATGAGAGCAGGTTGGGGAGAAGACCCTGTGCTTGGAGGCTAAGGTGAGCGGCTTAAGTTTGTGTTCTCAGGTTGTTGTGCAACACAGACATAACGACTGGGTTTGAATTTTGTCAGTGCTGCCATAGATTTGAGACCCACTGATAAGGTTCGTCAGTGGCTTGGGTGCGAGGCTTCTCTAAATCAGAATGCCACTGCTAGGTAGCCAGGGCACGGCCACAGGTGAAGCTTTTATGGGGCCAGAGAAAGGGCCAGCGTATGTCTGTACACAGCTTCACTCTCTGCGCTCCTAACAGTTTGTGCTGTAATGCTTACGTTGTTTTGTGTTTAAAATATGTTAAGCTAACCTTTCAGTGAGCCAAAATCCTAAGGACCAGCATAATGCTGTGGAGATAGTCACACACATGCACACACACACACACACACACACACACACACACACACACACCCCAAGTTGGCACTGAAGTGTGGAGAGATGACGGGCAAAGAGAACGCAGGTTTCATGGACAACCGCCACGATGAGAACGATGACAATGACACGACTGTATGTTGAGCACCTGGTATGTACCACGCACTGTTCTAAGTGGCGTACTGGTGTAATTTTGCAGTCCCTGTAGAGGTGAAGTACGATCATTATCTTCATTTTATAGCTGAGCAAACTGCGACTCAGAGAAGGCAGGTGACGGAGAGGAGCAGATTTATAGCCCGTGACAAGCAGGAGCCAGATGCAAACACAGGCAGGGCCACTCCACCGCTCGCGCCCCGCCACCGCAGAGGGGAGCGCAGCACCCTTAGGTAGACGGGTAGTGTCCGCGTGGGCCTGGCACAGCCGCCACCTGGCATCCCAGACCTGTGGCCCTGACCTCCTGTGCCCTTCCTGTTCCCAGTGTTTGCAAACCCAAAGCAGAGGGCTGCTCTAAAGGAAGCTAAGTTATTGACTCACAACTCTGACTTGCTGCTAATGTCGCTATCATAGCTAAGGAAATGTGAATGGGGGGGGGGTCCTCAGAGAGACGGCCCAGAAAGATTTGCAGGGACCTTTTAAAAGGGGTCTTGGCGCATAGCCTGTGGGTCAGGACATGGACGCCCAGTGCTGGCCTGTGCATGGGGGCTGGGGGAGCTGGGTGTCGAGCACTAATCCGCCCCCGCTCCTTCCCTGATTCTCCCCTCCCCTGTTGGTTCTCCCTTCTCTGTCCCTTCCCTTTTCCTCTCTTGTTTCCTTCTTGTTTTCTCCTTAATGTTGAGGGCTGTGCTGTGTGATCTTTCTCAATCTGCTCCTCTCTGGCCTTCTCTCTCCCTGTCAGTGGCTAGACACATCTTTCAGCCTCTGACTCCCTGTTTCTCTGTGATTCTCATCTCCTTGTTTTGTTCTCTTTCTATTGTTCTTTTCCTCTGTCCTTCTGTTTGCCTGCTTGCCTTGGCCTCCCTGTGCTCTGCTCAGTCCCTGCCTATCCCTGCTTCATGGTCAACGGTCCTCTGTCTTTATCTCTCTGTCTCAGCCTCTGCATCTCTGCCTCTGGTCTCCCTTACCCACAGGGACCCTGCCCCGGATCATGGCAAATCTGAGCCGACCCTCGGAATTTGTCCTCGTGGGCTTCTCCTCTTTCGGTGAGCTGCAGGTCCTCCTGTATGGCCCCTTCCTCGTGCTCCATCTCCTCGCCTTCATGGGAAACACCATCATCATTGTCATGGTCATAGCTGACACCCACCTACATACGCCCATGTACTTCTTCCTGGGCAATTTTTCCCTGCTAGAGATCTTGGTGACCGTGACTACAGTGCCCAGGATGCTCTCAGACCTGCTGGTCCCCCTCAAAGTCATCTCCTTCACTGGCTGCATGGTCCAGTTCTACTTCTACTTTTCACTGGGTTCCACCACCTTCCTCATCCTGGCAGACATGGCCCTTGACCGCTTTGTGGCCATCTGCCACCCACTGCGCTACGGCACTTTGATGAGCTGGGCTGTGTGTGTCCGGCTGGCTGGGGCCGCCTGGGCAGCTCCCCTCCTGGCCATGGTACCCACCGTCCTCTCCCGAGCTCATCTCAGTTATTGCCATGGCAACGTCATTAACCACTTCTTCTGTGACAATGCGCCTCTGCTGCAGCTGTCCTGCTCTGACACACGCCTGCTGGAATTCTGGGACTTTGTGATGGCCTTGGCCTTTGTCCTCAGCTCCTTCCTGCTGACCCTCATCTCCTACGGCTACATCGTGAGCACTGTGTTGCGCATGCCCTCGGCCAGTGGCCGCCAGAAGGCTTTCTCCACGTGCGGCTCCCACCTCACGCTGGTCTTCATTGGCTACAGCAGCACCATCTTCCTGTACGTCAGGCCTGGCAAGGCGCACTCTGTGGAAGTCAACAAGATCGTAGCCTTGGTGACTTCAGTCCTCACCCCCTTCCTCAATCCCTTCATCCTCACCTTCCGCAACGAGACGGTCAGGACAGTGCTCCGGGGACAGGTGCAGAGGCTGAAAGGCCTTCACGGGGCACCGTCATGAGCCCGAGCGACCCGGCCGGGCTCGGTCGAGCAGCTCTGTGAGGAGGCAGAGTGCCCGCAGGTGGGAAGACCACTGTCCAGTTTCCTTACGTTTCTTCCTCTGTGCCTCTGAGTGGCGACTACAGTGAGCCCTCAGTGCTACCCCATCTGGCCCAAAGCCCTCAGAGGCCACCAGGACGTGCTCCCCACCCCCACCGACAGCTACAAGAACTGGGAAAGTGGCCCCGAGCCTGGGGAGCCAGGAGAGAGGCTTTCAGGAAAGAGGAAGGACGTGGGCTTTGCATTCAAGGAAGAGTAGCCAAGAAGTGCTCGCTGCGCGAGAGAGGCCACCCAGCCCCTGTGTGCGTGTGTGTGCGTGCAGGTGTGTGTTTTCGGGGTGTGCCTTTCTACCCCATTGTTGAGCACCTGCAGCCTGAGTGCCTGGGCTGCATGGGACCAAGGGAAGGAGCAGCACTTAGCAAACAACGTGACTGATTTTCAGTGTGTGTGCGTGTGTGTGCACGCGAGCACGGAGTTCATCACATAATTGTGCATTTCACCACCATGGGGCGGCCTCTGTGTGTCAGGCACGACAGCAAGTGCAGGGGAAATAGGTGAAGGCACAGCTGGTCCTTATCCTCTTGGCCTGATGAGGGGAAAGACAAAGAGCTTTTCACGGCACAGAGGGGAAGTGCAAGGAAGGCTTCACAGAAGGCTTCACGAGAGCACGTGACAGTAACACTAAGACCAGACATCAGGGACATCAGACCAGGCCAAGGGGCATCAGATGAGGGACAGCTTCCTGATAAGATGACACCTGAGTGACACGTTGACTATAAGGTAGAAACTGTGAGAATGCAATTCATCAGGGGCCCTTGCATCTGAGAAAAAGCAAAAACAGAGAAAAATGAACTTAAATTAAAACAAGACATACCTCCATTGGCATAAGAAATGAGAGCAAGTCTTTCAGGAATTATGTGGGTTTCAGAACGGAAATATTCACAGAGAGTTTTGGAAAGATAAAATACACTTTCCTCCTATATGGTTAGAAACATTCATTTGCCTGAAGGCTGGGATGGTAATAAATCCAGTAAGGTCCTTTGTCCAGCTATTTGTGTGTGTGTGTGTGTGTGTGTATGAAGTTCGAAATTCCTGGAAACCTACTACGTCCCATATTGCCTCTGGGATGAAACCTGCTCCATTGCTCTTCCCTTCTCCAACTATAGCCTGAAATTTTAAAAATCTTCCACTTACTTGGACCTCAGAATAATGGTCTTCCTTTAACTTTCATTTACCCAGGATTTTCTAAAATAGCCCCAATTTAAATTATTCTACGTCCCATATTGCCTCTGGGATGAAACCTGCTCCATTGCTCTTCCCTTCTCCAACTATAGCCTGAAATTTTAAAAATCTTCCACTTACTTGGACCTCAGAATAATGGTCTTCCTTTAACTTTCATTTACCCAGGATTTTCTAAAATAGCCCCAATTTAAATTATTCTACCATATTGTTTCTCTAAATAGACTTTAATTTACCAAGCTCCATTCCCCAATTTGTGATATGCAAACTTCAATCAAGAGTGTATTCCTAGCTGCACTTACTTAAAGATCATAAAAACTACGAATGTATCACAAATGTCAAGCTTTTTTAAAAAATCTATGTGGAAGTAAACAAAGTAGGTAATCGTGGGCTGGTTTGGGGGCTACAGGGTCCAGCTGTGGAGACACAGCTCACTGAGTGGCCGGTTGGTTCTCTTTACGTACTTCCCGTCACCCCAAACTGACTCCCTCCTAAACCAGGCACTGGATTTCTGCAAGTGAGTTTCTTTCTTGCTGAGATACCCTTCTCCCAAGTCAGAGGGTCTATTTAGGCTCCAAGTTTCAGTTTCTGGTCCAAAATGTTGCTTGTTTTTTAATTACATATTAGGGCAATGACTCTGGCTTTTGCTGTTGCTGTTGAACCAATTTATTTTTCTCTGATTATCTCCTGCTCACCACCTCAAAAAGTATGTATTTGTACAATAAATGAAGGGATGATGAATGAGTAAAGAACAATTCTGCTGAAGACACCTTGCTTTTGTGTATTTCATCAGTGGACAAACCACGTTCACATATATTTTCCATTTGGTGTCACCCTGCTAACAGTGACCACCCATCATGAGCAAAACACCCTGCTCAGCACTGGCTGTGCAAGATGAAAGATATGTGCATGCTGGCCTCTAGGGGTTCCCTTTCCCCAAAGAGAAAATGCAATTCACTCCAATAATTTGAGTTTGGGGGTTTTCTTATTATCATTTTAAAAAAATGTTTTCAGCCGAGTGCCGTGGCGTGGCTCACGTCTGTAATCCTGGCACTCTGGGAGGCTGAGGCGGGAGGATGGCTTGAGCTCAGGAGTTTAACACCAGCCTAAGCAAGAGTGAGACCCCCATCTCTACTAAAAATTAAAAAAATCAGCTGGGCAGAGTGGCACATGTGCCTGCAGTCTCAGCTACTCGGGAGGCTGAGGCAGGAGGATCCCTTGAGCCCAGGAGTTTGAGGTTGCTGTGAGTGAGGCTGATGCCGTGGCACTCTGGCCGGGGAGGCAGAGCAAGACTCTGTCTGAAAAAAAAAAAAAAAAGTTTTCCAATACATTTCCATTAGGGGGTTTTCTGCTTATAATAGAGTGCTGGGAGAGATCCCAGAGGGGAAATGCTGATTCTTGGGCTGCAGCACACGGTGTTCCTGACACACGTTCGTGGACAGAGGAACTATGGTTGAGGAGATAAATATGTCGGCCAAAGAGATGGCTGAACCTACAGTGAAATCTGGTTCTTCAAACTTCTCTTCCACCTCCCTGTCCTCCCTGTGGAATTTCTTCTTCCACCTGGATCAAAAGTTGGAATAACTCAAAGTTGGAATCTCCAGGGTCTGCAGCTGCTCAGTTTTGCCTCTACTAGACCCATATTTAGTGTGTGTCCATCAAGTTCATAGGCCACAGTCTAGTGACGCCTTCGGGGCAGTACTTGTGCGTTTAGTATCCATCACATGAAACACATTGTCCCAAAGCAACTATAGATTCAGTGTCATTTTTAAAGATTTGTGTTTTATTTATCGCAATAGCATCTACAAACATTTGAAAGACAGCAAATAATACCTACACATGCAATATATTTTTAATCTGAAGAAATATTTTTATTCAGTTCACATACGATGTTAATTGCATAGCGGAGTCACAGTCCCTTTGCTATAACACCGTTTTTCCTGAGAGACAAGAACAATGGATGTGGTTATTATTCGACATAAGGACATTGGACATAGTTGTACAGAAGGCAACAGCCTTCCCACTCCACGGAAGTAGCTTACACTAGAACCTAATTCCAGGGCGTTAGCTGGGCAAGGCTGTTCTTGATACCCAGAACTAATTTAAGTGTAGGCAGAGAGTCAGTGGCAGGATTTCATGACTCTAAAATGCCTTCCCTTCCCTGAAGTATCTTCCCACCCACCCTTCTTTGGTCTGGCATCCCAGCCCCAGCGACAGTGTCTGGTCGGCAACCACTAGAAATAGAGTCGGCTAACACAAGCATACACTGTCACGCATGTATATCCCAGTGACAAACCATAAAATGGGCTTATTTCTTCCAGTAGGAGAATCAGTGAGCAAGGAATTAAGGGTATGGAAGTTTTGAGGAGGGAAGTTAAAGTAATCAAATCATTTTTCAGAGGAAAGTCAGGCCTGGGTCCTGTGGTGGCTCATAGCAGCTTAAAAACCCCGCAAGGATGGGACTTTAGGAGCTCGGCTCGGTGAAAAGGCCTCTAGGTCAAAACTGAAAAATTGCAGTGTTGCCTATACCAGGCCATATCAATCTAGTCCTTTAAGCATCGTTTACTGTTGTACATATGGTTTTTACATTATGCTTTCTGATTGCATTTTAAGCATTATATTTTCTTTGAGCATTTCATTTTCTGATGTAAACATGGTTTTCACTACAATGCCCGACAGGTACAAGGAAAGATGGTAGTCTACGTACGTCCAGTGGTCTGCTGGTGTTTAACCCCTGGCTCTCCATCTGCTGACTTCTAGCATTTGCCAACTTCCTGGCGGTCAACATTCCCCTCAAGTCCAATTTCAAACGGCCAGCCTGACTTCATGAACTTGCCGTTAGGAGAAGCTTCCCAGCAATACCGCATGAAGCAGAATTTCCACCGTCCTGAGACAAGTGTCATGAACAACTTCAATAGATGGATAGAAGTAAAATGTAGCAAAGTAATTAGGAGTTTTGCATATTTATCACCTTTGCTTTTGGCATAATTTATTTGATTGCAAGTGCCTGTTATTTACTTTTTAATAACAGCTGTATATAATTCCTGACAATTTAACAACTGGTTCTGCTCCCAAACATCACTTGCATTCTACCCCAGGTTTTTTTTTCCCTTTAAATCCCTCTCCCTATTCAGCCCTGCATCATGGTATTTCTCCTTCCCTTGAGTTAGACGCATGACAAGTTCAAACCTCATGGCATTGCCCTTATCAGGAAACTTATAAATTCCTCTTTCTGATGGACTCGGGCCCCTCCGAGGGTGAGGGGACCTGCCTGCCCCAGTGGCAGCTGGGCAGCGCACCACTCACACCTGTGTTCCTGCCACCTCCCTCACTGGGTGGAAAACTCATCCAGAAGGTCTTGAGTTCCCCACCCCTGAGTGTGAGTCCGCAGGACTGTATGTGACGTCCTTGTCCTTGTTACGGAGCAAGATAAGCATGAGCTAAGGAGAGGGGCTGTCACAGAGTCCAGTCCCCTCCTTTCGTCCTCCGCAGACACAGGAGAGGAGACCAGAAGGTGGATCCCCTCCCCTCAGCCCCAGCCCCACGCCTCCCTCTCATCGGAGGACCTGACCAAAGCAGACCTAAAGGACCATAACCCATGACCAGCTCGGCTGCTGACAGAGGGGAAGCAAGCATTCCAGAAAAGCTAAGCCCCTCAAACTCACTTACGTTATTTGCAAAATTGAAGGCAATAAAATTCCAGCACTTAAGGTAAATAGTACTTTTGGTGAATGCACTATAATTACCCTAGCATGCAAAGATTTCCACGCCAATGTCCACTGTAACCACTCAAAAGTTCATTATTGTCAGATACGTCCTATTATTTCAGTGAGTGGAGCATCTTGACGAGGACACTTGAAGTCCCCTGAGGGACTTGGGTCTGATTAGTGACAATACCCAAGGACAGTCTCCAGAAAGTCCACTCATTGATTTCACCTTCTTGGGCTTTTGGTCACCTACACAATATGCCATTTTATGTCCATGTTATTTTACATGTTCAGATGCCTCTCTCAGGAATTCACTTTTCATCTTCTCAGCCTATGAAACTGCTCTTCATACCTCAAAGCTCAACTAAAAGGACAAAAAGTCATTTCAACTTGACTTTCAACTTTACCAAAGAGAATGAGGCACTCCCAGAGTGCTTGGTCTACAGTAGCTAACACATAGTTTTGTCTTCCCACACTAAATTCTGAGCCTAATATATCTTTGTATCTCCTATGCCTAGACTGTGGTAGGCATTCAATAAATCTCTTTAATCATGAGATTTGTATGAATTTGGAACATGAGTTAGTGCCGTCACCTAAAACATAGAATGTCACCTCAGTGGATGGGAATAGAAAAGCAGTCAGCAAAGCAAGGGAAGAGGTTTCCCACTGCACTCTATCTCAATTAGTTCTCTAAACTAGAACCCCCACCAGTTCCAAGACCCACATAACAACAGGGGCCAGAAGGAGCAATGTGGATGACAGAAGGTCTAGAAATTGTTCAAGGGCAACATCCCACTTGTAAATCTGAAGATTTTGGAGGGGAATGTTCAGATGTCTTCACCTCTTTGCCAGTCTGCCTGTGTAACTCAAAAAGGCAGAACTTGGACAATGGTTGAATGTTAGAAGGAGTCATGCCGAGGCTTGACAAAAGGGTTTCATCCTAAAATTTAGAACTGTGTAGCATCCCACAGCTGTGAATGCCCCACGGGACCTGGTTCAGGCAGAGTGTCTAAGCCAGTCTGATCGGCGTGTGGCAGTGGGGGTGCTTGTGCCCAGAGAGTGGCAGGAGGGCCTGCATGACCTACCGTCCCCCTTGCAAAACCACGAGGCCGTGGTTCATTTACATCATGACATAAACCTGGGGAGGCTTTTTAACAGCTACTTTGACTCAGAACTGTAATCCTAAGATCCCTTCCAGCAGGTTGGAAAACTCTTTTAAAATCATGTCCTAGTTGATGTCTCTCCAGGGGCCTCATTTGACATCGTGCACATCAAAGCTCCCTGCCACATCGAGTCGAGTGTATGGAGCCAAGACATCTCGACAGCCCTCGGTCATGTCCACGGGGGATTCCAGCAGCAAGTCAGAGGCCGGGGCATTTGGCTAAAGTCACTCAAGAAGTTTAAAGTCAGACTAGGATGAAAATCTTGGTGGGTTTTATCCTGGTTACTGTCTCCAGAAACAAAAGCTGGGATAAAAGACACCAAGGAAGGTCAGCTTCAACAACACCAAATGTGTCTCCAAATTCCCTCTACCAGCACCTTTCACATCGTTGAGATTGGGACGAGGACTTTCTTATACGATTTCCTGATTGAAAATTCCATCAACAAATTCTCTAGACCAGTGCCGCTCAGGAATCAATGTGCACAGGAATTGCCGGGGACCTTGTAAAAATGCAGACACTGATTCAGTGGCCGGCGGGAAGGGCCCGGGAGTCTGCATTCCAACGGGCTCTCAGGAGACGCCCGTGCCGTGGCAGGGGTGGCAATTTGCACAGCCAGGGACCACCGGCTGCTGAGAATGTGACGCTGTGTGATGTGAATGTGACGCTGTGTGACGACGCTGGATGTGTGGATGTGACAGGTGAGCACCGTGGAGGCCCAGGGCAGCCACACCTTCCCCCAAAGTGACCGGTCAGAGAGCCCACTCCTGAGCAAACGCTTTGAAAAACTGGCAACGGACTGCCCCGGGCTGTTGACTATTTTTAATTTTTTAAGAGAGACACAAGCAGAGAGGAGAGAGTAGCAGGAAGGAGGCTCCCAGGAGGAAACTCTGATTGATCCGTGTGCTGATTATTTTAGCAGGAGAAGCTGAAGCAAAGTATGTGCATCTCAGAAAGAGATAATTACTTCCCACCTAGCTCTCCAGTTTTTCACCAAGTTTGCAAGGAGGGCAAATAATTGGTCCCTTGAGAGCTAGAGGAGACAAAATTCTCAGGTTGAAACTCTGTTTTCCCTACTGGCCTTCACAGCAGAGTCAGAAGTACCTGCCTACTTTCCGAGAGAGACCCACACACGTGAAAATGTCCTGCGGTAGCTTAAAAAAAAGCCTCTCTTAGAGATGAAGCGAAAGGCAGCAACAACAAGAGATGGTTGTCTCCAGGCTGCGTACCCCAGGACACGCCCCTACAGCCACGCGGTTTCTCATAGCCCTGGCTCAGGGTGGTGGCCCCACACTGCGACTCTCCACGCTGCTAGTTACAGCCAATCCCTGTCCTCTGGGTAATCTGTGGATGGAGCGAGCTTCAGAAGAGACAGGAAGTTGGCACCCATTTTTTGCCCTACTTTGCTGTTCCCAGCCCAGTTCAGACTCGATCTGTAAGAAATCAGATACCAGAGCTACTCCTAGCCCCACCGTCTTCCCACAAGTTCCTGCACCACCCACAGATTCCCAAGGAATGCTTTTGCCTCCCACCTGGTCAGCCCCGACACCAGTCCCACTCCATTTCCTCATATGGCTTCTGCCATTTTTGCTTTACCCTCCAGGGGCCCCAGGAACCTGGTGGGTCCGCTCTCAGGAAATCCAACCTCAGAGGGCCTGGGCCACCGGTCATCCCTCTGGAACTTGGACCCAAGTTGTGCCCTGGGAGGGCAGCAAGTCTGAGAGTGGGGAGACGGCCCAGCTTCCTCCCCGTCTTGAGTGCATGAAAACGATCAGGCCCCCATGACGCCCCACAGGAGGGCTGGGCGAGCAGTTCCCAGAGGGTCATTTCCGCTGAAGGACAACAGGCTTTGGGGCCAGAGGGATGAAGGGGGCAGCCTGGGTGTGACAGTGCTTCTGACCGGAAGCAGTCCCAGAGAGGGGCCATGGGAGGCACGTGGCTTTTTCTGTGTTCAGAACCCTGTCCTAGACCCTGAAGCTAGTTCCTGAGAAAGGGACACACCCAGAATAAAAGTAGCGCACAAAGAAATGTAAAAACATGTAAGTAAAACCATAGAGCCAGACTAAGGAGGAGAGATTTTAATAGGACATTTTAATAATGATGGCTGAACTTACTGAGCCCTCCCTGTGCACCAGGCCCTGCACTAAGAGCTTTATTGGGGTCACCTCATTTGGTTGATATCATCCCACCATAGTCACACTGTGGCTCACTCCAAACTGTCCACTCCTTGGCTATCTCAGACTCACAGACACTTGCCTCTGAGGGGTCTGTTGATAATGACGTGTGTCCACGAGCTCCCTGTAGCTAGGCGCAGACTTGCACGAAGATGAGGGGACAGGAGAGACAGAGAAAGGGGAGACTTGGGAGCTGCAGCCGGGGCACCCGCATGTCCACCTGCAGGAAGGGCCTTTGCTCCTCATGGCTTGGACAGTTGCTCTCCAGCCCTGTCACCTGCAGACTGCTGGGTCTCCAGAGAGGATCCTTTTGGTCATATCCTCCATCACCTCTTTGACCTTCTCATTCCGGAAGGTGAAGATGAAGGGGTTGAGGAAAGGGGTCACCACGGCAGTCATCAGGGCCACCACCTTGTTGAGGTGCGTGGAGTGGCCCTTGCCTGGCCTCACGTAGATGAAGATGGCACTGCCGTAGCCCAGGACCACCACGGTGAGGTGGGAGGCGCAGGTGGAGAAGGCCTTGTGGCGCCCGGAGGAGGAGGGGATGCGCAGCACCGCGGCCACGATGAGGACGTAGGACACGAGGATGAGCAGCATGGTGGCCAACACAAAGAGCAGGGACAGGAAGAAGTCCAAGCGCTCGATGTGGCTGGTGTCGGAGCAGGAGAGCTTGAGGAGCGGGGCAGAGTCACAGAAGTAGTGGTCGATGACTCTGGGGCCGCAGAACCGGAGCCTCGTTTTCTGTAGAGTTGGGGAGACGATGGAGAGGAACCCCACCGCCCAGCAGGCCACCACCAGCTTCACGCAAACAGGACGGCTCATGATGGTGGGGTAGCGCAGAGGGCAGCAGATGGCCACGTAGCGATCGAAGGCCATGGCTGTGAGGATAAGGAAGGTGGTGGAGCCCAGGGAGAAGTAGAAGAAAGACTGGGTGAGGCATTCGGCCAGGGACATGGTCTTGTGAGTGGACAGCAGGTCTGCCAGCATCCTAGGCACCACGGTGGAGGTGACCAGCATCTCCATGAAGGAGAAGTTGCAGAGGAAGAAGTACATGGGTGAGTGCAGGCGGGAGTCCAGGCAGGTGAGGGTGATGATGGCCAGGTTGCCCAGCACTGTCAGCACGTATATCGGCATGATGAGAGCAAACAGGAGAACCTGGAACTCGTGGAGATGAGAAAATCCCAGGAGCACAAATTCCCTGACAACGCTGTGGTTGCTCATTGCACCTGACACTGGATCTCTGTGATGCCTGTGAGAGGTCAGGAAATCTTAGTGGAAAATCACCATCAACCTCTCTCTCGGCCAACTGGCTGGCCTGGCTTTCCAAGCAAGCTAGCCTACGTGCATGGTTAATCTCAGCGTCCAAAAGACACACCCCCAAAGGAAAGGAGTTTCTCTGGGACAAGGAACAGCCCAGCTGGGATGGATGGGTTTATGAATTGACCACCTCTAAAGAATCACCACTCCTAAACTCTGCCTCATCTGTCTTCTACGAACTCCTTATATTATTTGACGCATGTATTAAGCTCCAGCTCTGTGCAAGACATTTGGCTGGGTCTGAGGATAAAGTGGTAAATACTTCCTAACTGCCAAAATTAATAGTCTGTAGATCAAATAATAGGGGCTGTTTATTGTTCTTTCCCTGTGCCAGGAACTGTGCTGGGCACCTCATACATTAATTCCTTCCATCTTTTGTGCTCAATCTTCATCCTCTTTTTCTTCTCAGTAACATTTCAGGCTACAGATAACCCATTTTTGCAACCACTTCCACCCTTGGCTGCAAGGACATGGCACTCTATAAATTCTCCTACAGTTCTGGCTTCCCTTGCCTGGCTCCGGCTCCCTGTGTTCCTGCCATTTTTCGATGGCATTTCTCTTCTCATCCTTTAGTTTTAAAAATTTCTCTATTCTCTCCTTCGGAAATATCACCACCTTCTTTAATTAAAGCAACCTTGAAAATATAAATGAGCCTTAAATCTGGATTTGTATCTTCCTCTGAGCCCCAGCCCATGTCTCTACCCACCTGAGGATGACAACACACTCTGGACGGGTCTAGAGGTGCACACCATCCTCCCCTCCCCCAAATACCCCTTTCATGGCTCTCCCCGTTCCCCACTCGTCTGGGCTCAGAACTGGAGGGCATCTCTGATTTTATCTTCTCTCTCCCAAACCACTTCAATTGCTGCCCATGGGAATATTTTTTTTCATCCAATCTCCCCCCTTTTTTTTTATCCATAGCCACCACCCTAGTTCAAGGGCTTATTCCCTCTTAATCATCAAGACAAAATTCCTAATAGTTTTCTTATTTGTAGATACCCTATCCCTAATTATCCATGCACTGTACTGCTATTATATTTATTTTTCTAAGTTATTATGTCCAGCAGCTCTTTTTAATAATCTGAAGTAATGTGATTCATATATGCATTACTCTCGAAATTGATTGAATTAGCTAGCTATCTATTTTGTACAGAAAAAGACTGGAAGGAAGAATTTTAAAATATTAATAGTGGCTATATCTGGGTTTTAGTCATTTACATTTTAGAAATTTTTGTATTGAAGTTTTATGTGCCTAAGGCGCACAGCAGGATGTTTTGATACACATACACATAGTGAACTGACTACCGCAGTCACGCTAATTAAAACATCCATCTTTTCACATAGTTGCCTCTATTTTTGTGATGAGAACACCTAAGATTTACCCTCTTAGGAAATTTCAAGTATACAGTACAATCCTTACTTACAGTACTCATGCTGCACAATGACCTCTAGAATGTCCTCATCCCAACTAGAACTTGCTACCCTTAGTTCTACTATATATACTTGCTTGTTTCCAAATTCTCTTCATTCGAGTTTGAATTTTCTTCATATATTGCTTTGGTGATCAGAAGGAAGAAGTTGACAACAACAACAATAACATCGTCCGTTCCTGTGTCAGCCAAATCGAGCACAACCCTTCTTGCAACCTCTGCTCTCCAGGGCTCTGCTCGTCCCCGGCCATGGCCCAGGCTTTACCCTCTACACCTCCTCCTTGCTGTCACCAAGCTGGGCCACTTGCTGTTCTCCACTCTGCTCTCACACACCCTTCCCTGGTAGATGCCTGTCCCTGGAATACCCTGCCTGCCATCTTCGGCTGGTGAATTCTTAATCACCCACGGGGGACTGTGTTGAATGTCCCCTCCTTTAGGAAGCTTCCTCCCCCATCCGGATGTGAAGCCATCCTGCCCGGGAGTCTCAATCGGGAAAGTTAGCACATCCTGCCTTGCGATAATCATTTGTGTGCCAGTCACACCTCCAAGCCTAGATTCCTGGTTTCTTAGGGGCAGGACTTTATAACTTTCACAATGCCCTGTAACATGTTTACACGGTGTAACTGCTCGGTTTTAGTTAAACAGATGAATGAGCACATCTGCTAGGTTTTCATTCCCAGTCCTGAAAAGGAAAGTTGCCAAAGGGAAAGTCCGATTTCATGATGATGATGATGTGTGTGTGTGTGTGCATTGTGCACTTGAACAGAAGGTAATGGGGAAATCGTGACTCATGATTTCTTCCCAGAAAACTAAGATGCGACCAATCCCAGAAGGGTCTGGGCAGCATTCTGTAATCAAACACACTATTTTCTGCAGCAAAGTATACAAATATTTACACTAAATGATATAAATAAAGGCAAAAATACCCTCGCATTAATTATTTCAGATCAGGCTTCGCTGTCTAATTAGCTTGACATGAAATTTAAAAAGAGCTTTCTGTTTTCAAAGCATTTTGAATACAGAATGGTGGATAAGGGTTGGGAATGGCAGCCCCCACCCATGGAGCGCCCGCCATGCACGGGTTCCTGTGCCACAACGAGGCTGTGAAACAGTCGCCAGCTCCCCACCACAGACGACAGAGGCTGAGGCTTGGGACGTTTGAGGCTCTCAAGCCCGAACCATAGTGAATCAATGCTGAGCTGGGGTTTGAACCCATGGCTTTCTAACCCCAATACCTGTTTGTAGTAATCAAAACCACGAATGTGTGGAATATGCAAGATGGTCAGCCAAGCACAGTGCCTTCTCAATCTCTGAATGCAGGATTTGAAGCCTGTGGCGTGTACCTATAAACAGCAAAAGTGCTCAGTGAATGGCAAAGGAAGGGAGGCATTGCATTTCCACGATGGGCTGTGGACTGTCCACGAGGAGTGAGAGATGAGGGCATGTCCCTTTCCTAGCAGAAAGATCTAACATGAGTCTCAACCGCTACTGCAGGATAAGTGGAGTTTCTCCCGACAGGATCAGCCCTCAGCGCTCTGTCTCTCGGTGGGAACGCACGGCCAGCCGGCACCCAGGGAGCCGCTGCTCCTCCAATGGTCACACCCCGATCGTGATCTCACCCTCGTTGTCCCCGTGTTGCTGTGTCTCATATACTGCAGGTGTTATAAATCCCTGAGCCACAGTGAGGAATTCAACTCATGGGCCTATTTTGTGTTTTATTGGCCACCTGCCACTCAGAAAGTGACATCTTTCTTTAACTGAGAGGTTTTAGTGACATCGTATCCTGGGTTCTACAATTTAAAACACTGAAGCCTTGGAATCAGCGATCAAAGGGTTAATTCCCAGATAGCCCTGGCTCCATACCATGCCAGCTGGCCTTCCCTTCAAACCGGCCTCCAGTACAGCCCCTGTTATTGTGCCCCCACCCTCAACCCCTCACCCCAGCACCTCTTGCCTTCCTCTTCCCAGCCTCCTGTGTTTTTCACTCTTAGTCTTTCTTTTTCCCATCTGAGATCTGCCCACCTCCCCTCTCAGGCTTGATGACTGGTGCTCTGCTCTTCATCTATTAATTCATACCAACCATTCCTTCTTGCTGCCTTGAGACTCTGGGCCACAACTCCTCCGACTCCAACTCCCCAGTCTGGAGCCCACCACTCAGGACAGGCTCCTGGAGTATGTTTCAGGACCTTCTGTACTTGTTCAGTAATTTTATATTCCAAGTTTTTATTTTACAAAACTGATTGTTTAGTTCAAGCAAAGTTAACATAGGTAAAGTCTAACTTGAATGTAGAATAGACTTCTGTCTGCATCGTGGTCTCCTGCAGAACAGCTTTCTCTCAGTGCAGCCTCTGCGGCAGCCTTTGGAACATTCCCTGCCCCGCTGCAGAACAGATCCTCTCTCAGGCCCAAGACTCCTACATGCCCGTGACTCAGGCAAACCAGGAGACGATCCCTGTCCTATGAAAACAGACCAAGCGCAGCCCCTGCTGCTACAGAGCAGCCTGGTCAAGGCTGTGGTTGGCCATTCAGCACATGCTTTGGACATGGTCACACGTCAACTGCACTTGACGGCCCGGACTCCCCAGGGTCCCTAACTCAGCTTCCCTGACTCGTTCCTGTGAAGAATCCTTGCTGATAAGAGATCCTATTCATCACTCTCCAGATCCTTCACGCTGCAGGCTTTGCAGTTCAAGGCTCTGTTTAAAATGTCAAATAGCACATAGTGTGCCCATCCCCCTATAGCATGATAACCCTCCAGAGACGTGGCACCCACTTGAAAGTCCCTTCCTGGTCATGCACCTTTCTCTTCTCCCACATCCACCCTCTTGGTTCTCCTGGCTGAATTATCCCTGTGCTTTTTGACTTCTGGAACAACTTCCCCACCCTAGGAAATGATTCTTTTTTTTTTTTTTTAACACATTGGGAGTACAGAGGAGCAGCAGTGCTGTCCCTCGCTTGGCTCTTTGTAGAAGTCATTTTGATCATTCAGTGTCCTGGACACGGTGAGACCCTCAGTGGCATTTCATAATTGGGAGAGAGCAGGTGAGGACCAGAAGAGAGGGGACAGCAGAGGAAGCACCTGAGCATCCCTCGCTGATGCCAGGCCCTTGCAACGGGCAGGCAGCAGGGGAGGGGGGACACAGAGGTGGGCAGCACCCTAGGGCAGGCAGATGGACTGGTGGCAAGAATTAGAGACAGAGGATGATGCAGGAGGACCATGTGCCGAGCAGGCAAGGGTCTAGGGAGGCTCAAGGAGAAGAAAGAGACACGCCAGGAAGGACCTAGGTTGAGCTTCTCCAACCCCAGTCTGGGGAAGGGGTGGGTTGTGGGGCAGAGACCCTTAGCTTCTTCCCCAGAGTGAGGGCAAGATGGGATCAGGCAGGGAGTGGGGCCCTGTCATGATGGGACTCACTGCTGCACCCCACACCAGCCCCAGCACTGTGAGCAGGACACGGGCAACTCAAACCATCCATCCACCCATTCACTATTCACTCAGAAAGACAAGCTGGCCTGTGCCAGGTGGGCTGCTGCTCTGGAATACAGTAGCAGCAAAACAGTCCTGCGGTTCTGCAGGAAATTGGGAAAACAGACAGTGAATAGTTTAAAATGATAGATTGTGACAGGTGTTGTGATGGCAATGAAGGGCTCCTGACAGAGCCAGCGGGGAGGGGGACTCACCAGCGCCAGATCACGTCCCGCCACCCAGGTCCAGAGGCAGGACCTGGAGCTCCCACCCTGTGGACAGCAGGGCCAGTGCAGCCGGTTGAATGGGACAAAGAGGCCCCCCTCAAACTCCCCGCAGGTGCTGTCCCAAACCTGGGACCTTTGGGGCAGTCAACAGGAAAGAGAAACAATACAACTGCCGGGATGGAGACACCCCACCCCGCAGGGGCCCCACTCACACTCTCTCTCTCTCTCTCTCTCTCTCTCTCTCTCTCTCTCTCGCTCGCTCGCTCGCTCGCTCGCTCGCTCGCTCGCTCCTTCCTCCCGCTATCCAGGCGCTCCTGGTGCTGGGAGACCTCGAACTGAAACACACCCAGAAAGGTGGAAGCCTCCCGTGCTCAGTGCTTACGGTGTGCTCAAGCTCGGTCTGGAATAGGAGCACACGACAGCGGCTCCCAGGGAGCAGCTGCCTCCACGGGGGACTTGGGCATATCCCAACACCAGCCTCGGTTTGGGAAATGTGAGCTCCTGGGGACAAGAAGCCCCCAGGGGACAGTGACTGTTCTCTCTCACACTTTCCTGCCTGCTGTGGGCACAGAGCCCAGGGAAGCCCTGTCTGCCCTGAGATCTGGTGCTGGAGTGAGGAGAAGGGAGGGGAGGGCCAGGGAGCTGGCACCAGTTGCTTTAGATGCAGACAATCCAGGAGCAAAGACAATGGGTAAGAATTCTCCTTATCTCTGGTCACCTGTAGGAAAAAACCAGGTCCACTGTCTTGTTGTTTTTCTCATAAACTAAGAATAAAAGGAATGCCGAAGTAAGAAAAATATCCCTTTTCAGAAAAAGAAAAGGACCAGGGCCTGCGCATTAAGAATCAAAATAAGAAATTAGGGACCTGTTTATAATTATGAAATGGCAATTGTATATATGTATTTATGTGTGTGTGTGTGTGTATAGACATCTATATATATGCACCCATACACACACAGATATGCACACAAGGACTGTCTAGAAAGTATCCAGCCATTGTTAATAAAAGAAGAATGGGCACATGGATGGATACTTTCCCGACAGCCCTTGTAAATACATGCAGACCCCCATGCATACATACAGAGAAAGAAAATATGTGTGCTTATATGTGAAAAAAATTATTAATTTGTAATTTTATATATTATAGAGGTTTATGAAAAATGAAAAAATGCAGCAATAGAACACTAATAAAAATAGAATTCCAGGCCGGGCGCGGTGGCTCACGCCTGTAATCCTAGCTCTCTGGGAGGCCAAGGCGGGCGGATTGCTCGAGGTCAGGAGTTCGAAACCAGCCTGAGCAAGAGCGAGACCCCGTCTCTACTATAAACAGAAAGAAATTAATTGGTCAACTAATATATATAGAAAAAATTAGCCGGGCATGGTGGTGCATGCCTGTAGTCCCAGCTACTTGGGAGGCTGAGGCAGGAGGATTGCTTGAGCCAGGAGTTTGAGGTTGCTGTGAGCTAGGCTGACTCCACGGTACTCACTCTAGTCTGGGCAACAAAGCGAGACTCTGTCTCAAAAAAAAAAAAAAAAAATAGAATTCCATTATTGTGAATAACAAAATCAAAGGGATTTTGTATCTCTTTATTGGCAAGACTGACTTCCCTGACTTCTCCACCAACCTAAGGATGTGTATCACTTAGAGTGCCTAAGGATGTATCACTCAAGAAATTTACACAGTCCTTCTCCCTTGTTCCTTGCTCTATTTCATGGTAGTAACAGCTTTATCACATGCTTCCCACAGACATGGTCTCATTTGATTCTCTCAATAGCCCTGTGTAGCAGCTGATATTGGTGTCTCCATTTCCCTACTGAGAGCATAAAGGAAGCCTTTGCTCTGGGGCACATATCTAGTGAGTGGTATCTGGGTTTGAACCCCAGAGAGCAGAGTACAGGGGATTCTGGGCTTGTGTATTTGGAACTTTTATGGAACATGACCTTGCATACACTCTACACTGACGTTCCTCATTCGCCTTTTATGTGCTAGACTCAGATTTTTATATATTTGCTGATCAGTGAGTATTTCAAGTATTGCTACCAAAAGTTTGGCAGAATGAGGACAAGTGGTTTGAGAAGGAGGAAAGGGAGGTTTATTAATTTGCCAGCAAATGAGGAAAAGGCAGGCTTGAGTCTTACAGTACCAATTTTCCTATCTACAAGCAGAAATACAGACGCTTTAAAGGGAGGGTTTTCAGCTTCAAAGTACTGTTTAACTACAGTTGGCGGTTCTGATGGATCCCATCTCCCCAACTCCAGTAAAGACAATCTTATGACTTTTGCCTGGCCAATTCTGTTTAGCCACCTCCTGTGGTACAAAGAACAAAAGACAGACACTCCCCTGACCCTCCTGACCGTTGGCCTGGGGAAGGGATGCAGGTTTTAATTCCCAAAAAGAGTAGGGGAAGTTTTAAAGAGACAGCTCAGCTCGTAAGACATTTTTACCTCTTTCCAGGCCATTCCCTCCATTACAGTATCATATATAGTATCACCTGCCCTAATGGTTCATCTTGGTCTGTTCAATTATTTAACTATTTTAATTGGAAATCATAAAAAGTGAAAATGGAAACTGGGCTTGGTGAGCTTCTATTTGCATAATGCATTTACATGAGAATTTTGACAAAACCACTACAACAAGTATACACAATACATCTGTCTCAAAGATTGATCCCAGGGTGGAATTCCATGAACATGTGTCTAAGTTTCAGAAGAAAGGGTCGGAGGCAGAGTTTAAAGGAAATACAACAGTCATGCTTCTGAGCAATATCTCTCACTCTCCTCTTCTAACCTTCTCATCCTTTCCCCAGGTACATGGGAAAATATGTCTGTCCTGCTGGAGCTTCAGATCTCTGGTTGGGCTCATTTAAGTTTTGGTGATGTATACAACCGCCACCACTTCAACGATCGAATGACCAAGAATGACAAAACGGAGAGGGGTTTTGAACCCTCAAATCATTTTTAAGCAGTTCTGCAACATATTTCATATGTGTGTAGAAGCTGCAAATGACCCATCTGAGGCTAAAAAGGGAGGTTGAGAGATTGAGGTGAAGTGGAAAAATTGGGGGCATAGGGATTGTTTAGGAAGCAATCCAAAAGAGCACTAAATGAGCTGAAAGAAGTCAAAGTGCTGTGATAATCAGCCTGAGAGAAAGACACCAAAGACAGGAGGGGAGAAGAAATGGAGCAAAACCACTAGAGAGATTCTGGCGTGAGCTGCCTGAGGCAGGGCGCTGGGCACAAAGAACATAAGTGACTATTCCGAGTGCCCAGAGTCCAAGGGCAGAGCTCGAGGATGGATCTGCAGCTGCAGCAGGAAAAACAAATTGTTCCCATACATTTGGGGGACAAGGAGACTAGAAAAAGAATGATGGCAACAGAGAGAACAATAACACGAGCAAGTAAATGAGCTCTTCCTGGTGCGAGGGTGACAGATGTCCTAACTAAATGACCCCAAACCATAATAAGGGAGGATGAAATCAAGGAGTGTGCCAATGGCTGCCTACCTGTAAAGATGAGGCTCCTGTAATTTATCTCAACTGTATGTAAACTCTACCTACATCTCCTTATGCTGTTCTGGCTGTGAGCTTATCCTGAGCTTGTTGCATTTCCTGGCAGTTGGTAGATAAGAGAAATGTAGAGAGCTGGGAATTGTAGGACATCGCTAAAGAAAAAGAAAATTCCTGGCTGGGTGTGGTGGTTCATGCCTGTAATCCTAGCACTCTGGAAGGTCAAGGTGGGAGGATCACTTGAGCTCAGGAGTTCAAGACCAGCCTGAGCAAGAGCAAGACCACATTTCTACTAAAAATACAAAAATTAGCAAGGCATCATGGTGTGTGCCTATAATCCCAATTACTGCAGAGGCTGAGGCAGGAGGATCCCTTGAGCCCAGGAGTTGGAGGTTGCTGTGAGCTCTGATGCCACCATTGCACTCCACCCAGGGTGACAGAGTGAGACTCTGTCTCAAAAAAAAAAAAAATGCCTTTTTTGATGTATACCCCCTTTCTGTTGTGTATGTAGGTAATATAAATTTTCCAAAACCAGTGGGGTAAAAATCTGACTGGAAGAGGATCCTGAATTTAGAGCTGCTTAAGGATGGTCTGGTGCAGCACTGACCTGCTTAGAGAGGAAAACTTCGTAGGTAGGTACCTGTCAGTGTTAAGGACCATCTCAGGAATTTTAGAGAGTTGCGGAACTATGACGATAGGCCCGTGAATGGGTGCAGTTTCTATGCTCTGGCTCTTATGGGGCTAATTATTCTACCTCCTGGTGGACGTAGAGCCTAAAGAAATAAGTGGAAAGAAGTTATCTCCTTTGAGATGCAGTATACCTTTGCATATTCCCTCCTACTAAAATAATAATCCTCTCCCAACCACCACCCTTCCATCTGTACCTGAGCAAGACCTGCGCACGTGCACACAAACACACACTTACACACACTTGATCCCATCTTCTCCCAAGCTTTTACCTTCTCCTGGATCTTTTACCCACTATGGCTGGCTTGGCCCCAAGGCTGAGATGTCAGGTGTCCTTCCTCCACAACCTCTAGGGAGCCTCAAGAATCACCAACAACTCAACTGATTTGAGTTCTTTATAACCCTCAAATCAAACTCACAAACTTCACTCTGGCAGAAGCTCTGTTCTAACTGCCTCCTTGCCATCTGCTGATCTAATAACACGCTTACTGCGCGCTGCCATTCTCTATTACCAACAGAACCTCTGCTCCTGTCTGGTAAACCGGTTTACCCTCTTCACCATGACTTGTTCTCTCTGCTTGGAACCCTGCTAAGTCACTTCCTTCCCCTAGACATGCTGTATCACAGCACCCTCCCCTACCTTTTGTTCTTCTACACACACACAAAAGTACTAGTCCTTTCCACTATCATAAAAACCCCAGCTGGTAATGTCATTTCATTTTGATCTTCTATTTAGCATTTAGGGACTTAGATGACACAAGTGTTGAACTCACTTTAACATCTTACAGAGGTTGAGAGGAAAGAAGAAATGCAATTAGTAGGGAATAAGAAATTAATGAGAATTAATAAAGAAGCTGGTATACTATCATTCTTAGATATCCAGAAAATTAAATTACCCATAATGAGAACAGACAGATCATTAAGGATTTTCTTCATCCCAAACAATCGCAGCACCCCCTGAAGAGGCAGCCTTTGCGGGTCCCCACTCAGCTCTTAGCTTCCCGTGCCTGGAACTATTTCTAGAGGAGTGAGCATCATTATTGCCATGAGTCACACATGCTGACAGGGAAGTTGCCATGGAGGGGATATGCTTTTCCAGAAGGGCGCTAAACGCTTATTACAGCAAAATCATGTATGTCTGACGATGGCCTCCTAGCAAATAATTGAACATTATTTAGAAAAAAACACTTAGAAACAAGTGGAAGCTTTAAGAATTTAAGGCAATAGCAACTTTGTTTCAGGAAATTTAGGTTCACACAGTAAAAGTACAAGTTATAGGATAAGAAAACTGAGATTGTGACCTAAATTTACAAATGTCTTATAAACACAAAGAGCCTATTGGCCGCTGCACGTCCCTAACACACTCGCCTGTCTCCACGGAGGAGCCAAAGTCAAGAATTATCCTGCCAGACTCTTTTCTGCTTTCTGGCTCCACAAAGGAGCTATGCAAAAAACCTCTGCCTCTCCCCACTGCTTTGTCCTTCACCTGTTAGAGCCCTCAGGCATTCTTTCTCACACTCAAATCTGCATCTTCATTTAGCACAAACTTTGCAGCTCCCAGAACACCCCTTCTCTCTCCTTTCTTTTTGTTTGTTAGTCTAAAATCTCCCAAGCCAGGACCAAAGTGTACAAGAGTGGTGATAGCAATGTGTCTAATGAGGAAAAAGAACAACAAGAAGGAATAATTTGTGCTTTTCTGGATTATCAGAAGACAGAAATAAAAGTCACTTGTAATTCCTCCCCCCAAAGAATATGAAAGTTGCCATTTTGGAAAGTCATAGGTTTTGAATCAAATTGAAAGTGACAAGTCATCCAAGGAATCATCCCATAGCCCCCTGGGCAAGTGTGGAAAGTCCCTGTGAAGGACCGAGAAACTTCCCACCGCTGTCCTTAGTCTCTATTTAGTAATCTACTTTTTAGAAAGCATCAACTTTCGACATTGAACACTTTTTTCTAAATGCTTTGTTTTTCAGGTTTGTTTAATTACAAGTCTTGCATTAAAAAAATCAAATATTTTTTAAAATTTTATTTTTAATTGGCAAATAATAATTGTATATATTTATGGGGTACAATGTGATGTTTTAATGTATGTATACACTGTGGAATGTTCTTAAATCAGCTTATTATTCAGTTAGGTTTATTTAGCCCTGAGGTTTTTTGGAAACCCGAGGTTTTTTTTTTTTTTTTTTTTACCACACCTGAGGGTTTTTTTGCCACATTTTTTCCTTGGGGAGATGTGATCTAAATTTAAAAAATAAAAATTAACAAGCTTCTTCCAATCATAAGCTTTGGACTGCCTGTCTATTATTGCTCATTCTTTGATAATTTGTTTCATATTCCTTTGACGTTTCACCTAGCCAGAGTAAGAACTATTTCTTCTCTATTACACAGTGGTACATCAAGGTAGGACCAATCAAGATCATTATTATTCCACTAGTTTGGAAGGTGTTGCAATGAAGATGTGGAATACAAACTCTGCCTCACTCATTGCCTACAGTTCACAGACTAAATTTCCCAACATCTTCCTTATCTCTCTTGCTGCTGTCCCTAAATAAAATTGTGCATTTACTGGGGCCATGTCCCCAAGCTTCAGCCTTCTTCACAAACCTCTTCTGTCCCTTCAGTGCCTCAAGGGCCTGCTTAGAAATAACAAATCGTGGAGGTAAAGAAAGAAACGATCTAAATGGCCCAGCAGATTGAGAGCAGGACTAGAAGCATAAGTTCCACAGACTCGCATCAGTAAGTTGAACATCACCAGTTCTGATTACTTAACGACATCCAAGGGCACAAGTCGTTGAAATGGAGTTCAGGCAAAAGTCAGTGGAGTTGAGAAAATCAAGAGAAGCTGAGGAGTTGAAAGGGTTGTGTGGAAGTTATGTAGGATGATGGCAGAATTCAGGATGAAAAAGATAATTTTCAGCCACATGCCAAAATTTTCAATGAGTAAGGAGGATTGATCAATAGATTTCAGGAAGGGAGAGAAGTGGATGTAATCAATGAAGTGAGCACCGAAGTAGCAGAGATTTTTTACATTAATATCTAAAAGAATCAGCTCAGACATCATCTTTTCCAAGAAGCCTGTTCAGACTCTGCCTCCACCAATTGTATGACGTGAATTTTGAATGTTTCCACATCACTCTTCAAGTTTCTACTGTATCACATACCAGGAGGTGTGTTTTAGTTTATATTTCCTCTAGACTATGAGCCTTCCTGTTACCTGGTGTGTGGAAGGGCCAGCTAAAAATCTATTGTACTGAACTCCCCCACTATCCTCTAGTGCCTCCAAAAGTACAGTTTATATTGATGGTTTTCTCATCACCCTCACCTATTCCATATGTCCAAACAAATAAAAGTCATTACAGAGAATGTTCAACATATCACTGTAGATATTAAAAAGAGTTCTTGAGTGTTGAACTTCGTGTCTTAACTATCAATTTCAATATCCTGGTTGTGATATCATACTACAGTTTTTCAAGAGGCTACCATTGAGGGAAACTGGATTAAGGGCACATGGGAACTTTCTGTACTATTTATTACAAATTCATGTGAATTTACTATTATTTTAAAATCAAAATATTCACACACAAAATATGTTTTCCAGGAACATATACAGAAAATAGGCACTAAACAGACTAGAGTGACTATGTACTGATAGGGAACGTGAGAGGAACAGGAGTGAGGATGAGGATAAAGGATATATGTTGTCAATAAAAAGGAAAAGTTTTAAATTATTTTTAAGAAACACTCTTACTGCAGTTGATTCACTCTTAGCTCATTACTGATTATCCGATGAGCCAGTAATAGATTGTTGAACGGGATCAATACTGTGGAATCGGATTCCCTACTGAATGCATCCAAAGTCATAGATTGGGGGTTGAAGCCAAAACAAAAAAGAAAAAAAGAAAAAACCTCTCTATCATATTAGGTTTATATCATGCCCATGGAACTCCAGATACAGTCATAGGCATCACATGATTGATTCAAGTTGGCAAAAGGTAGTTTCAGGCCAGACGAGGTGGCTCACACCTGTAATCCTATCACTCTGGGAGGCCAAGGTGGGAGGATCACTTGAGGTCAAGAATTTGAGACCATGGGGGATGGTCATGATGGAGACTCAGACTTTTGGGGGGGGGGGAAATGGGCATTTATTGAAACCTTAAAATCTGTACCCCCATAATATACCAAAATTAAAAAAATAATTTAAAAAAAAACAATTTTAAAAATAAAAATTGCCTGCAGGAAAAAAAAAAAAAAAAAAAAAAAAGAATTTGAGACCAGCCTGAGCAAGAGTGAGACCCCATTTCTACTAAAAATAGAAAAATTAGCCAGGCATGGTGGCGCATGCCTGTAGTCCCAGCTACCCAGGAGGCTGAGGCAGGAGGATCGCTTGAGCCCAGGAGTTTGAGGTTGCTGTGAGCTAGGCTGATGCTACGGCACTCTAGCCTGGGCAATGGAGTGAGACTCTCTCAACAATAACAACTATATATATATATATATATATATATATATATAGTTTCATTTTAATTCCAGGTGTCCTGTATTTACACATCAACTGATGCAATTGTATTTACAAATCCACTGATGAGTCATTGTTTATGAAAACCACTGTTACCATGGTAACAGTTAAGTTTACATTGCAAATGTAATGGCATGTTTTCTGCAGTTATGCTAACTGGCTCATTTTAATTGTTTGGATAATTAACTTGTAAAGGCACATTGCCATCAAATAACAATACAAGTTCAGTTTAATAAACTAATTGTCTTACTATTTATGTCTTTTAGTTCTCCTATTAATTTTTGCTTTCATAGCATTATGTTTAAAGACAGAAAAGGAGAATTTTGTGGTAAGGATTTTTAGTAGAAATTTTAAATAAGAAATTACTGGGGAAAATTGCTTGCAACCTTCAGATCCAATTCTGGAAAGGTTTTATTATGTTTATCAACATTTTGGGGGCATATGAGAAAATGGAAAAGTTCGACAAACTCAGGCCCATTTGATCTTTAAGAATGTGTTCATTCAAGAAGCATCTATTCAACAACTGCTATAGGCTGGGAACTATATTAGATACTAGTAAAAAAATGTAAATGACACAAAATCTCTATCCTCAAGGAGCTCAAAATCTAATAAAGAAAACAAGTAAACAGAAAATTACCATTTAACATGAAAAGGAATAAATAAAGATATGGATCAAAATCCTGTGTAAGTAAAGAGTAACGTAAGAGGGGGTTGTCACTTGCTCTGGGGGAGCCAAGTGAGAGTGACATTCACACTGTTCTTTAAAAAGGACCAAAGAAAATTAAATATCTAGGAGTATACTTAACAAAAGATACAAAAGATTTATACAAGGAGAACTATGAAACACTAAAAAAAAAAATTGCAAATGATTTAAACAGATGGATTGGTAGAATCATGGATTGGTAGAATCAATATCATTAAAATGTCAATATTACCTAAAGTGATCTACAGAATCAATTCAGTCCCCATCAGAATACCACCAGCATTCTTTACAGATTTAGAAAAAATAATTCTTCACTTTGTATGGAGCCAGAAAAAACCTCGTATAGCCAAAGCAATCTTAAGTAAAAAGAACAAACTGGGAGGCATCAATCTTCCTGACTTCAAGCTATACTATAAATCAATAATAGTTAAATCAGCCTGGTACTAGCACAAGAACAGAAGTATCGATATCTGGAATAGATCTGAGATACCAGAGATGAAACCATCAGTATATGGTAACCTAATCTTTGATAAACCAGACAAAAATATACAATGGGGAAAACAATCTCTCTTCAATAAATGGTGTTGGGAAAACTACATGCAGAAGAGTGAATCAGGATCCCTACCTCTCACCCCTCACAAAAATTCACTCAAGATGAATAACAGACTTAAACCTAAGGCATGAAACCTTAAGAATCCTAGAAGAAGATGTTGAGAAAACCCTATCAGACATTGGTCTGGGCAAAGGATTTTTGAGGAAGACACCCAAGGCAATCCCTGCAGCATCAAAAATAAACAAATGAGTTCTGATCAAATTAAAAAGTTTCTGCACAGCTAAGGAAACTATCAGTAGAGCAAACAGACAACCCACAGAGTGAGAGATAATATTTGCTCTCTATACCTCTGATAAAGATCTAATAACAAGAATCTATCTAGAACTTAAAAGAATTAACAAGAAAAATCAAACAACCCCATCAAGAAATGGGCAATGGAAATGAACAGAAACTTCTCCAAAGAAGACAGAATAATGGCCTGCAAACATATAACAAAGAAAAAACTCAACATCTCTAATCATCAGAGAAATGCAAATCAAAACCACAATGAGATACCACCTAACCCCAGTGAGAATGGCCTATATCAAGAAATCCCAAAACAACAAATGCTAGTGAGGATGTGGAGAGACAGGAACACTTACACTGCTGGTGGGACTGCAAATTAGTGCAACCTTTGTGGAAAAGAATTTGGAGATTCCTCAAACAGCTAGAAATAGAAATACCATTCAACCCAGCAATAGCATTGTTGGGCATCTACCCAAAAGAGCATAAGTCATTCTATTATAAAGACATCTGCACCTGAATGTTTATGGCAGCACAATTCACTATTGCAAGGATGTGGAAACAACCCAAGTGTCCATCAATTCATGAGTGGATAATTAAAATTTGGTATATGCTCACAATGGAATATTATTCAATTCTAAAAAACTACAGTGAGCTAGCACCGTTTATGCTATCCTGGATTAAGCTTAAGTGAAGCGACACAAGATATGGAAAATGGGCACCACATCTACTCACCATCAAATTGGTACTGACTGATTAAAACCATGGTGCTCAAATGGTGGTAATGTTCACTAAGGATTGGGGGGGGCAAATCTTAGGTATGCGGCGAGCATTGCGGGGGGAAGGGCATACCTCTAACCCTTCTTAGGGAGAGGCAAAGATATACAATGTAACCAAATGTCAAAAAATTAAAAAAGAAAACAAAAAACTTTTATCGGGTGGAGGACAGGTGGGAAGGGGGAGGAGGAGAAGGGTGTATACTTACATAAGAACAAAGGAGACATAGTGACCATTGAAAAAGTGACGATTCCACTTTTAATATCTAGGTGCCTGGTTGCAAATTCTAGGTTCATGTTTTCAGGGTGAGGGAGTTCCACAATTTAATGTTTTGCAATCCTGGCTGCATATTATAACCACTTCTGGGATGTTTTTAAACACCTAGGCAGTATGCCCAGAGATTCTGATAAATTAATTGGTTTAGGATGAGGCTCCCCAGGCGATTATAATGTACAGACATATCAAGAACCACAAAGACTGTCTCTAAGTGCATTGCCAGAGAAGAGAGCATTGGCTTACCGGAGCCAGGTGACTAATGAAGTCCTAGCTTTTGTCGATAGCACTGGCCACGAAGCCAGACAGTCCAGGGCATCACTCTCAACTAATCCCCCTACACCTTAGGCATATTTTGAAATCTGGGGGTGGGGGGAGGCAAGTAATAAGTTTATTTCTTCATACCTATATCCCTCCCTTCAGAAATGCAGGCATTTCAGATAATAGAATAGGGAATGGAGAAGGTAGGATTGTATATTATGAGCTAAATCTCACTGAAATTCCTGGGTTCTATTAACTGGTGGTGGCATTAGCTTTGTGGCCTATGCAGTGATCCTGGGCAGCTGTACTTGATGGACAGCACCCTCCTCCCCACTGGCCCCATGGGGATGTCTCCCCCTTTGGTTCAGAGCCAGTTCAATGCTCAGTGAGAGGCATCTTTTTACCTCACTCTGTCCCAGCTCCCAACGTGTTCAGAAGATTAGATGGACAGGTAGTCACCTCTTCATCTGGCTTATCTGCCTGGTTGGAAAATCACTGGGGGGTTTCTTGGGGTGCCCCTGCAGGAGTTTAGAGAAACAGTTCCTTCTTCGGTTGCTCATGAGGGCGGCCCAGTCCTGCCCAGGCTATTCCAGGACTAGCAGTACAAGGTTAATTTTCTGTCCCAAAGATCCATGTCTCCTGAATCATCCAAAAACAACACGGTGAAACTAGCCTGATTTCATAAGCGATTTAGCTCAGTGTTTCTTAGCACGGGCCTGCAGCCGGATATCCACCCTGGGCCAGGACTTCCAGAGGCATCATATGCAAATGAGGCAAAGAGGCCAGCAACCAGCTCTAAGGATCCTTATGTTCCACATCCATGTGTTGGAACTCCCAGATCCACGTGCAGAGAAGCACTGGCTTGGATTATAAACTCCAGGACACAGACGTGCTCAGGCACACCAGACTGTGGCCACGAGCACCCAGAACACGTGAGTTCACACGCACGTGTAGGCAGGCACGCAGCATCCTGCTGCCCGTGACTCACTAGCAACACCTACGCATATCCGTGCCACGGGGGATAAATGCCCACTGCCTGATGCTGCTTTCACTTCCACGATGAGCAACTAAAGCTTTCTACTCCTCTCCTCTCCCCGCCTTGGATACCGCCCTGTAGATGGCACACCAGGAACGTGGTGCCTTTGCCCCTGGACAGGGAACCGTGCTTCCCTGAGGAGCTGAGCTCTGGCCGGCCCCACGGCCCCTCTCTCCGCCTGGTGGGAAGGAAGAGCCCTCACCTGGTGTAGGACGAGGGATTCCCGGAGGGAATCTACACAGCGAAGGCAGGACGCAGGACTCAGACCTTTTGACAAATAATCACTGGGGGAGACAACAGGGGTGTTCTCCGTGGAACAGGACCGGGCTTGTGGGAGGGGCTGGGTTTGGCCCACTGTTTTTCAGTACAGGCCCTTTAGTACTATTTCTTCTGCTTAAACATGTGTGTGCTTTACTTCGATTTTTAATTTTTTGTAATTATCTTACCCTTCAGGAAACCACTTTACAATTTTAGCATGCTTGACTCTGGACATTCAATCAAGGTGCAATGAAATTAACATTCTGTTAGTGTCCTTCTATTAAGGACATTCTAGGATGCATCAGCAACTGAGCTATCAACACTGAACTTGAGAGATTTGGCCGATCATTATTAGGTTCTGACCACAGAGCGCTGGACCAAGGAAAGGGGAAATAACAGTAATTGTGTTTTGTTCCTACAAGTGATACAACATAAAACAATGGTAGAACAACCACACCCAAAGACTGCCTGTTCCTCACTTAGTATATTCACCTGAGAAATCCAGTTTTACTTCATTTCAAGTAGGACACCGTTCCAGACTTCAGACGGAATGGCCAGCAGCACATCATGGCACGTGGCTGCGATTCAAGTGATTTGGGCTGAGCCCGAATTAGCCTCTTACAATAGGCTCCGATGGACCTTTCCAACATTTGTCTCCCAATATTTTCTTCAGGAATCCCAGTTCCAGCCACACTGGTCTTCTCACCATATTCTATTTAAGTTCTACTTGATCTTCCCTCACTACACCTGGTCACGGCTCCAACTGCCTCCCCACCCAGATCCTTTTGCTCTCCCCATTTCCCTGAGTCCTCCTCATCTTGCACCACTCAACAGATGAACTTCTTTTTGCAGACTCGTGACATGCAGAACAGCGTTGGGTGCTGCAGAAGTTAGTCCTCTAGGAGCTTCGTGTTTCATTACAACATGAACAAAAGTAGGCAGGTAACTACCATGTGAGATAAAGTGAAACAGGTTCTGTAAAAAGGAATGCAAAATACTGAGTAGAGTGACAGACGTGAAGGGGATAGAGGTGAAGTCGTGGTTGGATGCTAAGATATTCCAGCACCAGAGTGATCTTTGAAGTAGGGCGAGGTATAGACAGAGAAGTCCCTAAATGATCATTTTTAAAAGTCTTTTTGTTCTCGGGACTGGGAAAAACAGGACTGATAAGAAGAGAGGGGACTTGTAATAAAGTGATCTCTCCCCCTTTTTTGCTGTGATGTGTTTTTTGTTATTGCTACTGATGTTTTGATCTTTTTGTTGTTTTTGTTCTATTCATTTATTTCACAGAGGGAAGGAAAGCACACAGTTGGCCAATTTTGCCATCTTGAGCTGAAAGCCCACAATAACAAAGACTCTGATGGAGATTTAAAGGACTATATCTAAAGGAAGAGAGTAATTCTGGCGTGAATTATTACTTCCCTGGCACCACCCCATTCCCAGCCCAACCTAGGTCCCCGGAAATTAACCTGGATGCTAGAGGACTTTGCAAGTTAGAAGCTGAGACAGGGGGAGTTAGGGTGATCTGTCACCTCGATCTGTCCAGAATCAAGGAGTCTCCCCTTTCAGTTCTGGGCAAACTGGGGTGACTTGATCACCTAAAAAGGGTGGAATGCAGAAAGTGGGCAGAAATGCCAGAGCTCCGATATCAATTATTTCTCTAAATTCTCTCAAAATGTGTCCAGGGCTGGGAAGCAGACATTTATAAGGAAAAGTGTGGGTGAGATCTCTGTGTGTACAACCCAGACAGAGGAAGGTTTTGATTTGTGTAAGGGTTTCTATCAGCAACCATTCACCAGTTAAACCGGAGCCCCAAAGACTTACCAGGGACGTGCCTGGGGTACACTCCTGCAGATGCTGCCATCCACAGGCAGGGGTGGAGAGGGAGAGTGGAAGACCTGGATCAGGGCAGTGCCAGGCTGGCAAGTGGAAATTAAACAACAGTTGGTGATCATCACAGTGGGCGAAATGGCAAGCAAGGAAAGGAGGAGAATTAAGCTGACCTCTCATGCAAGGACACTATTTCATCCACAAAACCAGGAAGAGCAGCGTGTCTCCTGTCCTGAGGGCATATTCATGACATTTGCCATTGTGTAGCTACTGTTGACTTTTCCTGTAGAATCCGTCTAAAAGGACATCTGGAAAGGTAAGAGGGCGTGTTGGAAACCCTGCCAACCAGCCTGAAGGGACTCCCAACCACCTCTTCCTCCTGATTCTTCCAGAAACCCCGCCGGGCACTACCGACTCACGCATCCTCTTGTTCTTAGTGGAGCTTCTGTGTTGGCGCTTAGTCCCGAATTCTACATGCAGAGGGTGGCCACTAAGATTAATCTGTCATTTGCAATTGTGAGAGGCAATATGGTATCATGAGGAGAGGCTGGCTTTTGTAATTAGAGAGGCCTAGATGTTTAATCTGGCCACTTACTACCTGCATTATTTTGGATACATTCATAAATTTCCATGATCCTTAGTTCTCTCATTGGTAACATTAGTTTAATAATCCGTATCTCATAGGGATTTTGTGAGATATGGACGTAAACGTATGAAAATGCCAAGCACAGTGTAAGTGAGGAAGGAAAGACCTTCTCTTCCCCCATAAAGTGGCCCACTCCAACTCTCCATCAGTGCGTGTGACTGTGAGTGTGTGACTGTACACCTGTGTGTGTGTGTGTGTGTGTGTGTGTGTGTGTGTGTGCATGCGCGCGAGCACAGGGCTCTTCAGATGACCTTCTGGCCTACAGCCTAAGCTGAGAACAGAAATTCTCCCTTTTATTTGCATCCTTCTCCAATAGCTACATTGAAAGCCCGAGAGGCTCTACTTCTCCATCTCCCCCATAGAGTCCCGTGCTCAAGTTCACACGTGTGGTTTCCATCCCATTGTGAAAAGGAAGACAGAGCATGTTTCTTTCCAATCCTGGGGGGACATGAAGCTATCTCTACTCAGAGACATCCTGCTCCAGTGCCTTTCTTTGTGGGGTCTGGATAACTGAGTCAGAAAATGACCCTCTCTCCCAGGTCCAGATGCTCAGATCCCTTGATGAAAATGAACCCAAGACTCTCCTTCCTACAGCCCCTTCCAGCTCAGGCTTTCCTTCCTCACCCTGTTCCCTGTTTTCACTCTGTTCCATACACAGTGAACTCATCAGGAACATGAACATCCCCAGGAAAAGGCCTCCACAGGACAGGGCCAGCACACTTCTGGAGGGACTGGAAGTTTGAAGAAATCTTCTATGAAAGAGAAGAAATTCTCAGGCTTCTAAAAAAAACAGGGGATTTAGAACTGAAGAACCTTATTTCTCCACAAAAGTGGCATGTCATCATCTCAGCAATGGGCCAAAGACACCCCTCACCCTAGTCTCAGCTGTCTCGGGCTGGGGAGTGGGAAGGTTGTTGGCCACGAGAGTGTATTTGAAGAAAGAGTGACACCCGGGATCTGAGCTTCAGGGTACACTAAGTTCTGAGCAAACACCACCCCCACTAAAAGATGCAAAATCTGCCGTGTTATGTGGAACTTTTAAGATTCACCTATTCTTTCCCCAAAACTAAATTATTACTTCCAAGCTTTTAAGAAATTTAAAATCTGAAAGAAGTTTACTCACTCATTTATTCTTTCAACAAATTCATTGATGGCCTACTCTTTGACAGCCACTGTTCTATGCCTTCTGGATAAAGCAAGAAATGAGAGATAGAAATTCCCTGCCCTCTAGGACTTACATCCTATTGGAGGGACAGACAAACTATAAAGAAACATATAATAAAATACTGGGTAATTGTAAATCCTATGGAGAAAAATAAAGCAAGGGAGAGGGATGAAGAGAGTCTAGAAGTGATCAACAAAGCAAGGTGGTCATAGAGAAGCTCGCTGAAAACATTTGAGCAGAGTGAGCCAGACATGCATCAGCCCATGACAGGAAAAAACAGCAAGCAGGAAAAAAACAGCAAGTACAAAGGCCCCAAGGCAGGATTTTGCTTTAGAGTGTAGCAAGAAGAGCAAGAAGGCCAAGGTGAACAAGACGGAATTAGAGAAAACAATAAGGAGTTGAAATCAGGTACTTCCATAGTGCCTAGATCTTCTAGGGCTTCCTAGGCCATGAGTAGGTCGAGGCATTGAAATTTATTCTATGTATAATGAAAAACTCTCAGGAAGAGATTATTTTTATAATGGGGTATAAAATCTGATTTTTTTAAAGGATCACGTTTTCTGGCTCTCATACATAAAATACAGTGTATGAGGGTGAAAACGTCAGCAGGGAGAACAGGTAGGAAGTGCTGCCCAGGGGAGTGATGCCTGCGGTTTGACCAAGGGGGTGGCATTGGAGGTAGGAGAGGAGACCTCAGGATTTGCTGGTGGACTGGTCATGAGACGTGAAAGAAGAGGTATCAGTGGTGACTCCGAAGTTCTGACCTGGGGAGCTGGGTACCTGAAGAAACCATTTGCGGCAATGTGTGGAGTACTGGAGAAGCAGCGGTTTAGGACGTGGGAATCAAGAGATCTAAGCGGGGTGTGTTAGTGTGTGATGTCCTGTGACACCCAGGGAAGCTGCTGAGTGGGCGGTTGGATGACGGAGCCTGGATTGCATGGGAAAGCTCCAGGCCGAGGACGAAAGCGGGCCACCATTTCCACATGGAGGCCAGGGTGACGGACAATTCTCGTTAAGTAAGAGTCATTCAACATTCGGAAGTTGAGAAGAGCAGAGGAGACTCAAACGAAAGAGACAGGATTGTTAAATCATGTAAATAGAAAAAGTCATTCAAAGTTCTGTTCTCTTCCAAAAAAAAAAAAAAGAAAAAAAAAAAAAGAAAAAGTCAGAACGATATAGTAGGATAGTACAAAAAGATGTTTGTTGTTTTTAATAACTCGGTGCTGTAAGAATGTGGGGGAAATGGCAACGTCATACGCTGCTAAAGAAGATGTAGTTTGGAACAAGCGCTTTGGAACTGGAACTTTTCACCCAATAATTTCACTTCCTGGAATAATGATTTACCTATTTTTTTCACTCATCCACTATTCAATGAGACTTCTATCTTCCATATCTCAATCACTGTTCTAGACACTAAAATTACAGAAGTAAAAAATATATATATATATATATCTCTACCTTCCTGGTGCGAGTGAGGATCTTATTATAGTATTCTTTAAAAGAGTTAAAATTGAAAACAACTAAATGTTTAAATAAGGGATTTGTTAAATAAATCATTCATGTACTCATACAATAAAATGCTATGTAGTCTGTGAAGTACATAGAAGAAATTTATTTACAGACACAAATATTCATAACATATGGTAAAGTAAATAATTAAATTCAAAATAAGATGCGTATTATAGATGTATTTATGAATCATACCTGTTTGTGTGTGTGTGAGTGTGTACATCAGGATAATTTACTGGGATATTGATCTCTGGATCTTGTTGCTGCTGTAGGAATAAGCTGGAGATATCATGCCTTTCCATCCTCATATGCCTTTCCGTCTGAGTCTGAGTCAAATAACTGAAATTGTCGCTCAGATACTTGGCAGTGCCGAGCATGGGAGTGGGTGTATGGGCCCAAAGAAAGAGGCTGGCGTACGGGTGGGGAGAGGATTACTGAATTCAGTTGGAGTAGATAGAGCATTCACTATAAAGGAAAAGGCTGCTAAATGTAAACATTAAAATTAAGAGCTTCTGTTCATCAAAAGATATGCAAAGCAAGATAAGGTAGAAGATGCAATCTGCAAAAAAGCTCATAGCTGAAATATTGATATATACAGAAATCCTACCAATTGACAAGCAACCCAATTGAAAAATGGGCAAGAGCCTTGAACAGGCACCTCACAAAAGGGAATATACGATATCCCCGAAACATATGAAAAGGCTAAAGACCATTAGTGATCACAAAAATTAAAAGTAAAATTACAATAAGCTCCAATACATACCCACCAGAAAAGCCAAAATTAAAAGAACTAACAATATCAAATATTGGCAAAGATGTGCAGCATGTAAATGGTCACCACAACTTTTGGAAATATTTTGGTATTCTTGTGAAATAAAATTTAAAAGCCATTGGAATCACCAAAACACTTTAAGCTATTAACAAAAGACCATGACATCTGTGGAGGAAAAGGGGAAATCTTTATTTTCCGTAAAAAAACAATCTGTAGATGGTGGAGTCCCAGCCTCCAGTGTGAACCAAAAACGCACTTAGAGATAATAAAGGTGAAAACTGCAGGGCGGGGGCAGAGCCAGGGGACTGAGGAGCAGGGTCTTGACTTCTGAGCCCCAAGTCACCAGCCTGTCTTAGTTGGCTAGTTCCAGATGGCCGGCTGGTGGTCAGGAGGGGAATTCCCAGCGACACTCTGTCACCCCACCAAAAACAGGATCTGGTTCGGCTCGATTGTAGACAGGAAGGTCCTGGGACACTCTCACGACATCTTTCCGAGAACACAGAGTACGGGACCACTCCCTCACCCAGCCACGCTGTCTCCTTCTATTTGGCTTTGAGCACCTCGGTCAGCCAGTCTAATTTGTCTGCTGGCCGGGGGTTAACTTTACTAAAGTCAGTCTTGAGAGAGATGTGACTGCAGTCTGAGTCACTAGCATGTTTGCAGTTCTGCTTCTCATATTAGAGCTTAACTTTCTTCCTCATTGTTCTTGTTCTGTACATGACGAGGAGAGATGAGAGACCAGGCCACCTGCTTCAAGGCACTGGCCTCTGTTACACATTAACTGCCTCCTCTATTGTCCTGTGCCTGCCGCAGACCAGATGGTGCCCGGAACAGGGACCTCATGGCAGGGACATCATCAGTGTGGAATATTAAATATGCCTCTCCTGAAAGAAAAAGACCACCTCAACTAATCAGATCACTGGTAACTATACACTAAGCCTTACACAGAAAGATGTTGAAATTCTGTTCAACTTCCATAAACTTTGTCTATATAAATGATCCCAAACTTCTCCACTTCGGAACGCTGACTTCCATTCTTTGACATCTGTGCTTCCTGGGCAGGCCCATCCTCAACCTTTGTGCTTGAATAAACACTTGAAACTGGACCCCTATCTTCTTGATTATTTTAAGTTGACATTCTCTACTAAAAATGAAGAGACACATACCACACGTGTATGGTAACAAGCAACTTCACCAGATCTGCTTCCTTTTCCTCTTGGGCAGGGAGGACTAGTCTGCATTTCCCAATCTCACTTGCAGTTTGCTTTGACCATATGGCTACACTGTGCTCATGGGGACATACACAATGAATGACAGAAGCCACTCCCGAATCTTACCCATTAAAAAAAAAATCCTTCATAATTCTCCATTCTTTCTTTCACCCTTTAACAGCTGAATACTAATGCCTGAAGGAAAGCAAAATATTCTGCCCTAAAATATGCTTCTTTGACATATTATGAGATGGCTGATCAGAGGTCCTACCAACAGAAGTATCTCTGCAAACTGTCTTTGGAGGGGAGACTTGCCTCTATGGAGAATCTGCATTGAGGCAGCCAAGCTTTTTCTGAGATCCTCCCTTATCTGAATCTTTATCTGGATCTAGGAAAGATTAAGTGCCAGTCTGATACCTTTAAAGGTCTGTAAGAAATATTTACCATCTATTCTCTCTGAGGGCTGCTATCTGTGAGGGTTTTCTACATAACAAGACCACCTTTGTCAGCTAGACCTCCTCTTCTCTCCCTCCCATAACCTGTCTTGCCACCACTACCTGATCTACCACCATAACCTGGTTTTGGCAGTGCTCCGAGCCCGTATTCCTCCTGTAACCTCAAGATGGCATATAAGCTTCTGTACTCCATTGGGGTGTTGGTGGTAATCACTCTGTAGTTCTCCCCTGTGTTTGTTAATAAATTTATGTGCATTTCTCCTATAAATCTGTCTTTTGAAAGTTGTTTTTCAGCAAACCTTTCGAAGGTAAAGGGGAAGTTTTATCTTGGCCCCTACATGCCCAAGGTGACCTTCGAAATGACACTAAACATGACAGAGTTTCTAAGAATAGAGTCACACTCCAGCACCTCTGAGAGATTTTGCTTGGATGCAATCCCCTCTAGTAAACAAATAGTACATCCTGAGCATACGCTAAATGTCCTTGTACAAGTGCTATAGCACCCATGCTTTTATTAAGCAAGAGGAAACAGAGTGGTGATTCCAAGGGTTGGATTCACTTCTACCTGGGTTCTAATGGCTTGGCCTAGTCATATGGCCAAACCAAACTGCAAAACCTTTGTCCTTTGTTGGTTATATGACATGAACAAGTTATGAAAACCTTAGTTAAGTTTCCTTTTCTCAACTTTAAGATGACATTACATCAAGAAACAGAAAGGCAAGTGTTTAAGGACATAGACTCTGGTATCGGACTACTTGATTATAAACTCTCAGCTCTTCCTATTACTAACTTTGCAATCTGTTCTCACCGGTACACAATGTAGTGGTTAAAATCTCAGATTCCAGAGTCAGATCCACTGTGTTGCAATTCTGGCTTTAACTAAGGTGTATCCATTAAGCGAATGACATGAAGCATTGGGGCTCCTCATGCACAGGTGCCTCTTCCAAGGTCCTGTATCTGTAGTTTACATCTGTAAGTCTGTATGCTATTTCTGAAAGAGGCTCTTCAATATTATAAACCAAAACTTTCAGATTCCACAAAACCTGGACCCAAAGTGGACCCCACCAGTTACTACTCTATGACCTGGGCTAGATATTTTATCTCTTCTATGCCTCTGTTTCCCCATTTGTAAAATGGCATCCCACTTCATAAGGTTGTTTATGAAGATTGAGTTAATACATGTAAAGTGTTCAGAATGACGTTATCCGCATGGTATATGTTCCATGTGCGTTGGCTGCTATAACTCCCTTTTTTGTTTATTCTTTATATTTCTCTTTCATGGGCCTTGTGAAGTCTAGGATCACCTTTCTCTCTGCAAATTTAGCCTGTGGCAAGCTTCTCATTAATCCCCAATCCCTTCCCTTTGTGGCTTTGCAGTCTCTTCTATAAGCCTCCTAAATTGTTTACAATCTGATTTTATCAACCTCTATTTGGCTTCTCAAACCTACTAGACTCGTTCATTATTTACTGCATGACAATTTTGTTTTCCCATTAATTTCTCCTTCCTCAAGGGACCTCAGAGTTTTCTCTTAAAATTTTCGATTGATTCAATGAGGCTAACCCATATTAGGGAGATAATCTGCTTTACTCACAGTTTACTGATTTCAGATGTAAATGTGAATCACATTAAAAAAAAAAAAAGTCATAGCAACATCTAGACTATTGTTTTACAAAAACCTGGGCACCATGCCTTGCTAAGCACACATAAAATTAACAATCACACCAGCATGGCCTTCACAGTACTTAGATTTATTTGTCAGGTACATTGAAGGGTTCTGAGTAGCACAGTGTCCTGATGACTTACAGAAGATCAGCCTCTTTACCTACAATAGATTCTCTTAACCCATTGTCATCAGCCCCTATCTGAGCATTGTCTTGCCAAAAGTGCTAAAGCTAAATCTTCAAGGGCAGGGCTGTGCCTTCAAAAGTAGCTAAATCTCAGTAAAGAGCTCTTCCTAGATTTTCCCACATGGACACTTCCTAAATTCTTTGGCCCTATGCCTTGGTCAGTCTAGCTAGCATGTCCCTCTGAGGGAAATCATTCAAGTGAGTGCATAAGAGAAGGACCAGTTATAAAGAAAATTTAAATGTGGGAGAGTGCTTATGAAGGAGGATCATTATATCACCTGGGCAAGGTAAAGCAAAAGCATTATTTTTGAGTCCATGGGACCAAAACAGAGCATGTGGCCCCAATAATAGCTGAAGTTTTAAGTGAGGAATGATATGAACAATTTCCAATCCAAAGGAACAAGGAGGCAGATGCAGGAATGGAGGAGCATGTAGAACAATTTTGAAAGATACATCCAGAAACTAGAAGTACACACCTAGACTTTAATTCTAAATCTATACTGAGCAGATCTAAATCTACACTGAGCAGCACTCTAGCAATATACATAGGTAACTCCTACAACTCTAATATTCACTCTCTTGCCAGAGAGGATCTTCCCAGGCTGCAATTTGTCATGCAAAGGTTAGAAACAAATCCCACAGTGTCATAAGTTGTAGGGAAGGAATAGATTTAATTTAGTAAAGAGAAACACACAATGCCAATGTCAGCAAGAGCAAGTCTCCCCATCATCCCAGAAAAAGGAATTCCAGGGCCAGGACATCTCTTGGACACAACTGTGGTTCTGTGCTAGTGGAAGGGGTCTTTCTTCCCATGGGTCTTCCCATGGGTCTTATGCTATAAGACAAGAGTGAGTGCAACAGAGGGAATGGCCTGGAAAAAAAATGATAAAAATATTTTCTGTCTCTTTAAAGCTTCCCCCACTCTTTTTGGAAACTTTGGCCTGGCCTGCATCCCTGAGACAGGTTAAGTCTTTTGTTACAAGAGATAACTCAGCCATCAGCAGGCCAAGGCCAGCTCCTAAGGTGGGCCCAGGTGAGGCTCTGTCTGTGGCAGGTATGACATGAATAGAATATTTAACTACAATAGCCTAGAACTGAGGGAACTCCCTTTAAAAGCTCTGTATTTCTACTTATGTTCAAGAAATGTAGATTTTGAGACAAGAAGGTCTACCATTTTTCCTTCTTTGCCAGCAAAGTAATAAACTTCTCTTTCCTTCTCCTCAAACCACTTGTTCTTGTTCTTCTGATGTGGCCTTGAGGAGAAGTGGCGAGATTTCAGTAACACGAGAAAGTGGCTGCGTCAATAAGAAAATGACCAGGCTCTTTGGTGCCAAGAAGTCTGATTTGGGGGTATCAGCTATTTAAGGAATTGTCTAGAATTAAAATAGAGGACTGTGGGGACCCTGGATCCCTTGGCCGTCTGCAGTATAGTACTGCTACCCCTGTAGTCAAAAGGTGTGGTCGACAATAACAAACATCTTCACATCATGAAGTCTCTGGGCTCACTTCCTCATCACTCAGAGCAGCCCATCTCTTCCCCAGTTCTCCCACCTCATGGCTAGTGGTGGCCGCTGGGAAGCCTCGATGATCCTAGTGCTCCAAAAATTTTTTTGCATGGCGTTGCCTCTTAAACTTACTATAAGGTGATCAGGCAAATGTGCTCTAGAGCTGTGGTCTGAAATGTGCCCCCACAGTGGGGTCCTCTACCTTCGGAAGTTAGGGGAGAAGTGGCTGAAGCTAAGACTACACACAGCAGGACAGACAGGCGTATACTAAGGGAAAAGAAAACCATCTCTGTGAGCTAGGGAAGGACTGGTGTGTCTTTTGAGGTACTGACCATTTGGAGAAACTCTGACACTGAAAAAATAAGGAAGGTCAATCTGACTCCTTTCCTAGTCTCTGACATTTTAGCTGAATGTTGATTTTTTTTTCCCCATAGGAAAACAAACGTTGGCTCAAGAAGGAAAGATCATGAGCGGGGAGGGTGATTTACCTCATGGATTTACCTGGCAGCTCTCGCACTTCCTGGATCTGCCTATAAGAAGTGTGCTGGGCACCTGGGACGCCACTTCTCTGGGACAGGTCACCTTCTGTTTCCTCCAGCATGCGCTCTCTCCAGCTCCTGTTCAGGGCCAGCACTGGCCTGCTCCTGGTTCTCTGCCTGCAGCTGGGGACCATCAAAACTCAGGAAGACACGTGAGCAATGCCCCTCTCCTCCCCACAGAAAAGCCTTGCAGGCAGTGCTCCTCTCCCAACCTGCAAATCTGCACATCCCTCTCGGAAGATTTGTTTCAACTTCCCAGCACTCCAGCCCGGGGAGCTCCCATAGACCTCCCGCCAGGTTCTCCTCCTCTCCCCTCTCTAGGCTGCCTGTGGAACTGAGGCTCCCCGTGTACATACGGACTGTAATTAACAATTAGTCTTCCTCCTGCACTCCGATCTGCATCCTGTTCATAATCTACACCTTGGTTCGGATTTCTGCTCAGTATACTTTACCCTCTCACACTTTGTCCCCTAGACAAGAAGGGTTAACAGGTCTGTGAGTTCCAACAGTAATTTTGGGCAGCTGTGGCAGGATTCGCTGAAAAATGAGAGACCCCGGTCACTGTCCTGTGGTCTGAGGTTGAGCTCGCCTAGCAGCTTCAACATTTGTCCTATCCTGAAGCCTGACAATGAATACTAGGACCTCTTGACCCCACCTGCCCTGGGACCTGGGAGCACAGGTTCAGGAGCCAACTTATTGAGGGTACACATTTGAAGGAAGCAGGGAAATTGCGGCAAGTAAAATAGTGTTAAGGTGAAGGGGAAACTTCCCCTTTACCCTTGGAAGAGTCCATGAAAAATCAACTCATAGTAAAAGAGATAAATAAGAGAAAAGCTATAAGAATTTATCTTAACATGTATATAGGGGACCCCTCGGAAAATGAAGATTCAACTCTTCAGTGAGGTTTTTAAAGAATGGGGGACTTAGAAGCAGAACAACAGTTTTGGGGAGGGAGAGAGGAAGAGGTTTGAGTAGTTAGAAAGGTGATTTTATTATTTAAATGATGAACATGTAGCAGCCCTCAGAGAGAATAGACTACAAATGTTTCTTTTCAGACCTCAAAAGGTGTCAGACTCTCAGTTAATATCTTTTCTTATCCAGGGGAGCAGAGACCTAGCTATATTCTGTACAGATGTAAATTTACACCGCCACCCCCCAACACACACACACACACACACACACACACACACACACGCACACGCAAAAGACACCTTTGCAGTGTTACTTTTATCAGTGAGACGTCTGAGGCCATCTTAAAATATGATGAAGAAACATATTTGGGGATAAAACATTTCTAATTTCCTTCAGTAGAAAATGGGGCCAGAGTCTGAGGAGAAGCAGGGATGCCCAAAATAACCTAGGGAGTTTTCTCCATAGCAGCAGCATTTGGAGTGCTGGGTTTCTGGGTTGTGATCCTGGAGGTGCTGTCTGTGGCATGGCTAGATGTCTTGTCCTAGAAGAAACTGTCCAGGGTATTGACAAGCTGGTGTCATGGAGACAAGTGTCCTGAGAAACCCTGCATGGAGACAGGTTCAGAGCCAGGTGACACTCCACTTATCCCCAAGGAAAGCAAGTTGTTGAAATAAGCTCTGCTAATCAGATGGTCCAACCATCCCCGTTTGCCCAGGACTTCCCTGGTTTTAACGCTGAAAGCCCCTCATTCCAGGAAATTCTTCAGTCCTATCAGCTGGTCATCCTACCAATCCTAAGCTCATTCACCAATGGGAGAGATTTTGAAGATGCTTAGGTCTTCACACCCCTTTTCTGTGCAGAGAGCACTAGAGCAATTGCTGAGATGTTTGGCCCTAGGAAACGGGGCTGAGAGCATTGTGGGCTACCACATTCCCTCTGTCCCACCCAACCCCAAAGCGATGTAGCCAAGAGTTCCTAGGAAAGAGAAAGTAACTCTCCTGGCCTCAACCAGGTCCTCACTGATGGAAGAGGAATATTGATCCATTCTCTCTGCCTCCATTTCCTTTTTCTATCAGACTGTGGTGTGTGGCCTGAACGTGGAGTGGTAGCTTAAGTTCCTGAACAGAGCTGTGTGTCCAAATCCCCTATGGAGCTAAGTAGACACAAATTCCTAGACCCTATCCAGGAACAAAAGGAGGAACACCTTCAAAGATGGTCCTACAAACTCCTTTAGGGCACTGAGATGTTTACTGAGTTAATGTGATTCTGTTGATAGGAAATTTTCTTCTAATGATGACTTGAGTGGCCCACTCAGCAGACAATCAGCTGAACCAGAAGGATGTTATTAGGAAATGACACGTGATGTCATACTTCTTTTCTTTTTCTTAAATTTGTTTTTTTGTCACTGGAAGGACAGAAAATGCTCAGTTTTCAAGGAAGTGTCCTAAAACTAAATCTGTATAAGGCAACCAAACCAACCAACGCACACAACTTATAGGGATTCTGACACTGAGCAGTTGATCTGACCCACATCGTCTCCCTCCCTCACTCCATCCTCAAGCCCCCTGCTCTGCTTGTGGCAGCCCCTCTCTCATGCATTGGTCTCTCATCTGTGTCCTGTTTCTCTCTTCCCAGAACCAGGAGGGCAGTCATAATGAATGTAGACATGCCCAGTAGAACACGGGTAAATCAGGAAGTCTCCGTGAAGCTTAACATTGAAACAGAATTGACAGAATGTTTGGTGGTAAGTAGAGGCTTGGGGGCATGATTTAAAAAAAAAAAATCCAGCTCTTTGATGATGAATACAATTTAATTAATCTCTCTCTTTAATATTGCACATTAGACTTAAAACAGTCTCCTATATGTTATGCTACTTGCGCCGCAGAACAACTGTGGGGCAGATGACTTTGCATTTTACAGATGAAGAAACCCTGATCCAGAGAGGTCTAGAAAGGAAGAGAAAGAGAGAATGAAGAGATGAGAAATAAGAAGGATGGAGAATAGAAAAAATTCCTCCAACATCCTGAGCATGATGGGTTTGGGATGAAAGTGGGAAAGGGGTTCTCAGAAGAAAAAAAAAATGCAACCCCATTCAGTAGGTTGAGGCAGGTGGGAAGAAGAGGATGGGCAGGATATATGATTCTTCTTCTCCAATAAGCCCTGAGGGATTGTGCTTTCTGCCCGTCTTCTACTCTTTTGCTCTGGGTCACCAGCAGATGACTTTTATTCCAGCCCCCTCTCCCTGACAAGGAGCTCACATGCATCTCTCCTTTTCCCTCAGTTCAGCTCAGTCTTGGAGGGAACTCCAATCTCTGAACTAGATCAGAGATTCTCAAAGGGTAATGTGCATAAAACTTCCCTGGGGATATTGTTGAAGTGCAGATTCTGATTCAGCAGGTCTGGCCAGAGGCCAGAGCGTCTAGATTTCTAACAAACTCCCAGAGAACACTGAAGCTGCGCCCAAAAAGACCATACTTTGAGCAGCTTGGCATTAGAGCATTATTCCCCTTGTCTCCTGCGTGGGGCCACAAGGAAAAGAGACCAATGCAGGTATTAAACCCCAGAGACTCTTCCCTGGCCAATGTGTCTCCTCCTGGCCAGTGGTCTTCTCAGGCATCACAAACATGCAACCTAACTACCTTTGTTCTAGGGCCACAACCTATGTGTCCCCTGTTCTCCCAGCCTCCTGCCCCAGACCCTTCTTGAAGGATACCCTCTGTTGAGTATCTCCCCACAGCATGAGTTTCTTAATTCAAATGAGATTTAGGGACAATGATTAAATGGAAAGCATATTTGGGAGCATAAAAGTTGCAATTCATTAAAATACATTCTAGAAATATCCCATATCTGTAAGAGAAAGATTCCTGGTCACAGAGTAAAGATTATCACAGCTGCTTTGTCAAATTTTTCTGTTTGCAGTTCAAGAATCTGAGCCATCTGCACTAATTTGGTGTGGGAGGGAGGCTGGATCATAATTTTTCAGTTCTGTGTTTTGTTTATCATACCTGCAGTTGAGAATGAGAATGAGAATGTATAAATAATGTGTACATAAAATGTTGAGAATAGTGGTAGTTTCTGGTGGTGATAGGTAATGAAAGTACATTTTCACCTCTGAAAATGTGATAGGTATAATAAAATGAGTTTGAATCTACAAAATGACATGTGATAAAATTTCGTGCTATTGTGATTAATGAAAGTAGGCTTTTAAGAATCATGCTAGTACAATAAAATAAAGTGATCTTTTCAAAACCTACCCAAGTACAAGTAGGTCCACTACCCGAGTACAAGTCTAAAGAACTCCTTAGACTAAGTAACTTTGCAAACTAGAAAGAATTTATAGGAAAGGAAAATTTGTTAACTCTAGTCAGCCAATTTTTATTTATAGTTATCAATTATAAAATATAGCTATAAAAATATCTTTTATATATTTAAAGTTTTAGTAAAATATAATTTGTTTATTTATATAAGTATAAAATTTCTACCACCTATCCTCATTGTCTATTAGTAATAATGTTTTTGTGACTAAATTTTTGATAAAATGGAGTCTTAGGCTCATATTTATTTATTTTAAAATTAGAATACATTATACCTACCACATGTATTTGAATGTAAAGATTATATCGTCCTTTAAGGCTGAAGAAAATTTGTGGTAAACCACAATGCTTACCATTTGTGTTCTATGGATGATTTTACTGGTTTCATGAAGTCTATGGAATGCTTATCAGAAAATTGTTTCTGAATGCATAAAGTGCATTGGATTACATAGGAAAACTACCACATTGAATAACAACGACACAATTATTAAAAAACAAACTTGTGATATAGTAATATGTTTCTTTATCAATGCATTAGCCGGAAAGGCAATACATTGAAAATATAGACAAGTTAAACTTTATTTTATGAAGGCATCATTGATCTGTGTGATGGCTGTTGTTGCTTAGCTTGAAGAAGTACATTAAACTGTATGCTGGTCTCTGATTTTTTGTTCTGATTATACAAATGGTGAAAATTGTGATTCATGAAGATATATAGCTGTGAATGTAATAAAAAGCTAAACGAAGTAAGGGTAGGCTTCTCTAAAGAAATACCAGAATTTTCCAAAGCATTCTGAGTAAAACTCCAATGGTGAGAATGCTTGAATTTACTGTTAGGGCCGAAGGGCTATTCCGTGCAGAGTTGCCACGTATCTGAGCTAGCTGCAGGAGACGGGCAGATGGCCAGACAGCCAGATGGCCTCAGCCGTGAACACGCAGCCTCTCTGATAACAGCCATATGTCCCAGGTAGTGACGAGTGCAGGCAGTATGTCAAGATATCTAAATCTGTAAAGTGGTAGGAACATATCTATGTTTCTTCTTGTGATAAAATCACAGATACTGCTAATGCTACTGTGGCTTCTTGATGACATTCATAACTGAAAGAATGCTAAATTTCAATTAGAGGTTTGTAAAATAAAAATGCATTTTTTTTCCCACCTGAGTTCACAGACTCGCCGAATTCTATCCACAGATCCCTCTGGGTCCATGGACCCCAGGATAAAACCCCTGTGTCAACATTAACTAGACAAAATCTTCCTGACTCCACTGACATTTTTATATTCAATAATCTGGGGTCTTAAATTGCAAAAAAAAAAAAAAAGAAAGAAAGAAAGAAAGAAATTTACATTCAAGATTGTGTGTACTTACCTAACAGCCAGGCTTTGCAGATCATTGTTTCCACCTCACAACTGAGGACAGTGGGAGTGAGAGGTGTAACTTTAATCAGAAAAGGTCACAAAGCTAGGGAGGAGCATGGCTGGGGCTTGGTCACAGTTCTGACAAAGCCTGGCCTTTGCTCCTACCCCCAAGTGGCCAGGCTGCCGTCTCACCAGCTCACAGAGTAAAAGCTAATGCAGGTCAATGCCGAAAGCTCTGGCTGGTGGCTAAGGCCAGCCTGCTTCCCAGATGGATAGCCACCGCGGGACAAGCCCTCTTGCCCTGTGGATTCCCTTGCATCTCCCTTTCCCCCCTGGGCCTTACACCCACACTGCTTATGCGGGAGCTTGAGGGTGTGACCCAGACTTAGCTGCTGAAATGATACTACAGAAACAGACACCTCCAGGCCCCCAACCACCCCTGCCCCCGTTCTGTGCCCTCCATCTTCTTCCTCTCTTCCCTTTCCCTTCCCTTCACAGTCCCCAGACTGACGCCTGTCCTTGCCCTTCTCCCACCTTTTCCTCATCAGTGTAAAGCTTATCTCAGAAGCAACGTCACCATGGATGGTCCGTTTAACTATCGATTCACTGTCTGCGTGTGTAAAGATGCTCCAAGAACACTTTACTGGGACTTTCAGGTTGACAGTAAGTACAAGAGTTAGTTGTCCTAGGGAAGCACTGTCCACCAGGGGAGGAAAAGCTACAAACAGAAATGTGGCTCTGGAACTGGAACCAGAGCAGAACCCTGGGGGGGGGGCTGGAAGGGGAGGGAAGGAGAGTGGGAGGGAAGATGCAACTGCACCCAGGTTCTGAGAGGGAGGCACTGTATGTGAAAAGCTAATATGGGAGACAGATTTGCAAAGGAATTGGGGAAACCAAACCCCTGTGGGCAGGTTCCTGATACTAGTCAAGAAGACAGGACACAGCTGGAATGTCTGAGAGATGATCTTTGTCCGCATCTTTTTCAGAAACTATGGGAATTGCAGTAGTGGTTGATACCGTTCGGGAACTAGGTATCTGCCCTGATGATATGGCCGTTATCCCCATCAAAGCGAACCGCTATTATTACACTACTTCTCTAGTCGTACAATAATGGAAGTCTTCGTCTGTTCACCACACCCAGGTGGTCTCCTCTAAGGATATTTGGCTGGAATATCTCTTGTGGTCCATCAAATAAACTTCTTACAAGTGTCTCTGTGTTCTGTCATGTTTTCTCTACAAAAGCAGAGCGCCCCAAATTTCTAGAGTGCCCCAAATTTCTAAAATATGTGGCCTTTAAAGAATCTTTACTGAGGAGATTATTTGGGTTTCACTGCCCATAGGTATGAGAAGAAGAAGAAATAGGGAAGAAAAGAGCCATTCTCTCAAAGAGGAAAAGCAGTGGCCCTAAAATTCATGGCAAAGGGGCAGCAGAGCCAGGACGGGCACCCACACCTCCCTGCCACTTGGCTCTTCTGCACCCCACTGCCCTCCAGGACTTGCTCAGGTCCCAGGGGATGGGAGTCACCCCACAAGCAGCAGAATCAGGGACTAACTAGCCTCATTTCCGGAACTCAATGGCTGCATGTGCCCAGGGGCTGCCATATTAGATGGTGCAGATATTAAACATTCCCACTATCTCAGAAAAATGCTGTTAGACAGAACAGGCCTAGAGCCTTAGCAGAGACAGCTTGCTGCCAACCCTCATCATAAAGGAGTTCACAAACTCTACAACCACCATCACCACTACTATCCTAATACTATTGAAAAATTGATCTCTCTCTCTCACTCTCTCTCTCTCTCTCTCTCTCTCTCTCTCTCTCTCTCTCTCTCTCTGGGAGAACAGCTTTTCTGTTGAAGTTTGCTACTAACTGCCTCATTCCTTTCCATTCCTTCGGCAAACTGGCTCTTGATTTAATTAGCTCTCTCTGTGAATAGATATTTCTTAACACTTAGCTGAAACATCATTTTACCCCAGAAAAGTAATTTACAACCTGCTGAGGTACTTGTGGAAGTCTCTCAGAGGAAGTAACCAGAAATGTAAAGGTAGAGAGACTGACTGGGCAGACAGTTTTGGTGACAGCAAATGCCCAGCAGACATAAATATAAATCCAGAAACCTTCTGTAAAATCAAGCAAGCACATCTAAGCACTTTATCTGTGGTCCTCAGTATGCGTTCAATACCTGAGAACCTCATTTAGCCCTAGCTCTAAAGAATGCCAGCCCCTAGACAGGGCCAGCCCTTGAACCCCAGAGAAAGAAACATAGCATTTTGCCTTGAAACCATGATATCTAGGGTTTCCATGAAGTACTTATTGAAACAAGAGAATTAAATGCTAAAGGAATGAAAGTGGGGTTATAGTGAAAGGCAGCCACATCATGTTCCACCAGGCAGAAGTAAGGACAGAATGAGGTTGCAGCCAAGTCTCATGCTAACCCCATCTCCTGGGGTCAGAAGTCAGGAAAGAACCTAGAATATTTCCAGACTTTCTCATACAATTGCAGATATATGTGCATACGTATCAAAACAAATGTTGGAGAGGAGTCAGAACAGGCAGATTTTCTCCTCTTATGAGAAGGGGACATCATGTCCACCAAAATATCACAAACATATAAGTCCACTTTTCCCTTTCTGCACAAACATGGGAATGAAGCAATTGACTGTGCTGTATCCAGTTCAAGTTAAGCCTCGAGGGGCTCACTCATGATGAATTAGACCAAGTTACCATATATTCCTTACTCTCCAAATAAAATAATTTAAGCATGAAATGGCTCATAAAAGAAAAACAAACAAACAAAACCAAGGCAAAAACAAAAAGGTGCAGGACCAGCCAAACTTTCTGATCTCTGTATCTCTTCCTCTAGCAAACATGGCCCTTCCCTTGTTAGCTGGATTTTGTAGAAGTCCAAGAAGTAGCAAAATTTGATATTCATAAAACTCAACTCACCTTTTCATTCTCCCTCAACCAAATCTTCTCACCATTTTATTTTTCTGTGAAAGGCATGGAACTCCATACTATTCTTTTTTTTATAACTCTTTGTTCCCTTTCTAATCATTTCCATTGGGCTATACACTCTTTGTTGATGGTCCTATGTTGGATGACATTTTGAAATACAAGCACACTTTTAATTCTTAGTAATTACTTTTTTAACCTGAAGCCTTTTCACTATTAACACTGGATGATGAAGTTGAAGCTCATAGCTTCATAAGAAAGCCAAACACAGAAAACATAAAAAGACAAATACTTGCCATATGACTTCCAAAATACATTCTTGAATTCCATAACGAAGACAATGTTTAAAAAAATGAACAAGAGTGAAGCCTTTTTGAAAAAATAGAAAATGTTTCTTGTTTCAAAAAATTGAGCCCAAAGAACTCATAGCATAAAGTTAATACTATAAACAATAGAACACAAGAAAAATACCTGATAATGTAAGAACCAATTTGCCCATATGAGGAAATAAACTCTATTGACTACTGGAGGAGGAAGAATGAGAAGAGAAGAAAATTAGAAATAAGCAGTAAAACAACAGAGTTGCAATTATTGACTTGGGTTTCTAGGAAAGGACTTTTTTTCCCCTCCCTCATAATAGAGGGGACCTGTATACCCTTTATCAGGGGTAAGTTCTGGGTAGAAAACTTGCAGAAAAACTTACATGTGGCCAGAGTACTAATGGCTGAGGGGGGCATTTAGATGGATGAAAGGAATGAGGGAGTCCCTACATCCCAGTATGGTGTGGCAAGTCCAACCAAGAATTCCCATGCTCCTCCAAGAGCTCTGAAGAAAAACTGAAGGATCCAGCACAGAAAAACCTGTATCTCAATTGGGATCAGGAAGACAAACTGTGAGTCTTTCACATTTGCAAGAAAAGGTAGGACTATGTCACCTAAACAGATGCCATGTGGGTAGAAACCATCACAGACTGGGTTCCATGAAAGCAGGACCTACGACAAAGGCAGGTCTGCAGGAAGTTTATTTGGCAACGTGATGCCAGGGAGTAGGGATGAGAAGCTGAGAAAGTAGAAAGGGAAGGAGGAGAGTCATAACAAGTCAGCTTCACCAAATTGGCTACTACTCCAAAAGACTGGTAGCTCGATTAGGAATCAGTGTCTGAGGTGCCTTATGAAATATGTATCAAAAGTGTTTGCCCAGAGGATGAGAAAGGAAGCTATTCATTCACTAGCTCTTATTTCCCAAGGAATGGTGAAGAGTAACCCCATAGAGCACTAACTCCCATACTCTTTTGAATTACACATGTGAATCTGAGTGTATTCCCATAGACCAGCCATGCCTCAATAACACAGAGACCCCAGGACAGGAAGTGAGTCACCCCTAGCGTGGTCCTGAGCCCCAGAAACTGAGGCCATTCTGAGCTCTTGAGTCTGGAGCATCCAGTCTACACAGTGATTGGCTTTACTGCAACTGCCTCCACATTGGCAGTGCCAGGCTGGGGAGGGAACAGGGAGAGTAGATGCTCTCACAGACCCCATGACTGAGAGCCAAGCACCCACCCCCAGGGCATTCAAATGGAGTGGGCGCTGATGTCACTCAAGAGCTCCTATGGTAACAGCCTCAGTGGGACCTCTGTGGAGAAAGAACCTTAGCCATCCAGCAGCCCAGTACCTGCAGCCCCATATGTCACCTGCTGAAACATGCCCCCATGGCCCTGTGTGCTACCCAGTGAGCCACAACCCTGTGGCATCATATGATGCCATGCCTAGAGTCCAGCACTCTTCTATAGACCCATTAGGCACAAGCCACTCCCTACTGCTTGCCACCATTACACCAGGATCTGGGTGGAGCAAACACCCACAACCTTGATACCCACAGCCACTGCCTAAATAGCCTCACATAGCAGCCACTGCCACTGCTGTGAGAAGACCAGGCAGAGAAATATCCCAAGACACCTGCCTCCATGGAGAGGGACTCACCCAGCCCCCCACCTGAGCTTCTAATAGTGGGCTGGGACCAGCCCACCACTCCACACGAAGATCCCTCAGCACCAGCTTCGACTGTGACAACCACAGGGGAGCAGGACAATGCAGAACAGCTACATTACAGAATTGCAGTGCATCCTGCTAGATCCATCCCTTCCCTGCCAGATCAATCTTCCGGAATAGGACACAATATCACAATCTATGGTCCTCTCCTTCTTCTCACTAATTAGGAGAATTTCCAGCAGAGAACAGGTACACTACAAACCCATCCACCCTGAGCTGAGAGAAGAGGTTTCAGGTAAGAAACCAGCAAAAGCACTCTGGAAACATAAAAAAGAGAGAGAGAGATAGTTTGACACCCCAAAAGTATCACAATAGATCTACAGCAACTGACCCCAACCAGAAGGAAATTGTCTAAATGTCACAAATGGAATTCAGAATATGGATGGCAAATAAGATGAATAGGCTTAAAAGGGAGAGTTGAAGCAACACAAAGAAGCCAAAAACATCTCAAGACATGAATGAAAAAAAATGAAAAATCTCTAAAGAAATAGACTACATAAGAAAAGATATAACAGAACTAGAAGAAATAAAAGAGTCATTTAAGGAATTTCAAACTATAGCAGAAAGCTTCAAAACAGTATAAACCAACCAGAAGAAAGAGTTTCAGAGCTTGAAGACAAGGATTTTGGAATAACACAGTAATGCAGAAAAAAGAATAAAGAAGAATGAATAATCATCCAGAGAAATTTGGGACTATGTAAAGAGAACCAATATAAGAATTTTAGGTATCCCAGGGGGAGAAAAAAAAGTAAAAAGTGTGGAAAACCTATTTGAGGGAATTATTGAAGAAAATGCCTCTGGTATTACCAGAGATGCAGATATACAGATACAAGCTGGTCAATAAACACTGGAAAGATTCATAGCAAATAGGACATCTCCAAGACACATAGTCATCAGCCTGGCCAAAGTCAAAATTAAGAAGAAAATTCTATAAGCTGCAAGATGAAAGTAACAACTAACCTATAAAGGAAAACCCATTAGGCTAACAGCAGATTTCTCTGCAGAGACCATAGAAGCCAGAAGGGATTGGGGCTCCATTTTTAATTTTCTCAAACAGAACAACTCTAGCCAAGAATTTGTATCCATGCAAAACTAAATTTCATAAATGATGGAGAAATAAAGACTTTTCCAAGCAAACACTAAGGGAATTCGTCATTACTAGGTCTGCCCTACAGGAAATGCTCAAAAGTGCACTATACATGAAATGGCACAATAGATACCCACCAGTGTAAAAACACACAAAAGGTAAAGCTCATAGATCTTAAAAACAATGGCACAAGAGAGAAAACAAAACAACAAGGCATCATTCAACATGGCAAACAGAAAAGTCTCCCACATATCAATACTAATGCTGAACATAAACAGTCTTAATGTTTCATTTAAAGGCATAAACTGCCTGAATGGATGAAAAATAATAACCCAAATACATGCTATCTCTGGGAAACCAAACTAGCCAGCAAAGATTCACACAGACTCAAGGTAAAGAGATGGAAAAATATCCCATGCAAATGAAAAGCAAGCAAGGGTAGCCATTCTCATATCAGATAAAATTTATTTTAATTCAACAATGGTAAGAAAAGACAAAGATGTTCATTATATAATGATGAAGGGGGCAATTCCAGAAGAAGACATAACAATCCTATGTATGCATCTAACACAGGAGCTCTCAGATTCATAAAGCAAATTGTACTAAATTGAAGCAAAGAAATAAACAGTAGCATCATAATCATCATGGACTTCAACACCTCACTGACAGAACTGAGCAGATCATTAAAGGAGAAAATCAATAAAAAACATTGGACTGAAACAAGACTCTAAAACAAATATACCTAACAGACATTTACCAAACACTCTACCCAAAAACTATAGCTTATATATTCTTCTTATGAGCACTTGAGACACTTTCCAAGATTTATCATATCTTAGGCACAAAACAAGTCTCAGCAAATTTGGAAAGTAAAAATCATACCGTGTATGTTCTCAGACCACAGTGGAATAAAATTAGAAATCAATTCCAGAAGAAATTCTCAAATTCACACAAAGTCATGGAAATTAAACAATCTACTGCTTAACAATCTTTGGGTCAATGATGAAATTAAGATAGAAATCAAAAGATTATTCAAACTGAATGACAAAGGGGACTCAAACTTTCAAAATTAATGGGATATAGTAAAAGTAGTGCTAAGGGGACAGTTAATAGCCTTTAATGCTTATGTCAAAGAAACAAAAGGATCACAAATTATCAATCTGGTGTCATATCTCAAGGAACTAGGAAAAAGAACAAACCAACCCAAAGTCAGCAAAAGAAAAGAAATAACAAAGCTCGGAGCAAAATTAAACTAAATGTTAAACCAAAAAAAAAAAAAAAAAAGATAATAATGACACATAGGATCAAACAATAAAACGTTGGTTCTTTGAAAAGATAAACAAAGTTGATAGACCACTATTTGAATTAACCAGAAATAGAAGAGAAAGGACTCAAATTAGTTCAATCAGAAATGAAAAAGGAGACATTACAAGGGATATCACAAAAATATAAAATATCTTCATAAATACTATAAAAACTTCTATGCACACAAACTAGAAAATGTAGAGGAAATGGATAAATTCCTGGAAACACCAACCTCCCAAGCCTGAATCAGGAAGATATAGTAATCCTGAACAGACCAATAATGAGCACCTAGATTGAGGCAATAATAATAATAAAAAAAAAATCTCCCGACAACAACAAAAAAGCCCCAGACCACAAGAATTCACAGCTGATATCTACCAGACCTATACAGAAGAACTGGCACTTATGTTACAGAAATTATTCCATAACATCGAGAAGTAGGAAATCCTCCTTAATTCATTCTACGAAGGCAGTATCACCTTGACACCAAAGCCAGGAGAGGAGACAACAAAAAAAGAAAACTACAGACCAATACCCATTATGAACATTGATGCAAAAATCCCCAACAAGATACTAGCAAACTGAATAAAACAGCTCATCAAAAAGATAATGCAACATGATCAAGTAGGTTTTATCCCAGGATGCAAGGATGGCTCAACATATGCAAATCAATAAACATGATTCACCACATAAACAGAAACAAAAACAAAGACCATATGATCATTTCAATAGATGTAGAAAAAGAATTCGATAAACCAAGCACCCTTTAATGATAAAAAAATAAAACCCTCAACAAGCAAGGCACAGAAGGAACATATCTCAAAATTATAAAAGTCATATATGACAAACATACAGCCAAAATCATACAGAATGGTGAAGAGTTGTAAGCATTGGAGTTGTAAGAAATGGAACATGTCAAAGTTGCCTACTGTCACCACTTCTACTCACCATAGTACTAGAAGCCTTAGCCTGAGCAATCAGGCAAGAGAAAGAAATAAAAGGAATCCACATGAGGAAAGAGGAGGTCAAATTATCCCTGCTTGCCAATAATATGCTCCAGTATCTAGAAAATCCTAAAAACTCTACCAAAAGACTCCTAGAGTTGATAAATAAATTCATCAAATCTCAGGTTACAAAATCAATATACACAAATCAGTAGCATTTCTATATACTAATAACAGTCAAGCTGAGAGTCAAATAAAGGATTCAATACCATTTACAATAGCTACAAAGAAAATAAAATATCTAGGATTATACTTAAGCAAGGAAGTGAAAGATCTCTACAAGAACTACAAAACACTGATGAAAAAAATTATAGATGACACAAAATAATGGAAAAACATCCCCTGCTCATAGACTGGTAGAGTCAACAGTGTTAATATGTCCATTTTTCCCAAAGTGATTTATACATTCAATGCAATTCTCATCAAAATACCAACATCTCATTTCACAGATTTAAAAAAATAATTCTAAGTTTCATTTGGAACCAAAAAAGAGCCCAAATAACCAAAGCAATCTTTAGCAAAAAGAACAAATCTGGAGGCATTACATTACCTGACTTCAAATTATACTACAAGACAATAGTAAACAAAACAGCATGCGACTGGTGTAAAAGTAGAGACATAGAGACATAGACCAATGGAACAGACTAGAGGACCCAGAAATAAAACCATATAGCTACAACCAACTGATTAACAAAGAAGACAACAATATACATTAAGGAAATGAAGACTCATTCAATAAATTGTGCTGGGAAAACTGGATACCCACATGCAAAAGATTTATTATAAAGTCTCAGTTGTTAAACAGTGTATTGTTCTTAAAAGGATAGACACATAGATAGATGGAAGAGAAGAGACAGTTAAGAAATAGACCCACAATATAGTCAACTGATTTTTGACAAGTGTACTAAGGCGATTCAATGAAGGAATAATACTCTAACAAATGATTCTAGAATAATTAAATATCCATATACCAAAACAAACAAAAAATCCTCAGCGTATTTCTCATACCTTATACAAAAATTAACTCTAAATAAATCATCAACCTAAATACAAAAGGTAAAGAATTTTTTGATCTAGCACCAAAAGCACAATCCATAAAGGAAAAGTTGATAAATTGAACTTAACTAAACTTTAAAATTTTATTCTGTGAAAAACAGTAGAACAACTCTGGAAAATATTTTGGCAGTTTCTTATAAAGTTAAATACTTAAATCTTGGTGTCTGAATACCATCCTCCAATAAAAGAATCAAGACTCCTTGGATAAGAGGTTAAGTCTAGGGTTGGGAGAGGAAAAATATATTATGACCTTACAAACATCTTATGATGCCCAAAAGTAAAGAAGTACTTAAGAAAAAATTACTGGAATGTGACCGAAAAAATAACATATAAAACAAAAATCTGTGAGTGCATACTAACACAAATAAATGTTTGATTAAATAAGTAAGTGGTAGAGAAGAAATAATTCTTTCTTTAAAATAATTCTAATTAATAAAGGGAAAAGGAATGAGAGAAATAAAACATTATAACACCAGAGTAATATAATCATTGCTGCAGGTACCATCCACTGATGAATATTCAAATTAGTGGATAAGAGTTTTAGGAAAAACAAGGTATTTGCATAGCTTCAAAGTATCTCCTCTAGAATATTACTGGGTGTTTTTTTTTTTATTATTTCAGAATATTACAAGAGTACAAACACTTTGGTTACATATATTGCCTTTGCACCACCCAAGTCAGAAATATGTCTACAAATTCTTTGAGATTTCTGCCACTAGGAGATCAAGTTTAATTCATCTCCCCTTGAGTGTGAGCCAGATTTAGTGACTCACTTCCAATGCATAGAGTATAAAAGGAAAAAAAGAGTAACGTTATGGTGAAGAAAACTGGCAGATACCATCTGAAATAAGTGATCAAATTACCATCACCAGTAGTAAGACATTGATAACGAGAGCCCCCACAATAAGAAAGCCACATCCCTCCATGGCATTCTTTCCCCAAATCCATGACGTTAGTCTAATCACAAGAAAATATAAGACAAACCCAAACCTAGGAATAGTCTACAAAATATCTGGCCAGGACTCTTCAAAATTGTCAAGGTCACTCTATCTCTAAAAAAAATGAAAATAAGTAAAACTTTTTAAAAAATTAGCCAGGCATGTTGGCGAGCACCTGTAGTCTTAGGGACTGGGGAGGCTGATGTAGGAGGATTGCTTGAGCTGAGCCTGGGCAACAGAGTGAGACCCTGACTCTAAAAAACAAACAAACAAAACAGTCAAGGTCATGAAAGAAAAGACCAAGAATCTGTTACAGTTTGTATGAGAAACAGAATGATTAAATGTGATGCAATCTCCTGGGTTGGATCTTAGAATAGAAAAAGGACATTAGTGGAAAAACTGAAAAAATCCAAATGAAACCAAAAGTTCAGCTAATAGTATTGTAACAATGCTAATTTCGTAGGTTTGATCATTGTACCATGGTTATATGTTAAGCATTAAAGGAGGCTGGGTGAAGGGTATATAGGAATTCTTTGTACTATCTTTACAGCTCATTTCTATGTCACAATAATAAGTTAAAAATATAACCAAATAAAATGGACTTTTGAAAGCCATTCCCTATATCCTCCATGGGTCAGCATCTTCATCATGAGCTTTCCTTGGTTGGAAATACACTTGAATACATCCAAGGCGAATTTAGGAAATTGGGTGTGCCATACATGTATTGGTCCACAAGCTCCACTTTGAGATTGTCTCTTCACCTGGAAAAGTTATTTCATTCCACCTCAAATGGCCCCTGGAAACTTCCATGAACAGTATTCCTCTTTCCATTGCAGGAAGCAACTCTGGGATAGGCTGTGGCAAGCAGAGCCTTCCGTGATGTCTGTGGTCCCTGTTCCTGCCCCCTGCCCTCAGCTACACCCTGCCCTGTGCGTGTCTGAAGTCTTTCTCGTCCTGTCGTTCTGTCTCTGCACACCCTCCTCTGTCTTCTCTGTCTCCCACCAGTGTTTCTTTCATAGATGTTTGTTCCACAAAGTCTCCTACGTCCTCACTCACCAGCACTGTCCCCGATCCCATACTCGATTTAGGCATAGAACCTGCCTAAGTTCAAATCTGGGGGGAGATGGAGCTACCATCTCTCCTCATGCCTCTTGTTATAAGGAGCTTCTCTGAGCTAAGGGTCATTGAGAAGGTTATTCATTCACCCAGCGAGTATCTATGTGCTGCCTTCCGGGGCCCAGGCTGCTGGGAGTGGGATATAATGACAAATGTGTCCCATTTCCCCTCACACTCTTGGAAGCCTGGAGCAGCAGAAGTCAGAGAGAGCCAGTGGCAAGAAAAAGCCCCTTTAAAACCAAACCAGAGGACCTATCATGCTCCAGACCTACATGTAGACACGGGCAGGGACAACCAGAGAGTCGCAGTTGTTTATCACACGGTGGTCAAGGGAAATATTTGGAGTTCGGGAATAGAGATTTTAAAATGAGATGGCAAAATTCATAATAACTTGACTAAAATGAATAGTTAGTGAGGCCAGAAAAGCTTCATAAGTTTTTGCCTTGTTTAAAAGAAGCTTTGAGTAAACTAAAAAGCAAATGTTACAAAGATTTTCAGAGACATCTTACTCACCGACCTTCTCATTACTAGAATTACTTCACTGACGTCGTTTCTAGAGTTATATACATTCATAAAAGTTAATTTACTCTGAAATGAAAAGTCTAATTTAGCATCGTGTGTCCTGTGCTTGTATTTTCTAATCAGAAGTAAGAAAAACATGATTCTTCTTTCACCTATTTTGGTTTTAATACCCCAAATTTGGGTGGATTGGGACATTGTTTTTACCCTAAGTTTGGTCAGTCTACCTTGTAAGGAACTGGAAGGCTTTTCCTTCAACTCTTATTTTCCCAGTCACAAATTAAGTGAAACTAAGTTAAATGGTGACTCGGTGGGCCAATATGCAAATTAACGGAAGCTACCAAAGAACACGGCTCTCAGTAGCAGGTTAGTGCTGTATAAAGGAGTCTCTCTGCTCAAGTGCTTCTCCAGGCCCCCTAGAGACATATTGAACTGACACCAACATGTCTGAAAATAGGGAGAGGAATAGAAACCAAATCCTTCCATCATTTGCATCTCTAGATTTAGGGCTAAGAATTCTGAGAAAAACAAATGAAGTACATTTGGAAATGATGCATCAACAGCTTCCTCCTATGACATGAATAGAGGGAGCTATCAAGGATCTAGGGAGGCATTGTCCCCTGAACACCAAAGAGGGGCAACAGCTCAGGATGACCGAAGCCTACAGCCCCTCAGAAGAGGAATTGTCATCATTTCTCATCGTCTTACTTTTAACAGTTGTAGGCACTGAGTGCATCATTGGTATCCTTGCAAATGGGTTCGTCGCGGCTATAAACGCAGCTGAATGGGTCCAGAATAAGGTAGTTTCCACGAGTGGCAGGATCCTGTTTTTCCTAAGTGTATCCAGAATAGCTCTCCAAATCTTCATGATGCTAGAAATTACCCTCAGCTCAACCGCTCTAAGTTTTTACTATGAAGATGCTGTATATGATGCATTCAAAATAAGCTTCATGTTCTTAAATTTTTGTAGCCTGTGGTTCGCTGCCTGGCTCAGTTTCTTCTACTTTGTGAAGATTGCCAATTTCTCCTACCCCCTCTTCCTCCAGCTGAAGTGGAAAATTTCTGCATTGATGCCCTGGCTCCTGTGGCTATCAGTGGTCATTTCCCTTGGCCACAGCCTGCTCTTTTACAATGGCATCTACACTGTGTATTGTAACAATTCTTTTCCTGTCCCCTCCTCCAACTCCACCAAGAAAAAATACTTCTCTGAGACCAATGTGGTCAACCTGGCTTATTTCTATAACCTGGGGATCTTCATTCCTCTGATCATGTTCATCCTGGCAGCCACCCTGCTGATCCTCTCTCTCAAGAGACACACCCTACACATGGGAAGCAATGCCACCGGCTCCAGGGACCCCAGCATGGAGGCCCACATGGGCGCCATCAGAGCCACCAGCTATTTCCTCATTCTCTACATTGTCAATGCAGTGGCTCTATTTCTCTATATATCCAACATCTTTGATAGCTACAGTTTCTGGACTATTCTGTGCAAAATCATCATAGCTGCCTACCCCGCTGGCCACTCGGTTCTACTGATCCAGGACAATCCTGGGCTGAGAAGAGCCTGGAAACGGCTTTGGCCTCAAGTTCATCGTTACCTGAAAGAGTAGTCTCTGCAACCAGCACCCAAAGCGGCCACAGGACCTGGCCCAGCCAGCTCTGCTGTTCCCTCCCCTAGATCTCTCTCTTCCTTCCTCTTCTCTTTCCCCAAACCTGACCTGTGACTTTCTGTGTAGGAGAGTGATCTTCATTTCTCGTTTACTTCATGAGCACAATCTTAGTGATGCTTGTCGTGTTTTTTACCAGAGGCCCCTATTTCTACCTTCCCTTTCTCTAAAGCAGCAATTCTGCACTGACTACAAGTTGGAATCTCTAGGGTTGATTTTTGAAAGCACCAATGTCCAGGCCCAACCTCAGATCGTTTAAGTCAGAATTTCTGGTGTTGGAACTTAGACAATTTGCCAAGTTCTCCAGGTGATTCTGATGTACAGAAAGGTTGATATAGCCACCAAAATAGAAAGTTCTGAAACTCGAGTTCCTGACAGCTTCTCTTTTTCCCCCTCTGCATGCCTTTTAAACAGGTTCGGGTTACTCGAGCAGCTTTCTGAGCAGCAGCTGGAAATGCATTTTGTCTCCATTCTTCAAAGATATAATCGGACCAATTTGGAACTATCTATCAAAATTGTACTATATAAAACAACTTTCAACCTAAGTATTACTGTCTAAGAATTTTTTCTATAGATATGATTATATTTATTGTGTGTGTGTGTGTATATATATATATGCAAAAAAATTCCAAGGAGATCTTTATTGCAGCATTATTCATTAAAAAGGGTACTTGAATGTCTAAAATGAATGTTATATTAATATTAACATTTTTAAAGTGAAATAGATGCATGTATCCTGAGATGAAAAAATTTTCCATGTCATTGTTAAGTGCAAAAGGGATATATTCTATGATTCCATTGATCTATTTTTTTATAGAATATACATATAGCTGTGTGTATAAGAAGTTTCTGGAAGGATGTACCAAAAACAATTAGCAGAGGACTTCTGAGTAGCAGCATTAGTTATCTGAGGAATAAATGAAATATTTACACTTTCTGCATTGTTTGAACTACTTAGAATGTTAGTATGCACTAATTTCAAAACTTTAAAAGATTTGTATTTTTTAATTAGAAAAGAAATTGGTAAGTAGAAAAAAATTGAGGGAAAGGATTGTCTGCCTTAACTTGCTGACTGAGTTTCTCCCTGTTGGCTTTTATTTTTAAAAGTACAAACCTCCAAAATCACAAATTAAGCATCTCACTCTTTTATCACTACCTTTTGTTTTCCGATTTTATTTGCTGCCATGGAAACATCACTGGCTTTTAGTCCCTTGACACCTCTATATTCTCTGTCCCTCTACCAGGCCTTTCCTCTCTTCACTTCCTTTCGTATCCAGCTGGGATTACTGGTCAATCGTTACACCTACCCCTCAAAAATATTTTCTGTGTATATGAATAAAATGAGCTATGTCTAAGATTTGCTTTAAAATAATCCATCAGAGGGCAAAGGAGTGAAGAGTGGGGAGGTTTGTATTAGTCACATGTTGATGATTTTTTCTTCAGACAAGGTTTCAGATACATGGGGTTCTTTATACTATTCTTTCTATTTCAAGATACATTTGAATTTTTCCCTAATATAATTTTTACATAAATGAATCATACAATACTCTCATTTCCTGGGCTGTCTCCTTCTTCAACACCATAATGTAGAATAATCCCACATTTAGATGAACCTGATTGGTTAACACTCCCCTGTTTGCTTCTAAGCCGCTGGATACTACTTGAGAGTGCTTCATAACCAGATGAACTTATGTTCCTACAAATTCCTACTCTTCAGCCTCAGATGAGTAACTTCATTGAACATTCCTGTTCTGTATTTTCCTAGAGAAGTCACTCATTAACAACCTAAAATGATTATCTCAAATCTTTTCTTTGATGCTCAAACCTTCAACTTCTCGTTTCCCTGTCTCATTTCAACTGATGAAGCTGCCCTTAAATACCTTGACAGATGCCATTAGAAGGACATTCCTTCATATTCCCATTAGCACATCTACTAAAGCACCAATATTCTCCTACATCCCCTTTCTATTTCAATAGAAAGAATGTCACTTGACAAAATAATTAGACATGTTCTAACTATTGTCTCTTCCTCCTATATTTCTCTTTCCTCCAAGTTCCATTTTTCTCTGTTTTAGTTTCTTCTCTTCCATGATTGAAGCTTTCCTTAAATATCTAGTGATCCTTGAAAGTCAGCACTAAGAAGCTAATTATACAGCTTAAAAATTAATTTTTTAAATCTCTTAGAATATAAAAATTATATTGAAATCTCTATGTTAGAGGTATCTCAAAAGCAGCATATTCAAAGGTAGATTCTTAATTCTTAATTCTTAATCCAAAGCCACATTTCCTTCTATCTACACTTCTCCTTCAATTTTCTCCAATTTGTTAAATAGTGCCACAATATTTTCGGTTGGAACCATCTATATGGGTCTATCTTCTATCTAATTCATAAGTCTCTTTTTTCTCTTTTTTGTATTGTGTGTAATTAAAGGATCATTCATTTATTAACTGAACAATTATTGGCCGAACACCAGATATATAGTAGATACTATCCTAGGCACTATGTATACAATGAACAGTGCTCTTATCATCACACATCTTCTACTTTAGTGGGAAAGCACAGATAATAAAACCCAGGATAAATGGGACGTCATGGTGGTGGTGTTAGGTCAACCTACCAGGAAGGGTCTGAATGAGTAAATAAGAGTTAAACAGGAAATAATTTTAAAAACTAGAAGTCTAGATAGAAGGAATAAGTTCTAGAGTTCTATAGCACAGTAGGGTGACTGTAATTAGAAATAACTTATTGTATATTTTCAAATAGCTAGAAGAGAGGACTTTGAATATTCCCAAGACAAAGAAATGATAAATGTTTAAGCCAATAGATATGCTAATTACCCTGATTTGATCATTATACTTTGTGTACATGTATCAAAATTTCACTCTGTACCCCATAAATATGTATAATTATTACATGTTAATTAAAATAAAATAATAAAATAAAAGTTATAAATCAAAACCAAAAATTTAGAAGATTATAAAACAAATATAAGGAAAACATAACTCATTAAATATTGATTTAATGAAGTAAAGATGAAAAAAGAAAATTAAAATGAATACAAAGACTAGTTCTTTGAGAAAAGACAATAAAATTAGTATTGATAACTTATATAATCAAGAAAGAAAGACAAAAGGCATAAATACACAAAATAAAAAACAATTAGCTAGCCATGTGGAAAGAAAAACTAACCACAAATTGGAGAAATTGCAGTACTTTTAAGAAACTAGCATTTGTATCCCCATAATACTCTGAAATTTTTTAAAAAGTTATGTATATAAATTGAAATGGAGGTAAAATTTACTAGAAATTTTAAAAAATAAACTATTTTGTTCAACTCTATGCATGAGCTTGAAAATCTAGATAAATGTTCCTAGAAAAAATGAAATTTACTAAAATTGACTCTCAGAAAATCTAAGCAGAATAATCATCATAGTTGAACTAGAGAGAAATTTGTCAAGAGACATTTCCCAAAAAGTTCTAGGACCAGCTGTTCACAAGGGAATTCTATCAACTTTTGAAAAGCAGATAATTTCAAGGTTATGTAAATTGTTTCACAGGATCAAAGTTAAAGGAAGTTTCAAAATTTGTTTTATGAAGTATGATTTAGATAGCAAAACCTACCCAACAAAAATTGTCTTTCAGAAAACTGCAAACCAACCCCATCTACCAGTATTTATGCAAAAATAATAAATAAATGTTAGCAAGCAGAGCCAGAATACAGGTTTATTCCATGAAAGTAAAGATGGTTTAATATTAGAAAATGTATCAATATCTCAATATAATTTTCCATATTACTAATACTAAGAAGAATCATATAAGAATGTTCATAAATGTTGAAAAAAGAATAAAATTCAACATTCATTCTTAATTATTTTAAAAATCTTAATAAAATAAGAATAAATGTATGATTTCTTAACATGTTAAAATATATGTATCTCAACATAATAGCCCCCATCATTCTTAAGAAGGAAACATTATTATTTCCATTAAATTCAGGAAAAAAGACAAAGATGTTCTTTTACACCCTACTGACTTACATTATTCCTAGATGCTATCCAACACAACTGGAAAAGAGAAATAAATTTAAAGTATTAAAAAAAATTGGAAGGAAAAAGGTGGAAGTATCATCTGCAGATGATATAATTGTATACTTTAAACCCAAAAGAAGCAACTGAAAATTATTATAAAGAATAAGTGCAAGAAGCACTGAAGGAACAAAACAAAGAGAAACAAAAAAGATAAAATACTAGAACGTCAAAGTTAACAAAAAATGAACAAGATCTATATGGAGACCACTTTAAAATGCGTCACAGGTGTACATCAGGAGACTGAACAGGTAGAAAGGCTACCATGTTGTTGAGTGGACAGTGTCAATGTCATTAGGTAAAACATTTCCCCAAATGAATCTATATTTAGTATAATTTTGAATGCCAAAAAAATTTTAGACAAACTTATGATAAACATTATCTGAAAAAAAATGAAAGAAGAAGAGCCAGAAACATTCTGAAAATGAAAGAGTAGTGATGGAGGATTAATCCCTTGAGATAACAACCACATTATGAAGCTAACATACACAAAACAGCATTGTAGTGGACAATGAATAGCCCACAAAACAGAATGGTCCAGAAAAATGAGAATTTAGTATGTGATAAAAGTGGTGTTGCCAATTAGTAAGGAAATAATGAATTATTCAATAAATTATATTAGAACAGGCTCATGCCTGTAATCCTAGCACTTTGGGGGACCAAGGTGGGAGAATCACTTGAGGCCAGGAGTTCCAGACCAGCCTTAGCAACATAGCAAGATCCCATCTCCACAAAAAATAGAAAAATTAGCTCACCTGGTGGCATTCACCTGCAATCCCAGCTACCCAGAAGGCTGAGACAAGAAGATTGCTTGAACTCACAAGTTTGAGGTTGCAGGGAGCTGTGATGAGCTCCCACTGCACTCTAGCCTGGGCAACAAAGTGAGACCCTGTCTCAATAAATAAATAAATACATAAAAAAATAAAATTAGAACAATTAGCTAGCCATGTGGAAAAAAATAAATTTGGATGCATTTTCCCATATCTTATACTGGTCAAAGGGATCAAAAATTTAATGTTTAAAAAAAGGAACTATTAAATACTAGAAGAAATCTTGGAGATTTCAAAATTCATTTTGAAGTTGGGAAAACCCTTCTAAATATAATTTTTAAAAAGCTTTTAAAAAGCATAAAATAATTTATTATTGTTAGTTTATAATTTATTGATTACATAAAATTAGAAGATACTATGTGGAGAAAATATTCTAAGCAAAGTCAAAAACAATTAAGAAACTGAAAAATAATATTTGCTACTCACATGACAGATAAAAACTGATTTTTCCTAACATACCAAGAACCCATACAAATCAAGACTGAATTTAAAAATTGGCAAAGAATATGAATTGGCAGTTACAGAATATGAAATAAAAATGACCCTTAAGAAATTAAAAGCTTATAAAATGCAAAAGGTATAAAGAACGAAGATTTTAAAATCACCCATTATCCTTCAACCCCAAAACAACTTTCATTAACATTTTTTAAATGTTAATGTGTGTGTATGCGGTTTAATAAGACTGGGTTCATACTAAATATAGGTTTTGTAACCTTTTATTTTTATGTAACATTTTGATGATTATTTCCATTTTTATTAAATTGCTTTCCAAAACCTTCAAAAAAAATTTAGGGATGATCAGCCTGATTTATCACAAGGGAAATAAAAATTAGAACCACTCTGAAATACAATGTTTCACCTATCAGATTCGCAAAGATCAAAAAGTTTGATAACACACTGTGCTGAGGATAATGGGGACCAGGCAATCTGATTAATTGATGGGAGTGGTAATTACTACTACCTCGAGTGCAGTTTAGTAACAGCTACAAAATTATGAATGCACGAACTTTTACTCGACAATTTTACTTGAGTGAATTTATCGTACAGGTAGACTTGAATACGTAAAAGATGACATGTACAAGTTATTTGTTGCAGCGTTGTTCACAACAGGAAAAACAGGAAACTCAAAAAGTTCAATAGACATCCATGTAAAGGTTGAATGTAACCTGCTATACAAAGAAAATAGGGAAGGGAGGAGAAGAAGAAAGGAGGAAAGAAAGAGAAAGTGCAACCGTGTTTATGTGTGGATATGGAATGGCTTCCAAATGTATTATTAATATTAGGTATTAAACATGTTTTAAAAGCAGTGCATACTATCATTTGCATTCAAAAGTGTTTTAAAAAACACTTAAATGTGTGTGCTGGCATATACATAAATTCTCTGTGGAAGAATATGGTAAAAAATTAGTAATATTGTTCTCTTAACTATGTGACTGGGAGATAGGAGGCAGGAGAAAGACTTTTCACTGTATACATCTTTGTATCTTCTGAATTTTCAGTGGTATTAACATATAATCTATTCAAGAAAAGAATAAATAGCAACACTGAGCTGTTTTGCGATATGTGCTACTATGTGTTGAGAATTTACTCACGCTTATTATAGGGCTAACAACATTCATGGCCACCCCTGTGTTTCCATAACTTTGGTTTGTTTCAGGCACGAGCGTCACAAAGATTTTTTTCATGTCTGGTCCATAATTAGCATATGCTATGCGGTAGCAATTCTCAGAAGGCCTGATGCGTGCCGACTTGGATTAAGAGGGGATTTGTTTCTGTGGCCCGATCAATTTAAGAACTTGTCTCTGGAGCCCCAGTCAACAAGTTTCTCGTCAAGCTCTCCTCAAAGCCTTATTTATTTTGTTAATAAGCAATGCGAACCTCCATTTGGAAGTTTTACAATGAGTTTCTACTTTCTGGTTTTGGAATGCAGTAATTTATTTCTAGATGTATGTATCAATTTTGTTATTGAATGTGCCTGTCTTTTAAGCTTTCTAATCTCTTCTGCTTTCATCCATATTCTTACTAAAGTGGTTTAAATGAGCTTTGTTGAATTGCTTTTTATTTCTTTTCTTTTCCTAAACTTAAGATAAAAATTGTTTTATACTGGAAGATGTTCACTGAGGTTTCTAGCAACATAAGGTCTTTGTCTACTTAGCAAGTGCCTGCTTAAGAATGTGAAATGCAGAAAATCATGTCTCTTGTTGAGATATTTATTTTCTATATATTAAACAAAATGTATCTAATTCACCATGACCATTAGAATGATAGGCTCTAGTAAGCTGGGTATTTCATTTCTGCCATATGAGCGATAAAGTAACATATCATTGGCCATTTAGCAGCAAGAATTTGTTCTACTCAGCAGTAGAGCAAGGGTAACCTACAGTTGAGTTGACAAGGACAGATAAAGATACGTGTGAAAAACTAAAGGGGGGGGGAGGGACCAAAGACTAAAAAGATCAACTGAAAAAATGCTGAGGAAATAGTAATTAAGAGAGTGCTCAGAAAGGAAAACTGGGTTGAATCTTAAAGAAAATTGAATTGTTTAACAACAAAAGTAACAGTAACAACAACAAAATAACCACAAGAGCGCAAAGTACATGGTCTATAAGCAAGGAATGGTAAGAATACTGGTGGAGTAGTTAAATTCAAGTTGAAGTTCTAAGTTTTTGTCTTCTACTCCCTGTTTGTCCTTGAGTAAATACCTAACTCGTGCAAATTTTAATTTCCTCATCTATAAAATGAGGCGGGTAATAGTGCTGATCTCACAGAATGTTGCACAACAATAATTAAGATAATGTATGCATGGTAAATAACTGACACAAGGTGACCATACTGGTTATTGAAATGTTGAATCACCAATCACCAGAACTAATGTTGAATCACCAATCTCCAGGACTTGATCCATGATAAAATGTTCTAAGTAAAACTTATTCCACCTATATTGCTATCTGGAAAGAATTAGGTGAAACTTCTGCTGAAATAGAGACACTATTTATTTTTCTTTTCAGGAAAATGCAATGACTCTTCTTAAGGGTCTCATTTTCTGAACTGTAGTGTTGATGGACTTCTACAACGAGATAAATAAAGGCAAAACAGCAAAAAGTAAGAACAACCCTAAAACTCTCAAGTTGGGGAAAGAGAAGCTACAGCTCACTTTATTCTATTCAGGGCTTGTGCTAGACAGCCGGCTCATGACCCAGAGTGGAAAGGGTGCCAGGAGGGAAACCATTCTGAAAGGAAAAAGGTGAACTGCCCTGCAAGTGTGTTAGACAAACGTCATTATTTGTCATCTGATCCTTACCAGGATTTTGCTGTTTATAAAAATAAAAATATTTGGTATTCAAAGCAATGGCATGCTTCCTTGTACCTTAACAAAATGGATTTTGAATAATATAATGGATGCTGAGAAAATTGGTAGGCCTGTTTTGTAAATGCCTTTTCCCATCTCATCATTCTCAGGGGCTGAAGACATTAAGTCAACAACTATCAAAACATAGCTACTGGAAGCTGTAGACAGAGCATCAAAGCCATCAGGAAACCACCCAGGGGAAAATATTTATGGGAAATGATGAGATTCCTCATCAAGCAGCTCTCAACCATCTTAGTTAACAGGTAATTTGGGAAGTACATGTTACACATCACAATTTTTTGCCACTATTTTCTGGTAATGTTGACAGGTTTTATCTTCTTGTGAAATGGCCTGATTACTATAAGTTGTCTATTTTTTTTTATTTTTTTTTTTGAGACAGAGTCTCGTTGTGTTGCCCAGGCTAGGGTGAGTGCCGTGGCACCAGCCTAGCTCACAGCAACCTCAAACTCCTGGGCTCAAGCCATCCTCCTGCCTCAGCCTCCCGAGTAGCTGGGACTACAGGCATGTGCCACCAAGGCCGGCTAATTTTTTCTATATATATTAGATGGCCAATTAATTTCTTTCTATTTATAGTAGAGACGGGGTCTCGCTCTTGCTCAGGCTGGTTTCGAACTCCTGACCTCGAGCAATCCGCCCACCTTGGCTTTCTAGAGTGGTAGGATTACAGGCATGAGCCCGGCCAGAACGTTGTCTTCTTAAAGAGTTTGTTCAGGTGCGGTCACATTCCTGGTCTTACAGGGAGGGAAATAAAAGAACAATTGTTTTCTAGGTAGGTCTGGATCTTGGACAGATAAAGAAACTTCAACATGGAAACAACTCAAGTGTACGTCAATTCATGAGTGGATTATTATAATTTGGTATATGTTTACAATGGAATATTACTCAATTCTAAGAAACCACAGTGAGCTCGAGCTAGCACTGCTTATATTATCCTAGGTTGAGCTTAAGCCAATTACCCAAAGTGAGGTGATACAAGATCAGAATAATGCGCTGCACATGTACTCACCATCAAACTGGTACTGACTGATTAACACTATGGTGCTCAAAGGGTGGTGGTCTTCCCCAGGGATTCAGGGGGTTTGGGGGATTAGTCCCACATCTGAAGGATGCAGTGAGCATTGTGGAGGGGAAGGGCATACCTCTAACCCTTGCTAGGGAGAGGCAAAGATATAAAATGTAACCAAAATGTTAAAAAAAATACCATAAGAAACATTTATCGGGTGTCGGGCAGGTGGGAAGGGGGAGGAGGGGATGGGTATTTACATACATAGTGAGTGCGATGCAAACCATCTGGAGGATGGACGCTTGAAGCTCTGAGTCGAGGGGGGAGGGGAGACAAGGGCAATGTACATAACCTTAATGTTTGTACCCCCATAATATGCTGAAATTAAAAAAAAAAAAAAAAAGAAACTTCAACAAGAGCAGATGGTTGGAGGGGGGAGGTTAGAGAGAACTTGAGGCTTCTTCAGTCAATCCAGCATGTCAAAATGCCATATTTTGGGATAAAATATTTCAAATTTCCTTCACTATACTTCAGTCTTCTACGCTTTATCTCTAAATTGATTTTACATGTGGAGAAAAAAAATAGCATTTCTAATACTGCGACTAAAAATATTATTGGACTCAGAACCAAAAACTGCTTTCCATTAAGGTCAATGACAGAATCCACAGACCCAGATCAAGTGAGATTGTTTCCAGAATAAAAATAAAATGTGTTTTATAGTTTTTGGTGTACAAGTCCTTCAACTAATTGTTTCTTATTCCTAAGTATTTTATTCTTTTAGATGCTGTTGGGTTGGTACTCCGTTCTCAGTTCTTGGTGTGCTCTTGGCCCAAGAATGACCAGACACACTGAAAGCAAGGCAAGAATGAAACGAAGTTTATTGAGGAAGAGCGAGATAGGTTTAGAGAGCAAGCTCAAGATGCATTCACCGTAGGTGGCAAACAGGCCTCCTGTTGTAATAAGAGGCTCTGGCTATGGTCTGGGGTCCTGGTTTGTACTGTCTAGATTGGGCCCTCCTCGTGGTTCAAATGTCACCTTTGAACCACTTTGATGGACAATTAATGACATGATAATTAGCCTTAGGTTACTTTAGGTCATTTTCCAGATCCTATTATGCCTGGGCTGTCTGGCCTGTGGGCTGGGGAATTCCCTGCACACTTTTGCAGATTGGCAGGGCAGTTCTCCTTCCCCCAGGTGTGGCAATTGCTGGAGGCAGCATCAAGGTGGGGCGCCTGCTTTTGTCCCTGGGAGAGCCAGAGATGCCCTGCTATTGACCTCACAATGCTACTGTAAATGGGATTATTTTCTTGATTTACTCATCAGATAGTTCATTGTTGGTATAAAGAAACTACTGATATTTGTATGTTGATTTTGTATCCTGAAATTTTACTGAATTTGCTTATTAGTTCTAATAGATTTTTTGGGGGGGAGTCTTTAGAGTTTTCTACATATAGAATCGTGTCATCTGCAAACAGAGATAATTTTACTTCTTTTTTTCCAATTTTGATGCCCTTTATTTCTTTCTCTTGCCTAATTGCTCTGAGTAGGACTTCCAGGACTATGTTGAATAGAAGTGGCAAGAGTGAATATCTTTGTCTTAATCTTGATCTTAAATGAAAAACTTTCAGCTTTTCATCATTTAGTATGATGCTAGCAATGGGCTTATCATATATGGCTTTTTTTTTTTTATGAGACAGAGTCTTACTCTGTTGCCCTGGCTAGAGTGTTGTGGCATTAACCTAGCTCGCAGCAACATGAAACTCCTGAGCTCAAGTGATTATCCTGCCTCAGCCTCCCTAGTAGCTGGGACCATAGGCATGTGCCACCATGCTCGGCTAATTTTTATATATTTTTTTAGTTGTCCAGCTAATTTCTTCCTATTTTTTTGGTAGAGACAGGGTCTCATTCTTGCTGGCTGGTCTCAGCTCAGGCTGGTCTCAAACTCCTAAGCTCAAACGATCCGTCCACCTTGGCCTCCCGGAGTGCTAGGGTTGCAGCCATGAGCCATCACACCAGGCCATATATGGCTCTTTTTACATTGAAGTATATTCCACTGTAAAGGAAAATAAAAATCTCAGGATCACCGCCCACCCAATTCCTTATGCAAAAGGGAAGGAGGCTGAATCATATGATACCCTGTTGCAGCAGTGTGTACAGCTAGTGTTACAGCCCTTGTTACAGCTCTTTTGACCGGGGAAAGAACCAAGCGCACATGAAGAGTCGGAGAACAGCCTTTATTCTTCCACAGCAGACTCAGCACACCTAGTGTTACAGCTCTCTTCATGTCTTCCGATGTTCTCCCTCTTCTTGCCCTTCTGCCCCTGCTTTTATATCCTTGGTAGGGCTCAAGAAGCATCCAATCAACTACAAGCTCTAACATCCAATCAAAAACAGTGGGATTCAAAAATTACCCAATCAGGATCACGCAAGCAGCAAGGCCAGAAACAGGCCCTGGCACTCGGGGTCCCTGCGGCACAAGGGGGTCCCAGCGAGGCTGTGAGCCCTGGGGGTCCCGGCCCCAGCAGTGTGCCTCTAACCGGCCACACGCAGCACTGGCCTCGCAGATGCGGAACTACGAGGAGGCGGCAATCGGCCGGTCCCTGGGATCGACATTTTCCGCATCAACCCCATTCCAAATGAATAGCTGTTATTAACATTATTCATCAGCCAGATCCCCATGGAAAGGTAAAAGGCAAAGGACTGTCCCCCACAGATCATTTCATTCATAAGGAAATTCCTTGCTGGCTCCCGTAAGCAACGACATGCAAATTGTAACTTTGGGTCTACAGACCAAGTCTAGCTCCTAATGCTAAAGTTTGTTTGAGACCACACTAATAATGTTGATTACAGGTCTATCTTCCCAGATGCAGAACAGAGACAAGACAAGATCAAATACTTTTCCACCCATCCAGGGACATCTGGATTATTGATGCTTCTTCCTTCACTCCCTTTTCTCTTTTATTTTTTTTATTTTTATTTTTTTTTTGAGACAGAGTCTCACTTTGTTGCCCAGGCTAGAGTGAGTGCTATAGCATTAGCCTAGCTCACAGCAACCTCAAACTCCTGGGCTCAAGCAATCCTGCTGCCTCAGCCTCCCAGGTAGCTGGGACTACAGGCATGCGCCACCATGCCCGGCTAATTTTATATATATATATTAGTTGGCCAATTAATTTCTTTCTATTTATAGTAGAGACGGGGTCTCCCTCTTGCTCAGGCTGGTTTCGAACTCCTGACCTTGAGCAATCTGCCCGCCTCGGCCTCCCAGAGTGCTAGGATTACAGGTGTGAGCCACCGTGCCCAGCCCCTTTTCTCTTTTAATGTTCTCCTTATCTTAGGTAAGCTATAGATTTTCTTTGTCTCACAGGAATGTAACTATTTTGTCTCACTGCCCACTCCTCTACTGCTCTGTTTTTCTGTTTGCCCTATTCCTCTTTAAAACTACATTTCCCAAGTTCCACTTGAGAAAAACAGCCACGGGTTTGTCTGTGGCTTGTGTTTTCCTGAGCGCATTTCCAACTTTGGCTTAATAGATCTTCATTGATGGAGATTTTTGCCTCAGTGACTTATTTTGAGTCATGACCTTCTAAGCCTAATTTGCTGAGGGTTTTGATCAGGAAAGGGTGTTGGATTTTGTCAAATGCTTTTTCTGCATCTATTGAGATGATCATACAATTTTTTTCCTACATTTGGTTAATGTAGTGTATAACGTTTATTGATTTTTATATGTTGGATTATCCTTACATCTCAAGGATCGATCCTGCTTGATTATGGTGTTGTTTCTGTGCTATTGAATTCTTTTCTTTTTTCAGCATATCATGGGGGTACTTGAATTATTTTTGTAGTATTTTATTGAGGATTTTTGTGTCTATGCTCATCAGAGATATTGGCCTGTAGTTTTCTTGTAATATCTTTGTCTGGCTTTGGTGTCAGGGCAATGCTGGCTTTATAAATTAGTTTGTTAAGTGTTTTCTCTTCTTCTATTTTTTTAGAAGAATTTTTAAAGTACTGGTACTATTTCTTCTTCAAATGTTTCATAGAATTCATCTGTGAAGCCATCTGGTCCCGGACTTTTTCTTTGTTGGGAGGTTTTCGATTACTGATTCTATCTCCTTACTTGTTTGTCTATTCAAGCTTTCAATTTCTTCTTGATTCAACCTTGGTGGTGGGGCTATATGTTTCTAGAAATTTATCCATTTCAAATTTGTTGGTGTATAACTGTTTATAATAGTCTCATAATTCTTTTCATTTCTGAGGCATCCATTGCAGTGTCTCCTCTTTCATTTCTGATGTTATTTATTTGAGTGTTTTTCCTTCCTGGTGAGTCTAATTAAGGGTTTGTCAAATTATTTTACCTTTTCAAGAAACCAACTCTTAGTTTTGATTTTTAAATTGTTTTTCTATTTTCTATTTCATTTACTTCTGCTCTAATCTTATTATTTCTTTCCTTCTGCTAAATTTAGGCTTAGTTTGTCCTTCTTTTTCTAATTCCTTGAAAAATAAAGTTAGGTTGTTTCTTTAAGATTTTTTTTACATAGGTGTTTATCACTATAAACGTCTCTCTTAGTGCTGCTTTTGTTGCATTTCACAAGTTTTGGTATGTTGTCTTTTCAGTTTCATTTATCTCAAGATATTTTTAAATTTCCCTTTGATTTATTCTTTGAAACATTGACAAAGGAAATTGAAAAAGACACAAACAAATGAAAATATATTCCATGTTCATGGATTAGAAGAATTAATACTGTCAAAATGTCCATACTATCCAAAGTGATCAACAGATTCAATGCAATCCCTATCAAAATCCCACAGGCATTTTTTACAGATATAAAAAAAATCCTAAAATTCATATAGAACCACAAGAAACCTCTAATATCCAAAGCAATCATGAGCAAGAAGAAGAAAACAGCAAACATCAAAATTCCTGATTTCAAAATATATTACATATCTACAGTAATAAATACAGTACAATACTGGCATGAAAACATACATATCAACCAATGGAATAGAGTGTCAGGAAATGAACCCACAAACTTATACTAATTTTTGACAAGAAGTGCAAGAATATACAATGAGAAAAAGATAGTATTTTCAGTAAATGGTGTTGGAAAACTAGACACCCACATTCAGAAGAATGAAATTGGACACTTATTTTATACCATACACAAAAAAATCAATTTAAAATGGATTAAAGACCTGAAACTGTAAACCTCATAAAAGAATACATGGAAAAATCTTATTGGGATAGGCCTTGGCAATGATTTCTTGGATATGACACCAAAAGCACAGGCAACAAAAGCAAAAATAGACAAATGGCACTGCATCAAATTAAAAACTTCTGCAGAGAAAAGGAAATAATCAGCAAAGTGAAAGGAAAACCTACTGAATGGGAGAAAGTATCTGCAAACCGTATATCTGAATAAGGAATAATAGCCAAAATATACAAAGAACTCCTACAACTCAATAGCAAAAAATAATAATAATAATAACTTGATTTAAAAATGGGCAAAAGGCTTGAATATACGTGTCTTTTTAAATTTTGAACGCAGGATTAACATATTGAATATACATTTATTCAAAGAAAACATACAAATGGCCAACAGGCATATGGAAAGATACTGAACATCACTAACCATTAGGGAAATCCAAATCAAAACTACAATGATATATTATCTGTTAAAATGGATGGCTATTATGAAAAAAAGGAAAGAAAGAAAAGAAAACTAATGTTGACAGGATGTAGAGAAAAGGAAACTCTTGTATATTGCTGGTGGGAATGTAAATTGGTACAGGCACTATGGAAAACAGTATAGAAGTTCCTGAGAAAATTAAAAGTAGAACTACTATACGATCCAGCAATCCTGCTTCTTGATATATATCCAAAGGAAACAAAATCACTATCTATAAGAAACATCTGCACTCTCATGTTCATTGTACCATTACTTATGATACCCAAGATATGGAAACAACCTAAGTGTCTGTCAACAGATGAGTGGATAAGAAAAATGTGTGTGTACACACACATACACACACACACACACACACTGGAATAGAATAGTATTCAGCCTTATAAAGAAATCCTGTCATATGCAACAACATGGATGAACCTTAAGAACATTATGCTGATTGATGTAAATCAGAAACAGAAGAACAAATACTACATGATGTCACTTAAATTACAAATCTAAAATAGTCAAAAGTCATAGAAGCAGAGAGTAGAATGGTGGTTACCAGGGGCTGAGAGAAGGAGGAATAGGGGAGGTATTGGTCAAAATGTACAAAGTTTCAGTTATACAAAATGAATAATCCCTAGAAATCTTCTGTACAGCATAGTGCATATAGTTTACAGCATTTTATTGTGTACTGCTTTAAATTTTGTTTAAAAAGTAGATCTTATGTTAAATATACTTATCACAAAACAAGAAGGAAGGAAGAAAATTTTAGAAGAAGTGATTATGTTTTTGGCATTGTTTATGATGATGGTTTCACAGTTATATACATGTCTCCAAACTTATCAAGGTGTAGACATTAAATACGTATGCCTTTTTGTGTGTCAGTCATACCTCAATTTTTAAAAATCAAGTGTATTTTATTTTCTTATAATCCATTATTTACTCAGTAGTATTCAAGAGTTTAGTTTGGTTTGTAATAATTATACTCAATTGCCTTCTTTTACATTGTCTAGACTCTCCCTCCCTCCAAAAAAGGTAAGCTTATGCTATACTACTTCCTCAAAGTAACTCAGTTTTTTAATCAGCTACTACCAATTAGATTTAATCTATCTTTTTTTTTTCCCTCTAGAAGCAACTTTCTCAAACCCTTCATCCTCTTACTCCAATCAACCAATTGGAAATTCCTTCACTGAATGTCTGGATTATATCCACCAACTATTTCCTAGATCTCATGTCATACTCTTTAATTATTTTTGTGCTTTCCTACTGGAACACACCCTCAGGTAACTCCTTCAGAAAGGTTGCCTGAGAACGTAAACTCTCTCAGTCATTGAATGTTGAGAAATATTTTTATTTTGCCCTCACTCTTAATTGGTACTTTGGTGGAGTATGCAATTTAGGTCTAAAATCATTCCCCTTAAAAACTTACAAGAAATGTCATTATTTTCCAGCATTCATTGTTACTAATTGGAAGTCTGAAAGCAATATGTGTCGTTGTTCCTTTGTAGGTTTTAGTATGTTTTTCCTTCAGAAGTTTCTAGAGTCTTCTCTTTATCTTTGGTGATTCAGTAGTATTGCACAACTACATATAACACAAATCTAGCTATAGTAATATAATGCCTAATATTTTTAATGTAACAGGAAGTCTAGAGGCTGGAGAAAATGCTCCAGGATGTCATGAAGGACCTAGGATCCTTCTAGCTTCTTGTCCTGCCACCCTTATCATATTGCTTATGCTCTTGTTCATTGTCACAGAATGGCTTCTCCACATGGAGGCATAACATCTACATCCCTGGTGGAATTGGGTCACATGGACACCCCTTCAAGGAAATCTGTAGGAGAAATTATTTTTAACTGTGCACACTTTCACTAAACAAAATCAGCATTCTTGTAATGAGAAAGAGGGGAGAACATGCATGTCTTAGTCAACTAGTAGTGAATGCCCCATTGATAAATTCAAGGCTTATCAATCAAAAGACCATGTTTTTCATCAGCACTGAAATTTTTTCACCTATTTTTAAAAGACAATGACTTTCTCTCCATTCTCTAATCTCACTACCTAAAACTCCTTTCAGTAAGATCTTAAGCCTGCTAGGTTAAACAACTGCGTCTCTCATCTTTTCCCTCGTCTTTTTTGATTATTGAATTTTGCCATGAATTCTGAGACTTCCTCTTATTTTTACTGTAATTGTATTACTTAATTTTAAATCATGCTTTAAATTTTCAGAAACCTCTTGTTTCTTTTTTTACTTTGTTCTTAATTGACACATAATAATTATACATATTTATGGGGTATAATGTGATGTTTCAATACATGGATATATTGTGTAATAAGTGATCAAATATTATAAATGATGAATATTTAACATGTCCATCATCTCAAACATTTATCATTTCTTCATGGTGAGAATATTCACAAATCCCTTTTCTAGCTATTTGGAAAAATATAACACAATATTGTTAATCATAGTCATCTTACTATGTAATAGAATACCAAAACTAATTCCTCCTATCTAACTGCAACTTTGTACCCATTGACCAATCTGTCCTCAACCTCCCATTTCTCCATCTCCCCTACTCTCCCCATCTTCTGGTAACTGCTATTCTACTCTCTACTTCTTTTTATTAATTTTATATTTTAATCAACAAATAATTATGCATATTATGGAATACATAGTGATGTTTTGATACATATAATGTATAGTGATCAGATCAGAATAATTAGTATATCCATCATCTCAAACATTTATCATTTCTTTGTGTTAGGAACATTCAATATCCTCCTTCCAGTTATTTGAAACTATTATTGTTAACTATAGTCATCCTACAGTGGCATAGAACACAAGAACTTATTCCTCCTATCTGGCTGTAATTTTGTATCCTTTAATGAATCTCTTCCTACCCTCCCTTCCTCCTACCCTTCTCAACCTCTAGTATCCTCTTTTGTACTTTTTCCTTCTATGAGATCAATTTTTTTTTTTTTTAGCTTCCACATGTAAGTGAGAACATGTGGTGTTTAACTTTCTGTTCCTGGCTTATTTCACTTAAATTAATGTCCTCCAGTTCCATCCATGCTGCCACGAATAGCAAGATTTCATTATTTTTTATACCTGAATAGTATTCTATTGTGGATATATACACATTTTCTTTATCCATTTAACTGTTGTGGGACACTTAGGTTGATTCCATATCTTGGCTATTGTGAATAGTGCTGTAATAAATATGGAGGTGCAGGTGTAGTTTGATATATTGATTTTCTCTCCTTTGGATAAATTCCCAACAGTGGGATTTCTGGGTCATATGGTAGTTCTATTTGTAGTTTTTTGAGGAACATTCTCCATAGTGGTTGTACTAATTTACCTTCTCACCAACAGTATATAAAAGAATTCCATTTTCTCTTTATTCTCATCAGCATTCTTTGTTATTTTTTTATTATAGCTATTCTAACTGGACCGAGATGATACCTCACTGTGGCTTTGATTTGCATTTCCCTGATGATTAGTGATGTTGAACATTGTTTCATATATTTGTTCATCATTTGTATGTCTTCTTTTGAGAAATGTCTGTTCAAATCATTTGCCCATTTCTTAATCAGACTTTTTGTTTTTTTACTGTTGAGATGTTTGAGTTCCTTATATATCTAGATATTAATCCCTTGCCAGATGACCTAATCTCTATTTCTATGAGATCAACTTTTTCAGATTCCACATATTAGTGTGATCATGCAGTATTTTTCTTTCTGTGCCTGATTTATTTAATTTAACATAATGTCTTCTGGTTTCATCCATGTTGCTGCAAATAACAGGGTTTCATTCTTTTCATGGCTAACTAGTATTCCATGGTGTTTAAATATATCACATTTTCTTCATCCATTCATCCATTGATGGACACTTGGTTGATTCCTCATCTTGGCTATTGTGAATAGTGCTGCAATAAACATGAACTTACTGATATCTCTTAGAGATAATGATTTCATTTTTTAAAAAGTATATACCCAGTAATAGGGTTGCTGAATCAAATGGCAGTTCTATTTTTAATTTTTGGGGAACCTCTTTACTGCTTTCCATAGTGGCTGTGTTAATTTACATTCTTACCTTATTGTTTCTTAATTGCTTTTTTTTCACAAGGCCCGTCACTTCAGAATTAATTGCTTATTTTTAATAAAATCTTTTTATTATTTTATGGATGCAATATCTTCTCTGCCTTCTCTGAGGATACAAATTTGAATTTTTGAAGCATTCTTCTTTGACTTTTATGTCTAGAGGGGTCATTTATTCTTAGTGTTTATCTTGGTCTTTTTCTTTCAGGCTGGGGATTTTGTTCCTATTTTTAATAATCCTTGATTACTAATTCATGAAGGAAAACAAAAGGCTGTTTGGGGTAAGTAGGTATTATTCTGCATTAAAACATTTTCCTGAATGGAAAGGCTGATTGGGAGCTCTGTTTTGTAACTGGGCCACCTTGATGGGCTGGCTCCTCTTTTAGTTATGTGTGTGACATAAGCCTTGAAATTCAAAATGCTGTAATAAAAAAAGGATTTAATCTATGTGTAAACATCTACACTAGAAGCCCTAGTTTTCCTTGGAAATGTATTTAATTTCTCTAGAAAATAATTGCCAATATGGGGACTGCCAATGGCTCTGTGTGCAGTAGTGTAGAAGGGGTTGGAAGGGATCAACAGTGGTTATATGGCAGACAGAATGTCCGTGATGCCTCTGGTTCTGCCCCATGCCTCACTCTCGGTATCCAAAGCCAGGAACTCTGCCTCCAAGGCTCTGCAAGTTCCCAGCAGGCTGACCAGCTATCACCTTCCCAGAGGCCCACCGTGTGTGTATTCGAGCACTCTCTACTCCATTCCATCCACAGAGTGCTGCCACTGATGACCCACAACCAAGAAATAGGATGAAATCTCTAGTCTGCTCTTGGCCGTCCTCACTCCTCTCTCTTCAATACTATGAGATTATTTATCCTCCATAGTGTCTCAGAAGAAAAGAAAGGCAAACACAATACAAACAAATATCCAATCCGAAAACTTATAATCTTTTTATCACACAAGAACCTCTAGGTCTATTTCAGAAGCTTAAAATTTGTTGCCTAAAATGTGTTTATCTTGGACAATCTTGTATTGCACAAATATTCATTTGGGGCCCTAAAAATCTCCCAAACGGGCTCTGTTGAGGAAATTTTTGAATTGGAGCACAAACTCCATTGATCACAGGCTGATCTTATTTTTGTTTTATGCTGGTGTGCTTTCTCTCCTGCCAAGAAACCTGCTAATTTCATTATGTGACCCCTTTGGGAAAATTTATCAATCCCTCAAACTTATTAAACAGAGGCAGCTTCCAATTATTTTTTCTTATTGGCAAAGATTTGTTTCATAGAAAATTTCCAGAAAGCTTAAGTTGGTGAAAGCTGATTATTGACCCATAAATGAAAGGTTTTTCTCAATATGCTAAGTGGTCAGGATACTTAAAAAAAACATCTGTATGAGACCTTTCAGCAGGTACTCTACACAGCTATGTCCTTCGCCATTATCCCAGGAATTTTTTTTTCATAAGCACATAGCAACAAGCACAGAAAAGATAAAAGTAGATTTAGGACACCTTAGCCAACTCTAGCTTGTATGTCAAGTAGGTAAGAAGACACAGTGGCAGATTCCTGGGAACACTTGCACCTGTATCACCATGGAGACCCTCTTCCAACCAAGGAATAATGGGATTCTAACGAGGAAGGCTGCTGTACAACAAACATAGCTGAGCACAGAGATGGAGCTGCTGGCATCAGATGGGTGGGCAAGAGAAGGGACAGTCCAAGACAGAAGAATAGGTGACATGCTGAACAAAAGTGTCATGGTGAGAAGAAAATGGGTTTCAGGCAGTGACTCTGCCTAGAGACCAGCCCAAATCACCTTCCACCTTTACTTAGCAGCCAGGCTCAAAGCAGGAGGGGCAATCTTGAGTAGGATGAGTGTGATATGAAATGAGTCATTTTACCCAGAATTATGTTTTCACCCATAAGGCGAATGGGGAGGGGAATGGGGCAAGATGGAAATTAAATTAATTACTTTTCAAATGTACATTGCTTTTTTATACAGTTGGTTTGTAAATTGAAAAATTAATCCTTACTTTATGTGTGAGCTCATCTGGGATGTTGAAATAGCCTCCTGGTGCACATCTGCACATAGACCAATCCTAAACAATGGACTAGAATTTGGAGTAAAATCATCTCCAGACAAGAGCCAGGACCAATGAGAGATGAAAGGCCCAAGAAGCAGTGAGAATAGATGAAATGAACCCTCACTGCTGATGTCAGAATTAGGAATGAGTTATGACGAGGCTGAGTTTGAAAGAGAACTGCAAAATATTAAAATGCCCATGGTGGGTCCATTATGCACTCTTCTCTTTCCCTGCAAGCTGTTTCTGAAAAGTCTCCTCCACTCTAAGCATTCAAGTTCCCAACAAGCCAATGGCTTCCAAACTTGTGTTATCCAATAACTCACTCCTGATTCCCAGAACTCTCTACCCTCCAACAACCCCTTCTCCTGTATATCTTCTTTGGACCCAAATTTTTGCTAAACTAATGGCTCTGTCTCTAGCTATCCTCTGCCTTACAAATAAAAGCTCTTCCATTCTAAGAACTATAATGGGCTGGCATTTGTAGCTGAGATTAAAAATAACCCCCTACTAAACTGCCTGTGAGGTGTGGTTTCCTGAGAACCTGCAGGCCTCGGGAATGCAAATCAGAGAGTGATCCAATTGCCACCAACGCTTAACCAGGGAAAACTGCTGTTTGCATCTGCACTCCCGATCAGCAGTGGCTGCAAATAAATCATTGGCTAACTCAAACCAGAACCCAGGCACAGATTGAAAAAGTTCAAGTGGAGGTGGATTTGGAAAGAGGAATGAAAAGGACAGAGCTCTGGAAATTGGGAGAAATGAGTCCATGTCACTGTCAAGATGGAAGGGTGGGCAATATATTCTCACGTGTCTAACCCTAAGCTGATTTAAATTTCATCCACAACTCCTCTATTCAAGCTAACTGTAAGAAGGGTGGGAAATGCAAGGAACTCCCTGCCATGTTTTTGGAGCATTCCTGTGTCTGCCCCAGTATCTCCCTTTTTCTGCTGAAATAAAAGCCCTTTCTCTTACTCAAGAAATGTGGAAAAGGTGCTCACTATTAAACTGGAACTAATCAATGAGGACATGTGTGCACAGAGGGAAGTAAAACTCAGTGGAAATCGACAGGGTGTGGAAGGGGGAGGAAGGCAGGGGCAAAAACCTACCTAATGGGCACGATGGACAGTATTTGGGTGATGGACACACCTATAGCTGGAACTCGAGTATCACAAAAATGCCCCTTGTAACCTCTAACATTTGTATCCCCTTAGTATTTTGAAACTTAGAAAAGAAAGAAATGTGGGAAAGGAAGAAAAGGAGAAGAAAGGGATATATTTTTATTTATTCTCTCATTTTTCTACTAATTAGTTGCCTAACTCTTCAACTTGAACTCCCTACTTGACCCCAACTCAAATACAGCAGGTGGCATTAGCTTCTTTAGGGATCATACAGATATGGCACCCTCTTTTTCAGAAACTTAGGGGTTGACCTTTGTCAAAAAATAAAACAACCCTCTTGATCATTATAGACTTGGGGTCTTGGTTTGAGGACAAATGAAAGATAGCATTGAGAACAAAGAAAAGCAAATAGTTAAAGTATGTAAACATATCAATTGAAACCTACTCTGCACCTAGATTCTTTACATTTAACATTCATTGCACCCATCCAAGTTCCAGGCACCTTATAATGGACACATTTGCAAGCTACAGCATGACACAAAGAGCATTTACGAAATGAAAGAGCACCAATCCCTTCTGAGTATCACCTAATGTAGAGAAACACTCTCCCTCTTCAAAAAATACAACTACAGAGGACAAGAATTTAAGTATCAAACATATGGATAGATGATGGGAAGCTAGCCTCCAGAAAGAGAGGAAGAAAGTGATCCTAAGGCAGGTAGCAGAGGCAGGACGCACAGGGCTCTTTGGTTTTTACTGCATTTATGCACATGATCGCTGTGAGCTGACTGGTAAGAAACAGAGTTGCACACGCCACCTTCATGGTAACATTTTTTTACCCTCTCATAGGATAAGAATAGAATTCCTCCCCACCACAAACCTCAAAAGAGATCTGGCACCCAATTAGCCTACCTGCTCTCTCTGTCACCACCCAAATCCTCAGAGACCCTCACAGATTTAACTTCCTCCACAATCTCAGATGCCATTTTTTGAAGTAAGTTCATAGGATAGTACACACAAGCACAAAACAAAAAGGCAAGTCTTCATTTCTTTCCTCTTTCCTTCCTTTCTCTCTTCCCTCTTTCCTTCTGTCTCTCTTTTCTTTTCACTTTGCTTTCTTCTACCTTCTTTCCTTCCCTTTCTCTTTCCTTTCCTTCAACAAATTATTTATTGATAGCCTAACATTAGACAGACACAACTCTTTAATTTAGAAAATAAGACTTTACTAGATGCAATGTAAAAGTAAAAAGCACTTGCTCCCAGGTAGACAGGGACAAATACTTTGAGAGAGACAGAATCCAGCTGCAGTTAGGTACTTCTGCCCAACCACCTGAGCAAAACATATTGTGCCCTGGGTCCTTTTCTTTGACAGATAATCCTATGTAAGATTTGGGGCATGAAGGCAGCATGCACCCACAGGGGTAAGAATAATACATAAACAATGTCTTACTTTCAATATCTGCAATACACCTGGAGTAGAGTTTTGAAAGTTCATTCCTAAAAAAGAAAGGGGGGGGGGGGCAAAAAAGAAAGTTAATTCCTATTTAGGACCTAGAGATAGGTTAATTCTGCTTAACTCTCTTCACTCCTCCCTTCCTCCCCCATGTCAGTCTCTTTCATGGCTCTGTTCTCTGGACCTGAAGCTTTGTTGAGGATTGAGCCCTATTTTCTGGCTTTATATTTCCCTCAGGCTTGGAAAGCACGAAATACCCATTTGTTTAATTGCATTATCTTCATTATCTGCTGGACCTTATCTTGACTACTCCATTCCATTCACATATACTCGCCAACGTCTCATCTCGTTCTCTGCACGTAACACACAACCATTTTTGATGCTCCATAATCTCCCCTCCCAACAAAGCAAAAACAAAAAAAACAAACAAAAATTCCAAATCAGGTCAGGCGCGTTGGCTCACACCTGTAATCCTAGCACTCTGGGAGGCCGAGGTGGGCGGATTGCTCAAGGTCAGGAGTTCGAAACCAGCCTGAGCAAGAGCGAGACCCCGTCTCTACTATAAATAGAAAGAAATTAATTGGCCAACTAAAAATATATATACAAGAAAATTGGCCGGGCATGGTGGCGCATGTCTGTAGTCCCAGCTACTCTGGAGGCTGAGGCAGAAGGATCGCTTGAGCCCAGGAGTTTGAGGTTGCTGTGAGCTAGGCTGAAGCCACGGCACTCACTCTAGACTGGGCAACAAAGTGAGACTCTGTCTCAAAAAAAAAAAAAAAAAAAAATTCCAAATCACTATATCTGCCTTTGTCGAAGAACTATGAATAGAATATGTTTGTCATTTTTGAATTCTTAAAATAGTCTTTATAATTATATATAAATATTTCACACCTAATCGAAAGCCATAGGTAATTTTGGTTTCAGATTAATGATTGCCACTCAAAACTTTCAGTCTTTGTGGGTAAACTGCCCAGCTGTGTGCTTCTGGGTCCCAGGCATGAGAGGAGAAGTTGGGGATTACATATCTGATCAGTGTCCTCAAGAAACCCAGGGAAGTTTCCTGGTTGTAGCTTTCGAGTCCGGGCCACCCATACATACATTCACACACTGGGAAGCATTTTAACGTCTGATTCTTCGCTGCAGAGCTGCAAGCTGTACCCCTCTCCCTTTGGTGGCCACATGTCCCAGTGTTTCCTGCCAGCACAGATTTAAAATATTGTCTACTTATTCTTCCCTCATGAGAATGTTGGTGGCTATCAATCCAGATCTTTCTATCTTTGTCCCAGTCTTCTCTCTTCACTCTTTCCTCTACCTCTTCCCCCACATTTCTAGGTAATAGAAAAATATCCAGTGTTCCTGGGAAAGGAGAAAACAAGTGGACTTCCCAAGGCCTCTCTGCCTCCAGGTACCAACTAGCTCAACCTGCAGCAACCTCACCCTCTCTAGGAAGATCTTCCCAGTCCCAGGGGTGGGAGGTGTGGGGGTGACACAATAGAGTTTTGAAATCTCCTCTCCCCCACAATCATCTTGTTCCAGGTTTATTCAATAAACCAGATTCTATGAGGTGCTATGAAGGATAACATCTTCTCTTTCCATCATTGCCTTTGTTTGTACTGTTCCAGAGCTCCTTTCTCCAGCCATGAGCAACCTTCCAGGTAGGGCCCATGGCTTTCCAGATATGCTATAAATTAAAACAGCATTATTTTCAGACAAAGAAAAAAAAAAGTCCAGTTCTACTTTAATCAAAACCATTATCTCCCATCTCATTTAAAGGTTCGCTCCTCTCTCCAGCCAGGCTTGAGCCACAGAGCTCGATTCCAGTTCCAGCAAACAGCCATTCTTTTATCTTATCTCGCTTATCTTATCTGATTTGCTTTTCTCTCCCTCCTTTCCCTACTTGCTCCACTGTTGCCAGTTCCTGGAAGGGGTTGTGAGGAGGAAGTAAACAGCGTAGGGAATAACTTAGCTAGTGGTGATGTGATGTGTTGTGGCCACTCAACGCCCTGTGGCGGACATGTGCCCAAATACTGACTGTCACAGACAGAATAATGCCCCCAAGATATCCACCTCCTAAGGTTTAGAACTTGGGATGGAGAGGATTCCAGATTATCCACCTGGACCCAATCTAATACAAAGGGCCTTTATAAGAGGGAGGCAGGAAGGTCAGAGTCAGAGAAGTAACGTAGCAGTGGGATTGGAGGTCCCAGTGATGCCATGGCTGGCTGGGAGCTGCCAGCCACGAAGTAAGGGTAGCTGGAAAAGCTGGAAGGGGCAAGGAAGGGGATTCTCTGGGGAGCTCCTGGAAGGAACGCAGCCCTGCCAACACCCTCATCACAGCACTTGTTGGACTTCTGTCCTCCCTCTAGAACTATAAGGTAATAAATTTGTGTTGTTTTGCACTGTTAAATTTGTGGTACTTTTTTACAACAGCCATAGAAAACTGATACACTGACTCCCTCATGAGACACTCCATGGGTTTTCCAGAGCTCCATAGCAGGACCCTTGGCAATGCGTCTTTCTTAAAAGCAGTGTTTCTCAACCAGGGATGATGTTTGCCCTCCAGGGGGAACTTGATAAGGTCTAGAGACATCCAAAACCATCATGACTGGAGGAATGGCACTAGCATCTAGTGGGTAAAGGCCAGAGATCCTGCTAAACAAACTACAAGGCACAGGAAGCCCTCACAGTGAAAAACTATCTGGTCCAAAATGCCAATAGTGCCAAGGTTGAAACCCCCTTTTTTAAAACAGGCAACTCTTTGACTTCTTATAATTCTCTTTCTTATCCAACAAGCAGCTGTCTTCAAGAGGATTCTTGCAAAATAACTTGAGGCTGGTTAACTTCAACAGCATGTACCTGGAAGAGAAAGCATTCCCCTTTTTTGTTCCTCCAAAGGCTAGACTGTCAGGCAGCCCTCACACACTTACTCTTTTTGCTCTGCCACCAGAGGAAGCACCAGGAAGTCCCTTGCCTTTAGGTTCCAGCAGGCAAGAGTCGGGCATCAACCTCTAGATTGATCTTGCTCTCCAAAACAAGGGGCTTCGCTCTCAGCTAGGGGCAATTTTGTCCTCCCCAGGAGACATTTCGTTATGTCTGGAAACGTTTTTGGCTGGCAGAACTTGGGCAGGGCAAGGGGGAAGGGAAGTTTGTGCTGACATCTAGTGGGTAGAGGCCAAGGATGCTGCTAAACATCCGACAGGGCACGGGACAGCCGCCACAACAAAGATTTATCCAGCCCCAAACATCAGTGATGCTGAGGCTGAGAAACCTGGCCAAGGAGATCCATGTTAGGCTCTCCAGGAACTGTCCTGTGCTCTGCCCAGGCAGCAACACGGGGAAGCCTGTGAGCCAGGAGCTGGCTCTACCAAGTGTGGTAACTCTGCCAGTGCCTCTCTGGATGCTCCCAACCTTACTTGTCTTTGTGGGGGAGGGGGGAAGATAAGCATTCTAGAGAAAGGGATAGGAAAAGCTGCTCCCTTCTTATGCACATTCCCTTGGAAAAATCCTCTCTCTTACGTAGGTTGGTGTCCCGACCCGCGGGACCTTCTGTTACTCGCGGGGGCGAGGGGGACCGTGCCTGAAAGAGATGGGCGAGAGAAAGAAACGAGACCAAGCGAATGGTTGTCAAGGTCTACTTTACTTGGATTTTTAGTAGGTTTTATATACAGAAAACAAGGAAGTAGAAACAGAAAAATAGAGTAGGGGGATGATGAGGCTTGGGTGTGGGCTAATCAGCCCCAATCAGCATCTCAATGGCACCGAAAGCTGTAATGCATTCTTCTCGGAACTATAGCTGGAGGGCTGGGTGCTATTTTCATCTTAGGCTATTTTTCGTGCGTAGGACAAGTCAGGACAAGTCGTTGGAATGTGGAGGGTCTTAGTCTCCAACAGGTTGGCGGCGGCAGGAGATGAATTTAGGATCCCCTCTCTAGGTTCTCTAGATTAAGTGGCCACTTATCACTAATTGTATTCAATTTGGATGGTTTAGCAAAACCTTCAAGAGCCCCACTTAATACCTGGTTAATTATCTTTCTTAAGACACCCAGGTAGGGCATTGTGAGGGCTTAGAGATTTCCCAGTTAACTAATTCTGCCAGGAGGTTTTGTAGGCCAACATTTTCATCAAACAATGATGACTTTTATTTCCTGAAAGTGTTTTCCACACATATTTGTAGAACTGAAGTATGTAGGATACATTCTAATTATGTATGTTTCAGAAAAAGGCTGTATACAAACAAAAGAGAGAACTAAGGGAGTTTGTGTGCTTTACCCAAATATTCCACTCACATGTTACCTTCTTACCAAAAGCTTCTCTGACCACAGTGATCAAAATCACCCCACCACTACTCCATGCCCACTTCCTCTTCTGTCCCTCACTCTACTTTATCAGCTACTTTTTGAGGAACTGCTGAGCTGTTTTCCAAAGTGGCTGCACCACTTTAAGTTCCAACCAGCAATGCATGAGGGTTTCAGTTTCTCCACATCCGTATCAACACTTGTCCTTGTCTTTTATATTTTTGCCATCCTAGTGAGTGCTAAGGGGTTTCTCATTGTGGTTTTTATTTGCATTTCCCTAATGACTAATGATACTGAGCATTTTTTCATGTGCTTATTGGCCATTTGTATATCTTCTTTGGAAAAATATTCAAATCTTTGCCCATTTTTAAATTAGTTTTTCTTTTATTGTTTGGTTGTGAGAGTTCTTTATATATTTTGGATACTAGACTCTTATCAGTTGTATGATTTGTAAGTACTTTCTCCCATTATGTGGGTTGTGTTTTCACTTTTGTGGTAGGGCCCTTGGAAGCAGAAAAGTTTTTCATTTTGATGGAGCTCAATTTACCTACTTTTCCTTCATTGCTTGTGCTTTAGGTCTTTTATCTAAAAATATCATTGCCTAATCCAAGGTCACAAAGATTAACACCTATGTTCTTAATCTCTCTTGAGTTAATTTTTGTATGTGGTGTGACATAGAGGTCTAAACCCATTCTTTGGCATGTGGATATTCAGTTCCAGCACCATTTTGAAAACTATTCCTTCCCCCATTGACACCCTTGTTGAAACTGAATACTTAATTTCTTTATGACACTTATCACTAACCAAAATTATATCATTTACTTTTTTATTATTTGCCCTTCCCAAATTTTCTCACTGCCCTTCCTCCCACCCACCCACCCACTCCACACACATACAAATTCAACTGTACATTTTATGAAGGCATAAGCTTGTCTCATTTAGTATTTTTCTCCAGGGACATTATGGGCACATAATAAATATTTGCTGAATGAATGAATAAAGGAGACTCCAGCGTTGTTAAGGAACAATGGCCATTGTATGTGTCTATACCCAAATGTAGGTAATTACTTTATTTCGGGTAAAAAGATTGTCCAACACTGCCTAAGTGAGATTTTATAACCATTTCCTGGATTGGATGAGAAAAGCCTGGGCAACTAATTTCCAACTGGAAAAAAGAAAAAGAAAAGGAAAAAAAGGCCAGCAGAGAACTTTAATTTGAATATTATAGAAATCCAAATGCAAGTGTAAAGAAACTATCTGAGAGTCCTTACTTGATACTCCAGTAATGACCCCAATGGGCGTGTGGCCATAGGCAATTCCCTTCACTTCTTAAGGCCTCATTTCACCCACCTTGACATGGAAAGCTCTTGTGCTACCCAGGCTCTCAGGTCACTTGCAGTACCAGTATTCTGTTATTCTGATTAGATTTCTGTAATTCTGATTTAGGCTCTGTTGTCAACTAAAGTTAGTCTACTTAAGGAATATAGTTTTTATTTGCAATTTCTCATGCAAAAATAAATACTAACTAATGTGTTAATAAAAGGGATGCTTGATTAAGAGACAATGAGTTGTCTCATGAAAACTGTCTGAAATAACCCTGACTGTGAGTATCAAGAATCAGAGATCTTACTAATAGAGTCAGTAAAGCTCTTAGCCAACTGCTTAAAATAGAAGAGCATTTTCCAATGTTTCCCCAGGAGGCTCCTATTTAGAAAGAAAGAGCATGACTGCTCACTAGTGGGCGAATTAAAGAATTGCTCTATTTTCCAAGAGGAACTTGTAAGCTCCATCTTGTGGTAAAATGTGTTACCGTGTTTCCCAAAAAATAAGACAGGGTCTTATATTTACTTTTCCTCAAGAAGACACCCTAGGGCTTATTTTCAGGGGATGTGTTATTTTTTTAAGTACGGTACAACAATCTACATTTATTCAAATATACTTAAGTTGTCTTCTTCTGGAACATCATCCTAACTCTCCAAACCCCGGATTCCATCCTGAATTTCTTGAGACTCTATTTCCTTTAGAACTATTGGCCCTAATCTCTCATGTCGAGCAATAGAGCTCTCATGGGGCAGATGAGAAGGGCTGCTCGTCTTCTTTACCACTCTGCAACGAAATGCATGGGTCGTGCAGATACGCTGCATAGCCACGCCCATCACTAGGTCTTATTTTCGGGGTAGGGCTTCTATTGCGCAAATGCTTAGAAATCCTGCTAGGGCTTATTTTATGGGTAGGTCTTATTTTCGGGGAAACACTGTAGGAATGATATTTAGTTTCACTTAGTTTATTACTGGAAGACAGATGTTCAAAAACGTAGGTATTTTCAAATTTGAGTGTTTGCACAATTGTTAAGATATTTGTAGGATTTTGATGTTCCAGTGTCACTGTACTAAATTTCTAATCCTGTGTCACACCACGGATCATCTTTCACACTGTAAGTACAAATTGACTAAGGTGCACTGAACAATGGAAGTTTATCATCACAAAGTCTGAAATCAATAAGCCATTTTGGGAAGCCAGTTTTCAGTGTATCACAATTTTCATCTAGATTTCGAGCCATCAGTTATATTTCTAAAAACTAATTCTAACACAGAAAAGAGGACCAAATAACTCTGTGCCAGATAGATTTCCCCATGACATTTTATATCTATTCGTGGATGCCTTTGCAGAGAAACATTCAGTTTTTGTCAACCCAGAAAGCCAATCATATGCTAACAGTCTTTGCTGCTTAGCCTAAGCAAAGCTTTTTTTCTCTCAGATGATGTGAATAAGTTCATTGCTTCCTTCAGTTCGACAACGTTCCTTTGTATTCTGCTGTGACTAAGCCACCCACCCTCTGTTTGGTGAGCAGACTGCCGTGTTGTGTGTCCAATTCATCACACAGTGCATCCAACACTCCGTGCCTGAAGCCCTGCAAGGAGGTACAGCTTATGATAGTGAGCCCTGCGTCTTCAATTTTTAACCCCTACCAGAAAGCAATGTCTGCTAAATAATGCAAATGAGTAGGTGTAAAGCCTGTGTCCTTACAGAACTTGCCATATGGAACTTAAGGTTTATTGCAAGTCCAATAGTAACACCATCATTCCAGGAACGTCATCCTACAGGCACACAAATGTACTGTATTGCATTGTCAGAAAGTTTCCTATATTCACAAAAACTAATTCTAATCAGTTCCTGGTGTCGTGTCTGTCGTGAGCACACTGTCCAAATATTTTCAGTCATATAAAAATTCAACAAGCACCACATATATTCACCAGCAAACTGGTATTAACTGAGTAGCATCTAAGTGGACACATAGGTACTACAGTAATAGGGTATTGGGCAGGGGGGAGGGGGGCGGGCATATACATACATAATGAGTGAGATGTGCACCATCTGGGGGATGGTCATGCTGGAAATTCAGACTTGTGGGGGGAGGGGGGAAAGGGCATTTATTGAAACCTTAAAGTCTGTACCCCCATAATATGCCGAAATAAAAAAAAAATTCTCAACCCCATGATGATTAATAGAACTAATTATCACATCTAAGCATTACTAAATATGTATTAATATCTTCAACTGCAATAGCAAATTTCACCATTTTAAAAATGTTTTCACCTAATTTTTCTTTTAGTTTCTTAACCATATTTCCATTGCATCGAGCAACAGTATTTCTAGTTACATTTACATTGGCACCTGCTTATATCTTTTCAGGATACACAATTTCCGCTACATTCAGTGGATTCTCTTTTACAACATACTATCTGTGAAGAATTTGATGTCTCAAGCAGATTTTTCATTTACATACATGACTGTTTATTCTACAAACAACCAAGACAAACCTTGTTGACATTTCAATTCTCTTTTCAGCCCATTAGGGGTTTTTTTTGTTTTCCCATTAGGTTTTGATCACAGTGTTTTGTTTCATAATGGCTTCCAGCCTGTTTTCTTTAATTACATCCTTTGCCAAATAAGTACATAGGAATGATCTTCTGTTTACAAAGTGGAACATATGACCTTCTCAGTCTACCTTCTTTTTCCTACTTTTCATAGAGATATGAGTGCAAGAAATATGCCACTTTTCTAACCCTATATGGAGGGGTGTGACTTCCACCAGCCAAAAACTCAGTTCTGCAAAATATTATAATTATTTTCTATAATTCAACCTCTGGATCTGGTCTCCTTCCACCTGATGAAGGACATCTTAGTCTTCTTCGGGAAGTCATTCAATCAATTCCACAGGATGGTGAGTGTCACTTTTCCTATCACCCCAGAATTAATCCTAGAGCCCCTACTATAAACTGCAAGGGTAAGTGCCCCCAGAGGGCAGTCATTCTCAGTACTCCTTTGCTCCATACAAGAACCATAATTGGTAGCTTTGAAAATGCCAATGTTTAGCTTTAGCTTTTCTTTAGAACAATTATTCGAAATCGTAGGACATGAGTATGGGTGCTTTTTAAAAACCTTTCAGGTCATTCAGGTAATTCTAGTATGTGCACAGGGTTAAGAAGGAGAGGTCTAAAGAAAGCAACAGATACCTACCTGCAAAGCTTAACAAGAGGTGGCAGTACCCACCCTGCTGCAACCACCACAATTCCAGCAGCAAGCTTGCACCAAAGTCTGTATATATAAAAAGATTAGCAGAAGAAGATAAGGGGCGGGCAATGACGCTAGTGACAGGCGCCAGAGTGAAGAGTTGCTGCAGAGCCCTCTCACTTTGTCCTCACATGACAGCCAACATATGGAGCCCTGGCACCCAGAAGGCACGGACGGGCAGATGGTGTTGGCCAGGGAGCAGCAGCACCCACGAGAGAGTACGTTTGCAACAGCAGCCAGGGAAACACTGCGACTCTGCCACCTGTCCCCTCTCCCACACCAGCCAGGGCTTGAAGGGAGAGACACAGTGTCTCAGAGCCCAGCCCAACCCCTCCAATGCGACCAGATGAGGTCTCGGCTCAAACTGTGCTAGCAGAGAGGGAGAGGATAGGATTTAAACTAAATATGAAACTAAACTGGACTGAGCATTAGCAACCAAAAAAAGACTAGAAAATTTGAAACCTGCTCAAGATATCACCATGGGAAGGGGAAGGGAGACTCAACAGCACAGAGCAGATTGAGCACTATGATTGAAGAAATACTGTGCTTATCCTCCTCGGTGAATGGACACTTCTTCATAACTAAGTATACTTTAGTGTTTTCTCAGTCATGCCAGGCTTAAACACTCCTGTTACTAGATCTTCTCATGGCTTCTCCCTCCTGTCTTCCTTGAGGGGACATCTCTGCTCCCTGGGGGGTCACGCAGACACTTGGCGTGGGGGTGTGGTACAGAGTCTATCCCGTGGCCACTCTTCCCACCTTATATCAGCTTCAACTCACATGTCCACACTTTATCTGAACCCACACTTGCAAACTCTCCTTGATGTGGCTGCCAGATCCCTTCGCAGAATCCACTGGCTCCCTTAGCAGATCCCCAAACCCTCTTTGTGGGCACAGGAGGGGTTGTTGGCTCTCCCAAGGGTGGATGGGCTGTGGGAGGCTCAGGGGCTCTCTGGCAGCCCTGTCTGCCTTTGACATCTGCGTGCAGCCATGAGCAGCGAGCCAGCCGAGAGGTGAGAGCTAGCTCTTCCCTGCCTCCTCCTCTCTCATCCTCTCCAACTGGGAAAAGCATTTTCTAGTCTACATGGTGGTGGTCGAGAGAGAAGAGAAAGAAAAATATTCCCCCTGATCATCCCTTCTCCCAAACATATTCTATATTACGCCTGCCCCAATGCTTTTGAACTCAACAGCTAAGAATTTGAAAGTTTTGGTCTTCAGGGACCACATGAGAACTTCCCTGAAGGAGAGATGCCACCATTCTAGCTTCCCGAATGATGCAATATCATGGAATTTAAAATGAATTGGCCCACATCACTACAAACATGGCTCTGTGAGCGGCTTGGAGTTGGCAGCCTGGCCCACCAGCCTGCCTGGGGCCTCGGCTCCTGTCGCACACCACTGGCTGCTCTCCTCCCACCACCCCCCTCTTAGAATCATTGAAAAACATCAAAGAAAACCAAGAGAAAACGGTACCAGAGCAATGGAAATCAACAATTATGTGCCAGAAATTTAGAGAGGTATCATTCTCTACAAACTTGCACATGAGGGGACAAAATAAACCAAAGGACCAGTTTGGTGCTTTAGAATATGTGAAAGCTGCTGACAAATCCTGCTGTCCTCAATTAGGAGAACTAACAGAAGTTAATGAGTCTCTTATAGGAAATGCAGAACTTGTCAGTGAATCTTATTGTTTCCAGTTCCTGGCTATTATGAACAAAGCCGCACTGAGCATTCTTGTACAGGTCTCTGGGTTGACATAAGTTTTAATTGCTATAAACAATGCTTTCCAACTTTGCAGTCTACTGCTTTGCCTGGTGCTTTTTCTATACAAATATGATCTCATAACACAAAGTATTTTTATAATAATAATAATAAATCTCTGACTTCTTTATGTTACATAAGGTAAATTTATGATATGGAAATCCATTTTTGTAATCCCTACATTTATGGCACACCAGAAAGTGGCAACTGGCCCTCAGCCTGGGTCTCAAGAAGACACTAAAAATCGGTGGGTACTGTCAACAAACTGAAAAGTATATGCCTTGTTCAAAATGGGCAGCCACTACTCAGCTTCAAGCAATTCACCATGCAAACCTGATATTGCCGAATCCTCTTATTTTTCAAAAGAAGACATTTTTTTGTGTGCATGTATGTAATCTTCTCAATTTAAATGGTGTCCAATAAAAAAAAAAAAAGTTAAGCACTGATGAACTAATGCTGCCCAGCATATTAGACAATGCAATATAAAACACAAGTGCAGGCCAAATATAGCCCAAGGCTCTTTGATTTCTAGGTAAGACTTAGGTTCTCTGGCTGGGCGTGGTAGGCTCACGCCTGTAGTCCTAACACTCTGGGAGGCTGAGGCCGGCAGATGGCTCAAGGTCAGGAGTTCAGAACCAGCCTGAGCAAGAGCGAGACCCTGTCTCTACTAAAAATCGAAAGAAATTAATTGGCCAACTAAAAATACATAGAAAAAATTAGCTGGGCATGGTGGTGCATGCCTGTAGTCTCAGCTACTCAGGAGGCTGAAGCAGGAGGATTGCTTGAGCCCAGGAGTTTGAGGTTGCTGTGAGCTAGGCTGATACTAAGGCACTCTAGCCCGGGCAACAGAGTGAGACTGTCTCAAAAAAACAAAACAAACAAAAAAAAAACTTCGGTTCTCAATTCTGGCTATAAACAACATAACCTTTTAGGTTTTTAAAGCAAGAGCATGCCTGAGCCCTATCCCAGATTCTGAATTAGTAGATTTGGGATGAGCCCTGGGCATCTATATATATTTTTGAAGTGCCAGAGTTCATTCTGGTTCACAGCCAGAGTTAAGAAGTAGGAAATTAAATTTCAAGTTACAGTCTCTTGTCACATTTCCCAACTTCAACACCATGTTCAGAACACTCTGAATTCTCCCCAGGCTCACTTTGCCTGATTCTGAGCTCAAATAGTCACATGAACCTCAGTAAGTTGTCATTGTGACACAGGCACGCACTCACACAACAAAAACGGGGAGTTATGGAGACTTTCTTGTCACTGATTAACTCAAATAGCATCCAATTTGGGCTTCTCTGTATACTATCCAAGGACATTATAATAGCAGACCTTTCTGGAAGAAACTCAATTCTAAGTAAAAGATGTTTATATATGAGCTGGTGGGAATTTCTTATTCACAAACATAACAGCCATCAAAGTCAAAACCTGTCCCAAAATAAGAGGGACAAGACAATAAGTGGGGAAGGCAGATAAAAGAAACTGTATGTGTCTTCACAGATAATTTAGCAGGTAATGGAAATCTTGTGAAACAAATAAAGAGACTACGAGGATGCTAAGATTCCTAACCTGGGATTCTTGCCCTGTGAGGTGAATATGGACTTAAAGCAAATAAGGTAGGAGGGCCCTGTGCCAGAAACCTGCCTCAAATTTCCAGCAAGCTCCTGAAAGCCCAAGACAAATGAATCTTTATGAAAAATGGAGATAGAGCCAGTAACCAGATCCTCCCATGATTTGCATGTCAAGCCTCTAACTTGCAGTCATGTGACAAGCAAATGGAGAAAAATTGGAAATAACCACTAACTAGGGGGGGATGGAATTATAATAACATTGAGTGAGGGTCAGAACACTGCAGAGCAGTTACCAGTCCTTGGAGCAGAAACCCGAAAGTCAAGGTTGAAGAGAATGGCAGTGGTGAACATAGACACCGCAGAGAAAGATGCAACCAAGTTCAGGATCACCATCACCTTGGTGGTCTCTGGAATAGAATGCATCACTGGCACCTTTGGGAATGGCTTCATTACAGCCATCTATGGGGCTAAGTTGGTCAGGGCCAAAAGACTCCCGACTGGGGACTGCATTCTGTTGATGCTGAGCTTTTCCAGGCTTTTGCTACAGCTTTGGATGATGCTGGAGAATATTTACAGTCTACTATTTCCATTAATTTACAACCAAAACTCAGTGTACACACTCTTCAGAGTCACCATCATGCATCTCAACTATGCCAACCTCTGGTTTGCCACCTGGCTCAATGTCTTCTATTGTCTTAGAATTGCAAACTTTGCTCACCCTTTGTTCTTCATGATGAAGAGGAAAATCCTAGCACTGCTGCCTTGGCTTGTGAGGCTGTCAGTGTTGTTTTCCTTATGTTTCACCTTTCCCTTCTTTAAAAACATCTTCAACGTGTATGTGAATAGTTCCATTCCTATCCCCTCCTCCAACTCCACTGAGAAGAAGGTCTTCTCTGAGACCAATGTGGTCAACCTGGCTTATTTCTATAACCTGGGGATCTTCATTCCTCTGATCGTGTTCATCCTGGCAGCCACCCTGCTGATCCTCTCTCTCAAGAGACACATCCTACACATGGGAAGCAATGCCACCGGCTCCAGGGACCCCAGCATGGAGGCTCACGTGGGCGCCATCAAGAGCACCAGCTACTTTCTCATTCTGTACATTTTCAATGCAGTTGCTCTCTTTCTTTCCCTGTCCAGCATCTTTCACGTCTATAGTCTCTGGAATATTTTGTGCAAACTCATCATGGCTGCCTACCCTGCTGGCCACTCCTTGCAACTGATCTTGGGCAACCCTGGGATGAGAAGAGCCTGGAAGCAGTTTCAGCACCAAGTTGGCCTTTTCCTAAGAAGACAGACTTTGTGACTGGGACCCAGGGGACCTAGTCCCATCAGCTCTGCCTTTGCCTCATCTAGACCTTTCTTTACACTCATCTTTTCTCCCCCAAATTTATTTGGATACTTCTCCTCAGGTAACTGGACTCTTTCTTAAGTGTGAAGCTAAATTTTTAACTTGATATTCTAAGCAGAAGTAACTAGGTAATCCGACGATGGACTTATGAAAGCTCCTTCATCTATGCTCATTCATATCCTGCCCTGAGCTCTTTTCCAATTTCTCTTCCCCATGATCCTTAAGGAGAGGGTGACCAGACATCTCAGTTCGGCTGTCCTGGGATGATCCCTGGGATTACCCTCTGTTGTCAATTGAGCACCCTCTAATTTTCAAGGATGTTTTGGTCTGGATGAGAAATTATATTGTCACCCCACTTAAGACACCCTAGTGACCCATAATTACAGAAAAGATGGCCAGTGAAGAAGAGCCCAGCATGCAGTCCAACAGGTAGAAGGGAAACCAGAGTAGATACAGAGAAAGGGGATTTTGGAAAGAAAGGCTGCCCAAAGTTATCAGGTGCTACAGAGGTTTCAAGGGAAGTAAAGGGTGAAGAAAAAGGCTTTGGATTTGACTAAAGGGAGGCCATGTATACTATTAGTGGAGTGACAGGGTGACATCTTTATTCGAGGAGTTTCCAGAGAAGGTAATGCAAAAAGCAAGGGAGTATGTAAAAAGCAATAATTTAGGGGAGCTGTTTGGAGACATAGATGAGATATAGGATGACAGATGTATACCTGGCTGGTCAAGTGAATGCCTTATTTCTCCAAATGGGAGAAAGTGAGCAGGAAACAGCAAGAGAAAAGAAAGAGGCCAGAATAAGCGAACATGGGTTTTGCTCTGCTCCTGACTCTGTGGCAATGCAAGTGGCACCTGTGTGCCTCTGGCTTTACCAATTCCGGGTAACCTGCAAGTAAATAATGGGGCAAGAGCAGGTTACCTGGGAGTGGCCACTAGAGAAGAAGGAAAACATTATTCTTGTTGTCACTCTTCAGGATGATTCTATCAGCATTGTCTCAAAGGGTTGCTCACAAAATAAGACACACGACTCCTTGGATATCCAGGAACTCAAAAGTTAGAAATTTGTGTTTTTCTTTCATTAGGTATTTTGTAAGTCACAATTACCAAGGAAAACATAAAAAGAATGCTATTGATCAGACCAAGGTTAGACAGATCCCAAATCAAAGTGTATGATCTCCCTCTCCCCCTCCCCCAGAGGGGGCTAAAGTTTTAGTTTGAAGTATTCCTTTACCCACAGAGTCGCTCCAGGTATCATCTACCATGCGGAGCAGCTCAGGGGATTCTGGTTGCTGGGGCTTCCAATCTGGCAGGCCCAGGGCAGAGGCAGGGTGTCTGCCTTTGCTCCCCATACCTGCTCAAGTCTTTGCAAATGATGGCTAGACTGGTAACAAGGGCCAATCTAAGGGCTGTGACTTGAGGGTCACCAGATTGTCCCACATTCAATATCATCTTCTTCCAACTATCTCAGCATCTGCTAAAATTCCATTGCAGTTCCAATTTTTCTTTGAGTTTACTCTACAGGAAATATCTTCCCCTGTCTTCTCAAGTATACTTTACTTTGTACTCGAAGGCAGAGAAACATCTATTTAATAAGGGAACGAAACGACAAGTTCTATCAACCTAAACAAGTCTTGTGTTGGTGGAGAGAAACCAAGGACAGATATCAAGTGCAATCATGGAAGGGGAAGAAGAAACACTGAGAGGGATCCCATTCTCATCCTTCTTGTGTTTCTTCCTCCCCTCTAGAGACAATTGAAGCCTTTAGAGGAGAGGTCAGAGGACATTAATTTTTTTTATATATTGGAGAAGCTGCAGTGTGATTCAAAGAATCAGTGGGTTGGATTTGGCCCCAAGCTGTAGTTTGCAGATCCTATACTTAGTGTGTTCTCCAGCCCCGGGAGGCAGAGGACGCCCCAAATCCCAGGTACACTTCCCTGTAAACCAGGGATATTTATCGTGACAACTTTGTCACATTTTGAACATTGCAACGTTCACAATATTTTGTCACTTTCAATTTCTCTACCTTGTCGCCACCCCTCTGAGATCCTTAAAACATAATCCTTTAGTTTTTTTAAAAAAAGCAAACAAATAAAAAAGCTAATGTCCTAGTCTCCTGTCTTCCACCTACTGAGGACAGACACAGGTCTCAAAACTTGTTTCTATCTAAACCTTTGAAAGAGATCACCTGAAGCTATTTGTCCAGTAACATGGAGTAAAAAGTGGTAAGCAGGCTCCTACAGAGTCCTCAGGAATGTCTGAAGACCATAGCTTGGAGTAGTCCTGCCCCTCTAAACCACCTCTGCCAAGGCTGAACACCAGGCTGTGGTGTTCTTCATGGATCTGATGCAGCATGGCAATGTTTGTATTTTTTGTGTCCTTTTTAGATGACGTTGTAATAGGCTGGTTTATTGTGTGATGATGGGGAAGGCCTAGAGTCAGTGTAGCATGTGGAAAGAAGCTACACTTTGGTGTCAAAGCTCTAGGTCTGAGTCCACACTCCAGGTGATCTTAGCAAAGTCACTCAACCTCTCTGAGCCTCAATATCCCCGTCTGGAAAGCAAAGATAATCATAACACTCACTTCACAGGGTTGCTGTGAAGCTCAAGGGAAATAATAAATGTATATAATAAAATATAAACTACCATACAAAGATTAGTGCATTTATTCTTTCAACAAATATGTATTCATTAATTCAAAAACCAATTCAACCAAAAATTTCATCCCCTAAGAGTGAATAGTCTGGGAAGTAGCAGTTGATTAAATTGCAATGTGGGAAATACTTCCACAAGGCCTATGTACTGTGAGGTCAGCACTGTACCTTAAACCTCAAATGTTCACAGTTAAAACTCCTACCCTCTGAAAAAATTTTAAAATCTTGATCTGCCTCTTTTAGCTCCCCCATGAGGAAGGGGGAACTCAGGGCAGAATCCTTTTCTCTCAGCCTTACCAGGCCAGGTAGGAGAGATTGGGGCTGAGAGTTCTCCAACTGAGCCTGGGAATGCAAAACAGAAAGGGTCCCATTACATCCACCCTCCCTAGGGAAAGCTGCTATTTGCATCTCCTGCCTAGAGCCCTTGGAGACTACAAATAAATCCAGGGTTTATTCAAACCAGTTGCTGGATAATACATTATGGCTGGTGTCCTGAACGCAGCTGGGATTGTGAGTGATGGAAATGCTTGGCAGGGAGAGCACGGCAGTGTGACTCTTGGAACAGACCAAGGCCCCACAGTCCATTCTTCTCTCAACTCACTGCTCAGTGGAGAAGCACCAAACACCCCCACTCCACTCATAAATGCAGTGAGAAAAATGTCCTTGCCCTTGAATTCAAAGGCCCAGAAAATGCTTCGGAAAACTCAGACTAATTGGAGGTCATATTTATATAGGACCCTGCAGCCACCTGCCAACCTTTCCTCAAAGCCATGGCCTGGCTCCTCGGGGAGCAATGGAATATCTGCCACACGGATTCTATGGGGGTGTGGACGAGGGGAGCTGAGTTTTGTAGCCATTTCTGAGGTTGGAGACAAGACGGGCCTGGGCTTACCTCCTCACCCCCCGCCCCTGCCCTGGCGTGGACTTGTCAGGATCCCCCTCTCCCCTTGAGCAATTCCCAACAGGTAATGGCACTGGGGAGTGGAACTGGGGGAGCATTTTCTCTACACTCATGGAATGTGCGAAGATAGCAACAGGGGACAGGCAAAGTCAAAGGTAGACACAGGCCGTAGGTGATTCAGGTACCAGAAAGGAAAGGCCCTGTGACTGCGGGTCTCTGACTGGATTGTGTTTGAGAAGACAGAGCAACACTCCAGCGAGCCACAGCCCAAACCCCGAAGTCCAAGGTGCAAACCTGTTGTTTCTGAAGGCTAAGTAACTAAAAAATCTGTCTGGCAAGTCCTGTTCTGAAGAAGTTATTTTTAAAAAGTCGGATGTGAGCCTGAGTCTTCATCGTCTCTGATCCCCTAGGGACGTGCACTGCTGAGCACTCACTCTGATCTGAAGATCTTCACCCTTGGCTGCCATCTCTGCTCAGCTGCCTGGTTTCTCTTCTATTTCCTTATCCATCAAGCACCCTTCAAATATACAACTCTCTCACAAATTGTACCCTTTATCGGTTGCCACCACTAAGGCACCAACCACCCAGATTTCAAAACCGAAAGATCTACACCCTAGAAAACCTTTCTGTCCTGGAAAAACTGGGACAGTTGGTCACCCTAGCGCCACCACAGTGACTAAGGCTGTATTCAGATTTCACATTTTACTTTTCTTTCACCAACAGCTGTGATATTCATTTCAGTTCCGTTCCTTTCTGAACAAGAGACACGCACACACACAGACACTTAAACCGTATACACACACTCTCACAAACACACACTCATATTCACACATTCCCCTTCACACTCACACATCACACGCACTCACACTCACAGCTCACATCACACACTCACGTCCACAAACTCACACACGCACTCACACCTTCACACTCGCACCTTACACACACACTCCTGTAGGCTCTTATACACATGCGCACACCCACACACACTCACACACACCCTCCACCAGCTTGAAATCCTCCCAAGGCTTCCCATTACCCATAAACCTTCCAACTGGCATGCAAAGCCCTTCACACTGCATCTCAAGACTGCCCTTCCTGACAGCTCTTGGTGCCTTATTACATTCATTCTACTAAGTATAATCATTTAAAGGGCCTTCTGGTTTGGTTCTTTTTTTATTTTAATTTTGGAAAATTTCACACATTCACAAAAGTAGAGAAAACAGTGCACTGATCACCTATGTATCCATTACTCAACCATCAACATGTTGCCAGTACACACTATTGAGGAGGGTTATTATACCATGCAAAGACTGCTAATAGCCCAAAAGATTTGTAGGTTATTTTGATTTCAGCTAAATTTTTAATTCCTATTAAAATTAATTAGGATTTCCAATCCATCTCTGAAACACACTATTTGAAATATACCAAAATATACATCATTCTTCTGGTAAAGATCTCTATATTTCCTGGAATTCAACTTTTTTGCTTTGATTTTTTTTAGATGACATGTAATAATTGTACATATTTATGAAGGCTATATCATATTTATGATATTTCCATATATGTATACAATGTGTAACGATCAAATCAGAATAATTAGCATATTAATCCACCTCAAACATTTATTATTTCCTTATGTTGGGAACATTCAAAATCCTCTCTTTTAGAGGGTGAAAATATGTGATAATTATTATTAACTCTATTCACCCTATGGTGTTATAGAGCACTAAAAATTATTCCTCCTATCTGGCTATACTCTTGTATCCATTAACCAAATTCTCCCTAATCCTCCCTCCCTACCTTCCCAGACTTTAATAACCCCAGTTGAACTCTATACTTCTATGAGCTCAACTTTTTTTATCTCCTACATATGAATGAGAACATGCAGTATTTATCCTTCTTAGCTTGACTTATTCCATTTAGCACCTATAGTCCAGGCTCATAAATATTTCAGTCAATAACAGAATTTCATTCTATTTTATGGTTGTGTAGCATTCAATTGTGTGTGTATATATATATATATCTCACATTTTCTTTAACTATTCATCTGTTGATGGACATTTGGGTTGACTCCATGTCTTGGCTTTTCTGAATAGTGCTGCAATAGACATGGAGGTACAGATATCCGTTTGATACACTGATTTCATTTCCTTTGGAAATCCGACCCAGTAGTCGCATTGCTGGATCATGTGGCAGTTCTATTTTTAGTTTTTTGAGGAACTTCTATATTGTTTCTCATAGTGACTATACTAATTTACATTCTCACCAACAGTGTATCAGAGTTTCATTTTCTCCACATCTTGGCCAGCATGTGTTACTTTTTGTCTTTTTCATAACAGCTGTTCTAACTAGGGTGAGATGATATTTCACTGGTTTTGATTTGCACTTTCCCGATGAGCATTTTTTTAAAAAAACTTATTGATCATTGGTCATTTAGGTCTTCTCTCTTTTTTTCATAGTCTAGTTAAAGGCTTGTTGGTTTTGTTTATATTTTCAAAGAACCAACTTTCTGTTTTGTTGATCTTTTGTTTTGTTTTTTGTCTCTATTTTGTTTAGTTCTGCTCTGATCCATAGTATTTCCTTCTACTAATTTTGAGTTTGGTATGTTTTTGCTTTTCTAGTTGCTTGAGGTAGGTTATTTGAAATCTTTCTACTTTTTTAATATAAGCATTTATTAGTATAAAATTCCCTCTTAGTACTGCTTTTGCTATATTCCATAGGTTTTGGCATATTGTGATTTGATCTTCATTTGTTTAAAGAAATATTTTTTTACTTCCTTCTTAATTTCTTCACAGATTCATATTGTTCAAAAGCACATTGTTTAGTTTTCATATATTTGTGCAATTTCCCAAGTCCTCTTGTTAGTGTTTTCTAGTTTTATTTTATTGTGGTCTTAGAAGACAATTGATGTGATTTCAACTTTTTAAAAATTTATTAAGACTTGTTTTATAACCTAATATATGGTCTACCCTGAAGAATGTTCCATGTACTGATGAGAAGAATATGTATTCTATAGCTGTTGGGTGAAATATTCTGTAAATATATGTTAAGTTCATTTAGTCTACAGTGAAGTTTAAGAATGATGTTTCTCGGCCAGGTGGAGTGGCTCACGCCTGTAATCCTAGCATTCTGGGAGGCCAAGGCGGGCAGATTGCTCAAGGTCAGGAGTTCGAAACCAGCCTGAGCAAGAGCGAGACCCTGTTTCTACTAAAAATAGAAAGAAATTAATTGGCCAACTAATATATATAGAAAAAATTAGCCAGGCATGGTGACGCATGCCTGTTGTCCCAGCTACTCAGGAGGCTGAGGCAGCAGGATTGCTTGAGCCCAGGAGTTTGAGGTTGCTGTGAGCTAGGCTGATGCCATGGTACTCACTCAAGCCTGGGCAGCAAAGCGATATTCTGTCTCAAAAAATAAAAATAAAAAAAGAATGATGTTTCTTTATTGAATTTCTATCTAGACAATTTATATAATGCTAAAAGTGGGGTACTGTAGTTTTAAACTATTATTTTATCAGGGCCTATCTCTCTATCTCTAAAAATATTTGTTTTATATATCTGGGTGCTCCAGTCTTGGGTGCATATATTTTTACAAATGTTATATCCTCTTACTGAATTGATCACTTCATCATTATATAATGACCTTCTTTGTCTCTTATGTTTTTTGACTTAATGTCCATTTTTTCTGATATAAGTGTAGCTACTTCTGCACATGTTTGGTTTCAATTTTTGCAGAGTATGTTTTCTCATCTTTCCACTTTCAGTGTATGTATATCTTTACAGGTGAAGTGAGCTTTTTGTAGACAGCACACAGTCAAGTCTTGTATTTTAATCCACCCAGCCAGTCTGTATATTTTAATTCAGGGATTTAAACTGTTTATATTCAAGGTTGTTACTGAAAGATGAGGACTTACTCCTATCATTTTGTTAACTGTTTTCTGATTATTTCTGTTTGCTTTGTATATCCTTTGTTCATTTCTTCTCCCTTAATTTTTTATCTTTTCAGTTTATTGTGTTTCAGTAGTGATAACATTTGATTCCTTTCTCATTCTTATTTGTGTATCTGGTCTGCCCATGAGTTTTATACTTTGTATGTTTTTATGATGATAGATATTATTCTTTCACTTCCAGATGTAAGACTCCCCTAAGAATTTCTTGTACAGCCAGTTTATTGGTGATGAATTTCCTCAGTTTTTACTTACCTAGGAAAGACTTTATTTCTCCTTCATATCTGAAGGATAGCTTTGCTGAATGAACTTAGTATTCTTGGATGGCAGGCTTTTTCTTTCAGCACTTCAAATACATCAACTCATTCTCTCCTGGCCTGTAAGATTTCTGCTGAGAAATCTGCTGTTAGTCTGATGGAGATTCCCTTATATGTGATTGATACTTTTCTCTTGCTGTTTTTAGAATTTTCTCTTTGTCTATGACTTTTGACAGTTTAACTATAATGTGCCTTGAAAATGACCTTTGTGAATTGAATCTACTTGGGGATCTTTAAGCTTTCTGTATCTGAATGTCTATATCTCTCACAAGACTTGGGAAGTTTTCAACTATTATTTCATTAAATAGCGTTTCTATGCTTTTTCTCTCCTCCTCTCCTTAAGAAACTCCCATCATGTAAATATATGTTTGTTTAATGATGTCTCATATGCCATGTAGGCTTTCTTCACTCTTTTTATTGATTGATTAATATATATATATATTTTTTGGTCTGACTAGGTTATTTCAAAAGACCTATCTTCAGGTTCAGATATGCTTTCTTCTGCTTGAGCTACCCTTTTAGGGTCTCAATTGTATTTTTTATTTTATTCATTGAATCCTTCAGTTCTGAGATTTCTGTTTGGTTCTTTTTTATGATATCAATCTATTTTTGAATTTCTCATTCAAATTATGAATTGTTTATCTGATTTCTTTTAATTGTCTGTGTTCTCTTTTATCTAGTTGAGTTTCTTAAGATCATTATTTTTAATTCTTTTTGAGGCATTTCACACATACCATTTTCTTTGGAGTCTGCTACTGAAAAATTATTCTGTTCCTTTGGTGGTATCATGCTTCCTTGCTTTTTTATGTTTCTTGTGTCCCTATGTTGATATCTGCACATCTGGTATAACATTTGCTTTTTCCAATTTTATGGAGGATCTTTCATAGGGAAAGAGTTTTTTCCTGTGGAGCTATCTTTAGTGTCAGTTAGTGCTTTGGCTTTGGTTCTGGGTGAGTGCAGTAGTGTAGTTCCCACATGACTTTTACAGCTATAATCAATGTCAGTGGTATCTGCGAGGTCCTCAGTGGCTCAGACTGCAGCTATTCATAGAGGCTGTGAGGTGGTTTTGCTGGGAACAAGGACACCAGGCAGGCTGGTTCTTGGGCTCCCTGAGGGGCACATACAGGTGTATGATGGCCCTACCTCTGGAGAGGATAGGTTCACTGGCAGTGGCAGCAGTGGGCCCCAAGTGGGCTAATTTGGGGGACCCTGGGTTATACACATAGGCACATGAGAGCCCTGCCTCTGGAGGGCATGGGACCACCAGCAGCAGTGGCAGCAGCCCCAGGCAGGCAGCCCTCAGGTTCTGAGGAGTGTACACTTCAGCTCCGTATGTCCTGGGGTCAGTCTTCCTGCTTTGCTGGACCACCTGTTCCCTGGGTGTAGGGTACTGCATGGCTGCATGTGGAGGTGCAGGAATTATTGGGCCCCAGAGTAGGATGTAGTCTGATAGTGGCTCTGCTCCCAAAATGGCATCATGCTGTAGCCGTTTGGGTCCCCACTCAGCACAAATACCCTCTCTGGGACATAGTAGTTGCATCAACTCCACATAGCTCCCTATATGAGACTCAGGGCCTGGAGGACCAAGAGGCCCTCCTGTAGTCAGGACTACAGGCATCTGTGGAGAATGTGAACTATTGGGGATCTCTCACTTACCTTTTCCCCACAATGGGGAGTCCTTTTTGGCTCTGAGCCAATCCCAGATGGCTACTTCGTTTCCTTCTCCATGCTACCATCTCAAGTTCCCATGCCTCAGAGGGTCTTTGTCACTTCCTTGCTGAATTCCAGTATTCTTGCTTAGATGCACTACTCAATGTGTGGTTACCTATTTGTTGTTTTGGTCCTTCTTTGTGGAGGAGGCAGGTGCCAGGTACCGCTAGTCAGCCATCTTGATGATGTCTCTCTGCATTAGCTTTATAACCAAGGAGAAAGAAACTAACACTATTTTTAAAATAGATACATAAATAACCCCCCGGAACGTACACTCCAGGAAAGTCTGGCGAGGAAGAGAGCAGCAGCTGCTGGGTGTCCGCTGATTCCTGTGTTTATCTCCTCTAATTCAGCTTTGATGATGCCCTAGTTATGGAACATTTTGATGCAAGAAATATAAATCAACCGAAAGAAGCAAAAGTAAAGGGAAAATTATTAAAATGATTCAGGGGCCCCTATGGAAACTCTTTCAGGTATTTGCAGGAAATATAACTGGGCTTCATGAAAACAGGGAAATCATCAAGGTGTCCTCCTCTCTCTTCTCCTTCCTCTCTCCTCTCTCCTCCATTCTCTTTCCTCTCCCCATCAACTTTCTCACTAAACAGCACTCACCTCTGCATCTCTCTGCACATTTGTCCTGGGCTCCTCTGTTCAAACACTATCCACTGGAAGGATGTCCACCAATCTCATGATCCTTTATAATTCCAGTTTTCCTTTAGTTTGAGATTGTCATGGCCTCAACTCTAAACAAACTTGAAGCTCCAGTATACAATACTATGGTTTTCCTTCTTTAAATTCTCGGAGGATAATGTAGCACAGCTTGAGTGAGGGATTGCCTCTTATTCTAAGGAATTATAGCCAGAGTTCCAGATGATATAATTTATTGTATCTATTCCTTCACGAGGAGCTACAAGGGCGTTTCCCAAAAAGTAGTGGGGAGGAGGGGCACATGGGCTGGAACTCCAAGTACATCTTTCCTACCACAAATTGTGTGAGGAATAAAGCTCAGGTGTGTTCTTCTTACACAATGTAACATAAATGTATGTTGTTAATGATTATGCTAATAATAAGATTATAATATCCCTCTGATATAGTTTGGATATTAGCACCTCCCCAAATCTCATGTTGAAATTTGATTCCAGTGTTGGAGGTGTTGGGCCTGGTGGAAGGTGCTCGGGTCATGGGGGCAGATCCCTCATGAATGGCTTGGTGCCATTCTGCTGAAAAGAGCCTGGCACCCCCTCCTCTCTCTCATGTCCTCCCTCTCACCATGTGCTGCTGCTCCCCCTCCTCTGCCACCAGGAGTGGAGGCTTCCTGAGGCCCTCACCAGCAGCAGATGCTGGGCCATGCTTCTTATAGAGCCTGCAGAACAGTGAGCCAAATAAACTTTTCTTTAAAAATTACCAGCCTCAAGTATTCCTTTGTAGCAAAGCAAACAGCCCAAGACACCCTCCAAGATGTTGTTTCCTGAATGTAGCCAAAAAGAATAAAGATCTTCTCCCAATTAGGAGTGTGAGTGGGGGGGTGTGGTAGCAAGCATTTTGAAAGGGGGAGGGGCTGACGTTGTAGCAAGTTTGTGTCATTTCCCCTAAATGCCATGGTTATTCACATTCTATGATTTGATCCCCTTCAAATGGGTATACATGTTGTTTATTCTCTGAATTTTAACACTCCCAATTCAATTTTGCTCACCTCAAGAATCTTTAGGTAGATACTAATCTTTAAGTATTTAGCTTAAGTGCCTCTAAAAAAGTTCTGCTTGTTTTTTCTGAATCATCTGTTTCTTTTGCCATTTTTAGCATGTACTTTGCAGCATAGCCCCTGAAACTGTTTCGTTTTCTGTCCTTATAAAGCAGTTGGACAATCTTACATTACTCTTCCATAAGTCTTTTTTCAGTTTAAGGAGTATCTACATTAGTCATAAACTACCTGTTTCTGTTCTAATACTCACAAAATATCAGAAGAAAAGTCTTAAGATCTTTTTATCTGATTTTTTCAAAAACCAAGTTTTCAGTACTTTCCAAATCTCTTTTCCAGCTTCCCTAAAAAAAGTGTATGGCTATGTCTCTTAATTCTTAGTCTTTCTCACCCAGGGTATATTGGCAAACTGGCTGTCTGGAAAAAAAAAAAAAAAAAAAAAAAAAAAAGAGGGGAAAGCCCAATGCATAGAATTTTCTGGTTTCTGTTTTGTAAATACTCCCACCATGACAGAATTCAAACTTCTGACGTTCCGTCGCTGAACGTGGAGTTGGACGGAATGCACACCATTCACTCCAGCTAGTAGGGGTCAAGTCCAGCACACCACTCTCTCTTCCTTTCAGACATCATGGTCAAAAGCTTGAACATACCAACTCTTGAGCCACAAAATCTAGATTTCAATACATTATTAGCTCTGTGACTTTGGCAACTTGCTTAACTCCTATAAGCCTCTATTTCCTCATCTTTAAAACAGGGGTAATAATAAGCTATGTCGCGCGGGACTACTGTTGTAATGTATAGCAAGCATTTTAAGTGTGGTCCTGTTTATTATTCATACTCAGGACTGAAGCTCCAGTGGTGGTGTTTAGATTTTCTGTCGCTAGATGGCGGCCTCCTCACTTCCGTAGCACAAACCTTTTCTGCAGAGAGGTCTTTACGACTCAAGTTTTCGACAAACCATTCATTCATTATTACATGAATTAACTGACAACCTTTTTCCTTCTGTCATCATGTCCTAGTTTAAGCTACATATTTTTCTTTGAAATTCCACTGGGAACCCAGCCCCCGGCCCTTGCATATAGCCACCTCTAAAGTTCTGTGTAGAAGTCGTTCTCAATCAAGAGTTGCTCATCTTAGTGAATTATTATAAGCATTAAAACCAAAGCCACAGTTGTCCTTGTTACAGAAGGGGTCAACTCTCTGGCCTTTCTCTCCTCTTGTGTCTCCTCTCACTCAAAAGAAGACAAGATGGCTTCAAATCTGACTTCCATTAGCACGTAATTTGTTTTCCTGCCCGGTCACTGAAAAGAGATCTTCAATCAGTTCAACAATGGTTCATGTCTAGAAATATTTATTGAGCATGTGGGACACTGTGCCAAGTAGTAAGGATATAAAGGTAAATAAGGTTTATATGGAAGCAAGGAATTTGCCTATCAACAAATCTGTTACGTCTTTCTAGAAATAACCATTTTTTGATGAATTCAACAACTTGCTCTAAAGCTTAGAATAGGCTCCTTGAATAGCTAATATCCCTACCAGATATTAAGACATACTAAGTTATAGTTACACTAACACAGCAGGAAAATGAGCATAAAACAGACTCATTTATTCATGGGAACTTAAATATGATAAAAATGAATTATATATAAGTGGGTAAAAATAGAATATTTATTAGATGGTACTGGGAATAAGGTGTAATATTTGGAGAAAAATAAAGTTAAATCCCTTCCTCCTACTTTATATGCCAGGTAAATCCAAATGGATAAATGTGGAAGGTTAAATTATAAAACTAATAGAAGAAAACATAGAATGGCTAATTGAACAAGATCCCAAAATCTCAAACCATAAGTCAAAAATTAATTGAATTTCTGTTCAGTAAAAGGTATAGTCAGAGATGACATTGACAACATCTAAACTCTACAAGAGACCACTAGGTAGACTATGCAAGGAAGAATGGCATGCATATATACACAGATACACACACACAAATACAAATTGGCATAGGAAACTAAAAGGGCCAGCAAACAGAAGAGGTGCTCAGGTTTGCTTATAACCAGAAATATGCAAAGTAAAACTACAACAAGATACCATTTATATTCATCAGAATAGCCATAAATTACCAAGTATTGACAACAATATGAAGAAAGGAAAACCCCAGTGCTACTGGCCCAGAGTGTCAAATTGTACCATCATTCTGGAAAGCAATTCATCAACATCTGGTGGAATGAAATGTTCAGATGCCCTTCTACTCAGAGAGCCCAGGTTCATGAGGAGCTATAAATAAAGATGTTTCTGGCCTTGTTATTTATGGAGGTAGCAAGTTGAAGTCATCAGAAATGAAGAGAATGTACCAATCAAGTGTGATCTTTGGCCAGGATAGAATATTATGCAGCAGTCAGACACAGTGAACTACATGTGCCAAAAGCTACGTGGAGAAAGTATCTATCGAGTGAAAAATACAAGCAGACTTGTAGCCTAGGGCCATTTATGATTATGTAAAACAACTTACACAAAACAACATTCTCCATATTAGGACATGATATCCCTGTCCAAGGACATCATGTACCCAGAACGGCACATGTAACTGGGAGAGGCCTGTCACACAGCAGGTAAGAGCTTGTCTTCTGGAGCCACACCACTTGGGTTCAAATCTTGTCTCTCCCCCTGACTTGCTCTTGTCACCTTGGGCAAGTCTCATAACCTCTCTGTAAATCAGTTTCTTTGTCTGAATAATAGGAAATATTAATAACAACAGTAAGTACTCCATGGGGTTGTTGTGAAGATTAATTAATACAAAGTGTTAAAATAATGCTTGGCAGTAAGTGCTCACTACTGTTGTGTCTATTTATTATTATCAATAATAATATGCATAGGGGGTCAGGGTGAAAAGAAAAATAAGGTTAAAAAAACAAAGGTGGAGACTGGTATGTGTAACAGTGAGCTATGAATTGAGGCAATGATTAACTCAACTCTCTCTGTCCCTGAGGTTAAAAAACACACATGCATTTTCCTCCCTGCAGAAGCTTACAATATGGTGGAGTCTGACAGTTTCAATGTACTATGGTAAGGTCTATGATAAGAGAATGCACAGATGGCATAAGAACATAACATTGTTAGCCTAACCGGGAGGCTCACAAAGGAGTTCTGAAGAGTCTTTGGAAGCAGCATGGTTTAGGGCTTAAGATTTGAGACCTGGGTTAGGATCACAGCTGTACATCTATGATTTGGGGCAAGTTACAATCCCAGAGCATCAGCACCTAGAAAACACTGAAGCCCTAACCAGAACTCAAAGACGCCAGAGGAATCCCACATAACCTTAACTGTGGATGAACCTTCTCTCAAGGTAATTCCTGTCTCTTTAAGAACAACCCCCCCTGCATATTGTCAATCACATATGTGTTAACCAAAAGGCCCACAAATGCACCTCTGTGGGGAGTGGCTCTGTGGCTAGTGAGTGCACCAGAGCAGGCTTCTGGGGGTTGAAAGAAGAGACGGGCTGCAGCAGGCAGATGAGACATGTTCTTTATTGTCAGGGGGATGCAGTGACGAGAGCATGACCAAGAACATGGCGAGCACTTATTATGGCTCAGAACAATAGTGGCAACATGCTGTGGGAACGTATGATCACATGGGTTCACGTAGGCAATAATGCATTGGTTACATAACCGTGCTAACTCTTGCCTCTCCAGAAGGCCAGCAGAAGCCATACCGGCAATTATTTCAGTTTGGCCTGAGAAACCTATTGCCTGTACAAATGAATTTCCCTTACAACCTCCTTACTAGTTCTCTCAGAACAGGTTGGAGAGAAGGCTGTATCATTCTTTTGAAATCCTCAGCAAAGTGAGGATGCAGAAGGTGGTGATCAAATCAAATTGTGTAAGCAGAAGGGGGTGATGACTGTGATGACCTTTGAAATCAGAATGAATTTTGCCAGCCAGAGGCAAAATGTCCTTTGAGCAATTGGCTCGTGAGTTCCTGACAGCCCACACGCTGTCTCTGGCATGTGCACTGTGTAGTCAGCAGTCCCCAACCTTTTTGGCACCAGGGACCAGTTTCCTGGAAGGCAATTTTTCCAGGGGGGAGTTGGGGGAAGAGGCAGAACTCAGGCAGTGATGAAAGCTATGGGGAGCAGCTGTAAATACAGATGACGCTTCACTTGCTCACCTGTCACTCACCTCCTGCTGTGCAGCCCACTTCCTTACAGGCCATGGACCAGTACCAGTCCAGCCTTGGGGCTGGGGACCACAGCTGTAGACTACCAGCTGCTGTGTTAAAAAGAAGTTCACCAACCACACAGACTGTCAGTAGTTATAATAGAATGTTATTTTGTCCTAATAAGGTGGTTCTTGGTCTAAGAAAGGTGACTTAGTCACTGAAGAATTTACAAATCCCAGTTGTAAAACACTCACTAGTTTGTTCATTTTTCTCACACAGGGAGCATGAAAATAAAAATACGTGAGTGGCCTACAGTTTGTTCAGGGAATGACCTTAAAAGCAAAGAAGGAAAGGAACATGACAAATTCCTGCAGACATAATTTCCTGAGACAGAATTGAATGACATGTTCTCTAGCATTTTGGAACCAAGATCAGGTAAGGAAAAGTAGGCAAAGTTCATTCTTTGAAGCTGAGGACAATTTCAAACAAAGGACATAGCCACCACCAATGTTTAGTGGTAAGTCTACAGAGATCTGCTGTGGACTGCATAGGTTCAGTTCTTAACTCCACCATTTATAGGCTTTATGACCTTGTACAAGTTTCCTCGTCAATAAAAGGCAGATGATGGTGATCATACCTACCTAAATAGCCAGTTTGAAGAACAGTTTGTTGGTTTCTCAAAAAATTAAACATAAACTTACCATTAGACCTAGTAATTATTCTCTTATGTATTTACCCAAAAAAAATGGAAATGTATGTCCACACCAAGACTTGTATGCAAACATTCACAGCAGCATGGTTCATAATGGCCAACAACTGGGAATAACCCAAATGTCCATCAATTGGTGAATGCATAAACAAAATGTGGTACATCCATACAATGGAATACTATTCAGTAATTAAAAGTGTAAAAAACTAGGCCTGGCGTGGTGGCTCATGCCTGTAATCCTAGCACTCCGGGAAGCTGAGGTGGGTGGCTCCTTTGAGCTCAGGAGTTTGACACCAACCTGAGCAAGAGTGAGACCCCCGTATCTACTATAAATAGAAAGAAATTAGCTGGAAAACTAAAAATATACAGAAAAAATTAGCCAGGCATGGTGGTGCATACTTGTAGTCCCAGTTACTCGGGAGGCTGAGGCAGAAGGATTGCTTGAGCCCAGGAGTTTGAGGTTGCTGTGAGCTAGGCTGATGCCATGGCACTCTAGCCTGGGCAACAAAGTGAGACTCTGTCTCAAAAAATAAAAAAAGTATAAAAAACTACTGCTACATGCAGGAGCCTCAAAAACATTATGCTAAGTGAAAGAAGCCAGATGCAAAAGACTATCTATATATTGTATCATTCCATTTATATGAAATTTCTAGAAAAAAACCAAATCTATAAAGATCAGTGGTTTCCTCTAGGATCGGAGGTAGAAGAAGGACAGGGGACGTTTTTTTTTTTTTTTTTTTTTTTTTTTTTGAGACAGAGTCTCGCTTTGTTGCCCAGGCTAGAGTGAGTGCCGTGGCGTCAGCCTAGCTCACAGCAACCTCAAACTCCTGGGCTCGAGCGATCCTTCTGCCTCAGCCTCCCTGGTAGCTGGGACTACAGGCATGTGCCACCATGCCCGGCTAATTTTTTATATATATATCTGTTGGCCAATTGATTTCTTTCTATTTATAGTAGAGACGGGGTCTTGCTCTTGCTCAGGCTGGTTTTGAACTCCTGACCTTGAGCAATCCGCCCGCCTCGGCCTCCCAAGAGCTAGGATTACAGGCGTGAGCCACAGCGCCCGGCCTACAGGGGACGTTTTGAAATGAAGAGACTGTTCCAAGACTGGACTGTGGTGATCACTGCACAATGATGTAAATATACTAAAAATCATTGAACAGTACACTTACAATGGGTGGATTTTATGGTACATATATAAAGTTGTTAAAAAGGATTGTACCTACCTTGTAGGGTTGTTATGAAGATTAAATTAATATTTATAAAGCACTTAGAACAGTGTCTGACATGTAGTTAGCAGTATGTGTGTTTGCTGAAAAATAAAAAATATTTTTGGCTGTGTGATTCATCACTAAAGTCTCAGTTCCTGTATATTTTTCTATGTCATAGGGAGCAATTCTGAGTACCCAAGCAATGGAATTACTTCTATAAAAGATGCTTTTAAAATGACACTAAGCTTAAGGTCATTACAGCAGAGATTGTGAAACTTATCACATGACCCAGCCTCTAGCCTTACCTCTTGCCACCACCCTCCTTCAAGTCCTCCAGCTGAAGAGAACTTCTCTCAGTTCCTCAAAACCTGAGACAAGGAGCTTTTGTGGATGTTGCTGGTCCTGTGTAGAATATCCACCACCTTTCCCTCTGCTGTAGACTGAGTGGTTGTGTCCCACGAAACTCATAGGATGAAACCCTAACCCCCAAGGTGATGGTGCTAGGAGGTGGGGCCCTTGGAAAGTGATTAGGTCATGAGGGTGGAAGCCTCATAAATGGGATAATTTGCCTTCTAAAAGAGACTCTGGAGCACACTCTGTCCCTTCCGCCATGTGAGGACACAGGAAGAAGATGACCATTTATAAATCAGGAGGTGAGCTCTCACTAGACACTAAATCGGCAGGCCCCTTGTTCTTGGACTTCCCAGCCTCCAGAACGGTGAGACGTAAATTCCTGTTGTTTATAAGCCACCCAGTCTAAGGTATTCTATAACTGCAGCTTTGACTAAGACACTCTGAAGTGTCCCCTTCCTGCCTCCCATCAAGTCTTCATTTAGGGTCACTTCCCCTGAGAAAACGTCCCTGATTCATTGTCCCAATCATCCCCCCAACACACACACATTCTCTCTCTCTTCGTATTGAATTTTCCAACAAATTCTCTTCCTTTTGACTCCCACATCAAAGGATTAACTCAATGCTTGTATTCCCAAGCACCCAAAATAGTACATGGGACAGAAGAGACAATCAACAAACACCAGTGCAATGCTTCTCACCCAGGGGTGATTTTCATGCCACGAGGAGACATTTGTCAATTCTGTCACCTCAAAAGGTTCCTGATGCCAATTTTCAGTCAATCCTCACCCTCACTGCCAGCCTCAGGAGAAACCACTGATCTCCCCTCTTTCTTTTATGGAAATTCCCTGTAAATAAAATCACATCATATGTAGTCCTTTGCATCTGCCTTATTTCATTTAGCATAATATTTGACTGCCATGACTGGGGTGCAGGGGGTTGCTATTGGCATCCAGAGGGAGAGGCCAGAGATGTTGTAAAAACATCCTACAATAAACACAACAGCCCCACCCAACCAAGAATCATCTAGTCTAATGTGTCACTAGTGCTAAGGTTGAGAAATCTTGCACTAGCGGAATGAATGAAAGTGCCAACTAATGAACAAATGAATCCTTTTTCTGACCTGAATTTAAGGATTGCTCTCACTGTCCTTTCAAATTCTAAAAAAAAAAAGACTGTGAAAAATATTTCCATATCCCTTCCCTTCCCACATTTGAACCTTGTATCTCTAACAACATTACTTTCAAAGAACTGCTCAGGATGGGAGAAGTATCAGGATTATTACCTCAGGGGGCACTGTGATGTTCTGCACAGGTCCCCTTCAGACATAAACCCGAGGCAGTGGGGCGCTGCCAGAGGACAGCCCTCAGCTGAAGAGTCACCTTGACCAAGGTCAGGCCCCTTCCCAGGGCAGCAAATATCCTGTGACTGGCTCAAGACAGCTGCAAAGGCCCAGCCAACTCACTCAGAACGACTCTGAAGGGCCATCCAGCTTCAGAATTCTTTGTGGGGTCGCCTGAGGCCTTCCTTAAGAGAACACCATGGCATCACAGCCCGGCTTCCCCCTCGGCCTGACCCTCTCCCCTGCTCTCTTCTTCCCTTCCTTTCCTGTCTCTTCCTTCTCACCTGCGGTGATCATAAAATCAAACCCTTATGAAGCTCCTCCACTCTAATCTTCAAGAGTCTGCCTCCCAACGGTGACAGTACAAAACAATGACTCTGGAAGAGATTGCCAAGTGTCACAAGGAAACTTTTGGGAGTGGTGTAAACGTCCGCTGTCTTGATTCTAGTGACAATTTCACAGGTGCATATGCATGTCAAAACTTATCAAGGTCTACATTTTAAATATGTGCAGTTTATTTGTCAGTTATACCTCACTAAAGCTGGGAAGGAAGGAAGGAAGGAAGGAAGGAAGGAAGGAAGGAAGGAAGGAAGGAAGGAAGGAAGGAAGGAAGGAAGGAAGGAAGGAAGGAAGGGAGGGAGGAAGGAAGGGCAAAACATTATCAAGGCCTTAAAGAGAGTCTGAGGAATTAAGAAAAGTTGTACATGATATCTAGTACAGCTATTTTCATTTTTCATTTTCTTTTGTTTTTGTGCATATGCATACATATTTTATAAGGGTATAATTAAAACATATATTAGCTGTTCTCAGCTTCGATATTGTCACATTGCTATGTCCTGACAAAATGTGAGATGTTCCACCTAAATTTGTTATTAATCATATTTAAAGTACCCCAGTTTGCCAACGTTTGTCTCTTTTCATATAGCATAACATATACAAGTTTAGAATTATAATAATGTCAACTTCACTCTCTTACATGTTGGTATGTTTTCTTAAGTGAGAAAGCTAGCACACAGAATTTCACATAACCTTTGGGAAATCCTTAGGAAAATGTCACTCACTGAGAACCGGTGATGTAAATACTCAGTTGTATCCTGGCAAATATTATATCTTGTCACACGTGTTGCTAAATGGCCTTCATAATTGGCATTTTCCTTAAAGCAAAGTAAAATATACATAAATAATAACATTTTTCTTCTAATCCCCTCCCTCTTCTGCCAGTTCAAGTACCTAAGGGCAACTTTCTTCCTTCCTTTATTACCTTTTCTTCCTGCCTCCTTTCCTCTATCCTTCCCTATCCCTATTCCTGCTTTATTCCTTCCTTTATGTCTGTCTTTCTGCGTAGATAATTTACTCACAGGGTCAAAAATAAAAATGTATTAAATGTTATATACAACAAAACTCTCCCTCCTACCCTGTCGCTCAGTCACCTAGCTTTCCTCCTCAGAAACAATTTTGTCAGTTCTTTGTGTCTCCATTCAGCAATATCAAGAAGTATATATGTGCACTTGTACTCACACACTCACAGAGTATTTCAACCCTTTCAAATAATAATAATATGTACTGTTTTATATTTTGGTTTTCTTCCACTTGTTAATATATAGGATATCACCCAATATTAATGTATTAAAAAAAAGCTTCCAAATTCTTCATAAAGTTGCAAAACATTCTAAATATTGATGTATTGAATTAGTCCCATAATGGTGAACATTTAAGTAGTCTCCAATCTGTTGTTATTAGTATTTTTTTTAATGCCGTAATACTTAATCTCATAGGTAAACAAGCCCGTGTCCGCACATATCTGCAGATCAGAGTGCCTGGCTGCATACAACCTAGTGCTCGAGCAGTGCCCCTGCCCAGAATCAGTGCCTGACCTAAGGCTTTTTCCAGGCCTGGGCAGGGAGACTAGCCCAACCCTGTACATAGCTGTGGAACTTAGCCTCTGGCTATGCTCATCTCAAGTGGCCAAACAGTGACCCCAGAGATGCACTGGTCTCAAAACCAAGCCTGAAGCCCTTCCCAATGAAAGATTCCAAACAGCAGTACCACCACCCATCCCAGAAATATAGTCTGCAACCCTGCTCAGTCAGATGTGGCTGCAGAGCCCAGCCTGCAACTCTGCCTGAACACAGAGCACGGCCAGCAGCCCCATAATAAAAACTATCAACAAGTAGAGAAGGAATATACCACAACACAATAAGGGCCATATAGGACAAGCCCACAGCTACCACATACTCAATGGTGAAACGCTGAAATACTTTTCTCTAAGATCAGGAAGAAGACAAGGATGCCTACTCTCACCACTTCTTTTCAACATAGTGCTGGAAGTCCCTGTCAGAGCAATTAGCCAAGAGAAATAAAGGGCATCCTAACAGCAAAGGAAGAAGTAAAATTGTCTCTGTTTGTTAATGGTGTAATATTATATATAGAAAACCCTAAAGACTCCACCAAAAAACCTTTAGAACTGATAAACAAATTCAGTAAAGTTGCAGGATACAAAATTAATATATAAAAATTGGTAGCATTCCTGTGTACTAACAACAAACTATCTGAAAAAGAAATTAAAAGGACAGTCCCATTTATAATAACAACAATGACATCAACAACAAATATTTAAGTGCAAATGGTTAAAATTGGTTAGATGATGTGAAAGATCTAGATACTGAAAACTATAAAATACTAATGAAAAAACTGAAGAAGATACAAATAAATGGAAAGTTATTCCATGCTTACAGATTGAAAAATTAATATCGTGAAAATGCCCATACTACCCAAAGCTATCTACAGATTCAATGCAATCCCTATTAAAATTTCAGTGTCACTTTTCAAAGAAATAGAAAAATAATCTTTAAATTTGTGTGGAATTATAAAGGGCCCCCAAAAGCCAAAACAATCTTGAGCAAAAAAGTAAAGCTGTAGGCACCACACTATCTCACATCAAAATATACTACAAACCTATAGTAATCAAAAGAACATGATATTGGCTTAAAAATAGACAAATTGGCTGGGTGTGGTGGCTCACGCCTGTAATCCTAGCACTCTGAGAGGCTGAGGCGGGAGGATCACTCAACGTCAGGAGTTCGAGACTAGCCTGAGCAAGAGCGAGACCCCCCCGTCTCTACTAAAAATAGAAAGAAATTCATTGGTCAACTAAAAATATACAGAAAAAATTAGCCAGGCATGGTGACGCATGCCTGTAGTCTCAGTTATTCGGGAGGCTGAGGCAGGAGGATTGCTTGAGCCCAGGAGTTTGAGGTTGCTGTGAGCTAGGCTGATGCCATGGCACTCTAGACCAGGCAACAGAGTGAGACTCTGTCTCAAAACAAAAACAAAAACAAAAACAAAAAAACCCAGACATATTGACCAATGCAATAGGATAGAGAGCTCAGAAATAAGCACATGTAATGTATTTAGAGACAAGAGACAATTGCCTATTTTTTAGATAGACAAGGTCTTATTATGTTGTGCAGTCTGGCCTTAAAGTCCTGGGTTCAAGTGATCCTTCCACTTTAGCCTCCTGAGTAGCTGTGACCATGCCACCATGCCCGGCTGAAAACTGCTTTTTGATAAAGGTACCAAGAACACACCATAGAGAAAGGACAGTTTCTTCAATAGATGATGTTTGGAAACAGGATATTCACAAGTGGAAGAATGAAATTGGATTTTTAGCTCATACCATATAAAAAAATCAACACAAAATGGATTAAAGACTTAAGTATAAGGCCTGAAACTATAAAACTACTAGAAGAAAACATAGGGGAAATTTTCCATGATGTTGGTCTGGGTTAATGATTTTTTGGATATGGCCACAAAGCATGAGAAACACAAGCAAAAATAGATAAATGGGATTGCATCAAACTAAAGAGCTTTTGCACAACAAAGGAAACAATTAACAAGAGTGAAGAGACAACCCATAAAATGGGAGAAAACATCTACAAACCACACATCTCATAAGGGGTTAATATCCAAAACATATAAGGAACTCAAACAACTCAATAGCAGAAAAACAAATAGCCTGATTTTAAAATAGGCAATCTGAACAGATATTTCTCAAAAGAAGACATACAAATGGCCAACAGATGTAAAAAAGGATGGTCAACATCACTAATCATTAGGGAGATGCAAATTAAAAACACAATGGGATGGGATAGCACCTCACACCTGTTAGAATGGGTATAATAAAAAAGATAAGTATTGGTGAGGATGTGGGAAAAGGGAATCCTTGTATACTGTTGGTGGGAACGTAAATTAGCACAGTCATCATGGAAAACAGTATGGAGATGTTCCAGTAACAGTGTGGCTAGCAATCCTGCCCTAAGTGAAACGAAGAGGAGCTAGAAGTGAGTACTTACAGTGTATTTGTCATGGGATATTTATTTTACCTGGTGGATGACCTAAATGCCTAGTTGTTCAACCTGCAACCAAAGGGTCCCTCACACAGAAGGTCTCCCTGTTTATACTGGCAGATGCCCTTGTAACCCTTATCTTACCCATATCCAATTTATCCCTGTCTGCCCATCACTCTGGTGCTGGGGGCCCAGCCTTGTGTTCTCCTCATATCTCATGGGTTGGGGGCCAGGGGGTATACCCAGCCTAGGGCATCTGCTACGTCTTCAGATGGAAGGTGCAAATTCAATACACCATCACAACAGGAAACAATTTCAAAGATTTTCAGTGATAGATCCTGGGCAAGGAGAATGTCATGAGTCAAGAGGGCAGTCCTTTGTCCTTAGATTATGCAAGGCAGGAATAAAGAGGCAGAAAGAGAGAAAAGCCCATGGCAACTAGCAGTATAAAGCGTGGGTCACTTTAAGTTCGGTGGCAAATGCCTCAATGTTCTGTTTAAAGAAAGGGGCAATAAAGTGGAGAGCCCAACCTGCTAGGCAGGAGAGATGGCTCTAAGTTCTTATGTTTGGCCACTGGCTCGAGCCATTTGGATGTGGTGACTAACTGGAAACTGTGTCAAAGGTTACTGAGCCCTGTACTTTTTGGTATGAGAAAGTTAAACCTGTATTCAAAATTAATGCCAAGGCAACATAAAATTATAAGAATTCACTACAGGAGAGGATGCACTACAGGAGGGGCAGTGGGAGATATTGTAAAAAGGGTACAAAGTTTCAGTTAGACAGAAGAGTAAGTTTTTGGAGATCTACTGTGTAGCATGGTGACTACAGTTAATAGTAATGTGCCATATATTTCAAAACTGCTAAGAGTAAATTTCAGATCTCACCACAAAAAAATGATAAATGAGGTGATGGATGTGTTAATTAGCTTGTTTTAATCATTCCACATTGTACATCTATATCAAAACATCACATCATACCCATAAATATATATAATTATAATTTATCAATTAAAAAAATCATATAATAAATAACCTCATAGGACATCCCATATGGCAACCATACTTATAGTATAAAGTCTTAAAAAATGCTGTTTCAAAGGGTTTGTGCATTTGTAGAGCAGAAAGATACAAGAGTAAACTTTCCTCCCCAGAGGTTGAACCAATTCACACTCCCACTGGTTATGTAAGAGGTTGACTTTCCGTGAATCCCTGCCAACACTGAGTCATCAAACTTGTTGATCTTTTCCAATTCGATGGACAAAAGCATATTATAGTATAGCTTTAACTGGCAATTATCATAAGTATAGACAAGCAGCTTTTTTAATGTTTGAGAGCCATGTCTATGTCCATTTCGGCGAATGTTCTATTTCTTTTTCCTGTTTTTCCACTGTGCATCTATTCTTTAAATGTATTGATTTTTAGTGTTTTCTACATTAGGATAATAAAAATGAGCTTTTTTACTATGAAAGGAGGACAGATATTTTTCCTAGTTATGCTTTCCACTCATTGGATTTTGCTAAGCAGATTTTTTTTATGTAATTTTGAATGTATCATCCTTCCAAGGTTTCTCCATTTAGTATTAGAATTAGCAAAGCTATCTCTGTATCTAGATTTTTAAAAAATGTTTCTTAAGTTCGTCAGGTACTTGATTAGTTTTTTTTCTAACATTAAAATATGGGATCCATTTAGAGATGTGCCATGTGCAAGGTCTGAGGTATGGGTTCAACTGCATTTTATTTAAACTTCCCTTGTCTCAATATCATTTATTGAAGAATCCATCTTTTATTGATTTGAAGAGGCAACTTATCTAAAGCATTTCCAGTATCAATTGTTTAATTACAAATTACATAATTAAATCTCTATTAAGGTTTCAAATATAGACAAGATCATTGTCTCATCTATGGAAGATGGAAATTTGGTTTACATCCTCCACCCCTTCTCTCCCTCCTCCAATGTTTGATAATTATATCATGTGTAGTTCGTCTTTGGGTACTTTCCCTACTTTAAATGATCTATTTACACGACTATTTCTTGTTTCAATGCTCTAATAACTATCTAGTGTTAAATTAAATAAGCAGGAAAACATTGGCCTGAGGCTGTCTCCATATTTTGAGTTTCTATGAAAGAATCTGCAACCTAACTTAGTACACAAACTGAAACTCAACTTAGGAGTCTAATTTTTCATGACAGATAGCTAGGCATCAGCCAAGCTTCAGCCAACCACACAGGCAACCAACTGATCAGACCACATCCAATAAAGCAAAACATCTAGCTGTAACTGATCAAGCTATCTCTGCACCTCACTTCCCTGGTCTGTCTATGAATACTCACTGCTATAGTCGCAAAGCTTCCACAGAGCTTTCTCAACCTCTTTTGGTTCTGAGTGATGCCTGATTCATGAATTCCTCTCTGCTCAAAAAATCTCTGTTAAATTTAATTTGTCTAAAGGTTTTTTTTTTTTAACACTTAATACCCCTCTCAGCCATATAAAGATAATAACACAGAAGTATATATATATAAATATATATAATTTACTTTTCTTTTCTTTTGTTCTTTATTTTTTTAGCTGTACATTGTGTGTCCTAAGTATACATGTTGTTGTTGTTGTTCCCATTCCATATTATTTACAACAAGAGCCAACACCATCGTGTATGGAGGCAGAGTATAGAAACTCGGATCAGTGTTTTACAATTCTATGATTCTTAAAACAATATCTATGAGTCCATATTGATATAAATAACTGATGGACTAAATAAATAAGTGGAACTAAGTGATAATTTTCCTGTCAGAAGAATTCCATTTAATAAACATAGAGAAATGAGGGAAGCAGAAAATCGCCATGAGAACACCACAGTAGTAATTGCTGCAGGCAAGATCCACTGATGGATGATAGAATTGATGGGTGCAAGTTTAAGGAGCAACAGGGTATTTGCATAGCCTCAAAGTATCTCTCCCCAAATATTAATTAATAATTATTAATGGTGATTTTAACATATATCAACAAATTCTTTAATATTTTTCCCTCCAGGAGGTAGACTTAGTCTACCCAACCCTCACACTCACCACCAGTATAAGTTTCACTTAGTGAGTCCCTTCCAAGGAACAGAGTATGGAAAGGGGAAATAATTATTTTACAGTACAGAAACTTGACAGCTGCTCCACCTTAACCAGGTGATCAAGGTTAACATCACCAGTGATGAGTCATACTGATATCATGTACCCTTTGACATGATGCAAAGAGAAGGGCACTTCACTTCTGTGGTATTCTGCAAAAAATCCTAACTCCGGTCTAATTCTGAGAAGACATCAGACAAACTCAAATGGAGGGACATTCTGCAAAATAGCTGATCAATACTTTTCACAAGCATCAAGGTCATGAAACACAAGAAAAGGCCAAGAAACTTGCATAGACAGGAAACTGAAGAGATAGGAAAACTATTAATAAATGCCAGGTGGTATGCTGGATTGGATTCTCAAACAGTAAAAGGACATTGGTGGAAAAACTGGTGAAATCTGAATAAAGTCTGTAATTTAGTTCATAGTAATATACTAATATTAATGTAATGGTTTTGATCATTATACCATGTTTATGTAAGATGCTTACATTAGGGGAAGCTGTGTGAGGCATAATCAGAAACTACACTCTCTTTACAACTCTTCTATAAGCTTAACATTATTTCCAAATATAAAGGTCATTAAAAATAAATGATTATCTACTTTTAAAATATTATATTACTATGCTGAATTAGCTCTTGGACACTTTTAAATTATTATTACTGAAGAAAAACAAAAGCATACCTGCTCAGTTTCAGTGAATGTTGTTTACTTGGCAAGTGGTTGAAGATAACAGCATTTCTCACTCCATTTTGTAGGCTCTAACCCGCGGAGAGGTTTACCTTATCTCTTTGGGTTCTTGATAGCCTAGAGTTGTTTCCTCAAGGAATTTCTATTATGTGTCTTCCAATTTATAAAATTAGTAATGTTAAAAATAATTTTAATAAAATTAAGTGGAATTTTTAAAAAATTGTTTCTTTGCAGTAAAAGTGATCCCAATATAAGCCAATATAGCTTACGTACTTGCAAATGCAAACAGGGCAGATCCTCCCCCGTTATCCTCAACTATTGCTGCATTGAGGACTCCCCATCCCCTACCTGTCCTGCTTTCTTTCACTCAAAAAATGTGTTCATTTGTCAAATATTTTTCAGGCATTGTGCTAAGCTCTGAGAAAGCGAGCGTAATAAGAAAACGTGTCCTGTTGGAACTCCTTACTCTGCTCCAGTCCGAGGTTCACGCAACTGCCAAGAAACACAGTAAGACCTAACATTTATTGGAGCCCCCTCGTTCCTCACTACTGGACGTGAGGTAGGGGTTCTCATTAGGTATCCCCCATTTGTATGCGGCCTGAGGACACTGCGGTTCGGAACGGTCGGGGGGCTTGTCAAAGGCGCACAGCTAAGTGGCAGGCACTGCTGGCATCACAGACCACAGCTTCGCCCCAGACTCCACGGAGCCAGAGCAGAGCGGTGACCTAGAGGTGCGCAGCGCTCGGCGCTCCCAGCCTGCGCGCTCCCCAGGGAGCCCTCCTCTCCCAGCCCCGCCCCCGCGCGGGTCTCCGGGCCAGCGCTGCGGGGCGGGGCGCGGGTTGGGGGCGGGGCGCGGGTTGGGGGCGGGGCGCGGACGGGGGCGGGGCGAGGGCAGGGGCGGGGCCGGCGCGGCCTTCCTCTCCGGCGCTGCGGGGAGGTAACTGGCGCCGCCGCTCTTCCGGAGCCGCGCTTGCTTCGCGACCGCCACCGGGGCGCCGCACCATGGGGCCCCTACCGCGCACCCTGGAGCTCTTCTACGACGTGCTGTCCCCCTACTCCTGGCTGGGCTTCGAGGTAACGCTGGGAGGGCCGCCCCGGCGGGGCCTGGAGGGCGAGGGCAGAGGGAAGAGCGAGCGCTGGGCGCAGGGACGCAGGGCTCGTGAGATTCCTGGCGCTGCCCACGGAGTCAGGATAAGCAGAGCGCGCGCCAGGGCTGAAGGTCACTTTGTGCTTTTAAACGGGATAAAGTCCTGGCTCCAAGTCGAGCCTTATTATGTCCTAGGACAGTAGTTTGCCCGCGGTGGTTGGGAAGAGCAGGGGCAACTCCAAAAACTCTAGGAGAAATCCATGGCACAGCCACCTCTTAGCCCTCCGACGGCAATTGGGGGGCGGGGTGTAGAACAGAATGGAAACCATCCGCTGGAATCGAGTTATAGAAGTGGAGAGAGTTTTGCCATTTCAAACCAAATGAGTTAGGGTGTCCTCGTCTACTCTGCGTACAGCCTCTGGCTAGATGCTTGCCATGAAACTGCTCTTCCCTTTCCTTCGGCCGTTTCACGTTGTGGTCTTACGCCCTGGCTCTTGTTCTTCACTTCTGCCCTGGCAGGTCCTGTGCCGGTATCAGAACATCTGGAACATCAGGCTGCAGTTGCGGCCCAGCCTCATAGCGGGGATCATGAAAGACAGCGGTACAGAGGGAGAGGGGTTTGCTGCGGGGAGGGGGGTGACGATGTCAGTGGCCCAGGGGAGCTGTCCTCAGCTGGGTCTCTGTATCGGCACAGGCAGCTAGTAAGCTGCCCTGTGCTCAAGACCCAGGACCCTTAGGTCTTCTCTCCCCAGCGTGTCCACCTTCCACTTGCAGGAAACAAGCCGCCAGCTCTGCTTCCTCGCAAAGCGCAATACCTGAGAGGGGACATTAAGCTCCTGAGACAGCAGTTCCAGGTTCCCATCCAGTTCCCCGGGGATTTCTTGTCTGTGATCCTTGAAAAAGGTGAAGAGAGTGGGAAGCAGGTGTGGTGTCCGGTGGAGAGAGAGAAGTCCGAGACTGGGGGACCAGGAAGGAGGGCTCAGGGGACTAACCGAAATGAAGCATGCCTTGGGACACCTCAGGGTCAGAGGTGAGGGAGCTGAAGGCTGCCTGGCATGAGAGGGAGGGAGAGCAACTCGGTTATGAAAAACAGGAGACAGGCTGAGGGCGATTGAGCTCTGGGGAGTGTCAGAAGCAAGGAAGACCTGGTCCCCCATCGGAAGTGCCTCTGCCCTGCAGGAAGCCTGTCCGCCATGCGGTTCCTCACCGCCCTGAGCTTGGAGCACCCGGAGATGCTGGAGAAAGTGTCCCGGGAGCTGTGGATGCGCGTCTGGTCACGGGTGAGGGCGGGGCTCTGGGAGGACCCTGGGTGACTTTCTGACCCTCCCCAGGCCCCCTTCCAGGGCCATCACCCTGCCCTCCCTGTCATTCACTGACCTACTGCCCTCCATCCCGTATATCCCTCTCCTCGCCACCCGCTTCCAGCTGAGCGTTCTCTCCTTCGCAGGATGAGGACATCACGGAACCCCAGAGCATCCTGGCGGTGAGTGTCCTGGCTCCGCCCCCACTGCGCTCACGGGGAATCTGATAACCATTGGCGTTTGGGGGTGAAGGGGACAATTGTTTTTTTATTGTATGGAAAAGGTCATAGTCATTTGAGGGAAAACAATGTCTGTGTTTGAGGGGACAAATTACTGAAAACTTGGAACGAAGAAGTGTCTCAAAAGAGCATCTTATGGTTGAAAGGGGAAGTGCAAGAGGGACAATACATGGGTAGAATTTATTTCATGAAAAAAGTCAGCGGGAGAAAGATGGTAAGGAACGGAGTATTCTCAAGTCCCCAAGGACTCCAACACAAACCCCACCAACACATCCAGAGTGGAAAGCAGGAGACTTTTAAAAAGAAGCTTTTCAAAAACAATAGCAACAACAAAAAAGTAACTAACTAATGCCAGAATTATACAGAAACCTGCGTGAGAACAAATGGAAATAGTTCAAAACATTGACCAGCCAGCTGTAGACAGAGGTATAAAAAGTTAAGTTTTTCTTCAGGATTAAATCAGAAAATTCAAAACAAGATTTTCCTTCCAGTTTACCAAAAACATCGTTGAGGCATATTCAAATTTAATTTATAAAAATGACAAGTCACACAAAAGTTAAATGTATAAAGAACTGCCAGTATATCTTCTAGTGTCTTTATTCCTACAAAGTATATGCATGATTTTTACTTTGCTTTTTTACTTAATTTTTTTTGTGAGACAGAGTCTTGCCCTGTTGCCTAGGCTAGAGTGCTGTGGTGTCAGCCTAGCTCACAGCAACCTCAAACTCCTTGGCTCAAGCAATCCTCCTGCCTCAGCCTCCTGAGTAGCTGGGACTACAGGCATGCACCACCATGCCTGGCTAACTTTTTTACTTAATATTTAACAGTCATTTTCCATGTCATTTTTAACTCTTTGAAAGTATAGTTTCACATAACATTTCCATTCAGTGGACTTATTTGTGTTTACTTAATCATTTCCCTATTGTTAAACATTTGGTCTGGAACACAATTCTCTAATTTAGCAAAGCCAAAGACAGTGCCTCATTAGGATGGACTGCATGACTTGACGAGTCCTGCTTCAGGTGTAGGTGGTCACGTTGCAGTGGTTATCAACCTTGGCTGTACATTAAAATTTCGTGGAGCACCTTGGCAATAACCTCCCCAGAACTCCAAATCCTGCACATGGAGATTTTTTTAAGCTCCCCAGGAGATTCAAATGTGCAGCCAAGGTTGAGAACCACAGATCCCAAACAAAAGCAAAACACAAACTGCTGAATCCTTTATCCTTGTCTGGAAGCCAGGTGGGTGGCTGCAGCCATATGTGTTAGGAAATTGTATGGGAATTAGAACCCATCTCTTGATTCAAATAAAGCATGAGATATTCAGGAATTCTGAGAAGTAGGAAGGAAAGAGCTGTGGGCTTGAATTCTAGGGACTTAATTGGCTCTGCTACTAACAAGCTTTGTAACTCTGAGCAAGAAATATAGCACCTCCGGACTTCAGGCTCCTCATCTGTGAATCGAAGAGGTCTAGCTAGCTGGACTCTAAGATAGCCTATGGTATTAATTTCTGTGACTGTGACTCTGTACCACCTGCTCTTGTCACCCATCTCAAGACTTGGGATAAAGGAAACTATTCCTTTTGGCAAGGACAAATCCCTGCTTGTGGGTGGGTAAAGGCATTGCCAGATCTTGGGGACAGAAAACAAAACGATCAGTTTTCTTCTGAGACCCCCGCCTCCCACAGTGCAAACATATTTGTGTTCCCCACCATACTCCTTTAGGCTGCAGAGAAGGCTGGTATGACTGCAGAACAAGCCCGAGGAATTTTGGAAAAGATTTCAACACCAAAAGTGAAGAACCAGCTCAGGGAGACCACTGAGGCAGCCTGCAAATATGGGGTGAGCAACTCTTTCTGTGTCTGCCCGGCCCCTGACCTCAAGGCACAGACAGAATCTCTGGGCGTGGGTCCCCATGCTCCTGTCCAAACCCTCCTCCCCATCATGAGTCTTCCCTAATGCTCTTAAGACAACCTTCATCATCTCCCTTCCTTTCCCTGAGCTCAAGGGATGGAAGGGAAAGAGACTGATGGTGGTGAGAGAAAAGAGAGCATCTGAGGGTTAGAAACAGAGAAGGTACCTGGGGCCATGGGGCCTTTTATCAAACACCTCTTTTGCTACTTTGCTTCTGTGACCCCAACTTGTCAAAGCCTTCAACGCCAACCTGACAAATACCTGTTCCATCCCCTTCCTCCCTGCACTGTAACTGCTTTCTCCAGGCCTTTGGGCTGCCCATCACTGTGGCCCACGTGGATGGCCAAGCTCACATGTTATTTGGCTCTGACCGGATGGAGTTGCTGGCATACCTGCTGGGTAAGTTAAAGGTTCAGTGTTGCGCTGCCTTTGACCCCAACCCCAGCTCCATTATGTCAGTTGACCAGAAGGAGGGGTTCAGAGCAAAAAATATTCTTGGCACTTCCAACAACAGAGCCTTATACAGATAGTGCTGCTCAAGTTTGAATGGGGAGGGGCTGCCTTCACCCCTATAGGAGAGAAGGAAACCTGTACCTTGAAGCCAAGAAGGATCTTTCTAGAAAATTCCTGGGGACTTGTGGGGCTAACGTCTGCTGCTAACACACCTGAGATCAGTGTGTAGAATGTGTGATTTTCTTCATCTAGGAGAGAAGTGGATGGGCCCTGTGCCTCCAGCAATGAATGCCAGACTTTAAGATAAGATTGCCCGGAGGAAGTAAACTATTGGTATTAAAAAGCAGGCCATCTGCTTACACCCCCGCCACCCCACCACACGCGCACACCATAGGGCACTGGGTGGGGTTCAGGTTTCTCTACGTGGTGGAGGTATTCTCTGTCTTTCTCCCACCCCCAGGGATGCTGGGCAGGGGTCCACCCCTAGGCTTGTGGCTGCCTGTACTTCTGTGCCTTACGTGCCTTTCAGAGAGCCCTAAGTTCTGCTGTCCCACAAAATAAAACTAATGCCAGTAGGTGAACGTTTCTGGGTCTCCATCTGTCCTGGGTTGTTGGCATATTCTCATGCCCGTGCACACATCATGCCTATTCTAGGGGTTAGGGAAGAAGAGCTCTTCCTGTACTTCCAGCCAGCCCAGCCACACAGCTCGTCTTGGGCAGCTTGTGCAGAAGACAGAATAGTCCCCCATTTTCTTACACAGAAAGTCCCTTGGTCTCTCTGTCAGGGACAGAAGACTAAGCCAGATAGACTTTGCCAAGTAACTAGTTTGGCATTTACTGTCTTCTCACCAGCCATGGTGACTGAGACAGGGCTGGGACCACAGGCCCAGTGGGAGTGAACAGCGAGGGAACTAGAGTATGGCTGAGCTTGTGCCCAGATATTTAAACCAGCTCTAGCTACACAGACCAGCAGAACCAAGGCAAGGCAGTGCAGAGAGTCCGGCTATAGCGGCCGTGGCCTGAGGAAGTTGCACGGGAGACCCTGAGAAAACCCCGAGGCCTCTCCCTGGACTAGGACAACCCCTGTTCCCTCCCACATCCCTAGAGCTTTCCCGTCCCTCCGCTAGTGACCCAAAGTCACTGGCTCTGTGCCCACTGTGCAATAATTAGAGTCCCTTTTAGTTTCAACAGTATTTTGGCTTCTTTGAGAATGCTCTTTATTTGGAAGCTAAAACCACACTTGGACACATGTTGGGAACCAAATGCAGAGCCATAGAGTAGAGGGGCTTTGGAAGTGGATGCCATCTTCCCTTCCATCCCTCCCTCTGGTCCTTTCTCTTCTCATATCCCCTTTTCCCCTTTCATGCCCCGTTACTTTCTGTCACCCTCCTCTCTCCTTTTCCATGACTCCAGCATCCTCCAGGGTAAAATCATCTTCAGCAGGCTTATCTGTGAAGTAGTATCAAAAGTACATCTCCAAATTAAGTACTCCCCTTTTCAAAGGAGTTTCATGACATGTATAGCTAATATAAAATAAAAATATGGAAAGATGTCCAATCTTTAAAAAAAAAACATAAGAACAAATTAAAGGAAAATGTAACTTCCTTTAAATCAAAGCTGCCCAGAACATTGTGAGTGGAGACAGTTTTATGAATAAAGATGCTCATGATCTCAGCACTATTTGTTGATATCAAAAATTGTGAACAACTGGAACATCTAACAACAAGAGAATATGTGAATAAATTGTGGTACATTCAGGAGGTGATGTTTCATAGCCATCAAAAATTATATTTCTGAAGAGTTTTTAGGAACTTCAGAAGTTCCTAGGATATAATATTGAACAGGAAAAGACAAAACTGTATAGTATGATTTCAATATGTCTCGATGTATAAAAACATAATACAGAGAACATTAATATATGCTCAAATAAAATATGTCAAAATCTTTTCATTTTCTTTGTATGCTTTTTTAAATTTTCAGTTTTTAGTGATCACATTCTAGTAAACAAAAAAATATTTAAATGAAAAAAAAGCTTTGTAGGTTTACATTGTGGCACAACTGTGTATTCTTCCCATTGTTTTCTAAATGTATTAATTACTTAACTTGATCATGAGTCTTCTCCAGGGCTTAAATGTATAATGTTGTATGGTAGATGCATATTTCCCCACTCTGCCCAATCTTTCTTTAAAGACCTCATCATCCTATTTTCCTAATCCAATGGCTAACTCTAATCTTCTCGGGAGGAACTAGACAATTTCTAGACTAATCCTTATGTTCATGGTCCAGATTATAATTTCTGAACTCCTACCAAATAGCATCCAAAACAAGAAAGGGGCAAGGCCTGGAAAGCAACTGTATGTTTGTTAATAGAGGAGTACTCTTCTCTTCCAATCCAAGGAGGGCTTCATACTTATTCTTAGTGTCTACCTCCCATCCCCTTCTGATCAATAGTTGTAATGTAATATGAAATTCTCAATTATCCCAATACTCAGAATTCAATACTGAGCCATTTTCTTGCATTATAATTAAAATTCCAAGCTTTATGCTTCCAAAACAGCCTTGCTATATCTATATTTTCTTAGGTAAACTTTTTAGAAGTGATTTTTTTTTAATAGGGCTAAACACAAGTGGTAATTTAAAAAAATGCATACATATGATAAAGTCAAACAAAAACACTAAAGGCAAGACAAGTGAAAACTGAAGAGTCCCCTCCTTGCTCTCATTCCAATTCTAGTTTTTCATATATCCTTCTTGTAAGACATAATACAGAGAGATTCCATATACTCTTCATATACTTTCTGCAATGGTAACATCATGCATAACTATAGTATAATAACACAACCAGGAAATCGACATTGATACGAGCCATCCACCTTACTCAGATTTCAACAGTTTTACACACAATTCAGGTGTGTGTCTGTATTTATTAATGGTTCCTCATAATTTTATCACATGCAGACTCCTGTGAACACTACCACAGTTAAGATACAGAATGATTCCAGCTTAAGGATCCCTCTTGCTACCCTTTTACAGCCACAGCTACCTACTTTCTTTCCTTCCTCTTTACTTTGCTAACCCCTGCCCGCCAATCACTGATCTGTTCTTCATATAATCTTATCATTTCAGGAATGTTAAATAAATGGAATCAGATTTGCTTGTTTTCTTTCCATTTATTTCCCTTGAGATCTAGCCAAGGTTTTGGCATGTAGCAAACGTTTGTTCCATTTTATTGATGAATAGTAGTGCATGGTATGCATGTACTAAGTGTGTTTAAGCACTCACCTATTGAAGTACATTTAAGTTGTTTCCAGTTTGGGGCTATTACAAATAAAACTGCTCCAAATATGTACAGGTTTTTGTGTGCACCTAAGTTTTCATTTATCTGGGGCAAGTGCCCAGGAGTACAATTTCTGGGCCCTATGGTAAGTGCATGTTTAGTTTTGTAAGAAACAGTTGCACTTTTTTCCAGAACAGCTGTACCATTTCACTTTTCTACCAGCAATGCATGAGTGATCCAGTTTCCCCACATCCTCACCAGTATTTACTGTTATTACTAGGTTTTATTTTAGCCATTCTGATAGATGTGTAGTGATATTTTATTGTGATTTTAATGTGCATTTCCCCAATGATGAAAGATGTTGAACAGAACATATTTGCATGTGCTATTTGACATCTGTACCTCTTCAGGGAAATGTCTGCTCATGTCTTTTGCCCATTTTCTAATTGGATTGTTTTGAGAAATTTCTACATTGTCTTTAATAGATTTTTTTTTTTTTTTTTTGAGACAGAGTCTTACTCTGTTGCCCTAGCTAGAGTGCTGTGGTGTCAGCCTAGCTCACAGCAACCTCAAACTCCTGGGCTCAAGTGATCCTTCTGCCTCAGCCTCCCAAGTAGCTGGGTCTACAGGCATGTGCCACCATGCTTGGCCGATTTTTTCTCTTTTTGGTAGAGACAGGGTCTTGCTCTTGCTCAGGCTGGTCTTGAACTCCTGAACTCAAACGATCCACCTGCCTCAGCCTTCTAGAGTGCTAGGATTACAGGTGTGAGCCACCGCGCCCAGCTTTAATAGATTTTTAAAGGATGTACAAACTGTAAGAATATATTTTTGAGATAATAAAAGAAAATGATAAGAACTATTAGGTAATATTAAAGAATTAGTGTTAATTTCATTAAGTGTGATAATGGCAGAGTGGCTGTGCACAAAACATTCTTATCAGTTGGAATTGCATTTTAAAATATTTAGGATAGGAGTGACAAGATGCTTTTTAAAAGGTGGGAGATGGGAAGGAATAGAAGAAACAAGAGTGGCAAAATGTTGATAATTATTGAAGCTGAGTGATGGATACAGGGGGAGCTCTTTGTACTATCCTCTTTTATGTGTGTTGAAATATTTACATATTAAACGCACTGAACAGGAGAAAATATTTTCAAACAATTTATCGGACAAGGGATTAATATTCAAAATATATAAGGAACTCAATAGCAAGAAAACAAATAATACAATTAAAAATGGTAAAAGGACTTGAATAGAGATTTCTTAAAAGAAGATCAAATGGGCAACAGACTTATGAAAAAATGGTCAACATTACTAATCAGGGAAGTACAAATTAAAATCACAATGAGATAGCACTTCACATCTTGTCAGAATGGCAATTATCAAAAAGATGAAAGATAACAGGTATTGGTAAGGATATGGAGAAAAAAGAATCCTTTACACTGTTGGTAGGAATATAAATTAGTACAGATATTATGGAGAGTAGGATGGAGGTTCCTCAAAAAACTAAAAATGGAACTACCATGTGATTCATCAATCCCACTTGTGAGTATATATCCAAAGGAAATCAGTATGTCAAAGAGATGTCTGCACTCCCATGTTCACTGCAGCATACTCACAACAGCCAAGATATGGAATCGACCTAAGTGTCCATCAACAGATGAATGGATTTTTAAAATATGGTATTATATGTGTGTATACACACACACACACACAGTCATGTAGCACTTAATGGGAGATACATTCTGAGAAATGCATCATTAGACAATTTCTTTGTTGTGTGAACACAACAGACTGTACAGTACTCACAGAAACCTAGGAGGTATAGCCTACTACAATAGCCTATGTGATATGGCCTATTGGTCCAAGGCTACACCTGTACAGCATGTTACTGTACACCAAGGTAGTGGATGCTGAAGGTTGGGGTGGCTGTGGCAATTTCTTCAAATAAGACCACAATGAAGTTTGGCGCATTGACTGACTCTTCCCTTCATGAAAGATTTCTCTGTAGCATTCAATGCCATTTGATAGGAATTTACCCACAGAACTTCTTTCAAAATTGGAGTCAATCCTCTTGAACTCTGCCACTACTTTATCAACTAAGTTTATGTAGTATTCTAAACCCTTTGTTGTCATTTCAACAATGTTCACAGCATCTTCACCAGGAGTAGATTCCTTCTCAAGAGACCACTTTCTTTGCTCATCTGTAAGAAGCAACTCCTCATCCATTCAGGTTTTATCATGAGATTGCAGCAATTCAGTCAAATCTTCAGGCTCCAGTTCTAATTCTTGTCCTTTTGCTATTTTTACCACGTCGTTGCTGAACTCTTGAGTTCCTCAAAGTCATCCATGAAGGTTGAAATCAGTTTCTTTTAAACTCCTGTTAATGCTGATATTTTGACGCCCTCCCATGATTCATGGATGTTCTAATGACATCTAGAATAGTGAGTCCTTTCCAGAAGGCTTTCAGTTTACTTTGCCCAGATCCATCAGAGGAATCATTCTCTGTGACCGCTACATGCAGGGGAGAGTATTTGAGGCAGGCCCACGAGGAGATGAGCTACTTTTTTCCACGGAGCCAAGTCCCTACGATAGGGGTCGCCACAGAGCATAAGGAAACTGACAGGCAACACAGAGAAATAAAAGAATACACAGAGACTAAGGTATAGTTTATAGTTTTATATGTATAAAAAGATCAGATATAACGAGACTGGTGTATCTTTATAAACACCAGCAATATGGTTAGATTCATACAGGTTTTTATAATTACAGATATCAATAACCAGTTGTCAGGGTAATATATTTGCATATCAGGGATTGCAGTTGCTAGGGGATACAGGTAGTGGGTTAGGGTCAAAAGTCCTCTCAAGGGGCTTTTAATCTATCTAGGTGAACAAACAGATACAAAGTCTTTTAGGGGCTAAGTTTTACATTTTAAGAGGTAGTTGTCAATTAACAAAGGTATAACAAAAAATATAATAACTTTATATTTTTTTAATTAGTTATAGACTTAAAAATAAACAGACAAGAGAGAGCAAAAAACCCATCTCTAATAAACAAGTTGTTTATAACCACCAGGGCACATCTCTGGGCAAAGTATACTCATTGTCTCTGGCTTTTATCCTGTGAGCCATATTTGCCTTGTCTTGTCTTTCAAGACACAAAAAAGCTCACAGATTTTGAGATACCAAAAAGCCTTTCCAGAAAACATCCCCATCAGAGATTAGAGAGCTCTCCCACGATAGTAGCCTCTAATAAATAAACCATTGAGACCACACATTCCTTCAGGGCAAAACCCTGCAAACTCCTGTTTCTGTCTTTAATGTAGTAATATTGGGTTATACAATAAAATAATGATCTTATAAGCCATGTTTCATTAATTCCTTAATCATATTTTCCCAACAGCTATAGCCTTGCAAAATGTATTTCTTAAATAATAAGACTTGAAAGTCAAAACTACTCCCTGCTCCATGGGCTGCAGAATAGATGTTGTGTTAGCGGGCATGAAAATGACATTAATCTCCTTGTACATCTCCATCAGGGCTCTCTGGTGACCAGGTGTATTGTCAGTGAGCAGTAATATTTTGAAAGAATCTTTTTTCTGAGCAATAGGTCTCAATGGTGAGCTTAAAAGTAAGCTCAGTAAACCACGTTGTAGACAGATGTACTGTCATCCAGGCTTTGATGCCCCATTTACAGAGCACAGGCAGAGTAGATTAAGGGCCCTAAGATTTTCAAAATGGTAAGTGAGTATTGGCTTCAACTTAAAGTCACCAAGTGCATTAATCCCTAACAAAAGAGTCAGCCTGTCATTTGAAGCTTTGAAGCCAGATGTTGACTTCTCCATAGCTATGAAAATACTAGACAACATCTTCTTCCCGTAGAAGGGTGTTTTGTCTACATTGAAAATCTGTTGTTTAGTACAGCCACCTTCGTTCATGATCTTAGCTAGCTCTGCTGGATCACTTGCTGCAGCTTCTACGTCAGCACTTGCTGCTTCGCCTTGCACTTTTACGTCATGGAGGCGTCTCCTTTACTTAAATCTCATGAACCAACCTCTGTTGGCTTCAAACTTTTCTTCTGCAGTGCTGTCACTTCTCTCAGTCTTCATTGAATTTTTAAAACGTTAGAACTTTGCTCTGGATTAAGCTTTGGCTTAAGGGAAAGTTGTGGCTGGTTTGATCGTCTATACAGAACAGTAAATCTTTCTCCATGTCAGCAATGAGGCTATTTTGCTTTATCATTCTTGTACTCACTGGAGTAGCACTTTCAATTTCCTTCAAGAAATTACCTTTGTATTCACAACTCAGCTAACTGTTGGGTGATAGGTTTAGCTGAGCCTGTCTCGGCTTTCAACATGCCTTCCTCATTAAGTTTAGTCATTACTAGCTTTTGATTTAAAGTGCGAAACGTGAGACTCTTCCTTTCTCTTGAACACTTAGAGGCCATTGTACTAGGGTTAATAACTGGCCTAGTCTCAGTACAGGGTCTCAGAGAATAGGGATGCCCGAGGAGACGGAGAGAGATGGGGGAACAGCCAGTAGATGGAGCAGTCAGAACACACAAAGCCTTTATCAGTCAAGTTCATTGTGTTACATGGACACAATTTGTGATGCCCCAAAACAATTACAATAGTTAAACATTAAAGATCATTGATCCCAGATGACCATAACAGCCATCATAATAATGCAGAAGTTTGAAATACTGTGAGAATTACCAAAATGTGACACACAGACATGAAGAGAACACCTGTTGTTGGGAAAATGGCATCAACGGACTGGGCTCACGCAGGGTTGCCACGAACCTTCAGTTTATAAGAAACATAGTACCTGCAAAGCACAGTAAAGCGAAGTACAATAAAACAAAGCATGCTCACACATGGAACGGAGACACGGGAAGAAAGTGAGTGAGAAGGGAAAAAGAGATGCAGGAGTCCAAGTGGAAGACAGGAGTTTGGGGCCCACGATTTGTCATTCTCCTTCTCAGAGGAGTCATAGCCCTTTACACAACTGCTGTCCCCAGGGACAAGCAAAAGTGGAAGCAGAACAAGGTAAACACTCAGATCCCTGGGTAACAGAGGAGGGGAGGCTGGGAGGCCAGCTGTACCCTTGCTCCTTATTCATCCCACCCCATGGAGTTCCCACCCCTTTAATCCCACCCCATGGAGTTCTTTCAATGTCCCTGGGAGAAACTAACACCCTTGGCTTGCATGAGGCCAACTCCCTCCTTAGCCAAGCCCACAGCCAAGGGTGTGGCAAGTTCCAGTTGGTACCAAATTGGAAAATGGTGCAGGGGGTGGGAGTAGGAAAGTGAGTGAGGATCAAAAGATCATGAATCATTAAAGTACCAACTATTCACTAATGACCAATAAATAATACAATAAATATTTATCGTCTACTCCATGTCTAACACTGAGATGGACACAAAAGGAATGTGAACAAACCCTGTCCTTCCTGTCACACGCATTCCTGATCCCCACCCTTGTCAGCCCTAAGTCTCCTCTCTGACCCCCAGCTGCACTTTGTAACCCCCACCCAACATTTGTCACTTTGTACCTTATCTCACACTTAGTTGTATAGACGTCTTTCCTTTTCTGGACTGTAAGCTCCTTGAGAGTGTGATTCCTATCTAATCTATGATTGTCTACACCAGTGTCTGCACAGCAAGTGAATAATAAAAAATGTATTGGATCCAAGCTTGATAACTCACTGCTTCTCAGGGTGTGCAGAAGCAAGCACTCCTGCAATGTCAGTGGGAATATGAATTGTCATAACTTCTTTAGAGGACAATTTGGCAGTATCCATCAAAAACTTCACTTTTAGGAATTTTCTGACGTGAATAAAGACACCTATGGAAAGATATTAATTGGAAAATCCTTTAAAAATCTAAATGGCTGTCAGTTGGAGAGTCACTAAACAAATTAATAGTTGTTCTATAAAATAAAATACAATTAACTATATGACGTATTATAATATATAAATATATTTTGGAAGAATATAATAGATGGGGCCAGGTGTGGTTGCTCATGCCTGCAATCATAGTACTTTGGGGGGGGTCCAAGGCTGGAAGATTGCTTGAGGCCAGTTCAAGACCAACCTGACAACATAGCAAGACCCCATCTCTACAAAATATTAAAAAATTAGCTGGCTGCAGTGATGCACACCTGTAGTCCCAGCTACTGGGGAGGCTGAGGCAGGAGGATCGCCTGAATGCAGATGAGATATCCATCAGAGGTTGCAGTGATCTGTGAATCCTGCCACTGCACTTAGACTGGGTGACAAGTGAGACCTTGTCTCTAGAGAAAAAAATATACATATAATAGATGCAAAGAAATAAAGAAATAATTTTTGCGTATGGGATTGACTGAAGATATATGAGGAAACTTTCTGGGTATTACTAATGTTTTGTATCTTGATTAGAGTTTGAGTTACATAAGTGTATGTTTTTATCAAAACTCATGCAATTGTTCCCTAAAATCTGTGTGTTTCATTGTAGGCAAATTATACCTCAAAGGAAAAAAATTAACCATCAACAAATATCAAACTCTAATTACTTCTCTGCATGCTGAAGTATAAATATATAGGCAGTAGTGTACTGATGTTCCCAACTTACTTTAAAATGTATCAAAAAAATAAGATGCATTGATGGATAAAAGGGATGGATATATGAATACACATGTAATAAGACAAGTATACTATAATGTTAATTATTAAATCTAGGTAGTGGGTACATGGGTATTCACTGTAAAATTCTTTTCTGTATGTTTTTAATAAATCACAATAAAATGGTCTATATATGTTGATGTATATATTTTTTAATTTTTTAAAATTTCAGCATATTACAGGGGTACAAATGTTTAGGTTACATATATTTCCCTTGTCCCACCCAAGTCAGATCTTCAAGCGTGTCCATCCCCCATTCTGTATATATTGATATGGAACAATCTCCAACATATATTGTTAGATGGAAAAAGCAAAATATAAAGCAATTGCTATAGCATGCTCCCATGTATATAAAGAAAGGGAGTCTATATGTATTACTTTTGCATATTTATGGTCTCTCTCTGGGGTGGGGATACCCAGAAAAAAAAAGCTGGGAAACAGATTGCCTCTAGGGAAAATGACTGAGAGTCTGAGGTTTGGGGGTCTAAAGGAAACTTACTTTTTTACTATAATTTTTTTGACTGTGAAATTTTATGACAGAAGTATGCATTATTTTTAATTAACTAAAATAATTCTATTTTAGCTATCCATATCTTAAATCTTTATGTTTTTTTTTAAAATATGAAAATATCCAAACATTGACACTTTCTTAGATATTGTCTTTAATCATTATTTAATTATTTCATATGAATGTCTTATCTCTCTATCCACATCAGAAAATCTTAAAGACCAAGATCAAATGTGTTAGCTTTCCTGGGTAGATATCCTTAGAGGTTAGCACAGGGCCATGTGCAATGCAGTTACAAACAAATGCTCCAGGGCGAAATCGGGTCCCAGTGACAAGAAGGTGCCCCCTGCTGGTGTCACACAGATGTACCCATTATATAATATTCAAACCACAACTCTGGCTTTGGCTGTAGCTGACTAAGCTGGAGGAGCAGGGTGGGGAAGGGGTAATAAACTTGGAAAGTGGAGCTCAGAAAGGTTAAGGAACTCACCCAAGGTCACATGGCTAGTTAAGTGGTGAAACTGAGATGTGAAACCAGGTTTGGCCACCTGCAAAGCACATGGCTGGCCCATGGAGCCTCCTGTTTGCCCATGTCTTGAGGCATTTTCATGTGGGACTCTGTTGCCAGTATCTGTAGACATTTCAATCAAACACAATGCCCTTTCTGTTGTTGTTACTCAGCAACGGCCACACTCAATTTCTCAAATTCCCAAATAGCTTTTTGTGGCTTAGCGCTGAATATCTGAGCTAGAGCGACTGCCTCAACCCCACTGTTCACTCCGTTCTTTCCCAGTGAGCTTGGTACAACACTGCAACTAGTCGATGAGGGTGATAGCATGTATTTATCTTCACCTGCTGGAGGATTTATGATTCATTGGAAGCATTTCCATCTCAGAAATATCAATGTTGCTGACTCACTTCATGTTAAACCATTAATCCACCTTCCCTGGCATTTGGAGGAGCTGTGACTCAGGGAATTAGTGAAGAGAAAAACACAGCCAGCTGAATTAAAAGGTCAAGGTTCAGGGAGTTTGGTTTTACCTAAACAAATCGTACACTTTCTCCAAGCTGGTTTCCTCCTCTGTAAAATGAAAATGATAATCAGACTTACCCGACAGGTCTTTTATTAAGGATCAAATGAAATCATGTATGTGGGCCAAATCAATTGTTTCTACACAAAGAGATATACATATCTATGACCACCAATATCCTTTTTGAAGTAACCTGCATTGGGTTCTGTGGCTATTCAGTTAAAAGGTTCATCTTGGCCAGATGTGGTGGCTCACAACTGTAATCCTAGCACTCAGGGAGGCCGAGGTGGGAGGATCAAGACCAGGAGTTCGAGACTAGACTGAGCAACAGCAAGACCCCGCTTCTACTAAAAATAGAAAGAAATTAGCCAGACAACTAAAAATATATAGAGAGAAAATTAGCTGGGCATGGTGGCACATGCCTATAGTCCCAGCTACTCGGGAGGCTGAAACAGAAGGATTGCTTGAGCCCAGGAGTTTGAGGTTGCTGTGAGCTAGGCTGATGCCACGACACTCTAGCCTGTGCAACAGAGTGAGACTCTGACTCAAAAAAAAAAAAAAGTTCTATCTTTTATCAGTCTTACTTAGCTGATAAAAGGTAAACATCCTGAGACAGAGCCTGCAATCTTAATTTCCCTATCCTGCCTTTTATGTCGGTAACTTTATTTTATCTTCTGATGGTCTCCTTGGCTGCCTTTGCTGCCTGAAGACCAACCTTTTCTGAAGATGCCAAATGGTGAAGGGAAATAGAATCTAACCTCTCCTCCACAAAAGACCAGAATAACGATCTCAGAACGCCATAGGTGTTTTGTTAAATTATCATTAGGAGGGCAGCCCAAAACAGTGTTCAGAGCAGAATGACGCAGTGCTTAAGAGCCAGGTTGCTGGGGTCAGACTGCTGGTTCAAAATCTAACCCTGCCCTTAATTAGCTACTCACCGTTCTTTGAGTTTCTGACCTCATCTATAAAATGGACATAATTATAGAAACTACCTCCTATCATACTGTATGTATTTTAAATTACTTAATTTGTGTAAAGTATTTAGGACAGTGAGCAGTACACACAAAACATTCTACATATGTTGGCTACAACTATAAAGCAGACCTGGATTCAGAAACACAAAATCACAGAATACAAAGCCACAGAGACAAGCACACTGCAAGAGGCAGTCAGATCCCAGTGGGAGTCAGGCCATTAGCTCGGCTTTTCCCTTGTTCTCCTTGCTTTCTCACTTCCCTTTGCTGTCATTTCACAAAATGAGGTAGGAACCATGGGCAGAGAGGAATAATTCAATCTCCAGCAGGGCTTGTCAGAGACGGGCAAGTAGGAAGGGGAATGCCAATTGAATTAAGTGGTGCATTCATGTTTTGCTAAGGATACTAAGTTGATAAAAAAAAAAAAAGAAAGAAAGGGAAAGAAGATCTTTTGGAAACAAGTTGGCCATATATATTCAGAGCAATAAAAAACTTCCATATTGTTTGCCACTCTGACATTTCTTAAAATTTATCCCGAGGAAATAATCCAAAAAGTGGGAAAACTATACATAAGATATTGCATTATTTTTTTAATGGCTTTATTAAGATATAATTCACTCTTTTAAGGCATACAATTCAGAGGGGTGTTTTTAGTATTATTCAGAGTTACTCAAACATCACCATTATCTAATTTTAGAGCATTTTCATCACCCCAAAAAGAAACCCATTAGCAGTTACTTCCTGTTTTTCCTTCCCCTCTAGCCACTCACTCCCAGCAACATCTAGTCTACTTTCTGACTCTTGCAGCATTCTTTTTAATGACCAAAAAATTTAATAAAATAAGCTCCATGTTATTGAGTAACATGGGGTAAATTAAGTTATGATATATGCATTCAATAAAATATTTTATGGCTGTTAAAAATTACTACAATAATGACTGTATCGACAGGTGAAATAGATACTACATAAAGCTTAAAATTTCTTAACAATACAAAGTGGTGAATAGACTCTGATTCCAGCTAGCGCACATTATGGTTTGTATATTGACAGCCTGGAAAAAAAATGTAAAAATTTTAAATGGCCATGTTAGGATTATGAGATTGTGGGTCATTATTTTCTTCAGCTTTTTGATGTTTTGTAACTTTTTTTAAACAACTGCAATTTTTAGAAAATCGATTTTAAATTATTGGAATAGAGAATATATGAAAGGGCACAGCCAGCCAGCAGTGTGGACTCTCTGATTTGGATCCAATTCTAATCTCAATTAACGAATCTCTCCATCGCAGCCTCCTTCCGGCAACCAAGAGCCTTAAGCTACAAAGGTCCCCCTCTCCCAGACTGCTTAAGCCCCCACCAGCCGTTCAGGCCACAGCTGGCCCCTTGCCTCTCAGCCTCCACCCCCCATGCCCAGAACTCACTCCTTAACAGACCCCCTTACTTATCGTACATACCAACGACCCTTCCCCAATTTCCTTCTATTCATATATGAACTGTAGATGGAAATCCTGATTCCAAATACTTGGCCCACATGAGCTGAATAGGAACGAAATTCGTGGCAACAAAACAACAACCGCCCTCCTCTCACTCCCATTCCTACTTCAAATAGAGACACACCTCATTTAGAGGACCACGGCCTTCCTGCTAGGTCTCCTTCCTCTCCCCACTATTAATCTGGGACAGAGAATCATTTTTGACAACAGACCACTACCTGCACGTGCACACCAGCATGGTAACATTCACTGTCATTGTCTCTCTCTCTGGAATACACACACACAGAGTCCCTGGGGAGCCTGGCTGGGCTGCGTGCACACTGTCCGCAGCTCGCCTGGGTTTGTCCACTAGCAACACTCAGGAGGAACAGAGCCCAGCCCTGTCTAACCTTCTCTGGCTCAAGGACACAGTGTGCCTCCACCCGCTCCCCACCTCACACCTACGTACCGCCTGACTCACAACTGAAAAGCGAGCCTCCTGGATCTCCCCTGGGTGCGGTGAGGTCAGGTGAAAGGACAGCCTTCTACTAAAAGCATGACTCCCCTCAGTGAGCGCCTACTATGTGTCTGGAACCATGTTAGTTTCCTACATTCAGAGATGACTGAAACCGACCACTCGCCTTGAGAGGCTTACACTGGAAGGAAAACAGGTAAACAGAAAACTACTGTATGGCCAGGTAAGTGGTGGGTCAGATTTAGGGAGGAATGCTGTGGAAGCCCTGTGGACACAGGCTCCGCAGCAGGCGTCATCTCCGAGGCGGACTTTGAAGAACCAAGAGTTGGCGGGGCCGAGGAGCGCACGAACACCTGTGCAGAAAACAGGGCGCCGCGGAAACTGCACCCGGGCGCCCCGTTCCATGCCCACCCCACTGCTGACGGTGCAGCGCACTGTGAGAGCTACGGAGATAAGTAAGCCAGATACCTGGGAGAGACGGCCACAAAATAAATTTCCCAAATGGAAGGCAAAGTGCCCCGGGCCATAGTTAACATACAGCAGGCATTGAGAAGAAAAGAGAGGGAAAGGTTAATTCTAACTCTGGTCCTAAGTACAAAGCCCTTTGGGAGTGAGAGCAGCCCTGTCGTTAAGAGCACTGCACTGGCGGTCAGAGTGAGCAAAAATCAGAAAAAATCAAGGTGCGGCAGTCTCAGGAGGTCAGCCTTGGGGAACGAAGGGGCGGAGGCAGGCTGGGCCGGGACAGAAGGATTGGGCAGAGCAGAGGGCGGGGCCCGTGGGCTCCACCTCCCCCTACTTACTTTCTGCGGAGTCTGTGCAGACAGGTGAGCCAGGAACTCCTGGGCCGGGTGCGGGGGCGGAGGGTCCTGGGAACGGGACAGAGGTCTGAGGAGAGGGTCTGCGGCTCCTTGCTTTACAGCGTTCTGGGGACTCCCGACAGGCCGCTTTTGGGGTACGGGCTGCCAGGGGTTGTTGCTGCTTCAAGGAAAGAAAAGGCTTCCCCTTCCCCTCCCAGACCCTGGGCCAACTCCTGGCAGGAAACTTGAAATTGAGTTTAGTGGGTTAGGATCAGCAGAGGGTGAGAAGGGGACCCTGGCAGATATGGGGTCTCAAAGAAGACCGGACTTATCAGGGGCCCTGGCCGTGGCCCTGGGCCTTTGTCTGTGAGATTCCTTCTCAGGCAGTTGTGTCCTGTGGCTCTCTTAATCCTGTGTGCACTTCCTCCCTCCAGCTGGAGCATGGGCTGACTGTGGAGAAAAGGGGAAGACCAGGTCAGACAGGGTAAGTGGGGCTCCCTCCCCCTTATCTCTCCAGCCCCTAGCTGGGCAGGTGGGGGTGGAGGTCCAGCAGGAGCAATTACAGGAAAAGGGCAGGGCCTGGCCCATCACCTGGATTCCAGAGATGCTGGTGTGCACAGAGGCCCCAGGCAGGGCGCACCCAGGACTGGATCCTGGGTGGCAGAGAGGGACAGAGCTAGAAGGGAGTCTGCAGGGAGGAAAGAGAAAGGAAGGCGGGCAGAGCTGGGACACAGTAAACTCATGTGAGCGCTGGGGCTCAGGGCTCCTGGGTGGTTTCCTGGCTATTCCACACACACTGATACAGAGAGAGAATTGCGGAGCTGGAGGGGACCCTGTAGATCATTTATCTGATTTGAGATTGAAGAACCAGGAACCCAAACAGAGGAGTATAATATGGTGACTTTGGTATCTGACAGAGCCATGATGCCAATTGCTAGTTTAGACACAACAGCTGTGTGTCTTTTTGCAGGAGCCTGGGAGGGCCATGGTGCCAAGCCACTTGTGGGGGAGACTGGAGAAGCCGTTTATCTTCCTGTGCTGCGCCTCCCTGCTCCTGGGGCTGGCTTTGCTGGGCGTACGGCCGGACTTCGCCCCTGTTGCTTATTTCTTTCTCGCCTTGGGTGGCTTCTTCTTGTTTGCCTGCCTCCTAGCCTGTTTTGTGGAATGGGGACTCCGGCTCCGGCTCCAATCCATGCAGTCCGAGAGCCCAAGGGCCCCAGGCAATGCACGGTGAGTTAAGGGGTGGGCAGGATGAGAGGAATATACCTTAGGCCCATTCTCCTTCTGACCCTCTAGTTTCCAAGGCATAGGGTCTCTGCTTTCCTCTTTCACTGGCAACAGTGAGAGGAGGGGTCAGGTGCCAGAGGGGATCTTTTGCTGGTGGCAGACAGAAAGGGAAAAAGGGCTTTCAGGAAGCCACCTTTTTTCTCCTCCCTCAGGGACAATGACGCCTTTGAGGTGCCAGCCTATGAAGAGTCTGTGGTAGTGTTGGAATCACGGTACCACCACCAAGAGGTGGACCAACCACCCCCCTACAGCAGTGTTGTGATTCCCCCAGGACTTGAGGAGGGGCAGGAGGGGCACACAACAAGACTGGAAAGGCGAGTGGGCTCAGAGGGATCTATGGCCCAGGAAAGAAGCCCTGGAAGGATTCAAGTCAGCCATCAGCTTCAGGGACCACGGGCCGTGTCCACTGCTCCTGATCTGCGAAGCTTGGCAGCACTCCACAAACTGGAGCCTCTTACTCCGCCCCCTGCCTATGATGTCTGCTTTGGTCACCCTGATGATAATAGTGTTTTCCGTGAAGACAACTAGTCGCCCCCCTAAACAGCTCTCCCAGGATTTACTCTCTCCCCATACCAGACCCACGCATTCATTTGACCATTTCCCAGTGCCTTCTATGTGTCAGGAGCTGTGTTTCTGCCTGGACATCATAAATGGGTACTTGGACCCAGAGGGGAGTCACGCTACAGTAAGCCCTTCCCAATTGAGATGTAGGTGGTGTAATTTGAGCCTTCTGGCAACATTCGGTAACCTACCCCATATCCAGTATTTCCAGAGTTAGATTGAGGTGAGGTGAGGAGGTGATTCTGAGAAGATGGAGAAAGAAGAAAAGAATAGCATCAGAGTGACAGCTATGTTGCTTCTGATCCAGGTGCTTTGCCCCTATTAGTTCCCTTTTGCTTCCAGGCCTTGTGGGCTTTTATTATTCTCGTTGAAAAATAAGGATTCCAAGGGTCATGGGAATTTGTTAACTTGCACAAGAGCACACTGCATAAAAATAACTTGAACAAACTCCTCATTCCAAAGCCTACTGTGTTTTCAATACAAGGTAATGGGAAGCCAAGCCTCCTGCACATATTTCAGTCTCTATCTTGGGACAACTGCTGGTGAGGGGTGGAAGACGGCATACAGACAGAATGGTGGGCCAGAATGTGTCTACAGACGGGTGGGCTGAGCGTGAAGAGGGATATCCCCAGCCTCCTAGAGGAGCAAAGCTAATCAAAGCTCCTATATCAGGTCCCTGCCGCTCCATGTGGGTAGCGTCTACTGCGCCTCTGTCCTGCCCAGGGGCCAGAGAGCATCCCCCAATACAGGGTCCCCCATTTTATCCGAAAGCAGTGGAGTAAATAAATGGTCCCAGGTGCACGGACTTCCAGTTTTAACAACGGGTGGATGTGAAGGCCAAAAAGAATACGACGTGCGACTTTCTTGGCGAGGGGTGAAGGGGTAGTATCTAAGGAGACTCCCTTTCGTTTACCTATCATGAAGTGCCAGGCCACTTGCAAAGTGTCTCTGGTCGCTTCAGCCTCACCCCGCGCTCTGGCCGCTGGGTTTTACCCAGCCCCCCGCCGATTTTTCTCAGATCCCAGTACGTAACACCAGGTTTTCTGGAATTGTGTGCTGCGGCTGTGATACAGGTTTCGGCCACTGAGAGCTGCTAAAGCACCGCCGATGCCGCACTCCCCATGCAGGCCTTCACTTACCGCGCGGGTATTTGTCTAGCGCCCTCTAGCGCTCTCCACCTTCTCTGCACCCTAGCCCCAACAGTTCAACTTCAATAAACGAAAAGGCCGACCTCGCCTGTCTCCGTGAAGTTACTGCAATAGGCGGGGCAGGAGGAGTGGGAGGTGCCGGGGTGATTTCCGCGGGAATCTACAACCAATCGGATTCCCGAGGAGGACAGGGCCGGCCCCTCTATCTTTCCCGGCCCCTTCCCCTTCCGCCGAGCGCCTTCCCGCCCCCCATTGGACGACGCGCCCACCGCGAGAGTTCTGCGCCTGCGCACGCACCGGCGACGGAGGGGGCGGGAACTGGCCTGACACCAGGAAGAGGCGGAGGGACGACAGGGCGCAGGCGCGGAGTGCGCCGAAGGCCGGGAGAGGGATGCGAGGGAAGCGCCTGCCCACAGTTTGTTTGGCTTGTGGGCGGTGCACGCATAGCCCGGGAAAAGCGGGAAATGGCGGCACCGAGCGCGGGGTCTTTGCCCGCCCTCCAACAGAAGGGGCTAACGGCTGTTGACAGGGGGCGCAGGTGAGTGGGGAAGGGTCTTAGGGGTCCGTCGTGGGACCCAAGGAAGAGAAGCGCAGGCCCCTGGCGGGGACCCCTTCGCCCCCTCCCCTTGGAGCCCCTGAAAGCTGCCGAGTCCGCGCTTCCCGCCGAAGGTGGGAGGCCCTGCTAAGCCGTGCGGCGCTGACTCGGCGCGGGGGCGTGCATGCGTGCTTCACGGCCCAATCCCTCTTAAGCAAAGACTACCCCAGCCTCTCTTCGTGCACCCCGGGGGGTTCTGAATAAGGGGCACTCTTGCCAGTCCCGCCAGATATGGGCTTAGGCTTTTCTTAAACAATTGTCCATCCTTTCCTCTGGTTCCCTTAGGAGGAACCATTGTCTGTTCCTTTAGAAAACGATGAGACCTGCAGACCTCCGTGCTCTCCCTGATGTGCATTTGATCTGTATTGACTGTATCATGATCTGCATTGCTTTGCATATTATGATCAGATTTTCAAAGACGTCAACACCAAAGGCTTTGGTGGTTGAGTACCTTCAGAGGACAAGGAGGTTCCTGTGGCTTCAAGTGTCTCTGTTTCTGACCCCCGTCATTCCATTTCATGGCAGACTTAACCCAGGAGCATATATTTTAATGCCTCCAGGTATAGACCCAGATTAATTTAGGTTTTTGGAACGTGAAACTGCAGGATACAGAATTAAGACTTAAGAACTCGTTTGGTGTCCTTTTCTCCGCCCCCTCCTTCCCTTCCAGATGTGTTCTAAAATTCTAAGTGATGGGCAACTTTTGGAACGTTCACATTTAAGACTCTCCACAATAATATGCAGAGAGTTAGTGATGCTTCAGATTAAAGAGTATCTGTTGATTGAAAATTCAAGTCTGGAACTTGAGACAGTTTCAAGAACTGGGAGTCAGTAAGTTGTGAGTATGGGTGAGATTATCTAGGGAGAGGCTATTTGAGGGTGGGAGTCCTAATGGAATATCAGCAATTAAGGGCAGACCAAAGACCTTTTAAAGAAAAAAGAAACATGGTAGGCAGAGAGAGTAGTCAGAGAAAATGGTGTCATGGAAACCAAGGGAAGAGAAAGTTTTAAGAAGGGAATGCTGCTGGTAAATCTAGGGGAAAAATCTGCTCCACCATTGGCTATGTATCACCCTATGGAAATACTTAGCACTCAGCTCCAATGTTATTTTATTTCTACCAGAGTTCATATATGTCATCACTGTTATTACTTTGTTGTGTTTTAAAGTGATTCTTAAATGGGGTTTTTGATTTGTGTAGATTATGATGTACCAGGATTTTACTGAAGGTTTGGTGTAGCAGAAATCTTACAGCAGAACAGAAAGAAGTTAAAATGAAGTTTCGACTCACTGTCCCCTAACCAAAATTTGTTGACCTCCTCCATCCCACTTCCTCTGCCTAAGGATCCCACTTGTTGTCTTATTGCGCTGCCTCAGTCCCTGCTTTTCCCTCTGACTTTAAATCTCTAACCCAAATACATCTCTAAGCCAAGTACATTTTTCCTTTAGATGCATGGTATTTCACTGATTCTAAGATGCAAATTCCCCCTCCACAGACACACATTTTAACATCTTTGAAATCAGGATGCATTTTTAAATGGGTTTCTAAGTTATAAACTGACATTATTATATCCTTTTCTCACTGCTGTCAGGCCCTTACTATTGTTAAGTATTTGAAAACTGACTAAGCAGGCTGAAGAGCTCTGGATTTAAATAAACTAGGCACATAGATGACATATATTGAAAATAGGATTCTTTTAGTTCATAACCAGAAGATAATCTCTTTTCAAGCCAATAGCAAAACTAAGGAATCTTTGAAATAAAGGTGTCCCTAATAAACTAAATTACCAAAATAATTTAACCTTTACTTTCTTTAACTCTTTAAATAATTTCAAATTATGTTGATTGTGTTCAACATTGGTATTTATCTACTGTGACTTTCTGCCATTCTTTCTACTTATCCATGTCTTACAAGATTCTGACTGTTTCTAGTGTCATTTTGCCACAAGAACTTAAAGTTTTAAAAAAAGCAGTTATAATTTGTGTAAGTAGGCTAGTGAGAGAGTATTATATTTGTCTTATTTATTTTCTGTTAAAACTGGCCATTGGCTTGAGTTTCTGCCAATATATTAAATTATTCCTTACCCAAGATTATTTTAAACTTACATCATTTTCAGCAGTCTAGATAAATAATACAAAATGTTTTCTGGAACAATTCTCTTAATTTAAATTGGCCTGTCAAAAAAGAAGTATTCCTTTTCATGAACATAAGTGCCTTTGTGTGTAGTATTTCGACTAAGATGATAATATTTGGTATTTCCCTCCCCTAGTCAGGCCATTCATCTCAGATGGTCTCAGTTGGACATATGCCGTAAAGAATTCTACATCATTTCCCTGTGGTCAACATGTTACTGTTTAGTACATCTTTGGTTTAACCAGATTCAACAAAATGTGCCTGATCTTGGTTATAATAGGTCTTGTTCTTTCTACCCATGCCTCTTCCACTCTACTCTTCCATGCCAGATCTTACACTTGACAGCCACTACCTTTTTATCTGTAGGATATTGGGTGTGTGCGGCATGCATCCTGACCATCAGGAAACTCTAAAAAAGAACCGCGTGGTGCTTGCCAAACAGCTGTTGCTGAGCGAGCTGTTAGAACATCTTCTGGAGAAGGACATTATCACTTTGGAAATGAGGGAGCTCATCCAGGTAAACTGGAGGCACAGAGAGAATTTAAGAATATAAATTGATTGTGGGGTAGGAGTGGAGACTGACAAAGTGTGGAAAGGATGTATCTTACTAAGGAATTGGAAATGCCCTTCCACCTCAGAGCGTTTGACAGAAAAAATACGTAGTTCAACAGTACTTTACCTGTAGAACTTTACCTGAAGAACTTTACCTGTATGTACATACTTACCTTATAAAAGGAATTCTTTAGATGGATGAGGACACTACAAGGAAGCTAATGGGAAGAAATAGAATTATATTAATAGCTAGATAAGTAAATACGATTTCATCTTTTATTCTTCGGTCTTAGGCCAAAGGGGGCAGTTTCAGCCAGAATGTGGAACTCCTGAACTTGCTGCCCAAAAGGGGTCCCGAAGCTTTTGATGCTTTCTGTGCGGCACTGAGAGAGACCAAGCAAGGCCACCTGGAGGATATGTTGCTCACAACCCTCTCTGGTCTTCAGCGTGTACTCCCACCGGTATGGAACGCTCGAAATGTGTTGGGAAGGGTTAATTTGGCTTGAGAGTAATTTCTGAGACGGGGTGGGGGAAACTAGATTTTATTTTATTTGGACTAGTCTATCTCCCTAAGGTCTGTCATAGTGAGTCCCGATTTCTTACAGTTGAGCTGTGACTACGACTTGAGTCTCCCTTTCCCGGTGTGTGAGTCCTGTCCCCCTCACAAGCAGCTCCGCCTGTCGACAGGTGAGAATTGATGAGATAAAAGGGGTCCCACAGATTGACTTTCCTTTTCTTGACTGATATCTGGCTTTGCCCTAACCTGAGATGTATTTCATATTGGCAATAGTTCTCTCAGTGAATTTTTTTAGGGTCTAGCAAGACACTATGGATAGAGTATTAGTTGGACTCATTTTCCTTATATCACAGATATTATTTTTTATGGTAATTGGCCCTTTGAGCAACTTGTATGGGTAGGAAATGATTAGCCTGATTAGCCTGTCTCCTCTGTAAAGCTTAATGAGAAAAGACTATGTCGTAGCTTAGTGAATACAACCAGGCTTTTATCAGGTAGTCCCTTCAGCCATTCAACAAGTTGAGCACCTACTACATGCAGACTAAATGCAGAGGACTCTAGGGGCGAGCGAACGCTCACAGACTCTCTGCCCTTGTGGAGCTTACAGATTAAGGGAGCGAATGAGACAGTATTTATCAAAACCCCAGTTCAAAGGGATGCCTGAAGTTACAATGACATGCTAGCATTAATGCTTAGATTGTATACTAGCTTTTTTGGCTTTCCTTCTATACCACAGATACTGTGGAACATTCCTTAGACAATGGAGATGGTCCTCCCTGCCTTCAGGTGAAGCCTTGCACTCCTGAGTTTTATCAGACACACTGCCAGCTGGTGAGTTTTACATAATGATGAGGAAAAAAGTTGGGAAATGAGATGCTCTTCCTGGGCATCTGAACCTAGTTCACATATGCATTTCCTTACTGCCTAGTCAGAAAGTCATTGCCGATTGAATACCTTCTGTGGACACTTCTTTATTTTCACCTGGTGGGGTTAAGAAGGAGAATGTGATGTCTTCGTTTTCTTGAAATCTCTGATCAGGAAGTTCATGATTTAACTGGGTTCTCCTCCCCAGGCCTATAGGTTGCAGTCTCGGCCTCGTGGCCTGGCACTGGTGCTGAGCAATGTGTGCTTCACTGGAGAGAAAGACCTGGAATTTCGCTCTGGAGGAGACGTAGACCACAGTACTCTGGTCACCCTCTTCAAGCTTTTGGGCTATGATGTTCATGTCCTACATGACCAGACTGCACAGGTACTTGAGGCAGGAAAAACTGACATGTAAATTAGGACTGGGCAACACTTTAGGGCCAGAGTCATTTGTTTCTTCTGTGTCTGCTGGGATATGTCATTTAGAAGTCATTTATTCTCCTTACCTTTTTACTCACTCTGTTATTCCTCTTGCTTTGTAATCTAGTAAAAAAGAATTGGGGCCTGCCAGTGTTGACATCTCTGGGTAGCCGTGCTTTCAGAGAGAATAATAGTCCAGGGTTGGGTTCTCACTTTTCCATATTCAGAAACTTGATTCCCAATCACTAAGGAAGTGATGGGATGCTGACATGCACCCTAACCACCTCAGAAAAGATATTTATAAGCCAGGACTACACAGGACATTGACTTCTTGGTTGATACTGCTACTCAGGAGTCCAATTATTATTTAAAAGATTACTTTGGCAGATAAAAATCTTGCAAATGCAAGTTTGCTAGAATTATCTCTGTAAATACTATTTAGTGGCAGTCTAATGAATTAACATATGGGGAAATTCTTTTACCCAGTTTTGTATAGGGTAAATTGCCTCTGGGCTAGATTCCACAAATCATAAGCATTTTCATTATGGGTTCTTACTGGGTAACATTGTTTTTGGGGACAGAGGAATCTTACTATGTTGCCCAGGCGGCTCTTGAACTCCTGAGCTCAAGCTGTTTTCCCACCTCAGCCTCCCAATAGCTGGGATTACAGGCAAGTGCCACCGAACCTGGCTCATTTGGGTGAACTTCAGTTACTGAGCGGCACAACTGACTTTGTTAACTTTAGGATTCCTCCCTCCCTCCCTCTCTTCTTTCCTCCCTTCCTCTTTCTTACCCTCCTTCCTTCCTTCCTTCCATTTTTTTTTTTTTACGATTTATAGATAGGGATCTTGCTATGTTGCTCAGGCTGTTCTCAAACTCCTGGCCTTGAGCTATCCTCCTACCTTGGCCTCCCAAAATACTAGGATTACAGCACCACACTCGGCCAAGGATTTCTGTTTTGAAATCAATAACAGCCTATTTGTAAATTTATATTAACTCTTTTTTTTGGAGACAGAGTCTCACTCTGTTGCCAGGGCTAGAGTGCTGTGGCATCAGCCTAGCTCACAGCAACCTCCAACTCCTGGGCTCAAGCAGTCCTTCTGCCTCAGCCTCCTGAGTAGCTGGAACTACAAGCATGCACCACCATGCCTGGCTAATTTTTTATATATATATATATTTTTTTTTAGTTGGCCAATTAATTTCTTTCTATTTTTAATAGAGACAGGGTCTTGCTCTTGCTCAGACTGGTTTCGAACTCCTGACCTTGAGCGATCCACCCACCTCGGCCTCCCAGAGTGCTAGGATTACAGGCGTGAGCCACCACACCTGGCCTGTATTAACTCTTTATTTTTATTCCAGATTAATAGTACTTTCTTGAGTTGCCGTTGGAGTTGTCAGTGGTGAAATTAAAATTTTTAGGAGATTCACTTTGATCTGTTGAGGTAGGGATTCTTTGTTTTGATTCTGCATTCAGCACTGTCTGTGGTCTTAATTTCTTTTTCTCAGCTATCCTGCTTCTGGGAGAATAATTATGTATTTGCTATGCCTTAGGGAAGGCCAGTTTCATCAGTAGGTACCTGGGTATTGTCCTTTACATGCTGTTTTTGCTGGCTTCCCAATAGTAGCCCATGCAAAGTAGTAGATCCAGCCTTGCTTCGAAGGCCATGGCAGGAACAGCTTCTTCAGTTGTCAAGTATTGGAGTAGATGATATGCTTTCCTGAGAGGTCTGATGGGCCTGAAGGGAATGAGGGTAGATACCAGCCATAATTCTTACATAAGGTCACTTAACAAAACGTAGTCTATATATGTTTTCTTAGAGGTTTTGGTGTAGCCATTTCTTTTTACTAGAAACTTTTTATGTCATGGGTCTCCAAATTCTTTGCAGTTGATAAATGATCTTATGTGCCTGATAGTTAAAGGTGCAATACTAAGTCAACAAGTCATTAGATTCAAGGACTTATTGGATTCTAATTCTGTGGTTATGTTTTGTAACTGGAATTGCAGTGAAGTTAAATTGTGAGTGAGTTATCATGGGGACTATGAGATATCAGATTTTTAAAAGGTAGACCTAAACTTCAGTGAATTTCATTTAGACGAAGGAGTCATGACATCAGTAGAAAAAGAAGCGTATCCTCTTATATTCCTGAAGACCAAGCAAGATTAGAGACCAGTATCTTCTGTAATAGCCAAGAAGCAATGCCTGGGTAGATATGGTCAGAAGGATAAATGGGAAGTGGGACTTGAGCTAGCCTAAAGTTACTAAAGCAGAGAGGAGAGGCGAAGGCATCCTAGGCAGGGAGCACGGTGTATAGACAAGAAACGTGTATTATAAACCAGGTAGTTAAAATGGGTGTTATAATAATTCTGTGCATTGGGCATCTGCACAGAATACTCCTTTCCTGGTGGGACCTCTCAAGACTCTTCTATCATATAATTATTTTCTAAGTAAAGAGACAGAACGAAAAAAAAAAAATGAAGATCCTCTTTTTTTTCCCCTTATCAGATCTTGTTGACTTTAGAGATAAATTCCATTTAAAAGTAGGAAATAGTATAATGAGTCTTAGAGAATCCTCTTCCCTTGACAGTGCCGGAGAGAACACTGGTATTCTTACTACTCAAGAATGTTTTTGGGTTTTTTTGTTATCAGATTTTCATGGCATCTACCTCATGAGGTTGCTAGTTCTAGGATTACAATTTACCATATATTAAGAAATTAAGTACATTTTAATTTGACATATTTCCTTTTAATTGTTTTTAACTTGCATTTGGGTGACAGACTGCTTAGAAGATGTAGGGACAAGCTTTGTATCATCTGTGGAAAATGCAGCTACCTGTATGGTTTTGCATGTAATTTCAGAGGATTTACGGGTTCTCTTCACATGTGTCCCCCAACCACAAGCCAAAACACATGCAAGAGTTAAGAACCCTGCTATTTATAGAAGTGCTGTAATTTTATCAGAAATAAATCTACAGATCCTATTTTAAGCTATGTTCCTTGTGGAAAAATTCCTCCAAATGAGTAATCTCCTTTAATCTTACTAAATTCAGTTACAAAATGTGTATATTCTTTCTTGGGCTTTATTGTTCTCTATTTACTGACCTAATAATCTCACTAAGTTCAAAATGCTAATGATTAGGTGCCCAAGTACATAATTTTTATTTACTTCTTTAAGCAAAATTAACTTCTTGAACTACTATATGTTAGATTTTATTATGGTCAGCTCCAGAGGAGCATTCACAGTTATATATTCTCTTGAAATTATATATTCTTGAAACAAATGCATTTTGTATGTCTTTTATTACCTTAAGGATTCCATTATTATGATTGGCTTCTACTTACCCAGAAAATATACATGCTTTTTCAACAAGATCATTTCTTCATTTCTAGTTATATTACAGACTTTCACATCTTTTATATAATTACTTTCTTAATTATCTGCAAACATAAGTATCCCAAATAGTAGTAGGTCTCAAACATTAACATGTCGAATCACCTGGGGGGCTTGTTAAAACAGTTTGCTGAGGCCCAAAATTTCACATTTACCAGTTTTAGATGCCATTGCTACTGCTATAGGGACCACACTTTGAGAACCACTGCAATATGTTATACAACTATGCTTTTTATTATGGGAGTGTGTGTGGTAAATGTTGAATATTTGTGTGCTGTAACTGTTCTGCCTAGGTAGCGTATTCATCTTTATTATATTTCATTCAAATTTATAATAAAATGAAGTTGTTTTCTCTCTGTTCATCTCAAATAGAAGACCCAGACATCCTGAGTGGTAGAGGAAGACATAGGTTTAAAATTTTGTGCCAGATTATTATACTGTTATTTAAATACAGTATAACTTTCTGTGCAGTGGACCAAATGCTAATGGTAGTGGTACTCATATATGGCAACTTAGTGCAGGATAAACAAGATTCTTAAATTGGACTACAAGGTTGACCAGTAATAGGTTTCTTTGAAAACAAAAAACAAAAACCTTTATTAACTGTGTACATTGTAATGGCTGATCTTTGCAATATGTGCTAGACACGGTGATAAGTCCTTTCTACCACAGTTATCTTAATCTTTGCAAACTTAGAGAAAATTTACTTGTAATTTTTTTATAAGGTGGAAATTGAAGGGCTAAATAACTTGTTCCAATTTATGAACCCAAGGTTTAAACCTAAATGGGTCTGACCACAGAGTTGTTTATTATGTATGTATTGACTGTCCTGAACAGAATCCTCCTGCGTGATGTGTTCTTCTCTGAACAAAGCATTTTATGCTTAGATCATCATTGTCTCTTAGATACTTAATATCTAAGACAGAAACCAGTGTACAGGTAGTGCTGTTCACTACTGTCATGATGCTCTTAGGGCTATGTCACAGGGCAGTTTACTTTCTTGTAGCTGAAGAGGTATGTTATTCATTCACAGCTTCCCTGGTGGTTCCCTTGTGCCATTTATATACCAGGGCACTTGCTCTAATGAAGGATGTGGTTATGATCAGGGAATGAATCAAATCTAACTAGTTCATAATTAGCCTCATTAGTAACTTGCTTTAATTCAGGAGTCTTCACCTATCTCAGTGAGTTGTGTCTGAAGTCATGTGCAATTTTCTGGTGAGTCCATAGCTTGCTTTGGTCTCTGCAAGGGTCTCTGACTTATAATTAACCACAGAATATATAGGTAGAATATTTTATCTCCTCATAACTTAGGGTTTCAATCAGAAACCAGAGATTTGTGCTTATATTGGTGCTAACTGCAGTGAACAACACTAAAAGTTGCCTTTCTTCTAGGAAATGAAAGAGAAACTCCGGAATTTTGCACAGTTACCTGCACATCGTGTAACGGACTCCTGCATCGTGGCACTCCTCTCGCATGGTGTGGAGGGCGCCATCTATGGTGTGGATGGCAAACTGCTCCAGGTGCGCATAGCTGTTGAAACTAGGCCGCTTCCCCTCCTGTGGCTCTTTCCAGGAATGGCTGCTGTTGTATGTATAGGACTTCAGGAAACCCGACTGACTACTTAAATTTCCTTCTTCCTTATTTCTTTCTGGCAGCTACAAGAGGTCTTTCGGCTCTTTGACAATGCCAACTGCCCCAGCCTGCAGAACAAGCCGAAAATGTTCTTCATCCAGGCCTGCCGTGGAGGTGAGTGCCCTGGCAGACCAGCACCTGGGTGGTGGCTCCTGGGCAGCCTCCCACCAGCTCTCACTTTCCTGTTTGCTCCTCTCAGGTGCTATTGGATCCCTTGGGCACCTCCTTCTGTTCACTGCTGCCACCGCCTCTTTTGCTCTGTAAGTGTCTCCCAATGCATGGGGTGTGCTGGGACTTGGGCAGCCCATGGCTCTCAGGCTGGTCAGCTCTCTGTGCACCACCATATCCTGTTCTCAGGATTCTCTTATCAGTGTCTGCCTTCTTTTCTGAGAACTCTTACTTCTGTCTGTGCTTATTAACTCTGCTGCACTTTTGGTTACTCATTTTCTTTTTCCTGTCCCTCTCATTTTATCTCTTTCATCTTTTTCTTACTCCTTTTCTCTTCCCTCTTTCCACTTGCTCCTTTTCTTTCTCTGTTTACCTATACTTCCCCTCTTGCCTCATTTATCATTCGTGGACCTTGCAGGATAGCAGTGTGGAATCCACATCAGCCTTTGACCCTTCCTTTTTCCCGAGCTGCCTCTGTCCATCTTCTTTCTTGCATGCAGTCTGCTTTACCTCTTTAAGAGCCAGGACTACGGGACCAGGATCAGAAGACATACAAGCATGCTCTTCATCCCGGAGAAAATAGTTATAATTAAGAGCTCTAACTTTGGAGGCAAATTCTGGCTCTACCACTTACTAGTTGTGTGAGGTTAAAGAAGTCACATGATATTGCTCCACCTCAGTTTCCATAATATAAAATATGGATAGTCATTGTACCTACTTCACAAGGTTATTGTGATAGCTAAATGGAATTCTGCATTTAAGGACTTATTTAGTACTATACCTGCCTCATAGTTAATCCACAAAGAGTGGTAGGTACAAGTTGTAACATGATCAGTGCCCTCAAGGGACTTACAGTTTGATTTAAAGGTCTCTTTGTCCAAACATTCAAATAATGATTCTTTTAATCTATTATGTGGCCAAATGTAAAGGGCTAATATTATTAATTATATCCTCCTAATCTGGTATTTCCGTAGAATATGATTGAGGTCCTACAGCATGACTAGGACTACACTAGGTACTATCACAAAAGCAAAATAAAATGTAGCTTCTCTGTGAAGCCTAGCAGAAAAACAAAGCAAATATCTATGAAGTAACTTCAGACTAGTTCAAAGGCCTCATGTAAACAAGGGTAAAATTAGTGAGCTACAACCTGTAATATGAAGGAGTATGCAGTAAGACTAGATCATTTTAAGTGTAGTTAGTTTGAAAAGATTCTGTGGATAGGCTAAGGCTTAGTTTAGACTCAGAATAATATGATATATATATTTGTAGAGTAGCAGATAGTCTTGCACAGGAAAAAGGACAATGCAACTTGAAAAGCACAAGATTAAAGGGGCATCCCCTCCTCAAAAAAATGCCCAGATCTGATTAAAAAGTGAGCATTTGTGTAGGTATGTAGTGATATGTGGCTGCTCACGTGAAGTAGATCTAGCTGATTATAAGGCTTTAGTCATAGCTGAGATTTTAGATTTCAACAGATAATAGTACAGAGCTGTTGGGAGCTTAAGTAAGAAATAAATGTGATAGATTTTTTTTCCAGAAGGGTTCCCATGCCAAGGGCTACACTAAGGAAAGAGCATGTGGTGCAGTAACTTAACTGTTCATTCGTTTACTTGTATTTCCCCAGGCTCAGAGCACTACCTGATGTGCTGTAGCACTTACAAGTGTTGAATGAATGGATGGAAATTAATCTGCCTGATTAAGTGTAGCAATGGTATAGAGAACAGATATGGGAATATTGGTAAAAGAACCAATAGCATTTATTGAATGACATCTATGAGATGAAGGAAAGTAGGAGAGTTTCCTTTCTCTTGAGGGACACATTCAGCTTGGCCTATTTCCTTTAGGAATCATTACTAGCAAAATAAAGATGTGTGGACATTTTCTTTCTTATATTTGGAGATATATATAACATTGTATTTAGATAGGGAGAAATTTTTCTAGGGTAATCTGAATGTTTTGCTCTGCCTCTCCACCTTCTCTTTAAAATTAAATCTTTCAAGAGGTAACCAGTAGCCTTTTGGTCCTTTGAAAATTGGAGCTCACCTGTTACTGCTCTATTTGGTTAATATAATTGTCTGTAAAAATACCACCCCATACTCCAATTGGCTCCTAAATTGGAGTATAAGCTCCATGAGGGTGGGGACTTTTTTTTTTCAGTATATCACTGGGGCTTAAAATAAAACAGTGCCTGGCACATGCCAGTTACTCAGTAAATTTTTATTGAATCTGTGAGTCTTGGTCCTTTTCCCCACAATTCTTCAAGCTTCCCTTCCTTGTTAGGCTCTAAGATTCTGTGTTAGGATAGATAAGGCCTGGGTCAAGACCTTACTCATGTGCTCAGGGTGTGTTTAGAAACTACTGCTAAAATTCAATCATGGCATTCTATTTCCATTTTTTAGGAGAAAATTATCCTCCTGATTTTAAGTTCTTCCTCTTTTAATTTTTTTTAAAATCTTAGATGCCTGTTATCACTTATCTTATGAAATTATTAATAATCAAATAGTAATTGCTTTAAAAATACAAAAACCACCTTGGAAACAGCTGATCATGCTTAGTTTCATAATTTTTTTATTGATACATAGTTTGAGGTTGTGATTTTTTTATAACATACATGTAGTAACCATAGTTTTTATTTATTAACTTGTTTTTTCTTATTTATGTAATAAAGCTAAATGTATCTGTATTTTATTGTATACTACAGTAAAAAGCACTGTGATTCCCAGGTACATTGCTAATCGAACGAGTGAATCGTGGACTTAGATTTTTAGTTCCATTTACAAGGAGTATTTGATTTGGCATTTTCCCTGTCCTACACAGTATGGAAAATGCTCCAGCCACATATATGTGCATGTTCTTGAGCGCGGTGCCTGGCCTGTGGTAGGCACCTCCTGAGTAATGGATGCATGTTAGGAAAGTAATGATTTTTCCCCCCATTTATCAGCCAAAAGTTGGAGGCAACAGCTGGAAATGGCTCTTCCTGGTCAAGGTTTTAGGGAACTTGTCTTTGCCTGTGACGGGTCCAAGAGAGATGAGAGGAAATAAAATCTTTGTCCATTCTGTCTGCCTTTGTACAGATGAAACTGATCGCGGGGTCGACCAACAGGACGGAAAGAACCATGCAGAGTCCCCTGGGTGCGAGGAGAGTGATGCCGGGAAAGAAGAGTTGCTGCGGATTAGATTGCCCACCCGCTCAGACATGATATGCGGCTATGCCTGCCTCAAAGGTATCGTCCATTCCAGAAGAGGACAGTCACACCTCGTTTTATTGTGCTTCACAGGTTCAGGTTGAATATCCCTTACCTGAAATGCTTGGGACCAGAAGTGCTTCTGATTTTGGATTTTTGTTGGGGGGGGAATAGGGAGGGCATATTTGTATTGTACTTAACCAGCTGATCATCACAAATCCCCAAATTCTAAGTCTAAAATGGTCCAGTGAGATTTGGGATGCTCAACCTATATTGTATTTTTTATAAATTGAAGGTTTGTGGTAATCCTGCACCAAGCAAGTCTATTGGTGCCCTTTTTCTAAGGACATGTGCTCACTTCGTGTCTCTGTTAGCATTTTTTAGCAATAAAATATTTTTTTTAATTAATTTTTGTCTTTCTAGACAAAATGTTACTGCACACTTAATAGACTACAGTACGGTGTAAACATAACTTTTGTATGCATTGGGAAACAAAAAGCTTGTGTAACTAGCTTTATTACAATATTTGATTCACTTTATTGCCTTGCTCTGGAACCAAACTCACAATATGTCCAAGGTGTGCTTGTAATGCTAAAAGATTATACTCTCTCCTAAACTTGCATTTCTCACTCTGGGCTCTCTGAATGGGGAGGGTGCAGGTGCTATGGAAGTCTCCTTTGGGAAGTCTAGCTGTTTGAGAGTACCTGGTGACCTTCACACTGTGGTTCATGCTCTTCCGATCGCAGGGACTGCTGCCATGCGGAACACCAAACGGGGTTCCTGGTACATTGAGGCCCTCACCCAAGTGTTCTCTGAGAGAGCCTGTGACATGCATGTGGCCGATATGCTGGTTAAGGTAAGTCAGCTGAGGCTGGCTCATGAGCCTGTGCATGTCCAGTGTTCTACCTTCTCTTCCCTTGCACTGTTTTTCTTTGTCTCCTTGCCCTTCTTGTGCTTCTATAATGATAGCCCAACATTCTCAGACTTGGATCCATTTGTTCTGCCCTTCCAGGTGAATGCACTTATCAAGGAACGTGAAGGCTATGCCCCTGGCACAGAGTTCCACCGATGCAAGGAGATGTCTGAGTACTGTAGCACTTTGTGCCGTCACCTCTACCTGTTCCCAGGATACCCTCCCATATGATGCCACCTCCCCATTATCCATGCCAGATGGAAGCCACTGGATCACAGGAGGTGTGATAGAGCCTTTTCTCTTCAGGATGCACGATTTCTGTTCTTCCCCCTCAGGGACATGGAAATCTCCCAGGCTTGGTTCCTGTACCCATCATCTCCACCTCTGAGTGTGGGACTGCAGGCCAGCTCCTCCTCTGTGAAGCTCTTTCCCTGTAGAGCCGGCTCTTGTTGGACCTATTGCCAGGAATGTTTTGGCTACGGTTAAAGAGCCAGACAAGTGACGTTGTAAACACAGTGTGTCATGGGGAGAGGGCATGTGGGTTTTTCTCCATGTTTGTGTTCACTTCCTGCCCCCAGGGCTTTTATAAGTAGCACTTCAGTAATTGCTTTTATTACATTAGTTACGATGTCTCAGAGATCATCTGCTATCTTTCCTTTCTTTCATATCCTTGACCTCATTTGTCCCAGAGTGAGAGTTTGGAAGGTGTCCAAATTTAATGTAGACATTTTACATTTGGCTTCGAAGAGGCATCCCTGACTAGAGACAACCCTGCTGCTGTGTGCGGAAGAGGCCTGTGCTTTCCTTTCAGTACTGCAGGGCCACCCAGTGGAAGGACACTCTTGGCTCCTTTGGGTTCAAGCCACCCAGCCTTTTCTCATAGGTTAGATATGGGTGCCTTGCATCTATACCTTATTGATCTTTGCCCGTAGAAGTCCCAAAGGTCTTTCTTTGGTCATTCTTCCTCTGAGCTTTGTTACTAAAATGAGACTTGTAGGAAGTGTCACAGAAGGCCAGGTGTGCTTCCTCAGACTCTGTAACCCCGCTGTATCCTCTTTCCTTCCTTGAAATGTCTCTTCCTTATTGTTCTCACTTCCATTCAATCCACCTATACCACGTATTTGGCTTTCTAGAAAAGCTTCCTAGTTGTTAGCTCCCTGCATTATATCTCTCCCTCTTTACCTTCATTTCATTCTGTTTAATTCTGCCACCAAATCTGTTCAAAATACTACTTCACTGGATCGTTTGGGCACTCCAAACAATAACTAGGTATATATAATATACCTAGTTCCTGCTTTCTGCGTTGGTATTAATCTCCCCTTTGATTTTATTCTGTATTTCAGTGAGGCTGTTGCTATATTGTTGTTATTCCTTCAACCTGGAAGCCTCCTTTATTCCTGCTTGTCTGAAACTTTACTCTTCTTTTTTAACTTCCATTCTTGCCCCCTCCATTCTGTTCACTTAATAGTGGAGTTTTTGGTCATTGTGTTTTTAAGCATTCTTTTCCTGTGTCTTTCACTACATCCTGTCTGTTACCTTCATTGCCATTTATAAATTATAAATATTTGCTTGTTTTACTTGTTCATTTTTCTTTATTAGGCTGTAAATAAGGGCAGAAACCTTGTCTCTTTTATTCACCAGTATGTACCCAGTGCCTGGCACATAGTAAGTCTTCAATAAATGTTTGTCGAATGAAGGAAGGAAGCAAGCAAGTCAGCCAACCCCAGTTAAGATCCCGCTTTTTTATAAAATTTCCCTTTTTTTTTTTTTTTTTTTTTTTGAGACAGAGTCTCACTTTGTTGCCCAGGCTAGAGTGAGTGCCGTGGTGTCAGCCTGGCTCACAGCAACCTCAATCTCTAGGGCTCAGCGATCCTACTGCCTCAGCCTCCCGAGTAGCTGGGACTACAGGCATGCACCACCATGCCTGACTAATTTTTTGTATATATATTTTTAGTTGGTCAATTAATTTATTTCTATTTTTGGTAGAGACGGGGTCTCGCTCAGGCTGGTTTCGAACTCCTGACCTTGAGCAATCCGCCCGCCTCGGCCTCCTAAAGTGCTAGGATTACAGGGGTGAGCCACCACGCCCGGCCTAAAATTTCCCTTTTGACAATATACATGTTTAGTATTTGTACTCTGTGTTTTTCCGTGTGTTTTGTTTTTATCCACTGGTATTTTTAGCTACTTGAGAACATATCATGTGTGAGACAGCTTCCTTCACATCTCTCATAGGCCTGTAGTAGCCAAGGTGCTCAATAAATACTTGCGTGAGCCAGGTGGTTTGAAGACTTGCTGCCAAGTCCTGCATTTGGGTCAGTATAGTATGGAAGTATTTGAATGATATAACCTTTCCACTCCCACTGCCAGGATTTTGTATTGCCATCAGGTGCCAAATAAATGCTCATATTTATTACTGATGTGTGCCTGATATCTCTGTTTTTGTCAGTGCTCGATCTTGAGAAGCCCATGTATTTTCATGTCCTTAGCCCCTCACACGGCAGCATCTCCCCCTAGCTCGTAAGGCACACCTAGAACTGCAAACCCCTTCTTATTTTGCTGCCATGATCATTTTTTAATAGGCAGGTGTGGGTGCATCTCCGTTGGCATAGTCTGGAATTTCTCACAATCACATGAGATGGAAGCAGTGTTGGTTCTGGTTATTTAGATTATGGGATGGATGCTGAAATAACAGATTGGGTTAGAATAGGAGGATGAGAGGGAGGAGATAGTATTAATAGAATTTCATTTCTCGTGTGGTCCAAGTTGGATTTAAGGGTTTCTAGAGTGGGCGCAGATTGTAAGAGAATTATCAGGCAGCACAAAAGAGATCAAAACAATGGGCTATTTGTAAGTTGGTATTATGGGAGCACATTGTATCTAAAGTATATTCCTAGAGAGGCAAGTGCAGGTGCAGATGGGCTGTGGAGGTTTAACAAGAGATAGGAAATTCTGTAGGAGTGTTTTGGTAAGAAACAGCTGTGGAAGCTTGTTGAGGAATACAGGGGAGGGGTGACTGTCGAGGAAGAGCAAGGGGGGTCGAGTTGAGCTGAAGCACACCACCAGATGGAGGGGAATTTGGTGCAGAAGAATACTGGGAGCAAAAGGCTGTAAAAATTGGACTATAAAGCTGGTCGATTATACTGCAAGGAAAAAACAACAGTGGGATGGATAGCTTCAAGGGAAGAATACAAAGTGTAGGACAGGTTAAGAAATTACCAGAATAGTAGGAATAAGGTAAGGACCCATTTAAAGGAAAGGAAAGCTTTTTGGAGGTGTGATATGTTTGGGAATTACAAAGCAGCATCTGTCTCTGACTAAATTCCACGTCCTTCTCACCCCCGCCTTGAATCAGGGTATGAGGTTGAATTTCACAGCTCTATTCCCTTCCCCCGCATACCTCTGCCAGGGGATTCTTTTCTAAAATTATCCCCCTCCCTGAGCTGGGGGCTGCCCTTGCTGCCCTTTCCCATCCTGTTTCCTCTAGTGGAGGAAGGAAAACAGGAAGGAATAGAAGAAGTGGGATAGCAGACCAAAGGTGCGATATTAGGAGGGGAGGGGAGAGGTGTCTAATTTGAGAAGGAGGAAGACACTAATAACAGCTAGAGCTGATCGAGTGCTTGGTATGCTGTAGCACTGAGCATGGAGCTTTCCATTCCTTCTTCCCCACAGTCATTTTCCCTTTTTTTACAGAAGAGGGAAATGAGGCTCAGAGACTTTTAGTTATCAGAAGAGGAAGAAATGTAGCTTTAAGGGCATGGAGTCTAGAATTAAGTAGATCTGATTTTGAATGCTAGCTCTGCCTTTGAAGATAATCAGAGACCTTGAACATGGTAGCCAACACTGAGCCTCAGTTTCCCATGTCTAAACATGAAAATTGTTTCCACCTTAAAAGTTCTCTCTGAGAATTAAATGTGACGATGCATGTAAATCGGATGGTATTGAAGCATTAACAATGCTTGGTATATATTATAGCAAAATGAGTTTCAGTTTAATACAAGTCAACAGTCAGTGCTTTACTAAAGTGCATTCCTTTATCTTTATAACCCTCTAGTTACAGCTTTCTGAGGAAACTGAGACCAGGATGTGAAACTATTTGTCAACTTGAATGTATGTTCTTAAATAACAATCTTGCTTCTATGACGTTTTTCCTGGCATGAGATTTTTTTTTTCCCTCCTCCCTTATTTGGGCTGTCGATTCTTCCCATTAGACTAGGAGAATGAAACTGAGACCCCAAACTTTTATTCCATGTTAGCACTATCCCGGTAGGAATTCAGGGAAAAGTGTATCATGTTTGAAAAGCCAGAAGGGGGAGAAAGAGACCCATCAAGTGCTACAAGGAAGCACTGATACACAGGACTTGGGAAAAGGCCAAGGACTCTTAAAGGATAGGGAAGGCAAGGCCCAATAGAAAGTAGAGAAGGAATAACCACAGTGAAGTGTGCTACAAAGAGAAAGGGTCTTCCAAGGAAGTTGTAGTAGCTTAGCTGAGATTTCAGAAAGTAAATGGGCGCGGGCTCCATGCTGCCTAGATGTGCAGAGGGAAAATAAAGACTGAAAACATCCTTAAAGGGTGTGATGGTTGTACTGCCCAGTGGGCTGGGAAGGCCAGAGGTGAGAGTCTGAAAAAAAGGGTAAAACCCAGCCAGAAAATGCGTGCTCAAGTGGACTCGGGGTTGCCAAAGGGAGAACCACCACCTACAGATAGCCTCCACGCAAACTTTTCTCCTCCACGCTGTATCCTCTGTGGCCACTGTACAACCTTCCTTCAAATAGCAATTCCATAAGCCTATAGGTTTTAACCTCTTAGTACCATGGACCCTAGAAGAATCCTTTTAAAGCCCTGGAAGGATACATGTTATTCATGTATGCTTATGAATGTGCTTCCACAGTTAGGAGCTTCATAGAAATCCCCAGAAGCCCATCTTTGTCCCTCCAAATAAGAACCTAAGCACTAGATGGAATGGGATGTTGGAGTGAGAGTTGGGCATAGTTTACATTTTGTTTTCTTGTTCTTTTGCAAGACAATATCTCATGGTTAAATCCCATGGTTAAATAGTTTAAGCCACTGTTTCTAATTTCAAACACTAGATACTTATGCTCAAATCCTTGCCATCCAGCTTTAACAGCCTGTGGGTGCTTTTCATAGAATCTGGTTTTGAGAATTACGGTTGGCGCTTTCCTTCTAGACCTCATGATTTAAGTTTAACTTCACTTGGCGTGGTCACGTGTGAGCACTTTCCCAGCCCTACTGCTCCCCGCCTTCAAATCTCAGAGTCTGGGTGGGACCAGGCTGCTCTGTGTTAGGGACCCGAGTTTCTCACAAATAGTAAGGAATAATAATTGTATCTCATATTTGTTTCTTGTGATTATCAAGTTTCTACAGAAACTGATCACCTTCAGGGGAGCCATAATCCACAAACAGATGAAAATCTTTTCTGTTTCTGAAGCCCTCCAAAGAATATAATTTCACTTTGGTAGTATGTTTTTTTTTTTTTATTAAGAAAGTATTCCATTCATTTCGCACCAATCCTTTAGATGTCTTTCCTTATTTTCTGCCTGTAGGCAAGGTGGGTATCATCACAGAACCTTTAGTCCCTAAAACATCCCACATCTGTGATCTTTATGCATAGATTATAGGCCTTGAGATTTATAGGATTGTTGTTAGAAAATGTGCTTTTATTTTTTTTTCAAGTTTTATTCGTGTACTGTTGACAAATAGAAGTCGTATATATTTAAGGTATACAACTTGATGTGTTGATATACATTGTGAAATGATCGCCACAATCAAGCTGGTTAACATATCCATCACCTCACATAGTTACCGTGTGTGTGTGTGTGTGTGTGTGTGTGATGAGAACACTTAAGATCTACCCTCTTAGCAAATTTCAAGTATACAATACAGTATTGTTAACTGTAGTCACCATGGGCATTAGATCTCCAGGACTTAAACATCTTACATAACTGAAACTTTGTACCCTTTGACCAACATTTCCCCAATCCCCCATCCTTGACCTAGCCCAGCCCCTGACAACCCCTCTTCTACTCTCTGCTTCTATGAGTTCCACTGTTTTAGATTCCACAGTGAGATCATGCAGTATATCTGTTTGCTTTATTTTGCTTAGAATTATTTCCTCTAGGTTTATCCATGTTGTTGCAAATGGTGGAATTTTCTTCTTTTTTAAGGCTGAATAGTACTCCATCGTGTGTGTGTGTATGTGTTTGTGTGTGTGTGCACATGTGTATATGCTCCACGTTTTCTTTATTCATCTGTTGGCAGACTTTCAGGTTGTTTCCATATCTCGGCTACTGTGAATAATGCTGCAGTGAGCAGGAGAGTGCAGATACCTCTTTAAGATACTGATTTCCTTTGGATGTATACACAGAAGTGGGGTTGCTGGGTCATACAGTAGTTCTGTTTTTAATTTTTGAGCAACTTCCGTACTGTTTTCCTTAATGACTGTACCAGCTTACAGTTCCCCCAACAGCGCACAGGGGTTCCCTTTGCATTCTCACCAACACTTATCTTTTGGCGTTTTGATAATAGTCATCCTAACAGATGTGAAATGATGCCTTATTGTGGTTTTGATTTGCATTTTCCTGATGAAAATGTTTGGTCCCTGAACTTGAACTGTCCTGAGACAGACCTCACTTGGTGATGGATGCTAAACTTCACGTTGGCTCAATTTAGAACTTTTCTTCTATAGTGACAGTTCATAGGGCAGGGATGTCTTAGAAAAAAATGTTGAAAAAAATGTGATGCCAGATATTAATAGTTTGTCCTTGGCCAAAAATTATTTATTGGCCTGAAAAGGGAAGAACAGCAGAGAGTACTTCCCCATCATCTTTCTTGTTTGTCAGCTTGTCATGAGAAGCCCTCACTCCATTGCCACTCCCGCCGTCCCTGTGCCCTGGCCTACTTCCCCCCTTCCCTAGTATCCGACCTGTGCTGATGGGGCTATGGTGGGTGCTCCGCAGTCCAAATGGAAGCTCGGCCCTCCCCGTAAATCCGGGGTGGCATTGTGGCTGACACTATCAGTCTGGGAAGTGGGAGAAATGCCAGAACCCAGGGCTATCACCCCTGCTTCCCACAAGCCTGCCACACCCAGGGGGTGCAAAGGGTGGGATCCAGGGGTGGCACCAGGTGTTATTAGCAGCCTCTGGCAGCAGGAGGGCAGAGAGTTGGAGGAGAAAACTGGAAACGGGAAGAGTTGGGAGAGCTGGCCAGACAGAAGTTTACAATGCAGATGAGGACTAAACCCCGGGGGTTCGCGGAGCTGAGAACAAGCCAACAGAGAGAGATGGCAGAGAGACACCAGTTGCTCTGCCAGGTGAGTTGGCGCTCCAGGGCTTCCAAGCCATAGAGTCACTCCATCCAGCACCCACCCTCACCTTCTACACGCTGAAGAGAGGTGGCCAACGTGGAGGGCTTCAGAGCACCAGCTCTGCACGCAGGTTTGAGAGCATACTCAGCAGTTCCCCATCCTCATCCAGGCGATATTTATAGAGGGACCAGTGACATGGGCCTGGAAGCCTACTGGTGACTAAGGAGGGGGACAATGCTACTGGCTCGGCAGAGGGAATTCCCTGTGGGGCTGTCCCTCAGGTCCTCTCCCAGCCCCCACCCGCCCTGCTCTTACACCTGCTTCGACCCCAAGCAGATCAGATGTGGCAATGGGGGGGTCATGTGACGGAGAGGGGCCTATAAATAGCTGGAGGTGGGCATGCTGCCCCAGACGCCTTGGGGACAGCAAGAGCAGAGGCTTAAGGAGCTACACTGGGGGGAGGACGGGGGCAAGCAGGCCAAAGCCTGGCCGGGGCTGGGGGGGTGGGGGCATGGAGCAATCCAAGTCACAGCAGCGTGGGGGGGAGCAAAGCTGGTGGGGTAGTGACCCCCAGTACCAGTACATGCCCTTCGAGCACTGCACCAGCTACGGACTGCCCTCCGAGAACGGGGGCCTGCAGCACAGGCTCCGGAAGGACGCAGGCCCCCGCCACAACGTCCACCCCACGCAGGTAAAGTCCTTGGGGGGGGGGGAGTGGATTAAGGCAGACAGTGGTGCCAGAGATTGGTGAAAATTAGGAACTGGATGAACAGAGGGAGCAGTGTTACTTTTTTTTTTTTTTTTAAAACTTAGAAATAGCACATGGTAATGTGTTCAAAATAGGAAAATCTTTCAAGGTTCTGGGCTCACCTAAGTACGCACTTGGATGTATGTGCACTGTTATGCAACGTTACTAACAGAATCCCCGGTCTTACGGGGATGTGGCAGTGCCACACACGCGTGCATCGCTCGTGCTTACATAACCTATGTGCAGTGGTTTGTGTAGGAGCCCACGCTGCTGGGCGCTGCAAGCTGTCTCTCACACCCTCACCCTCACCCACACGCCACCAGATTGCCGAGACCCTTGGCAGAACACACACACAAATGAGCCCTCTGCAGCAGGCAAAAGAAAGGAGTTGGGACAAGGGAGAAAACAGACTGAATTGCATATGAGTGATCAAAGGCCTACCAATGTCACAATGAGCAGAGGAATGTAATCGAGCTTTCAGGAGGCAAGAAGAAGACGTAAGAACCTATGGCATGTTAGGCACCTGTAAAGGTGCAGAGATGTGATCCCCAGTGACAGGAGCTTGCAAATTAATGAGGGGTGTCCAAGGATGAGTATCGTCCAGGGGTTGGAATTGGTGGGTTACAGACACCTAGGAAAGGGTAGTGGGGATGAGCACAACTAAAGGAAAGGTTGTGACACTGTCATGTGAAAATGTACAGGTGACATTTAATAAGTCAGTGTGCCTCTTGCACCAAAGAACTCAGCGTGACAGGATGAAATGTGCCTGGGGCAGGAGGTTAGAGTTTAAAAGGGTTTTTGCTAAAGGGCAGCCTACTGCCCCTTTGGAATCTGAGGGGGGTGGGCTGTGCAGGTGCCCTCAGCACCTGGGTCAAGAGGATCCACTCCCAGTCCCTGCCTGACTCCCAAGGGCAGTTGCAAAGGCAGCACCAGGGACTCAGTTGGGAAGCGGGGACACGAAGGTCAGTGTGGGCCGGAACAGTGAGTTAGGAAGGCTCCCGGGAGGTGGTGGGGTCTGACCTATGCTTTTGAACACTGGGGGTTGCACAGGAAGACCCCTCCTCTGGCTCACTGTCACCTGTGCACGTGGGCAAACATGGGTGGGACGGCAACTTGAGTAGAAGTGCAGTCATGGCCCTTTCTGGCGACAGTGAACTGGCCAAGCAAGCAGGAAGCTTCATGCTGGAAAGCAATGGTGAGTTAGTTTGGGGGAGGAGGGCTGAGCTGGTTTCCACAGAGCCTTGAAAGCACACAGGAGGAGTTTGGATTTCAGTTTTTCTTTGTTTAATTTTTATTATGGAAAACTCCAGATTTACACAAAAATAGAATGGCATAATGAACCCCCAAGTATCCAACAGTTATCAACACTTTGTCAATATTGTTTCATCTATCCTTCCCTCTCCCAACTTCTCCCCTCCACACAAACTGGAGTCCTTTAAAAATCCCAGATACTGTGTCAGTCGCAGACTTGAGGGTTGATTTCCCCATACCCCTCTCCCATCCCTGCCCTGGTGTACTGGTTAGCACCAGACCAGCCAGGACAGATCTGGCTGTTGTGTGTACCCAGCCCAGGTATATAATATGAAGCACCCCCCTCCTAATTTCCACTGGCCTAGGACCTCAGTGGGCTGAGATGGCCTCACTGTCTGACCTCCACTGGGAGTGTCTTCTCTCTCTGGGTTCCAGGTAGGGTTTGGAGGGAAATGCTGCCTCCCTGTGTCACTAACCCAGAAGACATACCATGAGCAGGGCAATTAGTGCATGCCTGTTCGGGACTGAGGCATAAAACTCTGCTGCTTGTATTGTGAAATCAGATCTCTTCTACTCAGGTTCTCCTAGAATCAGCAACATGGCCTGGCCTGACCCCGGCCCCAGAGGACAGTGAGCGTAGTGGGGGTGGGGCAAGCCAACAACGGGCAGAGAAGACACACATGCCTTATGGCACCAACCCTAAGGGGTGCCGCTCCGCCCTCCTCACGTGTTGGGGAGCGCTGATTATCTCACTTTGGGAAGAAGCAGATGGACTTGCCTTGACGGGGCTGACTCCCGTTTGTGCGTACAAGCACCGGGAGTTGAGGAAGAAGGGCTTTACCTAAGCTTGACAGAGGACACGAGGTTTCTCAAGGAAGGCCAGATGCACCAGGCACAGGGCAAGCAAGAGTCACCTGCTAGCAAGGCCAATCTGTCCTCAGGCTGCCCACGTTCAGCCCCTTGGCAGGAAGGGCAATGCAGAGTGACCTGGGGAAAGGGTGGGACACACAGAAAGCATGAAACACCCCCGGTTCATATGGTCCCGGCTCAGCTCGGTTCTCTGTGTCTCAGCTTCAAAGTGGAAATTGGCCTCCTTGGTGGAGGCTTCCATAGGCCGAGGTGAGGACAGGTGGCAGAACGGGTGGAAAGAAGGTGGGATGGACGGACAAAGGTGAAGAGTGGGAGCTATGAGGATGGCGAGTGGAGAGTTGAGGACAGTTGACCACGAAGGGTGACCTCAAGGTGACCCTGCATGCAATCCCCAAAGCCAGGGTTCAGGAATCAAACTGATTCCTCTTCAGTTTGTGAGTCTCTGTGCTGGCCCCCTTTTTTATTCTTCAACAAGACAGACCTTGACCTTTCTCCCTCTCTGCAGATCTATGGCCATCACAAAGAACAGGTCTCAGATAGGGTGCCGGACACGGGGATGCCCAAGAAGACGGGCTCCAGTTCTACCCTGGACAGCAAGGATGAGGATCACTATTCCAAATGTCAAGGTGATGGGGAGTGAGGAATAAAGGAACCTGGACTAGGAGGTACCAGGATTAGGAGAATAACTTGGGTGTTCCATTGCACATATCCCCCCTAAAAACCCTCCTCTGAGATTTAAGGACTCTCCCCACCTCCGTTCTTTGCCTGCTCCCTGCTATTGCTCCCCCAACCCCAAGAAACAAGAGTTTTAGAAAGGAATTCAAGTATTCATGGGGAGTTGGACTTTGGTGCCTTCTGCAGAGGCAGCAGGTGCAGAGAGGCAGAGAAATGCAGGGAATGAGATGAACACACAGACCCTAGGCCCCAACCCCTCCTCTCCGCTCTCACATCCTGCACCCACGGTAGTGACTGGTTAGCTGCTTTTCTCTTGTTTTTACCCTTTTCTCTTCCTAGATTGTGTCCACCGTCTGGGACTCGTGGTGAGAAGGAAGTTAGGGGAAGACTGGATCTTTCTGGTGCTTCTGGGACTGCTGATGGCCCTGGTCAGCTGGAGCATGGACTACGTCAGTGCCAAAAGCCTGCAGGGTAGGTTCAACCTGGACCTTTGCCCTCAGCCATTTCTAGAGTTTCTACTTCAGGTGTGTTTGGGGAGGAGGATGTGCACAGAGAGGGGCTCAGGTGGGACCCTAGCCCCAGACAAGACCAGACTCGGACCCACATCCACTTCTCATGCTGCTACCACCCAAGCTGAGTGCCCCTCTAGGACAGTGACCAACTCCCCAGTGTCCCTGGGACTTTCCCAGTTTTAGCACCGAACGCCCTGAGTCCCAGGAACCCCTCATATCTGACACACTGGGAGGCCGGGCACGCGATGGCCTCTAACCAGGCTCCTGTAGCCCCAGCACGCGAGTGTGATTTGCAGGCCCCTTCACCGCCCACGACTCAGGTTTTCCACGTGTGAAATGACAGTGGTACCATCCCAGGAGGGGCAAACGGAGCAACCCTGGCACGAGAACACACCGGGCACGTGGCCCCTCGCCCGCCCTAACCCCAGGCATGTCTCCGCAGCCTACAAGTGGACCTACGCACAGATGCAGCCCAGCCTCCCCCTGCAGTTCCTGGTCTGGGTCACCTTCCCGCTCATCCTCATCCTCTTCAGCGCCCTCTTTTGCCACCTCATCTCTCCCCAGGCTGTTGGTGAGAACTTTCTACCAGACCAACATGATCTGGGTGGCATGAGAAGGTCCACTCGGTCTCCTCCCGCCCCTTCCCTGCTTAGCAGAGCCCTGGCCCCGCTCACCGTCATCCCGCGCCTGCAGCCCCTCCCGCCCGCCCCGGGTCCCCATTTCCACTCTCAGCTCCCTTGTAACCTCCACCTTGAACCTGCACAAAAATCTTTTAACCCTTTAGGCTCTGGAATCCCTGAAATGAAGACTATACTCCGTGGGGTTGTCCTGAAGGAATATCTCACGCTCAAGGCCTTTGTGGCCAAGGTTGTCGCCCTGACCGCGGGGCTGGGCAGCGGCATCCCTGTGGGAAAAGAGGTATGAGCTGGGAGGGGCACTCGGGAGTGAATCTAGAATCTACAGGGTGCTCTGGGAGCAGAAGTGGGTTGTGGGGGCCGGGGTCAGGTCAGGCCGGGGTCACAAGGGAGGGGGAAATGCTTTGGAACGTCCTGGGCTTGGGGTCCAATGACAAAAACTTCAGAGCTGGGCGGGGCAAGGGCTGGAAGAGGTGCTGTGGGCTGTCCTGTGCACAGTGGGATATTTAGCAGCATCCCCGGCCTCTGACCCCCAGATGCCAATAGCACCCCAGTGTGACAACCAGCATGTCTCCAGACATTGACCAATGGCCCCTGGGGGCACAGTCTCCCCTAGCTGAGAACCGCTGCCTTAGCATACCCTAGGCCAGTTCTCTTGCACAGATCTGAGAAAACTGAGCTGGAGAAAGAGGCTGTGCTGTTTTCAAGGTTGCACACTCAGGCCTCCCTCAGTCCTATGCTCGTGCCGGTCCTTGCTCCTCCTCCACCCAGCAGCCATGCTCATCTTTTAAAACTGGAACCAGCCACATCTGACCTCTGGTCAGGAGCTTCCTAATGGCTTTCCATCCCACCTAAAATAAATCTAAACTGCTTACTGGCCTGTGAGGCCTTGGGGCTCTGGATCCTCTCTCTCCAGGCTTTGCCCTCTCCCCTGTGTGTCTTCAACCCTCAACCCCTCTGTGCTGGGCTCTGCTCAGGGCTCCTGCAGGTGCTGTTCACTCCCCACTTTGTTCACGGCACTGCCAGATTGTACCTGGCTTGGGGGGCCCCTACACCCTCTTATCTAAACACATGATCAAGGCCGGGCGTGGTGGCTCACACCTGTAATCCTAGCACTCTGGGAGGCTGAGGTGGGAGGATCGCTCAAGGTCAGGAGTTCAAAACCAGCCTGAGCAAAAGCGAGACCCCTATCTCTACTAAAAATAGAAAGAAATTAATTGGCCAGCTAAAAATATATAGAAAAAAGTAGCCGGGCATGGTGGCACATGCCTGTAGTCCCAGCTACTCGGGAGGCTGAGGCAGGAGGATCACTTGAGCCCAGGAGTTTGAGGTTGCCGTGAGCTAGGCTGACGCCATGGCACTCTGGGCAACAGAGTGAGACTCTGTCTCAAATAAATAAATAAACACACGACCCACCAGCCTCCCTCTCCCCATCTCTCTGCCCTGATTTTCTTCATAGCAAAGGGTAACATACTGGCTTATCATCTCCCTCCCCGCTGGGCTGGAGCTCTGGGAGGGCAGGACTGTCTTTCTGTCTTCTGTATTTCCGGTGCCTAGTACAGTGCCTGGAGCATTAGTGCGGTGACTGTGACAAACCCTCCTGGCGGCTCTGGCTCCTGACCTGGCACTCTCCTCCTCCCTCTCAGGGCCCCTTTGTCCACATTGCCAGCATCTGTGCTGCCGTCCTCAGCAAGTTCATGTCCGTGTTCTGTGGGGTCTATGAGGTAAGGTGGAGACAGTGACATGGGCAGGGGCCGGGTGGTAGAAGGATCGGCTGTGTGCGCGCAGGGTGTCGGAGGGCAGGAGGGCTGCCTCTGCTCTGGGCCGGCCGTGTGGCTGAAGGGGGCATCGCGCTAATCCACGCTCCCTTCTTCTCCAGCCCCCACCCGCCTACCCTGGCCACGTGATCACATAATACCTTGTAGCCTGTGCCTGTCCTGAGCCCCACCCCTTCTTGATCTGTGTCCCTACGTGGTGGCCTGGCCCCTGTCTGATCCTATGCTACCCCTGAGAGTCCACAGCACCCCCTCTATGTTGGTTCCCTCCACGTTTCCCTCCTGTGCTCTGCCCTGTACCTTTGTTGTTTCCCTCCTGTGCTCTGCCCTATACCTTTGTCGCTCTGGATCCCCTCCCCCGCCCCATCCTCCCACACCCACCCCCCACCCCTGTCTCCACTCTGCTCGTCTGGTCTGCCTGCTTCTCTGTTGCAGACCGTGCCTGGGCAGCTTGATCTCCTGGTGTCGGCCTGCGCAGTGGGCGTGGGATGCTGCTTTGCGGCCCCCGTTGGAGGCAAGTTTCACTTCCTCCCTACCCCTGGTGCCTGAGCAAGGCTTGGAAGTGGGGTTGGGTGGCTGCCACAAGCTTTGGGGTGGGCATCCAGGGAGTGACCATGGATCACAGCCCCCAGGCTTCAGACACCTGTATTTTCCCACCAAAGGGCTGCGTGTTCTTTTGAGGCTGGTTACTCTTTTGTGCAGGTCTTACTGGTACTGCTCAGTCTGGAGTCCTTGCTGTCTCATGCTGTTGCCACTTCTCACCATGAATAACCCCATCTCCAGCCCCTCTCCGGCCATCATTTATTGACTTACTTGCCTGTCATATATTTGCCTGTTATTTCACTTTCTACTTTGAGCCTTGCGCTACAAGGTCACTTCCTGTTTGCCAAACTCACTCAGTTTCTCTTGGCCTGGGGCAATGGGAATCTGAGGGCCAATGGGACCGGACAATTCTCTGTGACTTAGGCCTCTTATTCTGCCTTACTCCCCCTCCCTGCTTGTTCTCCTATCCTCTCTGCCCCCTTCCTCTCCTCTACCTGCCTCTGTCTGTCTCTCCCCCAGTAGCAGCCATACTATTACGCTGACATCCTGACGGTGGGCTGTGCTGTCGGAGTTGGCTGTTGTTTCGGGACACCTCTCGGAGGCAAGTGACCGATCCCTCCCGTATCAGCCGGCTTGCGGGCCTGGCTCCCAGAACAGTTCTAGTCGGCATCCACGAGTGCTAGCATCACCAGGTTACTTACTCGCTGGAGAAAGAATAGCTAACTTTCAGTGAGCATTTACTATGTGCCAGGCACCGTTTTAAACACTTTATGTCTATTCACGCCTAAAGCTGTGGGAGACAGATATTACATAGGAGGAAGAGAAGAGAACTCAGTTACAGAGGAGGCGAGTGACTTGAGCAAGGTCATTCTGTTAGCAAGTTGCGGAGCCAGGAGTTGAAACCTAGGCAGTCTCCAGGACTCCCCCACTTATATTAAAATCTATTTGTGCTGTTGGATATTTTTGTCCTGCACTTATTATACCTCGTAACAGGGGACTCTATGAACTTCCTTCACCAGGGGAAAATTTACATTTTGTTGTGTTTTCTTAAGGACATGAGAGTTTAGGTGGACCTTATTTAGATTAATGGTAAGCCTTCAATGAGGAATACTTGGGGGCAGGGGGTGTTGAAAGATAATTGTTCCTTGATAGCAATTTAAAGTTGAGTTTAGCTCTTTCTACATATATAAGGCAAACACTGATCTATCAGATTATTTTTCTTATCATGGATGACTAACTGATGGATGTGGTCAGAGGAAGCAGTAGTATCTGTTTATTTACCCATCAAAATCAGCTGTAGCTGGATTAACAGGGTAAGGATTACATAGATCATTCATTGGCTTCGTCGCTGTGATAAAAAGGACCTCAAGTTGACAACTGGAAAAACATAATTGCAGGAAGGGCATATGCTTCTTAAATGGCCAGCTGTGAGAGATTTCTTTTCAGTTATGAAAATACAATCAGTCTTTTCAGAGAGGAGTCTTCCAGGTAGCTAAATGACTTGGCTCGGGAATGATATATGGCTAAGAGTTTGAAGTTAATGAACATGTATCACGCTAACTCGTGCCAGTACTGTGCCAAAGCGCACGGCATAAGGAGATCAAGTCAGCAAACGCATCGGCAGCATCCTGTTTGCACTTCTGTCCTCAGCTCTAGTCATTAAAGTCATTAGTCCCTGTCTCGGGAGGATGGTGTGTTTGAATTTCCACACATGTTAAACGTTCACACTTATATTTATACCCACTGTCGCCTTTATTTACTCTTTAATCTTCCAAATCCAGAAGGTCAAGAGAATATTTTTAGACAGGAAGAATTTTGGTGTTTTGTTTTTACTCAGCCAGATTCTTTAGAGTGAGGAGAATTTGCATATTCCTAATAAAACTGGAATTTCTGAGATGAATCAGGAAGGTTCTCCGTGGTCCTGTGTCGAGTGTGGGAAAAGTAAAGACCACAGGAAAGTTACAGATGAAACATTGCTCTTGACACAAGACGTTGTTAAGCACTTAAAAGTTTAGGCTGCTTTGCATGAAGTGTTAAATGATAAATGTATTTGCAGGTGGTATTATATAATTTGTTTTTTATGAATATTAAATATTTTTCTGAAAGAAAATATTAAAAATTTCTTTCAGAAAAATATTAGCATTAAAATAATTTATTAACTATGTAGTCAACTTAATTGCTTATAATTAAGCCTTACTTACACCAGTGAAAGGAATATAATTCAACGTTCCACTAAAACAGCAAGCATCTCGCTGCCGTTATGTGCCAGGCATGGTGCCGGATCCCGGACCCTCAGGGTGCTCGTGGCTGAAAGGGTAGACAGGCAAAAAGATCAGCACAGCCCACTCAGATACATGCTTCAGTGGCAGCCTGGGCAAAGCATGGTGACAACCTTCTGCTAGCTGCCTGTGGGAGCCAGTGAAGCTTCACAAAAGAGATAGCGTTTGATGTGAGGCTTAAACTATAAGTAGGAACTTGCAAGGAAGACGGTATTCTGTCCAGGTATTCTGGACAGAGGAAACAGCATTGCAAAATTAAGGTCGGGAGACTCTCATGACAGTAGATGGAGTTTTACTAGGGGATGCAAGGGAAGGAATAGCAGGAAATGAGTCTGGACAGGTAAATGGAGGCTGAATTATGAAGGCTCCCATAGGCCACGCACAAGAACGTAGATTTTGTTCTGTAGGTTGGATTTGCACAAGTGTGTTTTGCAGTGCATACTTCTTCGTGGTGTTAATAGATGTAATGTGTAAAAATGGCTCCAAGGTCAAATCAGTTGGAAAATGCTTGTCTAAACAGATAGTTTTTTAAGCTGGAGAAGTTACCAGAACGTTGGCTGTGCTGACATGCATTGTGAATTTGGCTCCAACACAGCATTTCCCACAGAGCGCCTTTTGCAGGGTCCGTCTGATGGGATCCGTAGTGTCTCGCAGGCCTGATTTTGGGCAATGCTGTCCTGGGTGAAGTGAAGCCATGAAAGGATTTTGAACAAGGAAGTGACATGGCCAGCTTTAAATGTCCATGCCGTCCCTTTGGCAGATGTGCACTGGATAGAATTGGCCTGTGGATTATCAGTATTAAGCCAAGATTAACAAGAAGACAATTGTCCTAGTCCTGATGATGATCAGGCTGAACTGGGCAGAGGCAGAAGAGATAGAGAAGAGGATGATAAATGTGAGAGTTAGACAATAAAATTGCTGCTGCTAGGTGATTGGTTTTACGTGAGGATATGAGGGATGAGAGACAAGGAGGGATCTAGGCTGCCGCCCAGGTTTCCAGCAAGGACAGTAGTGAGTGGGGCAGGTGGTGTTAGTAACCAAGACTGGAATATGGAGAGTGAAACAGATCTGGGGAAATTGATAATTTTTACTTTGAGTATATTGCGTTTAAAGTTCCTGGGGCTCATCCAGGTGATGTCAAGTGGGCAGCCGGGTTGGTGAGTCTGAAGCTCAGAACTGGGTGGAAAACAGCTTCGCTAACCAGCAGCGTATAGGTGTGGTTGATGCCAGGGGCACAAATGAAAGTGCGAGAGAAAGCGCGCCTATGGGTAGCAACATTAGCGACCAAAGACAAAGCCCTGGGTGCGGCAGAGAAGACAGAGAAGGAATCCAGAGTGGGAGGAGAGAGCAATGTTCCAGAGCCTAGGAGACGAGAGTTTCCAAAAGCTGTTTGTGTTTTCAATGCTTTGTTTCCTTTTAGCAGCACATTTTATGTTTGGCTCAGGCTAATATTAAAATTAGCTCTCATTCCGGAGCATACAGCGACAGACTGCTAGGGAAAGTGTCCCAGAAACAAAACCTAGCCCAGGATTTCAAAAAATTGTTGTAAAATATTCATAAGTTGGGTAGTTTACACCCAGGCAAATCAAAGCTAACTTTGCTTTTGTTACTGGTAAAGAAGAGAGACTCACTCTACCTGATTCCTGCTGTCAGATCCTTCTAGCTGGGTGCAGTGGCTCACGCCTGTAATCCCAGCACTTTGGGAGGCCAAGGTGGGAGGATTGCTTGAGGCCAGGAGTTCGAGACCAGCCTGGGCAACATAGTGAGACCCCATCTCTGCGAAAAATAAAAAAATTAGCCAGACATGGTGGCACACACCTGTGTCCCAACTATTTGTGAGGCTGAGGTGAGCAGATAGCTTGAACCTGGAGTTTGAGGCTGCAGTGAGCTATGATCACACCACTGCGCTTCAGCCTGGGCGACAGAGTGAGATCCTATCTCTATTTAAAAAAAAATCTGGGCCGGGTGCAGTGGCTCACGCCTGTAATCCTAGCACTCTGGAAGGCCAAGGCGGGCAGATTATTTGAGCTCAGGAGTTTGAAACCAGCCTGAGCAAGAGCAAGACCCCATCTCTACTAAAAATAGAAAGAAATTAATTGGCCAACTAAAAATATATAGAAAAATTTAACCGGGCATGGTGGCGCATGCCTATAGTCCCAGCTACTAGGGAGGCTGAGGCAAGAGGATCGCTTGAGCCCAGGAGTTTGAGGTTGCTGTGAGCTAGGCTGACATCACGGCTCTCCAGCCCGGGCAACAGAGTGAGACTCTGTCTCAAAAAAATAAAAAAAATTTTAAAAATCCTCCTTGTAGGCCCAGAGGCAGCTGCCTTACCTGAGGTGATATGAAGAGCAGGGTGGAAGGCACGATTGACAAAGCTCTGTCTGCCCCAGGTTACCCCTCGCCTTGCTCCGTTCTCTGCAGTTCCACCCAGTCTGTTATCTTTCTTCATCATCCTCTCCTCTTCTCTCCTTTATTGTTCATTCCTAGAATAGGCACTGAGCCCTGATTATGTACTAGGCACTGTATGAGTTGCTGGTTTCCGAGAAATTTTTAATCCTAGGGGTAACTCAGAAAGGTAAACAGATAAATAATTAGATCTGAAAATGCTAAGTGCTCTAACAGCCTAAAATTCTGAGTATAGGATGAGAGATAGACATTCTCCACCTACAGAGGAGGATGGGGGATGGCCTCCCAGAGAAGGTGACTTGGGGATGACCCACTAGAAACCTTCTGCCCAAATGCAGCAGCTGCTCTAGGAGGGAGTGACCGCCAGGCCACCATCTCCTTGGCACGGATGACTCAATGGAACTAGTTGACTGACACCTATCGAAGAGAAGGTGGAGGTCCTGAGAGATTCAAGAGATGTGTGACTTTTGAATATAGAGCAGGGAGAAGAAAATTACTAGGATGTGGCATGCTGCCCGAAGAGGGGGCAGGTGGAAGGTCGTGGGCAGACCATGGAGAGGAGGCGACCTGCCGGGTTCCGGGTTTCCTTGAGGCCAGGCCTCCTCTCCGCTCATCTAATCCCGTGCTGCATTCCCCGCCTCCCCTTCTCGTGTTTGGTAAAGATGAGGCTTAGCCAGGTTTTAGGTCATCGTGTCATCAATTTTTACTTTGCGCCTAATCCAAGTCCAACCCCCAAGTTCTTGATCTGTGTAAAGATTGTTTCTTTGTATCTCTTGCATATTGTTTTTATGCCCTTGTTCTTGTTCCTTACTTTGTCCCTACCCACCCTTGTTCTCTTTTCTGTAGATCTACCCCCTCATTTTCTGCTGCAGCACCTACTTGCAAAACAGTACTACTTAGGACTACCAACGAGCTTTCTTTTACGGCACCTGCCTTGCTAAAGCATAGTTGTTTTTGTCTTTCTCTGGCCTCTTGGTTTTTCCCCTGCTGTGGTCCTTCTTTATCAGGGTTTTTATGTTGTTGTTGTTGTTGTTGTTTTTAATTTGTATGACTCCTTTGCTTTTTTTCTGGAAATATTGAGCAGTGCCAGCTCTTACAAAGCCCCTCCTATTTTTTTTATCTCTTCCCTATAAAGTTACCCCAGAGTGTATGGGGGAGATAGGAAAGACTGGAGGGAGATGCTAAGGGGAGTCTCTCTGAATTCTGGGCCCTGCTTGCCACCTCTGTCAAGTACCTGCTCTGGAAGTTGTTCCCCCTTCTAAATGTTCTGCAGATTTTTTTCAACTACCTTGGAGTCTCCATGGATATCCAACAGTTGTGAACGCCATTGAACCCTGCATTCTAGGGGTGGAGAGGACATGGCCACTTGATCCTCACATTTTAGGGGTTGAGGGCCCATTCATTTCTCTTTTTCTCTGTGTCTTATTTAACCACATCCCTGGTCTACAAATAAATAGTAAATGAATAATTCTAGCTTGAGCAGGTGTGTGGTTTTGAGCACGAGACTCCAAGAGATTTCTACTTTCCTTTGCTGCTTCTGCCCAGATTTCAGTTTCAGCAAAAGCTCCTCTGGTCCAGGGGAGGGGAGCGTGGGGGAGAGCTTGCACTTGTGTCTGCACCTGACCCTGCTTCCGTGCCCTACAGGAGTGCTGTTTAGCATCGAGGTCACCTCTACCTACTTTGCCGTCCGGAACTACTGGCGAGGATTCTTCGCAGCCACGTTCAGCGCCTTTGTGTTCCGCGTGCTGGCGGTGTGGAACAAGGACGCTGGTAATGGGGGGCCCTCGGTGCAGGTTGTGTGAAATAGGGATGCTGGTGACGGGCTCGGAGGGCAGCTCCGTAGGGCAGTGCAGGGAAGGAATGGTTGGTATTATTCGGGGAGTGGGACCAAGGCCCCTGGGTATAGGACAGGGATATATGTCACGGAGTAGGGGAGTACGGCCAAGGAGTGGTTGTACATGGAAAAACGGAAATGAAATAGAAGAGGAGGAATTGGGATTGGAAGAAAGGAGGAATTAATCCTTAACACAGATGACCTCTGTTTCCGTATCTGGGGGTTTTGGTGGAGTTGCCGGCGTAATCCTTGTCTTTTTGTCCTGTAGTCACCATCACTGCTCTGTTCAGAACCAATTTTCGAATGGATTTCCCCTTTGACCTGCAGGAACTCCCAGCCTTTGCTGTCATCGGGTCAGTGGGGTCACCAGCTCTGGGTGTGGTGGGCAGGGATTGGGGTGAGGCTGTGGATTGGAAGGGACCCAAAGCTGGGAAGAGGGTGGGGTGGGCATGGATAGAGGAGATTGTTGAGAGGGGGCGGGTAGAAAGGGAAGGCGGGAGCCTGGCATCTGCTTCCCTGCAGTGGCGAGGTCCAGGGCAAGAGCTCTCATGCCTGTAACTTACACCCTCAGGATTTGCTGCGGGTTCCTGGGAGCTGTGTTTGTGTATCTGCATCGCCAAGTCATGCTCGGCGTCCGAAAGCACAAGGCCCTCAGCCAGTTTCTTGCTAAGCAGTGAGTCACCGCCCTTCTTTTGCCCTACACATTTGCTTTCTGGTTTCTCCAAGAGTTCCTCCCTTTTTATCTTTGGGGAAGGCATTAGATGCCTTTAAGTGGCTAGTGTTAAAATATGAGGAAGCCCTGCTACTGTGGTGAGGAGGTGAATCGTGTGTTCTCCCCTTTAAAGATTGTTTTTTTTTTTTTTTTTTGGTGAAGAGAATACTCTTTGTTTAAAGAACTGAGACTACGGGACTACAGGGAACTAACTAACACTTGCCAAAGTTCAGTGTGCCATTCACTGTGGGGTGGCTAAGTTAGGGGCAGGGTTAACTCTGTTTCTTTTCCAGCCGCCTGCTGTATCCAGGAATTGTTACCTTTGTCATCGCCTCATTCACCTTTCCACCAGGAATGGGTCAATTCATGGCTGGAGAGGTCAGCTCTAGGGGATTCTAAGGGTGCGGGTCAGGTGACTTAGCCAAGACTGGGGACACGTGGAAAACAGGAAGCACAGATGCCCCTCAGGCTTTGGAACATACGTAGTTTCGCCCAAAAGTAGAATGGGTAGCTTCTCCCTGAGAAAAGTGCCCAAGGGACCCTTGAGTAATGAGGCTGGGGGATAGGCTCTCTAAGAAGAGGAAGCACAGCGTACCCGGGACACACGTCCCTCTGCTGCTTCCCCTCCCAGCTCATGCCCCGGGAGGCCATCAGCACTCTGTTTGACAACAACACGTGGGTGAAACACACGGGAGATCCTGAGAGCCTGGGCCTGTCGGCTGTTTGGATTCACCCCCAGGTCAATGTCGTCATCGTCATCTCTCTCTTCTTTGTCATGAAGGTACTTACTGCTCCCCACACTACTGACCCCCAACCCCCTACCTGCCTTCAGTCTGGGAACCTGGGGTTTGCATGGGGTAGGAAGAGGTAGAACTTCATCTGGTCTTTGTCCAAGCTAAAGAGAAATCATTTGGAAACCATAGCCTAAGTTGTTGTCTATAGCAGTGAACCAATATCTTTGTTAATTGCTCCATTCATGTCATAGTTGGTGGTGTTTAGTTATTCAACCCTTCTAATGGATCTACTTGTTACATTATTAAGCCATCACAAGAGCTGGGTAAACAAGGACAAAATAGAGTTTAGCCTTATAGATAACTGTGTAAAAACTTCAGATTAATTAACCAAATCTCCCTTCACATATTAGATAATTAGGTACTTCATTCTCCATGTATCTGATGATTCATTTTTAGCTGATTTACACATCCATTTTTTCCCTAGTCTTGTGGGTAATCTCTCTTCTAGAATTTCAAAAGAGATAAAATATTTAAATCAATTTTATTAGTGACTATAAATAATTTTTATAAATGTTATTATTCTCTATTTAGGTAGTGAGGCTGTGGGGATTTTGCCGTTCTCAAACCATTTTCTCCTAGCTTCAATTAAGAAACAAAGGCTGATTTCTTTTACATCAGTTTTTTTTTCCATATCTACCCATCATCAAGGATGATGTATTTATAGACTTCTCAATTACTGCCTTACACAAGGTACTTTTATTTCTACCCCGGGTTGTGACATCTATTACAATGCTGATTACCTTTTATTTTCTTTTTTGATGATTGCCTTTTTACTAATGGTATGTCTTGCCTGAATAATCCAACATTTTCCCCTGTATATTAGTGTTGTTATTTATACCTCTCTCCAAACTGAACTTCCAGGCTTTTGCATACCTTGCTGTTAATTTATATGTGATGCCTTTTATGAATCTACATTTTCCCAGGATATGAGTCACTAAATCATATTTATACTGTAATGGTTACAGTGGGTTCATTTATTCAATAAATGTTACTAAGCATTTCCTATGTGCCAAGTACACACTACTTGATTGTTCATCTTTCGTTAATCTTATGCTTGCAATGCTAAAAATTATTTTAAAATTTCCTCCTGTTTTTTGCTCCTCTTTTAGTGTACTTGTCAATGATCTTATGACTAGAGATACCAGGTGCTTGGCACACCAGATTTCAACTCTCTGTAACTTATATTCTCAGGATTTTCTGTTGGTTTCTGGAAGCTGTATTTGTGTATGATCTTCCCCATTCCACTCTAAGTGGGTTAATTGGGTCTATAGCATCCATATTTTGCAGACTCACTTTATTAACTTAATCCTTTTTTATTTCTTTTCTCAAAAGATTTGACACTTTTGTCACAAAGTGTCAGTGTCTTATTAAGGATTTGATTTTTGGACTTTCATCACAGAGTTCATCTTCTCTAATTTATAAATCCCAGCCTCCCATAATTAATTGTTGAGTAGTCAAACCCATCACCAGTAACCAAGTCCAAGTTTTTATGGATCTTAGAGTTTATTGTCCAATGACAATGACTGTATTTTTCTGGTATTATTCTAGACTGAGCTATGTGGTAACTTTGGGATCACATGTACTTTTAAAATGCCAAGATTTTGAAAAGTTTTGTAGAAACAAAATACTCTATATTATTCAACATTTCCTCCACACCTATCCCCTCTCCTTGGATTCTCAACTATATGCTGGGATTCCACTTCACACATTCAAGCTTACTTTGAGAAACCTACTTGGATGATATAGAAGGACTCAACTACATGTCACTATTATTAATCTTTCACTGGATTGCATCCTTGATAATCTTTACATCGTAAGTGTATCAGGGAAAGAAACACATACTTCCTGGGCTATATTCAAGCCCAACAGTTGGCAGCAGGCCTATAATATCCTATAATATTTACAAACATAAGGCTATTCATTGTTACAAATTCATGATATTCCTTAATCATCACTCCTTCCCAGCATTTTCACTGTCTAATCATTGGACACATAACCATACCCTTATTTTTTTTTTTGAAAAGTGGGAAATAGGATACATAGCCAAATTAAAATATAAAAATGACTAAAACTATTTTCCACAGTCTGATTTAAATTTAGTCTATGTGCTTCTGCCAGTAGAGGCAGGCAAGATTCCCAATTCAACTCTTTTATAATATTGATGAAGGGAATTTGTGTCTTCCTCAATCTCAAGACATGGAAAATATAACCATATTCTAAGTCAAGAGCTTTTACAGTGAGCATGAATGTAATTCCAGTTTCTCAGTTCTTTTTGAGTAAGTCTAACATTGCTACCTTGTATCATCAAGTTCCAGGCACAGCCAGAGACTCTAGAATTCTTTTTGCCTGATGTTCCTATCACTCCTTCTTATGAAGAGTCTAAATATAGCGGAATCTGTGATCCTGCATCTCTAGTGTCCCATTTCTCTAGACTTGGGTGTTTGAAATCTTGGGAGTTGTTTCCACACCACTTCTGGATCTTTTCTTTCATGTGCCAATAGCTAAAGAAGTCTGTTAATCTCACGTGTCATTCTTCGTGCTGTAGGAGTTGACAATTTCAGTGCCCTCTGATCCTGTTACTGTTCTTACACATATCTTGGAGGGTAATCTAAAGTTCATCCTCTGAAATCAGACCTATCGGTCACCTATTTTTTTAATTACTTGAGCACTCAGATTAACCCGAGCCTGCAAAATCCTTATGGCTCTTATGTACTTACCCCAAAGAGATGGTACAAGACAGCTCAAGGGGTTTCAACCTGTTAAGTGTTAGATTCGCTTAAGAAGCTTAAACTATTAATAGAAGTGCCTAGAACCCTGTCTCCAGACAATTTCATTTGGTAGATTCTAGTGGGGTCTGGTCATAAGCCTTTTAAACAAGTTCCCCTGGGTGAACATTAATTACTGTTATATGTTTTAGCAAATATTATCGTTGAGGAGCTTTTTCTGCTTTGCATGGATACTATTAATATTTGACCAGCCTATCTTCCTTCCTTCCTTCTTACCTACCTACATTTACTGAGCACTTTGCCAGTGCAGAGGGAGGGCAGAAATAACACGATACACTCTCTGTCCTCAAGGAATTCTCGGTCTATAGTCTCTTCATTTTGCACATTTATCTTGGAAATTCTCAACTGTCTTAAGTAGTCATATTCTGGCATGAAGAAATATATGTTTGCTTCATGTCAGAGCTTCTGGGATGAATCTTTGTTAGAGTCTTTGTCACTGCCTCTTGAGGTCAGCCCTGGCTAAGGGGAATTCTTTCTAAGGTGTAGAAAATTAAGAAATTTATTTCTCACTAGTTTTCAATACAATTGGTGCAATTTCAAAGTTGTGAATACTTTGATCCTTTTGAAGCTAAATTAATCACATAGGAAGTCACTGAGACTTTGTGGTTTCTGCCACTTATAACTGGAGCTCCTTTTCAGAAACATAACCTGACTAGGAAAAGGTATCCTCCAGCTTCAAGAGTTTCAGGCCACTCTGCTGAGATGAACTTTCTGGACTCAATGGGTATAGTAGGTAAGGGTCCTTTTGGGGCAGTGAAAGAGGAGTTCTCTGGGGCTCTACTCCTTGTTGTAGACTGCTGAAAGACAAATATAGTCACTCAAAGTAGGAGGGATTTGGATTAGCCATCTGGAGGAACTTTCTTGTAGTGTTGTCTTTGGTGATCTCTTAGTCTGAGAGCACTATGGTTTTTGGATCTGGAGGAAAGGTGACAGACAAGGTGGCTTCCAGAAGGATTAGCTATCCCAGGATTTCTGCAGGAAGGAGGATGATAGTGAGAAAGGAGGTGTATGCATATATGTGGATAGAGTTGAGAGCGTGTTATGATCTGATGCTTCTTTTCACTCCAGTTCTGGATGTCCATCGTGGCCACCACCATGCCCATACCCTGCGGAGGCTTCATGCCTGTGTTTGTGATAGGTAAGTTCTGCTGGAGGCCTGAGATCTTAAAGAAAGGCCCAGGATGCAGGGGGTCTGTATTTGGTCTTAACACCCAAAGACAGATTGACTCTGAAAACATAGAGGATAAGAAACTTGCATCTCATAACACTTTCCCTCGTTTTATCTTCCCTCTAGGAGCTGCATTTGGGAGGCTGGTAGGAGAGATCATGGCCATGCTATTCCCTGATGGAATCTTATTTGATGGTATCATCTACAAGATCCTACCTGGCGGCTATGCAGTAATTGGTGAGACATATTCCCACCCCCCCTGTAACCAAACACTGAGTACCCCAAATCCTCACACTCCAACACTCCTATTACATCTTCATTCCAGGCTACACAATATGGTTTTGATTTAATGCTATTTAATTCAACTTTTATTCAGATAATCAATCCATGGCACTAACTCTCATTAGCCCTTATTGAACTTCTGTGAGCCTTAGTTTCCTCATAAGGAAAAGGGATTATGGGGATTAAAGGGAATCAATCACAAAGATGAAAACACCTAGAATTATGTCTGGTTGTTAGGTAAGGGTTTTTTCTTTCCTTCCTAAGAATCATGGAACTAACAATGCAGATGATTTGCTCAGATATTCCATCTGAAATGTGCTAATATTAATGGGGACTAAGAGCACAGGACTAAGGGCTAAGAAACATAGCTCTAGACTTGCTCCTGCCACTTGCTACCTAGATGACCGTGGAGCAAGTTAGCTGCTTCACTGGGCCTTAATTTCTTTATTCTAAAATTTCCTCTGAGATATAGCCATGCCTAACACCAATATAATCCCTGGAATTATTATGCTTCCTTCCTGCCTCCCTTCTTCACCAAAATCTCATAACATCTAAGGCCATGCCTCCCTTAGATGGAGAAGCGTTGACCAGCTTAGCACCTGTGGCACCCGACTGCCCCGTCACTGTCCCTGTACAGAAGGCTCTTCCATCAGTAAGAGTCACCTACTCATATTCTCCATCTTTGTGGCCACCAGGTGTCCCTCCCCATCCTTCCTGGTGTATGTTTCCTAGTATTCAAGTCCTCAATAGCTTCTGTTCTGAAGTATATTGTGTGCAACATCCAGTAGTATCTTTCCTCCTGTATTTCCACTTTGTGACTTTTTCTTGTTACATTTTTGTGTAGGCCTTCCCCAACATTTTCCCAATAGTATATCTCCCCCATATTTAAATAAGAAATGTAGTTAATGCACAAGGGACTATTTTGGCAGATGGGAAAATAACCAAAAATAAGCAAGACAGATTCTATCTTCAGAGTGCTTATGAAATCATGAAGTTTTAGATCTGCAAGGGCCTTAGAAATCATTTAGCGACCACTTTCACTTTACAGATGGGAACATGGGATTCCTGAGGAATTAAGCTCTACTCACACAGTTGAGAAATAGTGGGAGCAGGATCTGACACAGGTCTTATTGCTCCAAGTCTACACACGATTCTTAGATTTTCACTTGATTTGTTTATTAATTATTGGAAGCAGCACCCAAAGCCCAAGGCAAACTGTCATAACTGAGTTTTGAAATGCTCAGTTAAGAACAATCCAAACTTTTTATAGCAAGGAATGGATAGGACACCACTGTCATCTCGTTATAAATGAAGATTTGGGCATGCATAAAGATTTTGTGACTTGCCGAAGGTCACGAAATAAGATCAAAATGGTGAAAAGAGTTCAGCATTCTAACTCCTCCTCTTGACAAGTCCTTATCTCAGGAATGTTGGCATGACCAGGAAGGGTCATGTCTCCCATTCTGTGTCATTCCCATCACATCCCCTTGTGCTTTCCATGCCAGGAATGGCAGCTCTAACCCCCAGGTATATTTCTGTGTCCTTCTAGGAGCAGCAGCACTGACTGGTGCTGTGTCTCACACAGTCTCCACAGCTGTGATTTGCTTCGAATTAACGGGTCAGATTGCTCACATCCTACCCATGATGGTGGCTGTTATCTTGGCCAACATGGTGGCTCAGAGCCTGCAGCCCTCCCTCTATGACAGCATCATCCAGGTCAAGAAGCTACCCTACTTGCCTGACCTTGGTTGGAACCAGCTCAGGTCAGGGGCACTAGCTGGAATTAGTTCAGATTTGATGGTGGGGTGGGAGGTTCTAAGGTTGAGACTGAGCTTAGGGTCAACGTTGGGAAGCACTGTTTTTTAATCATTTTTATGTTCCCATGCACTTAATAAATACTGTGAGTGAATGCATGATAAATCTCATGGGAGGAACAAAAGGGATGGCAAAGCGAAGGCGTGTGGTAGGACTGACCCGCCGTGCTTTCTCCTTCCGTAGCAAATATACGATCTTTGTTGAGGACATCATGGTACGTGATGTGAAGTTTGTTTCAGCTTCTTGCACATATGGGGAGTTGCGAGCCCTGCTCCAGACCACCACAGTCAAGACTTTACCACTGGTTGACTCAAAAGGTCAGTGGGAAGGAAGGAAGCAGACTCCTGAGCTGGTGACCTGAACAAAGGTCACAGAGAGGTAGAGGAGGCACTGTGCTATGGACTTGTCTTTAGGGCCATCCATTCTGCTATGGGAGGCCCAGCCTATGCTCCTTAGGAAACATGATCATCCTCGAGGAAGGAAAAATAAAGCCGTAACACATACATAAAAAGGTAAAAATCCAATTTAAAATACAGTCCATTCTCATTATTCATAGTAGTTATGTTCTATTAATATAAAGTCACCATGAACACTGAATTAGTGAGTACCATACTGAACAATTTGCTCCTAGAGGAAGTACAGGGCTAGGTTCCTACGTGCCTCTGGTCACATCATTTTCCTCTAATCAATACACAATCTTGTTTTATGTGTGTTTATTTGAAAGACACTTTATTTAATCAATATTGTTGATTCATTAACATTGCACTCACAGCCAGCAGCACTATAATTCATTCCTGAATTAAGTTCACCTAACATACATATTTTCTCATAAGGCATATCTCTGCCTTCTCACACTTAGGAATGCTAGACAGTGCTTAAGCATTAGGCTTGGGGGCCATTTTCAACAGCAAAATCACCAACACAGAGCCTAAAAATGCAAATAAAAAAGGTGGCATTAAACAGACTGCAAAAAGAACACTTGTTTACAATGTGAAAGCTTAAACTAGAGGGCAGAGCACTGCTTCAGTCTCAGCTGGGAATAGGGGCATTGGGCAACTCACATTTTTTGTCTATCTGTGCATGTCTGTGAATTACAGTGAAAGCGCCTCTTCTATTGGTTTTGGGTTACAAGTGTATTTCAGTGAGTAGGTGAATTCACAAATAGGGACTCCATGAATAATGAGGATCAACTGTGAATCTCACAGCTCCTTATATGGTCCCTTTGCTAATTAACTAAATCATACCTGTTCTTTAATGCCCGACTTAAGGGAGAGATGAAACTGTATCATATGGAGGAGTGAATAATTTTAGTAAATAGTGATTTCACATTTCTCTGCCTTCACCATCCTTTCTGCCCATCTTTGGCACTTCCTGCTTTGTATTATTCCTTATTGTGATTTGTATATCTATGTCTTGTCTTCCTCACTAAATTGGGTATTCCCTCAGGGTAGAGACTATGCATTCTATGTCCCCAGCGTACCTTCTTACAGGTATTTACTACATATTAAATAAATACTTGTCTGGTGTTTGAATTAGTGTACATAATATAGGGCCATTTGGCGCTAGTAAGACCATTAATTCTTTTTTTTCTTTGAGACAGAGTCTCGCTTTGTTGCCCAGACTAGATTGAGTGCCATGGCGACAGCCTAGCTCACAGCAACCTCAAACTCCTGGGCTCAAGCAATCCTCCTGCCTCAGCCTCCCGAGTAGCTGGGACTACAGGCATGCACCACCATGCCCAGCTAGTTTTTTCTACATATATTAGTTGGCCAATTAATTTCTTTCTATTTATAGTAGAGATGGGATCTCACTCTTGCTCAGGCTGGTTTTGAACTCCTGACCTTGAGCAATCCGCCCGCCTGGGCCTCCCAGGGTGCTAGGATTACAGGTGTGAGCCACCGCGCCGGGTCAAGACCATTCTGATTTTAGATAATCAGAGTATCCAAATTTCTCAAATTGAATGAGTTCAAATGTTTCCCCAAATCTCAGACACCATCTAAGCAACTTCTACAGGAGTGGCTGCTTATTGGAGCTGGGGCACAGCCAACGAGGTGCAAGGTTTTCATAGCAATGACTGAGACTTAATAGAACTGGTCTCAGTAACACTGCCACAGTTGCACGGCCTTAACACCTAATGGCAATGTTAATTATAGTAGCAGCATTTTTATCGACATATAAAAGACCTTCTCAGGAAAAGTAGGCGTGCTGTTTATATCCTAGAAGAACCCGGGTTCTTTAAACGTCAGATACAAAAGCTAGAGTCCCCTTGTTTCCCCTTCATCCAGGGTAGAGACATAATGTTTGTATTGCTTGGAGACTTCCTTTAAAGTGTGTTCACATCTCAGCCTGTTAGAATGGCTTTTCCTGTTTCTTTTCATCTGGGCAGCGTTGATTAGCCTGTTTTAGTACCGACTCACCTATCCGCTAACAGTCTTATGTACGCAGCTGCATCAAAATAAGCACAAATTAGCACCAATTAGTGTTCTATCACACGGGTCTGTACCTGCTGAATGGAAGAAATAAAAGGGACTGAGTGAGGTTGATCCGGGGGCTCTTTGAAACGGGTCGTTAGGAAGAGAGGGAGAAAGCGGGGCAAGCCACGCGGGCCGGGCCGCGGGTTCGGGGCCTCAGGCCGGCGCGGTTCCCCGCAGATTCCATGGTGCTGCTGGGCTCGGTGGAGCGGTCGGAGCTGCAGTCGCTCCTGCAGCGCCACCTGTGTCCCGAGCGGAGGCTGCGGGCGGCGCAGGACATGGCGCGGAAGCTGTCGGAGCTGCCGTTCGACGGGAGGGCGCTGCCCGGGGCGCCTCGCGGCCGGCCCGAGTCCTTCGCCTTCGTGGATGAGGATGACGACGAGGACTTCTCCGGGAGGACCGAGGTGGCCGCGCTGGGAAGGGCCGGGAGCGAGATGGATGGGGGCTAAGCAAAGCCGTCAGCAGGGGTCGCCAGCCCGTCGCGTCCCACCGTCCCGTGGTTCTGGGCTGGGCCAGGACAGGTGCAGGGAAAGTAGGGAGAGGATGGAGCTGCTGATTCTTGAGAAAGCCAGAAATTCTGGACCAGTGCCTAAGAGACCAGTGCCCCTGGGTCCCTGGACTGATGGAGACAGGTTGTGGATGATGGCATGGATGAGAACTCAAAGGGATATAGGATTTCTGAACGGGGGACGGGGCAAGAATAGAGTTAGGTAGATTTTCCTGGACACCCAGCCACCAGTGAAGGCAGGGAAGCCCCAGACAGCCTCTGCCTCTGAGACCGAAAATTCTTGCTCTTTCTTACAGCTGCCTCCCTCTCCTCCTCCTCTCCCCTTTCCTACCGCTCTCCTGTCCCCAGAAGAGCCCAACGGGCCCCTGCCAGACCACAAACAGCAGCCAGAGGCGCCAGAGCCTGCAGGTGACCTCTCCTGTCATGCACCCCAACTCATGCCCCAAGTTATGTCTGCGCCCTCCTCCTCCTAAGGGCTACTCCCCTGAGAGGTGTGAGGCTAGGGGATGGGGGGCATGGGGTGGGGTCTTTATTCATCCACTGATTCTCCATGCACTCTGCCAAGGAGTGGGGGCAGAGGGTGATTTAGAAGGGTAGCAGAGAGGGTGTCTGTGGAGGCCGCTGGGAAGGGCAGTTCTTTGGAGGCAAAGTGTCAGGGACCACTCGGGAGCCCCTGGCCATTTCCTCCAGGGTGGACATTGCTTGGTTTCCATTTGCATGCGCTCGCCACTCCTCTTAGGTCAAAGACTCTCCATCTTCCAATCCCTGCTGCGCTGCTTGCTGGGCAGGGCTCGCCCCACAAAGAAGAAAACAGTCCAGGTGAGAGGAGACATGTGCGGGAGGTTCAGGGGAAAGGGAGTCTTTGAGGAGGGAGAAACTCGTGGTTCTTAAATCAGAGGGGCAGAGGACCCACCACCGAGGAGACCTTTGACCAGGTGCAAGAGATGATGACTTGGCAAGGAGACATCTGTGGCTCTGGCCAAGGAGAAAGTGCTGTTGTTTCAGTGGGAACCACAGCTACCGGGGGGAAAAAAAGATAAAGAACTGGGATCTTTGTCTTTCTTCTCTAGGAGTCCGTGGATTTAGTGGATACCATGTCACCTGAAGAAGTAAGTAAGGGAAACAGCAACCTGGGGTGGATTGTTCTGGCAAATGATGATATTGCTAATTTTTTTCTACCTTCTATATTGTGTGGTCGTAATAATAAAATGCGAATCTAGATTGGAAAGTATTTTGAGAAGTTGGAAATAAGGTCAGTTAAGGAGAGAGTAATGAGCATGTGGCAGGACTTGGCAATGCTCTCAGAGGGACACGGTTGTTTCAGAAGAGGAAGTTTTGAGCCTCCATGTGTAAGTGGGACCATGGTGCTAATATGAGCCTTGGATCTTTTAGAGAATAGGGACATCCTAGACCAGGCAGGGCTCTACTGAAGTAAGATGGCACCAGGGGACTGAGAAACAGAGCAGTGTGGAAGAATAGCATCAAAGGGAGGTGGGGAGATGCGCCTGGCAGGGCTTACAGTGCTGCGTTGATCAGGGCCCTGAGACCAAGGACAACTAGGAAATGTCAGGCAGCAAGACTGGGAGGAACTACAAACACAAGGCAAATAATGACCACGGTGTCGGGACAAATGCCTATTTCCCGAAAGAGGTAGTTATCAAATCTGGGAGAGAGAAAAATCAAGCAATAGGGACTGCGCTTGGTTGTGAGGCGGGAGCAGAATGTGGAGCAGCCCCTGGGAACAGGCAGCTAACCAGTCCTGATCAGAAAACACCCTGGGGGTGTAGAGGAACAACAACAGAAAATCAATTAGCAGCTATTCCATATGGTAAAAGAGAATGAGTCTCACTGCAAAGGCTGAAAGGTAGAGCTTTTAAAGTATGAAGCTGACAAAAAAACCATAGTAGGTATTATATTAAAATAAATATCTTATGTGACTTCCAGAGTAAATATGCATTGAAGTTTAAAAGCACCACGAGGTTGGAGGAGGGGGTTGTTGAGTGACAAGAGAGAAAGGAAACCTTCTTTTCTCCCCCTGCCACTCCTCAAATCACACACACTTCTGATAAACGACTTATGACAAAGTCAAATAGATGATCACAGAGGAAAAAGAAAAACCATTCCTCTGCCCACAAGCAAGAATCAGAAGGGTCATAATTGCAATTAAGGAGTACTTTGTTAGATTGCTAAAACAATAATAATGAGGGTTTTGTATGTAATGCATTAAAGAGAGAAAATCAGCTATTTGATCAGAGTGGTGATTTAATGACCACTGAAAATAATGTTCAGGCATGGTTACGAAGAAGATAGATCACACATTTCTAGCTTATATCTTTTCCAAGGAAGACTTCAAGAAGCTACTAACTCTCCTGCAATTCTTGGAGACATTTTGGAGGGGTAAGATGCAACAATAGAAGTCAAAATTCAGCATATTTTGAACATGGTTTTCAGACCAGATAAAATGACACCCTTGACAATATCAAGATGTTGGTGTTGACAAAAAACAGTATGGGGGCAGTATGGTAATGTTGAAAGAATTCAATTATATGTTGTCAGAAGTCCCTGCTTTAATTTGTTTAATTCTGCATACTCTGTTTGGGGTGTGCACGGAGCTCTGGTTTCTAACTCGTGCTGAGGTTTCTAAGTAGGGGAACACCTCAGACTCTACAGCGACATCCTCCTGCCCTTGGACAAAAGCTAGGGGTGTACCTGGAACACAATCAGCAGTCAAGGTTACAAGCCCAGCTCCACCAATTACTGTGTAATCGGGCAAACTATTCAAACAATCTATGCCTCTGTTTCCTCATCTGTGCAACGAAGATGATAGAATTGTTGGAGAGGATTAAATGAGCTAAGACATGTAAAGCAATTACAATAATGCTTGGCACAGAGGAAGTTCTTGATAAATGTTCCCTGAAAATGTTGCTGCTAGTATTGTTATGGAAAGGTACAAATGGAACCTGAGAAGTCCTCAAATGATCATAGAAGGGACCAGGAGGACAGGATCTACCATACTAGGATTGGCAAGGTCTAGCCCCCATCCCATACATAAAACTTCTTTACAATACACCTTCTAAATAGTTGTCCATCCTGTGCTCTGAGAGCTGGTTAAACCCTGTGTGATCCATTAGGAAGATGAGAGTGTAGCAGAGGCATGACTGTAGTCCAGAAATATCAGGACAGGACTGGTGGAGGGAGTGTCACCGTGGACTGGACACTAGACCCTAAAACTAGGTAATGGCCTTTGGTGACATTCTCTGAAGCCTGCAAGATGTAGATTTGGACAAATAGGAAAACAATGTACTAGATCGTTAGAGGGTACTGGCTGAAAAGCTATTTTAGAAAATTTTAGATAAATTTATGAAAGCCAGAGATATAATGGATTACTTGAAATCTTTAGGATTTCAGTATGCATATCTAAAGTCATGAGGATAGTTCGCCTTTGAGCCTTAATGCTTCTGATGTAGACAAACAAAAACAAACAAAAACTGGCTTTGCTTGAGTTAACTAAGTGCCATGAGATCCAGTACAGCTCTTCAAATTTAACAAATATTTGCTGTGATCTCCTGTGGGAAAGGTGAATGTGCTGGTTTCTTCACAATATATACCAATCGATACCACATAGCACTCTCAAGGAGTTCACACGCAGTAGGCAGAGATAAGACAGATGCCCACACAAGAGTGAGCATGACCAATGCCATTTCTGAAAAGAAGAAACTGGCGAAGTACTACAGAATCAAAAAAGAGGAGAAGCACGAGTGATCGGAAGATCTGGGAATACACACAGGCTGGGCAGGGTGGGGCTGCAACAGGAACCCCAGGTGGCAAGAACAGCCAAACAAAGGGGAAGGCATGTTTGAAGAGCAAAAAGCAGTCTAGTTTGCCTGGAGCCCTGGATCTTTTAGAAGTAGTAGAGAATAAACAGGGAGAGATAGGCTGGAAATTACAAACGTTTGGGGCACCAGGGCGTGGGAGGGATGGGAGACTAGAAGAGGGATCCTTATTCTGGGTGCCTGGTGGGTGCAGGCTGGGGTGGGGTCCTAATGAGAGAGGACAGGGCAGGAACTGTCACCCGAGAAGAAGGAGAGAGCCACTGACCTGGAGGGTCTAGGATGGGTCACTGCATGTTTCAGGATTCTGGGCAGGTTCAGGAAGGCCATTTGGGGTCACACTCAGGTATCTGGGGGTCATGGAAGCTCTGTGATTTGGGTGACTTTCCTCCTCTGCCTGGCAGATCGAGGCCTGGGAGCAGGAGCAGCTGAGCCAGCCTGTCTGCTTTGATTGCTGCTGTATCGACCAGTCTCCCTTCCAGCTGGTGGAGCAGACGACCCTGCACAAGGCAAGTCCTTGCTGACAGCTCAGGGCTGCAGGGAGGGCAGGGGAGGTGTGGGCAAGGAACATGGGCTGACCTGTGCTCTCCCTCCAGACTCACACGCTGTTCTCGCTCCTCGGCCTCCACCTTGCTTACGTGACCAGCATGGGGAAGCTCAGAGGTGTCCTGGCCCTGGAGGAGGTAACCGGACGTGTCCCACTGGAGCAGCAGGAGGGAGGGTGGGCACAGGATGGGGGTTGTGGGTGGGGAAGGGGTGCTGTTAGCATCTTGGAAGATCCTCCAGATTTCCCTATCCATTTCTCATGCAGAGATGGGGGGCTGGGGTGAGCACCCAATGGGAGTAGAGGGGGCTGCCAAGCCTATTGCAGCCACAGTCCTGAAGGAGACAGTTCTTCACCCCAGATGGGACCCACGTGGCCTTCGTGTCTGGTGTGGGTTTGGATGGGGGTTCAGGCCATGAGCCACAGTTCCTAGTGGTAAGCTACGGGGACGGGGACGGCAGGAAGTGGCCAGCCGAGGTCTGAGGCGGTGGTTTGGGATTCGCCGCTGTGCAGGCAGGTCTCTTTGTCTTGCCCCTTCTTCTGTCCTTTTCTGTCTTCTTCCTTTGATTGCTCTGTGTCGCCTCTGTCCTGCCCCTCGGTAGCTTTCCCATCCCCTTGTGCTTTTGCAGGATCCGTTCTTTCCTGTCCGCTTCTCTGCCACTGCCTCCATCTTCTTTTCCTTTCTAATTCTGTACCCTCTTCCCTTTCCTGCTGCTCCCCAGCTGCAGAAGGCCATCGAGGGGCACACCAAGTCTGGGGTGCAGCTCCGTCCTCCCCTGGCCAGCTTTCGGAACACGACTTCAACTCGAAAGAGTCCTGCGGGACCACTCCCTCCTGCAGAGGGCTGGAACCTGCCCGAGGACGGACCTGGGGCCACGGGAGCAGGGGATGTGGCCCCTGCCTCCCCAGAGAGCCCCGTGCCTCCCCCGTCCCCAGAGCCCGCTCTCTCCCAGGCCCCAGCCAAGGCGGAGGGCGAGCTGGAGGAGCTGGAGCTGGTGGAGGGTCCGGGGCCAGAAGAGGAGCTGGCCGACATCTTGCAGGGCCCCAGCCTGCGGTCCACAGATGAGGAGGATGAAGATGAACTGATCCTTTGACCGCCTCCTGGGACCTCCTTATAAATACTGTCAGTGACTGCAAGTGGACTTGTGTGGGACAGGGTGTGTCCTGAGGTTGGAGAACTCCCCCAAAGTCTTGGCCCCTCCCAGAGATTTTTAAATGTGACAGTGATCATCTTAAAGGAGGAGTCAGAACTTGGGCAGGGAGGAGCCGTGGCCAATTCCCAGACAGGCAGGTGGTTCTAACCCTGGTGGCAGGCCCCTGTTATTCCATGGGGCTTCCTGAGTTTTCCTGGTGTGTGGGTAGGGAATGCCCTGCCTCTCTGCATCCCCTCGTCCCCCCACACAACTCCCGAGGGCTCCTGTCCCAGCGCCTGGCTGGCCTTGCCTGGCCTTCCCGCATCTGCAGGAGGTGGGTGAAGGAAGGCCCAGAATGACCGTGGCCCTGTAAGCGCCACATTGGAGGAGATGGGACCAGCTCATGGCCTCAGGGACTGACCACCTCAGAATGTGCCTCTGAACAGGCCACAGCTGCTTCTCTCCGTGACAATGAACACAGCAGTCTGCCTCCGCCCTCCCTGGCCCCCGCCCCTGTCTTCAGGCCCGGGCTGGGCATTACTAGGGCAGCGAGCGACCAACCACACCCCCCTCCTCCGCTTCAGGCAGTGAAATGCGTCTAGAAGGACGAGAGAGGGCAGCGGCCTGTCAGGAAAGGTTGCCAAAGGCTCGGTGGGGAAGGGGCAGCTGCCCTGTTCCCTAACAACCAGTCCCCACCGTGTCACATGGCTCTCTCTGGCAGAAAGCCCTCCGACCTCACAGCACAGCCTCCTGTGCCCAGGTCACTCCCTAGGAAATGCATCCTCCCTCTCCCTGCTATAGTCCCTGGCTTGTCCTGCCAAGGGTTAGCTCTGCCCCAGGGCTGCTGCGGCTGATGCCTCTCCTGCCAAGAACTAAGGCTCAGAGCAGCTGGGTCACTGGGTCACTCAGACAGCAGCCTCCTCACAGACTAGCTCCTCAAGTGCCTGTCCCAGGGGTGGGAAGTCGGAAGTGCGGCGTCAAGATGGCAAGCCTCTTTGGTGCTGCCCACACGCAGGACAATCACATTCTCACCCTCCCCGGACCAGCAGTGGGAGCTGGCAGTTGTGCTGTGAGCACCCCAAAACCCTTGCTCTACACCCAAGGCTTTCCGACCCCAACCCCACAGGCCTCCTCTCCGACATTCCCCTCCTTCGCCTCCCCTGTGCCCCACCTCCTCCATCCCCCAAATAAGACACGCGTAGTCAGAGGATGCCACCACGTTCTGTTTAGTGCCATTGAACACCTCTAGCCCTCTCCTCATCACATCCCTCCCCCGCCCCAGGCCAAGAGAGACGCTGAAGCCTGGGTGGGAGCTGGCGGGGGGGGGCATCTGAGCCCGTGTGTACATAATCTATAATATTTATATATATTGATATAGAATTCTCTCTGTAATATATGTCATAGAATCTCTCTTGGGCCTGGGGTGGGAGTGTCACATTAAGAAAACATGCTAAGACTGGCCATAAAAATGGATATTTCCCAGACCTGGAAGACGAAGTGTAGGGTATACAGATGGGGACAGGGAGAAGACAATAAACTCATTCCCCAGATCCCCTCCTCAACACAAGGATGAGAAGGAAGGTGTGTGGGGGAGGGCAATGGAAGGGGAGGAATGGAAGATTTGGATTTTCATTTAATAAAGTCAATTGAAAATGAAAGTGCACTCCTCCCCCCAAAAAGAAAATCATTTAGCAAGAGCAGTTTCATTCACAAGAATATAAAAACAGCCCTGTTCCAGGACTGCTGTAAAACGTGCTGCACAGCCTTTAACCCCAAAGGAAAAGCAACCCTTTCCCACCCCCCCATAGCCCCTTCCAGCACATGCCCCCCCCTCCCCCAAATAGGCTAGAAGCAAACCCCCATGCACCCTGCGCCCAGCACCAGAGAGGCAGTCCCTCCCTCCAGAAGAGTCCCAAGATGGTCCCAGGCCAGCTCCTTGGGTCTCTTCCCTCTTCAGAGTGGAGTGGGGGCTCCTTGCAAAAGGCACGCCCACCCCCCCACCTCTGGTCTACAGTGACTGCCCACTCCCCAGGGACTCCAAGCCTCTGCTTATCTATCAGCTCCGCCAGATTCCTTCAGACCTTTAGTCATAGTTTGTCAAGGACCATTTGGCTTCCTTGGGAAAGGGAAGGAGGGAAGAAAGCTGCTGTCGTCTACCCTTCCTACTACTCCCAGGGTCCTGGGCAAAAAGGAACTGTAACGAATGAACCCGCTCAATGGATCAGACATCCACCATGGTCTGGGGGAGAATATGGGCACTGAGGGGATGAGATGACGTGGTGATAGAGCCAGTTGGAGAAGGCGAGAAACCAGGGACCCCGTGGGAGGAAGGTCACGTGAGCATGCAAAACCCCAGGGCCTGCAGCAGATGGGCAGGGGACAGCCATCAGGGTGACATGCCAGACCACTTCCTAGAGCTCCTAGCAATGTGGTCCTGGGATGTCGAGTCAGGACATGTTGTCAAGCACATGTGCAAGCTGCATGAGATTAGGTGATCACACCTACCTTGGCTCACACCTATTCCCGTGTTTTCTCCAAGAATTAACCTCAGGATGACCATTCTCCCCTCCACTGGAAGACATGGGACCCCCTGCCCTGTCTGCATTTCAGGAGCATGTGTGTAAACTTCATGAGTATGACCTTGGTGGCAGGGTGGGGTCATAGATGGACAGAAACACCTCCAACTCTCAACCTCCTCATTCCAAAGCAATAGAAGTCTGGGGTCCAGGGGTCGGGGGAAGTCTGTGCCCAGGGTCTGGGAGAAGATGTCACTGCTCCCCTCCCTACAGAAGATGCAATTAATAGGACCCCTGACTGAGAGCGGGTAGGACACCAGGGCTGGGAGCTGGAGCCTGCAACAGGAAAAGGGGGAACTAGGACAACGAACCTCTTAGGCCTCTCTCTCCTCCCCAAACTCTGCCTATGCCAAAGGCCAGGGAGCCCCACTGCAGCACTGTGTCCTCTGCCCATCCCCTGCCGGCATGCGCTCTTACGGTAGTGCTGGGGCTTGCATGCTGCTCAGAGCCCCCACCAGGGTGCAAGAGGGTGTGGGAGGGCAAGCTTGTGCCTCACGGTAAACTGTCCTGGAAGGAAGAGTCCGCTGCTGTGTCTCTCTTCCTGGGCAGGAAGCCTGGGCAGGGGGCGGGGACAGCCACCGTGAGGAGCTGACCAAAGGGCAGGAGCCGAGCGCCCACCCCGGCCCTCAGCCAGCAGCCCCGCCCGGCCTGGGGAGTGACAGCACCGACTCCTCCCTCCACCCCACTCAACCCTGAGTCCCCAAGAAGTTATAAAAATGTAGAAAAGGCAAAGAGAAAAGTGTAAACAGCTCCAGAGAATTAGGGGCGGGTAGGGGCAGACACAGCCCTCGCGGGCTCCCGGAGCAGGGACGGAAGAAGGCAGGAAGGGAAGCAAGAGCTGGAGCGGCCAGCCCCGGGCAGGCTCTTTTCCCAGATCCTCTAGGATCCTCCTTTCAGCCACGGGATGTTCAAGATCCCAGAACACGTGGCCGTGCTGGTTCTTGGTCTCATCGGTGACTCGTCTCTGGGCAGGCCTCGACATAAAGAACCACATCTGCGCGCCCTGTGAACCCGGCTGCCGCGTCCACCTCCTCGACGCCGAGCTCAGCAGCCAGGTGACCCGCTCAGGGCAGACCGGCCTCCACGCAGAGGCTGCCGGCCCTGTGCCCGTGTAGCCGCGTGCAACGGCCCCCGAGGTCTGTTCCTCACAGAAGGGGTGAGCTGGGGCCACGGCCAGAGAAAACAGTCGGGAAAGCGAGAGTGAAATGGAGAAAGGAGGTATTCAGACAGCACAGTCAAGACTCCTGGAAGACGGAATCAGGGAGTGAAGAACTGAGGTCCAGTCTCGGCTGGGCCGCTGCGCTCCTGTCCCCAGGCTGCACGCACTGGTGGCTTCCCGGACGGGCACAGACCCAGAAGCCCATGGCCCGGGTCGTTCTCCCACAGCCACGCCAAGTGCACAGCCATCTAGGTGCCTGGGTGCCAGTTCCTAGACCTGTGGTTTCTAGAGTGTAAGCCTGGGCAAAACCCCTCCTGCTCCTCCACTTCCCTGCCGTCCTCGCCCGCGTTTCAGCTGCACCGCTGGGGGAAGGGAGGGTGCACGGCCCTCAGGTGGGGGTGGAAGCCAGGGTTGGGGGGAGGAGACTAGTTGTTGGCCTCACCCTCCTCCTCGTCAAAGGACTGCACGCCTGAGGATGTGACGTCAGACACCTTCCTGCTGAGAGCGGTGGACACCTCAGGGTCCTCTCGTGGGGAAAGTGACTCCAGGTCCCGGCAGCCTGCATCCTCTTCCTCCTCAGGGGCCAAGGGCCTCTTCTCCTCCTCCGCAGGGCCCCGTGCCAGGTCCACCCCGCCCACCCCTGGAGCCCAGTCACTGTCTCCCCCCAGCAAAGGCGCAGGTTCCTGAGCAGAGTATCCGGAAGCAGGTTGGGAAGGCCCCATCTCATGCAAGCTGGGCTGTGAGTCATCAAATGCGGGGCCAAGATAAGATCCTGTGGCTGGGGAGGCGATGAGGGACTGGTCGCTTGCTTCCCAGGCATCCGATGACCCCAGACAGTACATGCCCTGGGACACGTAGGAGTGAGGCCATCCATCCATGGGCGCTTGAGCCAGGGCATCTGTAAAGAGAATCACAGAGGTCAGTGGGGCCACAGAACACCAAAGGCAGCAGTGACAGCACAGAGCCCTGAGGGCCAGGCAGAGAGGACACAGAGAGTAGAGGGGACAGAAGGAAAGCTGAGGGATGGACAGGGAGGTCTCAAAAGAACAGAGATGAGTAGAGGCAGCCCAGATAGCTGGGGAGGCCTCGTGGGCCCCAGGGGCTGGATTCTGGAGCCATCTCTCACCCTGACTCTCCATCAGCTCCTGGTAGTTGTCACTGTAGTTGCAGCCTAACGGCTCCTGGGTGGAGTTGACACTCATGTCCTCACCATCCATGGAAGACCAGGCCATGAGTGTGGCTTCAGAGATAGCAAACTGCTCCATGACGCCTGTGAGAAGAAACACAGTGACCACAAAATGCCTCAGGGAACCCACAGACACATGCATGGGGCGGGGAGACAGCTTAGTGCCGCACTATTCAATAGAAATATAACGCAAGCCACTGATATAACTTAAAATTTTCTAGTAGCCACATTTGAGAAAATTAAAAATAAACAAGTAAAATTAATTGGAATAATATATCTTACTGAATCCAAGATATAAAAAGATTATCACCTCAACCTAAAAACAGTATAAAAATTACTAATGAGATATTTTACATTCTTTTATTGGTGCGAAATCTTGTCTGCGTTTTACACTTACAGCACACCTCATTCAGAGATGTGCAGAGCTACATGTGGCCGGTGGCCACGGTACTGGACAGCACAGCCTTTGCGTGTACCCCAAAACAAGGCAAAATCGTAGGGGGCTTCCCGAAAGGTCAGATTTGGGATTCCTGAGGGGAAATTGTTGGGGGTCTTTTGATGAGATATCTTAGGGGACTAAAATTAGGGATTTCCAGAAATTTATTTTTGAGGTTTTTAAGAATTATAACCTAGAAGGTAGGTTTCAAGAGCATCATGGGATTGTGGGTCCACAATGACATTAAGTTGGAAGTTCAAGGGATTGGGAGAAGGGAGGGCACATGGTGGGAGTGGGTAGACTTGGGGAGGGGGTCCCAATTCTGGTCAAAGCCATGAGTGAGTTGAAGCTTAACACTGCCACCACCCTGCGCTGTAAGTGTGTCACCCTCCTCACCCATACTTCTACCACCCATGTCACTAACACAAAGACCCTTCCCTTCTCTTCCAGACCTGCCACTCTTCCTGGGCTTCTCACTGAGACCTGACACTAGGGCTCGGCCACCCTTGCAGGCACACTGTGTGCCTATCATTGGACGTATACTGCTTTCCTGGAACTAAACCGTTTCTGCAGACACCTGGTCCAGCACCCAATTCTCTTGATCACCTAGTTGTTGTCACTGTAATGGGTCCGCAAATGAATTCATGACACCAAAAGCTGGTGGGCAAAGGCTAGAAGAGAGCCCCAAGGCCTTTCTTTCTTTTACTTCTAGAAATGTAAGTAGAAGCAGGGCCTGTCAAAGACCAAGGCCCCTGCATTTTTTTCTCCTGTATTAAGGGAGTTCAGGGGTTGGATAGTCCCAACGATGAAAAGAAACAGCATCTGGGACAGGAGGATCACAAATTCCATCTAATTCCCCTCATTTTATGAAATGATCATAAAAATATGATTGAGGGTACTTAGCAGAATTAACAAGTCAGAATTCTTGAAATTCAAGCTGTTTGGGAAATGTAAGCCTATGGTCAACATATGGCTAGAGACAATCCTGCCACAGGGAGCCAGGCTGGAATGTCAGTCCCTGGCCAACCTGAAAATGTGTCTCTTGAGGATCTAAGGTACAAGTACCTGCTAAGAAACGTGCTTCCTTCTCGCCATCGCTGAGGTCAGAGTAGGCATCTGTGTCCCTGCGCACGGCCTCGTGGCTGTGTTGTGGCTGAATGGCGGGCGTCTTCCCCCAGCCCTGCCACTCGATCATGTGGGCCACCCGGCCTTGCCCCATGGCTGTGGGCTTTGTCACATGGTCCTTCATGCTTCGAGAGATCCCTAGAGGGCCAGACATTTCCCACACCCTCCAGAATATCACACAATACGCATACCAGACCCTCCCCACTATCCCACCTTAGTCCCAGGGACTCTATCCATTGGGGCAGGTAGTCCCCAGGACTCCAGAGATGGGGGTAGCCTGGAGTTTGGCAGAGGCTTGACTGGAAGGGCAGCCAGGTCAGGGGGATAAGGATACCGGTCTTCATTGGGCTTGAAGGAGCAGGGAGACTGAGACCAGGAGCCCGAAGGTATTCTCCCACCAGGGTGTGTCCCTAGGTCGGGAGTCTCACCTGAGAATGATGACTTGGCCAGGGCCCCAATGCCATAGGCGTTGGAGTTTCGCTTAAGCTTCGGAAGAATGGAAGTGGTGTCCTCCATGGAGAGCTAGGATAGGGAACACGGCAGGAAGGGCAGAGGAATAAAAAAGGTGTGGACGTGCTTTATATATGGAGGAGAGGTCATGATTTCCAGGAAGAAGGATCAGAGCTAGGGCAGGTGGTAAGGAAAACTGCTATGGCCAAGAGTCCCAAGGAGGTGTATGCCCCAACCACCTGGGAACTGGGGACAGGTGGAGAATGTGAGGGCTCGCAGAGTCAGGGAGCAGCGTGTTCTGTGTAAGGTCTAAGGGAGAGTATGAGGAGGAGGAGGGAGGACTGGGGAGGTCTGGGGGCAGCTGCACTCACATTGATGCCGTCCCAGGAGAAATCGGTTCGAGTTTGCTGCGAGGAGAGAGGAAAGGCAATGGGCATCCCAGCCACTTCCAGGAATGCAAGTAACCCCACCTTCGACGGAGGGACTCCAGGGGTGTGTAGAGTGGGGATGGTTTCTTGAGGTTGACGTAGGGAATTAGGATGTCCGTGTGGAATGATTGGCATGTGTTTTGAGGAAAGTCAGGAGAAATGTTCTGTGAAAGTGTCAGTTAGGAGGAGTGTTTGGGATGTTGTTGCCTTGGGGTTTAGAAAGAGAATTCAAGGATCAGGCAGCTAGAGGCTGGGGGGCCTTATTCATGGTGGTTCTCGGGTCTCTCAGAGGTCCGTTGGCCAGGGGGGCCTCACCTCAGTGGACGGCCGGTGGAGGCTGCTCCCGTGCAGCGAGCTGGTGCTGTCCATGTTGATCTGATCGACATCCTTCAGGCCCTTCCAGTCCACTGCTATCACCTCGTTCCCTGCAGGGGCCAGAGGCTATTTGCTCTGCCCTCACCTCCCGGGGTGGCCCCCACAGAATGCCAAGGCCACACCCTGGGGCCAGCCCCTCACAGCCCTCCCTTCCCTCCAGCTGGGGGCCCCTTTCCTCTCACAGCCCCACATTTTTGGTGAGAGAAATAATAACGCTGAGCCAAAATATTCAGTTTTAGCTCACCCAAGAATAGCACACTCAGAAAGTAAGTGTTCTTTCTATGGCCTTGTCTGTTGTTGTTTACATGGAGCGGTCCGAGGCTGGGTTTTAGCAGGAAAACAATTCTTACTCTGTGCTGAGGAATCTTTGAGGGTTTCTATGCGGGAGCTGGCCCTTGCCCCTGCCGTCACTCTACTGAGGCAGAGCTTCTCAAGGGCGGAATGTATCTTCCCTAAACGGGCTCTCAGGGAGTCGGTGAGTCCTTCAGGAAGAAGACTCGGAGGGGATAGCAGGGAATTGGGTGTGTCCTCCCAGAAGCAGTGATAGCAGAGAAGTGAAGGGTGAGAGGAGACATTTCCCCTGACTGTGGGGAGACAAGGGATGGATTGAAGTGGAGGGAATGGAGGAGAGGAAGGAGAGAAGCAGGCAGGAGAGGAGAGAACTTTCTAAAACAGGAGTTAAAAGAATAGGAATTCAAGTCAGAGAGAAGACAACACAGTGGGAGGGGGTGGACAGGGTCTGAGAGCTGGCTGGGAGACTGGAGGATGGATGGTCATTGCTAAGGTCAGGCCCCAGCTCCCCAGGAATGGAGACTACTTGGAGAAGCAGCAGTTGGGGCTAGTGGTTGTAAAGGGTCAAGCATGGGATGTAAAGGGTCAACCATCTGCCCTTACAGGTCCTGTATACACGTGTGCCTTTGTGACTCTGAGTTTAGGGGTAGGGCCCATTCTTGGGAAGTGCTGCACGGAAGGGCGGCTTGGGCAGAATGCGCTGCACAACCAACAGCACAGCTGGAGCAGAGGAAGGGGCCGACCCTCCAAAGTTGGCCTGCTGTCACTTAGGGCTCCAGGGGAGTGGTGAGATGGGCCAGGCCAGAAGCTGTGGCTGGGGAAGAAGAGGAAAGTGGACATCTGGACAGGGACAGCAGGGACCGGGCAGCAGAGCACAATGTGAGGAGCAGAGCCCCGGGGGAGGGCAGAGCCGGAGGGAGGGGAGGTGGCCTTTGTGGAAGAGGGAGAGCTGAGTCAGAGCCGCGGGGGGCAGGGAGGGGGAGGGAAGAGAACGCGAGAGGTGACAGCAGAGGAGGAGGGGGTATCCATGGAAATAAATCGGGTCTCAGAAATCAGGCTTGGAGAGTGAGTTTGTTTGTAATAATAATACGAATTATTCTCTCAGCCTGAGGTCACTGGGAGGTGTAGGCGGGAGAAATTGGGAGTTGGAATGGGAAAAATTGGGGGTTTGGGGAGAGGGTTGGATCTATGTGTTGAGCTGAGCGTGGAGTGGGTGCACGGGCTGGGGGGTCGCGTAGCACGGCAGAAGCTGCAGGGGAACACGGGTTAGGAGGCGCCTCTCTTCCCTCCCCCCCTCCCGCCAAAGGTAAATAAAGAGCCGGCCCCGCCCCGCCGGCCCCGGCCGACAGGTGCAGCCCCACCCTCGGGGCGGCGGCTACCGACCCCTCGGGTCCCTCACCCCGGCCTCCTCCAGCTCCCGCCGCTGCTGCTCCCGCCCCAGCCCGGCCCCGTTCCCTCCGGGCGCGGAACCCAGTCCCTCCCCGAGGCACGGCGCAGCCCGCCCCCGCCCCAGAGGGAAAATGCACGTGAACAAAGCAAATCGGAGGAGGCAGGAACGACAGAAAAAGGCAACGGAGAGGAAAGGGACGGGGCAAAACACCCGAGCCAGATGGAGGCGGTGCGGGGGTGGGGTGGGGGCGTGCGAAAGACGCGCGGGCAGAGACCGAGGCCGAGGCCCGCAGCGGGGGTCCTCAGCAGAGGGGCAGCTCCAGGACGGAGGGGGCGAGGAGGCGCAGGGGACCTGAGTCCAGGCGGATGGCCTGGAGGTGCAGGGATGAGGGACCAAGAGTAGGGCCGAGCGACAGAGGAGCGGAAAGGAGGCTGATGGAGAGATGCTGGAGCGAGGGACCGCGCCCGGGGGAGGGCGACCGAGAGAAGGAAAAGAGCCCGGAGGGACGGCAGCCCTGGAGGCGCGAGGGAGCGGGGAGGAAGGAGGACTGGAGGGAGCCCGAGCGGGCGGAGGGAAAGTGCGGGAGCCAGGCTGGGCGAGGCGGGTGCGGAGAGGGGTCCCGGGGGCGCGCGAGGGGTGGGGGAGGGGGCGAGCCCTGCCCGGCCGCCGCCGGGCCGCGGTACCCACCCACAGTCCGGGAGCCGATGCAGCCCATGGCTCCGGGCCTCCGGGCCGGGCCCTCACCGACTCGGGGCGCGCACCGGGGGGAGCACCGGCAGCCGCGCCGCCGCCCCAGCCGCTCTGCAGCGCCGCGGCTGTCTCCGCTCGGCTCCGCTCCCCCCTCCCCTCTCCATCCCTCCCCACGGCAGCCTCCGTCGCCGCCGCCGCCGCCGCCTGGCTCCCCCGCCCCGGCTCGGCTCGCCGCGGCCGGGGAGGGGGCGGCCCCGGGATTGGCTGCGCCGGGCGCCTCCCCGCCCCTGCCCCCGACCGCGCCGCGGCGCTGCCCCCGGGCCCCGGGCGGGCTGCGGGGCCTCGGCCGCCGCGTCCCCGCGCCCCGCGGCCCCCAGCCCCGCGCGGCCCCTCGCCGAGTGCCCGCCCGGCGCTGGCTCGGAGAATCCCGGCTCGGGGTCAGGAGCCAGGCACGGAACCAGAGCCCACCCCTGGGTTCTGGTGGATGGATTTTGCGGGCCGGGGGCTGGAGATGCCCTGGGAGAAAGTGGGGTGGGGTGAGAATGAAACCGGGCTGAAGGGCCTTGGCCATCGAATTCCGCAAACACTTGTTTTCTTCCCGGGGCCGCATCTGGGACGCGCGCAGGAGCGTGACTGGAGACAGCTTCGGTTGCTCCGCGTCTCAGGGGCGCTATTTTAGCCACCCAAACACATCGTGAAGTCTCTGCAAGTGATGGTGTATTCTACTTCTCCGTGCCCGGAGCTCCGACGTTCAGGGATGGGTGGGGACGGTGCAGGTAATCTAATTCCAGGCCTGGTTGGGGATGGGGAGCAAATACGGATAATTCAATCGCAGCTACACTGAAATAAAAATCTCAGGACTCAAGCCTGGGTAAGAGACATCGCTTCAAATCCAATTTAACTTTCCTGAGCCTTGGTCTTCTGGGACAAATGCGAGCGAGGATGTCCTGGAACAGTAAAGAGAGAGGAAGATTGCTCTCTGGCTGGTGGGACCTGGCCCGGGAGATACCGCAGGCCCCACGGCCCCACGGTTAGGAGCTGAGATCTAAGCTGCAAAAGTTAAGGAGACACTGCGGTTGCAGCAGGCAAAAAGTGGAACCCAGAAAAGGTGCATAATAAACGGCCAGGAGACCCTTTTGTCCAAACAACACCCAAAAAGAGCCCTACGTTGCCAGAGCAGCCAGGCTAGTGCTCAGAGAAGCGAATGCTAATCCAGGGTCTGTTTGTCGCCACCTGCCTTTATGTCCCTCCTGGGGTTGGAGAGGAGGGCAGTGGCCAGGGGTCCCTGGCATGGGTGGGCTCCTAACAGGGAAACCAAGTCTGATGGATGCAACTTTTTAACCTTTAAATTATGAATGGGGAGCTACATCCTATGGAACCGCAGATGAACATATGGGAGAAGACAGTGACAATCTGTAAATTTGGGAGATGGGATTATGGAGAGACAATTGATCTTTGGTACATGAAGAAATAAACCAAATCTACATCTATAACACCATGATGGAGGAGAGACAATAATCAGCTATAGGTCTGCTTAGATTTTAATGATCCAGTACAGTTTGTGGCAGGCCCCGATACCAGTGGAGAGAATTAGAAAATATTTTCTTTTTTCACATCTGCCGTTGTTGGTTATACAAGAGAAGTAGCAAGTGGTTTCTGCCCTCGTGGAATATATATATTGTCTAACTACAAAGGAGAGAAAACGGAAAGATGGCAAAAAAGAAAAAGAAGAATAAAAAGGCCGGGTGCTGTGTCTCAGGCCTATAATCCTAGCACTCTGAGAGGCCGAGGCTGGAGGAATGCTCAAGGTCAGGAGTTCAAAACCAACCTGAGCAAGAGCAAGACCCGTCTCTACTAAAAAAAAAAAAAAATACAAAGAAATTAATTGGCCAACTAAAAATATATAGAAAAAAATTAGCCGGGCATGGTGGTGCATGCCTGTAGTCCCAGCTACTCAGGAGGCTGAGGCAGGAGGATCTCTTGAGGCCAGGAGTTTGAGGTTGCTGTGAGCTAGGCTGATGCCACAGCGCTCTAGCCAGGGGAACAGAGTAAGACTCTGTCTCAAAAAAAAAAAAGAAGAAAAAGAAAAAGCCTTCATTACTCCAGCAATCCACACACCCCTAGTCCCTCCCCCTCATTATTTGAGCAAACACTGACAGGGGGCTGGCCAGGTGAGGAGGTAACACACCAGGTAGCCATTCTGCTCACACTTTCCACCTGAAATTGCTCTCTCCTTGGGGTGCTCCCTGAGTAATACATATTTATATATTATTATATATCCCTTACTGTGGTCCAGACTTGGATACAAGCCCCTTCCCTTGATCTCCTTAGCACAGCTACATAAGGCTAGATCTGTCCAAATGATTTATTTATTTATTTATTTATTTATTTATTTTTTTGAGACAGAGTCTTGCTTTGTTGCCCAGGCTAGAGTGAGTGCCGTGGCGTCAGCCTAGCTCACAGCAACCTCAAACTCCTGGGCTCAAGCAATCCTGCTGCCTCAGCCTCCCGAGTAGCTGGGACTACAGGCATGTGCCACCATGCCTGGCTAATTTTTTCTATATATATTAGTTGGCCAATTAATTTCTTTCTATTTTTAGTAGAGACGGGGTCTCGCTGTTGCTCAGGCTGGTTTCAAACTTCTGACCTCGAGCAATCCGCCCGCCTTGGCTTCCCAGAGTGCTAGGATTACAGGCGTGAGCCACCGCGCCCGGCCTATCCAAATGATTTAAAGCTAGTTAACATGAGGGATCCCAGGTCTTGGAGACTCAGTCTCATTCCACATTTTTTCTTGAAGGTATTTCTAGTACAAAAAAAAAAAAAAAAAAGTAGAATATCCCAGGCACAATCCTGCCAGCTTCCTTCCTGCTCCCTGCAGGGCTTCTTATATGGAGATCCTGTTACTCTCACCAGTTAGGGGCATTCTCCCAGTGTCTCTGTCATTTTCTGAGCCAAGGCCAAAGGTCCCACTTCTAGTATGAACTAGAACAACCTTTCTGGAGGACAGTTTGACAATACTGATCAAAAGAATCTTTAAACTATGCATTGCTGTTGTGGTTATTACTAAATTATGATACAACTGTCCCATTTATAGAAATACTCTAAGAAAATAAAACGAGAATGTGGGCAAATATTTAATCCACAGCACTCATCAGAGCACTGTTGACATCATGAGGATTGTACATAACCCACACGTTCAAACCTGGGTATTTATTAAATAAATTATGAAATATGTCTATAATAGAATACTATGCAGCCACTAATTATATTCTATAACTGTATTTGTTGACATGGAAAATTATTCATGCTCTATTGTGACATTATAAAACATCAGGCTATAAGAATTAGAGTATATCACTTTTGGTTTAAAAATTATACACATGTACACACACACACACAGACACACACACACATATTCTTCCTGCCGTTTGCCAGTCTTTCCATCCCAAGAAATTTAAGGGACTCCCTGAGGAAAGTCTATTTCATAAATCTCCAAACCTGAGGTTATGGCTTGACCCTCAATGAAATCACAATATTAATCACTTCATTTCCAAAGTCTAAAAATATAGGACTTTGGCAGAATGCCCCAATGTGGCACTGGCACTTCCTAACTGGTCCTTTTTGGGACACAGCCTCAAGGTGAAATTATACCTTCTATTCTTTCTGCTGCTGGTTCATGTTTCTGGTCTCCTGTGGATAGCTCTTGGACAGAAGGAACCAGCCAAGTGCAGTGACAGTACTATCTAAAACAGGATTCTTCTCCCAGGATCCATGGACAGAATCGAGAGTTCATGACCTTACATGTTTATATTCATGAACTTGTAACTGAGATTCCTCATACTTCAGTTATACAGGTAAGCAGCAGTAGTAGGGGTACTAATACTATATTGTGTCTTTAACCAATAAAATCACAGATGTTGATATTACATGAAAGTTGTCGCAGAGTTTTTACAATATCCTTTATGTGCATCACTCCTTTGAGATTATGGTAATATTGAACCTGCCTCTATATTTTCTTATTTAATGCTTTCATAAATAAGCAAATATATGAGGGGTATTTAAAAAGTTCAAGGAAAATGAATATTATGAAAAAATTGTGCATGGATTTCAAGAATGTTCTACACCAAAAGAAACTCATACTAACTTGTTATAGGATGTCTGACCAGGATCGAGTGTGACGCGCTAAGAAGGATAAGATATCAGTTTGAAACAGCTCCAATCAGAGCAACACAAATTCTGCTAAAATTGAAGCAAGAACAAACATCAAATTTATGACAAAGCTTGGGTGGAAGAGTGGTGAAATCATTGGCATTTCACAAAAAGTTTATAGGGACAATGTCCCAAAGAAATCAGCAGTCTACAAATAGGTAACTCATCATAAGAAGGGATTAGACAATATTAAAGATGAAGCCTACAGTGGCAGATCATCTAAATCCATCTGTAAGGAAAACATTCATTTTGTTTGTGCCTTAGTTGAAGGAGACTGATGACTAACAGTAGAAACAATAGCCAACACCATAGACATCTCAGCTAGTTCAGCTTACACAATTCTGACTAAAAAATCCAAGTCGAACAAACTTTCTACTCGGTGGGTACCAAAACCGTTGTGCTCAAATTGGCCACAGACAAGAGTGGACCTTTTGATGGAAATCTTAAACCAGTGAGATCGAGATCCTGAAGTATTTCTTCTAAGAATTGTGGCAGGAGATGGAACATGGCTTTACCAGTACAGTCCTGAAGACGGCACAATCCAAGCAATGGCTACCAAGAGGTGGAAGTGGTCCAGTTAAACCGAAAGCAAACTGGGCAAGAGCAAAGGTCGTGACAACAGTTTTGGGGATGCTAAAGGCATTTTGCTTGTTGGTTTTCTGGAGTGTCAATGAATGATAACATCTGCTTATTATGAGAGTGTTTGGAGAAGATCACCCAAAGCTTTAGCAGAAAAACACCTGGGGGAGCTTCACCGGGGAGTCCTGCTCCACCATGACAATGCTCCTGCCCATTCCTCTCTTCAAACAATGGCAATTTTGTGAGAGTTTCGATGGGAAATCAGTAGGCATGCACCTTACAGTCCTGATTTTGCTCCTTCTGACTTCTTTCGTTTCCTAATCTTAAAAAATATATATATCTAAATGAGATGCCCATTTTTTTTTCAGTTAACAATGTAAAAAAGACTACATTGACATGGACAAATTGCCAGGGACCCTCAGTTCTTAGGCATGGACTAAGTGGCTGGTGTCGTCGCTTACAAAAGTGTCTTGACCTTGATGGAGCTTATGTTGTGTAATAAAGTTTATAGTTTTTATTTTGATCTTTCAATTGTATTTTTCCATGAACTTTTTGAATTCCCTTCAATTTTATAACTACATTTTGATATAAATGGCTTCCATTGTAATTAAATGCATTTTACTTTACACACTTAATATTATTCTGAGAGGGAAACCATGGGCTTTCCAGATGTCCAAAGGAGTCCAGGGCACCAAAAAGTTAAAAAAACCCATGGATTTAAAATACCTACTCATTGACGGCCTGGCAGGGTGGCTCAAGCCTGTAATCTTAGCACTCTGGGAGGCCAAGGTGGGCAGATCATTTGAGCTCAGGAGTACAAGACCAGCCTGAACAAGAGCCAGACCCTGTCTCTACTAAAAAAAATAGAAATAAATTAGCTGTACAACTAAAAATATATAGAAAACATCAGCTGGGCATGGTGGTACATGCCTATAGTCCCAGCTACTCAGGAGGCTGAGGCAGGAGGATTGCTTGAGCCCAGGAGTTTGAGGTTGCTGTGAGCTAGGCTGACGCCACAGCACTCTAGCCCGGGGAACAGAGTGAGACTCTGTCTCTAAATAAATAAATAAATAAAATACCTACTCATTGAGGGGCTCTCCGATTCTGCATGGGCTTAATGCTGTAAACAGTCCAATATGAAATGATCAAGCAACACACTCAAGACCTCATTTTGAAGTCGAGGTCTCCAAGAATAACGGTAAGTTCCCTTTTACCTGCAGGACTGAAAGCCCCAACAAATGGAGAGACAGCCCCCAAACACAACAGCTTGATAAAGTGTTTATTTTGTTTTAATGGGAGACATTAGATGACAGTTAAAGGCCTATACAAAGGTCCAGTGGAGAGGGGGAGGTTCAAAGTACAAGATGGGAAGACCAATCGATATTCCTAAGGCAGCCCCAAGGGATGGCAGCAAAGCTCCGGGAGAGGGATCAGGCTTTGCGGGAGGAGCTCAGCTCCTCTACTCTAGCAGCAGGGAGGATGGGGCCGATGCCAGTAGGCTGCATATTTGCTGCAGGGAAGATGAGGAATTCCTGTCTGATGGCATCTATTTTCTCTGAGAAGTAGGAGGCGAGATCATCTATTGAGAGTGAAGACAGAAGAGATAGAGAAAAAAAAAATAAAGCTCAATAATATGCAAATATTACTTTATAGTGGACAAAGAGTTTTCAGACTATTCTTACAGCCCTATAGGAAAGACATGATCATTGCATCGCAGCTGAGGAAACTTGGGCCTAGAGGTCAATTGACTCTTTCCTCCAAGACTTGCCAGCAGGAAAGAGAAGAGCTAGAGCTTAAACTAAGCTCCTCAGATGGAAAATCCATTCTGGATGCTGTAGAAAAGCGCTTTATTTATGTATTTGTTCATTTGCTTTTCAAATCATTAGAGTTGCTTGGTTCAGGAAATGTTAATTGATACACATTCTTTCACTCTTGTCTCTAATTAAGGTGGAACCATAGCTCAAGAGAGGGATATGTCTATCTAGATGTAATGAGAATTATCTTTCCTCGGAGTGACTTGTCCTGATAGGTCTTTGGTACTATATGGAGTACTGATGACAGGAGTGTCTCAGTTACCATGTGTGTCTGTCTGGGTATGGCGTCAGAGTCTCTGTACCCTCGGGTGCCAAGGAAGCTATTCAGGGGCAGCTTCGGGGCAGCTCTTAGTGGTTCCCCACACGCCCTATTTGCTCAAAGCACAGGAGAGAGGAGAGCCTTGGTAAAAACAATCACAAGGGTCTGAGAAGGAGCAGGGATAGAGGTGTGTCTTCTTTAAAACGCGAGTAATTTCCTCAATGCCCTGTGAACAGGAGGACCGAGAATGGACTTTGGGGGCCATTTGGTTGCTGACAAGGGACCCCATTCATACAGAGGGGCAGGCTCCGACCTAAGTCATGGAGCAGTGGGGACACTGTAGTGTGTAAACTGTGCTCCCACGGAGTAGGACACGGCCATGACATCCATCCTGGTGGTCTGTGTAGTTCTCTTCCCCACGCCTTCCTGGCCATTGTGCTGGGGTGGAGCACTTCCCTGGGCAGAGCAAGTTTACAGAGGAAGGAAGGATGGCTCAGGGCAGCCAGATACAGAGGACTATACGGTCTGTAGCAGAAGTTGTCTGGCTTCAGTGTTGGCAGCAGAGACAGAAAAGCCTTACTTGACCAATCTGTGATCTTTTCAGCAGCGAGGAAGATAAAACCCTGTAGATCAGCCATAGGCCATTGCTCCTTTGACTTTTAGATGAGATTCGAAACCTTTGCAAAATATTGGGGATCGAAGGTGAGCTCACTCCAACTGGTAGTGAGATAAGGACAGTTATCAGCACGAAAGTGGTGGCAAGCTCTCTCCTTGGTGCCGTCCCTAGGGACACACCTCCACGAGCCAAAGTCTCCCGTATAGAGAGGCAGGCCCGCACCACTGGATCGCCTCGCAGAGGACAGTGTCCAGGCGACTGCTTCCCTGGTGGCTCTCTCTCTCTTTTTTTTAAAGACAGAGTCTTGCTTTGTTGCCCAGGCTAGAGTGAGTGCCGTGGCATCAGCCTAGCTTACAGCAACCTCAAACTCCTGGGCTTAAGCAATCCTGCTGCCTCAGCCTCCCGAGTAGCTGGGACTACAGGCATGTGCCACCATGCCCGGCTAATTTTTTCTATATATATTAGTTGGCCAATTAATTTCTATTTATAGTAGAGACGGGGGTCTCACTCTTGCTCAGGCTGGTTTCGAACTCCTGACCTCGAGCAAACTGCCCGCCCCAGCCTCCCAGAGTGCTAGGATTACAGGCGTGAGCCACCGCACCCGGCCCCTGGTGGCTCTCATAGAGTCTGTGCTTCACATCGTCGAGGGAATGCATTTGCCCTGTCTCTTCTTTGGGAAGTAGGTCTGTGGGAAAGCCTGGCAGAGAACTATTTCAGACGTGGGGGTTCCATCCAAACAGTCTGATGAGAAGGATCAAGCTAGGAGCTCTGGGCTGAGGGGATCCCGCATCTCTGCCAGAGAGCCTGGAAGAATGTTGGTGCTTCCCTACCATTTCCTGGGCAGGCCCCGAAGCTCACTCAGGGCCTCAGGGTCCCTTCATCTTGACCAGGTCACAGTCCCAGCAAACAGGCGGGATGCCAGGACCAAGGAAGCAGGGCCTAGGGTCTGGGCAACCATGAGTCAGAGGCCAGGTAAGCAGTCAAAAACGGAGTTCAAGAATCCTGGAGAGAGGACCCAGATGGAAACTTCAAAGGTCAAGCAAGTACTCAGTGCTTATAAGTCCCAGTGCATCAACAGAGCAAGAGAAGGAGCACATATGCAACACAAGGCAGGTGTTTGTTCCAGCCTCAGTGGCTGCACCTGCAGGGAGAACCAATGAGAACCTGGAACTGGAAGGCCTGTTCCTGATCATCACTGCTAGCTACCCAGCTAGTATTTATGAACTCGGGGTAGAGCAGGAGATGTCACATCTCGCCTCTGTAGCCTCCCCTGCAGAAACCCCTTAGCCCTCACTTGCATCCACAGCTCTTCTAGGAGTGATGTCCTGCCGTGTGCTTATAAGGTTTCCTCCCCAGGCCCTGCCTATGAACCACACAGGGCCTGGTAGTTGGAGCTCTATTACTACCCATCAGACTTCTCTGTCACCAGGAGACAGCTGACAGCACACCTCTCGGATTCCTGACTATACCCTCCTCTGGGTTCTCTAGCCCTGTGCCGTCCCTAGCTTTTGGGATATCCTTCAATCTCAGCTTAGATTCCTCTTGCAAATGCTTGCTTGGGCAAAGATCTCTTTTGGCTGCAAAATCTAACTGCCTCAAACCTTTTCTCCTTTCCTGCAACTGGTCCTGTTCCTAAAGGTGTTTAATGCATAAAGGGTAGATGTAGCTCCCATCTGCCGTCTCCTTTAATGGAGCCAGTCAAGTCCAGAGAGGAGATAGCAGAAGCATTTTCCTGACAATTAAAGAGAAGTGGATATATAGGGCATTAATTACACATCATTGATTGCTAGAACTGGATGAGTCCTTAGAAGTCAAGCCTCTTGTTGTACTTTCACAGACAAGGAAAATCCATCTCTCGGAATTTTGAAGTCACACACAGCTAGTAAGTGGCTGAACTGCAACTGAAATTCAAGTCCTTTGCCTCCCTAAATCTATGTTAGATTATTTTTATATGATTTTTATTATAACATTAAACCCTGTTGAAATAAGCTGGGTCCTCATATTCTTTTTGCTTATGGGGTCTGATCAGCTCCTTGTGAATAAAATGAGTTAAAAAGAACAATGTTTTAAGAGCACAGATCTCACGTTAAGTGCTCTTATCACAGTAAAATTAAAAGGAAAAAAAAAAAAGATCATTGTTCTTTGTAATCTAGGAGTTCCAGAGCTAATTATTCTCTTGAACTTTATGTTTAAGAATGGGTGTGGAATCCTGGTGCATATGTTCAGGTCATTGTTTGGTTAAGGTTTTCTGCTGGTGATAAGCTAATGGGGACAAGGCATGACTGTCCTGGGTGGGGGTCCATTTGAGGGCTGTTCACTCACTGAATCAATCATGATTATCCTGCCAGTGGAACTACCCAGATGGGCAAGTCCAACGGAGACCGAAAACTTTGAACTTCATGTGAAGGGTGTGTGCTTCTTTCTTTAACGTAAAGAAAAGTTACACAATTAATGTGTACTCATTTTGGAAATACATAAAAATACAAGCAAGAAGAAGAAAATCAAAGTCATCACCCTGTTTCTTACACTATTAACATTTTGATGTGTTTTCTTTCCATTTTCTTTGTGCATATATGTATATATATACACACGCACACATGCAACGAAGTGGCTGGTGATAGTCAGGTTGACTTTTATTTCTGATGGTAGAAAACTGTTTGGGGGTGGGGCAAAGGAATGCAATGCTGGCGATTTCTTCATTCTAAGGTGAGAGCTGGAATTTGTCACTTGATCTTTCTTTCCCTGGATTTCTCTATTTTCCTTCACAGCAGAAATCTTGAAGAGCTGCCAAGGTTCATCTTCTCTATTTCCTCACCTCGGTGCACTACCAATGCCCCCAGTCTGGAGTCTTCACTCCACAGAATCAGCTCAGATGGGAGGGGGGCTCCCTATTCTCCATGTCGATAGACTTTGTTCATCTCTAATCTTACTTGGCACAATGGGGCATTTCGCACCCACAGGAGGGACTCATGACTGCTTCCTCATTCTTAAACTTTTTCCTGGTTTTCCTCCTGCCTTTGTCGCTTCTCCTTCTTTGTTTTCTTTACTAGTTCATTCCATTCATCCATTCACTCCACATTAACAAACAGCTATGGAGCACCACTCAGTGGGAGCACCTCTCTAGGTGCTAGGGGCCAACACGCATGCTGCCACGGGCTTACAGTCTATGGGAATTAGTAAAGATGGACAGCAATAAAATATTAGGTGGTAGAATATATATATTTTTGGTGCCCAAACCTGAGACCAAATGATATATTGAAGGTGATAAGTGCTATGAAGAAAAATGCAGGAGAGGTGGATAATAAATAAAGGAGGTTGGTCTATGTGGTTCTAAATAGGGTGGTCATGGATGGCCTCACTGAGAAGACAGCATGTGAGGAAGAGTGTGAGGGAGATAATGGGTGATCCAGGCAGATGCCAGTGGAAGAGGATTCCAAGCAGAGGGCACGGCAAGTGCAAGGTGGGAATGTGCCTCTGCAAGGAAGCCAGTGTGGCGGGAGCAGAATAATGGTAGGAGATGATCTTGAGGGACTAGTTTGGGTAGATGTGGGCAGAGCCTGGGCAAGGTTCTATCCCATTTGCTTAATTTTCTCAGTGCAACAGGCAGCAAAGTATCAGCTGTGCATGAAGATGGAGAAGGTCTAGAAGGCTTCCAAGAGCATGGAAGAGTGAATGGACAAGGGAAATTGGTATGGATATCAGGAAGCAGCATTTTCAGGTGGCACCTGAAGCTCACTGCTATGACTTTTACAAAGAGACCCGTCCACAGAGCTGTATGTTTCTCTTCAGCCTCACGGAGCTGCATGGTTGCAGGTTTGGAGTTGGTAGAGTTGGACTTGGCCCAGGCTGGGGTTTTGCCAAGGGGGTATCACATAGTGAGGACACAAAGGACTTGAGAGTAGAGGCCAGGCAGTGACTCCAGTGACTGTTCAGGGACTGTGAACCAGTATGGCGGGCACGATGGGGTGCGGCGGGGAAGGAATTGTACCCTCCAGTGGGTCTAAGGATTGTTTGAGTTAAGTAAAAAAAAAAGAAAAGAGAGAATGAGCTGGAAAAATAGAGCTGGTTGGAGAAAGCATGGCTTAAAATTGGTTTGGAAAGAGATGGCTCAATGTCTACTTAGAGCCGTGCTGTGCGATCTGGGAGCCACTAGCAATGTGTGACCTTTGAACACCTGTGGTGGCACTAGTACAAATTGAGACGTGCCATGAGGGTAAAATACTCACCAAATTCCCATTACTTAGTGCCAAAAAAGTAAAATATTTCATTAATATTCTCTTTCTTTATTATTAATATTTAAAAAAATATTGGTCACATGTCAAAATCATAATATTTTGGATATACTGGCTGAAAGTCTATTATTAAAATTAATGTAACTTATTTTTTTACTTTACACATGTGGCTCACATCGTGTTTCTATTGGTCCATGTTGGTTTCAGGTGTCACTGTGGGGATAGGGGATGAGGTAGGGTAAAGTCATGAAAGGAGAGGCATTCAAGGCACAGAGAGGCAGGTAGAAGGAAGGAGCACCCGTGTGGATATGGAAACAACTAAGAATTAATAGCAGGGTCATTTTGGAGTGAGTGACAGTGAGCTAGAACATAACATTTGAGAAATGAGGACATGTGACCCTGGGCGACAGATGACTTGTTCAAGGACAGGCAGTAGATACAGAGTTTGATCACATGCTATTCAAAGCTAGGGGGCTTTAGGGAGGGGGGAAGGAGAATTCTCTGGATGTGGCAATGAGGATCCAAAGACATTATCTGCCCCACATTCAGGGCTGTGGGGAAAACCTTTGCTGCCACTTGGGAGGGCTACAGAGGAGACGTGTGCTGAGAGGGGACCGAGGTTAGAGCAAGAAGGAGAGAGGATGCTCAGAGAAGAGGAGCACCTGCTGACAATGGTCCATCTGCTCCAGAGGGCACCCTGGACAGGTTTCAGGAGTGGGGCTGGGGATGGAGATGTGGGGTGAGCTGGGGATTGTGTTCCTTTCTGTGCCTGACATACCAGGGTTAAGGGACTCAATGAAATTGGCTCTAGTGGTCTTGAGGCAGAGCGACTGGCGGCAAAGCTGTGAGTGTAGGTGGAGGGAAGGAGCGGGCATCCTTTCTTCACTCCTGCTGGAGGAGGCCTGGAGGCTGGGGAAGGGCGGCTGTTACTCAGGGTGCATGCCTCCCTCTTCCACCTGTCCTCAGGTGCTGGAATCCATCAAAGCCCATCATTCTAGGCCTTCTCAACTTCTCACTCAAATTCTTACTTGGAGGCAGATAACTCCTAAATATGGACCTTCAATATAATCGTCGATTTTCTGCTCTGGACCCAGATATCCCAGTGCCCTCTGTACGGGCTTGTTCTCAGTACGTCCAGAACGAAACGCCCACCCCTACTTACTCCATGTAGCACAGCCAGAAGCTGGGCTGGGCCCACAGTGTCTATTTCTGCCTCCCTCCATCCATCATGAGGTTTTGCAGATGAGTTCATGTCCTAAAAAGATCTCTCATCTATCCACTTTTGTCCACAGACCCCCCCCAACCTTTGCACCTCGAGCTCTATAGTAGCCTCTTCATTGGCCTAAACACATCTGTACTGGCCCCTCCTGTTATTCTCCACACTGTCCCTAGGGTGACATTTTCAAAATTCCCAAGTCTTTTCATGCCATTCCTTTCAACCTACAACACTGCAGTGGCTCCCCATGGCTCTTGGGCCCCATTCGAAACTGTTTCACATGCTCTGTAATCTCCCCACGCCCACCTGTCTGGCCTTTGCTCACGCTGTGCTTGCACCTCCCTCTCAGACACCCCAGCCACACATGCCTTGGGGGTCCCAGGACTTTGCACATGCTGCTCCCACCCACTCCTCATCTTTCATATCTCCACTTGGACACCCCTTCCTTGAGCTCCCCAGCCAGGTCACATTTTCCACACATACGCTCTGTCACATGCATCATATATATACCTTTCTCTTGAGGTCCCTTGTAACAGTTGCAGTTTTGCATTTGTCTGTCATTATTTAATTAGTATTTATCTCCCCTCCCTGGCAGAACCCCCATACCCAAGTGCAGGCTGAGATCATGTCTGTCTTTGCTCAATTTTATGTCCCCAGCAAAGCATCCTGGTACAGTAGGTGCTTAACAAACATATTCACTGAATAAACAAATGAAGCATTCTTGATGACATGAAAACAAATAACAACAAACTGGGTGGCAGGACAGGCAGCCTAAGGAAGCTTGAGCAAGCTCTGGGTTTGCCCTGGTGTCCCCACTTCCTACGTCAGATCAGCCTAGTGAGTTTCTTCATAGTAAGCCCACCCTATTAAAGGAAGTGGAGGCGGCAAAGCAACTAGAGAGACAGGAATACTTTTTATTTCAAGCAAGATAGCTTATCTATCTGTATTCATCCCCCCTTCTCTGAAATGTTTACTCCCTCTAGTGACTTAGCCTGCTATTTTCAGTGACAAACACTCCAGCTTTGAGGCCAGGCTCCCTCCGATTTTGGCTTTCTCTAGGTGCAGGGAGAAGGAAGGCAGCTGATGCTCCGCTAGCGGCTGCCTCGGTGCCAGCAACCTGCCTGTGCTGCTGTTGGTGCCCTGGGTCTCTTTTCCTGCCTGCCCTTCTCGGCTCCCTCGGTTGCTGACTCTCGGCCATCTGACCATCTGCCTTGCTCCCCCTGCCCCAACACACACACACACACACACACACACATGCGCGCGTGCACACATGCCCACAGACACACAGCTCTGGCTTGCTGATGCCTGCAGTGCCTTTGGGTGCCCATCTGGCCCAGCCCCTGGGAGGGATGGACTCCTGCCTTCTACTGCTTCTCTGACCTCTGCTCCCTGGATGCCCTGTGCAGATCCTGCTCCCCTGGTGCTGGAATCCTCACAGCTGCTCTGACCTGGAGGGATAACACACAGGTTTGCGTAGTGAGGAGGTGCCCAGCTACCGTAATCAGCAGAGCCACACCAAGCAAGCACTACTGGGTGGGTGAGTAGAAAAAAAATTTTTTTTAACCTTAACACTTATTATACTAAAACTCTCTACTTAAGTGTTTTTTCCTAGATGGAGAGTCTCTTGCGGGCAAGAACTGGCATTGTTTATCTTTATATCTGGACTGCCTAGGATACAGAAGTTGTTTGGTAAATATTGCTCAAACTCAGGTTGGAGAATGGGAGGGAAGGAAGGTAGAGGGTGATGCCCTGATTATCAGCCTCCTGTGCTGACTTTGAAGAAAGGAGGAAAAAGGGGCATTGGTGGGTGTCAGTCCCACCCTTCGGTTGGGGGGTGGGATGGGGGGGAGTGTCCCCCCCCCCCCCGGGGCAGAGCCGGAAGCTGCTCATCCTTGGCCTTAACCACAAAGATCTCTGAGTCTCTCTGAGTGTTTCACCCTCACCACATCCTCATTCCCACCCAGCCCTTCCCTCAAGTCTGCAGTTTCACTAGGCAGAGATTCTTCTGTAATGACAGGCAGATTCCTGAAGGACTGGGAGGGCGGTCATGTGGGGGCAGGTGGGAGATCTGCAAGCCAAGTGCACACAGTACTCCATGCAAGGGAAGCGCTCTGCTGTCACGAAAAAAGACACAGTGGTCCTCTCAGCTCTCTCCTTTCTTTTCCTTTCTTAGCTTATAAAAGCAATGCATGTTCATATGGAAAAATACAACAGTATACAGCCTTCTGCCTGCCCCATTCTACTCCCTGACGCTAACTGCTGTTCACCATTCTTGAGAAGCTTTCTGGAAATGTGCTATTATACAAAAGCATGTACAAGCGGTCTTCAAAAAGTTCATGAAAAATGCATATTATGAAAAAACTGTGCATGGATTTCAAATTTCTTTTTGCACCAAAATAAACTCATACTAACTTGTTATAACATGTCTGAACAGGATCTAGTTCGAGGCACTAAGGAGAAGACATCAGTTTGAAAAGAGCTGCTATCAGACCAACATGAATTTTGCTAAAATGGTAGTAAGAACAAACATTGAATTTATGGTGAAGCTCGGGTGGAAGAATGATGAAGTCATTGATGTTTTACAAAAAGTTTATGGGGCTGGGCATCGTGGTTCACACTTATAATCCTAGCACTTTGGGAGGCCAAGGTGGGAGGATCACTTGAGGCCAGGAGTTCCAGACCAGCCTGGGCAACGCAGCAAGATACCGTCTCAAAAAAAAAATAAATAAATAAAAGTTTATGGGGACAATGCCCCAAAGAAATCAGCAGTTCACAAATGAATAACACATTTTAAGAAGGAATAAGACGATGCTGAAGATGAAGCCTGCAATGGCAGACCATCCACATCAATTTGTGAGGAGAAAAATCATCTGGTTTGTGCCTTAATCGAAAAGGACTGATGCTTAACAGCACAAATAACCGACATCGGGGACATCTCCATTAGTTCAGCTTACACAATTCTAACTGAATAATTAAAGTTGAGCAAACTTTCCACTCGATGGGTGCCAAAGCCATTGTGCCCGATTGAGAAGAGCAGAGCTTTCCATGGAAATTTTTGAGAAGTGTCATTGGGGTCCTGAGGCATTTCTCCAAAGAACTGTAAACAGGAGACAGAACTTGGCTTTCCCAGTACAATCCTGAGGACGGCACAATCCAAGCAACGGCTACCAAGAGGCGGAAGAGGTCTACTCAAACCAGAAGTGAACCGGTCAAGAGCAAAGGTCATGGCAGCAGTATTTTTGGGTTGCTCAAGGCAGTGTGCTTGTTGACTTTCTGGAGTGCCGGCGAACAAAAGCATCTGCTTATTATGAGAGTGTTTTGAGGACGTCAGCCAAAGCTTTAGCAGAAAAACACCTGGGAAAGCTTCACCAGAGAGTCCTTCTCCCCCTCAACCATGCTCCTGCTCATCCCTGTCATCAAACAAGGGGAATTTTGTGAGAGTTCTGATGGGACATCATTAGGCATCCACTGTCCAGTCCTGACTTGGCTCCTTCTCACTTCTTTTTGTTTCCTAATCTTAAAAAATCTAAATCTACAAGAAGCACCCATTTTTCCTTCAGTTAATAATGTAAAAAGGACTGCATGGACATGGTTAAATTCCCAGGCCCCTCAGTTCTTAGGCACAGACTAAGTGGCTGGTATCATTGGATACGAAAGTGTCTTGACCTTGATGGAGCTTATGTTGAGGGATAAAGTTTACATTTTTATTTTTATCTTTTAATTCCATTTTCCACGAACTTTTTTATTATTTATTTTTTTGAGACAGAGTCTTGCTTTGTTGCCCAGGCTAGAGTGAGTGCCGTGGCATCAGCCTAGCTCACAGCAACCTCAAACTCCTGGGCTCAAGCGATCCTCCTGCCTCAGCCTCCCGAGTAGCTGGGACTACAGGCATGCACCACCATGCCCGGCTAATTTTTCTATATATATTAGTTGGCCAACTAATTTCTTTCTATTTATAGTAGAGATGGGATCTCGCTCTTGCTCAGGCTGGTTTCGAACCCCTGACCTCGAGCAATCCGCCCGCCTCGGCCTCCCAGAGTGCTAGGATTACAGGCATGAGCCACCGCGCCCGGCCTCCATGAACTTTTTGAAGTCTTTTTGTATACATACACCTGGCATCTATAAAAATCTGTGTGTGTGTGTGTTTTCACAAGCTGATAGATAGAATTTCAAGGTATCGTGTGATAGAGAAAATGGTGGCCCATGGATATAGAATAGAAGGCTGGGCTGGAGGCAGAACTGCAGAGGCTGTTGATGGGCCAGGTTAGCTGGGGTTGGGCACGGGTGTTGTAAAATAGTAAAATATTTGTGTTGCAAAAAACTTTTGCAGTTTAGCAGGAAAGAAATCCAACATCTAGTTGGCCTCAGTTTCCTTAACTGAAAAATGGGATGATGTATATTCTTCATGGGTGTACGGGCAAGATTAGATAAGGGTAATATATTTACTTTTTTTTTTTTTTCCGGGTAGGTCAGTCCATAGCAAGGGAGTAATCTATTTAAAGTACTTAGCATTGTGCCTCGCAAGACAACCGAAGCCTTATCTCAGTGTGTGCAGTTATTATAGTTGTTGTTGTTATTGTCATGCTGGTGCCATTGCTGCTGTCGCTAGAGTACTTAGCATGGTGCCTGGCCCATGGACGAATCTCTGTCCCTCTGCAGCGGCGTATAGAAGGAACCTCCTGATAGCTAGCATTCCTCTTTTCATTTTGAAATTCACTTTTTTGTCATGATGCTGTTTCTTCCTTTTTCTTCCTTGACTGCTTCTAACTTCCTACTTTATGTTGTGTACACTTAAACAAAACGTTCTGGTCCCTGGTGGATATAAATCCTGGGAGGTGTGTAGCAAAGGCCAGAGTTCATATTTTCACTTCATCTCCCTGACCTGGTGGTCCCAAGCTGTTGGACATGCTTTGGGCAAGGACATCTACTTATTTGTTACACTTTACGCATACTACCTGAGGATATCAATTAGAGTTCTGCTTACTTAAGACAAATCCCCAGGGATCATCAGGGCTGCTCCTGTTCATTGTCTGCATTTTAATAGCAGTGACTCTCAGCACCACGTGAGACAACCTGGCCCAGTGACTCTGTCCTTCTGAAATACTCTGTGTGTTTCTTCTCGTATTTAGGACGGCTGGCTTAAAACTCTGAGCTTTAATATTTTGCATCCCAAATGCTCTTAGTTGTCATTAAAACCAAGCCTGCCTACGCGCTCTTCTATTCCTGATTTATAAATAGGCTCAGTTGCCTAACAATTACACATACTCCACTTTGCACACGCACATTCCTCAAGGAGACACTTAGAGGGCAGATGGCTTTTACTCCTATGAAGTTATCTGGAAACCATCTTCTTTTTTTTTTTTTTTTTAGACAGAGTCTCACTTTGTTGTCCAGGCTAGAGTGAGTACCGTGACGTCAGCCTAGCTCACAGCAACCTCAAACTCCTGGGCTCAAGCAATCCTGCTGCCTCAGCCTCCCGAGTGGCTGGGACTACAGGCATGCGCCACCATGCCCGGCTAATTTTTTATATATATATCAGTTGGCCAATTAATTTCTTTCTATTTATAGTAGAGACGGGCTCTCGCTCTTGCTCAGGCTGGTTTCGAACTCCTGACCTCGAGCAATCCGACCGCCCCAGCCTCCCAGTGTGCTAGGATTACAGGTGTGAGCCACCACGCCCGGCCCATCTTCTTAACCTTTTTTATTTTTCAAGTGGGTATATTTTGAAATATTGGTGATGAGAAATTTGGTCTATAAAGACTAAGACAGTCTCCAACACGCACAGGAAATCCAGTATCAAATGTCTAACAGATCTTCATAGGGACAGGCCCAGGACCGGCTTGAGCGTGTCAGAGGAAGGTGTGCACTGTGTATTTTCCATGCTGCGTGTGGCTACACAGGCTGCAGCTGTGAGAAACACTGGTGACAAAAGCAAGAAGCCAGAAAGGGCAACGTGGTCTGGAAGGTGCCAGAGATGTAGTGTTAGGCATAATGAGGACTTAGTAAGGTTGAAGGAAGGAGAGGACACCGTATATACCAAGGCCCATGTTTAATCAGTCAGAATTTCCATTCTGGGCAGAACCAGGACATTAGTAATACTGAGTATTCTATAGCACTTTCAGCTATGGCATTTCGTTTACTTCTCCGTATAATGCAATAAGCTGGGTGGATTAAATAACATCAGTCTTACAGATGGAGAAGACAGAGCAGCGAGAGAGAAGAGACTTGTCACGCCGACCTCACTCTGCTGTCGCCCAGCGTTGCTGTGCCTGACATCAGAGTGCAGGGGACACGCTCTGACACCAGTGCCAGTGTAGACCTGCACTACCTGGGTGTAACCCGGGCCCCATCTCGCCGGCCGCTCTCAGCCTCCGTTTTTTTCCATCATAAATTTAATGGATTAGTTCGGATGATCTCTGAAGAGTGGCCCAGACGCTCCTCCTCGACAGTAGAGTGTGGCGGATTTGGAGGGCCAAGGGCTGGACTGTCTCAGATAGCAGCAAAGGCTGACAGGGTGAGAGAAAAGGAAGCGCCTGGGGGGTGGATATTGGGCTAGGAGGCGACAAGCCGTGACTCAGTAGTTTGCAGGCAGTGAGTGTGGAAGAATTCTGGCGGCGACAGTAAGTTTCCTAGTGCAATTAAAAAAGAAGAGGAAGCAGAAGACCCCTCCCAGTGCAATTAAAAAAGGAGAACCCAGTGCAATTAAAAAAGAAGAAGAACCCAGGTCTGGTCCCTTTCCCGTTGCCGGGGGCAGAGGCTCAGGCCGCGGAATCCGGTCTGACCAGTGGGGGGCTCCACCGCGCGCGGTTCCCGAACCCCCAGGAGCCCCGCAGTCGCCCAGCGGCTCCCGGAGAGGGTGGGTCGCGGTGGGCTTCGGAGAACTGCCTCGGGCTTGTCGCCCGCGTCCACGTCCGTCCTCCGCGATCCCTAGCCCGCCCGCAGCCCTCGCCTCGGCCCCGCCCTCCGGCTTCATTCCCGACCCGGGCCGCGACCGTCCCTCCCGCAGCGGAGCCGCCCGCGGGGCGCGGGCGATGCGAATTCCTAGAAGCCTGAAGAGGCTGCCCAGCGCTGGAAGTTAGATCCCCCCAAACGCTGGAGGTTCGTGGTCACTCGCGCTCCCCCGGGGCACAGACTAGCCTGGGTGGGGTGCAGGGGGAAAGAACGCCCCCTCACCATAGCGTCCAGCCTGGAGCCCGATCCATGCGTCCTGCCAGCCCAGCCTGACCCGGAGTGGGGGGAATCTGGGGCGCGGGGCTGGCGGCTGGCTGGGGAGGTGGCGGCGGGAGCGGCCTCAGGTAACGGCAGGCCCTGGGGCGGGGCGGGCCGCCGCGGGGGTGCAACGGGGCTGCACGAGTCCCTGCGGGGCGCCCGCCCGACCCCCGCCGGCGGAGCCGGGAGCAGGGACGGTGAGTCAGACCTCCGGCACCCGCCAGTCGGGCGGGAGGGGGAGGGGGAGTGGGGCAGGTCAGGAAATGACATCAGAGGCCTGTGTTTGGGGAGCGGTGGTCTGTGCCCGGCCGGGGCGGCGGGGGCGGCGGTGAGTGGGGCGGGGGCAGGCGGACCTGGCGGAGCCTCCGGCCCCGGGCAGGACCAGGGCCCCTTCCTGGGGGAGTTTCCTGCCTGGTCCGCCCTGCCCCGCTCTCCCCGCCCCCTCTCCAGGCCGCTCCTTGTATGGTCTCGCGCCTCTCTCTCCCCGCCCCTCCCTCCCTCCGTCCCTCTTCAGCGCGTCCCTCCCCGCCTGGCTGGAGGCTGCTCGGGGCCGGGACGCACAGTCCGCGGACCCGGCGCCGAGGCGGCCACCGAGAGGCGGCGCGCACCTCCGGCCCGCGGTGAGGCGCGGGGAGCCGCCCGGCGGCCGCCACAGGGAGGGGGCGTCGGGCGGGGCAGGGGGCGCCGGGGGAGCTCCGGCCGCTGGGGGGGTCCTTCGCCCGACCGGCGCCGCGTAACCTGGCGACCTCCCCCCGGCAGCCCGGCCAGGCCATGGCGGCCCCCCGCCCGCCTCCCGCGATCTCCGTCTCGGTCTCGGCTCCGGCTTTCTACGCCCCGCAGAAGAAGTTCGGCCCTGTGGTGGCCCCCAAACCCAAAGTGAATCCTTTCCGGCCCGGGGACAGCGAGCCCGCCCCGGCAGCCGGGGCCCAGCGCGCACACATGGGCCGGGTGGGCGAGATCCCCCTGCCGCCCCCGGAAGGTATGCAGTTGGGATGGGGCTGGACCCGGCGCGTGCCGGCGTGGGGGCAGTGGTTTCGGGAATTTGGGGGTGTCTGGAAAGGTTGTTGCGGAGGGGGCTGGGCGCAGCCACCCTGTCCCGAGCAGATGTTCTTACCTCATCGTGGAGCTCGTGGCCGGGAGCCAGGGCTCCTGGGACAGTTCCAAGTCCCTCGCCTGGGGGTGAGAGGCGGGAATGTGGGCCTCGAATCTTCCCCTCTGTGTCCGTTTTCCGAAGTGTAACGGGAGCTGCACCACCCTCGGCCGTCCCCCCAGCCTTTCCTGAGCCTGCGCTCCCCCCTCCTTTCCTTCCCCACGCGCTCCGGGACCCCGGAGAGAGTTCTCGGGCTGGGGCGAGAGCTGTAGACGGGAGGAGAGGAGGGGCGCTTGCTGAAGGCCCTCTCTGTCCTTCCTACCTCAGACTTTCCCTTACCTCCTCCTCCCCTCATTGGGGACGGCGACGACGAGGGTGCTCTGGGAGGTGCCTTCCCACCCCCGCCTCCCCCGATCGAAGAGCCATTTCCCCCTGTGCCTCTGGAGGAGGAGATCTTCCCTTCCCCGCCGCCTCCGCTGGAGGAGGAGGGAGCCCCCGAGGCCCCCGTACCGCTCCCACCGCAGGTATGGAGGCCTGGGAGAGGCAGCTGCACCGGGACACCCCCGAGGAGAGGAGGGCCCTTTCCTGATACCTCTCCTGCACCTCTGCCCTTCTGCCCTGTTTGGGGTTGGGGGGAAGCCTGGGATTGGTGCTCTGACCCCTGACCCTCTAGCCCAGGGAGAAGGTGAGCAGTATTGACCTGGAGATCGACTCTCTGTCCTCTCTGCTGGATGACATGACCAAGAATGATCCCTTCAAAGCCCGGGTAAGGGACCAGGAAGTAGGAAAAGCAGGGCTCAGGGCAGGAGACGCTGGGGGTAGAGCTGTGGACAGCTGTGTCCTCCTCTGACTGCACTTCTCTCCCCTCCCGTGCCCCCTGCAGGTGTCATCTGGATATGTACCCCCGCCAGTGGCCACTCCATTCATTTCCAAGTCCAGTACAAAACCTGCGGCCGGGGGCACAGCGCCCCTGCCTCCTTGGAAGGCCCCTTCCAGCTCCCAGGCTGCCCCCCTGGCTCCAGCTCAGCCTCAGAGCCAGACACAGTTCCATGTGCAACCCCAGCCCCAGGCCAAGCCTCTGGTCCAAGCCCAGGCCCAGGCCCAGCCCCAGCCTGCATCTTTGGCTAACACCCAGCCCCGAGGTCCCCCAGCCCCATCTCCAGCTCCAGCTCCTAAGTATTCTCCAGCAACACCCAAGTTTACTTCTGTGGCCTCCAAGTTCAGCCCTGGAGCCCCAGGTGGACCTGGGTCACAGCCCAATCAAAAATTGGGGCCCCCCGAAGCTCCCTCTTCCACTGGCACAGGCTCCCCTCAGCCCCCCAGCTTCACCTATGCTCAGCAGAGGGACAAGCCCCGAGTGCAGGAGAAGCAGTACCCGGTGGCCCCTCCAGCTCCTAACCAAAATCAGGTAAGGGACTGCTGTGGGACAAGCTGAGGCCAGGGACTGGGGGCCGGGGGGGGGGGGGGGGGGGGGGGGCTGACTCAGGAGCCAGAGAATAAGCACCCAGGGTGACCCAGGAGAGTGGGGGTGGGTAGATAAGAGTTTTCATCCAGCCAGTTAGGCTGGTGGGACAATGGTAGGAGAAGCCCTTCTGGAGGAGGGGCCTGGCTGGGCGGGGCCTGGCTGGGAGTGCGCAGAGCAGCACAAGCTCTGAATTAGGAGGGTTTATGGACCTTCCCTTGTGCCTCTGCCCCAGAATGTTAAAGCGGAGAGATGACATCAGCAGTCCAACCTTGGTTTTTCCCATTCTTGGGTCTTGAGTTAATCACCCTGCTTCTCTGAGCACTTTCACCGCCTGAGGGCCATCTGGAGATAAGAGTGTCAGCCCCAGTAAACACTGGCCTAGCTGGATCAGCTGATGCCAGGCTCTGTGCTCTGTGCTCCAGAGGCTGGGACACGGGAGGGAAGACATCTCTCCGAGAGGCTCAGCCTTTGGGAGTCAGATGGACCTGGGATAGAATTCCTGGCTTGGCATCTCACAGCCATTACACCCTAGTCGAGTTAGGTGAACCTTGAGCCTCAGTTTCCCCATCTTTAAAATAACGCGATCTGCTTATATAGTGGCTGTGAAGGTTAAGTGAGCGAATGCCTAGAGAGTGCTCGGTTCTGTAACTGGCACATAAATGCTCAAAATAGAAAAGCTATCATTACAAAATGGTTCTTGCACTCTAATTTGGGATATGAAGTCTTCCAATGAGATGGGGGACCCTGGTGGTCATCTAGTCCAGCCATCCACAGAGGCCGCAGACAGTGTGGGTGTCTGCTTATACTCAGACACGGTATAGGAAGAAATGCCAAGTGCCAGTGAGCTTTTGTAGAATCCTGTGAGTTACAGGAACTCACAACAGGCAGTGGACTTGGGGCCAGCAAAGTTTGGAAAGCTTTATGGAGTTGGTGTGCCTTGAAGGATGGGCAGAACTGGAGAATCCAGACAGGAGATGGAATGGCATTCGGATGTCCTGGAGAGTCAGTCCCTAATGACTTTTGAGTTAGGTGCGGTGGGTTGGGCGGGCTGGTGAAAGCAGTGCTTCTGGAAGCTTTCTGGAAAGCTCTTCCAGCAGAGATGTGTATTGGAGGTAGGAAGGTCAGGGAGTTCACTCCTGGGCAGCGGTAGTGTTAGTTGCCATGAAAAATAAGACCCTGGTATGAGAGCTCTTACAAAGGAAGAGCCTCCAAGACTCAGCAACTGATAAGCAGTTGGAAGGGGAAGGGAGGAGTGAAAGAAAAAGCCAGGGCGGTTTGGAGCGTGGGTGTGTTGGGACTGTGTTGCTGACAAAATAGAGAAGTCCAGAAGGGGAAATGGTTTGGACGGGAAGAGGAGGGGTCCAGCTGTCAACATGTTGAGCAACAGGTTCCCGGAGGACTTTCCTTCGGCTGGATCTGTCCTTCAGTTAGAAGTGTAGGGCTGGGTTTCAGGAAAGCCCCGAAGTAGAGGCGTGTGGCTTGGGAGTGGGGCGCAGTGGTGGCCCCAAAGCTGAGGAGCTTCCCAGGGAATATTCGGGGGTGGGGAGCGTGGGAGAGAGAGGCAGGTGGGTCCCCGAGCAGAGAGAGTGGTGGTGGCGGGGGTTGGAGGAGGAAAATGAGGACTCAAATAAGGCCCGAGGTTAGGCGGTTAGGAAATCATAGATGGCCTTGGCCTGGCGTGTGTGTCATGTGGTGGGACAGAGTGTGGGTGGCGAGAAATGGGGCTGCTGGCGTAGCCTCGACTCACCCGTGGGCAGGAGAAGAGGGACTCAGGGAGGGACTGAGTGTGAGAGAGTGTGTTGAGAGCGAGCGTGGTGTTTGTATGTGTATGTTTGTGTGTAAGTATGTGTGTATGTTTGTGCGAGTGTGATGTGTAGATATGTGAGTGTGAGAGACTGTGTGTATATGTGTGTGGTGTGGGTGTGTGAGCGTGTGGTGTGGTGTGCGTGATTTCCAGGTTTGGGGAGCAGGGTGTGAGGCAGGACTGTGGTGCTGAGCCCGGGGGCAGCTTGGGGACGCCCTCTCCCCCAGAGGCATCCAGAGAGCAAGGGCAGGGTCGCGCACCGTCTGCGTTTGCGGTGGAGAGGAAGGACCGTGCTGGCTGGCTTCCGTGGTCAGGGTGAAGTCATGGGCGCCAGCGGGGGGCCAGGCCGTGGGCTGGGCACAGGAGGTGGATTTGGAGCAGCCGCACGGGGAGGGCACTGCAGCGTCCTGAGCTCACTGCAGTGTTCAGTGAGCGCCCCACCTACTTTCTGCAGCGCGGAGGCAGAAACAGGAAGCGGGCAGCAGTGTGACCTGGGGTTGGAGATCGGTCCAGATAGCTGCGGGTGGCAGGAGGGACAGGGTGGCAGGAGGGACAGCGAGAGCCTTGCAGGAGCAGATGGCCACGGGCCCAGCGGGGGTTTGGTGGGCAAGACCCAGGGGTCGGCAGGGGGTTAGGGGAACAAAAGTCTTTCTGGTGAGGAGAGGCAGGTGGTGGTTGGCAGGGACTCAGAGGTAAAACTTAGGTCCAGGGTGTCCCGTGCAGAAGGTGACCGAGACAGAGGGACATTGAGGAGCTCGAGGTCGGAGAGTGGTTGCTGAAGCAGGGGCACTGATGCTGGCTGGCAGAGGGATCAGCGGCTGCATAGAGTGTCCTGAAGGATGAGGGTGCCCACAGGAGGGGACGCAGACGAAGATTTCGTGCTTCCCAAAATGGACCAGGCATTTAAAGTGGCATCAGAGAGCAAGGGCTGGCTGAGCCCCTTTCCTGTGTCCCCAAGATGCAAGGAAGGGAAGACTGGAGGAGGAACAAGGTGATGCCTGCATTACATGTGTCCGTCAAGGGCGGGAGACGGCAGGATCTTGAGGGAAAGTGGCTAAGAGCTGGGGGAGGGGAGGGGACGTCTGTGGATCTCTGGATGCAGAGGGGGCTGGGTGGGTGGGTCACAGGAAAAGGAGGGTGGCCCCAGGAGAAGGTAACAGGGAGGCTTGGGGGATTCCAGGTGTTAATGGGAATGGCAGCACCAGCAGGTAGAGCATTCAGTGATGGGGCCACAGACCTGGGGGGGACTCTGCAGTCGTAGAGGAGACCCCCGCCCCCTGTTCCTGTGAGAGTGTTTCTTAGAAACGCTGGTGCAGGTCAAGTGGCCCCTCCCAGAGTTCTCAGGGTTGCCCACAGCGCCCGGCCCCAACCTCCACCCAGCCCCAGTCTCCAGCACCCAGGGTCCCCTACCTGGCAGGGCTGGGTTGGCCTAGGGAGCGGCCTCTGGACCTCCTCTGAGGCCTGCGTGGAGGACACCGGGTCTCTGTGCGGGGAGCAGGGGCCTGGGGGCTGGGCCCCTGCAGACAGCTCTGGGGGTTTAACCTGTGATTCCCGCCTGTGTTGTATCCTCACGCTGACAGCGGCCAGGACGGTAGGTGTGTGCGCATGTGTGCGCCACCGCGTGCCCCTCTGCCGTGGGGGCCGTGTCCGAGCATGCTCTGTGGGGTTGATGCGTGGCCCTGGCGTGTCCAGTGCTTAAGTGACCTGGGCTGCTGTGTGCGTGGCCTCCGTCTGCCCAGTTGTTCTGGCCTGTCTGTGACTGCTCAGGGGGGCTTGGGCAAAGCGGGTGGACGCGTCTCGCTGTGTGAGAGCCAGGCTAAGGGCATCCCCTTCCCCTCTGTTATTTGTGTGGTGCCGGGGTTGGGTCGGAGCAGGGAGGGAGGAGGAGGAGCTTCAGGGGTCAAACCTGAGCATCTGGGAGCCGAGACCCTCCCTGGAGCTGGCCTGGACGGGCGTGTGGCAGCAGTGACCTCCAGGGTGAAGGCCACGCTGGGTTTCAGGTGCGCTCCCCTGGGGGCCCCGGACCCCTGACTCTGAAGGAGGTGGAGGAGCTGGAGCAGCTGACCCAGCAGCTGATGCAGGACATGGAGCACCCTCAGCGGCAGAACGTGGCGGTCAGCGGTGAGCCCCCTCCCCACGGGGACACCTCCCCTACCTCCCTGTGGGGGCCAGGCCTGGGGTGCCCCTCCCCCCAGGCCACTGATCCCACGTGAGCTTCCACCTGTCCCTACTTCCATTTACTGCCGTCTTTGCCTTCCCAGAGATCTGCGGCCAGTGTCGCCAGCCCCTGGCTCGGGGGCAGCCGGCCGTGCGTGCGCTGGGGCAGCTGTTCCACATCGCCTGCTTCACCTGCCGCCAGTGCGCACAGCAGCTCCAAGGGCAGCAGTTCTACAGCCTGGAGGGGGTGCCCTACTGCGAGGGCTGCTACACCGTGAGTAGGGCTGAGTGGGGCTGGGCGGGCGGGAGTGGAGGCCAGCTGGGTGGTGCCGGTCCCCTGCCAGCTTCGTCCTGCTGTCTTCTCAGGACACGCTGGAGAAGTGCAGCACCTGCGGGCAGCCCATCACCGACCGCATGCTGAGGGCCACGGGCAAGGCCTACCACCCGCAGTGCTTCACCTGCGTGGTCTGCGCCTGCCCGCTCGAGGGCACCTCCTTCATCGTGGACCAGGCCAACCAGCCCCACTGCGTCCCTGACTACCACAAGTGAGAACCCACCTACCCACCTTCTGGGCTGTTCTCTGGGTTCCGTGCTTGGTGTGGTGGCAGGCTGCCACCCTGGCCCAGGATGGCCCCAAGTCCCAGGCTTGCTTTCCGGCCCCACGTCTTTCTGTAGACAGCAGGGGCCAAGTCATCTGGATTTGGCTGTCCAGTGGCCTTAGCCCTGGGTGGCAGGCAGGTCCCACGACTGGCTGGTCCCACCCTAGCCCTAGCCTCGCCCAGGCTTATTTTGGGTGTGTGTCTGGTGTTTAGCAGAGTGTGCTGGAGTGACGTCCTTTCCGACACAGGCTGGTTTCTAAAAGTTCTTTTGGAGATCAGCCGTTTGCAACACTGGCGCCTCCCCAGAGACAGTGATTACAAGGTGGCTACTTTCTCAGGCTTGCAGCAAAGGCTCCTGATGTGGCTAATGGGCCGTGGGAAACTGCAGGGTCTGACTCCCACCTCTGACGGTGTTGGGGGTTCGACTGTCAGGATTCCACCTGGGGTGTCCAGGACTTCACATCCCACATGGGGGGTGGAGGGAGCTTTGGGGGTCCCAGGATGGGAGTTGGGGGTGCCTTGGGACATGCTTTCTAGAGGAGCTGCAGTGTAGATGGAGGGGGGTAAGGACCCAGTGGGAGAGAACCCTGTGACAAAAGCGTGTGTGGGGGTCATTGGAGAGGCTGGAGAGTCCCCTTGATGAGGGCGTTAGGCCTTTCTGGATAGCTTCCTCCACCTGGAGGTGTGGGCAAGGAAGGCTGCCTCGTGGCTGCACACCCTCTGTCCTTACCCCGTGCTCTCACAGGGCGATGACAGTCCCCACGCTGACTCTGCCTGGCCCCTTTCTACCCCTGCCAGGCAATACGCCCCCAAGTGCTCCGTCTGCGCCGAGCCCATCATGCCCGAGCCTGGCCGCGATGAGACCGTGCGAGTGGTCGCTCTGGACAAGAACTTCCACATGAAGTGTTACAAGTGTGAGGTCAGCCGTCCCTCGGGGCTCCCTGGGCAGCTCCGGCCGGGCGGTGGTGGGAGACCCTGCTTCCTGACCGGGCGGCGGGAAGCGCCAGCCTGCAGGAAACAGGACTGATTTTGAGGGTGGCCGTGGCTGCCCTGGTCTAATGCTCGCTGTTGCTGCAGGAGAGAGGCTGTGGGTTTCTGTAAGGTCACTTTGAGTCATGAGTAGACCAAGAAAGGGGGGCAGCCGAGGGGAGGGCAGGGCGTTGTTTCATTGCAGCAGGGAATGGGGAGCCAGGAGGTTAGAGAGGGAGGCAGAGGGGGGGTGGGACAGGATGGGAGAGGCCCCAAAGCCTTTATCAGGGTGGCAGTGGGCAGGGGGGTGGGCACCTCGGAAGCAGCTCTACCCACGTTGGTCCTGTCCCAGGAGAGGCCTGCTGGGTGATTGGAAGTGAGTTGGGGACGGGAGGTGGGTGTGGCTGAGAAAACACCAGCTCTGGGCCATGAAGCACCTGGCCTTTCTGATTCCAAGATGGAGCCGCAGGGGTGGGTCTTTCCCAGCCGGCCAGTGCCTCTCTCATCCACCCTTCTTCCAGGACTGTGGGAAGCCCTTGTCCATTGAGGCCGATGACAACGGCTGCTTCCCGCTGGATGGCCACGTGCTTTGTCGGAAGTGCCACACTGCTAGAGCCCAGACCTGAGCGAGGACCGGCCCTCCAGACTGTGGACCACCCACACGGAGACCAACTGCCCCCACGCCCGTCCGTCCATCTGTCCACCCGCCCCAGTTATTGTTTTGATGTCCAGCCCCTCCCTCCATTCCTAACCCCACCCCAGTGTCCCAAGTGCCCTGACCCAGGGCCCCACATGCCTAGGGATGCAGAGTCCCAGCCCTGGGCGCTAGTCCTTGCCTGCCCCCCTTCAGGGATCACCCGCCGTCCTCCAGGTCCCCACCTGAGGGGGCACCAGGTTTAGTGCTGCTGCTTTCACTGCTGCGCCCACGCCCTTGGCGGCCCAAGCAGCCTCTGCACTCTGCTTGCTGAGGGCCCGAGACGCCCTGACCCTCTGGGCGCCGGGGCTGACCGGCCTGGACACTCCCCTTTCCCCTGTGCTGCCAGGCTGTGGCTACAGCTGCAAATAAAACACGTTGTTTTTTCATAATTTATAGCAGTGACTCTTTCTGCAGCGTCTCCAGCCCTCCTGGGTGGGATGGAGGGGATGGTGGGATGAAAAGATCAGGGTAAGGGTGAAAACTCATTTCCTGTTTATTTACAAAAATATATCTGTATATGCATGTATATATATTAAGCCTTCCCCACCTCCCTCCTGCCATTGCCTTTTTACTTTGATCCCCCACCCTTCCTTTTTAAAACAAACAGGCCTCCAGGGCCCAGAGGCAGGGTTCTCTGGAAGGTGGGCAGGAGCAGCACCAATAGCCTGTGTCCGGAAGGCTGAGGGAAAGGGCACTGTGAGTGGCCACGGGCGACCACGGCCCATCCTTGCTCCCTGAGGAGGGCTGGTGGAGCGGGTATTGCCACTCAGTCCTTGAATCCCTGAATACTGCAAAGAATGCGCTTCTGGTGCCCAGGCAGCGTGATTCCCATCTGCATCAGGTCCCTGTGGGCAAGGAAGGGGACTGTGAGTCTGGAGGCTCCACCCCGGCGGCCCCCCCCTGCCCGGCCGCCCCAGCGTCCTCACTCGGCCGTCAGCTCCAGCACACACTCCATGGTGTCCAGCCCGGCCGAGCGGAAGTGCAGGATGTAGCGTTTCATGCGGATGGACTCGAGCCACTCGGCGACGCTTCGGTACGGGATCCCGTCTGAGCCACTGAGGCTGGGCAGGCGGAGGGTCACCCTGTGGAATAAAGGCAGTGTCAGTCCCACGAGGTGTGGGAGCCGGCCGGCCTCGGCCTCTGCGCATCTGCAGCCAGCACTCACGCTGGGTGTCTGGGCAGAGTCACCCAGACCGTGAGGATTAGCCCGGCCATTGTCTGTGCGCCCACTGCCTGGCCTGTGTCCCGGGGTGCTCACAGCAGCGGGCCAGCTGACAGTCCTGCCACATCCACAGACTCAGGGAAAGTGGCAGCCCCGGGAGTCCCCGGCGGAAGCGGACCATCAGCCAGTCTCCCACTGGAGTGGCTGGTTCTGGGCAGCGGACTGGGAGCCTGGTTAAGACCTGAAAGTTCCCCAACCGAGAGGGAGGACGCTGAAGGCAGGGGAACAGAGGCCTGGGCAGTGGCGAGGGGTCCTCCCTTTTCCAGAGCGGCTGCTGGAGTTCTGGAGCGGCCTTTGCTCGCCACCTTCGACCTGGGCTGTTACTCTCGCACTCTGACACCCACAATACAATGAGTGTTCCTGTACTAGGCCGGCCAGAGCCAAAAACCATTAGCAAAGTAAATCTGCTGGGGGAAAAATACCCAGCATTCCAGAAAGATTAGCACATGCAGTCTCCAGTGCACGAGGGAGTTGTGCTCCAAAAGATAGTTTCAAAGGTTGGAACTTGGAGCACATTTTCTCCCAGAAACAAGGTTATATATGGTGGTTGGATACAGAGGCCAGTACGCCAGGCTGGCTACCCGATAAAGCGCTTGAAGTGCAGCCTTGCCCATCCCCCCATCGCCGCAACCCCCATCAGTTCATTCTCTGTGTCTCCAGCCATGTTTTTGGAAAAAAAGGCCATTCCGACCCTGTACCTCTTATGGACGATTTTAGAAAATTGGTTCTCTATATTCAAGATAAAGTCTAAACTTATTCAATAGGACTGGTCCTCTTTGTGCTGATTCCTGCTGTTCCCCCAGATTCGTGGCTGCTGTCCCTGGACTGGACGCTGCCGTCTCAGCCCCTCCCAGGCTGGCCATGTGATCAGGAGCCTTCCCAGGCCCAGCAAGGTGGCCCTGCCTCCTGCACCCCAACCTGGCTGCCCAAACTCCCTGGAGCAGGTACCAGGTCATAAGTCCAGCTTATCTCCAACGTCCAGTAAAGAGTTTGCACCAGCAGGTTCTCCAAAACCTGTTGAATGAACGACTTTTTCCTATTCCTATGGGGAAGAGTATGCACCCAAGTCCCAGACTGGGCCACAGTTCGATGCAGTGAGACTGGCACGGATGGGTCCAGGGAGGGTCCCAGGTTAGACAGCCTAAGAAGGGAAAGGATGGGGACCTCCAGCCCAAATGGAGTTAAGGAATAGGGGCCTGACTATAATCGATTTTCTGCAAATGGGAATAGTCTGGAGCTGACCTACTTACTGGACTCTCCCCCAGGGCACAGACTGTAGTCCTGCTTCATGCGTTGGACTCTGTCCAGAGTTCCCTGGGCCCAGCCCCTGGTGGATGTGGCTGAATGCCATTTCCATTCTTCCAGATCTGCTCTCTGAATTCCCTAGTTCTGCAGTCCCCAACCCCATGGCTGCGGACGGGTAGGGTCTGTGGCCTGTTAGGAACAGGGCTGCACAGCAGGAGGCGAATGGCAGGTCAGCGAGCGAGCGAAGAAGCTTCATCTGTATTTGCAGCTGCTCCCCATTCCTGGCATCACCGCCTGAGCTCTGCCTCCCGTCAGATCAATCACTGTCTCCCATCACCCCCACATGGGACCGTCTAGTCACAGGAAAACGAGCTCAGGGCTCCCCCTGATTCTGCATTATGGTGACTTGTATGATTATTTCATTACATATTACAACGTAACAATAATAATACAAATAAAATGCACAATAAAGGTAATACACTTCAATCATCTTGAAACCGTCCCCTACCGCCCTGCAGAAAAATTATCTTCCATGAATCCGGTCCCTGGTGCCATAAAGGTGGGGGACAGCTGCCCTAGTCCTTCCCTGGCATGGTTACCTGGGGTCGAAGTTGGCAATGGTGCGCAGGGAGTGGGGGTTGGCAAGCAATTGCTCCAGATGTGCCTGCAGCTTGCGGAAGTGGGGCCGCCGGGCGCGGTCATATGACCAGCAGTTCTTCATGAGTTCGTACAGAGGGGCAGGGCAGTCCACAGGAGGGGGCAGCCGGTACCCGTCCTCAATGCTCTTCATGACCTGCAGCGGGGCAGGGAGGATGCCCAGGGGAAACGATGTTCACAAGATCACTGCATGGAGCCTCTAAGGAACCTGACCAGGGTGGGAGGAGTACAGAGGGGAGGGTGTGGGGTGAAGGGACCAGAGGAGACGGGAGTGTAGGAAAACCGGCCAGTGAAGACATAAGGGTTTTGCACAAAAGGCCATGGGAGGACTTTGGGAGGAGATGCGAGCTGTGAGTTAGGGATGACATGGGGCGGAATATTCTAGGCTCACCTCCTGATTGCTCATCTCCCCATAGGGCTTGTCCCCGAAGCTCAGCACCTCCCACATCACAATCCCAAAGCTCCACACATCGCTGGCCGTGGTGAAGATCCGATGGGCAATGGCTTCAGGTGCTGTCCAGCGGATGGGGATCTTTCCTCCCTAAGAAGGCACGTGGGATGGGGATGGAAGGTTACAGTGCTCATGTGAGCATGAGTCTGTGTGCTTGTCCACACATGACTACGGATGGCACGTAACAGTGCGTGTGAGAGGGTGCGCGGTCTGTGCAGGGCTCTAACCTGGGTTTCGTAGGTGCCATCGAAGTCGTCCAGGAGGCGGGTCAGGCCAAAGTCAGATACCTTGCAGCACAGGTTCTGACTCACCAAGATGTTCCTGGCGGCCAGGTCCCGGTGGACATAATTGTGGTCACTGAGGTAGTTCATGCCGGACGCTATGCCCTGCAGCATGGCCACCAGCTGCCCGGGGACCAGCTGGTCCTCCCGCTCCTGCAGCAGGGTGAACGGGCGAGTCAGGGGATGGGCAGGGCCTGGCCCCCAATGCCCGGGACTGCGTGGCACCCCCATCCCCCACTGGCCCTCTCCCCTCCTCACCCTCAGGAAGGCATCCAGGGCTCCGTGCTCCATAAACTCTGTGATGATCATGATGGGCTTCCCTGAGACACGGAGCACACGTCATCATGCCCAGGCCAGGCTTCCTGCCCTGGAAGCCCATCCCCCCTCCACTTCAGTGGTCTCCCCCATCCCCCCACCCCGTTCCTGGAGCCCAGGGAGACCACCCCTCATACTCTTTGTGACAACGCCTTCCAGATGCAGAATGTGCGGGTGGTTGAACTGGCCCATGATGGTCGTCTCTCGAAAGAAGTTCCACCACTGGCCGTCTGGGGATGTGTCTTTCAAGGTCTTAATGGCCACGGGCTTGCAGTCCTGGCCGGGGAGCCTCAGGGTCCCTCGATACACTTCCCCAAACTCTCCTGGGTGGAAGGAAAACGGGCATGGCCCAGTGCACTTCCAGGCTCCCCCAGAGTCCGCCAGTCCCCCTTTCCTCTCTGGAGGATCAGAAGTGTGGAGTGAGCTTCCTGGGGAAGGACAGAGTGCGGGACCGGAGTGAAACTCTGTCTTCCAGCGTGAGCACAGTTCCTGGCTTGCAGCAGGTGCTCAGTAAATGCTGGGTGAGGGAGCCCTGAGCAGGACTAGGGTGTGTCCACGAAGGGCAGGCCGGGCCAGGGCTAGTGCCCAGGTGACCGGGGTAGCTGACCATTGCCACCTGTCTTCCGTAAGCTCCTCTGGTCGTGGCTCAGCCAGCTTGGCTGTACGATTGGCAAGGACAATGCCATGTTTTGTTCTCTGCTCAGGTCCATTTCCTCTGGTGACTCAAGGGATCAAGGCGACCCAAGGACACCGGGCCCCTGATGGGTGGAATGTGGCCGGGAGGCTCTGAATAGCTCCCACACTCGGGAGCCGCTGGACAACAGCCGGGCCTCGGCTGGCAGCATCTCTATGGATGAGGCAGACGTGCTCAGCACTCTTCACCTGCAATTCCGTGACCACAGAAGCAAGCCAGGGGAGGCAAGGGCTGCTCCAGGGCACCCGAGGAGGGGTTTTTAACATGAACACAGCAGCTTGAGGAGGACACAGGGCAAAACAGAGTGTGAGCTCATCTGCAAACTCTTGGGCCAGAGGAGAGACCAGTGGGGCTCCCCAGGGAAGGGCTGGAAGGAAGGGCCCACTGGCGTTAGTGTGCGGCCACACAGAGGGCCGGCTGCCGTGCACGGCAGGGCTCACCTTCCCCTATGACAGTGTCCACCAGCAGCCAGGCTGGGTCAAGCTCCTGGGTGAAGTCCAGGGCTCCCTGGGCAGGGTCCTCATACGCCTGGAGGTCCACGTAGGGCTTCAGCCATAGCTTGTCCTCTGTGGGGCAAGGGGGTTCAGCCACAGAGGCACCACAAGTGCTGGGGGGAGGCGAGGAGGAAGGGGCTGGCCACACACACCCCTCTTCTCCACACTTCCCTGTTGCCCAAGTGACTCCTGTGGGGGCTGGAGTGGACGAGAGTCCCTGTCCTTGGCAGCTAAGCTTTTTTCTCCCATCTACACTCCAAGATCCTCTGTCCTTGCTCCCCAAGGCCAGAGCAGTGGGCCAGAACCCACAGGCGAAAGGCAGATCCTCCCGGCCTCCACCCCTGCCCTCCAGGCCTCCACCCCTGCCCTCCCAACCCATCCCCAGGCCCTACGCGTCAGTCACGCCTCCTCCACATTCCCAGACGGAGCCAATCACTCGCTCCCCTTCTGTGGGGGCTAATGAGGTGACGAGCAGGAAACCCACATGCCTTGGAGGACCTCAGTCCCCGTCCTGCTCTGCTCGGGGATGGGGGAAGGCTGCCCAGAGCCCAGGGTGCTGGGACAGCAGCACCAACAGCTAAGAGATAATTGCCTCAGGGCCACTGGGGGCTATTAGCACAAAGTTAATTAACCAAAGTTAATCAGGTAGCAACACAGGAGCCCTAGGGACAATAAACTCCATCAGTACCCCCAGAGTTGGCCTAGCAAGTGTGGGTCCCCTGGATCCTTCCCAGCGGCAACCCCCAACACGCATGCACACACATGCACATGCACACACACATGCTCGCGAGGACACACTCACAGCTCACCCCTATCCGCGTCAGTGGTGCGGTCACGCTGCCTCTGCTGCCGCTGCCGCTGTGCTTTCCTGTGGGGTTGGGGACCAGCTTCGTCAGGGGCTCAGGACCACCTCAGGGGTCCACCGGGCTCCAGCTGGATCTCCCCCAGAGACGACGGGGGCTGAGAGTGCAGGATGGGAGTGGGGACACCCTGAGCTTTGGCACCAGGGTGTGAGAAGGCCGTTGGGGCCACGGTGAGGGGCAAAGGGCCCCAGAGTGGCGGTGGGAGGGGCAGAGCCCGCACCTTGAACGGAAGACGAGGATCCCGAGCAGCAGAGCTACCCCGAGCAGCAGCCCAAAGATGATGGCCACGATCTCTCCTCCCGTCAGGCCCCTGGAAACTGCAGGCACACGGGGTGAGAAAGTCTGGGGGCGCAGTCCATGGGGATGGGGGGTGAAGGGCAGGGCCTCAGGTACACCCTGGGTCAGGTCTCTCACTGGGAGTCGGGCATGTGTCTGTCCCTTACACCAGAGGACAGGTGTGCATGCCTATGTGCAGAGGAGGAGGAGGGCTCACCAAGTGTGGCCACAGGTGCGTGTGTGTTTGGGGCAGAACACGAGATACCCACCTGGCGGGCTGGTCCGAAACTCATGGTCGGGAGAGAAGGGGCCAGGGCCCAGCGGGGTCAGCATCCGGACTCTGACGATGTACTTGGTGTCTGGCTGCAGTTCTGTCAGCAAAACCCTGGGCTCTACAACCATCTGGTGCCGTTCTTCATCCTGTGGGGGGGGACTAGCGTTACTTGGGCCCCACTGAGCCAGGCGTGGGTGCATGTGGCGGATGCTAGTGGGAGCACGTGGGGCAGGGCTCGCTAGCAGAATGTTGAGGACAGGGTCCTTCGCAGACTTTTGTCCTAAGACAGCCACGCAGTTTGCTGTGGGTGTATTCCTCCCATCCGGCACCCGAGGCTGAGAACACGGGTGGAGCGTGCCCAGGCAGGGACACCGGACACCGTCTCTCAGTGGCAGCCTGACCTGGTTCAGCACGTGCAGTTCATAGCTCAGGTTCCCCCCGGGACTGCGAGGCCGGGACCCCGCCCAGGCCAGCTCCAGCTGCCTCGGTTCCTTCTTCACCAGCCTCAGAGACAGCCCCGACAGTGACTCTGTCCAGAAGGATAAAGTCGGATTGGGAAGGAAACAGGAAATAATGTCAGTAGCTTTTCCACTGCTCCACACCCCTCAGTGTGCCCCTGTGGTCCTAAGCCCATGTCCTCTGGCCCGGCCTGGCCCGCGGGTCCCTCACCTGCGTGCCCCATGCCGATGCTGAGGGAGGCACTGGCGTGGCTGGAGCCGCCCAGCCCGGACACTCCGTTGAGGGCTTCGACCTTGAAGGTGTAGTTGGCATAGGGTTCCAGGCCTTCCACCCGCACGGCGGGGGCGGTGAGCCCCCTGGCCCCAGGAGAGAAGCGCACACCCCCACTGCAGGGCTGGCAGGGGCCCCCGTCCGGCGCGGTGCCCCGACACTGGGAACACCCCACGCTGTATCTCACATCCTGGCGTCCCCCCGTATCTGCTGGGGGCTCCCACCTCAAGGAGAGCTGGGTCCCTGATGCAGAGAAGCTCAGGTTTCGGGGCGCTGAGGGGGGACCTGTGGAAGAAGAGGAGCCATCAGTGATAGCCAGCCTCCGCCCACTGCCCGGGGCCTTGTGGGGAGACTCGACTCCCACGGAGGAGAGTGTAGCTTGACTACATCTCTGAGTTCCTCCAGGGAGGGCGCGGGCTGAACGTGCCTGACACTCCGGACATCTCCAGTATCTAATAAGTTCTGGCACATTCTGACCCGGAGAAGGGCTTAGCAAAGGGCCACCACCTCGTCCCAGATGCCAGCCCTACCCCCGGACTCACGTGTGCATGCCACGTGGGGGCCCTCCCCGGGGGCTCTGGAGTGGCCACTCTCACAGGCGCAGACGGTGGTCCCCGAGGACTCGGCGGTGCTGTGCTGGGGGCACTTGAGACAATGAGGTGAGTCCGTGTTGATCCGGTAGGAGCCGCTGGGGCAGGCTGGAGAGAACGCAGCAGAGCCATGGCTTTCTCATGTTTTACAGGCAGAGCCGTCCCCTCCATCCCAGTCCCTGAACTGAAAACAGCCCTGCGTGCTCGGGGCCACTTGGGTTAAAAGCAGCCGAGAGGGAGCATCTGCCGCCTTTCCTGCCGTGGCACCCCAGAGAGAGACCCTCCCAAACAGGCCCTGGGGTTCTGTGCTCCTCCGTCCTTACCAACACACCCCTTGCCGTCGCTGGCTTCCTCGTGGCCAGGCTCACACTGGCACCGGCCCACTGGCACCAGCCACTCGCCGTCGGGGCTGCAGTGCATGCGGGGCGCGCCCGAGGGCCCGGGGCTGGCCTGTGCATGGGGCAAGCAGGTCCCCGCCACTTCCACCAACCCAGCGGGTCCGGGGAGAGTGTCGGGGAAGTGGGCCAAGCCATGCAGGGCCTCAGGACAGCGCTGATAGAAGACCCGGACAGACACCAGGGCCACACAGGCACCTGGGTTGTGGAAAGCGAGGTAGAGGCCTCGGCGGGTCAGGCGGCCCAGGGAGCAGCGCTCCACATTCAGCTTCACGGAGCCGGAGGCGAGGTCTCGAATGGTGAAGCTCTGGTCTGCAGCCACCGTGGTGACCTGGGAAGAAGGTTGGGGGTGGGGAAAGGGGAGGATTGGCAACTGCTTCTTCCCCCCACCACAGAAACAACTCTCTGTCTTTGCTAAGTGCTTTACCATCTGCACAACCATGGACAAAGAGCATATTATATGTGGGGTGCAGGGCTATGTGCACGATGCTATTTACCCCGCACACCTTATCGTCTCTCCCTAACAGATGAGGAGACTAAAGCTAAGAGAAGAGCATGATGAGGCCAGAACTGGAAGCCAGGCACTGGGGCTCTATGGTCCACAAAATTTCCACTACCCAGAGGTGTTCCCAACTGTAGTGCCAATGAGACGATCGGTAACAGAGCATGTCATAATTAATTTATTGCTAATAAACTTTACAACATTTTCTGTTTTGAAAGAAACGAGAGCACGTCCTATCGTAAAATGCTCCTTACTCTTCTGCACTGCAGTGTGTTTTCCCGAGTAGAAAAGAAGGGACGGTATTAGAGAGCACTAGCCTGCAGGGAACTGTTTGACCACAAGACTCCAGCTGTGCCCGTAGGGCTGTGCCACACATGAACGTCACATGACTGATAGAAAAAGTCTCAATACCTCTGCACAATGCTGCCCTCTTCCACCAGGGCATCCTGTTACCTCAATGGATGCTTCTAAAACACTCTAGATAAGGCTGGCCCTCTTATTGTCACTGTTTTATGACAAGGAAACAAAAGCTTGGAGAGGTTAAATGATATCCCCTAAGTCAGGATGCAGCAGAAAAGGTACTCAAATCCAGCCTTTCTGGTGACTGGTGCCACATTCTTTTTCTGGTCCTACACCTTCACTCTTTTCCTGTCTCTGCCACCTTCTCCCTTTTCCTTTGGGTGAGTGGGGTGAGCATTAGGACTGAGGCAGCACAGAAAGGCAGCAGTACCTTCTGGAACAAGGGCCGCCGGAGCTGGATGCCCACATCCTGGTCACTCTCCATGTACAGAAGGTTGAAGGTCTCCTTGCAGCCCAGAGGCCCGGCTCCCCCGGGGAAGCTCTTGCAGTCCCTCACGGTGAACTGCAGCTCCACGTGGACGCGAGAGGCCTCCTCCCCGCGGTAGATCCAATTGGAGCGGAGCCAGTGGTCGGTGTCTCCGCGTTCTTGCACTGGGCAGTCCTGGTACATGTACAGGGGTGTCCCATTCAGCATCTGCTGCACCTCACTCCACTGTGAGAAGGGAAGCAGAATCAGGTGTCAGATCATTACCTGCTCCCCAAACCCTTGTTTTTTATGACTGATGGAGAGGAAGCTGGTGTCAGAGCCCCCCGGTTCATGCTACTTGTCCTGCCTCTCCCCACCCCTCAGCTCCAGGATAGTAGGTTAAATGTTTAGGGTCGGTAATTTGTTTGGATATAGGGTGGGCAAGACAATACACGAGCACTACATTTTTAGGTCTTTCATCAGCAGAGCTGTCAGGTACCCCAAAAGTGAAGCTCTGTCACAAAACCCTTCTGCCGGTTTGTTCAGAGAAGAGACTTCTTTTTAAAAAGCCCCTAAGCTTTTGTAGGGCAATAACAAGCATAGAACTCTCTGTACAGGGGAATCGCACCTTCTCCAATATTCCTTCCAGGTATTGCTATTATCGAAACCAGCAATTGACAAAAGACTTGGCAGGACTTCTAGACATCACCTAGCCTGCTCCCCTAACTTCTTTTATATTAAAAGAATTTTTAAACTTTGTAACAGTAACGGCTGGCGCTTATATAGTGCTGATTGGGGGCCAGTCACTGTTCTGAGCATTTGCCATGAGGAAACTGAGGCACGGTGAGGTTGAGTGACCTGTGGGGACGTGAGCCAGGGACTAGGCTCCAGAGTTTACGCTCGTAATCATTGTGCCTCTGTGTGTTTATTGTAAAAAGCCAAAGAGTAAAGACTCACATCAAATAAAAAGTTTAATCGCCTCCATCCTTCCACCCTCATTCCCCAAGGCAGCCACTCTTAACAATTTGCAGTAAAACTTTCCATGCCTCCAGAGAAATGTTTGAATGTTTCTGTGTTTTAAGATAAATGAGATCATACAAATGTTATTCTGTAACCTATTTTCTGTTTTCATAAATAATAAGTCTTTGAAAGATGTCCACATGAATACATAGAGGTCTATCTAACCCTTTTTAGCAATCCATAAATAATACTCCATTGTATGGATGTACCATTATTTATTTAATAATTCACCCATCATTGCACATTCAGGTAGCTTCTAGGTTTTTTTTTTTGTTTTTTTTTTTAGAAAACCCACAGATTATTGTAAGATTTCTGTAGAACTGTGGTATCCAAGGTAGACATACTAAAAATTTTATAAGAAACTGCCAAATTGTCTTCCAAAAGGCTTTATATATTTACACTTTGACCACCAATGCCAGAGGGCTTATTTTCTCAAAACCTCCTCAACACTTCTACTTTTGCCAATCCTACAGTCAAAACACAGCTTCTTATCATTGTAATTTACATTTCTTTGAGGATGACCTTGTGCCTTTCACTTTTGCTCCTTGGGTATTTGTTATTTTTATGTAATTATTCTGTTCATAACCTTTGCCTGATATTTTATTATCTTTTGATTACTTATTTGGATGAGACTTCCCCCCCCTTTTATAGACATTAATAATTTGCTTGAAATGTATATTTAATATATTTTCTCCCTGTCTGCCATGCCACTTAACTTTGCTGATGGTGTCTTTGGAGTGGACATACATTGTACATTTTTACATAATAACTTTTATAGTCTTTCCATTTATGATTTCTGGGGTGAGTATTTTGCTTGGGAAGCTTTCACATCCCAAGATTATAAAGATCTATATTTTCCCCCCAATTTTTGTGGGTTTGGATTTTAATCTCCCTAGAATTTATTTTTTATGTGTGCATAATGTGAAGTGGAGATATATCTTTATCTTTTTTAAAAAAATATGAATATCCATTTGTCAATTTATTGACTAGTCAATACTTTCCACACTGATTTGCTATTAAAATGCTAAAACATACTCAAATCTCACATATGTGGGCTTGTTTTTGGATTCTCTGTTCCATTCCATTCACCTGAGTATCTTGTACAATGCCACATGATTTATAGTTGACATTCTAATATCTGTTGGTCAGACAAGTCTCCCCTTTCATTCTTCTTCAAAAAAATATTCTCAACCATTCTTAAGTATTTTCTTTGACAGATAAATTTAAGAAAACAGGTCTCAAATTCTATTAAATATTCCATTGATATTTTGGTTGCAACCACACAATTAATAGAAAAGAGACTGAGGCTCTTAGAAGGTTTGCTTTCCCCAGGTTTTTACTGCACCCTAAGGCAGGCTCTCAATCCCTAGCAAAAGGGAAGAAAAAGCACCCTTAATTAAGAATTTGGGGTAGAGTGGGGAAGACATGTATGCTGCTTCGAAGCATATTTCTGCATCATGCTAGGGAGTTCAAAGATCCGGCAAGAGGTGTGCGAAAGGCCAGGAAACTGCAATGAAAAAGGCACCTAGAGTCTACTCCCAGAGGGAGCTGTGCTGAGGAAGCCCCAGGGGGAGGTCTGGGGTGGGGCAGGTGGGTGGTTAATGTGCGGATCATTAGCCAGACTGCCGCTGCCCCAGCTGGAGCCAGGAGAAGCAGATGTTCCCAGCTGTAGCTTGCCTCTCTCAGTTCCAGCAGTGACAGATGGGGGACAACCAGCTGCCCAGGATCAGCAAGAAGGATCCCTTCCCTTATCACTCAGGCGCTGCTGGCTGCTGCATGCCAGCGCTCTGGGGAGCCTGAACCCGAATGTGTGTGTGTGTGTGCAAGTGCGTGTGCGTTCTGAAAAGATGGGGAGGAGAGGTGACAAGGTAGGTGGTGGGAGTGTGTGACTGCTGGCTGTCTTCTTATCCTCCTAGCATGCAAGGCTATTTCGCCTGAGCTGTGAAAGGGGCTTTGCTTGCACTCCAGCCCAATTAGGGAAGAGTTATGTGGCTGGAGTTGGCAGGGGTGCCATGAAGGCCCCTGGGAGCCAGCAGATGGACCCACAGCCATCGTTGTGGGGTGATTAGCTGGTTTATGAGATAAGGCACCTATTAGGGCTGGCCTAATCCAGGATTTTCAAACAGCCCCTCCTGCAGGATACATTATGGTTTAGTCTATTAACTTTAATTACAGGCCACTCCGTGGGAGAGCAGGGAACGGAGGAGCCAGGACCCTAGGACCCAGAGGAAAAGAAAGTGGAGGCTGGACTGAAGTCCCAAGTACTGGATTGAAAAAGGAAACACCAAGAGAAGGGGGTCCAGGACCAGGGTCCTAGGGGCACCAGCAGCAGGGGCAGCCTCCTGTGGTTCTATGGCGGGCTCTGCTGTGTGCAGAAAGGATGCTGTGATATCGTAAAATATGTTTGGTCTTAGTCCTCATTTCCTGGAAAACAACTCCTAAAACACTGGGAATCTCGCAGTGATGTCTCTTTTTTTATGCTAATGATCTGACTGAGGGCTGGGGGCTCCAGGACCCAGGAGGGCTGGTTGCCAGGGGAACCGACCTAGAGATTGGAGTGCTGGGACTTTCAGCCCCACTCCCAACATCCCCGGAAGGGAGAGGGGTTAAAGGTTAAGTTTATCACCAATGGCCAGTTATTTAATCAATGATGCCGTGGTGATGAAACCTCCATAAAAATCCAAAGGACAGGGTTCAGAGAGCTTCTGGATAGCTGCATAGGAGGACGGTCCTCGAGGGTGTGCACACCTTGCCCCATGCATCTCCACCATCTGGGCTGCTCATCTGTATCCTCTGTAACATCCTTTATAATAAAGCAGTAAATGTAAGTTCTGTGAGCTGTCCCTGAGGAGGGGGCCATGGGGAGCCCAGTTTAAATCCGATCGAACAGAAGCATAGGTAACAACCTATTACTTGCAATCGGTGTCTGAAGTGGGGGGGCAGTCTTGTGGGGTTGAGCCCTCAGCCTGAGGCTATCTCAGGTAAACAGTGTCAGAGGTGTCCACTGAAGAATCCGCCAGAGAATTGATTGCTGGTGAGGAGAAACCCCTATACACATTTTGGTGACCAGAGGTCACAGAAGTGATTTGTGTTGTGAGAATATAGCAGGAAAGAAACTGAGTTTGTTTTTTCCTGTATCACCAGAGGTGCTCTCTGGACTTAAAGTCTGAATATGTTCTCTGAAAGTCACCCCACAACCTCCCTGGGTCCACTGGGTCTTAGCAACGTGCAAGGAGGGAAGGCACTTGGAGCAAGCTCTTACTTACACCCTCAAACAGCTGGAGCGCATCGTGTGCATGGAACCTGCTAGGGAGGTATGGACCACATGCCAGGGGCTCAGAGCCGCCTATGGTAGTAGCTTTTAACTTAGGGGGAGTCAAAGACCCTTTGAAAAATCTGATGAAAGCTTTGGCTTGCCTCTCCAGAAAAAAATGTCCGCGTACAAACAGAATTTAAAATACACTATTATGGGGTTCCCTGACCCCCTGAAAACTACCCATGCAATTCCATTTGGATGAATGGATCTTGGATTGAGGATGCTTTTCTCATATTTCTGTCCCTTCCCAAGCAAAGCAGTGGCCTCATCTTCATCTAGCCCCAGCATGGTGCATCCTCTCCCTGGGGGATACGGGCTCATCATCCCCTCATTGGTATTCACAATATTCACAAGTAATGCAACTTGGGGTGAAGTCTGAAGTCTGATGGGTGGCACCCCCCCTCCCCCCCATAACCCATTCAGGAGTCTCTGACTCAGCCTCCCCTCCCCCTCCCAGAGGAGACACTTCCAGTTTTTCCTGCTCTTTTCTCTGTTCCTCCACCCACCTCTCCACCCCATTTCCCACTGGTCTTCAGCCTTGAGGCTTCCCTCCCCTGACACTTACCCCATCATCTGGGGGATCCAGCAACCAGCCCAGCTCTCCCTGTGCCGTGCTTGTGTCCATCAGAGTAACTGAAGGTGGGAGAAAAGGAGCCTGTCACCTCCGGGGGAGGAGGTGCCCACGCAACACACATTCCTAATTCTGGGGGCCCAGCCCCAGGCCACAACATCCTGTTCCTAACAGCTGTGACTTCCTGGGGCTTAGGGGAGGAAAAGGGCCCAGGAAGGAGGAGGGAAGAGCTCCAGGGCTTACACCGTCCTCTTTCTGAGTGGTAGGGAGGGCGGCAGAGTGGGGCAAGGGCTGGAGTGCTGGGTCTTTGGCCAAAGTCAAGGCAGGAAGCAGGAGGAAGAGCAGCTCCACCTGACTTGCAGTTCGGGCTGGTGCGCCTGGGGCACCCACCCGGGGCAGGACTGGAATGGGTGGAGGGCAGGAGCTCAGCCCTGCAGTTACGAGTGGGTAGGGGTGGCTAGGGGACCTCAGAAGGGGGTTTCTGGGTGGGGCGGGTCAATCCCAGGGTCAGAGGGCTGCTCGGGCCAATGACTGGGGCTGTGCAGGGGGATACTCGGCACAGCGCCCAGCCTGGGTAGTGGGGGAGCCGGGCTGGAGGGGTGTGCATGCTGTGGGCCAGTTCTAACCCCTCCCCGAGCGCCAGGTCCCTGGCCCTGGCGTAGGCTGGCAGGAAACGGCGTCCCACCTTCCACTTCTGAGGTCTCAGATCTCTGGGGTGGCCACCTGAGGCCGGGGCTGCGTGGGAATGAAGGGTCCCACCAAGGCTCGGGGGGCGGGTGCAGAAGCGGCCTCCAGGTAGTGGTCAGGAGCTCCCTCCCCGCCCCGCAGGCGCACGCTGCCGGCCGGCAGGGGTAAGGGTGACTGACCCGGGAGAGCAGCAGCTTGGGGTTAAAGATCAAAGATGGGCCTGGCCAGCCTACAGCCGGCGGCCAGGGGAAAGGAGAGAGCGGGGCAGGGGCGCGGGGGGAGGGCCTGCTCAGGAATGCCGGCTCCCGGGGAGGTGCCGGCCGGCGGGGCGGGAGCCGCGCGGGCGGGGGTCCGTACCTTCCTTGGCGCGCGCCCCCGGGGGCAGCGGGGCGCAGAGCAGCAGCAGCCCGAGCCCCAGGGGCCAGCGCCGCTCCATGGCGCGGGGCCCGGACTTGGGACCGCGGCCCGGACGGCTGGGCCAGGTCGCGAGGGACTGGGTGGGCCGGGCGGGGGCGGGGGGCGGGGCCAGAGTTGGGGGCGGACTCCCGGGCTCACCTGGTTCACCTTCTTAAAGGGACAGTAGGGCAGGAAAGAAACTTGTTATACAGGTAATAAACTTCAAAAACCGGAGGCGTCTTGACCCGACTGAGACTGTGGGCGCCGCCTAGTGGGGTGGGACTAGGAATTTACCAACCGTGTCCCAATTCTAATCCTAAACCCAACTCGGTCTTGATCCAGGCTCTAACCTAATGAATTCTACTTCTGACTGGAACTACACCCTTGTCTCCCTCCCTCTCCCTTTCTGCAGGCCCTAGAACTGTAACAGACACCGGGAAAGGCAGGGGTAAGAGCCACATCTTCACCCTCTAGTAGGGGATGCTTAGAAGACCACAGTGCGAGGCGAGGCGGGGTCCAACCCCAAGTGAAGCACCTGGGGGGTTAGCAGAGGAAGCGAGCCCAGCCAGCGGGGCGCGTTGGGTGAGTCTTCAGGCAGAAGGCAGTGTGACCCAGGTTCTCAGCGGCACAGATTGGGAAAGGCATGAGCAAGAGCCCGAAGGCTGGGAGCCTCAAGGTGTGCTCAGGGAGTGGTGAATGGACCAGTTTGACTACTGGGGCGCAGGATTTGTCTTGGGAGCAGGGGCAGAAAGGCGGTGCGGGCCAGAGCAGGGAAGTCTCGGTAAACATGGGAAGGAGTTTGAACCTCACCATGCCCTCACAGAGCAGACGTGAAGAATTGGGGAAGGTTCCTGGTATGGGTGGCAGAGAAAGATATTATAATCCTATCTAGTGGAATCGAGCCACACACCTCCCACCCTCTTGGAGGCTGCCTGATGTTCTGTTTAATAAATGTTGATTTAGTTTCTACTGTGTATACATTAAACTCTGAAAGCACCAACGAAGAGTAAAACGGTCCCTGCCCTATACAAGCTAGGCATCAGAGGAGTCTTGGGGCCCAGGACGTGAGGAAGCACACAGATGACTAAAATCCTAAAATCGCAGGCAGGAGCGGACCCCAGCTGGGGTGCACACAGGGACTGCCATGGCTCAGAGGGGAGTGATGCCTTTAATGAAGAATAAGCCTTCGCTTTCACTCCTGGCCCTTTTCCTGCACCCCTCCCTGACTCCGTCCCATCTGGGTGAACATTCATACTAGTTTTTCTATCATTTAAATTTTTAGTTGCATGTTTCTGTCACTGTAAGAAATAGAGGTGGTGAATTGTAGGTGCTTCCCATATTTAAAAAAAAATTTATGTTTCTCAGGTTTTCCTCTTTCTTATACAGATAAGACAAATATGGCCCATAACTTCTTGGCACAGATTCTCCTTATTGGCATAACCATGTACACTGGTTAGAAAATTCATGTTGAGAAACAAAATGGGAAAGTACAACCCTCCCTTCAACTTTCCAATTTCTGTCCCCCCAAGGGAACCACCATCAACTGTTTCTTGTGATTCCTCCCAGGATTGTCTTGCTGTGTGTACACACCATCACACACGGTTCCCTCCCTCTGCTGCCCCACACATGCTTTTAAAATACATCTACAGAAGGGGCCATGCTATACACACTGCTCTGCACCCGGGCCCTCTTTTCTAACGTTCAGGACTTTGGGAAGGAGGAGGAGGCTTCTGTTGGCTCAGGGGGGTCAGAGCTGTGTGATTTCAGCAGGGAGGAATGGGCGAAGGGTACAAAGCCAACAGAAGGGGGGAAATGGAGCAAGCTCCGGACAATTGCTGCTAGGAAATAAGCCAGACTGTGGTGAGGTAATGCATGTGCTTGGTTTGTTAAAGTTTGTTAAAGTTACAAGACCCTTGGGACTTGAGGGGGTGGGGTGAGGGGACTGCTTTATGCAGTGAGAGGTGGAGTCTAGAGCCCTGGAAAGAAGTCTTGCTTTTGTTTTAGGATTGATTCTCTCTTCTGGTCTGCAAATCTCATATATGGGGAGCGAAGGACCACCTCTGTCTCCATTCATGATGATCCCCTTCCGGAATGTTCTCGTTATGTTTGTTGTGAGAGGAGCACACCTTTGATTTTAGACTCTGTCCTTTAGACTCTAGCACCACAACTTTGCCAAGTTATTTATACTCTCTGCACTTCTGCTTTTCTAGGCCTGGATGATCTCTGAGGCCATTTCCAGGAAAGTCTAGCAGGACTATGGACAATGGAAAGATAGCAGGATTCTGAGTCCGAAGACTTCAGCCAGTTTCCTTAGCCATTCTGTGCCTCTGTTTCCTTAGCTATAAAATGTGCTTAATCATGCCCACCTCATAGAGTGGGTGTAATGATCACAAGAAGAGAAAGTGCTTCATAAAGTGTAAAGTACTGAGCACACGTTAATTTGCTAGGAGAATGGTGGAAGCTAAGACTTGCTGAAATTCCCCTGCAGGCCTCCCAACTTGTTCCCAGAGTGGAACAACCTCTATGACTAAGACATCATTTATTTCCCCCTTCAAAATCAACTTTATTGGGGGATAACTTGCATAAAATAAATTGTATCCATCCCAAGTGTACAGTTCAATGGGCTCTGCCAAATGCATAACAAGACACAGAACATTTTCACCACCTATAAACATTTCCTGGTGCCCCTTTGAATCACCTCCAGCCCCAGGCTTTCTATGAGCATGGATAACTTTTGCCCTTTTGGAATTTTATGTAGTCTCTGGAGTCTGGTATTTTCCCTTTAACATGATGCTCCTAAGATTCATCCATGTTGTTGCCTGTATCAGCAGTTTCGCCTTTTATTGGCGAATATTAATATTCAGCAATACGCAGCAGTAGTCTCTGCATGGATGCCTTAAGGCATCATTTAACAGTACAGAATCAAACCCAAAAATTCTTACTCTGAACACTGCTCTGGTCTCCTAGGAGTCATAGGCCCCTTAGCTGACAGGGTCTCCCAGAGCGACACCTGTCTTCCCCTAAGACATCTGTCCCTGTTCTCTTTCTGTGGTCAGAAGGAAAGCATGCAGAGTCCCTATAGTCCCTGGGACTTCCCAGGCTCTGGCTTGTTCCTGCAGCCTTGACCTTAACACTATCCTGTTCATATTGTGTTCTTGCTCCCAGCCCCCAACCCCACCTGGCTCCTTTTCTGGGAAAAGGTGAAATTATACCCAACTTAGGTCATGGTCTTGTATATCCATAATGCTCTGCTTAAAATGCAACTTACATCACCAGGAGGGTAACCCAGGAAGCTGCTAGAAACCCTTAGGAAAGCATTAGTACAAATTGATTTATCAGGTCCCTAGCAAGGGCCTGCGTGGATGGGACCAAAACAGCTTTGTTTGGCTGTGCTGGGCCAGCCTGCACTTGCAGGCAGCAAGATTGAGGAGGCCCAGTAGGCAGTGGGAAGGGAAGAGACCTCGCTCTCCAGAAACTCTCCAGGACAGCATCCTGGGGGATTCTGCTCATCTTTGATCATAAGTCTTGTTTGTTCCTTCCCTTTCCTTCTCATCTGTACTCTTTCCACCAGGCGACAGGGGCGGGGTTAATGATGATTCCCATTTATTACAGCACCTACGCATGCTGTGGGGCACTTTACATACATTGTTTCACTTACTTCTCACACCAACCCTCTGAGGAAGGTATTATTAGTCCCATTTTATAGGTGGAAAAATCTGAGACACAGGGAGTTGAAATTGTTCAAAGTCACTCAGTTGCAGAACCAAGGTTTTAATCCAGTTCTGTCTGACTTCTGTTCCTGTGGCCATAAACCTTATTCAGGGTTTCAAGAAACAAAGATGTTAGGGAAAGCCTCACGTCTGTTTTACCATCTGCCTGCCCTCGAGGGTTAACAAATATCCTGACTTAAGGTTTGCCTGTTTTTGGACTTTACAAAACACAATCATTGGATACATATTCTTTGGTAACTCAGTTCTCCCATTGACCCATGGTTGTGCATAGATTCATTCTCATTGCTGTATGTATTCTATTGAATAAAGAACACCTTAATTTTTAATTTAATTTAATTTTTTTTTTGAGACAGAGTCTCACTGTGTTGCCCAGGCTAGAGTGCTATGGCATCAGCCTAGCTCACAGCAATCTCAAAAATCCTGGGCTCAGGCAATCCTTCTGCCTCAGTCTCCCGAGTGGCTGGGACTACAGGCATGTGCCACCATGCCCGGCTAATTTTTTCTATATATATTTTTAGTTGGCCAATTAATTTCTTTCTATTTTTAGTAGAGATGGGGTCTTGCTCTTGCTCAGGCAGGACACCTTATTTTTAAAGACTTGTTGACCTGTGGTTAAACATTCTATGCACGAATTGCTACATTGAGTGACCCTTGTGGTTTAAGTGTCTCTGAGAAGCTTAATCCTACCCGAAGGTACTTCCATTTTTAAAGGAGAATTTTTGCCAACCCAAATGGCCCTTTAATTGATAAAATATATGCAGAGGTATGTGAGCAATGCCCCATGCCCCAAAGTTTACCCCCTGCCCTCACTCCACATGTCCTCCCTTCCTCTAGCCACTTTGCCAAGAGGAAGACACTCGATACTGTTTAGGTAGCTGAGTCTTCATGCCATAAATAGGACTGTCTTCATATAGAGGCAGTTTGAAGTTTTCTCTGAGGTATCAGAAACAAAGTCATCCATTAGAAGGTTTTAATATTGTCACTTCATAGGTTTTAATACTGTAACTTCATAATATTGTCATCTCGGGCAAATCACCTAGCTTTTTGAGCCCCAGGTTCCTCATCTGCACAATGGAAGAAATGGGGCTAACGACATTGGTCATAGGTGTTTACCTCGAAGCATATGAGACAAGTACAGATTTGAGAAATGTGCAAGCAAGACCTCCTGGTACCATCATGCAACTCCAGGATACATCGTTTTTATTTTTGTGTCCTCTTGAACTGGTTTATTTGCAAGAGTTTTGAGAGATTCAAGGGTAAAGTCTGCTGGAGGATGGAGGAGACAGAGTAGCATCAGTCCGCGGATTAAAAGGGATGTCTGGATGAAGCTCAGATGTCAAGGAGAGGAGAGCAAAGATGAGAAAAGGAGCTGAGAGAGATCACACTTGATCCATCTACATTATCATGCATTATGAAAGTAAACACCACTCTAACACTTTCAGGACAAATTGCAATTCTCTGCACTTATTTATTTTTTAAATCCAGCATCCACCTCTGCAATATGGAAATCCTGCAGAGCATTCTGTTTGATTTAGAGGCAGGAAGGTAGTGGGAGAGCTGTGAGCCTGCATTGCATTCTGGTGTGGACCACAGGGAAGAGGAAACTGGCATTGAAGAATGGATGGCGGCAGCCCCAAGGAGGGAGGGGGGCTTGTTCCTGGGGCTGAGGGAAGAGAAAAAGGGAGCCCCATGGGAATTCACTTGCGGTTATGTATTACATAACCATCCTTAACCCCATTCTGACCAGCTCTCACACCAAAGTAAACACAAAGCCAACTCACAATTATCCTATTATTTCATCTGATTTCTGCAGTGGTGAGATGAAAACGTTGGAGGGCTTAGTCATGTGAATGGGTTGTGCCTCAAAAACTCTTAACGATGATATTCGTGTGTGTCTCATGAGAAATCATCGTGTTTCTCCCTTCACTTGTTTGCTCGGCTGCCTGAGAAGATAGTGTTGCTAACCCGAGAAATTAATATGCTGCATTAGTGCCTGGGCAGGTAGGAGGGAGGGAGGGAAAGGAAGAGAACAAATGTGTCTCAGTGAACTGGGGCATGTCAGAAATTTAATAAGAACAGGTTGAGACAAGTGTTAAACACCAGAATCCCCTGGGAGCACAGTGATAGCTTGGTCCTTGTCAAAAAGTTTACTGGTTAGATCTCAGGAGGGGAAGAGAAAGTGGTAAATCGGCCATGTTTTGAAGTCAATTTTAGTTTAGCTGGCATGAGAGTGGAGAGGGGTGAAGTATACCATCAGCCTTGTCTTCTGGATTAGGCTAGCCTAGTTTATTTTAAAGATGTACAGTTTTGTTGCTAGTTTGGGTGAGGGGTTCTGGGGCACTACCTTCTGTAGAGGGCTGGGAAAAAGACTGCCATAACCCACATTTACTGCAGAAGTTATTAGTCCTGTGCTCTGGTGGTAGTATTATATTGGTGTCTTATAATAGAAGTACTTCATAAATATGGGACCTCTTAATCAGGCAGAGATTGGATTTCTTTTATATTTTGCTTTGAAGAAGTCCTTTTTAAAGGGATTCTAATAGGACAATTTATAATTTCTTCTAACAAGTTCTAGCTAGAGGTTACTGTTATCAGTTTGCACATCCAGAAGCACAGATGTTCCAACATACAGATAACAACCACCCCTGGTGGAAATTAAAGCACGCATTTCCAAACCTATCCCTCCCTGAGTCTGGAAGGGACCCAGGCCACAGGTCATACAATTTGAGAGCCACCTAGTGAGCAAAGTTGGTAACTGCACCTGTATCTTCAAATTCCAGGTGTGCTAGCCATAGGTAACTTCTGTTTATAAAATCTTAGAATATCACGGGGATATTTATCAACATGGTATGAAAGTGACAGTGATTTTCATATATTCCTGCTATGATGAAGATGGCAGGATGTTAGGCTAGAAAGTAGTTTTATTAACTTGACTTAGTCATCCCAGTAATGACAGCCTTCTGATCAGGTAAGGGTGGAAGGCAGGGAGGGGCATATGATGATGTTGCCTTTACTTTCAGGATTTCTGCTTCCGACACACACACAAAGGGCAGAAATCAAGGCATCCTGGAGGTGCTGGCTGGAAGACAGGGTGATCACTGTTCGTAATGTGTCTGTTAGCTTATGAGCTAGAGAGAGATGCTTGTGGTCTGATTAAGCCTTCTTACGCTGAAGCTGCCATGTCATCTAGGCAGAGCACAGATTAACGAAAAGTGACTGAAGCATTTCTTTCTTTTTTCTTCTTTCTTTCCTTCTCCCCTCCCTTCCTTTCCTCCCTTTCCTCCTCTCTTCTTCTTCCCTCCCTCTGTCACTGCCTCCCTCCCTCGTTTCTTTTTTCATTCTCCTTTCTTTTTTTTTTTAATTTTTAAAATTTTTTTAGAAAGAGTCTCACTTTGTTGCCCAGGCTAGAGTGATGTGGCATCAGCCTAGCTCACAGTGACCTCAAACTCCAGGGCTCAAGCAATCCTTCTGCCTCAGCCTCCGGAGTAGCTGGGACTAAAGCATGCGCCACCATGCCCGGCTAATTTTTTCTTCTATATATTTTTAGTTGGCCAATTAATTTCTTTCTATTTTTAGTAGAGATGGGGTCTCACTTTTGCTATGGCTGGTCTGGAACTCCTGAGCTCAAATGATCCACCACCTTGGCCTCTCAGAATGTTAGGATTACAGGCGTGAGCCACTGCGCCCGGCCTCTCTCTCCTTCCTTCCTTCCTTCCTTCCTTCCTTCCTTCCTTCCTTCCTTCCTTCCTTCCTTCCTTCCTTCCTTCCTTCCTTCCTTCCTTCCTTCCTTCCTTCCTTCCTTCCTTGCTTTCTTTCGCTTTCTTCCTTTCTTCCTTTCTTCTTCTTTTTGTCTTTTTTTTCATTTTTGTTTTGTTTTGTTTTGTTTTTTTGAGACAGAGTCTCACTCTGTTGCCCAGGCTGGAGTGCTGTGGCATCAGCCTAGCTCACAGCAACCTCAAACTCCAGGGCTCAAGCAATCCTACTGCCTCATCCTCCCAAGTAGCTGGGACTACAGGCATGCACCACCATGCCTGGCTAATGTTTTCTTCTATATATTTTTAGTTGGCCAATTAATCTCTTTCTAATTTTAGTAGAGACAGGGTCCCACTCTTGCCTAGTCTGGTCTCGAACTCCTGAGCTCAAACGATCCACCTGCCTCAGCCTCCCAGAGTGCTAGGATTACAGGGGTGAGCCACCACGCCCGGCCTCTTCTTTTTGTCTTAATAATTCTTGGGAAGTACTATATATTAGACTAAAATTAAAACCTTAGCAAGTTTGTGTTTGTTTGCTTGTTTTGAGAGGCATTGGGGTTAGTGGAAAGGGTGTTCAGAAGACTTTGGATTCTGTTGAATCCTAACTCATGGCCTCCTATGTGTAAGGCCTCGGACATTTTTCTTAACCTCTCTGAGACCCGGCTTCCTGACATGCACCTGAGCTCCTTTGCCCTCCAGAAGCCCGTCTGTGGGAGGGGGATGCACCTGTATGGGAGGCGACTCTGGTCAACCCGAAGCTTTAGAGGCCGAAGCAAAGGACCATGGGAATACAGGAGGCTAGTTGTGACAGGAGCAATATGGGAAAAGGTAGCCTTTGTGTCGGGCCTGGAAGAATGACTTCAATAGGCAGTTTCTATGCATTCATTCAAGAAAGCGAAGGAGTCCTTGTTATGAGTCAGGCACTTTCCCAGTCCTGGGGGTACACTGGTAGACAACAAAAATAGACAAACCCCCAAACCCTGTTCCCATTGAACGTGCCGGGAGGCCAGTGTTTTAGGTGGGCATGGTCACAGAGAGGTATTGGGTGGGAAACATCACACACAGGGACTTCCAGGCTGTTTTAAATACTTTGGCCTTGAGGGAGGCAGGGACCACTGGGGAGGAGACACTCAAAGGAGATGGGCTCTCTGACTTATCTTTGAGGGGACCAACCTGGCTCGTGTGCAGGGGATACATGGGGTGGGGGCAGGGCCGAGGGTAGAAGCAAGGACAGGCTAGGAGGCTGTTGTCCTGGTCCAGTGAGAGCTGAGAGGGCTCGGAGCAGGTGCAGGGGGCTGTGCAGGGGCTGGCGAGAGTCAGCTGGGCCTCAAAGGCTGTTTGAGGCCCCGGCAGGCGACAACAGGTTGATAAAATACACAACGAGAAACTGGCGGTCTGTCCAAGAAACGGTGCTCTGCGCGGGGTGATGGGTGGCGTCGGGGTGAGGAGGGAGAGCTGAGGGAGATGAGCTCAGGCTGGAGCCGGCCTTGGCGACCAGATTACAGAGTCTGAGCTTTCCTCTCTATCTGAACTTTCCTCTTTATCTGACCTTGAGCCAGCAAATGTTTTGAACATGGGAGCCGCAGGCTCAGATGAGGGCTTTGAGCTCTGGTGGCCGGAGGGAGGAGGAGGTGGCAGAGGCAGAGGCTGAAATCCGAGACACAGTGGTCCAGGGAAGAAACAGCAAGGGCTCCCACCTGGGCAGTGCGTGGAAGGGGCGAGAAGGATGAGCGACATCTCACTTGTGCCGCAGCAGGTGTGCTGGCTGCTTAGCCGTGGAGGTGAGGGAAGTTAACCAACTCCTGTATGCACGTTGGCAGAGTTATATTTTTGGTCTCTAAAACCCCTATCGATCTCAGTGTGAATGTAGGGGTGCCGGAACGAATTTCTGCCCCCTGGGAAAACGCTTTTGCAACAGTGGTGCTGCACTAGGATTTCGTTCGGCTGATGGGGTACGCAGGCTGGAGGACTTTGAGCAAGGGGGCTGGCAGTGGAGAATGAGAGGCAGGAACCAGAAAGGCCTGGAAGAGGGTCGTCGGGAGAAGGCCAGGGAACAGACGGAGGGCTGTCAGATGCCGTCAGGAGCACGGCATTGGCTAAAAACAGCCGAGACAGTTAAGGGGACATTTATGAAGATTTGCAGTGAGGTGCACGATGGAATGTCGCCTCCTTTCTCTCTCCCCTGCTACAGCGCCTTCTGTAAAAACTAAGTCATCGTGTGGTGCTTTTGGACTTAGGGTCTTGGTTTTCTTGGAAGGACAGGATACCACGACTACGACAGTCTTTTTGTTCTCTTCTGCTGTTTGTCACCTGGTAGAGGAACAAAAATGAATGAAAAGTTTAGCTACGCTCTGACATTTTTCTATCCTTTCCTCTGTTTAATGCATTCTATTCCTGCTGTCTACTCTTCCAATTTTCCTGTTTTGCTCTCTGCTTGTGCTCTGTGATGTGAATATCGGTCTGCGTCTCCCTACAGCCTAGCAGGATCGAAAATAAAGGTCACTTTCTGAGGGCGCCTTTGCTCTGCGGTGCGGTTCTCCCCGTCAGTGCTGACGTCACCCACCGCCTTCCCCGCGCCCGGTCTTCCGCGAAAAGGTTGTGTTTGTCCAGAAGGGGCTCTGAAATTGTTCAGTTCCCTACTCGCCTTTTATTTCCTTGTGAGGACTTATTCTGTCTTTCCTTATCACGCTTCCAGCTTAAAATACATCCCTCATTGCCTTTTTGCAACACTCAGAACTGAAAAAAAGAAAAAAATAACAGAAAGATGGCATTTATCTTGTCATCATCATAAGTATTATTGCTGTTGTCCCCAAGTCCTTATGAAGTGCCTCATTGTAACTGGTCGGCGGGAGGAGAAATGGACAAATGTAACTACTGTACAGAAACTTTCTCGGCACTGAAGAAGCTGGGAGTCAGACACCAAGAACAAGGGACAGTCCTGGGCAGTGGAAGTGACGGACCAAATGTCCTCATTTTACAACTGCCTTTGCCTTTGATCCCCCGTCTCTCACTAGCTGTGAGAGCTTAGGCAAGTCTTTTCATCTCTCTTGGCTTTGGGTGGGGATAAGAAGATCTTACCTAAATTCTGGGCAAGACTACGTGGTCTCCTAAGGGCCCTTCAGTGTTAAGATCTAAAATTCTAGGAACACTATTTGCTTGAAGCCTCCAGAAACAAAGTCACAATGTCAGAAGAATCCTCACTCTCCCGTGGAAGAGTTCGGAGATAAGAAGGCAATACCAAAATGAGATGGGAGGGAAGTCAGAACACAGGCCTTTAAACTGTACAACTCTGTGTGGGAAAGTCAGGATGGGGGCTTCACCTGCACACCTCTCCAGGTGGCCCCAGGACAGATGGCTCTTCTGTTCTTATACGAACCAGGACCGTGCTGGGCGTGTCACATACGTGGCCATTCAGTCTTGTGAGAACTCTTGTGGTTTGCTTGTTTCACTGATAAGTAAACCGAAACCCATGGAATGCAAGTAACTAGCTCAGGGTTATACAGTCAGTATTGGTGAAGGTGCCCTTCAAACCTAGCTGGTCTGACACCAGAACTCACACCCTGTCCCTGCACTGAACTCTCGCCTCTGTGTAGACACCAGGAATCTTATTTATGTGAGGAGGAATTTGGCAGTGAGGGCTCTGTTCTGGGGGCTCTGGGGTTTAGACTGTGAAAAAAGTAAAGGAGCAGTAAAGAATGTCGCCTCCTCGGCTCCCTGGAAGGCAGGGAACTCGCATCCATGTTTGGAGAGGGTGCCGGTGTGTGAGCTGTCATGGGACACCAGTCTTGTCACCAGCCAGGTTTTCTCAGGGTGTTGTTCGTCTTCTGAGATACCTGTCTGAAGTGTGTGTCCTACAGAGAAAAAGGTCTGTGTGATCCCCTGAAGGCTCGCCTGTCTGTGGTTAATGGACAGAGCACATTCCTCGGGGGTAGGACCAGCGCCCTAAGCCTGGGAGCCGGTGGTGAGGTAGTCACAGGCAGTGGCCTGGACAGGCAGCGACAGCCGGGAGCACAACAGCTGTGGGGGCAGAGCCCTGGGCAGCTGTGAGGGGGCTGGAAGCCCAGGGGAGGGCTGGGCCTGGAGACCCACAGAATGAGCTGGCAGGGAGCACAGGGCCTAGTGCCATGGTGATGTGTCATTTGTCCCCTAGGCTGTGAGGACCTGGGGAAATAACTGTGTACAAATTGCTCTTTCATGTATAAAACATCTTCCTCCAAACTGGGCTGTGTAAATGTACCGGTCTGTCGCTGTTGCTGTCTTGCCAAAAGGTGAATTCTAGTTTTCCTGCTGTAGCTAATATTGACAATGAGCTCCACGATCTTCTGAGAGGGGATGCTTTTGGGTGACCACAACCCCCAGATGGCTCTGCTGTGGTCACACGGGATGAGATGGCCACATCTCCCTCAGAGTGCATTGAGCCCTCCCTCTCTACAGTGATGGCAGGAGACCCAGGATTTCATACTAACCCTCCTCTGGCGCTCCCACCCCCATCCTGTTACATGTCTGGGGGCTCTTAATGCCTATTAGGGCCTTGGTCTGGAAAGGAGGGTGGGAGCCCAGTTTGGCTCAGTTCTACCTTGATGGCTGCAGAGCAATTGGCCTCACTATGCTGTATTTAAGGCTCCAAAGCTGGGTGACACTTTAGGCCTGTCTTACAGCTAGCAATGATAATGCAATGCTGCTTCCCACATGGCAGACCTCCGGATTGGGCTGCATACTTCCTACAGGTGTCACACTCAGTGGGGGGCTCCATCTGGACTAGGGTGGGCTCCAAGTCAAAGCGCAGTGTGCAGAAGGATGCAGGAATCCATTGTGACTGACTCGAGCTGTGGGGGGTCAGGTGCCACAGGCTGGGCTCAGAGAGGCTCAGGAATGCTGGGCCTGGTGAAGTCCCTTCAGCATCCAGGACGTGCAGCCCCAGGTATGCGGTCACTGTGCTGAGAGGCTGCTCCTGTAGAAAGCTGCTCTGTAGTGCAGGCCAGACGCTGGCTGACAGCCACGATAACCTGGGCATAGATTTTTTCCCCAGCAATTCTTGTCATAATTTTTATCTTAATAGTTTTAAATTATATAATGAATACTGGCACACATTTTATTTGTACACATTCAAACATGTGCAAATAAAGCAGAAATCCACATGGACTACCATTCCTGATTCCATCTCTCTGGTATCAGTTTGTGTTTTAGACTTCTAGACTTCTCCTCCCATGTCTTTTCTCTCTTTGTATGTATATAATCATACATAGTGTGGTTTTGTGTGTATATATTTTATATAATTGATATCATTCTGTATATATTTTTATGAAACAACTTTCTTCACTCAAGTTAACAGCTTTTTCCTTTTTTTTTTTTTTTTTTTGAGACAGAGTCTTGCTTTGTTGTCCAGGCTAGAGTGAGTGCCATGGCGTCAGCCTAGCTCACAGCAACCTCAAAATCCTGGGCTCAAGAGATCCTGCTGCCTCAGCCTCCCGAGTAGCTGGGACTACAGGCATGCGCCACCATGCCCGGCTGACTTTTTCTATATGTATTAGTTGGCCAATTAATTTCTTTCTATTTGTAGTAGAGACGGGGTCTCGCTCTTGCTCAGGCTGGTGTCGAACTCCTGACCTCGAGCAATCCGCCCGCCTCGGCCTCCTAGAGTGCTAGGATTACAGGCGTGAGCCACCACGCCCGGCAACTTACAGCTTTTTCTATATCAGTGCATATAGATTTAGCTCATTCTTTCAACTGTAGCAGGGTATTCCATAGTATAATACATCATATTTTATTTAATTAAAGAGACTGTGTCCATACTAATGCTGCTTTTTAAAAAAGTATTGGGGAATGACCCTCATTCTACACTGAAGTGAAATTCATAAATAATATTAATTTACCTAAAATGATTAAATATCAATATAATGTCCTAACTTAATGTAAGAGTACAAAGAAAATAAATTCATAATAAAATAATATGCAGTTTGATATATAATGGTTCACATATGATAGATAAATGGCACAGGTAACAGGTAACACAATGAAGTAGACAGATGCTCGCTGCTATGTGGAGATAAGCGAATGTGCCACATCCAAATGTGACAGATTTAGGTGTGTTTTCTTGCTGATTTAAATAATCTGGCACATTGCCTGGTGGGAACTGCCCCTGTGGTCCAATGCTCTTCCAGGGACATACTAACTGTGAGCTGCCATCATACTTGGACACGGGTGGAGTGAATGCCCACAGCCCTGATACCCACAACCACTACCGAGATAGCCTCACCCAGCTGCCACTGCTATCACCATGGGGAGACCCAGGCAGAGCAATCTCCCACAACACCCTTGCCCAGTCCCCCTACCCAAGCTTCCAAAAGTGCTCTGGGGAACAATCCACTGCTCTACATGAAGATCATCCAGCACTACCTTGGACTATGACAATCACAGGGGAAAGGGACAACACAGAGGAGTGTCACTGTAGGCTCTCAGGGCATCTGCCCCTCTTCTGCTGGGTGAGTCTTCTAGAGTAAGTCACAAAAGCACCATCTGGGACTTCTCCTTCTTCTCCCTAAGTAGGAGAGTTCCCAACAAAGGAGACCAGGTACACCACAAACCTATCTGCCCTGAGCTGAGAGAAGTTTCAGATAAGAAGAAACCAGCAAAATAACTCTGGCAACATGAAAAAACAAGCTAGTTTGACACCCCCAAAGGATCACAATAGGTCTATAGCAACTGACCCTAACCAAAAGGAAATTGTCAACATGGCTGAAATGAAATTGAAAATATGGATGGCAAATAAGATGAATGGGATTGAAGAGAAAGTTGAAAACCAACACAGAGAAGCCTCCAACCCCCCCAAAATCCAGGACACTAAGAAAAAAAAAGTGTTACTAAATAGCTAGACAACATAAGAAAGGATATAACAGGGATTAAAGAAATGCAAGATTCATTTAGGGAATTTCAAAATACATCAGACAGCTTCAATGGCAGGTTAAAACAAACAGAAGAAAGAATTTCAAAGCTTGAAGACAAAGATTTTGAACTAACACAGTTGGTAAAAGATGTAGAAAAAATAATAAAGAAGAATGAACAATTACTCAGAGAAATAGGAGACAATGTGAAGCAAGCCAATATGTGAAATATAGGTATCCCTGAGGGAGAAAATGAGGAAGCACAAAAGCATGGAAAACCTATTTGAGGGATTTATTGAGGAAAACTTCCCTGGTATCACCAGAGATTCAGATATCCAGATACAATATGGTCATTGAACAACAGGAAGATTCATAATAAATAGGCCAACTCCAAGACACATAGTCATCAACCTGGCCAAAGTCAAAATGAAGGAAAAAATTCTATAAGCCGCAAGATGTAAGCAAAAACTAATCTGTCAAGGAAAACCCACCAGGCTAACAGCAGACTTCTCAAAAGAGGTTTATAAGCCAGAAAGCATTTGGGCCCCATTTTTAGTCTTCTTAAAAAGAACAACTATCAGCCAAGAATTTTGTATCCTGCAAAACTAAGTTTCATAAATGATGGAGAAATAAAGACTTTCCAGACAAGCAAACAGAGGGAATTTGTCACTACTAGACCTGCCCTACAGAAAATACTCAAAAGTGCATGGAACACCACAACAGATACCCAGCAGTGTAAAAACACCCAAAAGTTGAAGCTCATAGTTCCCATAAAACAAGAGTACATGAGGGAAAACAAAACAACAATATATCATCCAACATGATAAAGAGAACAATATCCCACATACCAATACTAACACTGAGGTGAATGGTCTTAGTGCCCCATTTAAAAGCCAGACTTAGTCCCCAAAGGCAATCACAGCAGCAACAAAAATAAATAAATGGGACATGATCAAACTACAAAGCTTCTGCACAGCCAAAGAAATAGTCATGAAAGTAAACAGACAACCTACAGAATGGGAGAAAATTTTTGCATCCTATGCATCCGATAAGGGACTGATAACTAGAATATACTTAGAACTCACGAAAATTAGGAAGAAAAAATCAAATAACCCCATTAAAAAGTGGGCAAAGGACTTGAACAGAAATTTTTCTAAAGAAGACAGAAGAATGGCCAACAAACATATGAAGAAATGCTCAACATCTCTAATCATCAGGGAAATGCAAATCAAAACCACATTGAGATATCACTTAACCCCAGTGAGAATGGCCTTTATCAAAAAATCTCCAAACAATAAATGCTGGCGTGGTTGCGGAGAGAGAGGAACACTCCTACACTGCTGGTGGGACTGCAAACTAGTTCAACCTCTGTGGAAAGCAATATGGAGATACCTTAAAGCGATACAAGTGAATCTACCATTTGATCCAGCAATCCCATTGCTGGGCATCTACCCAAATGATCCAGTGACACTCTACAAAAAAGACACCTGCACTCGAATGTTTATAGCAGCACAATTCATAATTGCAAGGCTGTGGAAACAGCCCAAGTGCCCATCAATCAAAGAATGGATTAATAAAATGTGGTATATGTACACCATGGAGTACTATTCAGCTCTAAGAAACAATGGTGATATAGCACACCTTATATTTTCCTGGTTAGAGCTGGAACCCATACTACTAAGTGAAGTATCCCAAGAATGGAAAAACAAGCACCAGATATATTCTCCAGCAAACTGGTATTAACTGAGTAGCACCTAAGTGGACACATAGGTGCTACAGTAATAGGGTATTGGGCAGGTGGGAGGGGGGAGGGGGGCGGGTATATACATACATAGTGAGTGAAATGTGCACCATCTGGGGGATGGTCATGATGGAGACTCAGACTTTTGGGGGGAGGGGGGGAAATGGGCATTTATTGAAACCTTAAAATCTGTACCCCCATAATATGCCAAAATAAAAAAAAATAATTAAAAAAAAAATAAAATAAAAGCCAGACTTACTGAATAGATGAAGAAACCCAAATATATGCTGTCTCCAAGTATATGTTGAAACACACCTAATTTGCAAAGACTTGCAGACTCAAGGTAAGGGGATGGAAAGAAATATTCCATGCGAATAGAAACCAACATTAAGCAGGTGTAGCCATTCTCATGTCAGATGAAATAGACTTTAAATAAACAATGATTTAAAAAAAAAAAAGACAAAGACCAGGTGTGGTGGCTCACACCTGCAAACTTAGCACTATGGGAGGCTGAGGCCAGAGGATCACTCAAGGTCAGGAGTTCAAGACCAGCCTGAGCAAGAGTGATACCTCGTCTTTACTAAAAATAGAAAGAAATTAGCTGGACAACTAAAACTCTATAGAAAAAATTAGCCAGGCATCGTGGCACATGCCTGTAGTCCCATCTACTCGGGAGGCTGAGGCAGAAGAATTGCTTGAGCCTAGGAGTTTGAGGTTGCTGTGAGTTAGCTTGATGCCACAGCACTCTAGGCCAGGCAACAGAGCAAGACTCTGTCTAAAAGAAACAAACAAACTAACTCACTAACAAACAACCAGACAAAGATGGTCATTATATAATGGTAAAGGGAGCAATTCAACAAGAAGACATAACAATACTAAATATATATGTACCTAACATAGGAGCTCCCAGATTCATAAAGCAAATTTTACTAGATCTAAGCAAAGAAATAAATGGATACATGGTAGCATCATAATTGCTAGGGACTTCCACACCCCACTAACAGAACTGGACAGATCATTGAAGCAGAAAATCAATATAGAAACAATGGACTTAAATGAAACTCTAGGACAAATGTTGCTAACAGACATTTATAGAACATCTGACCCCAAATTTACTGAATACACATTATTCTCATCAGCACATGAGACAATTTCCAAGATTGATCATATATTAGGCCACAAAACAAGTCTCAAAAAATTTTTTAAAAATCAAAATCATACCACGTATTTTCTCAGACCACAGTGGAATCAGTTCCAAGAGCAACACTCAAATCTACACAAAGTCAGAGAAACTAGGCAAGAGAAAGAAATAAAGAGTATCCAAATCAGGAAAGAAGATGTCAAACTATTTGTTTGCTGACACTATGATTATGTATCTAGAAAACCCTAAAGATTCCACCAAAAGACTTCTGGAACTGATAAATAAATTCAGCAAAGTCTCAGATTATGAAATCATGGACAAATCAGTAGCGTTTCTATATACTAATAACAGTCAAGCTGAGAGTCAAATCAAGGACTCGATGCCATTTACAATAGCTACAAAGAAAATAAAGTACCTATGAAAGATCTCTACAAGGAGAACTACAAAACACTGATGAACAAATCATAGATGACACAAGCATCCCATATTCATGGATTAGTAGAAACAACATCATTAAAATGTTCATGCCGCCCAAAGTGATTTACAAAGTCAATGTAATCCTCATCAAAATACCAACGTGATATTTCACAGATCTAGAAAAAGTAATGTAGGCTTCATTTGGAACAAAAAAAAAAGCCCTAATAGCCAAAGAAATCTTAAGCAAAAAGAACAAATTTGGAGGCATCACATTACCTCACTTAAAGACTATAGTAACAAAAACAGCATGTTATTGGTATAAAATTAGAGACATAGACCAATAGGACAGAAGAGAGAACCAAGAAATAAAACCATCTACCTACAACCAAATGATCTTTAACAAAGCAGACAACATACACTGGGGAAAAGAAGACCTCTTCAATAAATAGTGCTGGGAAAACTGGATAGTCACATGCAGAAGAATGAAACAGGAACTATATCTCTTACCATATATAAAAATTAATTCAGATGGATGAATGATTTAAATTTAAGGCATGAAACCATAAAAATTCTAGAAGAAAACAGGAAAAACTCTTCTAGAAAATGGCCTAGGCAAAGAATTTGTGATTAAGACCCCAAAGGCAAACAGAATACATAATAACAAGAATACATAAATGGGATTTAATTAAATTAAAAAGCTCTGTACAGCATAGGAAATAATCAACAGAGTAAATAGATAACCTACAGAATGGGAGGAAAATACTCACAAACTATATATCTGATAAAGGGCTAACATCTAGAATCTACAAAGAACTCAAACAAATCATCAAGAAAACAAAGAATCCCATTAAAAAGTGGGCAAAAGACATGAACAGAAGTTTTTTAAAAGAAGATAGACAAATGGCCAACAAACATATGAAAAAATGTTCAACATCACTAATCATCAGAGAAATGCAAATTAAAAGCCTAGTGAGATACCAACTTACCCCTTGTTAGAATGGCCATTATTAAGAAGTGAAAAAATAATTAGCTGCTGGTATGGATGCCAAGAGAAAGGAACGCTTCTATACTGTTGGTGGGACTGCAAATTAGTACAGCCTCTATGGAAAACACTTTGGAGATTCTGCCAAGAAATAAATGTTAGACTTATCATTCAATCTGGCAATTCCACTACTGGGTATCTACCTAAGGAAAAGAAGTCCTTTTTATCAAAAATATATCTGCACTGGAGTGTTTACCACAGCACAATTCACAATTGCAAAGATGTGAAATCAACTTAAGCACCCATCAATTCATGAGTGGATAAAGAAAATGTGATATATATATATATATATATATATATATATATATATATATATATATATAAATACACACACACACACACACACACACACACACACACCATGGAGTACTATTCAGTTATAAAAAGGAATTAAATAATGTCTTTTGCAGCACTTTGAATAGAACTGGAGACCATTATCCTAAGTGAAGTATCTCAGGCATGGAAAAACAAACACTGTATATACTCACTAATAACTGGGATCTAAATAATGGGCACACAGAGATGTAAAGGACATTGAAAACCAAGAAGAGGGGAGGGTGAAAGGGGGGTAAGTGGTAAAAACTTACTAACTATTGGGCATAGTGAACACTATTCTGGTGACAGGCACACTAAAAACCCAACTTAAACATTATACAAGGTATCCATGTAACAAAAATATTCGTACCCTCTTAATGTTTTCAAATAAAAAAAAACCCAAAATACAAAACAGATAAACAAATAACATGGGTGATTTTGCCATCAATTTTATGATATTTCTGAGATGATGAACAACTCATGATAAAGACTTGCACTAAGCAAAGTTCCAACAATGTCTCTCAATTTGTTTGATGGTTCCAGTCTTAGAAACATCATCATATATTAAAATTGTGCAAAAATTACTTTATGTTAATATATAGTGTAGTTAAATTCTGGGCTCAGATGTTTTTCACACACACGAATGTCTGGCAAGACACCCAAAGTCCTTACTGGATGGGGGAAATTCTTCATTGCGTGAGATACACTCTAGTCCCAAACAATAAATGCCAATAGTGACTCCAAAGATGGTGGTAATTAAAATGGCCCACATAAATTTCCTAAATACTTTTTAGGGAGGTGGATTTGTCCTCATTAAGAACCGATGAATTAATGATGACGTTTATGCATTTCCCCCATCCCCTAGATTGTTGCTATTAGAAATGAAGCAGCAAGGAGTACCTTATGTCTGCCTTGTTGTGCGCATGTTAGAACGATTCCTTGGGGAAAGATAAATCCTCGTGTTGTTTTAACGTAGGGGCCCTCACACTTAGGTGGGGGCATGAAGTGTGCCTCCTCCAGAGGATGGCTCTGTTTCACCTTCTGTTTCTCTTCTCTAGAAGCCTTCCAGACCAGGAGCAGAGCAGGTTCTTGTTCACTGGAAAAACCCAGAGCCATGGCCTCCCTTCTGTCTCTGGGGATCTGGCCCTCCCTTGGGGAAGGCCACGCTTACCCACTCTTCTCAGGGGAGTGGCTCACTCATGATTTCAAAGAGCTCACCCTGCTCTTCCAAGGAGACCCTACTCAGCTGTAACTTAACCTACAGTTTTCATTGAGAGGTTTAATCACCGGCAGGACAATCCTTTTGTGGGGATGCCACAACTTAGACAAGTATCAGGTTCAGAATAGGAGCAAAATAAGCAGAAGCCATAATTACTAGTTATCTTGATTGGGGTGGTATCTTAATTGTGCCTATTTAAAATTGTCAATAGCTTGAAGGCATTTTTTGGAGTGGTGGTAAAGTTGGACTTTGTTCCAGGGAGACTGATGAAAAGCAAAGAGGTAAGTACTTAGACAATGACTGGGAAAGAGGGAGAAGAGTCAGAGTCCTGAAATCTCAGGTTGGCAGGGAACCTGGAAGATATTTACCTCAAGGTCTTTGACACTCCACCAGTGAGGATCCCTTTAGGAAGACACAGATGAAGCAGGAGGCCACTGGATGTTCTGAAAGAAAGAAGCATGATTCCAAAATGCTAAAAAGATGCTGTTACACGATTTAAGTATAAAATTGTGAGCAAGAAATATAAAGGACATTTAAAAAATGACTTTGGAGTAGGAATGTTGTGGGGAAATTTCAGAAGAGGAAAACAGTAGACACATACCTTATGGGGCCTGCATTTTCTTTCTTTTGCTTTGCATCTGTTATCTTTCCTGTGTTGTGCCTGTTTTATTTAATAATAAATATATAGGGCTTAACAATGTACATACATATCTTTATATGTATTGCCTCACCAAATATACCCAACCTTGCCAGGAATTTATGATTACATTTGTACACAGCAAGGTTGAAAAAGAGGGAGAGACTTATCCTAGGGTACATGTTGAGAAAGTGACAAAAATAAAACTCAAGCCCAACTCTTCTAAATTATATGCATTTTAGAAGAAACCAATGCTAAATTAACCTAAACTCGTTGAACACTGTGATAAGCATTTTATTTTTGTAGCTATCTTCGGAATGTCAGGCTATTTTCTGATTCTTTCTAATGTTTGCTTGCTTGGGCGTATTTACCCATTGCCACCTGGTGGTAAATAAGAAATATTATGGGGAAGAGGAAAAACAGGGAGGTGAGAAAACACTTGTTAGTCACACAAAACAGCAGTTTTGGTTCAGAAATTTGAGGTTTAATCACCGAGAAATGGCAAGGAGACAAAACTGGTTTCTTTTGGCGCCACCAGGCCATGGGAAATACTGTGGGGTGGTGGCATGGTATCATGATGTCCCATTCAGAGCAAAGGTAGAGGTGCAGCAGTGTCACTAAATTTTTCTGAGAAAACAAAACAAAACAAAACAAAAAACAGAGGCATAGACAGTGAATCTAATAATAAAGAACAAAATCTGGAGCGCATATGGCATGCTTAAATAAGATTAAATAAAAATATGATGGATGCAAATGTGTTCAGCACAAGACCAGCTACAAGGTTTTCAATTAATGTTAGTTTAATTTGAGATTGTATTTCTTTTCTAGAGCTACTTAATACCACGTGACTTTAAGAAAACATGTTTTCTGCTCTTACTTTTGCTACCGTTGTCTGAGGAAGGAAAAGTGGACTCATCCACCAACCTACCTACCTACCTGCCTGCGAGCCGCTGCCCACTTCCTGTTGGTTCCACACTCTGCTTCCCTAGGATTCCCGCGGCCACTCTGAAATCCCTCCCTACGTTCACCCAGTTGGAAACTCTACCACGTTATCCACACTGAAGTTCCTCTATGTCCTTCATTGTTGCAGATGAATAAAAGGGTAGCAATCTTCTGTGGAGATTGTCGAGAGCTGGGATGCAAAAACTTGTTCTCCATTGAGTTTAAGTGGAAATATGTGAGTTTTCCCATCATTTGGGGAAGATGGCAGAAGGCTGTTCATTTGCCTCTTTAATTTATCCCCCACCCTGTGCCCAGCGCTGTCCTACCGCTAAGAGTGACATGTGGGTCACCGCACTCTGGTCTTGCCCTAAGGAGTATTTCGTAATCTGCCACTTTCAATATTTCCCTCACCCCTTGTGGCTCCAGGAAGGGCTGGAATGATGAGTGGGGGATGGGGGATGTTTGAGGATGGGAGGGGGAGTGGAGAGAAAAAAATCAGGAAAAAACTCCATCATTTGGAAAATGGAAATCTTAGATTATATTTTTTTAGCAAGATGATTAAGCCATTTTAGAAACATGACTCATATTGACTTCTGCCCTTTCTTCCTCCAAAGGATTATGAAAAACACATACTTGGAAGATTTTAATAAAATTATGAGTAATATTAGATCACTATAATTCCTGTTTATGGGGGACAGCAGCCCAAAATTTAATTGCAATAGGAAAATGAATCCTTGCTTCTAGGAGCCACTACCATTTATGAAAACCAAAGAAGCAGAATTTGGCTATTTTTGCTTGTATTTTGCTTTTCTTTTTGGCTTTTATCATTTTTTTCTTAAGATTTTACTGAAGTGGTATATGTGTCTAATTTAAGGAGCCAGATATTTCTACCAGGTTTATCTTGAAAAGCAGAGGTTCTTGCTCCCATCATTTTCCAATTCCTCTTTCCCAAGTCAGCTACTTTCACCTCTGGCAGCTGGGGAGGGTGTGTGTGTGTGTGTGTGTGTGTGTGTGTGTGTGTGTGTGTGTGTTCATATCTTTGTCTCTAAATTACATGTTTGTTTTGCTATAATACTTTTGACTTTGATGTCTCAGGTACACTTTGCACTATCGAACATGAACCCTAAGTTCTTCCTCAATCCTCATCCCCTTGGCAAATCCTCTCTATCACCCACTTTTCAAAGTAGTTTAATTGTAATGTTGTTTAAATCAACATTCAATGGTTGAAATGTTATGACAATGTAGATACTATTCATGGTAAAACCATGCAATAAACTGCAATTAATCCAGAATCCCCCCAAATAATAATAATAATAATACCTGCCTAAGACCCAGACCAAAAGAAAAAACACCCCCAAACCCAAAAAACTGCAATTACTTTTTCTTTCCTGTAGAAATTTTTATTTCCTGTCGGCTCAACAATGGCTTGCTTTGTTGTGTTTGATTTTTGACCTTCATCAGGTATTCTAAAATTTTGTTTGCCTGAGAAAGTCTCTCCTGGAGCCTCTTGTCCTGCTCCAGTCTGTGCTTGTCCTCGTGCTTGATGTGCCTCCCTCCATCCTGAGATCTTCCTCCACAGTCACCATGGTGGCCTCCTCTGCTTCTCCCTCCTCTTAGAGCTCACACTGCCTGCACCTGTGTCTTCCTTTATTCCGGTGTACTCTCTAGCTTTGGAGGGCCATATTCTCCAGTAGCTCCCTGTTATTTTGAAGCTTTTCTTGCCTGAGAAGTCTTTAACTTACCCTTGCACTTGAGTATCCAGATAGAGAATTCTAGGTTAGAGATAATTTTCTTTCAGTATATTGAAGGCATTGCTCCATTGCCTTCTAGCTTCCAAAATTACTTTCAAAAAGTCTAAAATCACTCTAATTCCTAATGTTTTGAATTTGGTGTCTTCCCCTCTCCTCTTTTTCCTCTATAAAAGCTTGTAGGATCTCCTCTTTATGCTCATTATTCTAAAATTTTATGATACAGGCCAGATACTTGTTGAGCCTTTTAATATGAAAATTCATGTCCTTTAGTTCTGGGAATTTTTCTTTAATTATTTTGTTGATGGTTTTCTGCACTCCATTTATTACATCTCTCATTCTAGAACTCCTAGTGGATGTTGAATCTCCTGGACTGGCATCCTCTTTTGTTTTTCACCTAAAGTGTTATTATTATTATTATTATTTTTTGCCTCCATTTTCTGAGATATTTCATAGATTTTATCTTCTGGCTTTTCTATTGAGTTTTTAATTTTAGGTATCATTTTTTTAGTTCTCAAGAGCTCTCCTTTTAAAGATTTTTGAGTGTACCTTTTTAACAGCATCTTGTTATTTTATATGGTTTTATTACTTTCTCTTAACTCTGAGAATATTGATATTTTTGGGGGAAAGCTTTCTTCTCCTTGCATTGTTTTGTGTATAGTAGCTGTTGTATATTGGTCTTATCATCCATGTTAGATTGTATTTTCAGATGTCCCAAGAGCCTTATCGTCTGCTCCTATTAAGTAAAAGGTGGAAAAGCTGATTGGAAACTCTGAAATTACGAATGGGACTTGTTAACCATGGGCCTCACTGTAGGGTGATTGGCAGGGCCAATTATTTGAAGAACCCCTGATATCACTGTTTTTAGATCTTCCTTTTAGAATGAATGCTCAGATTCTTGGAAAAGACCATATTCATCTCCTGCATGGAAGACGAAGGCCTGGGTGCTAAAGTTCTAAAAGCCACGTGAGAGAAAAGCATTTGTTCTTCTAATTTCCTGTTTTCAGTACAGTACCCTTGCCTCAACTGTGTTTGATATACATCCAGCTCAAAGATCCTGTTTTATCCTTTCCAGAGACTATACTTCAGTTGTTTCCTAGGGTGGAGGGATTGGTAGTTGACCAGTTATAGGAAAGGGGAAGGTGACCTGGGAATCTGAATCTAAAACTGACTTTTAATCAAACCCTTTTCTCCAGAGACTGGAGAATCTGATATACCTAGTACACCTAGTGTTTAGATTACTATTTCATAATTGAAGGACTCTTCAAAATGACTAAAAGCATTACCCTGCTTGTGGCCTCTGTTGGAGGCAGACTATGAATGGGACATGGAACCTCTATAAGACATATCTAGCAAATTGCTGAAAGCTGGATGAACAAGTGTTTGGGGGAAAGGGTCTCTTTCAGCCTTCGTTTAGAAGAGCATTAAAACAGGAGAAAACATTCACTTTGTAGAGCTGTCAGCTGTAGAAAAGAAAAAGTTGCAGGGAAGACTGGTTCTGGCAAAGGGCACGCTTTGGTGACTGTGCAAGGAACATGAAGGCTGCCCATGAAGACACAATGCCTACCTGGTTTCATGTGGCTACAACAGGGTGTGTGTACCATGGCCCCAACTTGCTTCTTGATGACATCATGAAGCTGGGCTCTTGCCAGAGGATTTCAAGAAAAGCCAAAATGTTGTGAAATATGCAGAAGCCACTCATCGCTGCTGTCTTCAAGAAGGAGCCAGAGGAAAACATGCAAAGAATTGAATCAAGACACTGAAGCTGTGTTGCAAAACAGTTGATCAGATTGGATTATCTACTCTTTGATAATCTTTGAAGAGTTTACTAAAAACAAAGCAGCTCTTTAAGCAAATGCTATATTTGAGTATTTGAGAGTCAGCTGAATTTCTCTCCCTCTGATTTTTTTTTTTTTGAGGTCTCCACTATACATGTTTGCCATTGTTTTTTTTTCTCCTTAATCTTTCACACATAGACCTCTCTGCAGAATCTTGAATGAGACTATACAGAGTGAACATCTGTGATATATCTTGGTGGAGGATGCTGACTGCAGGATCTTAGGCACCTGCAGACGAGGTTCCCATCCCTGTTGTTCCACACACGCACCTCTGCTTTCTTCTACCCTCCTCCTGTCTCTCCCCTTTCTCCTTCTGTATGTTCATAGGCATTCTTTCCTTTCATAGCCCACCTCTGTTGGACCTTTCCTCAAGGCCCCCCGAGCCTGGGTTGGCTGATCTGAACCAATGTCACTTTGCGTGGGCTGTAGTTGGAGGCAAATGGTAGCATGTGGAATCACTTTATAAATGGCAAGGTGTTCTAACAGGTCATAAGTACTGTTACAGGACAGGGCTCACCCTACGTAAAGCAGTCCCTTCCTGGGGCCAGCTGTGTCCCGAGCGCCTCTTGTCACACCACCAGCGCTTGCTTGTCCCACCTCCTGTGGCGATGTCCTTTCTGGATCAGTTTTCCTTCTCTGTCTTTTTCTCTTTCTTCTCATGACTCATCTACTCTGTCATTCCTCAGATCCTTCTTAAGAAATGATTAATTTGGCTTTGTGAAACACACTGGCGCTAAGGTGTTAACGGCTGACAGATTTGATGTTAACACATCAGAAAAATTCACGTTTTAACTGGAGATGCCGTGAACTCCAGTATGGAGGATGGCAGTGTGATTTTACACAGCGTGAGAGGTTAGTGGTCAGGGAGATTTTTCTTGATGATTTCAAGCTTTGTGTATGTGTGGATGATTTTCTATTCCACCCTTTCAGGAGGTGGGTCTTAATACAGTATATAGAGGCTACTGAATAAAATATTAACCTGGGGCATGAAGAGTCGGGGAAGGTTTGTGGTTCAGGGATAGTAATATGGGTACCAGCAGCTTTTGAGAAAAAGTTAGGAAAGAAATAGTAGTATTAAGAAATATGTGCAAAATATGAGTATTTTCAATCACCCTGGAGCCTCTACTCTGTTAACATTTCCCTGCAGATGCTCTGATAAAAAATAGGCAAATGCAGGTCATGCAAATAGAGACAGGGTGTCATTGAGCTGGGAGCAATTTGCAAGCCAAGGGAGATCTCAGAAATCATCTTTTCAAATCTTGCGGCATTGGGGTGTTTATTGGTTGCTGGGCTTTTGCACAGATCCAGGGAAAGGGGGGGTCTGGGTCTCTGGTCTCAACTGGGTGTTTTTTCCTCCAGCCTTCCGGAGTAGGAGCTGAATCTTAGTGGAAGCTTCCTTGAGAAGATGCCCTCCTCATTGACAATGGTCTTCCTGTTCATCTTTTGCCTGGAGTCATTGGCTGCAATGCTGCAGAATGGCTTCATGGTCACTGTGCTGGGCAGGCAGTGGGTGCGGCGCCAGGCACTGTCCACAGGCGACACGATTGTGGCCTGCATAGCCACCACCCGGTTCTGTGTGCACGGGGTAGCCATGCTGAACGGCCTCCTGAGCTCCTTTGATTTTTGTTTCTTGTTGCTTAACATCTTCTGGGACTTCCTCAATGTCTTCAGTTTCTGGCTTACAGCCTGGCTTGCTGTCTTCTACTGTGTCAAGATCTCATCCTTCTCCCACCCCACCTTCTTCTGGCTGAAGTGGAGGATTTCTCGGGCAGTGCACAGGCTGATGCTGGGCTCCCTGATCATCTGCAGCCTCACGGCCATCTCCTCGGTGTTTGGAAATCTAATGGTGATTCAGATGATTGCCTCCCTAAATGCCTGTGAGAACAGAACTCTAGCTTACAAAATAGAAGCCTTCCAGAGGCACTATTTTCTCCTCCATGAAGGATTTACACTGTCGATCCCGTTCCTCCTGTTCCTGGTGTCCACCGTCTTGCTCATGGTCTCCCTGTGCCGGCACATGGCGCGCATGAGGGACCGCAGGCCCGGCCTCCGTGACCCCAGCTCCCAGGCTCACACCACGGCTCTGAAGTCACTTGTCTTCTTCCTTATCTTCTATACCTCATATTTCCTGTCCCTGTACATTTCTACTATGAATCTCAAACTTCTCTGGGGTCACTGGCGCATGGCCTGGGAGGTGTTCATCTACTCCGGCATCTGTCTGCACTCCACCATCCTGGTGCTCAGCAGCCCCAAGCTGAGAAGGGCCCTGGAGACCAGGCTTCCGGCCCCGGTGCTGCGGGCTCGCAAGGCTTTGGAGGACCCTGGACGAAGGGTGGTTCCACTCTCCGGTTATCAGTATTGACAACCTGTCCCGGGGATGAAGACTCCCATGAGTGGCAAGAACGCAAAAGGTTTCAGGGAGTGCCTTTCTCTTTTCATTTTCTGCGTTCTTTCCACTAATTCTTTTTCCATCCCTCTGTGTTCCTACTGTCCTCTCTGCTGCTGCTAGTCTCTAGTCTGAGTCCCACATCACCCCGGCCGTAGCTGCTGGACTCATTTCTTCACTGGCCCCTCTGGCTCTCTATGCAACAAGCCTAACCCTGTTCTCCAAGCTTCCTTCTGGTCTGTATTCCCTTCACGGAGACCCATAACTGCCGTCAGCTGTCTTTGTGGGCAAGCTAAAGTTCGTCTGTTGACAGTGGCATGGCTTGCCCAGCACCTTCCACCTGTGACACCACCTCTCCTCCTGTTCCTCGCTCTGCTCCCGGCTCAGTCTCCATGGCAGCCCAGCAGAGCTTCTTCCCGTCTTCCCAGACGTCCTTCCCTTCTGCCTTGCTTCTCCGTCCCACCTGCAGCTTCCTCCTTCCTTTCTCTGCCTATCTTTGTCATTCTTTTGTGCCCTACTTAAGACTGATCCCACTCATGGAGCTTTTCCAGCTTGATTCCATGGAAGGGCGAGGGCATACTTGAGTTTCATGCCACCACAGGTCTCACGACTTCACGTGTTTGCTATGTGTTGCAGTAAAAGGAACTGTCTGATGTGGAAATGCTTTTAGGTTTTGGCCAACAGAAGGTAGATGGAAAATGAAGAAAATTCTCTACAAGTCTTAATTTTGATCTTCCTCTTCCTATTCACGCACCCAGGAATTTGGATCCTGGTTGCTGCTGCCTAGGATGACAATATCCAAACTGTTTGCATCTCAGGACTTGTGCAAGGTGACCTGCTAGATGTGGGAAGAAAAATGTGGCAACTTCAATTTCCATTTATTTTTATCTCCTCCTTTTATTACTGCTTTTGGTGTATTTTATGATGTACATAATGTATTAATAAAGTATACATGCATATAATTAAAAATCAATTTGCATGTGGTAGTGTCTTAGTTAGCTCAGGTTGTTATAACAGAACACTGTAGACTGGGTGACTTAAACAACAGACATTTATTTCTCACAGTTCTGGAGCCTGAAACTGAGGGTGCCAGTATGGCTGGGTTCTGGTGAGAATCCTCTTCCAGGTTGTAGACAGACACCTTCTTGCTGAGCCCTCACATGGTGAAGACAGATCATCTGTCTTGTGTTCCTTCTTATAAGGGCACTAATCCCATTCATGAGGGCTCCACCATCATGAACTAATGACCTGCCCCAAACCGCATCTCTAAATACAATCACACTGGGGATTAGGATTTTAAAATTTTGGGAGGATGCAGACATTCAGTCCATAGCAGGTAGGATGCATGGTCATATTTTTTTTTCTCCTGAAAAAGTTTACTGGTGACCATTAGACTAGAAGAGATTGAGGAAAACACCAGACATGGTTAAGGGAAATTCATATATTTGAACTAGTCAAAACAGGAGTAATGAATAAAAGGACAGAACAGAGGTTACAAGGAATTCTCAAATAAAGAATTGCATTTATGGTAAATTGGCCAACTATCCTGGGAAGCTGAAGCCCCTAAACATTATGTTACAATGGTAGCAGGAGGCCAAACTGGGGCAAGAGAAGAGAAGGGGACAGAGATGAGGAGTTTTCTCTTGGAAGATGATGATTGAGGCTTTAAAAGAGAGTCTCAAATTGCTGGTGAAGAATACAGGGGATTTTCCCAGAGAATAGAGAAAGGGTGAGGCAGGATAGAGGAAGCCCTAGGAAGCTAAAACCATGGTCAGACTTTCAATTAATTTATAGACCCCTTAAAGTCTAACTGCGAATTATCGCACCTAGGGAATACATATTAGCCTCAGCCTTATCATCAATCACAAAGAGTAGGGGGTTTTTTGCAACCACATGAGTGAGCTAATGACTCCCTACAGGGATGGCAATAATAAACTATGAGGACTGGGCCTTGAGACTCAAGCCACAAGAGGGTTGGGTGGAGGCAGCGAAGGCAAGAACACCAAGGTTGTCTGTCTTCTATGTCCCTACTCCTCAACCATGGACATCTGGAAGACTGCTTTTCCCTCGGGCTGAGCTCCAGAACTTTACTGAAGGTCTTTGGGTGGGTAGGGCATGGTGATACAACTCACATTTTGCCACATTTTCACAGACTTTCGAGTTATCTCAGATCTAGTGGGCTTAGCTCAGGAGCTCCTAATTGGTTGATGTTCTCAAGCTCCTTTCCTAAACTCTAGCTCATAAGAACTCCAAAACACTTGGTGGTTCCATCTTGACTAAAGATACAATCCTATATTTCACCTTGACTTTCAAAGCTTTCTATGGTCTCTCTCCAGCCTAAATTTTCAGCCAAATATGCCACCATTCCATGTGAATTCTCTGCTGTAGCCAAACTTATCTAATCATTCTGGACATAATCACATTTCCTCCTCCTTTACTGATGCCATGTCTTCTTCCTTCCAACATACAAGACGGCATCTTTGTTTTGCTATGGTGATGGGGCCATTACTGCTGCTGCTGCTGCTGAACTATTCTGAACATTCTTGGGATGGGAGTAAGATGATACATAACATTTAGAACCACAGCCTGGGAGTCACTCCTTTTTTAACCCTCTGAGAGAGAGAGTACCAAGTTGAGGGTTCTCCATATAGAGAATCTACTCATAATTCCTCTCCTACCACCTTCATGATTACATTTATAAAGACTAGCTATGAACATTTAAAAAATTCTCAGATTTGGCTTCTACTCAAGAAGATAAATCTGAATATGAGAAAGCAAAATGCAACAAACAAAAAGAACAAACAACAAAAGAATCACCATAAGACACATTGCATATTCAAACACAAATGATTATTTACCCTTTTGAAATAACTTAATCGCATGTAGTATATGCCCTGTAGATGTTAGTGGTTTATGATAAGTGTTTGAAAGCACTTTGAGGGTGGATATTTAGTTCATTGCTGTAGCTGTAGTGCCTTTCATTGGATTATTATGACATATAAGATATGCTTAATAAATTATTGTTAAATGAATTGAAGGTAAAATGCACATCTTTCTCATCTTATGAGCCATTGAAAGTGTAGGAGGTGGAGGGAAAAGATATGAATTTCCCATCTATCGGGGGGTTTGCGGCTGGCCAAACTCCAGAGCTATGACTCCAAAGTTTGCCCCCTTTCTCCAAGTTCCTGGAGGAAACAGCCAAATGTCAGCCAGAGGAATAGGGACAAGGAAGATAGATGTTGGGAACACTATCCCCTGGAAATTTACATCTTCACAGAAAGGTGGAGTGAATGAGTTACCTTAGTTCACCTCCTTTCCTTTACGCAGGAGCATGGTGTTCACTATAATTGGCCTTTGTGTTGGAAAAAGAATTCCACCGGGAGGTGGACTGGGAATTGGGAAAAGACAATGAGTTTTGTGAATCCTATTCTCTCTTTGTGGGGGTCCTATGCATGGAACTGGCAGGTTATGGTGCTGGCCAGGAGATGGGTGTACTATTAAAAACTCGCTCTCTCATGCTACCTGATCCTGAGCCTTCAGCATTGCTTTTAGCAATGACCCAGAACAATTTCTGCTCACCTAGCTCCCTGTGACACATTAACCTACTTACATGTCCTTGGGTGTTGATTGCCATTTTTATTTATTTTTATCCTTTGAAGCTTATTCCTAAAGAGAATGTAGTGTTTGCTTACCCCTCCCTTCTCTGGTTAATGTCGATGGGCCAACATTTAATGTCCTGGACTTCCATTGCATCCCTGGTGCTCTCCTGAATTCTCCATGGACTGCGTGTCACTCCACAGGATGGATGGAATGGAAGATAGTCATTCTAAGAGGTCATTATCATCATCATAATTACTTCTTATGCATACGCAGAGATTTATAGTTTCCAAAGTGCTTTCGTATATTTGTGGTCATAATTATTTATCATTCATATTTTTTATGGATGAAGAAAGAGGGGTTCAGAGCAGTTATGTGACTACCTGAGGATTCATAGTGATTGTGACAAGACTTAAAATCTGGTCTTCTAACTCCAGCTAAGGGTGAAGAAGATGGGGGTGTAGGATATATTGTTAACCATGGCAAGAGCTTTGGTCCTAGAATCAGTTTGGGTCTTGGTCTTCCCTCTGTATAAATGTGACTTCAGGTGGGAGTTTTAATCTATAACTTGGGGACTCATTCCGTTTTCTGTAAAATTATCTTTAATGTCTTCTTTCAGCCTAAAAATCAAGATTCTAAAATAATCCTGTGAATTAGAATAGGTGATACTTTTACACATTTTACTGATGGACAAAATGAAGCAGGGAGGGGCTTCAACTACATACCCTATAACTCACAGTTGGGGGAGCTTGGACTAAAGCCATCTTAACTCTTAGTCCAGGGCTCTTTCTGCCATATCCCACTGGTTGTATAGCTATCCTGGTGGGGGTTCCTTTGTGAAATGCCATTTTAAAAGTCACTACTTATCAGGCCTGGTATGGTGGCTCACGCCTGTAATCCTAGCACTCTGGGAAGCTGAAGCGGGCAGATGGCTTGGGTGGATCTCTCAAGGTCAGGAGTTCGAAACCAGCCTGAGCAAGAGCAAGACCCTGTCTCTACCAAAAAAAAAAAAAAAAAAAAATAGAAAGACATTAGCTAGACAACTAAAAATATATAGAAAAAAAAATTAGCTGGGCATGGTGGTGCATGCCTGTAGTCCCAGCTATTCGGGAGGCTGAGGCAGAAGGATTGGTTAGGCCCAGGAGTTTGAGGTTGCTATGAGCTAGGATGACGCCATGGCACTCTAGCCTGGGCAACAGAGTGAGACTCTGTCTCAAAAAAAAGTCAATACTTATCAAATAATTTTTTTATATTTTGAAAATTTTTGCCTGCCTGATTACATATAATTGTGTCCTCTGTTCCATTTTGTGATGATTGTGACCATCATAAGACTTGATGTAACCTCTCTCTGTAGAGATTTTGCTCAGTTTTCCTTCTGTCAAAGGGGTACGTCATAGCACCTGCTTCATAGGGCTGTTGTGAGAACTCAGTACTGTGGAGAGCACTCAGAACAATGCCTGGGACATAACAGTCACCCCAGCCGTGGATGTGAGCTCTGACCCTCAGTTGGGAGTGTGGCCTGTGGATATTGTCACTGAGCTACCAGCAGGTGTGTGCTCATGTCTCAGGTGTCAGCTTAGAGAAGTATAACCTCCTGTGTAAGGGACACTAAATGCCGGAGCCTGATATGTTATTCACGCCAGTGTTGACATGGGCAGAAAAAAGGCCGAAGAGCAAGCAAATTTATGGGCAGACGTGAGGACTTTGGAAACTGAGCCTTGACGATATTTGCATCTATTCTGAGCAGAAGGAACATTTTCACCCTTGACAGATAGTGCGTGTCCTCTACTCTGGCCTAGACTCTCCACTGGAGCAGCTGAAAGGACAAACACATACAGGACCTTCCAGAACAATCCAACAGAAATAGTCCTTGAAGCCTCAGGATCCAACTTGTCCATGGGAGAGATGAATGATGATCACATGGACCTAGGACCTCCCCGGATGACTGATAAGGGAGCCGTGGTCTTGGCCATCATTGCATTACTTTTGTGCCTGGTGTCAATGTTGGGCAATGGCTTCGTAACTGCAATGCTGGGCAAAGAGTGGTTGCTACGGAGAACACTGTTGCCTTGTGACAAGTTATTGGTCAGTCTGACGGCCACTCGCTTCTGTCTGCAGTGGGTGGTGCTGTGTAAGAGTAGTTACCTTTTACTGCATCCAGTGGTCTTCCCATACATCCCTGTAATGATGTTTCTAGCCTTCCTGTGGGACTACTTGAACGCTGCCACCTTATGGCTCTCCACCTGGCTCAGTGTCTTCTACTGTGTGAAAATTGCAACCTTCACCCACCCCATCTTCCTCTGGCTAAAGCGCAAGTTGTCCGGGTGGGTACTATGGATGCTGCTCAGTTCTGTGGTGTTCTCCAGCTTGAGCACCATCCTATTTTTCATAGGCAACCAGAGAATATATCAGAGCTATTTAAGGAGCAGTCTGCCACCATGGAATGTCACCGGAAATAGCATAAGGAGGTCATATGAGAAATTCTACCTCTTTCCCCTGAAAATGGCTACTTGGACAATCCCTACTGTTTTCTTTCTCATCTGCATGACTTTGCTCATCACATCTTTGGGAAGACACATGAAGAATTCCCTCTTGACCATCTCGGAATTTCGAGATCCCAGTGCCCAGGCACACATCAAGGCTCTGCTGGCTCTCATCTCTTTTGCCATCCTCTTTTTCTCCTATTTCCTGTCCTTGGTGCTCAATGCCACACGTGTTCTTCCATCTCAGGCTTTTAGATTCTGGGTGTGTCAGGTAATGATTTACCTGTGTGCAGCAGTCCACCCCATCATTCTGATCTTCAGCAACTCCAGGCTGAGAGCTGTGCTGGGGAGGTACTGTTCCTCAAGGTGTGGGGCATCTTGCATCACAACCGATGGGAAACCTCAAAGAGACTCCATTGCAGAAGGCATGGATACAAAGGAACATAGCTTCTCTCATTGCCACATTTAATGTTTTCTCCCTCTTTGCTATAGTTAATGATTAGAAGAATAATGTCAATGAAATAGGATTCAAGGTGAGAGCAAAGGTGCTGAACTATGGTCACTTTATATACTCAGCAAGAGTGTAGCCGATATGGCCATGTTCCCTGTGGGACTTGATATGGTAGAAGAATCAGGAAACTTACTTTTCCTATGATAGATCTCTTGGCATTTAAAATGATTCTTCTGTGAACTGGATGCAAGGACCTTGACATGTCATGTGATATTTTATCTGTTGAATCAGACTGGAGAAGATTTTTGGAACCACAGTTTTCCTCTGGCTTCAACCTGTGAACCACCTTTCCCTTTTCATCACTTCATAGTTTTCCAGCCAGTTGCTACTGTGAAGATTCTCTTTCCTTCCATGGAAGAGTTCCCAGTGTCTGAATTCTCCACACAGACCATGGTGTGATTGGTGCATGCGTGTGGCAGTGTGTGTTGTCTGGAATGTGCACATTCTAAGACAACCTTCGGAGATCCCTCTAAGTGCTTGGGGTCTGTGATTTATATGTGGTTCATGTTCTCTGTGATAGCCTGATCTATTCTGTAATTGTTAAGGTCCATGGGTCCAGGTATACTTTCTTTTGTGTTAATATTGGGACCTACTCAAGTTATTGACATGGAGAAGTTCATTTACATCTGTCTGAGACTTTTGGTGAGGAATACGTGGCCTGCCTTTATGATTTTGCCAGCTTTTCTCAAACTTTACTTAAGCCCAGTTTTATCCCACAAACCATTCAAATGGAGATCCCTCAGCTTCTGTCCGTTCACTTTAAAATTTCTCAGCCTCATTCCCTCACCCCAGCTCTCTGCATCAAATGTCAGGTCTTTGTTTTTGGTTTCTCCAGGTGAACACCTGTGCTCTTAGCCCTACCCCTCCCACCCCCTTTCTTTCCCCTGCTCAGTCAAGGATTCCCACTCCTCCATGACTCTTCAAACTTTTCCTCTTTACTGTCCTTCCCTTCTTCAACAAATGTGCCTCTAAACCCCTTTCCTGAAAAATATCCCCTCATATGTCTTTTCCTCTTAAGAGCCCATGGTGTCAACGAGTTGTTTGATGGTCCTCCTATGGCCTGGTGCCATCCTCTTCTGCTCCCCCGTTCTGCTGTAATGTGTTCCTACAAGGACACACATGATCTCCTATTCATTAAGTGGCTTTATCCCAGCCTTATCTTCCTCTGCCTCTGTGGTGTTTGCCTCTTGAGATAACAAATGATTTATTTTAAAATAAACTGATTAAAAATACTTCTACATGTTTTTTGGCCACTTTTTAATGGGGTTGTTTGATTTTTTTTCTTGCTGATTTGCTTGAGTTCTTTGTAGATTCTGGTTATCAGCCCTTTATTGGATGTATAGCATGCAAATATTTTCTCCCATTCTGTAGGTTGTCTATTCACTCTATTGATTGTGCCCTTGGCTATGCAGAAGCTTTTGATTTGATCGGGTCCCATTTATTTATTTTTGTTATTGCTATATTTGCTTTTGGGGTCTTCCTCATAAAGTCTTTGCCTAGGCCAATATCAATAAGAGTTTTTCCAACATTTTCTTCTAGAATTCTTATAGTTTCATGCCTTAGGTTTATGTCTGTTTTCCATCATGAATTAATTTTTGTGAGTGGTGAGAGATGTGAACCCTGTTTCAGCCTTCTACATGTGGCTATCCAATTTTCACAGCATCACTTATTGAATGGGGATTCTTTACCCCAGCATATGTTTTGTCTACTTTGTCAAAGGTCAGGTGGTAATATGAGGATGGATTCATATCTGAGTTCTCTGTTCTGATCCATAGATCTATGTCTCTGTTTTGTGCCAGTACCATGCTGTATACCATGGAGGACTACTCAGCCATAAAAATAAGGTAATCTAGTATCTTTTGTGACAACCTAGATGGCACTGGAGACCATTCTTCTAAGTGAAGTGCTGCAAGAATGGAAAAACAAACACCACATGTACTCAATACTAAATTGGAACTAATCGATCAACACTTATGTGCACATATGGAAGTAAAACTCAAGGGAAACCAAGTAGGTAGGAAGGGGGAGGAGGAGATGGGTAAATTCACACCTAATGGGTAAAAGGCACACTATCTGGGTGATGGGTACACTTATAACTTTGACTCAAACTGTACAAAAGAAAATTATGGAACAAAAACGTGTGTATCCCCATATATTCTGAAATAAAAAAAAGACTAAAAAATATTTTTACAAAAGTACTCTCTGATCTCTGTGGAAGATTAAAAAAAAAAAAAAAAAGAAAATAAACCCCACCCATACTTGGCCATCCACATGTCTTCCTGAACATTCTTCTCCTGTTGGCATCTGGGATACTGCACTAGGTTCTCCTCCCTGCTCTACCTGCTCCTTTTGTGTCCTTCTCACTAACCACCCATCCTCCAGCTCCCTGGTTCTTGCCTTAGCCAGCCCTCTTCTTCCTTCGAGATGATATCCAATCCCTTTCCTTTCTGTTTACATCTACTCATGTAGCTTCAGTTATGCCCTTCATACAGTTAAGTACCAAAGCATTCACCTTCCTCAAGACTCTAAACATATATTTTCTTCCACTTAGTGGACATTACCACCTGATGGTACCATGAGCACTTCAAACTTAGCAAGTTCAAAACATTTCTTTCTCCTTCTCCTCCTCCACCTCTTCCTTTCCTTCTTCTCCCCACCAGACCCCTCCCTGCTTAGTTGAATCTATCTTTCTATTACTGCTATGTAGTAAATTAGGCTGATAGCCTGAGTTAATTTCCACTCCCACTCTCTGATGAGCCCTTGAAGACAGTAACCTGTCTTCAAGTTTTATGCCTGCAATGTCTCCATCATCTGTCCTTTTCTTCCCATTTCTGTAGCTCCCTATTTAAATTAGACTATCTCCCTCTCTCACCTGGACTGTTTAGATTTCTTCTTCACCACTTGCTCCAGTACGCTGTTCTCTACCATCCCAATCAACATAACCATCATAAGATTAATCTCCTGAAGGTATAACTGATCATTCCACCTACACCCTAGTCATCGTTCAGTGCCTATTCAGTGAAGCACAGGCCTTGACACTTGGCACTCAAGGACCTCCACAGTTGGCAACAACCTCATCATTCACCTCTTCCATCCTAGTAAAGCCCTATTTCTCAGCGAAGTTGGATTATTATTGTTCTGGGCATACCTGAAACTTCCTCCCTGCTATCCTGAAGTCTACTTTCTTATTCCCACAGGTACCTGTTCAAAATCCTATTTAACTTTTTCTTTTCCTATTTAACTTTTAAAGGTTAATCAAATGTCACCTCTTTGATGAAGCTTTTCTGGATGCTCCCCAAGCTTTGATGTCTCTCACCTTTGGGGGCATATATGTTGGTGTTCCTCAGCTGTGACATGAATTCTGCCTTGTGGTGCTATTATTTGCATGCTTGTCATCTCCCTGGAAAATGTTAAACTTCTTAAAGGCATGGGCTGCCTCATACTCTTCCATGCATGTTTCAAAGCACTTTCAAGTCCTTGCTGTGTAGAACAGAATGGTTCTGTTGCTCCTGGAATCCAGCTGTAAGCACACGTACTTTTGCCTGTATATTTATCCTGGGCTACCCACTGCGTTTTTATGCCTATATTTAAGCTGTATGCCTTCACTATCTGGCTGGCTTATTTTTTGTAAGTCACACTTATATTCGGTTTATCTTTCACTTATGCACAATGTAGAAATAATAAATGGTGAGGTAAGAGAGTAAAATTTGCCTGATTTCGTGATGTCTTTGACTTCCTTCTTTCTTGTACATTTGCCTGTTGCTAAGCAACGGTGCACAGCAGACATCAGGCCTTCCTATGGGGATCTTAGTGAGGTGCCAGTTCTCCCCTTTGCTACTGACCCGTCCCCCTTTCCAAAGCGCCCTACATAAGCCACTCTTTGTTCCTTGCACTCTTCACATCATTAGCCTAGGAGAGCAGAACATCTTCCAGAATCTGAATGATCTCCCCACAGGGACAAGTTTCCCTGCAGCTTGAATGCACAGGGAAAAAGAAAAGATAAGCAAGGTTTGTTGTACTTTTAAAATACTTGGAAACTTATTATTATCATTAATTTTTGCCCATAGTTCAATCTTATCCCGTATTATGATGATATTCATAATAATCATTTGTTTAATGCCCATTTTGTGTGAGGCATGGAGCTAGAATGCAGATTTACTTAAATCTTTATGTACTCAGCTATTAAAATAACACTGTAAAATGGAAACTGAGAGAGAGTTACTGAGGTCACACGCTCAGTGAATGATAGAATTGGGATACTTCAGTGCTATAGTGTTTAAAACAGTGTGCTATTGATGTAGATATTAGGATAATGGAATATAATAAAGGGGGACAATAGATAAGTACATCAACAGAGAGTCCAAACAAGAGTTACATAAAAAATTACATATAATAACTAAAGCTTATTAAATCAGTGGGGAAAAGAAGTATTGTGGCATACTGGTACTCCAATTGGAAAAACAAAAATAAAGTTAGAGCCAACATTTTATCATAAATTCCAGATAGATGATCTTTAACCTAAATATTAATTCTTTCAAAGCCCTGTTTTTTATTTTTAAAATAATTCAATTTTTCCTGTATTTTACTCTATAAAATACTGCCTTTAAATTTTAAAGGACTGTTTACTATGCCTTTGAATGTCATTGTACAGTATGTACACAATCTTTAACCCTCACAAGCCAGAGAAGCCCTGTTTTCTTAAGCTTTCTTAAGCAAGACTAGCAATATCAAGTGGTAATGAAAATCATTGGTAAATTTGAGTACAGAAGTAATAGGAACTTTTTTTTAAAATGAAAAGACCCTATACATGTAGGAACTACTGAAGTCCTTTTAAGTTTTAAAGGATAAGTAACAGACTTTCAGAAAATATTTACAAACATTTTTTAAAAGATAAAAGCTAAGGTCTCTAATATACAAAGAGCTCTTACAAACCAATAAGAAAAAGACAAGCAAACTAATAGAATGATGGTTAAATGGCAAAAATAGATAATTCACACAGAAGGAAATACAGATTGTCAAGTAAACATGTGAAATGAAACTGATATTCACCTTTATCCAGGGAATTTCAAATTAAAACAATAATAAGTTCTCTGCTATAAACACAGCTACCTAAGTTAGTAGTTGCCCCCTTCTTTCCCTGAAAATCACATAAGAGCAAAAATTAAAAAGTTGAAAATGATTCTGAAAACTCTATTTTCAGTGAAGCTATGAGATAGATAATCCCCAAATTTTATATTAGGTGAAATCACTGTCAATCATAATATAGTCAAGAAAGAAAGTGAAAAGAAGAAGTATGGAGTGAGAGGGCCCAGTCAGGGGCAAAACTAAGAAAAATCCAGTGAGAACCCACCTCTGTCACAAAAGAGACTCGTCCTGAGGTGCAAAAGCCCCTTAGTAGGCATGTATTAGTTTTCTATTGTTGCATCACAAATTGCCTCAACACTTAGTGGCTTAAGACATTTACTAACTCGGTTTCTGTGGATCAGGAATCCAGGCAAGTATCAACTGGTCCTCTGGCTCCGGGTTTCTCACAAGGCTGCAGTCATCGCAAGGCTCATCCGGGCAGGATTTACTTCCCAGCTCACTCAGGTGGTTGTTGGCAGGATCCAGTTCCTCATGGGTTGCTGGCCTGAGGCATCAGTTTCTTACAAGCTCTGGGCTGAGCCTCCTTCACTTCCTGGCCATGTGGCTTTCTCAAAGTGTCTTCCTTCATCAAGGTGAACAAGAAACAAGGCAGCAGAGAGTGCCAGCAAGTTGGAAGTCACAGATCTTTTATCACCACTATTTGTATTTGAATGGTGAAAATACCCCATCTAATTAAGTAAGAGAAAGAAATGATAGTTGCAGACCTTGGGAAAGGGAGGCAAAAATATATGCTTGTGTGGTTGAAAAAAATCCAGACAACCAACATCAACATAAAAACTACCATAGAACAATAAGAATTTAGTAAGGGAGTATGTGCAAAATCAATATACAGAAATCCATGTTTTTCTGATACACAAAATAACCACCAGTTAGAGTATAGAATGAAAGAAAAGATTTTATTTGCAATAAGAACAACAAGATAAAATTACCCAGAAATAAATTTTATAAGAAATGTTTAAGACCTACATGAAGGAGACTTTAAAACACTCAGGAAGACATGAAAGACATGTGCTAATGGAATACGACACCATCTTCTTAAATAAGGAGATTTGGCACCATAAACATGTTATTAATAATTATCCCTAAGTTAATTTGTTGATTTACTATAATATATATAAAATACTCTTTTCCTCTTTTCTATAAAAATCAGACTAAAATATTCTAATGTTATTACAGAAATTGAAAGAAGCCAAAAAACAAAATGATGAAGGTAGACAAGCTCTATTGTATCTGTTTTTTTTTTTGAAACAGAATCTTGCTCTGTTCCCCGGGGGCTAGAGTGCTGTGGCATCAGCCTAGCTCACAGCAACCTCAAACTCCTGGGCTCAAGCGATCCTCCTGCCTCAGCCTCCCGAGTAGCTGGGACTACAGGCATGCACCACCATGCCCGGCTAATTTATATATATATATATATGTATATATATTTAGTTGTCCAGCTAATTTCTTTCTATTCTTTTAGTAGAAACGGGTTCTTGCTATTGCTCAGGCTGGTCTCGAACTCCTGAGCTCAAACGTTCTGCCTGCTTTGGCCTTCCAGAGTGCTAGGATTACAGGCGTGAGCCACCATGCCTGGCCTCTATTGTATCTTAAAATACAGTATGATTCAGCTCTAAGAAATAATGGTGACATAGCACATCTTATATTTTCCTGGTTAGAGCTGGAACCCATACTATTAAGTGAAGTTTCCCAAGAATGGAAAAACAAGCACCACATATACTCACCAGCAAACTGGTATTAACTGAGTAGCACCTAAGTGGACACATAGGTACTACAGTAATAGGGTATTGGGCAGGTGGGGGGGGGTGGGTATATACATACATAATGAGTGAGATGTGCACCATCTGGGGGATGGTCATGATGGAGACTCAGACTTGTGGGGGGATGGGGGGGAATGGGCATTTATTGAAACCTTAAAATCTGTACCCCCATAATATGCCAAAATAAAAAAAAAAGAAAGAAAAAAAAATACAGTATGAGCCTCCAAATTTAAACAGTATATGTCAATATACATTAGTAGAATGGATAGTACAGAAAGTCATATACATATGGACTTTATTACAAATCCAATATGCATAAAATATTTCAAATCAGAGGAAAATTCAATAACTGATGTTGAGATAACAGGATAGCCATCTGAAAAAAGGTAATGTCAAACCATATACCAAGATAAAGTCCAGTATATCAAATCTTTTAATGCTAAAAATGAAACAATACAACTGTCAGAAAATATTGGAGGAGGAAGATTCTTTTAATACCTTGGGATGTGCAAAGTCTTTTAAGACCAAAAGAAAAAGATTGATAAATCAAAATTTAAAAAATTCTGCATGGCCAAAATTTATAAGAAAGTTACAAAAAAATATAACAAGCTGGGAAAATATCTGCAACCCATATTATAAGAAAAAATTAATTTCCAGTATATAAAAAGAGCTCTTAGAAATCATAGGAAAAAGATCAACAACCCAAAAGAAAAAGAGAAAAGGCAAAGAATATGAATATGGAATTCACAGAAAATAAAATACGAATGGCTTCTTCCACACAGGAGAGATACCCAGCCTAATTTACAATAAGAGAAATGTAAATTAAAACTGTACTGAGTTACTATTTTTAAACTATCCATTTGGCAAAACTTCTAAACTTTGAAAACATGCTCTTTTGCCAAGTTTTTGGGGAAACATGCTCTTTTACACGTTGCTGATAGAAGTATAAATTAGTGTAATCTCTTTGGAGGGAAATTTAGCAATATACATCAAATTGACTAAAGCATGCACCCTTTGATTCAGCAGTCCTCCCTGGAATTTTGGTGCATAGCACACCTTGCAGCTCCTCGCGGGTCACAGTTTGTGTCTCACCAGAAGCAATGAGAGGGGGCAGGTAGCCTTTAGCAGGATCAGCAGTGCCTTGCAAGGAAACTTCTGGAGTCCATCACAGGCCCTGCAGGGAAGCGGTGATCTATCTCCCTAGGTAAGGGAGGAAGGGCTACCTCTATTGGTAAAGAAGATTTGGCAGAATTTAGGGGTTCAAGTTTCCAGCTTTATTGGAATCTGCCCATTTTCTGGGCCCCACCCCTTCCTGATTAACACTCTTTTTCAAGAGACCCTGCAAGGTTGGGAGTTAAAGTGCCATTGTAATCCAGTCACCCACATAGTAGATTTTGGGTTTGTTTTTCAGGAATGTCAGCCTTATAACCACAGGTGAAAAGGAATTTTTTTATGACAGTTGTAGACACTTTCTGGTCTTTCACATGGATCTTGGGCTGGAAATTCCAAGCCCTGCACCAACCACTTTCTCTCTGCTATGTATCTAGCAAAGAGAAAATACTTGGAGGCATCCCAACCATATCACCTGGAAGCTGCCTGTTCAGAAAGCGCTAGAATGACCTTTTGAGTGTGCAGCTGAGGCACTAACCTTGACGTGACACTTTGTGGGAGTGGGTTGCTGCTCTTAAAACACGGAATATACTCTAAACTAATGGCTGTTATTTTGTGCTGTGTCTCACATGGGTCTAGGAAGCAGGAAGTGGAAGCAGAAGCAGCCCCTGCCTGTTCTCCATGGCTCCTAGAGACCCACTTAGAGGATTTGTGCTTCCCGTCCATGTAGCTTTAGGCTTCGCAGGTATAGGGTAGGGAGCATTTCCAAAAGGGGATACAGAAAGAGTTCTGAAATACAGTTACCGCCTGGTCATTTTTAGCTCCTGATCCAGGAAGACAAGGAGGCAGGGGAAAGAGTTACCATACTGACAGGAGTAATTGACCATGATCATCATGTGGAAACAAGGGCTGGGAAGAACATGTGCAGCACACGTGTGACCAGTGGGGCATCTCCTAGCACTTTCGCAGCCAGTTCCACTCTACCTGGGCAAATACAGCAAACGCTGCTTAGAAGGACATGGCAGTCAGGACTTAGATTGCTCAAGGATGGGGGTCTGGGAGTGTTCATCAGGAAAGCCACTTAAACCTGCACCAAGTGCTAGCCCAGAAGGAATCTGTAGCGGGTAGTAGCAGAAGATAACGATGTGCATTAATCATGACCTCATGGCCACCTGTAGCGTTGGAAGCTGTATATAGTTTGCTTCTTCACTCAACCTCTCCTTGTAAGTTTCTCCAGAAATTTCAATCAACCAGAATCCTGGAGAAGCTGTAACGAGATAGAGTGAACCCGAAGTGAGAATAAGGTAAAACTGAGTGGTACAAGGGGTAGATTATTGCAGATGCTCTTGGTGCACCCTCCCCCCCAAACTAATTCACTTCATAAGATTAATGAACCCATTGCTACCTGCTACAGGTGTTGGCTGCCAATATCTGCTAATGGATCTGGGCATTGCCTTTGATTGATGGAAGCCACTCCACCCAAGGAAGTCTAGAAGATTGTTTCATCCCCCTCTTTGTGGGGGTTCTTGGCTAAAGACTGTCCAGTGCAGGCTTAGAACAGCTTAGCTTCCTTGCCTTTGAGTTGGACAACCTTTGTGGTGCAATCTATACCCCAGATCTCCTCAAGAGATCAATGTGGACCTATGATCCTGAAACCACTTTTTTTTTTTTTTTGGTTTAGCTTTTTCTCCTGTCCCATCCTATATCTCTTATTTTCCTATAGTGTTCTCCTGGAAGCAATTCCTCAAAATATCACTTGCACAAGAGTCTCCACCTCAGACTCTACTTCTAAAAAGAGCGTGATCAAAGTGGCTTGATTTTCAGGCAATATCTGTCTGATCTACACTTGGATATCCCTTCTTCACATTTCCACATGGATGTCTAATGTTAAACTTACATCCAAAACCGAACCCCTGATATTCTGTGACCTCCCCCCTAACTCCAACAGGCTTCTCTCAGTATTTTTTCTGTTTCAGTATGTGGCAACTCCATTTCCCCAGTTACTCTGGACAGAACCTTTTACATTCCACGCACAATCACTCAGCAGCTGTGATGCTAAACCATTTGACCCAGAGCTAAGCACTTTGTAGATGACCTGCTTCTGGGTTGTCGTTTTATATGCAGCAAGTGGCAACTTCACTTCAATCTACTGAAACTCAGGCCTGGACAGAAGGGTTTGAAAAAGTCAGGGCTAGAGTTAAGACTGTTAAGTCAACCTTCAAAATGAATCTGTGACTCTAGCACTTGTTGCTACCTCCATTGCTACCACTCTGATGCAAGCCACTATTATCTGTTGCTTGGGTTATGGCAATGGCTTCCCAACTGGTTTTGCAGCTTTTACTCATTTGCCTTTGGTCCATTTTCAACAAAGCAGCCAGCAGCATCACTTAAAAATATAGATCAGATCATGTCACATCCCTTCCATGATTCTCCATTTGCTTTTCATCCTAGAGTAAAAGCCTAAGTCTTCATAATGAACTAAAATGCTTCCCATGATCTAGTCCTCCACCTCATATCTCTGAAGTCATCTGCTGCTGTCCTACCCTCCTCTCACACTTGTCTCACCACTGTGGCCTCCTTAATGTTCTTTGAGTCTGTCAGGCATGCACATTCCCAGAGCCTTTGCATTTGGTGATCTCTGTGCTCAGAATGGTCTTCCCCAGATACTCGCATGGCTCACTCCCCCACTTCTTCAGGCATTGCTGTTGCCACTCTATCTAAATTGCAATCTTCCCTACTACTATTGCCTGCCCTGCTTTTTCTCCTTAGTGTTATCACTATCTATTTTACTTATTTGTATTGTTTATTTCCACCCCTCCAATGTAAGCTCTATGAGGACAGGGAATTGTGTGTGTTTTCTACCAGAAAATGACAGGTGCTCAGTACGTATTTGCTGAACATGTGTATGCATTATTTTATTATAATTAAATAGATATTATTACTATGCAACAAATCATTATTTCTATGTCTGTAGAAATAAGTATGGCTGCTAGAAGCTGCATTGTCAGTGGACATTCTCTTGTACATTCAGACACCTTGGTGATTGTTGCTGGTTCACTGACACAACACCCAGCCTCCACATTGTCTGCAGTTGTTATTAGAGAGGAGTATTTGCTTCCATGTTTGTTCTACATTTTTTAATAAGAATTTATTGATCACCTAGATATGGAGGCCCAGGTATATATTTGATTGCCAAGTGCAATGGAGATATGAAAGTAGAATCTAAACATTCAAGAAATTTGCCATGCAACTATGCATATACCAGGTAGAGGACTACAAAACAGTGAAGATCTAAGGTGACCACTAATCAAGAACTGATAGTTCCTATTTGACCCTAGTACTGAGAGAACTCTAAAATGGAAATTAATCAGATGCAGTCTGTTGTCTAGCATTACTTATTTATAATGTTTTGCTGAAATTTTATGTCTCAAATACTTGATATTGGGGAATTTCCATCCATCATTGATAGCAATCTATTTGGTTTGACCTTTCTTAAAGTCACTGACAGTCTCTGTTTTTGAACTCTTGTATACTCAGGCCTGTACTGCTGGCTACTCTTGTGTGATTCACCCAGGCGAGATTTTAAAAGTTCACAAGAACAAGCCGTGGAGTGGGAGGAGGGTTGTGAGGGGAACTGGAACTTTGAAGTCAGATGGGAATGAGGTAGAGAGTGAGCCAGGACGAGGCTTCTCGTGGCTGCTCAGGGGGTTGGCCTCTGTCACAGGCTTGTAATGAATGTAAGCTTCAGTGGCTTGGATGGCTGGCCTGGGTGCCAGATAAGAGCTTCTGAAACTGGGCTTTAGCAGTGGGTGACTGAGTGCATTTTGAATTTTAGTAAGCTGAGCTGACTGATGCATCTTTTAACTATAAATAATACTTGCCCTGGGCTAGAGTGATGGAAACCCAAGACAGGGGGTGGGGAGGAGACTACAGGAGGGCAGCTCTTTTTGATACATCTTATTTTTATTTTGGTAAATTAAACCATTTTTAAGAAGAGGTGCAATAACTCTTTAAGATATAATATTTACAGACTTTTTCAGTCTCTATTTTGCTCAAGGTGATTTTTTTTAAAATGTGAAACTACTCCTATGTCATTAGATTTTTATACCTTTTACATCAGAGCTAAAGTGCAATAGTTTTTGAGAGCAAGATGGATTTCTGTCTCCACTGACACTATAATTTTAATAAACTAGGGGAGTAGACTTCACTTTTCGAGGTTGGTGGCTTCCAGCTCTTCTGACAGACTCTTCAGAGTGCCACGATTCAGGTCAGCACCCAAAGCAGAATCCATTCAATCCTGTAGGGATCGGATATAAGAACACTATTGTCTTTATTACTGGAATGTTTCAAGTGGAGAAGAAAAATAGGGGGTTCAAATATTTAGACTTGGAAAGCATTTAGATTCAAACTCCTCTCTGCTATAATTGAGGAATTCACAAGGACACTGGGGAAAAACTTCATTTCTCAAGTTAAAGCCAATGTCTTGTATTTATGTATTTAGTGTTATGTGAGTCAATAACACTACATTTTACTTTGTGTTTGAATTTTTTTTTTTTTTTTTGAGACAAAGTCATGCCCTGTCACCCAGGCTAAATCCCAGTTCACTGCAACCTGGACCTTCTGGGCTCAAGCAATCCTCCCACCCCAGCCTCCCAAGTAGCTGGGACTACAGGGGCATGCCACTATGCCTAGTGAATGTTTTTATAGAGACAGGTCTTGCTTTGTTGCCCAGGCTGGTCTCGAGCTCTTGGCCTCAAGTGATCCTTAAACCTAAACCTCTGAAAGTGCTGGCATTTTACAGGTGTGAGCCACCACTCTCAGCCATGTTTGGGAATTTTTATTACATGTTATTATTGTAGTTGAGTTTTTACTAATCTGTTTTTTTTTCTTTTTTTAAAATCACCTTCAAACTTTAGTAGTGAGACTAGACTTTCAGGGTTCCAGAAAGTAAGTCTGCAAACATCTTTGTATGTGTAACATACTCTACAGACAGTCCACTAGTTTATGGCTTTAGGTGAGGAGGATCATGATGATGAAAACGTACACACATTTCTTCTCAACATTCCAGAATCAGTTGCAAGCTTTACTGCTTCTATCATAGCACTTATATAAAGTTTTGCCAACTCAGTCTCCTCAAATAACCAAATATTGAAAGCATGTGTACCAAAATATGTAGTGACACATCAAGATTATTTTAACCCAGAAAAGCAACTAACCTCATTCATTTGACAAATATTTCCTTCATGCCACTATGTGGGGGCTGTGGGGCATAAAGAAAGTCCTTGTCCACTGAAAGAACAACATATTTCTCTATAAGACCAAAAGATAAGTCTGAAATTGGACCACAAGTATAAACGATTAAGGCCTTAGACTGTGTTACGCAAACATTCTTTGAGCACATCCTTTTAAGAATCCAAAGATGAATGGTCATGAACACTTTGTGAGGAAGAATCAATGAGGCACAGTGAATTAAAGTATTCACAGGTGCTGATGGGTGAAAGAATCATAAACTTTCTATGTCCTTAGCCATTTTATTGTCACTGGGGCAGCGAAAGAGACACGCTGCAGAGTCTCTCGGCGGTAAGGAATGTAAGGTCCTTCAGAGTGGGGAGCAGCTCAGAGGTGGCTTTGTGGAACTATATTTTAGACCTTCAGAATGTCCCCGGAGGCAGAGCCATGTGCCTGGCTGCATTGGCAGGTGCACACGCCATGTCCATGTCCGTGAGCCCGGCTCTCTGAAGCACCACACGCTGGAAGCTCTGGCTCTCACCAAGAAGGATCTTAAAACCATAGAGCTTGGGGCACCTAATCCCTGTCCAAAAATTGACAGCATTCTCATTTGGGTAAAATGAACTTAAACCTTGAGATGTTTTCCTCTGCTTACCTCTGTTCTCCATTTAAGCTTCTTTGCATAGTTTAAACTTCGGACTGAAAATTCTGCTTAGTAAAAACTCAATTAGGTTCTACTGTCTCATAGATAATCTGAAAAGTGAACTGGTTTCTTGAGGAAGACTCTGCTCCTGGCCTGTTCCTTCCAACTGGGGCTAGCCCTGTGGTTGCTGCCTTTGACTTCCTCTTTGACTCATGGTATTGGTTGTATTGATCCTTTGCTTGTTTTTAACATTGTCAGACTTTATGGACTAGCATGATTTCCTTCTTAGTTTCTCCTGGCCAGCCCAGTCCTACAGCGACCCCTAGTAACCCAGCCCTGAGAAGTAGAACTGCCAAAGCCTCAAAGAGGCTTCCTTTCTTGTGCATTTTTCTTTTTTTGAGACAGAGTCTCACTCTGTTGCCCGGGCTAGAGTGCCGCGGTGTCAGCCTAGCTCATAGCAACCTCCAACTCCTGGGCTCAAGCGATCCTCCTGCCTCAGCCTCCCAGGTAGCTGGGACTATAGGCATGTGCCACCATGCCCAGCTGTTATGTATATATATATATATATATATATATATATATATATATATATTAGTTGTCCAGCTAATTTCTATTTTTTTTTTTTTTTTTTTTAGTACAGACAGGGTTTCACTCTTGCTTAGGCTGGTCTCAAACTCCTGAGCTCAAACGATCAGCCTGCCTTGGCTTTGACTTGAAATTTGTAAATGGTTTCCATGAAAGAAACTTGGACTTTGGAAGAGGTGAGTCCAGTGCCCTAATCACAGCCAGGTGTCCTCCTAATCACTTATTCCCAGGTTACAATTGAGGGTCAAACACTTCCATGCACTACGCTGGGCATTCTACTACAGACACCCTCCTTCTTCCCATATACTAGCAGAGATTCAGGAAGATATATATATAAGGGTTCTCATTTGGGCCTCTATCTTGGAAATAAAAGGGCTTCCAAGGCATGAAATTGGTGATAAGAAGAACTAAACCAAATGGCTAAGAACTAAACATAAGGGCTCTTGAAAAATGTGTTATAGTGTCTTGGAGTCAAGATCTAAATGTTAGTTTTTTTCTGCCTTTTATTTATGCCTCTTATGATGGCCTTGGGAATGTCATTACCCTTATAGGGCCTCAGTTTTTGTATCTGCATGATGGAAGTAGAGGTTGAAATCCTCAGGTTGTGACAGTGAAGGCAAGATGGTAGGGCTGGTGATGCTAGTGGCAGCGTGCATTTGCAGGGATGGGTAGGGCAGATGTGATGAAAGGTTTAGTTGGATCAATTAGTCAAATGTTCAATATTTATATAGAAGATTAGTGGGAAAGCATCGGTAATTAAGTCTTTTGAAGATTAACGTACAAATGTGCATGATGGTGGGACCTCAAATACTGCTACCAGTTCTTTCCTGCTCTGCCCTTCCTCCAGCCCCCATGCTAGATCAATCAACTCTTGATATTCTCAAATCACAGGCTCTTATAGGTTAGGGTTAATGTGGAGATAAAGGAGAGTTATTTAGTCTTTGTCAAATACATTTGTCTTAGTCCGTTCTTGTTGCTATGACAAAATACTAGGTAATTTATAAGCAACAGAAATTTATTTTCCCATGGCTTTGGAGCCTGGGAAGTCTAAGATGAAGGCCCTGGCAGGCTCAGTGTCTGGTGAGGGCCTGCTGTGTTGATGACATCGTCCCTTACCTGGTGCCATCCTCACCTGGTGGAAGAGCCGGAAGAGCAAAAAGGGCAAAAGGCAAAGGGCACTCCCTTCAACCTCTTTTATAAGAGCACTGATCCATTCATCCTCTCATGAATAGATTAGTGCTCTTATAAAAACCCATTCTTGGCTTAATCACTCTCCAAAGGGTCCCAGCTCTTAATACTATCATATTTGCCATTAAGTTTCAACATGTGAATTTGAAGGGATACATTTGAAGATCACAAATAATTTATTAATTTTAAAACTCGCATGTTCTTTTTTGATAATACGTGATTATTGCAGGCAACTTAGAAAATAGAATATTATGAAAAAGGTCTCTAACTTTCATTACCCAGAGATAATCACAGTTAGCACTAGTTACTCCTTCCAGACATTTTTCCTCACCTTGAATTGGGCTCATATGTGTGCATTCCACAAAAATGTACCATGGTAATATATCAAACAAAAAAGCATAATTTTATAAAATTAGAATAATAAATTTATATTCTTTTTTATGTGTTATGATTACTTTCCTTATCTGCAATGACAGATATAGGATGCCCTTTCCATAAGCATGAAAAGAGACTTTGAAATATACAAGTAAATGAAAAAGCATGAAAATATAAAATGACAAATAATGAGCAAAAGAAATCTTACCATTTCACATGAAGCAAACATTTATTTTCACAGATGGCAAACTTCTAGACTACCCAAATATGGGAAAGCATAGTATAAAACATAAAAAATCCCCATACAATTTAGGAATAAAAGTATTTGAGTTTACTAAGCAGAATTTTATTGTAAATCTTTTATAGCAATTTAAAATGGGACTAGGATGAAATAAACTGGATAATGTTGTTTCAGAATTATTCCACAACAATGGTGGTGGAAAATCTGCCCCCAAAATCCAGCAGGACAGTCTGGATAGGGACAGATTCTGAATATTTTATTTCAGGCAACAACTTTATATCTTTTCTCATTGTTTTACAGTCTACATTGTAATGACACTTGTTGTAAACACTTCATTTTCTCTCCTTAAAGAGGAAATCATGGGCCAGTCCTACTCAAGGTTCTCAGCCAATACTATTCTGTGTTATAACTTTATGTCCCATGGAGCATGCTTTCATGTATATTGACCTTGTATTTCCTGTTTAGCCACATAGACAACTGTTACATTGTCTAAGCCTGGTCCTAGGTACCATATTTGTTGGCTCTCTGTCACCTTTAGGGATATTTATTAGGAATATTCTACCTTGCATGGTTTTGTGTAGTTTCAGTGGTTTCTCTCTCTGTCTGTCTCTCTCTGTGTCTCTGTCTCTGTCTCTCTCTGTCTCTCTCTGTCTCTCTCTCTCTCTCTCTCTCTCTCTCTCTCTCACACACACACACACACACACACACATACACACACACACACACTGTGGTGGTAGATCTCATGACATTGGAGTATAGAGGACAGAGCATGGGATGCAGAATGAGAAACTCTAACTCTAGAAAATCTTCCTCTGAGGACCTTGAAGAAGTCACTTAAACTTTTGAGCATAAATATTCTAATCTATAATTATTATAATTCCTATTTTGCTGTTGCTTGTTATAATTGAGATGAAATGCTTAGCATAGTGGTTGATTGACATGGTAGGCATTTCATAAGAGTTATTAGAATCCAAATGAGGATAAGGTTTCCAAATTAAGATATACCTGTGTCTATATAATTTCTAAGCATCCACAAAACAAAAATATTTGCAAAATTTACTTAAATTTTTATCTAAATATTGGGGATAAAACAGAGACAGCTAACGTGATTTATTTTGCTATATCTTCTTAGAACCAACTGGGAATAAAATTAAGCACTGTTGGTGTCAGAGAACCTAGTAAGAAGACTATATTAGTTTTCTATTGTTGCATAACAAGTTACCATGAACTTAATAGCTTAAATAACATTTATTTATTAGCTCACATTCTTATAGGTTAGCAGTCTAGGTCCTGCATGGCTGGAAGCCCTGCTTATTGTCTCTCTGGGCTGAAATTACAGTGTTGGCTGAGATTTTGGTTCTCACCTGGGACTTGAGGTCCTCTTCCAGTTCAACGATTATTAGAAGAATTCATTTCCTTGGTTGTAAGACTGACGTCCCCATTTGTTGCTACCTCACAGCTCCTGGAATCCACCCTCAGTTCCTTGTCACTTGGCCTTCATAGATAATTTATAACACGGATGTTTGCTTTATTCCAGGCCAGACTGAATGTGTCTTTCTGACGTCCTCTTCTGCCACCAGCTGGAAATGACTCTGCTTTTGAAGGGCACATATGATTAGGTCATGCTCACTCTATTAATCCTCTGTCTTAAGGTCAATTTATTTGAGACTTTCATTACATCTGCAAAATCCTTTCACAACAGTACCTAGATTTGTGTTTGACTGAATAACTGGGAGAAGGTATGTGTAAACCAGGAGCCAAGAATTTGGGGTCATCTTAGAATTCTGTCTACTATAGAAGCATAATCTTAGTCTTGTTTTTTTAAATGATTTGTACTGTTTTTCTCTGGATAAATTTATAGAAAACAATTTTTTTCTTGGGTATTAGCCAAAGCTCTTTTAGGAACCAGTGGCAAACAATTCAAACTAGCTCAAGAAAGCTAGGGAGTTTTATTGTATATTTATAGGCTGGAAATCTAGAGGTGTTGTGTTGTTCTGGACATGACACTATCCAGTGGTTATACAACGTCCTTGGGGCTTTGTCCTGGGCTTTCTTTGTGTTTGGCTTTTGCCAAATGCCTGGTGCAGATGCATTCTTCCATGTGGCGGGGGAAGATGGTGGCTGGCAGCTGGAGCTCACACTTCCAGTGGGAGAGAAACCTTCTCTCTTGGCAGGTTTAATGTAGCAAACCTTAGGGAAGTCCTAGACTGGCCCAGTTTAGGTCAGATGCCCATTCTTGACCCAGTGCCTCTGCCCTGGGGTTGAAATACTCTGATTTGCCAACCTGAGTCATTGCCCAGCCCTGAGTCCTGATTGGAGAGTGAGGCATGGTGATGGCATTCTCAAACCCACGTGGAGGACAAAAGGGAGTTGCACACAGACAAAGCAGAATGCTGTGAGATCAAAACTCAGAATTGGGTACCCGTTGAGACAGAGTTATCAGGGTTAGAATTGTTAATAGGATAGTGACCTTTATGCAATGGAAATGACTTCCTTTACACATGATGGACCCATGATGCTTGGGATAGTCTGGGAAATTGTACACATAACTGGTAGGTCTAGACTTGACAAGTATATGATAAATAAACTGCTGTTAACTATTAATACCCAAATTATAATGGTTAATGAGCCCTGATTTCTGGTCTTCAGTGCTCCTGCCTTCTGCCTCTGTAAAATGTTCCCCCAGTTGGTAGAGCAGGGGGTTTCCAATGGTTATAGTTGATGTTTTCATGCACAGGTACCACATGGCATATTCCTTCTCTCCAAGTCTGTCTCTCGGCTTGATTTCCACGTCCACGAGCTGCCTGAAGGAGCTTCTGTGGGCTGGCTGCTGTGAGACCACCAGCATCCATGTCATGGTGGCTTCGTCCCGATGCACTTTAGTCACCAACCCCCAGGACTGCAGCGCAGAGCTGGCTCTGGGCAGATGTAGCAAAATGACCCCTCTTCAGCTGGGCCCCAAAGCACCACGCCCATGACTGTGCCCAGAGAGTCCCAGGAGCAAAGAGTCTGCTTCAAAGCAGAATTCTCTTCCTTTGACTGTTCAAGTTTCCAAAAATGGTTTCCTGTGAACTTCAGGCTGGAGTCCAAACACTTGACAATGGCATAGCAGGAGCTTTGTGACCTGGCCTCTACCTACCTATCTGGCATCACCTTGTGACATCTGCTCCCTCCTTCCTCCTTCCTACATAACCACTTTTCACCTCCCATCATTCTGAACTACCTCAAGCTATCTCTCCCCACTCCCCACCCCCTACCCTGATCTTTTTCCTATCACACTCATTTCCCCGTAGCTTACCTCCTTCCCTGCCCATCCTCATTTGCCTTGATAGATTCTATGTGAAATTCAAGCTTCAAGTCAAGCATTGTATCCTCTTGCAAGACATCCTCGACACCTGCTTTCTCTTACCTCTTTCCTTCCACGTCCCACCAGGTGCTGTGTGTGTTGTTTATGCATCCAAAGCAGAGACAGGGTACTGCAAAGGTGAAGAAGACAGGCTTTGTAGCTACCCTGCCAGCACTGAAATCCTAGCTCCACCACTTGTTGTAATTATAACTTTGAGAAGTGACTTCTTATGTACCTGTGTTGCCTGACCTTTAAAATGGGGGTAGCAATAGTACCTGCCTCGCTTGATTTATTTTATTTGCATTATCTTTAATTTCAATGCTCAAATTTTCCCAAATTTGACCAGCAGGACCCCCCCCCCCCCCAGAGAGACGCTCCCTGTGTCTTTCTGATATGGCCACCAGTTTTTTAAACAGTTTTATTGAGATATAATTCACATGCCATACAACACATTCATCAGTACTGGATTTCTTTTTATTGCCAAATAATATTCTATTACCTGGATATACCTCATTTTGTTTATCCATTCATCAGTTCATAGACATTTGGGTTATCTCTACTTGGGGGCTAGTGTGAATAATGCTTCTATGAACATCCATGTACAGGTTTCTATGTGGACATATGTTTTCATTTTTCTTGGGTGTATATCTAGGAATGGCATTTCTGAATCGTGTCGTAACTCTATTTAACATTTGAAGAAGCTGCACCCAAGAAGTTTCCCAAAGCATCAGCACCATTTGACAATCCCACCAACAGTATATTAGGGGTCTGATTTCTCCTCATCCTTGCCAACACTTCTTAGTGTCTGTCCTTTGGTTTTAGCGACCCTAGTGGCTAAAATAATTTGAAAATATTTTCTTCAATTATGCGGTTTCTTTTCACTATGTTATTGATATTCTTTGATGCACAAACATTTTTAATTTTGACAAAGACCAATTTATCTATTTTTCTTTAGTTGCTCATACGTTCTGTGACATACCTAAGAGGGATTTGTCTAATCCAAGATCATGAAGATTTACGATTTCTTCTGAGAATTTTACAGTTTTAACTCTTAAATTCGCTTCGAGTTATTTTTTGTGTTGTAGCAAGAGGAAGGGGGACACTTTCATTCATGTGGATATCTAATTGTTTCAGTATCATTTTGGAAATGCCTTGAGATTTTGTGAGAATAAAAATATTAATGTATTTAAAGCACTTAGTGCATGAGGATGCCTAGCAACACTGAGACTATATTAATTATTATTTTATCATGTATTTTGCTAAATTATCATTATATGTCTGCTTGTCTTTCTTCCTAAAGAGACTACCTTAATTTTTGTACGTCTGTGCCTGGTCTGGGCGGATGATACATCTGTCCTGTGGATAAAGCACAGGGCAGATGGCAGTTTCAACACTGAAACGCTGCTGTGCTCGGTTTGGGTTGCAACCTGGGTTGTAACCTGAGAACCTGCTAGCCTCTCAAACATGAGGACATGTTGACAGTGTCTGCCTTGGGGCAGTTCCCAAGACAGCCTAGCATACAACCTGGTGCAGATCACCCTGGAGATCTAGAATCTCTGCAGCATGTATTTTGCTCCAGTGTCGCCATCCTCGCCTTTTCGTTTCCTCTTTCCCTGTCCCGGAACATGAGCTCGGGAAATGGAATCCCTCTCTAACATCAGCCTCAGCCAAGTCTCCTCTGTGGGATCTTCTGGCTTTCCAGCCCTAAAAGTTGAAGGTGCCAGGCTCGCTCCCAGCCCCTGTGCAGCCTCCATCCGCACCTTTCCCTAGATGATCTCATCGGGTTTAATGGCTTTAAATACCATGTGAGTGCGGATGCCTCCCAAACCTGTCACTCCAGCCTCAGCTCTTCCCTGAGATCCAGACTTGCCTTTCAATTGTCTGCTTCGGGTCTCGGCTTAGATATTTGATAGGCATCTCAAACTTAACATGACCAAAACAGATTTCCCTCCACAAACAAATACTTCTCCCAGTCTTCCCCATAAATGCCTCCATAAAATTCCTCCAGTTACTGAAGTAAAAAAAAAAAAAATCCCAGGATTCCTCTCTCTCACCTCTATTCATGAGGCTTGTTCTATTGAATCCACCTTCAAAATACATCAGCGTCTTAGCACTGCTCACCACCTCCAGGGCTTCTGCCTGAGGACCAGCTGCCGTCTACTTGTACACGGTCCAGTGCAGTAGCCTCTGCCTTCTGTCTTCCACCTTTGCCCCTCCCTGAATCTATTCTCTATGTAATAGTTCGGGGGTCTGTTTGAAAACTTAAATTAGATCATGTCACTCCCTTGTTTAACTGCACCCCCCCTCATGACTTTCTATTACACTAGAATAATATCCAAATGTCCTACCATGACCAACATGACCTTCCTGATCTTTCCCTTTACATAACAGGATGGTAAAAGTGGAGATTTCTACCAGGAATATGTAGTTAATGATAGAAGATTTCAAAGTGAGCTACCAGTTCACTATATGCAGACTTTCAAAGGAAAATATAATTGTGTTCCGTACCTTTTGAAACTGTTTGATAAAATGAAAGGGTTGAGATGACTGGGGAGAGAGGGTTTTGTGAAGATAAATATTTAGAAAAAGTCATGGTCTGAGTATCCCATTGAGGAGGACAAGGAATTCCTCCTTCATATTTCAGGACTAGTGGTGGTCCGGAGCTTCTCTGGAGCCATTCTGAAGCTTACTGTATTATATCTTTAGTTGGGAGGCACAATGGACTAGAATCTTACTTCTGCCTGGTCGATTTAGAGGGAAAGTGTGACTGGCTAACTTTGGGGGCAGAGTCAGGAGAATATGGCTACATTAGGATTGTTGGGGCGGGGTAGGAGGCCACCAATGGGCCATCACAGAGTGCTATGGTCTGAATGTCCCCCAACATTCACGTATTAAAACTTAATCACAAGGTGATAGTATCAGGAAGTGGGGCCTTTAGGAGGTAATTAGGCCATGAGGCTCCACCCTAGTGGGTGGGCTTAGTCCCTTAAGAAAGGGCTGGAGAAAACTAGGTGGGACCCTTTTTGCCCTTCTTCCTTCTACCACGTGAGAACACAACAAGAAGTATTACTTTTGAAGCAGAGGGCTGTCCTATGAATATAGTCACCAATACTGTATCGCATACTTGAAATTTGCTCAGGGGTCAGCTCTTGAGTGTTCTAACCACACAAAAAAATTGAAAATAGTAACTATGTGAGATGATGGAGCTGTTAGAAAAGAAAATGTTTTTGCTTTTCAACACGGTCTCATAGGGACCTATTGTCGATGTTGGTGTTGGAGGAAGGGACTCACTGACTATGCCTGAGAAACTGTGGTGTCTCCGTGTGGCAGACTGTGAAGTCCCCCCACCTCATTCGCGGTGTCCCCTAACCCTGGTATTGGGCTTTGTGTGACTCTCTTCCTTTGAGTGTTGATGGTGACGGTGACTTGCTTCTAGCCAATAGGATATGGCAAAGGTGACAGGAGGTCACTCTGTGACTGTGTTATGTTATTCTAGACTCCATCTTGCCAGCAGACCCTGCAGAGATCCTTTGCTGGCTTAATGCTGTAAGCGGCCATGTTGAAACAGCTCTCTTGGCAGAGACTGCGGGGGGGGGGGGGGTCTAGGACCAGAGGGCGGCCCCAGCCAGCACCCAGCAAGAAGGTGTGCACTCAGCCCTGCTTCTGGGGGTCCCTCCCCTCCAAAAGGAAGTGAATTCTCTCACTGGAAACACAAAACCAGGTTAAACCATAATCAATCATTTACACCTCAGGGTCCATGAAGGATTCAAGCAGAGATTTGGATGGCCAGGTAGACAGGGTGTTTGACTAGGAAGGACGGCAGCTCATAGCCAGGGGTGGACGGGGAGCAGGGACACGCTCAGCTGAGACGGACTTCTCTGGCATCGTTATTCCCTAGGCATGTCCCTGAACTTGCCTGGATACTTAAGGTCTGGAAAATGTGCCGATAGGAAGAGGAATGTTCACACGGCCCCAGGATGGACTAAGAAGGCTGGAGTTAGTCACAGACACCCTAAAAAGTCCTCCACGCTGATGCTGAGCATGGCAGCATGCAGGTGGAACCAGAGAAAGCAAATCAGGGGCAGCTGGAGGGCCTCGGGGTAACTGAGCCCGGAGGACATTTGCATCCTCTCTGAGCCGAGAGCACGCCTGTCCTCCCTGGCCCGAGCGCCTTCCTCTCTGGCTCAGATGCAAAGCCTGACCACTCTTCTGACACCCGCAGGAAAGATCGAAAGAGGGACCGTGGGTGGTGCCGTGGTGGCTGGCAGCGGTCCAGAATGCAGCCAGCACTGACGGCCTTCTTCATGCTCCTCTTCGTCCTGCTGTGCCTCCTGGGCATCCTGGCTAACGGCTTCATCGCGCTGGCGCTGAGCAGGGAGTGGCTGCGGCGAGGCAGGCTGCTGCCCCTGGACATGATCCTCATTAGCCTGGGCGCCGCCCGCTTCTGCCTGCAGTGGGTCGGGTTGGTGCACAGCTTCTACTACTTTTTCCACCTGCTCCGGTACTCCAGGAGCCTCTCCCGACAGTTCTTTGGTCTACACTGGGACTTCCTGAACTCAGCCACCTTCTGGTTTGACACCCTGCTCGGCGTCCTGTTCTGTCTGAAGATTGCCAACATCACCCACCCTTCCTTCCTCTGGCTCAAGAGGAGGTTCCCAGGGTCGGTGCCCCGGCTCCTGCTGGCCTCCGTCCTGGTCTCCCTCATCGGAACCCTGCTGTTCTTCTGGGGGAACCACGCTGTGTATCGAGGATCTTTACATACAATCTTTCCTGGGAACATGACCCACCAGCAGTGGGACAGGTGGATGGAGATCCACTATTTCCTGCCCCTGAAACTTGTCACGTCGTCCATTCCTTGCTTTATTTTCCTGGTGTCCATCGCGCTGCTGATTAATTCTCTGAGGAGGCACACCCGGAGAATGCGGCACAGCGCCCACATCCTGCAGGACCCCAACACCCAGGCTCACACCAGAGCTCTGACGTCCCTCGTCTCCTTCCTCGTTCTCTATGTCCTGGCCTTCGTGTCCCTGATCATCGATGCTGTGGGCTTTTTCACTTCAGAGAGCGAGTGGTACTGGCCGTGGCAGATGCTAATGTACCTGTGCACAGCCGCGCACCCCTTCGTCCTCATCTTCAGCAACGTCAAGCTTCGAGGCATGTTCAGGCAGCTACTGCTGTCGGCCAGGGGCTTCTGGGTGGCCTAAATGGCACGGTCTCTGTGTCCAGACCCCCAGAAAAGACTCAGGTGAGGGTGACAGGCCGGTGGCGCACTGACATGGCAATGCCTCCACAGGCAGGTGACAGCTGGATCCTCCCTTGGGAAGGAGAGGAGACGAAAAAACTGGGAACTCTCCGGGTGCACTTCCTTTCCTTGGGACACTATTAGGATGGAGTCCCCTGTGTCCCAGGGAGCCAGTATTGTCCAGAAGTTCAGGATATAAAATGTTGTGCTTCTCTTTATGTTTGTGTTAGTATCTCCTTTGTCACCTGGGAGGCTTCAGTTAAAAGTCTTGATTAACTGTGCCATCTTATTTCGGCTGCCTTCTGGGGAGTGAGGAAATGTTTGTGTCTGCAGCTGGACCAGGGTGTGAGTGGGGAAGCAGCGACCTTCTTGAGGACAGTGTCGAGAGTCCCAAGGGACAGGTAGCTGTGGCCAGGGCTGCGAGTTCTAATCCCCTTTCACTGCCTGGAGATTCTTTCTCTCTTCACAAACTTGGATAATCTGGTTTAAATTTTATTAAGATTACTGGAAGGTTTCTTTCCACCACCCCATTTCTTTTCTCACAAATATTTTCATTGTTCTGCCTTCAATTTTCTTTTCTCTGAAGTCTGAGTGGCCACCAGGCTTTCTCTGTGTTTATCATTCCTTTAGAAAAAGACACATGGTGACTCTCTCCATTTTAAAATTGTCTCCGGGACTTTCTTTTTTGCCTCAAGCAAATGTCACAGAGTCACATCTGCATCGAATAAATATATACTTTTTTATTCTGAAAAACAAAGACTCAAGAATTTGACTTAGTTTTTATCTAAAATCTATTTTAATATCTCTTTAGAAAGAATCACCGCATTCCATTTTATGGTTCGATGTTCTTTTAAAACAACGTGCTCCAATTTATATGCAAATATTTTTAGAAATAATTTTGGAAAAAGTTTTAATTAGAGATGAGTACCTCTAAGGCAGGGGTAAATGTTTTTGCTAAAATACACCAATGTGCAAATTTCAGAGACTAGCTTGCAATTGGATTCCTGACGGAGAAATCTTAATCTCCTTTGAGAGTTAAAACTTTCCTGTTGATTAGGATATATGCTCATGAACTAGAATCTTGGGGCAAATGACTCCACATTTTTTGCTTAAACATTCGTTTTCTAAAATAGGTATATATACTTGCATGTTTAAAAATTCAACATGTATTGATTGAAGAGTACACACAGAAATCTCCCTCTTACTTGTTTGCTTCTGAGGCATTCTTATCAGTTTTATGTCTGTCTTTCTAGAGCGATTTTGTTCTGTACCAGAAAGCTACTAATACCTAACTAATGAACGAATCAACTAACTTACATACTGGCATATTTTATACCAGTAACTAACTAACCAACCAAATAACTTATTACCTAACTTATTACCTAACTATACTGTCTCTGTATCTTTCTTCATAGATGGTTGCAGGATATGCACACTGTTGTTTCCTTGCTTTTTCCACGTAACAATGTATCTTGGAGATCTCTGGCATGGATGTATCGTGATTTTTTAAAACTAGTTATCTGATTGTGGTCATTTAGGTTACTTCCTGTCTTTTGCTATTATAATAATGTTGTAGTGAATAGTCTTCTATATATGTAATCTTGCACATGTGCAAATTAACATTGGATAAATCCCATGAAATGGAATTACTGAGTCAAATGGTATGTGAATTTTCTAATTTTGACAAATATTGCCCTCCATAGGTTTGCATCAATTTAGTTTCCCTCCAGCAATTTATGAGAGCGCTTGTTTTCACCCTTTTTTTTTTTTTTGCCAATCTGCTAAGGTAAAAAAAAATGGCTTATTAGTATAGTTGTAATTTGCATTAATCTTATGATGAGTAAGCGTTTATCATTATTCTGTATGTTGAGAGCCATTTGTGTTATTTTCTGTGGACAGTCTATATCTTTTTTGGATTTGGTTTTTGACCTTTTTCTTATTGGTTTGTAGGAGTTCTTTATGACTTAGAGTAATTAGCTTTTTATTTGTCATACGAGTAGCAAAACAATCCCCTACTCTTAGTGGTTTTTTATTTTAATTTTCCTTGATTCTAATATTAATTTTCAAGACTCTTTTTATTTTGAAATAATGATAGACTCACAGGAAGTTTCAAAAAGAGTACAGAGTTCTGTTAATCTTCCTCCAGCTTCCTCCAGTGGTGGCATTTTATGTAGCTGTGGCATAATATCAAACTAGGACATTCACATTGATACATTACCATTAATGAGTCTATAGACCTTATTCAGTTTTCACTATTTTTTAAACTTACACTTGTGTGTGTGTGTGTAATTGTATGTGGTTTTATCCCATGTATAGATCTGTATAATTATAGTCAAGATGCAGTACCATTCCATCACCTCAAAATAATTCCTGCATGCTAATTCATTGCATTGTGGGGGGTTTTGTGTGTGTGTGTGGAGATGGAGTCTTGCTCTGTCACCTGGGCTAGACTGTCGTGGTGTCAGCCTAGTTCACAGAAACTTCAACCTCAAACTGCATGGCTCAAGAAATCCTCCTGCCACAGCCTCCCAAGTAGCTGGAGTTACAGGCCTGCACCACCACACCCGGCTAATTTTTCTAATTTTAGTAGAGACGGGATCTTGCTCTTGCTCAGGCTGGTCTCGAACTCCTGAGCTCAAGCAATCCTCCCACCTCAGCCTCCCAGAGTGCATTGTTATATACCACTTCACTGTGCCCTTCATATTTTTATTTGTTTATTTTTACTTTTATCATAGTGTATTTTGCCATGCAGAAAATTTTGCTAATTATAACAAAAAAAAATTTTGTTGACTTCTGGGATTTTGATTCATAATTAGAAGGCAATCCTCACTTTGATATCATAAAAAAATCTTTTATTTCCTTCTAGTATGTTTGTGCTTTGATTTTTACATTTAAATATTTTACCCTTCTTGAATTTATACTGATATAAGATATCATGTATCAATAAATTTTGTTTTTTGGATGATTAACTTGTTGTCCTAATGCTATTTATTGCATAATTTTTCCTCTACTGATTTAAAGTACTACTTTTTATCATATATTAAATTGCTATATAAATTGCTTATTTCTAGACTTTCCATTCTATTTCACTGCCTTGGTGCAAGCATGTGTCATGACTACAGGGTGCTAATTATTTTAGGTTTGTAATATGTTTGAATATCTGGTAAACTAGCCCTCCTTTATTAATCTTCTTTTTCAGAAATTTATTGGATATCATTTTAAAAATGATTTTATGTGGCCCAAAACAAGAATTTCTGTTTTTTTTTATTCATTGGGATTTTGTTAAATGTATAACTTAACACAAAGAGACATATATCACCATAATGTTGAAACTTCCTATGTAAAAATATGGTCTGCCTTTACATTTGTTCTGACTTCTCCTTTTATTACTCTCAGTTGTGGTTTAATTTTTCAAAATATAGATCATCTACATTTTAATGTGTATTCTTATAGGTGTACTTAATCCTATATGCTTTAGTTTCCTGGTATGTTAAATGGGGTAATAGTTGTGAGGTTTGAAACACATAATGTATGTGTATGACACATAAGAGGTATCCATTATAGCCTTTTAATAGTTGTTATAATAACTCAGAATTAACATTATTTTGAATATTTTCTGCATCTGCATCAGTATGAAGATGGCAGAGAAACCAGAGTATGGCAAAGACTTTTCTTGCCACCAGCAAAGACTAGTTATGTTTTTCTTTCTCTGATACTTTTGTTCAACTTTTTCCAATTTTATTCAATTGTCAAATAGGGCAAATATAGTATGTGTGACTGAGATAAATGCAAACCAACCATGATGGACAAGAAATCACTGGGCAGGGACTCTGACACTGAAGTCGGCCAGGAGGTCACTAGAGGTTCACTCAGGGGTGTGGTTCTAGGAGAATAATTCACTTAAATAGCATTTTATTTTAACGACAGCCAATGGAGGTGAGAAAAAAGAGCTGAGAGGTTTTGTTTTTTTTTTAAGGAAAGGGAAAGTAGGAAATTATAGAAATATTAAGAGTTGACTAAATATCACCTAGCTATTATCTTTAAACTTTATTCCACTATATCATGTTGTATAAGGTTGCTATTATATATTGACCTGTTATATTTAGGAAAGCAATGAAAGGAGTGAAAATGCATTGGAAATCAGGTTAGATCAATGGGAAGTCAGATTTATTGATGGACCCTTGACCACAGGCTAGATGCTCAGCTATCTTCTTCTGGTAGAGTTGTCTAATGGCAAGTCCAATTCCTCCATGTCATTAAAACTTATCTTAAGTCATTAAATAAGATGTCATCTTATGACATCTTATGTCATCTTATCTCATGTCATTAAAACATCTATCTTCTCAACCAGCAGGAAATATCACAGTTCGCCACTGAAGCTTTTATATACTACATTTTATAAAATGTAAAATCACATTGATATAAACCAATCTGTAAATTGGGACCAGTTAACCACAGATTGTTTGAGAATTAACTCAGGCAACGAATACTCTGTGAGTGCTCACCTGAGGGCAATGCCCCATGCTGGGATGAAGTAGTGGGCACCTCGGGGACGGCCTCTGCCCTCACAGGGCGTGTGGCCTTGTGGGGAGTCCGGGACAACACGTCTCGTCATACAAGCAAGCCTGTCATTACAACATGGGAAAAGTGCTCTGAAGAGAAAGCACTGGGGCCTGTCAGTGAGTAGGACAGGAGGCAGTGTCTTCATGTGGCGAAGAGATGGGTGAGGACGCATCAGAAGGGAAAGGTTCCCTCAGGAAGTGACAAAACTGTGGAGGAGGTGACGATTAGAAGCATCACTCCGGGTGCTCACATCCCCTGACGCCTGTCGATAGCTCCTGCTCTCTGTAGCAGTCAGGTCCTGAGATTGTGTGGAGCCAAGTACGCGTGTGGGGGAGATTTTGTTTTGGGGAGAAACAGGGAGAAGCAGGGCAGTCCTGCTCTCAGGGAATCCTGACACCTAAGTTCCCAGGCATGTTCAGAATGGCCACAGAACAAGGTTCTGTCATGCCCGTTTGCTCCCTCCCTTGTCTCTAAGTGATTCTTGAAACACTCTCCTCATTCTATTCCTACTGTCTTCCCCCTTTCCCTCTGTTCTTCAGACATCTGTATGGCCACGGACCCTGAATTTTGCTGTCACGGGCATGATGCATTGATGTAATTCTCCGTGGGAAATACAAAAAGGTTTGAAGGCTTTCCTAGGCTCGTGCCTTTGGTGAGATTTAGACTCTGTTCTGTGAGTCAATACCAGCAAAGCAAGCTCCAAGTCCCTCCCTAACCAGAATGGGGACCTGTCTAACCAGGGCTTTGCCTTTTGGGGTGTGGCAAGAGATCAGATGTGGGTTGTTATCACAGACACTTAGAGAAAACACCAAGTAAGCTCTGTTTATCTTGCCGAGTTTTCAGTGTTACTCAGATGGAATGGTATCTTCTCACACTAAAAACAAAACAAAACAAAAGAAAGAAACAATAAACAACAACAACAACAACAAAATAGCAACAAGCCCAAAAATAAAACAGAAAAGTAAAAACACTTTGTCTGTAGTTATACCCTTTGTTCCATTCTCGACTTTAAGATCTGTTCATTCATTTTTACTTCTAACATTTGTCTAATGTTCTAAACTCTACCTGGTCTACAAAGTTTGTTTTAATTACGGGAACCGTCATTATAAATAGTTGATTCACTTACTGCTTCCACTTAAGCATAAAACAGAGTTTGTTCAATAAGAAGAAAAAGAGATAGTGCTGTCTATTTTTGTCACAATCAATCTAACAGGCTTGGTGGAGAGGAAGAGGCCAGCTTCTGGAGCACCATGTTAGATGTGCTATTCCTCATATCAAAAACCCAGCTGTCCTGCCATTGCCTATAATGCAAATTCCTTGGCCTTGTTTCCAAAGCCCTGCTATGTCCACCCCTTCTCTGCAGCCTTAGCTCTTCCTCATGTCTCCTCCAAATGAAATCTTTGCTGTAACCAAACTGGTTTGCCCCAGACCTACCTTTCCTTCTTCTACCCCCTCGCCTGACTTATCCTGTTCCCCTACTTAGCAAGAACAGACCCATCTGTCTCCACTCCCTCATCCAAATTCTACCATTTTTTAATATCCAATTTAATTTTTTTCTTCCCTTTTAATTCCTTTGCAAACCACATGAGTTTCTCCCTTCTATAGGGGAATTCCATGAATTCAACAGGTCTTCTAATCTCTATCTCATATTTGACAGTCAGCCAAATATTGCAAAAATCGTGCTTTTTTTGCATTGTTAGATGTAATTTCTTTTTTCTGTTTTTTTTTAAATTTTTTTGATATTTATCTCTTATATTTCCAAATAATCTCCAGGTTGTGGGGAAGGACCTCATATTGGACTCGTGCCTCTTGCAGTGCCAGGCACAGTGTGTCTCACTCACGGAGCATGCCACGGATTCGCTTACTGATTGGTATTCCTTTCCAAGACTCACAGGATGTCCCAGGCCTTGTGATGCACTCAGTACTGAGGAGGAAGGAAGTTGCAGTGATAATACTGGTGATGATGGGAATCAGGGTTGGGCACAGAAAAGATGCTCATTAAAAGTGGTATTTGATTGATTATATATGGTGAAGTTGACATTTAGGACAATGACAAAACTGACTATGGGAAATAAGCCAATATTCACTCAATCAACAAATATTTAAAATTTATGATGGGTGTAAACGTCTTTTGAATCTTGTTGGGAGGAGGCCAGAGCTACAAAGAAGATTTCAGATTCATGTTTTCAAAAGCAGCAAAGAGTACATAATTCTAACATACACACACACACACACACACACACACACACACACACACACACATACACGTGTGTACAGTTGCATAAACAATTTATCCACTAGTACAAGCTTCATTGTTCTTAGGGGAAGGACTCCCCTTTCCTCTTCTGAGTTCTTGTGGCATTTCCCTCTTGCTACACCTGAGTTCCTGCCCAGCATTTAGCTCAGGGCACTAGTAGCACCACTACGCTGGAGCCCACCATGACAACCTGGTGTGTGTGACATGCGCACAGGCCATAGGGTTCAGCATGTTGTGCCCACACGTAGGCAGGTGCATGATGACTACTGTCGCCATGGCAGAATTAGCCAGGCCCACAAGCCAAGGGGCAGCTGCAGCCCAACACAGAGCCTTGGGCTCACCGCTACCATGTAACCGCAGGAGGTAACAGATGGCCATTGTGACCAGGAGTAGGAACTCGGTTCCCCCAAGGTCCAGGGAGAGGAAGAGCTGGATCCCACATCTGGCAAGGGAGGAAGTGCACCAACATCTGGGAGACCCTGCTAGAGGTGTAGCAGATGTTCACAACCAGGAAGTTTCGGAGGAAGAATTATATGGGCAGGTGGAGACCTATTAGGATGAACTCACTCACCCAGATCATGTTGTCCCTCCCCATAAAGCAGGTGGGTCAGGTTGCACAAGATGAGTGAGGGAAGCCTTCTCAGAGTCAGAGTTCACAGCCCGGGACTAAACAAAGGACCTTAAGTAGGACTGCAAGTACTTACACGCTTTCTCCATTGGAGTGTGAGCTTCCTGGTGTCAGGGATATTTTCTGATTTCTTTTATACAAAGACTCCTAACAAATGTCACACGATAAGTAATGTTTGTTTGGTGCACGAATAAAGATGTTTAAAACGGTTTTGAGGATTATTCTCTGATCAAGATGTAGAACGTATGTCCTGGGAGTCCTCCTTGTCCTTATTACTCAGGCTGGAGCCAGTGGCTCTTCCAGCTTCTCCCATAATCCAGGCTGGATTAGTGGCAGAGAGAAAACCCGCTCACTTGGTTTTCAGAATACTGATTAATAAGGCTTAGTCCTATGTCGATAGGATCAGGGACTCATTATGGAGCATTGTATCAACTCTAATTATGTCCCAACTTCTTGAGACTGTGCTGTTTCCTTGGTGAAATGCTGGCATTTGTTTGAATGTTAAAGTCAGTGATTAATAAAAGATGAATGCACTCGTCACTTACTTGCAATGACAACATTTGGAAACTCACGGTGCCCACAGATGAAGTCAGTAAGGGTGTGCCTCTAAACTCCTTTGAGCTCTGTTGTGGGTAAACTCTTCTGTCATGGCAAAGACATGTTTGTCCTTGGAACACCTCCTTGTTTACTTTTCTGGTTTTAAGCCTCTATCAAAGAAAATAGAGATGTCCTTTTTTTTCCCCCTTAATACAAATGTCCTAAGGAATTTTGTGGTCTTTATTTTGTTGTTTATTGATAGCAAGTCGCTCTAGCTCTCGTTTCAATCTTCACCTTGTGTCTCTTTGCAGCGTGGTGGGAGAAGGTAGTGTTGATGGCAGTTATGAGAAGGAGAGACCACGAGGACACAGAGAAGAGTCTCACTGCTGGAGCAGCCATCTGGAGGCTCGCAGGGGAGGCTCGAGAGGAAAGGAAAAAAACTCGAGATAATAGGGGTTGCCTGTGAAAATCCAGAGCAGCTCTCAACAATGGCTGTGCATAAGATCACCTGGGAAACTCTGCTGACTCTAGAAGCCCACGTCACAGTCTAGAGCAATTCAGTGAGAATCTTAGGTGGGTGAAACCCAGACATCAACAAGTTAGTAACCTTTTTTTTAATTTCAGCATATTATGGGGGTACAAATTTTAAGGTTTCAAATAATGCCCTTGACCCCCGCCCCAAGTCTGAGCTTCAAGTGTGACCATCCCCCAGATGGTGCACATCTCACTCATTATGTATGTATATACGTGCCTCCCTCCCCCCTTCCACCTGCCCAATACCCAATTAATGTAGTTCCTATGTGTCCACTTAGGTGCTGCTCAGTTAATACCAGTTTGCTGGTGAGTATATCTGGTGCTTGTTTTTCCATTCTTGGGATACTTCACTTAGTAGTATGGGTTCCAGCTCTATCCAGGAAAATACAAGATGTGCTATATCACCGTTGTTTCTTAGAGCTCCATGGTATACATATACCACATTTTATTAATCCACTCATGAAATGATAGGCACTTGGGTTGTTTCCACAGCTTTGCAATTGTGAATTGTGCTGCTATAAACATTCGAGTGCAGGTGTCTTTTTTGTAGAGTGTCATTGGATCTTTTGGATAGATAGATGCCCAGTAATGGGATTGCTGGATCAAATGGTAGATCCACTTGTATCACTTTAAGACATCTCCATATTGCTTTCCACAGAGGTTGAACTAGTTTGCAGTCCCATCAGCAGTGTAGAAGTGTTCCTATCTCTCTGCATCCACACCAACATCTATTGTTTTGGGACGTTTTGATAAAGGCCATTCTTACTGGAAATAAGTGATATCTCATTATGGTTTTGATTTGCATTTCCATGATGATTAGAGATGCTGAGCATTTTTTCATGTGTTTGTTAGCCATTATTCTGTCTTCTTTAGAAAAGTTTCTATTCATGTCCTTTGCCCACTTTTTGATAGAGTTGTTTGCTTTTTTCTTGCTGATTTTCATAAGTTCTAAGTAGATTCTAGTTATCAGCCCCTTATCAGATGCGTAGGATGCAAAAATTTTCTCCCATTCTGTAGGTTGTCTGTTTACTTTCATGACTATTTCTTTGGCTGTACAGAAGCTTTTTAGTTAGGTCATGTCCCATTTATTTATTTTTGTTGCTGCTATGATTGCCTTTGGGGTCTTCTTCATAAACTCTTTGCCTAGGCCGATGTCTAAGAGTGTTTCTAACATTATTCCTCTAGAATTCTAATAGTTTCATATCTTAGGTTTAAGTCTGTTATCCAGCGTGAGTTGATTTAGTAACTTTTAATGTTTCTCAGGCAATTACAATGTGAAGCTAAGTTTGGGAATAGCTGCTTTAGACGGAACATTTAACTTTATTTTTGAAGTCTTAAGACATGTTTTTTTTTTTTTTAAGAGAGGAATATGTTTTAAGATAAACCTAGAAGAGTCTTTGAGGAGGAAAGATCTTTTGGGCTAAACTCCTTATTCTGTATTTGAAAAAGTTGGAGCCCAGAAAATTTACACAGTTTGCATCAAATCACATTGTGAATCAGAGAAAAAATTGCCCTAGATATCTTGCCTTTTGTGTGCTGGGTTTCCCTTTAGCCTTAATTTTCTTAGGTCTAGTCCCGAAGTCTTTTAGAATATCTTAGACCCAAGGTAAGAACCTTAGAAGCACCAGTGAATGTTGAGTGAGATGATATGTAAAAAAGCCCTTCATAAACGTCACGACACGATCCAAATGAAAATGTTTGTATTAAGAATATGAGAGACGGGCCGTAGAATCAAATGAAATATAAATGACAGCAATTTAGCCCAAGTCTTTCTGGCAGGGTTAGAGTAGGGCAGATTAGTTGGACTCTATCCTGTGGCTCTCCAAGCTAGCTGGAAGCCTAGCCTGTTCCTTCTTTCAGTTCTTCTGTGGCCAGAGGAGTCACTATAGAAATTGCTAAAATAGAGAGTGGCTTTGGCACTTACCCAGCTTCTGGGATTGAGCCCTGCACCTGGGAGCCCACGGCTTTCTACGGAGCCTACTTCTGTCAGCACAGGAAAGAACCAAGCTTTGGTGCCCAGACATGGCTCCTGAGGGCTGCTGAAATGCTCCCCATCGAAGGCAAGAAAATGCAAAATGAGAGTCACAGGAAAGAATAAAAGTTGGACAGAACTTTCAGGATCATCATTTCAACCTCATCATTTCTCCCAACAAACAAGGAAGCAGGCTCAGGGAGCAGAACTGATTGGCGCGAGGTCACACGCTAACTAGCCGCAGGATGGCACTGGACCTAGAATCTGAGGGCCAGCTGGGGCTTTGGACGGCCACCAGGCTCTGCCCGGAACCAGGCTGAAGAGTGCTTTGCAGTGGCCGGTGAACTGGAGGCCCAGTTCACTAAGTCAGCTTACCTCTTTCGGTTCTATGTGTAAAGGGGAAACCTCCTCCTCTGGTTTTAGTAAGAGTATGGAGCCCACACGCCTGGACTCTGAGCTTTCTCTGCAACCAGGAGGTAGAACTGGGGGGAAAAAAATCCTCCACCAAGCCATGCACTTTCATTTCTCTTTTCTGATCTCTAACAAACGAACTGCTCAAAAGGTCTCGAGGGTATTTCCTCTTTTTATCGTACTCCTTTCTGGTTTCTCAACGGAGATTGGTATCTAGAATGGGTGACTGACTGAACGTCATACTGAAGAGAGGCTCCTCAAAATTCATTCTCTCATCTAGGTGGTCGGGGAAGCCAAAGCTATAACTCCTGAGGGAAAGGGGCAGTCCTAAGAAAATCCTTTCCTTTATTGGCCCCTCCTTATCTGTTCCCCAGGTTTCTTCTCTACTGTCTCTTGTGCTGAGATCTCATTCTGAAGGAAGCCCCAGCGCATCCCACAGACTATATATTTTAAACTTATTTTTGTGAAAGTAGTATATTCTCATTTTAAAAATCTAAACAGTACACAAGAGCTTAAGGAAAATAAAGTGTCTACGTTATTCCTCATTCTTCTCTCCATTATATCTTTTCCCAGAGATAATGAATATTATTAATACTAATATGTTGATAATATATTAAGATATAAAAGTAGGCTTTATGGGATTATATAATTTTTTTTTCCTTTATAGTTCGTGATTTTATATCCTGCTAAAGAAATCTTTGCCATCCCAAGATTACAAAGATTTTCTCGGTTTTTATTTAGAAGCTTTATAATTTTAGCTCTTACATTTAGGTCTCATCCATTTCATGTTAATGTTATATATGTAGTGAGGTGAGGGTCGAGGTTCATTTTCCCCCTTTTGAGTATCTTTAGCACTGTTTGTTGAAAAGATGTACCATAAATTTTGATACATAATATTGTGTTTTCCTTTTCATCCAGTTCAAACTATTTTACAATTTCTCTTTTGATATCTGCTTTGGCCAATGGGTTAATAAGACAACTGATTTTTTTTTAATTTCAAAATATTAAGGGAATACAAATGCTTTAAGTTACATGGATCACTTTTGTGATGCTTAAGTCCCAGCTATAGGTGTGCCTCTCACCCAAATACTGTTCATTGTATCCACTAGGTAGGTTTTTGCCACTCTCCTCCTTGCCCCTCCCCCCTGGTTAATTTCCACTGAGTTTTACTTCCCTGTCTGCACATGTGTGCTCATTGGTTAGTTCCAAATTAATAGTGAGTACATGTGGCCTTTGTTTTTCCATTCTTAAGATACTTAGCTTAGGAGAATGGTCTCCAGTTCCATCCAGAGTGCTGCAAAAAGTATTAATTCATCTGTTTTTTATGGCTGAGAAGTACTCCATGGTATATGCATACCACATTTTATTAATCCACTCATGAATTGATGGGCACTTGGATTGATTCTACATCTCTGCAATTGGGAATTGTGCTGCAATAAATATTTGAGTACAGGTGCATTTTGATGAAAAGTCTCTCTCTCTCTCTCTTTTTTTTCCTTTGGGTAAATACCCAGTAGTGGGATTGCTGGATTGAATGGTAGGACTACTTTTAGTTCTTTGAGGAATCTTCATACTGTTTTCCATAGGGGCTGTACTAATTTGCAGTCCCACAAACAGTGTATAAGCATTCCTTTCTTTCTGCATCCATACTAGCATCTATTGTTTTTGACTTTTAAATAAAACCCATTGTGACTGGGGTAAGGTCATATCTCATTGTGGGTAATTTGCATTTCCCTGATGATTAGTGATGTTGAGTATTTTTTCATATGTTTATTGGCCATTTGTCATTCTTCTTTTGAGAAGCTTCCGTTCATGTCTTTTGCCCACTTTTTAATAGGGCTGTTTGTTTCTTGCTGATTTGCTTGAGTTCTTTGTAGATTTTGGATGTTAGCCCTTTTTCGGATGTGTAGCTTGTGAATATTTTCTCCCATTCTGTAGGTTGCCTATCTGCTCTGTTGATTGTTTCCTTAGCTGTGAAGAAGCATTTTAGTTTAATCAAATCCAGTTTATTAATTTTTGTTGTTGCCATGATTGCTATTAGGCTCTTAATCATAAATTCTTTTCCTGAGCTAATATCTAGAAGAGTTTTTTCTTACATTTTCTTCCAGCATTCTTATGATTTGATGCCTTAGATTTAATTATTTTACCCATCTTGAATTAATTTTTGTGAGTGGTGAGAGGTAGGGGTCCTGCTTCATCTTTCTGCACGTGGCTATCCAATTTTTCCAGCACCATTATTGAATAGGGATTTTCCCCAGCGTGCATTGCTGTCTGCTTTGTTGAAGATCAGTTGGTGGTAGGTAGATGGTTTTATGTCTGGGTTCTCTAACAACTGATGTTTAATATCCAAAATTTATGAGATTTTGCAGATATCTTCCTAGTAGTGATTTCTAATTTAATTATATTATGATCAGAGAACATACTCTGCATGATATTAGTCTTAAAATTTCTTATTTATTTATTTATTTATTTTGAGACAGAGTCTCACTCTGTTGCCTGGGCTAGAGTGCCATGGCATCAACCTAGCTCACAGCAACCTCAAACTCCTGGGCTCAAGCCATCCTCCTGCCTCAGCCTCTCTGGTAGCTGGGACTACAGGCATGCAGCACCATGCCCTGCTAATTTTTTCTATATATTTTTAGTTGTCCAATTGATGTCTTTCTATTTTTAGTAGAGACAGGGTCTCACTCTTGCTCAGGCTGGTTTCAAACTCCTGACGTTGAGCGATCCTTCTGCCTTGGCCTCCCAGAGTGCTAGGATTACAGACATGAGCCACTGCGCCCGGCCTTAAAATTTCTTGAGACTTGCTTTATGGAACAGCAAATTATCAGTCTTGAGGAATGCTCCATGTGCACATGAAAAGAACCGTATGTTCTGCTGATGTCAGATGAAGTGTTGTATAATTTTAGTTAGGTCAAGCTGGCTGACAGCGTTGTTTAAGTCTTCCATATCCTCTGTATTCTTAATGATTTCCTGTCTACTTATTCATTTACTGAGAGGCAAACATTGAATTATCCCACTCTAGTAGTATATTTTTCTGTATGTCCTGTCATTTTTATCCATTTTTGTTTCAGATATTTTGAAGTGCTGATCTTGGATGCTTATACATTTAGGAGGATCCACTCACTGTTCTTTTATTTCATAGTGCCTAAACTACTAGTGAAATTTTAGTTTTACATATTTATTTGTCATCTCTAAGAAGTCCTATCTAGTTTATTCCATTTCTAGATCTACGTTTGTTAACCGATTTGTTCCAAGTTATGAGTCATGTTTTCCGGCTTTTTCAAGGTCCATTTTCATGTTGCTATAAAGGAATACCTGGGACTGGGTAATTTATAATGAAAAGAGGTTTATTTGGCTCATGGCTCTGCAGCCTGTACAGGATGTACGGTACCAGCATCTGCTCCTGGTGAGGGTTTCAGGCTGCTTCCACTCATAGCAGATGGCCGAGGGGAGCCGACCAGAGATCACATGGTGAGAGAAAAGCAAGAGAAAGAGGGGAGGAGGTGCCAGGCCCTTTTCAGCAACCAGTTCTAGCTGGAAGTGAGAGTGAGAACTCCCTCTCTCCCATGAGAATGGCACCACGCCATTCATGAGGGATCTGCCCTCATGACCAAAACACCATCCACCAGGCCCCACCTCCCACTCTGAGAATCAAAACTCAACATGAGACTTGGCAGGGCCAAACAAACCATATCCAAACCATATAGCACAAGATCTAGTAATTTTTAATTGAATGTTAGATATTAAGATTTTTAAGTTATTTAGCGCTTGTTTTTGTTGTATTCTATTAAAGCCTTTTAGACCTTTTCTGGCAGTCAGTTAAGTCAGTTATAAATTAGTTTGATCCTTTTGAATTTAAAAAAAACATTTAAAAACTGAATTCCATTAAAATTTTTTTAATGGGCCTATTTTTATATAAAAGAATGAAGTAGGTCTAGCGTCATCATCTTTCTGGGGCTAATTTTGCTCAACTTCTAGGGCATGGCTTTTCTGCCATTCAGATGGAAAGCTCTGTATGTTCAAGGACGTTTCTCACTCTAGCGGAAGAGTACTAAAATCAATCCTGGCCCCACGTGAGTTCTGGGAGTTGTTTGTTTTACAGCTCTCCAGTAATTTTTCTTTCTTTGGAAGTTGTTCTTTTCCAGTCTTGTGGGGGTTCACACTACTCATATACGGATTGGTGTTTAGCCAGAGACTCACAGACCGATTTCTGGCTGTAGTAGCTTACTCCTCCTTCCAGCTCTGCGTCTTCCACTGAGCAAGACTTCCAGACTCTGTTTGGAATCCCTCTGCCTGTGCCACAATCTGGATATCCCCTTCTGGCAGCAAGTCTGGATGATTTTAAGAATCACCTCATTATTTTTCCTTTTCACAGGAATTACAGTTCTGTGCGGCTTGTTTTTCAATATCTGAAAATAATGGTCTTTAATTGTTTTTCAGTGTTCCAATTGTTTATGGAAGCTGGGCAATTGTGGATCCTGTTACGTCTTCATGTCTGGAAGTAGAAGGCCTATATAAGTTCTGTTTTTGAATTTGTTATTCTGTATTCTTAGAGGACTCTTTCATTTTACCTTAGAACTGTCTTACCTTTTTTTCTTTTTTAAGGATTTCAGCAATAAGGATGGCCTATTTTTATATAAAAGAATTAAGGACTAGGTAGCAAGTGTGGTTCACTCTGCAATTACACAGGTGAGACTATGTAGGGATGAGCTCTTGCCCTGGATAGTCTTATCAGAGTTGAGTGTATTTCAATTGAGGATAAATTATATCAAGTGATAGAGTTCATTTTAAAGTGGTCAAGGAGGGATTTGATTATAAAGATATTGGTCCCCACAATGCCATAGAAAGGTGATATTTACTCAGCACAAACAGCACCAACTGCAGAGGTTCTAGGATTTCCAAGAAATCTTATCTTATCTGTTAGAGAAAAAAACCTTTCTTTTTTCTTTTTTTTTTCCTTTTTCCCCAGAGGATGAAGGCTGGAGCATTCATTCTGGTGGTGGATAGTGACAGAGGAGCTGATCTGTGTGGTTATTCCAAAAACAATGTTCCAAGGAGTCCCCTTTTAGCAGGCCCACTAACCCTGCCTACCTTCGACTGCCAAATTACAGTCCTTAACATCTCCAGGATTCTGATAATTAGATCAACTGCTTATTTAACTGCAGCTTCCTTTTTGTATATACTGGATTGTGACAACCTCCTCTTGGTTGAAGTGTCCTTCAACCTTCTTTATAGTCAAGACATTTGTTGGAATCTCTAATTCAACACAATTCCCCTTTTCGCTTTTACAGTTTTTATCTGTTTGTATATTGCTATCCTTTAAGAAGTACGAATATTAACCTACCTGACACTTTATAAGCCATGCATATAAGATAATATCTGTTTGTTTCTCTCTTATTTTAAGGATCATTTGGCAGGATATGACATTTTGTATTATATACTTTTGTGCCCTCAAAACCTGGCAGAAAATTATTTCAGTACCTTCTTGTCATTCTTTATTGCAGAGGAAAAGTTTGGTGCCAGTTTGATTATTGGTCTTTTCACGGAACTTACCTGTTTGCTATTGCATTGTTTCTTATATACTTGAGATTGAAAATCTTTCTAGGGTGTGTTCATGTGTGAGTCACTTTGAATGATTATTTTTTCCTAGAAACTCAGGTGAGTCCTTTCCATACACATATACAAGCTATAGAAGGTAGTGGCCAAGAGCTCGGGCTCTGGAATAAGTCTTTTTTTTTTTTTTTTTATTTCGGCATATTATGGGGGTACAGATTTTAAGGTTTCAATAAATGCCCTTCCCCCCTCCCCCCACAAGTCTGAGTTTCCAGCATGACCATCCCTCAGATGGTGCACATGTCACTCATTATGTATGTATATACCCGCCCCCCTCTCCCCTCCCCCCTCCCCAATACCCTATTACTGTAGTACCTATTTGTCCACTTAGGTGGTACTCAGTTAATACCAGTTTGCTGGTGAGTATATGTGGTGCTTGTTTTTCCATTCTTGGGATACTTCACCTAGTAGTATGGGTTCCAGCTCTAACCAGGAAAATATATCAAAAAAATAATCCATCACGACCAAGTGGGCTTCATCCCAGGGATGCAGGGATGGTTCAACATATGTAAATCTATAAATGCAATTCACCACATAAACAGAAGCAAAAACAAAGACCACATGATTCTCTCAATAGATGCAGAAAAAGCTTTTGACAAAATTCAACACCCTTTCATGATATGAACACTTAAGAAAATAGGCATAGAAGGGACATACCTAAAAATGATACAAGCCATATATGACAGACCCATAGCCAACATCATACTGAATGGGGAAAAACTGAAAGCATTCCCACTTAGAACTGGAACCAGACAAGGCTGCCCACTATCTCCGCTTCTATTCAACATAGTGCTGCAAGTCCTGGCTACAGCAATCAGACAGGAAAGTGGAATTAAAGGTGTTCAAATAGGGGCAGAAGAGATCAAACTGTCACTGTTTGCTGATGATATGATACTATATTTAGAAAACCCCAAAGATTCAACCAGGAAACTCCTGGAACTGATAAATGGAGTAAGTCTTAATAGATTACTCCTCTACTCTGTAGTAATTTAATGAAGAAGGATTATGGCTCAAGCAGTATAGAACCAATATATTGCCTTTGGTTGGGACCCTCCAATTTTTAACTAGTTTTATCAAAAAACATCATACACAAAGGTTTTTCTTTTCTTTTTCTTTTTTTTAGAGGTGAAGTCTTGCTGTGTTGCCCAGGCTGGAATGCTGTGGTTATTCACAGGCATGATCATAGAGCACTACAGCCTTGAACTCATGGACTCAAGTGATCTTCCTACCTCAGCCTCCCGAGTAGCTGAGACTACAGGTGTGCACCACCATTCCTGGCTTATCATGTACACAGTTTGCATATTCAATAATTTTAAGTTTCAATTTCTTCTCCCTCATTATCCAAGGAGGAAGAATTCCTGAGATTTCTTTGCTGTACAAAATGCAGACACTGGGAAGAAGGTGGGCAAAAGCCCACATATGGAGGATTTGACTGGGAGAGAAAACATCTATGGAGGAAATAGAGAAAGCAATAACTTGTTGATGTTGAGAGACAAAATAACAGTCAAAGAAGTGTCTAAAAATAAGTTATAAAGTTGTGCTGGATAGTTCCTTAAAGAAGATATATAAATGGTCAAAAAGCATATAAAATATATTCAATGTCATTATTCTTTGGGGACAGGCAAAGGAAAACTCGAATGAGGTAACATTTCATGCCCACTAGGATAGCTATAATCAAAGGAACCAAAACTAACAAGTGTTGGTGAGGATGTGGAGAAATTGGAACCCTTGCTCATTGCTGGTGGTAACGTGTAATGGGTCAGCTGTGCTAGAGGACAGTTCGGCAATTCCTCATAAGGTTGAACATAGAATTACCATACAACCCTGCAGTGCCACTTCTAGGTACTGACCCCATAGAATTAGAAACAAGTATTCAAACAAAAATTTGTACATGAATGTTCATAGTAGCACTATTCACAATAGTGGAAAGGTAGAGGCAGTCCAAATGTCCATTATCTGATGGCTGTATAAGCAACTGCGATATATCCACAAAATAGAATATTATTCAACCATGAAAAGGAGCAAAGCACTGCTGCCTACTACAGCATGGATAGACCTCAAAAAACATCACTCTAAGTGAGAGACACAAGACACAAAGGGTGACGTATTCTATGTTTCCTTTTATATGAAATGTCCAAAATTGGCAAATCCATAGAGACACAAAGCAGATTAGTAATTTTCAGGAGTTGGGGGAGGGAGCGACTGCTTAATGAGTGTGGGGTGTCCTTTTGCGAGTGATGGAAATGTTTTGGGGCTAGACAGACATGAGGTTGTACAACATTGTCAATTTACCTAATGCCAATGAATTGTACACTTTAAAGTGGTAGAAATTATGAATCATATGTGTGCTTAACTTCAATTTTTAAAAAGTCTTACTAAAAATTTAAAAAGGTGCTCCATCCTCTTCTCCTCAACCCTTTAGCATTGTCAAAACAGACTGAGTAAAAGTTTGAATTGTATCAATTTATATGCTTTGTGTATTTGTGCTGTGACAAACCAGAGACCCATAATATTTACGTAAGGAGATGCTTTATTCTGATTTTTAAAGCTTGTTTCAAACATTTTTCAAGATAAAGTCATCACTGCTTTGCTTTATGGTCTAGGATGTTGAGAACTCAATGATTTATCTGTGTACTCTAAGAGCAGAACACAATTTTTACCACGGAGAACTAGGATTGTTCCCTTGCTGAATCCTTTGGCTACATCAGGTTGTGCACAGCCAGGCCTTCTAGCCAAGAGGAGCTCTGAATACACCCTCGGTTTTCCCATGAGGATATCCTTGAACCTGATGTAGGAAGACATGCATTTCAGGTCCTGATCATCTGACTTTCTGGCCAGCCCTTTGGAACCACTGCAGATTCGAAAGGGAAGCAAGCAAAGGGACGTCCCTGTGACTCACATGACCCACTCACGTTCATCAGGGCTGAGGGGACCATTGCTATGATTTGGGCCCCAAATCCCTGTATGAATTCCCCACCCTCGTGAGCTGGGCTGGAGGATGTGTGAGTCACAGGTTGAACTTTGTACCTCTGCCCTAAGGCTTGTTCGATTCCATGGGCACAGTGTTTTTTCCCCCTCTTCTCACTGACTACAGAAAAGTTTAGACATATGTTTGCAGATTTTAGCAAGGAAACAGATTTTCTTGGCATGAATTTTGTGCACTGCCCTGACTTCTGGTTTAATCTGCCTTCTTCATTCAGATACACTGGTATATCTTCTCACCTGCTTTCCTTCATTTAAGAAAAGGAATGTATTTCATTTGACTTTCTGTAGGGTGTGTGTATTTTTAAGTTGTTGTAATTCACATATTTTTGGAATAAGGGAGAAACCAAAAATAGAGAACAGATACAATCCCATTTCTCTATTATATCAAAACAGTATAGTGCAGAGCGTGGACCACCCACCTTTTGCCTTACTTACACACATGTACTCACACACATGCACACACATGACACACACACATGCAACACACATGCACACGTATGCATACACACATACAAGTGCACATGATGGCACACACCCGTTATGCTGAAGGGCACGCTCTGATGCCCACTGTCTTCGAGGTGAAGCCCTGTCATTACAAAAACCACACTCTAATGTTTTAATTCAGAAGTCTTCATCAGAACTCGGCTCAGAGCAGCCTTCACGTCTTTGTTGCGCAGACTGTAGATGAGAGGGTTCAACATGGGGGTCACCACAGCATAAAAGAGCACCACAATCTTGTCCTGCTCAGCTGAGGCCATGGAGCGGGGCTGTATGTATGTAAAGAGGGCCATCCCGTAGGACATGGAGACCACAGTGAGGTGGGAGGCGCAGGTCCCGAACGCTTTGCGGCGTCCCTGGGAGGAGCGCATGCGCAGGATGGCGGCCACGATGTGGGTGTAGGACAGCGAGACCAGGCCGCAGGGCAGCAGCAGCACCACCACGCTGGAGGCCACTATGGCCATCTGGTTGAGGGTGACGTCCACGCAGGCCAACCTGACCAGTGCCAGGGTCTCACAGGCCACGTGGTTCAGCACGTTGTGCCCACAGGTGGGCAGGCGCATGGTGAGTGCCGTCTGCACGGCGGAATTAGCCAGGCCCACCAGCCAAGAGACACCTGCCAACGCCACACAGAGCCTTGGGCTCATGACGGCCGTGTAGCGCAGGGGGTCACAGACGGCCACATAGCGGTCGTAGGCCATGGCGGCCAGCAGCAGGAACTCAGTCCCCCCAAGGGCCAGGGAGAAGAAGTGCTGGGCCCCACATCGGGCAAGCGAGATGGTCTTCTGCTCCCGGAGGAAGTGCACCAGCATCTGGGGGACCCCGCTGGAGGTGTAGCAGATGTCCACCACGGAGAGGTGGCAGAGGAAGAAGTACATGGGCAGGTGGAGTCGTGTGTCCAGCCAGATCAGGAGGACGATGAGCCCATTGCCCAGCAGGGTCAGCAGGTAGGCGGCCCCAAACAGGACAAAGAGTCCAGCCTGGGTCTGCCTGTCACTGGAGAGTCCCATCAGGACGAACTCACTCACCCAGGTCATGTTGTCCCTCTCCATGGAGCCGGCGGTCAGGCTGGCAGGGAGGAGCAGAGTTAGAAAGAAGTAAGTGACGGGCTCCCTTTAGGAGTCTTGGATGAAGTCCTGCACTAGGATTGGAGCTGGAATGGGGACATTGAGCCTTGGTTTTTCAACCTAGGTGGTTAGGGGAGAATGCAATTAGCTCTCGGAGAAAGGGACATTTGGTTTCTGACACTCAACTGAGATTCTGAAGGACAAAATCCCTGTTTCGGCCACCGTTTTCTGTTTAGGACCCACACAGCTCCAGTTATATGGAGTTAATCTATCAAAGGAGAAGGAAAGGCAGAGAGAAAAGAATGATGAAAGGAAAGAACAAAAGAAAGCAAAGAAAAAGAAAAACTAAGGAAGAAAGGCAGAAAAGCAGAGGAGGAGGGAAGGAAAGCTGAGGACAGGAAAGAAAAGCAGGATTCTTCAGTGTGGGTGGCAGTGGGCAAAGCACTGTGACCGGACACTTGAGAACCACAGGGAACCGTGAGTTTCCAGAGTCGATTCCTGCCCTGACCCTGGATTCAGCTGCTTTTCATGCTTCTTGTGGGGGCCCACCCAGTCCTGGTGGCCGCTGGAAGGAGCCCTGTCACCTCCTCAGTCACCCTTCCGTCCAGATGGAGCTCAGAGCCTTGAACCCTGTGTGGCCAAGCCCCTCTGTGAGCCCGGAGCCCGGCCAGGCATCTGTGAGCAGCAAAGACAGAAACGTGGGTCCTGCTTTCTTGGTTCTTCTGATTTATCTAGGGACACAGAGATCGAATTAATAATTACAAATGATTAATTAAGTATAATTGTGCTAAGTGCTATGAAGAAGAGGAACTAGGTTAGTACTTGGCTAATTAAATTTGGAGCTCTGTAATTAAATTACCAGTGTAGTTAGGCCTTCCTTCTCAATAACATGCCATTTCTGTCGTGAGTGGTAGACATTTATTTGGATGTTATAAAAAAGTGATTAACGAAAATCATGTAAGGAGAGCATTTGAAAACCAATGATACGCACCTACTACTACTGAGTATGAGGTGACGGAAAGCGACTGAATCTTTTCAAACGGAGTGAGTTCTCCTTCCTCTTCTAACCTTCTTCCGAGCTAAGGCTGCACCAGGCCATCTCCCTTCCCACATGCTGACTGGTCCTGCAGAAAAGTAGAAATAAATGCCACAGTTTTTCTTAATAGAAATGTAATATCCAGGTATATATCCTGCTCTTAGAAATATTTAATTAGTAAATCAATAAATCCATTTATTAAACATGTATTGAGTGTATCAGGCATAGTGCTTTCGACCAAACTCTAGGAAATAACTGCTTTTAAACATTAGAAAGTTGTGTTTAGAAATCATCAGTGCCACAGAATCAAATAGGAAATTAAAAAAAATTAGATCTCGGTCCAATCTGAGACTCTAATGAGAGCATGTCTATGAGAGCCACTATGTCCAGACAGAGGACATAAGCAATACGTCGGCATTAAGGAAACCACAGTGGAGCCACAGAATCAACTACGAGAAGGCCGAAACACTTAATTCAATTGAGATTTCTTGTGTCTGGAAACACTCGCAGGACCCTTATTGGTGGAGGGAGAGAGCAGAGGAGCTGGATGGGGCAGGCATCTCTCGTGTCCTTCCTGCCCTGGCCCTGCAGTGGCCAGAAGGTATCGCCGTGGAAACTGCTAAGAATAGCAACTGGCTTTGGGATCTCAGGGTTGCAGGTGAGGTTCTAGGGCTGGAGAGCAGTGAGCTGAGAATCCAAGTCCTGTGCCCGGGAGCCTGTGGCCACCCACAGCGCCTGTTGCCTTGTCCCAGCAGCAGAAGGAACTCACTGCTGACCTACGATGTGTAGGCCGCTTGCTACCGTAGACAGAATCCTCACCTTCAGAGCTGGTGTCAACGATCGAGATTTTCTCCAGAAGGTAATCAAGCCATTTGAAATTAATGAAAACGTGGAGGCCAAATGTTTCATCCCTTTCATTTTATAAGCAAGAACACCAAGGAACGGGGGTAAGGGGCTTTGCCCAGGTCTCAGGTCTCCCTGGGAACAAAGCTGGCTCGTGGTTCCAGGCTGCACTGGGTGGCTCAGCACTCCTCAAGCCCATGGGTGAGGGGCGGGAAGGAGTTCCAGAAAGGTGTGGTCTGGGAAGCCGGGCACCTGCGGAATCTTAGCAGGCTCAGGACAGCGATCTTGCCAGGTAGAGAATGGTGTGTGGGGAGTGGGAAAGCTTTGAAGGAGAGGTGCAGGGATCCGAAGGCCACCTGCCTCTTCTGTCTGCCTGCAGTGTACACATTACTCGATCTCCCCGACTGTCAGTCTTTTCATTTGAAATGGGTGAATAAGCATAATGCCCACCTCACAATGTCTTCAGTAAGATCACATGAACAAATGAGTATGAACGTGCTTGGAAATACTAAGTAATCACAGTGGCTATGGCTACTATACTCCACATACTCAACGAGTCCATATTTCTCAAGTTGACTCTGTCCAGTGATCTGGGGACAGGACGCAACATGAATATGTTATAAAGGTCTGAAAGCTAACACAGTATGGGTCATAAAGTCCCTTTGCAATCAATTCTATCGCCTAAACCACCTGTTCATATTTTCAGGCCCCCTACTTATATAGTGAAGGATGGAAGCAAAGGGTCTGCGCACACCGGTGGGTAGTACCTTGCCCTGCACACAGTGTGAGCTCAGTGCCTTTTTATCCTAATCAAGTCTTAGGCTGTTTTAGAAGATGATAAACTATTTTTGCTGGCAGTGAGTCTTGCTCTCAGCTTTTTGGGATACTTAGAGAATTTCATTGCACTTTGATGAACTTGGTAAACATTGAGCCTGGTCTGATGGAAGGTGCTGGTAACAGATCAGTAAGGTCTGGCCTCCCTCTTCAGTAATTCAGCCTGGCAGGGAAGACAGGCAGGCAGGGTGAGTCAGTATGATGTTATCACAGGAGTGTTCGGAGGAAGCTCAATCATTACATCTGGTAACCGGAGACATAGACTTTGGCTATGTAAACAGCCATGCCGGTTTATAGAAATAATAAAGTGGAAGCAAAACAAACAAACAAACAAAAAATCTATGACTTTGCATCTTGAAAAAGATGTGATGTACGGTATGTTAAGATTCATATAAGGAGATCTGGGTTCCAATCTGTATCACTATTCCATCTATATATTATTAAGTCAATTGCTACATTATGAAGCCACAGTCTGTTCATCTGCAGAATGAGCAAGTTAAACTAGGCAAACATCAAGATTTCAACCAGCTCTAAAGTTTCCTGATAAGTGAATACACATAAGCTATAGTTTAAAGCTGTATTAAAGGGAAAGGTGGATTACTTGGTCTTTGATCGCTTTAAGTATGCATAGGTAGTGAGCCTGCAGGCAGCAATAGGAGTTACTGATTTGGGGAATGAAAGGATTCATGTAAAACACACAGGCGATTCAGGAGGTGTTGATGAATGGGATGAGTGGACTCAAAACCAGAGACTAAGGAAATAGGAAAAAAGGACTTAACACTAGAACTAAGGGAACTATTCAAGTCAAGGCTGAAAGACTAATAGTCTTCTGACATGTGTAAACATTCCAAAGGTCATCCGTGATGATTCTTGGATTGGAAGGACCCCTAACACCAACTTTTCCACCCCACCAGGGACCACACCTGCCTTGGCTCCATAGGAGTCATGCTTTCTCATGGTTGAGAGTGTTCATCATTGCTTTTTCAAGAAAAGATGGAAGTCTATGTCTGTCTTTGGTTCTTAAACCAAGTCCAGCCCTTCTTCACTCCTTCTTATCTCCAACAGAATGCAAATGCCTCAAGGCCAAGGGCAGAGCCCTTTCCTTTTTGAGCTCCATTCTTTAGCTCTTTGAATGTGTGTCCACATGTACTGGGCACGTCAGTTTACAATGTGGATTGGATGAGTGACCAAGGACGAGGACGGTGTCAAGTGGCTTGAAAACAATGAGTTGCGTCATGTAAGTCAAGGGAAAAATGAAACAGCCTCCGACTACAACCAGTGAGAAAGGCACAGTGGAGGGTCCTGGGACAGACCTGGCTGCTGTCGGGAGCTTCTGTCCGCTCACCTCCTCCTGTCACCTTCCCTGTGTGGACTTCCCGGGGCTGGGTGCTCACCCATGCACAGGACTCACTGTGAAGGCGAAGGCAGGGCCTCTCAGGAAGTCCTGGAAGCATCTTCCATCCTCTTCTTGGGGACGGAGGTTTTGCTTTGTCAGTCTTAGCGGGTGACTTCTCAGAACTCGGAACCCCGAGAGGGCAATTACTTGCTCTGGGTGTGTTCCTCCCTCGTTTCTCCCCCAGCTACTTCTCTGCAACTGCAGGGCCCCCTCTGCTAAGTTCCCCATGGAGTCAACATTCTGAAAACATTTTATCCTAACTTTTAATTACTTTCTAGTTCCTAGGCTAACAAGTCGCCTTCCTTGACTCTTTTGGGTCTTTCACTGCCCTGCCAGGCTATGGCATCACTGGGGACTTTTGGCAGGAGTCAGGAGACAGGAACAGTTACTTCTCTGGCCTGGCTGGAAGAGATGGAGAGTAGCTGGCAAAGGAAAGAGAAACTAGAATTTCTGAGCCTGTTCTTCCTAAAGGGAAGAGATGAAAGCACCATTTCCCCTTCTCCCACGCACCTGGTTTTAGTGACCAGTGACGTCCAGTTTTAGAGCAGAGAGGACACATCACACAACAGAACTGTCACATCTGTCTCCTGAGAACCATTAAGTCCCAGGTTCACAGTCATTAAACTATTTCTGCAGCCTCCTCACTGGTCTCCCATATCACGTTTCTGCTGAGACATGTCTCCTTTGCATATCTTCCTACCACCAGAAGCATTTCCAGCTTTCACCAATCTTGTTCTCCCAGTTCTCGGTCATCTTCTGCAAAGTTTTAATCTCTTCACTGGCATTACTAGAAGGCGCAGAGGAAACAATGGGTCAGGAAGGGGCTTTATTCCCAATATTAATCCATTCATTTCTATGGTAACAGATCATGGATGTTTAGTAAGATGGGAAGAAAAAAACCAGATACATCAGTGTGTGACCCCTTAGAATTCTTTGATAATACTTGGCCACTATTGGCCAGAAGAAAGTTTACTTAATCAGAAGATTTGTCACTGTGATGCCAATGCACGAGGGAACTATTGTTTTGCTCACACTCTTCCCCTTTGAGCAGTACCTAAAGAATTTCTGGTTCATCAGTGCTCCTTCCATCACCAGCTAACCCCAGGATCCAAAGAACCAGGCGCGTTCTCCATCTTGAGGTCCACAGATGGGAAAAACTGCTGGGTGCCTGCCTATGAGCTGCAGCCAAAGGTTGAGAGGTTGGCCAGAGGTAAAAAGAAAAGTGAGAGAATGGTGAGGGAGAAGAAGGGAGAGACACCTGAGAGGTGGGATCCTGATGCACCTCAAAGGAAGACTCGGTATGAACTGATACAGGCGACTCAGGGTAAAGGCGAAGAACTTTTGGGCATCGTGTTCCAGATTCCACACTATTGTCAGCTAATAAAAATGTTTCCATGCTGGGAAAAGCAAAAATATATCCTCTTACTTTTTCGAATACTAAAGTGACAGATGATATGTTACTAGATTAAAAAATAATCCCAGTAGGTTAGAAAATAGTAGGAAAAAGAACTGAAAGGATGACCATAAATAATAAATACCAATGGGTTCTGAGTAATAGGATTATGTATATTTTCATTTTCTTCCTTTTTGCTTATCAATATTTTTATAGATGTCTACAAAAGCATATTTTTAGTACATATCCAAATGAAAAATTTAAGATTCTTACTGATATAAATATCACATTGAGACAGTTACAGTAGGACATCGACTCACTGTCTCAACGTCCAGCACAGCTAAATAGCCTCTGGGTGAGTGATAATGGGTGGAGGAAAAGCATAATAAAAATTGTGTCTCAGCAAAGTAGATATGACTACAGATTTTGGATTATTTACACCATCAAGGTAGACTTGTAAATATTCTATGGTGGTAAACACTCTGGGGGTTCACTCTGGCTTTAGTATAGCTTTGTGGTTTGGGGCAAGTCCTTTAGTCTCCCTGGGTCTCAGTTTCCTCATTTGTAAAACAAAGTGGTTGGATTAGACCTAAAAGACCCTGCAGTTCTAGAATGTATGTTTTTCAGCGTAAGCATTGGACAGTATTTTCCTTTCATTCTAGATTCTAGATGCTGAGGCCTGAGACAGAAGTCATTCCATCGTGGGTTCCAAACTGTGGACGTAAGCAGATAGGAGTAATTCTTCCCTTTGAGACTGATTCATGCCAGGAGTTTTATTGAAGGAACCACTATTTTATGCACCATTTGGACCTGTGGCCCTTGGCTTCCTGCATTGCCTGTGAGGGCGCAGGCCTGCTGCTCGCCCAGTCTTCCCTTCACCCCCTTGGAATTCCTCCCCTCCCCCCGTACCCACTTTCCTACCCCAGACTTTCCTACCCTGATATCTCCTGCCACCAGGCTTTCCTGTTACTGTCAGTAGTTCAGTTCACTCCTCAGGAACTCCTATATCTGGTTCTCAGCCACTAACCTTTTCCATTCAGTTCTTTCCATCCCATTTTTGCCAGAATTAACTTTTCTCCTTCTTTCCCCAGTGAAATGTAAGAGGCACCTTCTGAGAAACATGCTGCTCGGCCTGTACCTGCCATACTTCATAGGAGCTTCCATAGCCTCAGATACAACTCATCGTTCATTAGCTGTCTTGAGTGGGTCTTGGTACTATTCTCTCCCTGTCTGTACTCCTACGAAAAATTTTAAATGGCATTTCTATGCTATGATCTTCTCTCTGTGCATAACCAACTCTGTGCCTTAGGGGAAACCACTTAAATGTTGGTAGTGGGGATAAGAAAGACATGGCAACTAAAATTTAATGGACACGCTTTAGAAGATGATCTTGTTGAAACCTTATGTAATTTCCTTATTGTATATTAACATTAGCTGGGTACTGCACAGCTCCTTTCTGGAACGGAAATCTTTCCTTAATAGGTTACAAGTATAAATCTGGAGTCCGGAACAATCTTTCTTTCAAGATCAACTTGCCTTAGGACAAACTAGGATGGAAAAAAAAAAGAGAAGAAATATAATAAAATAGAATAAAAAGTATTAATTAAAAAAATAAAATAAAATAAAGATTAACTTTCCTATGTGATAAAATTTAAATACTTTTCACTGATGTTCCATGAAAACTGTAGCCAAGTTGTTTTCTATAATGATCTTACCTTCCTGAGTCACCATCCTGATGTGTAGTGTGAAAAGGGGGGAAAAAAGCAAATAATGTAATGCTAATCGAGTATCTCAGTACAGTATACATGGTCTATACTGACTTACAATGATCTTTCCAGGTAAATATTTCATTAATTTGAGGCTCAACCTTATGTCAGAGTGGTGTTTTTTATTATAGTTTTTTCCTTTCTCCACATGGCTTCTGCGTATATGATAAAAACCGATGGTATTGACTATGGGATGTGGAATGGGAGCGCAGAACCACTCCTCTTTCCTGCTTGTCCTGGTGCTGGCCTCTGCAGCCAGGCACCCACTCTCCTCTCAGATTCCCACGACAGGTTTCAGTTGAGATGCGGCTACTGTGGATCCCTCCTGTAGCATCCGCTGTAGGAGCCGGTGGCCGGGACCCCATGGACTGTTTGTTGTCATGGCTCAGTGGCAATCCCTTGTTGAAATGATCCCACTTCCAGTTTTCTGATGCTATGATTCCTCCCCCCCACACACATACAGACACACAACACACACACACACACACACACACACACACACACACACACACACACCCCTCTAAGAACTGACTGATTTTCTCCGGGAGCCCTGGGTTGGGAAGTGAATTCTGTAGCCCCTGGTGGCAGGACCACTCTTTCTGACCAAGCTGATCCCTGCTGGCAGGTCCTTTGGTTGAACTTCCAGCTGTCTCTGTAGCTCCCACTCGAGGTGGGCAGGAACGGGAGGCAGGCGCCCCATGCTGGAGGGAGCCTGGGGCATGTCTCAGACTGGCTTTCCTGGCATCCTGCTCCACTGCTGCTCCTCAGTTGTCCTCCAACCTCCTCGGAGCCTCTGAGTCACCCTCAACACAGTCTCCTGGCAGGGCTCCAAATGGGGGTCAGAAAAGCGTTTCCACCTCTGGCCCTGTCCTCATCCCCAGGGCTTTAGTCCCTTAGAGGGCTGGTCAGGACACATGTGTTTGATTATCTGCTTCTCCTATGTTTCTTTTCCTATATTTTGCTCCAAACTTTTGCCAGAAAGGGAAGTTTTTCCAAATTTAAGGAATGCAAGATTTCCCTTATCTCATATCCTGGGTTCCCTGTATCCTAGTTTATCAAAATCTCAGTGTCTAAATCTGAAGGTTATTAGCTTTGATATAGATGCTTCAGAACCTCAGAAATTTGGGATTAATAAAGACAAAAATATATTGATCTAATTTATCCGAAGTATTATCCTTATATGTACTATTCCACAAATAGTGTCCATCTTGGATGGGGAATCAGACATCTCTTCTCTTCTTCATCAGCTCATCCCACCTGCCCCAGTGGACAGATTGGGCTTTCATTTTCCTCTCCATGTGGCTGTCCCTCTCCTTGCCCTTTAAGGAAATTCCTCCATGGAATTTTTCTCCCCACTGGCCCCTAGCCTTCTTGCATCTCTGCACTCCGTCTGCGCCCCAGCCACTTCTCGTTGGCCTTTAGCCTGGGTTGCCAGTGATTCACTCCCATTCCTTTCTTTCATGGATGCAACCACCAGGGGCTGTGGATCTCTGTGGGCAGAGGAGAGAATGGAGGAATGCAGCCAGGACAAGTCAGACTGCAACGCCAGCCGCTAGGAGATGTTCAGAGTGTGACCACTAAACATAGGCATGCGAAATATTTTGCTAAAAGCCTGTTTGATTCTTTTTGAAAGGCCCTTCCCCGTTTCCCTTGCTCGGTATGGGCTTGACCCCAAAGAGGGCACTGGGCCCATGCCATCTTCTAGGGAATGAGGGCGGGAACGTGTTATTTTGTCAAATCCAGGACAATTCTGTGAGGTGGGTACAGACTCCACCAGAGGTAGACGATTGGTGAAGAGCCAGCGAGATGAAAATCCAGATACGTCTGATGTCAGATCTCAACTCTTGGGCTTTGCATTCTTTTCTTTCTGAAAGGAAGTGGCTGTAATGGGAGAACATGGAGGTCTCTTCCTGCTCCGATGTTCTGCAGTCCTGCACGTCCAGGTTAGCCGAAGGAAAAGCAGTATCTTCTGCTGTCAGGATCTTCTCCATGACCCAATTAAGCAAACCAATGTCTCTTGACACTCAGAAAGAGCAGAGAAAAGCATTCTGCCTGGGTGTTTCCTGCTCCTCTTAGATACAGTTTGCTTCCTGGCCTGTAGATGAGGAAGCCAACTTGCCTTTATCTCTAGTGCTTTCCGGCTCACCCCCAGGCCTAAACTTTGGCCTCAGTTTTGCCCTAACAGTTTGGATCCTGTGATAGGCTGAATAATGGTGCCCACAAATGTCCACATCCTCTTCTAATCTCCCAAATCTGTGAGTATTACCTTATTTAGCAAAAGGGCCTCTGCACGTGTGATTAAGTTAAGGATTTTGCGATGGGGAGATTATCATGGGCTATCCAAGTGGGCCCGGTATAATCACAGGGTCCCTGTAGGAGGGAGGCAGGAAGGAGAGAATGAAAAAAGGAGATGTCATGGTGATGGCCAGATGTTGGCATGAAGTGAGGAAGGGTTCACAAGCCAAGGAATGCAGGTAGCCACTAAAAGCTGAAAAAGGCAAGAAAATGAGTTCTCCTCTGAAGCCATCAGAAAGAACAAGCCCTGCCAAAGCCCTGACGTTGGCCCAGTGAAATTGATTTTGGGTTTTTGACCTCCAGAACTGTAAGACAATAAATGTGTCTTAAGTCACCAGATTTATAGTGATTTGTTACAGCAGCACTGGGAAACTAATACAGACTCTAATATCCTCCCTTCCTTTGGCCCCAGGTTCTCCTGGCACTAGTTCACGATTAATGATGCTCTGGCTTTGTTCTCCACACCTTGCCTATTTTCCTGAGTCTGACCTCCTTCTTGCACTCCATCTGCTCCCAGGGGGCACCACTGCCCATCAGCAAGGACATTTCTGCCCCTCATCTGGCTCTTTCCCCTGCTCCACTCTGGGATGCATCAGAAGAGTCTAGTGGGGGCAAGGTAGGGATGGAGGTGAGAAAGTTGGGAAGGTTAGAGAAGAGGGAAGAAGCCAACTTATCCGCTGTAAGCTCTCGGGCTTAGGAGGCAGAAGAAGCATCTTAGAATGAGGTTCAGAATATTGATTTTACATTGCACTGGATATTTTTAAGGCTAACATCAGAATGCTTTGGGGACTGAAAGTGACTGAAAACCTTTTTATTTTCTAGGAAGAAGCAGGAAATTTATGCTACGTAGTATGGATTTTGTCCAAGGGTAGGGAAGGACCAACCCCGCAGCAGTGCTGGCTGATGGTATGGGGAAAGGAGGAACACAGCTATTTTCTGATTACACCCTATGAGTTCAGCTTGTTCAACGGGCCAGTTCCTCTTTGTTTCCAGAACACAATAGATTTGAGATCTGGTGGTCTGGAGCCTGGGAATCCCACCCTGGCTGCGACATTTTCCCAAGACTTTAAAATCTTCTCAGGAGCAGACGCCCTCTGTGTAGTGGAGGTGGTTTCATCTGCTTGGCAGACCACGACCCTCTGGAGGCAGCACAGGTGTCTGCTCCAAACCCTGATGCCGGAGTCTGAATCTCGGCTCCTCAGCTTTTGCGATAACGACAATGGGCAAGTAAAAGTCTCCATTGTCTCAGTTTCTTCCTGTGTAAAATAAGGTGAATGATAATATCCTCCTCCTGGGCTCTTGTGAAAATTAAACGAGATCATCTGTGTAGAGCACTTAGCAGTGGCCAGTCCATGGCAAGCCCTCAATGAACGTTTGGCATATTCATGTTGAACTTTGAACACTTTAGGAGAAAGGTGCTAGTCGAGCCAATGCTATGAACAGAAATTAATTTTTATTTCCTGACACATTTGCTTCTATTCTGCTGAGGCTTGTAAACTCAACATTTTCTTATTTTTCTCTTTTGCAAAATACAAGCTGTTCTAACAGTTCTCTGCATCGAACACAAAGTGTTTTATGCCGCCCTCGGGAGGCTGCGAGAGAGATTTTGGAGGCCCCTTTTCAGAAGCTCCATTGGTTGGAGTTGCTCCTCAAGCTTTGCATTAAATGTGAAGTGCTTCCAGGCTCCCTCCCGTCCTGGAAGCCAACTGCAGCCTGCAGAGGGCTGGTGAGGGAAGCTGAAAGGAAAGGTTGGATTCCAGTCCAGGAAGCTCCCTTCTGGCCAGCTGGGGCAGAGCTGGGGACGCTGAAATCAAAGAGAGGCCAAAAAAAGGAAAATAAGTGGAGGGGCTGGGAATGATGATGGAAGAGCAAATTGGGGTCCCGAAGCTGTTCACAGAGGCACGGGAGCCCCTTTCCATCTTGCCTCTGTTCCTGTTGACAGTGAACATACAACCAGTGCCCTGAAGACAGGGTGGGAAGGTGAGGGGTGCTGCCCTGAGAAACTGCCTCACAGACCCCCTCCCTCTCTCCATCCACCTCTTAGTCTAGTGACAAAGAATCCAAAATCATCCCCAACTTCCATAAAAAAGATGACGTTCCAGCTCTGATCTTGCTAGGAGGGTGTTTTCTCAAGAGGGAGGCCAATTTCTCCTTTATCCATGAAAAGAAAAAGAAGTTTCCATTTGTATAGTGCTTATTTAATTTCAAAAAATGTCAAAGACACTTGAGGAAGGAGAGAATTGAGTCTGAGTTAGCTACTCAAGGCCAACCCAACGTCAAGTATTTCCTAAGTGGAGTCGGGGGTCTGACTCTAAGTCTTATATTGGATTGGCTCCTTTATTTTTAAGAGTTTTAATGGGAGAAGTACTATAATTGTTACTAATATTGTCATCATCAAATGTATATTTAAAATCCTACTCTACCAGTGTGAGGTAGCCTTAAGATCAGTGGAATAATTTTGAAGGCTTCAGCTAATAAAAGATAAAAATATCTCGAGAAAAAGTGATCTCTATTTCAGACATCCTCGATAAACAATTTTAAGTTATTTAGGTTGTCTAAATATTTATTCTGAAGTTATTTCTAAGAAAAACTACAAGACTTTCTAAAATATTACTAAAGCTAGCATATTATTTAGAAAATCAAGTTTATAATGTCATCAGGTTATATTTTTTATTACTTACATGTGCATTTTATTATTGGGACCTTTGCATTAAAAAGTAGGTGCTTCTTATAATATTTTATAAGGCATTAGAATATTTATTTCATTACTTTAAATTATTTTAAAGGTTTAGAGTACTTTTCTTTTGATACATTTCTGGCTACCTAGAGGATTAATTTAATGGAAATTTTTAGTCAGAAAACCAGCCTTTGATTTATGATATTGTTCTTATAGGAAAATACAGTGTGTTATATAGTATTGTATTCTTTGATAACATAGTTTTCCAGGAATATTATGGGTAAAATGGTTTTAAAAAATTTTTGGAGTGAATTTCTTCTGCTGAAACTTTTTTTTTTTTTTTGAGACAGAGTCTCGCTTTGTTGCCCAGGCTAGTGTGAGTGCCGTGGCATCAGCCTAGCTCACAGCAACCTCAAATTCCTGGGCTCGAGCGATCCTTCTGTCTCAGCCTCCCGAGTAGCTGGGACTACAGGCATGCGCCACCATGCCCGGCTAATTTTTTATATATATATCAGTTGGCCAATTAGTTTCTTTCTATTTATAGTAGAGACGGGGTCTCGCTCTTGCTCAGGCTGGTTTTGAACTCCTGACCTTGAGCAATCCGCCCGCCTCGGCCTCCCAGAGAGCTAGGATTACAGGCGTGAGCCACAGCGCCCGGCCTTCTGCTGAAACTTTTAATTTCAGCTATTCATGTAGCAACACATTTCACCAAATATAAACGACTTTCAGGTTTAGTAGTGACATTGGACAAAGCTGAAATAGGCCCATATTTTGCAACACAACCACACCAAGACTGAAGCTCCTTAGACTTTCTTCTTTTACCTGTGGCCGGGATGTAATCACATCGTCCACATGGACCACAAATCCCAGTGCAATGATCACTGATTTCAGTGTGGAGGTTGATGGGGGCTCCTTCCACACCCCACAGCAAGCCTTCCTAAAAATCATCTGGAACATCTTTGCTCTTTTCCTGAAATCCCATTCAGGTGTGTCATTGTGAGGTATGAGGCCTGGGATATAAAGCTAACAATTGTCATTGCCTAGAATAGCTTCAGGACTTCAGCACTGATCCTGCCCACCAGAGAATAGCTCCCATGCATGGTGCCTTCCTGGTAATAGCTAAGAGTGTCAGGCACTGTTCTAAGCACATTTCTGTATTAGCTTTAATGATCACAGCCCTGTGAGGCAGGTGCTAACATCAACTCTAGATTATCCAGTGAAGACTAAGAGGTCAAAAGAGGTTAGAGTAACCTGTCCAAGGTCACAGTAGGGAATTGGAGGAAACAGAATTCAGACCCAAGTGGCCTGGCTCTGTGTCCCTGAAATATGGCACTGCCACCTTTCTCCCATCCAAGTACTAACCAGGCCCGCCCCTGCTTAGCTTCCGAGATCAGACGAGATGGGCGCGTTCAGGGTGGTATGGCCATCGTTGCCACCTTTCTCTAAGAGGCCCAGCCTTGCCTCTGCAGGCAATATGTCCCAGCAACCTTTAGATGAAGGACTGTACTTTTCTTTTTCTGCTTGTGTGTTTTAATTGTAATGACACAGAATGTATGAAACTCACTTTGTTGATTGTTTCTTAGAAGGTAGCAACTATTTTAGGGAGCAGCTGAAGGCTGGGGACGACACAGACTTCTGTAATGAGACACTAAGACCAATAAATCAGCTGCCAGGGGAGGAGGCGGATGCTGCAGGGGATGTGAGCCCCGGGAGCAGGTAAGCCAAGCGGTGGTGGGTTCAGGGAGATGATATGGCCGTCTCCCCCCATTGTCATATGAAGAAGCTGCATTTGCCTCCTCGTCAAGAGGATCATAGAAATCTTGATTTCCACCATGTGGGATTAAAATTTCAGAAGCCCTGGGCAAAGACTTAAGTCATTAATAGGCTTAATATAAAGGCTTAGCTGTCATCTACAACTCAGATTTTTTGGAGAATTATTGCCCTCCAAAGGGTTACACAAATATTACTTCTTAAGTGAGCCTTGGCTTAGATGAGGGAAACTGTCTCGTATCCAAAGAAATTTTAATAAAGATTTTTTATGTAACTTTCATATTTACTTCCCCTTTCCTTTTTCCTTCCGGATGAGGGTGCTCAAGCTCCCTCCTTTCTTCTAGCCTTCCACATGGGGATGTATTCACTGACTGGGAACTGCAAACTCCACATGATCTAGCCCCTCCCCTCAGCTAGAAGTTCTACATCCAGGAAAAGGCCCTGTACAATCAAGGTAATTGGCACTTTCCTATCTTAAAGTTGTTCATAACCTGGGTTCAAAGCATGGGAGACAGTAGCACTAAGTAATGTGTGAGCTCTCCGAGGAGGTGGGTGAAGATGGATCTGGAACCCAAGCGAGAGGATTAAGTTTAAGCAGGAGGAGGGCCGCCTCTTCCACTGTAACTGATTTTGTGGAGGGCAGTGCTTCTCAACCTTGCCTGCCCCTTAAAATCGCCTGAAGGGAGCTTTTGACAACCCCACTGCCCGACCTACACTGAGACCAAGCAAGTCAGAATCTCTGGTGATTGGACTCAGACATTGGTATTCTAAAATGCCTTTGAGTAATTCCAGTGCATGGCCAAGGAAAGGGCCCGCTGAGGTAGTGGTATCGTGGAGTGATGAGTCTTCAGCAGTACTAAGCACACACAGGTATTTGGGAAGTTAGAGAAAAAGGATTGAGTTTTATAAATGGGGTGTATAGAACCCACAGACAATGGAGTTGAGAGTGTTGGTTCAAGTGATTAAAGAGTTAATCCGAGAGATCTTGGTTTTGAAGGACAGCAAAGGAGCTTCCCTTTGGCGGCTGACAGATGGAGAGAACATGGGGGGCCAGAGGGGTCGGAGCTGTTGAGGCAGGTGATGAGGGAGGGTCTCAGCAAGAAAATGACAGCTGGGAAGTAAGAAGCTGTGGTGGAGAGAGATTTGGTGAGACATTGGTTTCATCTCCATGGTGGGATTTGTTACAGAAAGACAACTGGACTCAGGGATGGTCCTGTTGAAGGGTCAAAGAAATATTTTATTCCACGCACACTATCTTAGGTATCATTTTTAGAGTCCGTGTGTGTATTAATCATGTTTTTAATTTTCTATATTTTATGATGCTTCAACATCTTGGGAGCCTTTCAGGCCTGGGCGAGACAGCCCACTCCAGTGCTAGCGAATTCCTGGAGATGGCGAACGCCTCCCCTGTGAGGATGCCATTGTTATCCAAACCAGTGAACCCAGAGCCCATGTCTCCAACCACCTCCTCTATCTAACTCTCACATGCCAAGCCAACACGCCCCCTACCCTAATCACCCATGGGCAAGGTGGACAACTAGAGACCATCCTGGTACTCCAGAGCCCACTAACATTATTCAACCTTTCCAATCCTAGACTTGCTCAAGCTTTCTACCCCACCTCGCCCATTCCTTCCCATAGAACCCACAGTCAAGGCTCTGGGCCATGTTCTCCCCTCTCTTTCTCCCCTCCCGGTGAGCCCATGTGCCTCCCACATGACCCTGCCTTGCATGGCAGCCCCCTTCTCTTGGGAACTGTGAGTAATACACTCTTCTTTCAAAGGCAGCTGTTCCTGTGTGTCTGTCACTTTGCCCTACCCGATTAAAGCAAAGCCTGGTACAAATCTTGAAACTGTGTTAAATATGTTGGCATTTAAAATGAAAGTCCATGTTATTTCCCTCTCTGGGAGTTGATTACATGGGATTCCAGTGGCTTTTGCACAGTTTTTCGGTACTGGTGGGGGCCTGGCCATCACTGTGTGTTTTTTGGATAGACAGTGTTTCTGGGTGTGTGCTTTGTCGTTTGGCCAGCAGGCCTCTGCACATGTTGCAGAGGTTTGCACAGGTGAATTTGGTGCTTTCTGGGCTGGATCAGGCCTCTCGAAAAGCCATTTGTGGCTCCAGTATCATAGTATTCTAGAAATAAAAATAGAAATAGGAGTATCATTTGGCGCTCTTGATAACTCCATCCTTGAAATTTATTTTAGGTTTCCATGGCACCACAATATTGTGGATTTTCTTCCACTTTTCTGATTGCTCTTTTTTTTTCTTCTTTTTTAAATACCCTCTGCTGTGCATTCTTCTTCCTCTGCCTATCCTGTATCTTTACTTTGGAAAAGCGTTTATTGAATAAGTAACACACACATGTATGTAAGGAGGGTATTCAATGAAAATTATGAGTCAGACTTTAACTTTGTCACCAACATGTGTGTGTATGAGTGTGCACATATAAAACACACAGGACATACCCCGGCACACACATTGTGTATTTGTGCTTATGAATGCTGGCATACCATAAATATCGATTCATTGACTCATTCATTCAACAATTTATTGAGCATCTTCTCCATGCCAGGCTCTCGTAGGGACTGTGAACAGCATGGTGAGTAAAGCAGACAGCCTTTCATAGGGTTTACATTATGTTGGGAGCAATGGGCAATTAAAAAGTGGAAAAAGCAAGTAAGTAAGGTAATGTCCAATAACGACAGATGATTCCAGATTAAAGCATGATAACGCGAGACGCGGCAGAGAGGCGACATCGCACGGGGTGACCAGCGAAGGCCTCTCTGAAGAGTCAGTGCTGGAGTCGTGACCCGCATCCGAACGACAATGGCCAGCCTGGGAGGATCTGCAGAGTGGACTCAACAAGGGGGAAGGCCAGATGGTCCAGAAGAAGAGAGTAGAGTCAAGGATGATGCCTTGATGCATGCAATCACACACCTTGCTTTTTTTCACTTAACAACTGGCATGAGACCCGGTTTCCCACCCGCCGCAGATAAACCTGCTTCATGTTGTTGGCAGCTGCAGAGGGTTCCCTCATGGGGATAACCCAGCATGTATTTGATTAGACTCATATTGATATGCAATTTCTAGGTTTATTTATTTGTTTATTTATTTCAGCTAATTCAAGTAATGCTGGCACGAGTATTTTTGAACATTCATATTTTCCCACAAGGCAAATATATTTGTAAGGTCAAACCCTGGAAGCAAAATTATTGAAACAAGTGACACACGCCATTCATTTAATTAATACTGCCCACTTGCCCTCTACAGAAGTTGTGCAAATGTGTCCTTCCATCAGCAAGGAAGAGCTATTCAATAAACGGTGCTGGGAAAATTGGACGGCCTCAGGCAGAAGAATGAAACCGGATCCCCATCTCTCGCCAAATGCAAAAATTAACTCAAGATGGATTAAAGATTTAAATGTAAGACCGGAAACCACAAAAATATTAGAAGAAAATCTAGAAAAAGCTATCCTCAACATTGACCTAGGTAAAGAATGTATGATTAGGGCCTCAAAGGTAAATACAACAAAAACAAAAACAAATAGAAATGAAAACAAAAAGCTTCTGCACAGCAAAAGATATACTCAACAGAGTAAATAGACAACTTACGGAATAGGAGAAAGTATTCATAAGCTATATATTTGATAAAGGATTAATATCTACAATCTATAAGGAACTCAAATCAGCAAGAAAAAAAATAACCCCATTAAAAAGTGGGCAAAAGACACGAACAGACATTCTTCAAAAGAAGAGAAACAAATGGCCAACAAACATATGAAAAAATGCACAATATCACTAATCATTAGGGAAATGCAAATTAAAACTACAACGACACATCACCTCACCCCTCACCCCTGTCAGAATGGCCATTATTAAAATGTCAGCAAACAACAGATGCTGGCATGGATACAACAAAAAGGGAGCAGTTATGCATTGTCGGTGGGAATGTAAATTAGTACAACCTCTATGGAAAACAGTATGGAGATTTCTCAAAGAACTAAAAGTACATCTACCATTTGATCCAGCAATCCCACTCCTGGGGAACTACCCAGAGGAAAAGAAGTCATTTTATAGAAAAGACACCTGCACCCGTATGTTTATTGCAGCACAATTCACAATTGTGAAGATATGGAACCAATCTAAGTGCCCACCAACTGAGTGGATAAAGAAAATGTGGAAATGTGGTGTATACATACCATGGAATACTACTCAGTCATCAACAAGAATGAAATGATGTCTTTTGCAGCAACTTGGATGGTACTGGAGGGCATGATTCTAAGTGAAGTAACCCAGTAACAAAAAAAGCAAATACTGCATGTTGTCACTTACAAGTGAGAGCTAAGCAATGGGCATGCATGGTCATTCATCATAATTTAATGGACACTGGATACTCAGAAAGGGAAGGGTGGGAGGGGGGTGCAAGATGAAAAATTACCTATTGGGTGCATTGCACACTATTCAGGTGATAGGTATGTTAAAAGTCTAAACTTCTGTACCATTCATCCATGTAACAAAAAATGGTAACCCCTAAATCTATTTAAATAAAAATAAATAAAAAGTTAAAAAACATTCATTTCCTCAAGTCAAAAATAAATCATCAAACACCTCTTGTTTGCATAGCTTTTAAATATTCCATTATATTTATTTAATCAATATCCCATTATTGGACCTATATATTGCTTTGAATTTTTTGCTTAAATAAAAACACTGCAATTAATATTCTTTACAAAAATCTTTCTGCATGACTTTTCTGCTTCTTTCTGCATCATCATCTGCATGATCTTTCTGCATCATTTCTTCAGGATAGGTTTCAAGAAGTGGAATTAGTTGATCAAAGAGGATGCACATAGAAAGAATCATGATTTAAAGAGAGTGATGGAGCTCTTAAAGACTGTCCCATGACAACTCTCTGAGAGTACACTTCATGCCATAATTGACAATTGTTTTAGAAATTCTTTCTAAGTGTGATAGGAGATAAATGATATTTTATTGTCTGAATTTTTTACTACTAATGAAGTCGAACTTAAAAAAAATTGTATAAAGCCATCCCACAAATTGTTTTTTCATGCCTCCAGCCCATTTTTAAAAATTGTGCCATTCATCATTTTCTTAGATTATTTTGATAAAAACTGCTACATTAGCCATTCTACTATAGTATTTGTTCCAATTACATATTTCTATTTTGTCACCTTGCTTTTAAATTTTAAATATATATATATACACACACATAGATATTACATATACTTTTTAATAAACACAAGAATTAAATATTTCTGCAATCAAACCTATCAGTCTTTTTTTTGTGACTCTCCTTTTGCTTTTGTGCTTAGACCATTTCTCCTTATTTTGAGATAAGTTATGTTTCTATTTTTAACCTACATTCTTCTTTCAGTTTTTTTATGGTTTTATATTTTACATTTAAATCTTTAATGCATCTGACATTTACTTTGTGCATGTTTTAAGGTGAATACCTAAGTTTATTTATTCTAAATAGTGAGTTTTTCCTTCCCACACTGGTTCATGCTAATGTCTTTACCACGTTCCACCTCATCCACATATTCCCTTCCGTAACCTCATCTCCTCATCTGTGGACTAGTGCCACAATCCCTTACCAGTCTCATCACCCTTCCCTCTGTTTTGAATCGTTATTGCCAATTCACCTTCCAAGCATGTAACTGTGTCAGTATCATGCTCCCATCCCCCAAACCCAGAGGAAAACCCCAAAGTGCTCCATTCAAGGTTCCCTGCTTAGCTTCCCCCCTTAGTTACCTTTGAGGGTTCCCATCCCAGTTACCCTGAGATCGCTTTCGACCATTCTGAGAGCAAGTGTACACGCTCACTACCTCTAGAAACCGTCTTTAACATCCCAGGAAGGTGGCCCCTCATGGGACAGAGGGTCTAGAAAAGCTTGTGGCCCGGCCCCTCCATCAGCTGACTTTCTGCATTCACTGGCCTCTCCCGGCATCAGTTAGCAAGCATTTCAATTGACTGCCAGATGATTGGAATCAAAACAAAGCAGTCACTTTTTCCAAAAGTCATTTCAGACAACCTCCTAGTCCCATCCAGATAAACCTTCCTGATTAATGCCACCTGCATCTGATCATGACTTCAACTCCCCATTTGTCATCCCTTAGACATTCAGTTGGCACTAAATTATTGACACTTCCTTTTGTTCCTTTTCAAGTGATCCATATGTACCTTTGCATGTTCCACCTCAAGGGATCACAGAACAAGAAGGAACCTGGCAGATCCCTAAGTCTGGCACTCATTTTGCAGTTATACCGACTGAGGCTGGAGAGGAAAGGAAGGAATGGCCAAGGCCGTGGAGTCCTCAGCAGCCCTCACGCCTCAAGCTGCTCTGTTCCTCCACTCCCTTTCACGCTGGCCTTCCCCTGGGTTCTGGCTGGGGCTTCTTCTCTTTCCCCCTTATACACTCATCCTGGGTGGTGTCGCCCACCTCCATGGTCTCAGGCGCCATCCCTCCTCCCGAACCTCTCCCCCAGCCCTGGATACGTGCATTTGCCTCCTCAACCAGCATCTTCACAGGTTTGTTCTCGCAGCCTTTCAACGTGACATGTTCGAAACAAAACCCCTCCTCCTCCTCTCTGCCCACTTGCTCCCGTGTTCTCCTCCTCAGCAAGGGCACCGCCACCCACAAAGAACCTAGGTCAGAAGTGGTCCTTAACTCTTCTTTCTTCCTTGCCCCCTCTCCAAAGTCCTGTCATGTCCACCCCCGGCTATCTCTGGACTTTTTCCTTATGGCTTAATCCCCTGTGTGACACTCTGGTCCAGACTCCATCGCCTCTTGCTTAGACTGCGGCAGCAGTTTCCCAAGTTGGTCTTCGTGTCTCCCGTTCCTTCACCAGCCTGCAGCCTGAGCGATCACGCAAGAGGGCAAGTCTGCACATCCCTCCGTGATTTCAGACCCTTCAGCTGTACCCAAGGCCCTTCCCAGTGTGCCCCAGCCCCTGGGAACCATTTCAGCCTGGGGCAGTCCTCACCTTTCTGTTTACCTGGGTAAGCCTGACTCGACCTCCCTTTCTCCACTCAGATAATCTTTCTCCTCCAAGAGGGAACAGTCTAGCATGGGTAAACCTTCTTGAGCCACTGTGAGCCCTCCACCCATCTCTGGTCACTGCTTACACCTGGCCTTGTCACCTAAGGGTCTACAGCCTTTCGGGGCCATGTGTCGTGCCTCCTTCACCACCGCCAGCCCAACACCTTGCTCCGGCTCCTGCACGTGGTGAAAACTCTGCAGATACTCGTGGAACCACTAAATCCAGGTCCAGGGCTGGATCCCACACTTTCCAGGCCATTCCTCAGGGGACAGGTGGAGGATGGGGAAACTGCTAGGATGCTCTTCTTATGTGGACACTTCCAAGCTCTCTCTCCAGAATCCAGTCCTTGAGTCCCCCTGGTGGCTTTCCCGATGCAGACACCTCGGGATAGGGAAAACTTTAGGAAGAGGAGCTGCGGGCTTTGGCCTGGCCCCTGCCTGCTGTCAGGGCTCACACAGACGACCGCCGCGCTTGGCCTGGCCGCCGGCGCCCCAGCACCCTGCGGATGGCGGCGGTGATCTCGCGGTTGCGCAGGCTGTAGATGAGCGGGTACAGCAGCGGTGTGACATTGGTGTAGACCAGCGCTAGCGTGCGGTCCAGCCGCGGGGAGTAGCTGGCTTTAGGCCTCACGTACATGAAGGTGGCGCAGCCATAGTGCAGGAAGGACACTGCCAGGTGCGAGGCGCAGGTGGAGGCGGCCTTGCGCCGGCCCCCGGGGGAGTGCAGGCGGCGCAGGGTGGCGACGATGGCGCCGTAGGAGGACAGGATGAGCACCAAGGGCAGCAGCAGCAGCACCAGGCAGGCGCCCAGCAGGGGCAGCTCGTCCACATAGCTCCGCGTGCAGGCCAGGTGCAGCAGCGCCGTGATGTCGCAGAAGAAATGCACCAGCAGGCGGGAGCCGCAGAAAGGCAGGTGGAAGACGGCCACCGTGAGCCCCACCGACACCGCCAGTCCCCCGAGGCAGCAGGCCAGCGCCAGTCGCGCGCACAGCCCAGGGGTCACCACGGCCGCGTAGCGCAGCGGGTGGCAGATGGCCACGTAGCGGTCGTAGGCCATGGCGGCCAGCAGGAAGCATTCGGCCCCGCCCAGCGCCACGAACATCTGCATCTGCAGAGCGCAGCCCAGGAAGGAGATGGGGCTGCCGCCGCCGTGGCCCGGCACCGTCAGGTCGGCCAGGGAGCGGGGCACCACCACCAGCGTGTAGCAGAGCTCGATGGCTGACAGCTGGCACAGGAAGAGCAGCATGGGCGGCCGGCTGGGCACCGAGGCCACGGCCACCAGGATGAGCAGGTTTCCGCTCAGGGTGGCCAGATGCACCGCCAGCAGCAACAGGAAGAGCGCGGGCCTCAGGTGCGGGAACTCAGAGAAGCCTTGAAGAAGAAAGCCACAGGGCATGGTGGCGTTGCTGGGGCTGTCCATGCACAGGCTCAGGGAGGCACCTGAGGGAGAGAAGTGAGTGAAGGGCGGGCTTGTGGGCCCCGCCTCTCTGGCCTCGCTGGAGGAGAAAAGACCAAGTGGAAGTTAGAGGTGAGCCAGGCGAGATGGCTGCAGGGAGGTGACAGTGGTTCACGGGTCCATTCCCAACCCCTTCCCCAGGAGGGTGTCTTACTGACTTGCTCAGAAAAATGGTGCAGTTTTTGCTGCCTCCTGCACTAGAATCCCTAGAGTTGCGTTGTAAACATACTCTTTCCAAAGAAGCCCCGATTCTATTCCCTTTCTTTGCAATGCATCGCCCCTGACCTCCACATGCCTCCGTACTCTTATTATTTTGTGGGTCCATATGGCCATGAGTATTATGTCTGCCGCAGCCTGAGTCCGCTAAGGCAGGGAATGCCTTCAGTCCCTGCTCTGTTTCTTCCTGCCTGCCCCACTCTGTCACTTCTGAGTTGCCTTCTGTGGCAAGTCATAGAATCACAAAAAGGTGACTCGGGTGAGGGCCTCAGAGATCATCTCGGGCAACTTCATAATTTTAGGGAGGAAAATAAAGCTTAGGTGGTGGGAAGAGGGGGTTGTTGAAAGACTTAACTGCTTATCGGAAGTTAGGAACAGAATCTGCATTCCTGAGGCTGAACCCAGACCTTTCCACGACCCATATGAGGTTCTGAGACAAGGTCACCCGGGTGAAGACAACCCATATTTGTTTAGCTTTAAATAGAGACCCGGGTCTGTGCTAGGCTCCGGGGCAGACATGCAGGCAGCAGGACGTGCTTTGCAGGAGGGCCTCACCGGGCGCCTCAGGAACGACATGTCCCTAACATTTTTATTAATACTTTGTCAACGTGCGAGCAGGTGAGGTGCATCTGTTCTAACTCGCTCTCAGAGTTAGCAGTGCATTCCAAATTTGCCTTCCAAACACAGTTTCTTTCTGAGCATTCTCTGGTGACTCATTTGCAGGCAACGTCTGGAAAACACTGCCAGTGCACAGGTCAGCGGGAACGCAGGCGGCACGGGGCCGTCTGAGATTGGAGGCCATGCGAACTGGAGGGGGAGCTTTGATTTCTCCAGGAGATATTAATGATCTCTCTTTTTATTGCCTTCTCTGTCTTTTTTTTTTAATGAATTTTAATTGTGAGCTCTACTATTTCCTCTTGTAATCACTGCTTATAAGCAGTGTTGGAGGTGGTGTGTGTCCCCAGTTGTGACGCCACAGAGCGCAGCAGCAGTAAAGCTGGGTCACAGGGCAGCAGGCGAGTCGGGCAAAAGAGCTGGAAGGGACGCAGGGAGCTGGGCCTTTGCTGTCTAATCCCTTCTGGGAGGAGAATTCTGGGGGTGCTTGTTTCTCGGTGTCACCCCTTGCTCTTTCTCCTTTGTCTGAGGGACGTGCATTCAAATGTTTTCAGCCTCATGGAGGAAGAGGAGGGTGTTGTTTTGGGTGGGTTTGAGGGAGGCAGAATCATTTCCCTTCCATTTTAGAGCCTCCACTTAGCAAGTTTCCAGCCACTCTTCAGTCAGTAGAAGAAATGGAACAAACCTGTGTCGAGGGCCTCTTCTTCACCGGGCGTGGGAGCTCTAGGTGTGTGTGTATGTGTGTGTGTGTGTGTGTGTGTGTGTGTGTGTGTGACAGAGAGAGAGAGAGAGAGAGAGAGAGAGAGAGAGAGAGAGAGAGAGGGAAGGGAGGCCTGGCTGTCTGATAGCGGTACCCCCCCCCCACACCTCTGCCTCTTTGCTCCTTCCTACTCATGTCCTGTGTGGTGGGGGCAGGGGGTGCAGGAAGGAGAGGCAGAAACATTCCAGTTCTTTCTCTGGTGTGCTTATGCTGCACTGCAGCGTAGATGAAGAGCAAGGCTGGTGAGGCCACTGATAACCAGGAGCTCAAGGTGCATCGTATTTTACAAACACTCATGGAAGCTGAAGAAAAGTTGATCTCACGGAGGTAAAAAGTAGAACAGAGGATGCTAGAGGCTGGGAAGGGTAAGCGCAAGGAAGGGGCAGGGAGAGATTTGTTAAAGGATACAAAAATTACAGATGGGAATAAGTTTTAGTGTTTCATACCACTGTAGGATGGCTATGATTAACGATAATATGTAGTTGCGAATAGCTAGAAGGATATTGAACGTTCCCAATGGCAAGAAATGATAAACGTCTGAGACGATGGATATGTTAATTGCCCTGATCTGAGCACTATGCGTGATACGTATTGAAACATCACTATGTACCCTGGGAATATGAACAACTATTGTTTGTCAATTAAAAAACTTAAATTAAAAAACCAAAAAACAAGGTCATTATAAAGCAAGCCAGATGGGTCAATTAAATGAACAAAAGACTAAGGAGTGCATCCACTCTCCTTAGGAGAGTTTTTAGAAGGAATTGTCACAAACTCTAGGAATATATGCTCAAGTGCTTTTTCTCTGGGAGGAGGAGGGAGAAGAGACATTCTCAAAGCATCAGGCTTAACTTTAGCAGGAGAAGCTGCAGAGAGAGAAGAAAACACCACTGGTCCTCTCTGACCCACTCTCTTCCTCCAGGCACAGAAAGGCTGATGTTGTCTTTCAGGTGATTGATAACATTGATCATGGTACCTAGCACCTAAGAGACTGCCAGGCAAACGCTCACAAGGGCTGTACCCATTTAACTCACTTATTCCCACTGACAACCCAATGAGGTTAAGTGGACTCTTTTTATACTCATCTTATGGCTGAAGAAATTGAGGCCTAAAGGAATTAAAAGTCATATAGCTAGTTAGTGGTAAAGCCAGATTTGCACCCAAGCAATCTAGCCCCTGGAAGTCCAGGTCTTGTCCCCTGTACAGTCTTCCTTATGTAAGATACTGGGCTATAAGGACAATGGACACCTTCCAGCTTCTATTTACTGCTTGTGTGCTAACTGCAAGGCATTATGAGTACATGATGGGATGCAGAGGAAAAAGACAAAGAACGCGGAAACCGGAGTCTCTCAGCTAGGACTCGGAACAGGTTAGAGCCTATCAGGGTCAGGATAAAGTAAGAATCACTGTGGGGGCGGATGCATGACCAGTGTATAAACAACTGAGTTATAAAAGGGGACTAGCACACAAAGGAGGGTCCCTGCCTGAAGAAGAGGCCACTGTGCTGGCACTCTGGGGGCTCGGACCCTAGCTCGAGCTAGACAATAAAACTCCTTTTGGTAATTACAGCCTCGGTGACTCTGTCTCTCTGTCCTGCGGCCTTGCGAATCTCAAATATAACACTTACTATCCCTCTCCCCAAACATCCTTCCCACGGGGCACATCCTACCTCTCTTCCTACCTCTCCCTCCTTCCCCAGACTAGAAGTTATCCACAGTTGTCTAGGCATTTCTGTCCTCAGATTTCCCTTCCCTGACATTTTTCTTGAGGACATGTGGATGTGCACAGTAATGCAGATAATGTAAGATAGCAAATCTAAAAATAATTTCTCCTTAGCTTCGACATTCATCGCTGCTATTGTTGTTGTCCTGGCAGATTCGCTTTTCTAATTGTGTAAGTCTCCACGGAGCACCCAGGGAGGAATGGCTGGCTGGTGGCCCAGGACATCTGGATGTGGCTGGAAGCCTTGCTGGGCTGAAGATGCAGATCCGAGCTTTGATTTTTGCTGTGCAGAATAATTAAAATGATCTGTAATCATGACGTTTTAAATCAGCCATTTCAGTAGTCAATCGAAGCACTTCTAAAGAGTGGTGTGGAATGGGAACCGCAAGAGACAGACAGGTCAGGCCCCTTCGGGTCTTGAGGAATGCATGGAGTGCTGAACCGAAATGCAGCTCAAAGGTCAAATGGTCTAGACCCTCACGTTCCAGCACAGCAGTCCCCAACCTTTTTGGCACCAGGACCATTTTCATGGAAAACCATCGCAGATGGTTTTGGGATGACTCGAGTGCATTATATTTATTGTGCACTTTATTATTGTTACGTCATAATATATAATGAAATAATTATACAACTCACTATAGGTTGGGGACCCTTGTTCTAACAAGTGAGGCCCAGCCTGGGATCTCAACACCGTCTTTGGCAGCAGAACTGAACTAGAGCCTAGTTCTCATAGCTCCTGCCTGAATGGTTCTATTTCTGCAAGAATCGTCTTTCGGAGTAGATGTGAACCTGCTGATCAAGTATTATAGTTTACAAAAGCACCAAAGGAGAGATCAGAGCAAAATTTTATCATCGTCCTGTAAGAAATTAAACTTAGATCATGAATATGCCTGGGTTTCTTAATTTTACTTAATGACTTGTCATGGGCTTCTGGTCTATGAATTTATGTAAATTATTCTGGAACCTATTTTTAATCCAGTGCTTCTTTTATAGGAATAACGCACTATACATTCAGAAGATGATTTTTTTTTCTTAGCCTTAATCAGTGGTGAAGTAAAAAGAGTCTCCATAGTTTACTTCTTTTTTTTTTGCTTTGTTGTTTTCTGGGGGCTTGACTTGGGGAGGGGTCAAATTAATTAACTCATCCAGGGCCTCCGACTCCTCACTGTGAATGTGGGGAATGAAAGAGAGACTTGATGAGGATTCCACGAAATAACGTGTGCAAGTTTCTGGTAGGTGTACAGAAACCTACCAGAAACATAATAGGTGTTTGACACATAGTAGGTGTACAGAAACACTGAAAGCATTCGTACAGCTAGCCTTTATTACTTGACAGGCTTAGGTCATATTCATCTTTCCATCACGGAAATCTCCTCACCTCTTGATTGTGTTGTTTTAGGTGATGAACTATCACCTTTTCTATCTTCCTGAGGTCCAAGCGGAGTGGGAGTGTTCTGGGTGTGAGAACCTCATTGGGAGATGAGTAGATATAGATGTAGGTAAGTCCGTCTGTCTATCTATACATCTATATCTATTTATCTTCTCCCCATCTCTATCTGTCTAGCTATCTTTCCACTTTTTTCCTCTTAGGTTTCTTACTGTCTTTCTGAAACTGTACAAGCTATAGAAGAAGACGTGTCTGGATTCAATGAACTTCTATTGATATGCTCAGTTTCCCTGATCCTTAGTGGCTTTGCATAGGAATGAAGATGATGATGCCCAATTCATAGGGTTGCTGTGAGAATTAGGCATATTATAAAGAAAGCACGTCACACAGTGCCAGGCACAAAGAAGTTAACAAAGAGTGGTTACTAATCACTAATCATGTTACTTCTACAATGTCACGTTAGTCTTTGGGCTCTGTCTGCCCAAAGACGGAGCGACAACTATAATTACTATAATTATAACTCCTTTTCCTATGTCCTATGGGCCTTTTCCTTGGTTTATGACAGATAACTTGAAAATGATTAATTTGTGTATGTTTGCATTATGTATTTTAAATTTAAATTTGTTTTCTGAAATGGATTGCCTTGAATTAAAACTCATTATTTTTTTTTTGCTGTCATGCAAACTTAAAAACTTCTAGTGTTTTTTTTTTCTCATCAATTTGGTAATTTCTTCACTCCAGCTGAATATCATCTTTGGATTTGTCAGTTTCACTGTGTACCCCCTCATAGCCCTTTGTGATCTCAGTCTCAATCCCTGCATATATGCTATTTGCCCACATGGTGTTTCTATCTTGTGAGCAGGTTCCTTTTATGTCATCAAGCCACCTGCTGAATCTGTGATGACTAAATTTGGTATGAGATCTTGTCAAAGTGTTTTGGAAGTCTAAATAGAAGAAATCAACTGTTAGTTTTTCATTGGCATCTTTCTCTCCTAAAAGTATTTAAATAAACTTAATAGAGAATGTCCTCCTTGCACAAACATTCTTGCTTGCCCCCTTCAGGGTGTTTTACGAAGAATTCAGCAATCCTGCGTGTTATACAATGAGATGTCCTGGATAATCGTGGTGTCTGCCCTGGAGCCCTTCTTAAAATGATGGCTACCTGGGCAGTCATTTAGTCCACTAGCTCTGGCTCAATATGCTATCTTGGGCTTTGCATTTTGACCAACATTCCCCCCCACCCTAGTTTTTTTGACAATTCAGAATCACCGGGCCCGACAACAGGTGTGCTTGTCTTTGGACCTCCCTGAATAGTCGTCACGATTAAGCTCTCTTTTCTCCAGAAGGCGGTTGTGGGATTAGGGCTTTGAGGAAAGCAGCATTTCAGGCTTCCTGCTCTCTTTTATTTTCATCTGGACAGGAGCTTTGGATCTAGGAGTCCTGCTGGTCTTAGAGCCGGCTCTCTGCCTTTGATGCTTTTTTAAAAAAAATCCCTACTTGAGCGAAGCAGCACCCATTTTAACTAATGTCTCTGACTCAGGCTTCTGCCAAAGGAAGGGGGATGAGTTTCAAAAATGAGCACTTTAATGTTCGACATCAAAAGTGTCTGGCAAAGAAGACTGTCCCAGTTCTGGTACTGTGAAGGTCAGCTTCATCACACAGAAATGCACGATCATTGCAACTTTCATTTTGAAAAGTATTCTAAGCCTGAAGATTAGTTACTTTATCTACTTGAAAAAATATTAGCATCTTTCTCTATAATGAAGCTAGTTTGTTTCCAAAATTCATTTTTAAAATCAACTATCATTTTCCATGAAGTCAATTTTAGGAGGGTTGAAAATACTTTTAATTTCAAAACAGCGAGAAGGCTCCCTTGAAAACCCAGAAGACCTTCCTTCGAAAAGATGTTTTTCTGTTCCTTGCTGGCCACAGACTGGGATCCGGCACAGCCTACTGGGGCAAGGCTGCTGCTTGGCTGGGGAAACCAAGGCTACCTCAGTATTGTCAGGGTATTTTCATGATTCATCATCATCATCATAATAATAATAATGAAACACTGGTGAAAAAAAAATGTTGATCTCCTGGGGAAGCCATTTTCCAGGAGAGAGTGTGGCTGATGACTTGGGGATGGTATCTCAGAAAGCCACAGGCTGCTCAGAAAATCCATCACACTCAGAGTCATAAGAAAGATTCTGGCTTTAGGAGCTCTTTCCAGTGAGAATTTTCCCCCACCACCCAATTGCCTACCTCTGTGTTGTGTTTCCAGGCTATGACCCTGTGGGTGCTGAGAAGGAAAGTAAATAAAAACAGAATGCACAGGATTCAGCTAGCCCAAAGCTGGGCTCTGATGGGAGCCCACATCCTCTTCAGTGGGGGGCCCTGTGGTTATGTGGTCAGGGGCCTGGGGAGTTCCATTCTTTGGCCAAAGCAGGAGGAGCAAATGGAGGCTTTCCTTCCGTGGCATTGTTAATGGTTGAGTTTTTTTGTCTCCACGGAGTTGAATAATAACCACAGATAACCCTTCTTGAAAACTCTCTATTCTGCCTCTAAGAGTTAAAGAAATAATATTTTTCTCAATTCTATTCTTCCACATTTTTCTACAGAAACAGCATATCATGGGCTGCTTCTCGCCCTGAAAGCCTCTGTTCACTTGAGAAGAAGACAAAACCCTCCCATTCTGAGATGGGAAAGCAGAGGCAAAAGGGATACACTTGGGGAAAATCGCCTGATGCGAAGAGAAGCAAGACCCCTGAGTCTTGGCATCTTTAGCTGCCTCACTCACCTCAATGGACCCACGAATGAAGGAGCCACAGGTTGGAGCACATTGAGCACCATGTGCTCCCTGATTTGCTGACACGGGTCACTAGAGCTGCGGGAAGGAGGGTGGTGGCGTGGGCATAAACGCTCGTCTCACAGGGAGTTGCAAGGCAAGTGGGGTATGTTTTGATTCCTTATTTCCATGTTCTACTCTCGGAGCTTCCTCCTCCTTCACCCACCACCCCCCGAGTGCCAGGCCTCTCCTTACCTGGGTGCAGAGAGAGGCGTGACTTGGAGGTGGGTGTGGAGGAGCCTCAGATCATGGCGACTGGAGGTGGGAGAGATCCCAGGAAGACGGAGGGCAGGAGGCTGGAGACGCAGGGGCAGGCGTGGAGGAGAGGGGGCGCTTGAACGGAGAGGCTGTGAGAAGGGTGAGCCCACAGCGGGGATTTAGCTTCTGATCAGCAGTGTGTGGTCGGAAGGAAAACCTTAGCTTGCTTTATTTCCCTGGAGGGGTGGGCGGACAGGGAGGAGAGGAGTATACTAGTCCCTTCCAAGGGGAGGGCAAGAACAGAAGCATCCTGTGATTAATTGCTCGCCACACAGGCCCTCCTCGAAGCTGGAGACCTGGGAGAGGCTTGGCACACTGGCAACTGCTCCGCGGCCGTCCAGAGGGAAACAGCTGTGCCCGTCTCAAGCTGCCCACCTGCCCGCATGCTGTCTGTCCCATCGGTGCCACACTTTCCCTAGAGTGTTCCTTGCTTCTCTCGCCATAGCAATTCCCACCTCTGCATGCTAGACCAGGCGGCCGCTCCAGACCCTGCGGGGAAGTGGCAGGTGCTGACAGATCTAAGATGTCTTAATTTGTCCAATGGCTGGAGCCGCTGGGAGATGGCCGTTTAGATGCATGAATGAATTCCCTAACTCTCACACGTGTGCAGGGACCTCGGGAACCTGCTCTAGGAAGCCTACACCACAGGATACTCCTGACACTGGAGCAGGAACTAGACAATCCAGGCAGGTCGCCTTAAGTTTAGGAGCTGAAGACTCACCCTTATCCTGCATGTGTATATGAGCACCGGAGTCATGGGACTCCAGAGCTCATCTGCTATAATCAGTTTATTCACTCATTAATTCACTGATTTAACAAATGTTTATTGAGTACCTGCTATGTGTCAGGCTTTGATCTGAATATTGGGGTGTAGATCAGTGGGCAAAACAGACAAAAATTTCTATCCTCACAGAGCTTACCTTCTAGGGAGGAGAGTAGACCACAGTCAAATTAAGTAAATTATATAGCATATTTGAAAGTAATAAGTCCAACAGGGAAAAACAAAGGACAGAGAATGCGAGGGTGTAGCAGGTAATTTTAAATAGGATATTTGGGGAAGGCTTTAGTGGGAAAGTGATATTTGGTGCAAAACGTAATGGAGATAAATGAGTGAACCATGCGGCTATCTGTGAGAACATTCCAGGCAGAAGAATTAGCCGGTGGAAGGCCGGAGTAGGGAGCAGGTCTGGCATATTCCTGGCCCTGCGGGGAGGCCAGTGTGGCTGGGGTGGAGTGAGTAAGGATGGGATTGTGGCAGGTGAGGCCAGGGAGTAGTGGGCAGCCAGTAGATGACTTGCAGGTGACTGTGAGAACGTGGCTTTTACTCTGTGCACCGTAGGAAGCCCCTGGGGGTTTCCAGGAAGGGGATGATATGAAAGGCTCACGCTGGCTGGTGTGTGGGGAACTGACTGTAGGGAACCAGGTGGGAGTAGGGAAGTCAGCTTCCAGTGATCCAGGTGAGGGAAAATGTGACTTGGATCAAGTTTGCAGTGCAAGTGGTGAGATGTGGTTAGATTCTAGATATATGTTAAATATAGAGCCAGCAGGATTTTCTGATGGATTAGATATGGGGTGTAAAAAAAGAAGGGACTCAGAAAGGCTTTTTCCCCCTGAGCAACCGAAGGGTAGAGGTATCATTACCTGAGGTGAGCACAGCTGCAGGTGGAGCAAGGAGGTGGCAAGATCAGAAGTCCAGTGCGGGACATATTAAGTTTGAGATGTCTATTAAACGTCCAGGCAGATCTGTCTAACGGGCAGTTGGGCAGGTGGTCTTCAATTCACTGGAGAGATCCAGGTTAGAGGTATAAATTTAACTCAGCAATAATAGGTGGTATTTGAAAGGAGCTGGGAGAGATTACTGTGGGAATGTGTGTAGTTAGAGTAAAAAAAGGGGCGGGGGGTTCTGAAAGGTTATCCCTGGTGTACTCCAGTGTGAGGAGTTTAGAAAGATGAAAAGAAACCAGACAGGAAGACTGTGAGAAGTTCTGTGGTCTCTATTTGTCAGCTGAGTCAACCCTACGCTTGTGTTCTGTCTCCCAATTTGCATATAGACAGCATTGTAGAATATTTACATGGAGAACCATTCTCTGATGTAGGTGAGTGACTTCCCCTAGTGATGATAAACAATCATGTCAGTCCTACATGATCCTTACACTGAATGACAGGGAACTGTTAGTGCCAATCACATGAGGTGCAGGGGTCCTACTTCTCCCATCTCCCTAAAGCCTTTGGAGAAGGAAAAAGTTGGAAACAAAACTCTGAGTTCTAAAATTCTAGGTTTTTTTTTTTTTTTTTTTTTTGAGACAGAGTCTCACTTTCTTGCCTAGGCTAGAGTGAGTGCCGTGGCGTCAGCCTAGCTCACAGCAACCTCAAACTCCTGGGCTCAAGCGATCCTGCTGCCTCAGCCTCCCGAGTAGCTGGGACTACAGGCACGAGCCACCATGCCCGGCTGATTTTTTAAATTATATATATTAGTTGGCCAATTAATTTCTTTCTATTTTTATGGTAGAGACGGGGTCTCGCTCAGGCTGGTTTTGAACTCCTGACCTTGAGCAATCCGCCCGCCTCGGCCTCCCAGAGTGCTAGGATTACAGGCGTGAGCCACCGCGCCCGGCCTAAAATTCTAGGTTTTTATCCCACTTTGTCAGTTTTTTTTTTTTTATTGGAGGGGGGATATGTATACTTTAGAAAATAATTTACCTTATCTGAGCCTTAGTTCACATGACTAAAATACAAGAATAAGAATAAGAATACAACCTGTGTCTAATCAGCAGATTGTTTTGAGATTTTAAGTGAGCTCTTATTTACGAAAAATATTTTGTGAATTCTAAAGTGCTACATACATATCACTTACAAACATTATTGCATTGTGGAGCCATGATTGACATGTTTTCCAATCTAAAGCTCCATCCCAGCTCTCCCTGCCACTGAGCTTTCGGAACTTAGAGTGCTCGTTCACTCCCGTTCTTTTTCTGCACGTGGTTTCCCCATAAGGTGAGAACCAGCTGGGAAAGGACTCCATCTGGACAGGCCTCCTTAGTGATGAGAAGTCATGGATGCGATGACATCATTCGCAAATAGCAGTGTAGTCACTGTTCAGAATTTTGGAAACGGTGCCAAGAGGCTCTTTGGTCATAATTTTCAGCGTAGATAAGCCCTGAACTAAAGCAAGGTTTACCAGTGACAGGAGTTTGGGGTTTTCTACATAATGTTTTCTTTGGCTGGCGGCTGGCTTTATTTAAAGAGTTGTGTCAACAAATGGGATTCAGTATTTGGGCCTAGAGATATCTCAGATTGTTGGTGCCTCTGTCCGCTCTTGGATGGTTGCTGTGAGTTTTCTCAGGCTTCAAGTCATGTGGGATCCGTGTTTGAACAGAGGATGAAAATGCTCACATCATCTCCACATTCCTCAGCCATTTGTCACCAGACTGCAGATTGGCTGGGGGGGTTGCCTGCTTCTAGGGAGAAAAGAAGCTCTTCTCTTACTCCAGCAGAGAAGAGGTTGGTAAAGTTATGAGTTTGATGACTATTTATGAATTTAAGGAGCAAAAGTTAATGTCTCTTGGGGCTCAGCATAATTTTTAAATAAATTTATAGAAATATAGATGATAGGACAAAAAGCGATGGAGTAAACCTAAATTATCAAAAATAAATCATAATGATACATAAGGAAATAAACAGTATAAAAAAGAAACAAAAAAGAGATTATTACCAAAACCTTAAGTTGGTTTTTTGAAAGTTCTAAGAATATGGATAAATTTCTGAGATTCTTAACACGGAAAAATGTGAAAATATATAAATGAATAAAAAATGAAAAGGTAGAAATTAAAATAGATACAGTAGAGATTTAAGAGAATATCATTAAAAAGTCTTCATGGATGCAATAGACATATATCTGAAAAAAAGCCTATTGGCCCAAAAAGAAGTAGAAAATTTAGATAGAATAATAATCATTAATGACATTGAATTGTTGTTAAAAAGATAATCTAGATAATCTCTCTGCCCTTCTTACTATTCTCACGGAAAATGTTTTGCAGGTAGATTTTACCATAGTGTCAAGAGACACATAATTATCAAAATATTATGTAAATTTTATCAGAAAATGAAAGAAAAGTTGCCCCGCTCATTTTATGAGATTTGCATAATTTAGATTAAAATAATTCTCACAAGTATACTATAAAAATGTATAAATTAATTTTATAGATAAAAACAGTTTAAAATATTACCCAAACAAATTCAACATTTTAAAAAAATGTATTTTTACAATTTTCCAAGGAATACATGGATAGTTCAAGGCTGGGAAATCTATTAATTCACTATTACATTGGTGGATTAAAGGAAGAATATAGGTGCTTATCATTAACTAGTATTCTAATGATTGACCCTTCTCTAATTATCTGTTATCTTCATTTGAGGTCTACAGTATCACCACTTCATGTCAGAAAGTCTTGTCAACATTGTCTATGCATTTCTAATATTACTTTTAACATCTTTGATGATTTCTGCTAATAAAAGCTGAGCCGTAGGAAGATGAGGGCAATATTTTTAATCTCCTTGCAGTCATATAATCAGTTCCTCAAATGAAATCATACTGTGGAAATGTGCTCCCAACCTTCCTGTCCATTTATCCACTGTCAATGTCTTCAGCATTTGTATCTTACTGTACTAACCATACTTCCCATCCCTGCCCATCTCCATGCCCTTTCCTCTCTACTAGCAAGCAGACGCTTAAGTCCCATGACTATCAATCACTAACCTTCCTCTAAGATACTATCTACTGAATCTTTTACCTCGTTGTGTACTTGTTTATGTAGTATGACTGCCTACTTATTACAATTTCAGCCACTCTACTGGCTTTGTTTCCGACCGGACACATACTAACCTTTTCCAATTGGCCAGTGGGTCCCTCCACATGCACGATAGTAGTCTGCCTATTTGCTGATTGCATCTGCTTAGCATCTCTGCCAACTACCCTTCTGTTTTTCTCAAGCTTCCTTCTGCTCACTTTACTCTTAAACAGGCATTCCTTACTTATGTTGCTACTCCTGCTGCTTCTACCTCTACCCTTACCACTACAATAGCTTAGAGAAGTTTCTGGAACACAGTAAACAATAAATGTTCTCTGATGTCCTTACCACTGCCACTACTACTAGTCTGCTAAGTCTCCTTGGGCCACCACATGGTGAACAGTTACTTTAAGCCAAGTATTGTACATGTTATCTCATTCACTTAGATACATTTGAAGCCATTCAAGGAAAATCTTTGGCTTTTTTCAGAATTGATCTCTTTAAAATGTGAGCCCTCCACTTACATAAGAGATGTGCTTGCCCCCTCCAAGGCTAACAACACCTTGATCTGTATTTTCATCCTCATTCCTTTCTGACACTTCCAAGACTCTGCTTTCTTGGTTTCTGACAACCTGGATTCTTTAGTTTCTCTCTTCCACTGGCTGCTTCCTCGGCCTTCCAATATTCCCAGGTCTGTCCAACTTGTCCTGAAACGCCCCACGTTTGAACTCTTTTCTGTGTAAGATTCTATTGTATTTTTCTCCTTCCCATCTTAGTAAGGTACATTTTTGGGTAAGTTATCGGTCTTTCTTATGCTTTCTTCTTGCCTCAATTTTATGCATTTGGAACCTACCTCTATCATTTCTAAGCTGATCATTGTTAGTAATGATTTCCTACTTAATAAAAACCAGTTATCAAAACCCTCTTCCAACTACTTATTCTCTCTAGATTTTTCTAGCGCATTTTGCCCTTTTGACCACTGTATCCTTGAAGCTCTCCCTTCTTTGGCTTTGATGATAGGACAAGTGCTTGATTCTCTTACACACACCCCCGCCTCCCCCTCCTCTCTAGGGCAGGTGGTGTGCACCGTGTGAGAACACCAGCTGAGGGGTCTTGGAAGCAGTCTCTGCACCACAGTCCGGGTCCAGGCAGCAGTGGGGACAGAATTCACATTGTCAGAGAGAATAAAAAGGACACCAGGAGGCAGAGAAAAGCAGAAGATTCATATTCCCGGCATCGATCGATAACAGAAGTTTTAGGGGAAATATTATTTGTCAAAGGGTTTACGAAAATGAATAGATAGCTGAGATAGTTGCAGCAGTTTTAGGTAAAATATTATGAAGTTTTGGGCAGAGTTGGTGTTTCCAAAAACTGATGGAGCTGGAGCAAGGAGAGGCAGCAGACGTGCAGGTGTGCAGTCAGGTGAGCTGACAGGGAGGTAGGTAGGTTGGTGGACAGAAGAACTGATTGAGAGCAGGGAAAAGAAGTATAAAGACATGGGGACTTGGCTCCATTTGCTGACCTCCTCCTGGTGGGAGTCAATCCTGGGGTGGCCTTGCTCAGAGGCCTGTGGGCAGCGATGGTATGAAACAGCAGGCTGGGGGCTATGGGTGAATTAAGGACTGGCTTGACAGTGGCATGGTTCCTGGTAGAGACACAGATCTGATGGGAAAGGCACTTGGACCATCCTCCTCCTCCCTCTTTAATAAGCATCAGCCATCTGCACATTTTTACAGCTTTTTATTATAGAAATTTTCAAACATACACAAAAATAGAGTGTATACCAAGCCCTCATGTATCCAATTCAGTAAGTATCAGCATTTTACCAATCTTGCTTAAACTATCTTTGCCCCACTTACTTTTGGTTTTTTGGTTTTGCTGTAATGTTTTAAAGCAAATCCAACAAACCCTGTTATTTCACCCACAAATAAGTACATGTGCTTATTTTGTATGAAAGCGCCTGTATACACTAGTGCATTATCTGCTTTTGTACAGTTATTCATGCTGCCCTTCAACTATGATATTTGAGCACCAGGTGAGTTTTAAAAAGGGGCTGTAGCAAAAAGCCCAGAGGGCTCTGTGAGTGAATGTAACACGTACTTTGATACTAGTGCTTTTGGTTTCCTTTAAGTTTTGTGGCCCACTAAAGACAAGTCTGTGTTTCTTAAATTAAAGCAGAGTATTTGTTTGTTAGGCAATCTTGGTCTTTAAAGCTGAAATTTTTATTTTAGAAAAGGATTTTGCCATTTTAAAGTCTTTGAGCTAATCTGATAGGCAAACTTACAATCATTATAAGAATGCATCTTTGCAATTTGAATTGCTCTGCGATAAACATACGAGTGCAGGTGTCATTTTGATAAAATGACTTCCTTTGGGTATATATGCAGTAGTGGAATTGCTGGATCAAATGGCAGATCTACTTTTAGTTCTTTGAGGAATCTCCGTACTATTTTCTGTAGATGTTGTACTCAGCACAATTTGCAGTTGCAAAGATATGGAAACAACTTACTTAAGTTCCCATGAACTGATGAGTGGATAAAGAAAATGTGGTGTGCGTGTGCACCCACACAAACACACACACACAGACACACACGCGTGCACACACACAAACACACCATGGAATACTACTCAGCCATAAAAAAGAATGAAATAATGTCTTTTGCAGCAACTTGGATGGAACTTTGAGGCCATTATCTTAAGTGAAGTATCTCAGGAACAGAAAACCAAATACTTCGTGTTTTCACCTATAAGTGAGAGCTAAGCTTGGGTGTGCATGGCCATAGTGACTTAATGGACATTTGAGACTCAGAAGGGGGATGGTGGGAGGAAGGTGAGAGATGAAAAATTACCTACTGGGTACAATGTACACTATTAGGCTGACAGGTATGCTAAAATCCCAGACTTCACTACTGCACAATTCCTCCATGTTGTAAAAACCACTTGTACCCCTTAAATCTATTGAAATAAATAAAGTAATCAATGTAAGTTCATGAGGATCTATCTCTCAGAGATAAATAAGTACAGAAGATAAATAGACTAACCTAATAGGAGAGATATTAAGGGATATAAAACATTATTAACTTTGTAGTACTATATGTGGTACCTCCAATCAGCAGTATGAAAACAGGTGTGCTCAATAACAGCAAACCAACAACATAAGTTGGAAACCAGGATATGTAATTTAATAAGAGATTTTTTTACAATGTGTAAATTTACTTACAATAAGTGATAGATGTGTTAACTAGCTTGATTTTGGTAATCATTTCACAATGTATACCACATCATCATGTTGTACACCTTAAATATATACTATTTTTTTTGTAAGTGGAACTTCAATAAAAACATTTTCTAAAAATAAAATGAATACCTTAAAATAAAAAAAATTTGTATCATGCTCCATTTGAATCATCTCTATTGAGAAGGATAAATTACATAAAACCAGGACCATATAGAAAATCTGGGACATATGGTCCACATTGGAGTGAGTTCAATCTGGAGCACTCTTTGGGCTTCAGGAGGTTAGAGAATGATGATCTAAAACTCACAGGAAGGACTTGGTCCAACTTGCTCAGAAGTAAACTTAAAGGCAAGAGGGATTTGCACAGGGTAGTAACAGAGGGTAAGTTCAGAAAGAGACAAGGAGTTGAGGTGGTAAATGTCTAAATTGTTTAATGGAACCTTATTGCCAAGCAGATATTTCAGTGAAGAACGTGTTATGTGCTCTGGTACATTTTGAAAATACTAGCTTAAGAAAATTTCAGGTGTCTTGATCACATATTCGGGTTCTCAGCTAATGTGCATATAAATGGAGAAGAGGTGACAGCAGATAGCATTTCTTCCTTTTTGTTTTAAATGAAGAATCTATTACTATCCAAGGAAAACTGATGTTTCTCAGCATAAGGTAGTGGTTCAAGGGCGAAGTGACAAGGGCATGAATTGGAGCAGAGGTGTGTGAATAGAAATCAAAGCGCACATATGGGAGAGAACATAAAGAACCTTCAGCCTCACTGAATAACTGACTGTGATGGGAAGGGTGAGGGGGTAGTTCAATGTTATTCCTTAGCGTTGGGTCTTGGAACAATTTGAGATCATTGACAGTAATGGAGCCACACATAGAGAGCTGGTGAGCTGGAAAGGATGCTGAGGTCAGAGCTGAGCTTACTGAGCTTCACATGGCTGCCCAGGTGATCCTGTACAACAGCTGCTGATGCAGGTGCAAAAGTTGAAGAGGGAGGTCAGGGCTGGACATGGAGGCTTGGGAATTTCTATAACTGGGCTTTGGGTAGTGGAAGACCAGTGTTAAGAGTCTGTGCATGATGGACATATTTACAATTTTTCTCAAACTGTGCAAAGTAATTCATTGTAACCAAAATGCTTGTACCCTTGTAATATTCTGAAATTAAAAAAAAACAAGAGTCAGTGTAGACATTATACATGTCATGCATTATACATGTGATGCATTATACATGTTATGTATAAAAGTGTCTAGAGCCAAAAAAGCTGATTTCTAATTTTATCTCTGCTACTAATTCTTTGCAACTTTGGTCAAATTATTTATCTCGCCTGAGTCTCCTTATATATTTCGTAGCAATAAAAGTGCCTACCTCAAAAGATTATTGAGAAGGTTGAATTAGATAACGTTTGGGAAGTTGCTTTGTAATCTATAAAGGGTTGTATCAACTTTAGTTCTACTATAAGTGAGCAATAGGTTGATGGAGATAAAGACCTCAAATGTAAACTTCAGATAGAGAGATTGGTCCCAGAGTAAGTGGGTAGTGAGTAAGATCACTACAGTTCATATCTACACACCGGATCCACGCAGCTGAATTACTATGGAGGAGGCAAAGCAGGGTCAAAGTGGACAAGTGGTTTGTAGCAAGGAGTTATGAGAGCAGTTATTAGGGACCTACTCATTGGGAATCTGAGGTGCGAGGGGGCACAGTGCTCAATATGGGGTAGGAAATCCAAGCCAGTGGGTCTGGGGTAGAAAATAAGCACATCAGCTCCTGAGGCTTGGATGCCAAGAGTGGAGCAGAATAAAAGCAAGCCTGGCAATGCTAAGCAGGGGAGTAACGGCAAGGATTAGTTTCAGAGTTGGGAGCAGAGCATACTTCAGGAGGTCCTTAACTAATAAAAATACAATAATCACAATCAACACTAGCCCTTACTGTGTGCCAGGAACTATCTATTATAAGCTCTTCACTTACAACGACTAAATCAATGAATCCTCAAACAACCCTATTATTATGAACATTTTGCAGATGAGGAAACCAAAGCCCAGAAAAGTGAAGCGATTTGCCCAAGTTCGCATACCTGGTAAGTAGCAGAGCTGACACTTGCAGACAGGTGACTGGCTTCAGAGTCTAGTCTCTGTACCTCTGTGCTGCAGGTGCTAGCGTTAAAGGCAGCTAGGAAAATGCAGGTCACCTATTTTACCATCCCCACTGGCATGGTTTGGGGATTCTTACTTGGTAATCTCTGTACTCCCAATTATACCATTGACCAGCGTATTCATTATTACTAGTATTAACCCCAGGGCAAAGGATGGCTCACTTTTCTTATTCTATTGGATTATCTATTATGGAGGCAGTAAGATGTAGCAATATAGGACACACTGGGGTTCAGAGAAGGCTGGATTTGAGTACTGGTTCCACTCTTCTGTGGTTGCATGCTCTTGGCCCTGCTACTTGAATTTTCTAAGCCCACTTTTGTCGTCTATTGCTATAAGCTAGTATTGTGTGTGATGACTCCACGTACAGGCTCTGGAATTAGACACTTTGAATCCAAGCTTGGCCATTTATTAGCTGTGAGAGTTTGGGTAAATTATGAACTTTTCTATTTCTCAATTTCCCCATCTATAAAATAGGGATCATAGCAATCATACCTCTGCCAGAGAGTTGTTATAAAGATTTAATGGAATATTGGCACAATGCCTGACACAGAGTGAGTACTCAGCCAACGTTTTCTATAATTTATACTTATAGGGTTATAAATTTATAACCCAATTTATAGGGTTACAGTGAGAAGGGAAATGATAATTCTGTGCAGCGGTGAGTACAATGCAAAGCACAGAGCAAGTCCTTGCTAAACATCACTCATCATTATTATCTTCTAATTTATCCTGATGCATTTACCAAGAGAGACAGCAGTCCACGGCTCACAATCTTTCTCCGAGGGCTGACTCTGTGCATGTCCTCAGGGTTGTATCTCTAGAATTTAGAAGATATCTAGTTATGCTTGAATCTAAAATTTAACCTTGTTACTGACTCCAAGATACCAAGAGAGGGTTTTATAATAGAGGTATTGGTTTCAGGGCAGTATCTTCCCAGTTCCTTTCTACAATCTCATCTAAGGAATTTTCCTGCCTTTTGCACTTCATGCAGGCTTCACCCCAAGTGGTCCTCTTCCCGAGGAAGAGATGAGGGAGACACGGTCCTGCTGGATACCTCTCCCTGCTGCTGGATTGATGATTCTGTCAACCTAGAATAATAAAAAAAAGTAAGAATCTAGTTTAAGGAGAGTTTATTAAAGCACAAAGGTTGAGGACAGCAGCCTGGGACACACTTCCGAGTTGCCTTAGGGAGTGCCCGGGAGGATAAAAGAGATGCTTAAGATTTTAAAGAAAAAAAAGGAGGCATCCTGAGAGGAGATGATTAGAAAAGTTGTTCATCATGAATTCTCACCGGTTTACAGAAATAATATTGGCTAGTGATTGGCTACATAATGTTGAACTACAGGGTGTACAGCATTTTATGGCCACTTGACATTAGTAAGTCTAAAGCTCTCGCACTACAAGAGGCTTAAGAGGTAATTATTTAGCGCAAGGGTAGTGAGATGTGAGTGCTGTTACATTTTATTTTATTTATTTATTTATTTATTTATTTTTATTTATTTCAACATATTATAGGGGTACAAATTTTAAGGTTTCAAATAATCCCCTTGCCACCCCTCCCCTCACAAGTCTGAGCTTCAAGAGTGACCATCCCCCAGAGGGTGCACATCTCACTCATTATGTATGTATATACCCATCCCCCTCTCCCCTCTTACCCGCCCTATACCCTATTACTGTAGCTCCTATGTGCTCACTTAGGTGCTGCTCAGTTAATACCAGTTTACTGGTGAATATCTGTGGTGCTTGTTTTTCCATTCTTGGAATACTTCACTTAGTAGTATGGGTTCCAGTTCTATCCAGGAAAATACAAGATGTGCTATATCACTGTTGTTTCTTTGAGCTGAATAGTACTCCATGGTATACATATACCACATTTTCTTAATCCACTCATGAATTGATGGGCACTTGGGTTGTTTCCACAGCTTTGCAGTTATGAATTGTGCTGCTATAAACATTCGAATGCAGGTGTCTTTTTCATAGAGTGACTTTTGTTCTTTTGGGTAGATGCCCAGTAATAGGATTGCTAGATCAAATGGTAGATCCACTTGTATCACTTTAAGGTATCTCCATATTGCTTTCCATAGAAGTTGAACTAGTTTGCAGTTCCACCAGCAGTGTAGGAGTGTTCCTATCTCTCTGCATCCACGCCAACATCTATTGTTTTGGGACGTTTTGATAAAGGCCATTCTCACTGGAGTTAAGTGATATCTCATTGTAGTTTATTTTTATTTTTTTATTTCAGCATATTATGGGGTTACAAATTTTAAGGTTTCAAATAATGACCTTTCCCCTCCTCCCCCCACAAGTCTGACCTTCCAGTGTGACCATCCCCCAGATGGTGCACACCTCACTCATTATGTATGTGTATACCCACCCCCCTTCCCCCTCCCACCTGCCCAATACCCTGTTACTGTAGTTCCTATGTGTCCACTTAGGTGCTGCTCAGTTAGCACCAGTTTACTGGTGAGTATATGTGGTACTTATTTTTCCATTCTTGGGATACTTCACTTAGTAGTATGGGTTCCAGCTCTAACCAGGAAAATACAAGGTGTGCTATATCACCGTTGTTTCTTAGAGCTCAATAGTACTCCATGGTATACATATACCACATTTTATTAATCCACTCATGGATTTATGGGCACTTGGATTATTTCCACAGGTTTGCAATTATGAATTGTGCTGCTATGAACATTCGAGTGCAGGTGTCTTTTTTGTAGAGTGTCATTGGATCTTTTGGATAGATAGATGCCCAGTAATGAGATTGTTGGATCAAATGGTAGATCCACTTGTATCACTTTAAGGTATCTCCGTATTGCTCTCCAAAGAGGTTGAACTAGTTTGCAGTCCCACCAGCAGTGTAGGAGTGTTCCTCTCTCTCCGCATCCACACCAGCATTTATTGTTTTGCCTAGAGTTGCTTTTGATATGTGTGGTCTTCTCTGGTTCCAACTGTTACATTTTAAATGCCTTTCTGGGCTTGATAATTTAAAGGAGCTCACATTCCTCAGGTAAAAGGTTTTTCTTTCTCATTTCTCCCCTTTTGATCAAAATCTTTCTTCTTAAAAGCATTGAAGATCCAAATCGAGTGTCAAAGTGTCCCTCACTGGGAAGGCTCATTCCTAGATAGTCTTCTCTCACATCTCTGGGGGAAGGAGGAGGCATCTCAGTGAGGATGTTTTTTTAAGAGCACCCAAAAGCTGGTTTGGGATGGCATCATAGAGTGGCAAAAATGAGACCTCACTCCAGGCATTGATTTATATAGCTGCTGTCACCTGTTGAATCATCTCTAGTCTTTGGAATTTCATGATTTTAGTTTTCTCAGAAGTAACATATAAGAATTATAACAAAAAAGAGAATTTGTATATCAGAATTTATAAAAATCCATCCTATTCTAACAGGGAGCCAACTAAAAATATCATGATGAAAATTAAATCCAGGTTCTTCTAGAGAGAGATATTGTAGCCAGAAAATAATTCAGGATTTAGTCCAAATTGTAGGCAATAGTAAAAACTCAAAAGCAATTGTCAGGGATACAAGCTAATAACAGGTGTGCTGTAGTTCTCCTCTTTGGACTCCACAGAAAAACAGAAGACCCCTAAAAGGGGATGAGTGGCAACTTTATCTGTGTTGTTTAATGGGCCTGAGTCATTAGAAGTCCCATGTAAATTTCTTCATGTGGTATCAAAGACAGCAAAAAGGAAGGGGGAGCTTTTCTTCTATTTCAATATATTAAGGAGATATTGTTATATTATTGTTAGATAATTCTAATTTTGTTCTAATATTGTTCTATTATTGTATTAATGTTCTACATTATGTGGGTCACATTTGTAATGCTTGAGTTCTGGCTATAGGTGTACCCATCACCTAAATAGTGTTCACTGTACCCATTAGGTAGGTTTTTGTCCTTTCCCTCCTCTAACCTCCCCTATGGTTGATTTTCCCTGAGTTTTACTTCCCTCTGTGCACATGTGTAATTATCAGTTAGTTCCAGTTTAATAATGAGTACATGTGGTGTTTCTTTTTCCATTCCTGAGATACTTCGCTTAGAATAATGGTCTCCAGTTCCATCCAATTATTGCAAAAGGCTTTAATTCATTCTTATTCATGGCTGAGCAGTATTCCATAGTATACATATACCACATTTTGTCAATCCACTCATGAATTGATGGGCACTTGGTTTGATTCTATGTCTTTGCAATTGGGAATTGTGCTGCAAGAAACATTTGAGTGCAGGTGTCTTTTTGATAAAATGACTTCTTTTCCTTTGAGTAGATACCCAATAGTGGGCTTGCCAGATCAAATGGTAGGTCTACCTTTAGTTCTTTGAGAATCACCATACTGGTTTCCATAGAGGTTGTATTAATTTGCAGCCCACCAACAGTATATAAGCATTCCTTTCTACATCCATACCAATATCTATTGTTTTTAGACTTTTAAATAAAAGCCATTCTAACTTGGGTAAGGTAATATCTCATTGTGGTTTTAATGTGCATTTCCTTGATGATTAGTGACGTTGAGCATATGTTTATTGGCCATTTGTCTTCTTTTGAGAAGCTTCTGTTCATGTCTTTTGCCTACTTTTTAATAGGGTTGTTTGTTTTTTCTTGCTGATTTGCTTGAGTTCTTTGTAAATTCTGGATATTAGCCCTTCATTGGGTGTAAAGCTTGTGAACCATTCTGTAGCTTGTCTGTTTGCACTGTTGATTGTTTCCTTAGCTGTGTAGAAGCTTTTTAATTTAATCAAATCCTATTTATTAATTTGTTTATTGCCATGATTACTGTTGGGGTCTTAGTCATAATTCTTTGCCTGGGCTAATATCTAGAAGAGTTTTCCCTACGTTTTCCTCTAGAATTCTTATGGTTTCATGCCTTAGATCTAAGCCTTTTATCCATCTTAAATTAATTTTTGTGAGTGGTGAGAGGTAGGGGTCATGTTTCATTCTTCTGCATGTGGCTATTCAATTTTCCCAGCACCATTTATTGAATAGGGCTTCTTTTCCCCAGTGTACTTGTTGTTTGCTTTGTTGAAGATCAGTTGGTGGTAGGTAGATGGTTTTATATCTTGAGTCTCTGTTCTATTACATTGGTCTGTGTTTCTATTTTTGTACCACTACAATGCTGTATTGGTTACTATATATAGTCTTGTAGTATAGTTTGAAGTCTGGTAATGTGACACCTCCAGATTTGTTCTTTTTGCTTAAAATTGCTTTGGCTCTTTGGGCTTTTTTTCTGGTTGCAAATGAAGTGTAGAGTTATTTTTTCTAGATCTACAAAGTATAATGTTGGTAAGTTGATGGGGATTGCATTGAATTTGTAATTCACTTCAGTAGTATGGACATTTTAACAATGTTAATTCTACCTATCCATGAGCATGATATGTTTTTCTATTTGTTTGTATACTCAACGATTTCTTTCCTCAAAGGTTTGTAATTCTCCTTGTAGAGATCTTTCACCTACTTGGTTAGGTATATTCCTAGGTATTTTATTCTCTTTGCAGCTATTATAAATGGTATTGAGTCTTTGATTTGACTCTTGGCTTGACTGTTATTGGTATATAAAAATGCTACTGATATATATACAATGCTTTTTTTTTTTTTTATCCTGAGACTTCACCAAATTAACTTATCAATTCTGGGAGACTCTTGATGGAATCTTTAGGGTTTTCTAGATAAAAAATCATATCACCAGCAAAGGACAATAGTTTGACTTCCTCTTTCCCTATTTGGATACCCTTTATTTCTTTCTCTTGCCTGATTTGTCTGGCTATGACTTCCAGCACTATGTTGAATAGAAGTGGTAACAGTGGACATTCTTGTCTTGTTTCAGTTCTTAGGGAGAATGCCTTCAACTTTTCCCTATTCAGTATAGTGTTGGCTGTGGTTTTGTCATGTACGGCTTTTATAATTCTGAGATATGTTCCTTCTATGCTTAGTTTGTTGAGAGTTTTTATCATAAAAAGGTGCTGCATTTTGTCAAATGCTTTTTCTGCATCTATTGTAATGATCATATGATCTTTGTTTTTGCTTCTGTTTATGTGGTAAATCACATTTATTGATTTACATATGTTAAGCCATCCTTGCATTCCTGGGATGAAGCCCACTTGGTCCTGGTGGATTATTTTTTGGATGTGCTGTTGAATTCGGCCTGCTAGTAGTCTATTGAGGATTTTTGCATCTATTTTCATAAGGGACCTTGGTCTGTACTTTTCTTTTTCTCTTGTGTCCTTTCCTTTTTTTGTTATTAAGGTGACACTGGCTTTGTAGAATGAGTTGGGGAGGATTGCCTCCTTCTCAGTATTATGGAATAATTTCTGTGTTATGGGTACCAGATCTTCTTTGCAGGGGTGATAGAATTCATTTATGAATCCATCTGATCCAGGGCTTTTTTCTTGTTGTTGTGAGCTTATTATTATTATTACTACTGTTTTGATCTCACTGTTTGTTATTGGTCTGTTCAGGAGTTCTAATTCTTACTGACTGAGTTTTGGGAGGTTGTGTGTTTCCATGAATTTGTACATTTCCACTACATTCTCTAGTTTATGTGTGCAGAGATTTACATAGTATTCATGGATGATGTTTTGTATTTCTGCAGTATCAGTTGTAATACGACCTTTTTCATTTCTGGTTGAGCTTGTTTAGGTCCTTTCTCTTCTGTTCTATTAATCTAGCAAGTGGCCTGTCAATTTTGGTTATGTTTTTTAAGTTCCATGGCAATGTATAAGTTTGAGTGTTTTTCTTGTGATTGAGTTCTAGTTTTATTCCTCTGTGGTCTGAGAAGATATTATATATGGTATGATTTCAGTTTTTAAAATTTGTTGAGACCTGTTTTGTGTTCTAAGATATGATCAATCTTGGAGAATGTCCCTTGTGCTGCTGAGAAAAATGTATATTCAATAGTTTTAGGGTAGAATGTTCTGTAAATGTCTGTTAGGTCCATTTGACGTAGAGTTTGATTTAAGTCATTATTTCTTTCTTTATTTTCTACTTTATTTGTTCAGCTCTGACAGTGAGGTGTTGAGGTCCCCAGTAGTTATGATGGTGCTATTTATTTCTTTGGTTAGCTCTAGTAAAATTTGCTTTATGCATGTGGGAACTCATGTTTTGGGTACACAGATATTTAGGATTGTTATCTCTTCTTGTTTAATTGCTCCCTTTACTGTTGTATAATGAACCTCTTTGTCTTTCTTTACTTTTGTTGGCTTAAAGTCAATTTTATCTGATATGAGAATGGCTACATCTGCTTTCTTTTGATTTCCATTTCATGGAATATTTTTTTTCCATCCTTTCCTGTTGTGTTTGTGTGTGTCCTTGTGGTTTAGATGTGTTTCATGGAGACAGCAGATACTTAGGTCATATTTTTTCATTCACTCATCCAGCCTATGTTTTTTGAAAGAAGCATTCAGTCCATTAAAGTTAATTGATAGCATTGATATGTGGGATGTTGATTTGTTCATCCTGTTAGGTAGTCCATTTTTGCTTTGTTTTACCTCCTGTTCTATTGTTTTATAAGATTTGTGAGTTTGGAGGTTGTTTTTTTTTTTTAAGGTGATTTTACACTGGTGGGTATCTGTTGTGCTGTTTGCATATAATGGTGTTCTGAGTATTTTATGCAGGGAATGCCTGGTCATGGCAAATTCCCTCAGTGTTTGCTTGTCTGGAAAAGAGTTAATTTCTCCATTGATTATGAAACTTAGTTTTGAGGATACAAAATTCTAGGCTGGCAGTTGTTCTATTTGAGTCAGTTAAGATGGAGTCCCAATCACTTCTGGCTCATAAGGTTTCCACTGAGAAGTCTGCAGTTAGCCTGATGGGTTTTCCTTTGTTATTTGATGTTTTCCTCTTGATGTCTGAAGAATTTTCTCCTTCATTTTGACTTTGGCCAGATTGATTATTGTGTGTCTTGGAGATGAACTTTTTGCTGTGACTCTTCCCAGTGTTTGATGTCCATTTTGTATCTGTATGTCTGAATTTCTGGCAATACCAGAGAAGTTTTCCTCAATAATTTCCTCAAATAGATTTTCCATACTTTTAGCTCTTTCTTCTTCTCTCTCAGGAATACCTGTAATTGAAATACTCGTTCACTTAACATAGTCCATATCTCTCTCAGTGATTGCTCGGACTTTTTTATACTCTTCTCTGCCTCTTTGAGTAACTGGGTTATCTTGAGAGTCTTGTCTTCAAGCTCTGAGATTATTTCTTCTCCTAGGCTTAGCTTATTGTTGAAATTTTCTGCTGTATTTTGAAATTCCCTAAATGACTCTTTCATTTCTTTAAATTCTGTTATAAGCTTTCCTATGTTGTCTAGCTCTCAAGTGATCTTTTCATTTTTTCATTGATTTCCTGAAATATCATTTTCAACTTTTTTTCAATTTCATTCATCTTATTTGCCATCCATATTCTGAATTCCATCATTGTGGCAATTTTCTTGTGGGTGGAGTCCACTACTGTAGCTCCATTGTGTTCCCTTGGGTGTGCCAAACTTTTTTGCTTTTTTATGTTGCCAGGGTTCTTTTGCTGGTTTCTTCTCAGCTGGCTCCTCTTCTCCCAGATTTGGGTTAAAAGAAGATTTCAGGGCACCTGTTCTCTTTTGCTGGGGACTCTCTCAAACCAAGTCCAAGAGTGATGGTCACTCAGGGCTGGGGGGTCCTGAGTGAAGTGTTGGACCTTGGAGAGGTTCTGCCAGCCCAGTGTTAGTGGTGGGGACTCAGTGGTGGGGTCTTGGGGTCCAGGCACAACTCTGGAGTCTTAGGGTTGGAGGTGCAGGCCCAGTGGCAGCCTTGGAGCTACAGGGGCAGAGCCTCGGACATGGGCACAATGAAAGTTTCAGACCTGGCTCTGGGGATTTGGGGGGCAGAGCCACCCATATGGGGATGGGACTCTTCTACCAGCATGGGACTGCTGATGCCCACTCATGCAGGCAGGGGTTTGTCTCAGTGGTCCAGGATCTGTGTAGGAGGGCCAGAGCTGCTGGTCAGTGAAGGTTCTCCCCCCACAGCTAGGACCCACTGAGGCATTCACCCCAGGCTTCCCACATGGTGCCTGTGCATCTGGGTCTCCTCCTCTGTTCAGCTTCCACTCTGAGGAGGAGGAGGCATGCTCAGCCCCAGTCACAGGGCACAACACAAGGGAGTGTCTGTTCCTTCCTCTGCCCAGCAGGGAGCATGCCAATACTACTGGTGAAAGGCTGGGTCCTGAGCATACCTGGCTCTATGTGCCAGAGTGATCAGGGTGGCATTGGTTGCAGAAATCTGGGATAGGCAGGCACCAGATCTCTGCTGCACCCGCTCTCCAGGGGAATGTCTCTGCATAGACTCTGAGCAGCTTCCGATCAGCCCAGAGGGCTGCAGTGGAAGGGGGAGACCCATTGCCTACAGAGCTGCCTATAACTTTTGTTTCAGTTCTTAAAAGCAGTGTCCCCTTGGGTTGCATCTATCCTGCTGTCTTCACCTCTTCCCAGCAGTGTGAATTGTATTGGAACCCCTAGCTTAATCTTCGAGATGGTGAGTGATGCTTATGAGTAAGAGTCAGCTACGCCCTGTTTGATTGAGTTGTTATATGTTGTAATGAGCTATGGAATTGTTCTCCCTGTCAGCGTTTGGTGTTTGTAGGAAGGAGCTAACTGCAGAGATGTTCTTTTGTGCCTGTAATAAGCTCTATTCCCTCAGGTAGAGCACTTGAATCCCCCAGGCTTTGGGAGGGGCCCTGTAGCTCCCAGGGGGTTGCTTGTTCTCTACCACAGCAAAGGTGTGTGGAGGTCTGAGGCTGGGGGGTGGGGTTTAGGTTGGCCAAGACTGGAAGGCTTTGCAAAGCCCCTGCAGGGCTCAAACACCATTTTCCCGTCCACTAGGGGGAGCCACTGGTTCTAGGCAGGCTCTCCAAACCAGATGACTATTGATGAAGAAGGGGTTGTAATTCCCAACTGGCTCTAGGAGTGGGCTCTGCCCCTCGTGCATTACTTCTGCCCTCTGGCGTCTCGCTGCAAATGGGCACCTGAACGCGCCACACTCAGTTGGTATGGCGCCGTGGGCTGGGATCGTCCCAGCTGGGGGACCTGTCCTAGTCCAGTAGCATGGCTTTGAGCCTTGGAAGGGCTCCAGGTCATTTTCCCTGCCGCTGTGGAAAGCCACCACGAGGAGGGTCGAGGCAGGCTCTCCAAGCCAGGAAGGCTACTGGTGAGGAAAGGGCCACAATTTCCCGACAGGCTACTGGGAGTCAGCTCTGCCCTTCTCGTGTTACCCCTGCCCTCCGGCGTATGGTTGCAAACGGGTGCCTGAACATGCCACACTCAGTTGCTATGGCACTGCGGACAGGGATCTTCTCTGCCGGAGGACCCACCCTAGTCTGGTAGCAGGGCTTTCCTGTGGTGGGGGATGGGCGCTCTCCCAGATCTCCGTGTCTCAGACTCCCATTGTATTCTCCCATCAGTTCCACCCACGTGGGCTCCCTTGACTCCCCATCTTGACTCCAAATCTCCCCCATGTCCCCTAGCAACCTACTTGAGTCCCGGGGGCACAGGATGCAGCCTGTATGTCTGACCTGCTGGTGGGCATCTCTGGGAAATGACAGTGGGCAGGGAGCCCCCAGATCAGGCACCCTGGGTCCACTGCAGGTCCTCAAGGGGAAAGGTGAGGCCCCACTCTCTATGGAAACCTCATACTGGAGGACTCGCCAGCTGGGGCTAAATTCCCGGCTCAAACTCCTCTCCCAGCTGCAGTGGTCAGGGCAGGGGTGGGAGAGGATAAGGGTCTGAATGGAGGAGAGCTGGCTGTCTGGTCTCTCAGGTCACTCTGTTTGGAGGGGAACCCCACATACAATGCCCAAGCTCTGGGATCATGCAAGTTCTCCCCACAATTCCACGGTTGCTGCAGTGCTTGGTCTCCTGGGGGCGGAAAAGCTTCCTAGTGACTTGGTATCCCGCTGGTCACCGAAGGAGTGTGGGAAGGAGAAAGGTATTCCCCTTATCCCTTCCCTTCAGTGGGCTCTGAGCCTCTCTGGGTTTGATCCTCACCACTGTCTTATTTCCCTTTTTCTTCTTCCTTCTCTGCTTCACAGTTTTCTTCCATAGAGTCCCCGGCAGGCTCTAGTACTTCTTCCTCTGACCTACACATGAGCTGTTTCCTTTCTCTCCTCTCCTTTATCTGAAACCCTTCCTTCCCTCTGGGACTGTACGGTGTGGGATGTCTGTAGTCAGCCATCTTGCCCCCTCAGCTTTTCATTATGCTGATATTGGACCATATAGCTCTTTCTAAAAAATCCTTTAAAATCTCTTATTATCATACATTAGCCAGGACAAACAGCTGATATTCCTGGCTTTTGAACTTCTTTTTGTTTTCTTTCTTCTCTCTCTCTCTCTTTCTTTCTTTCTTCTTCTTTTTTTTTTTTTTTTAATAAAATGTGCCCAAACCAGCAAGCCTTAACCAAGGATGCATGAAGTAGAGGGGCAAACCAGACCTCCCAATACCCAGAACACCCCAAAGACAGCTCAGAGAAAGTCTCCAGATCTGTCTGGCCATATTCTTTAGGGTCTCAGCTTCTCAGCTGACCATCTACAAACAATGGCACAAAGGCCCCATATTCCGCCCTAGAAGGAAAAAGAGAGGAAATCAAAGCTGTCCATGGAGGGAAAAAGATCAATGACAAATGGATACTCCAAAGTCATACCAATATCAAACCAAAGGGATTGGTTCTCTGACCAGGAATCAGACCCAAGCCTTGGCTGTGAAAGTGGAATTTTAACTACCGGCCCGCAAGGTGGAACAGCCTTTATTGTGAATCCCACAGGGGATCCAAAGCAGGCGCTTTGAACATACAAAAGATTTAACTTTACTTAAGGTCAGATTTTTGCTCTTTAATTTTGTTAAAAGAATTTCTGAGGCTAGCCATGATACTATGATGTCTTTCTTTTCATTTCATCTTCCCAAAAATTGCTTAGAATGAGATATATCTAAATTCCTTTTGTAAAATTTAGAAGTTATTCTAACGTAAAGGGTCCGTCTTTTGCCCACTGATGATTAGAATTTCTAACGATGTACTTATTCCAACAGCGACTCAATCTAATAATCATACCCCAAATTACACCACAGTTGCCACACTGAAGACTAGTTACAGAAATCCTTCTTTCTCATTAATTAGAATTTTGCAGAGGTAAAAGAAGAAACATTGTGCTTTTTTTACCCATTGCTTGACCTGGTGCTACAGAAAAAGGAACCAGAAGCCTGGCTGGTAAGAAGTTCTTACCCTTTGCCAGCTTGTCACATCCTGGGTTCCCTTCACTGCAGCTCTGAGCAAGTGGCTTTGGTACCCTGCTCACAGCACTGAGACTGCAGGGGCCAAGGGAAAGCTTTCCCTCCACCCTCTTTGCTAAAAACTCAACTCCTAAAAGGAGATTAATAGGAAAGATGGCATGCAAATTCATTAATGTGCACACAGGGGTGGGGAGGCTATAGAGTGATTACCCTCCTTTTGAGAGAAAGAGATTTGAGTATTGTATAATTCTGAAAGTCTTTGCCTATTAGATGGATGGAGGCTGAGGGAGCCAAGAAGAAAACATGTGCTCCCTGTAGGGAACATGACTGAAAATCCATTTTGGCAGTCTTTTTCCATTCAGGAATTCTTTTAGACAATCTTTTCTTTCGCTCTTATAAATACATGACTTTACTAGAATTTTTTAAAGAAGATTCTAAATACATTGAAAATAGACCTCCCACTTATTTTATTTTATTCTAGAACTGCTTTTTTTTCTAATTGAGAACGCAGATAAACTAGTTTAGATATTTCAAGGATACCGTGTTTTCGCCATCGTAATTTGGAGTCGTTGTGAGTTATGTGTGACCAGTTTTCTAAATGTTTGCGTAAAGAGGCACTGTAAGTATTAAACACAAATCCAGTTGCTGTTTCCAGCAGTGGAACCGAGCTTCAGAATCTGGCCTGTTTTAAAAACTACAATTTTTTTTTTTTTTTGCTTAAGCCACAAAGTTTCGTTTTCTCTTTTTAAAGAGAAACTGTCTTTTCCTTGACCAAATTTTAAACGAGAGAAAAGATTGCAAACTCTAATGAGTAAGACAAACAAAACATTATAACCTAAGAAGAAAGTGAAAATCACAAATCTGCCAACAGCAGAATCTTTAGAGAATAACAAACAAAATTCCTACCTTAAAGCCTTAGAGTTGTAATTCTAGCGCCCTTGAGCATACACACAATCAGATGGCTTGAACAAAGCCTGAATCTCACCCAGGCCAGAGAAGTCGGAACCCAAGAGGGGTCTTACAAAAGAGGGGACTTACCAAAGACCCCTCTAGTGAGGTTGATTGGGCAAAAACAATCTGTGCTGGTACCAGCGTGCTAAGCTGTCCACAGAGCAGCAGCAGTCAATGGAAGTCTGAGTTGGGTCCCTTCGTGGTCACCAAATGTCAACCTAAAATTAACCAAAAGGTCAGAATCTAGTTTAAAGAGAGTTTAATCAAGCACAAAGGTTGAGGACTTCAGCCTGGGACAAAATCCCAAGTTACTTGGGGAATGCTCCCTAGAACAAGAAAGAGGCTTAAATTTTTGAAAAGAAAAAGGACAAATCAGGAGAGGAGATGTTTACAAAAGTTGTTCACCAGGAATTCTCATTGGTTTACAGAAATAACATTGGCTAGGGATTGGCTGAACTACAGAGTGTACAGCATTTTATGGCTACTTGGCGTCAGCTAGTCTAGAGCCGGCATAGCAAGTGGCTCCAAGAGGTATTTAGCTCAAGGGGTCATGAGATGTGACTAGTGTCACATTTTAAAGGCCTTTCTGGGTCTGATAATTTGAAAGGGCTCATATTTCTCAGGTAAAAGCTTTTCTTTCTCAATTCCTTGTAGTTCTCTTTCATGAATATTACCACATACCTTATTTCAACCTCAAGCTCCTGGCAAGAAAATAGACTTCTGTTTTTAGTTGGCTTTTTAATGTTTATCAAAATTTTAAAAAAAGATTATGTAAGACTGAAAAAAATTATCAGTCCCCTACTGTGCCCTTCCCCAACTGTGACTTCTGCTCCTCAATTTCAACTCTTTTAGCTGTATCTTCTGACACTGTTTTTAAAAACAATCTTAATCTACTAATATTATTCGTTGATTTTTGCAGTTTAATATATGTATTCTTTCTCAACTTTATACTGTGGCAAATGAGAATTTGGCTGCTCAACAAAAACACATACAAGACAAACACACATGTATTTCCTTTTCCCATATAATAATTGCATCATAATTTTAGTATAGAACAGTATTCACCATGCACATGATTATAACTATGTTGGCATTAATCATGGCTGAACCATAGATTATGCTATTATCACCAATTATTATGCTTCCTTTCTTGTGAACCTTTTATTTCCCCTGGAGTTAATAATTACCTCCTTTTTTTTTTTTTTTTTTTTTTTTTGAGACAGAGTCTCACTTTGTTGCCCAAGCTAGAATGAGTGCCATGGCGTCAGCCTAGCTCACAGCAACCTCAAACTCCTGGGCCTAAGCAATCCTTCTGCCTCAGCCTCCCTAGTAGCTGGGACTACAGGCATGCGCCACCATGCCCGGCTAATTTTTTCTATATATATTAGTTAGCCAATTAATTTCTTTCTATTTATAGTAGAGACGGGGGTCTCGCTCTTGCTCAGGCTGGTCTTGAACTCCTGACCTTGAGCAATCTGCCCGCCTCGGCCTCCCAGAGAGCTAGGATTACAGGCGTGAGCCACCGCGCCCAGCCTACCTCCTTTTTTTTGTTCAGTTAGCATCTATGTAGTTATAACTATATCACCCTGAACACTGGGCCAATAGTATAAATATCTGAGTACATTGAAACCTACCAGGAGATGAATGTCATGGAGACATCCCTTCTGCACCCCTAATACTCCTGCCCCACCATGGACTACTTGGTCTTTGCTCACTGCATACCTGTTTCACCACTGTCCTGGAGACAATCTTCACTTTCTACTATGTTGGACCCCTTATTCTTGAATGCTGGACTTTTCTCTCTCCTGTACTTTCTTATTGCTAGAGCATAAGCCCCTACGAGCTTCCTAAAATAAAGGGCACGTGGCAAAATAAAGTTGTCGAGACCTTTGATGTCAGAAAATCTCTTATGTGTCCACACACTGGCACATAGCAGGTGCTCAGTAAATATTTGTTTGTATGAATGAGTGAAAGGGAAGGGATCTGGCATCTACAATGAGTCCTTAAACATTTTCATGCTCTAATTCCACTTCTGGAAATCTATTTTGAGGAAATTTCACAAATGCAAAGACTTATCCCCACAGATATTCATCAAAGCAACCTATTCTAATGTAAAAAATTAAACGCCTCCTTACTGTTCCACAAGAGGAGAATTTGGGACACTTCCCAAAAGGTTCGAGGAAGGCATTGCTCACTTTGGGGGCAGGAAGGTCACTGGTTGGAATGGTACTCTCTTCCAGGGCTTTGGCACCCAGAGCCCGGCAGACCCATGGGCACTGGATTGTGCCAGCCAGCCGGCAGGATTAGTTTAGTTCATTTCAAACCATGCACTCTAATTGCAACTCTTCAAATCTCCAGGGTTTAATTTAAAAAGTTTTAGAGCAGGCTTTGAATAAGTTCCTGGGGCCTCATTATTGTCAGCTGTCCTCACTGTGGGACTGCGTGAAGGGAGTTGAGGGAAAAGAGAAAGGACACAAAGGGAGAAGGGCCAGGGAGAGAGATGTGTATACAATAGAAAGTCCCAGTGGCAAGTGGAAGCAGAGCTTTAATTATAACAAAACCTAGCTGGGCAATTTGCATCAGGGAGTTTAACCCTGAGAAGGAAACGTAGCCTTAGGGAACACTGGGGGACCATGGGTTTGCTTGGCCCCTCAGAGTAACACTTAGAGTAGACATTGCAATACAGCCCATGGCAGGCACTCAACGCCATGTGTGCAAAGATGAACACATTGGAATTTATAATTTTGATAATTAATAAAAACTACATTTATTCAGCTGAGGGATGGGAAAAATAAATGACATGATCACATTTTTTTCTCCCCAAAGAATTATTTTTTTTAAACTTGAACACCAGAGTTCTGAATCCTGGTACTCACTTTTAAGTATATGTATGCCCAAATCAAAGAATGTCTGAACTGAAAGGTACTTAGAGCTATCTTGCCTCTTCATGTTACAAATAAGGAAAATGATGCCCAGAGAGTACCTTAAGATAGTAGAGAAGGGAAGAGGATGCGTTATTTCTTGACCTGTATTTCAGCTCTCTTTCTCCACTATTCTGTACAATTTTCTAGTTTTTTCTGGGTTTATTTATTCAACAGATACTAAGAACCTTCTAGTGCAGTGCACTGGTTAGTCATAAAAAGCTTCTGCACAGCCAAAGAAACTATCACTAGAGCGAATAGACAACCTACAGAATGAGAGAAAATATTTGTATGCTATACATCCGATAAAAGCCTGATAACTAGAATCTATATAGAACTAGGGAAAATCAGCAAGGAAAAATCAAACAACCCCATCAAAAACTGGGCAAAGGACGTGAACAGAAACTTTTCAAAAGAAGATAAGCTGATGTCCACAAACACATGAAAAAATGCTCAACATCTCTAATCATCAGGGAAATGCAAATCAAAACCACAATGAGATATCGCCTAATTCCAGTGAAAATGGCTTTTATCAGAAAGTGCCCAAACAGCAAATGGTGTGGATGCAGAGAGATGGGAGCACTGAGACACTGCTAGTGGGACTGCAAACTAGTACAACCTCTATGGAAAGTAGTATGGAGATACCTCAAAGAGCTAAAAGTAGAACTACCATTTGATCCAGCAATCCCACTACTGGGTATCTACCCAAAAGAAAAATTCTATAAAAAAGACACTTGCATTGGAATTTTTATAGCAGCATAATTCACAATTGCAAAGATGTGGAAACAAACCCAAGTGCCCATCGATATATGAATGGATTAATAAAATGTGGTATATGTATATCAGGAAGTATTTACTCAGCCATAAAAAAATGATGAACTATCTATTTTCTTATCCTGGAGAGAGCTGGAGCCCATTCTTCTAAGTAAAGTATCACAAGAATGGAAAAACACACACCGCATGTACTCACTATCAAATTGCTATTAATTGATCAACACTTACGTGCACATATGGTAGTAGCATTCGCTGGGTGTCAGGCTGGGAGGGGGAGGAGGAGATGGGTATATTCACACCTAATGGGTGCGGAGCACACTGTCTCAGGGATGGGCACGCTTGTAGCTCCGACTCAGGTGGTGCAAAGGCAATTTATGTAACCAAAGCATTTGTACCTCCATAATACTCTGAAATTTAAAAAAATAGATAATAGTTATGTAATACATATTAAAGAAACTGAAAAGAAATAGAACATATTGAAATTATGCATATTTGACATTTTAAATGAATGAAACTAAAAATGATCAAAAAAGAAAAAAAAACAGAACAAACAAAAAAGATGAAATGAATGAATTCCATTTTCTGGAGGTGTATGCTCTAGATATAAGTGTTCTCACTCATATCCATCCTTTCTCTCCTTTCCTCTGCCTGATTCTAAAAACAATTTGAGGTGGCTGAGACTTAGACTACGACGAGTCCAGTAGGACCTACCACAAAGGAGAAAATACAGGTACTACTTGGGCTTCCATAGATTATAAGAATTGGGTGGATCCCTAGAGGAAAAGGCTTGTCCTGAGGATGCTAGAGTTGTGAATATATCTGGTCTATCAATCTGGGATCTTAGTTTTCAAGAAACAAAAAAGAAAGCACTGGATAAGGAAGGAATGTACTCGAAGTGATCTGGATTGCTCTCATAACTGATAGCATGTGTGGAAAGCCAAGTGTGAATACACTAGGAGCTGGGATCTAGATGTTCATAAATTCAGAGTTTGGTTATGCTGCCGCTGCCATGGCCGCTGGCCACTGGATGCCACCAACAGAACTAATTCCATGCTTTCACATGCTCCTTGTGTCATCTGCTTCAGAGTCAACTCTAGTGACAAGAGTGGAGGAGAAGGAATATATATATTTGGCATTGTTAGTGCTCCGTGAGGAAGGACCTTGTCTTTCACTCAGACTCAGACTGTTTGAGTTCCCCAAACAGAATCAGGGTCTAAATGCAGAACAGCCAAAAAAAAAAAAAAAAAAAAAAAGAGATAGAAAACTAAAAAGGCCCCCGTGTCTGATTAAAATTAAACAGAATTGAATGAGGTGAAAGCAGATAGACAGTCTGTGTTATTCTAGTCAAATTAGCACTTTTTCCATCTTTTGACACTGTTTTGGGCCATGAATTAATAAGCCTTTTGTCTGAATAGATGCATCCCAGACACCAGAGATATATTCAAAATAGAGTACTATTACTAGGGGAACACAGATATTTTACTATTACAAAACTAATCTCTGAGCTATTCATATTTTTTAAAAGAAAAATATGTATATTTCACATGTTAGTTTCTTAAAAGTCAAGCATATAACAAATCTCAAATCCCATTGAGTAGGTAGAAAATTAGTTTGTCAGACTGACCTATGGGTCATGTTCTATCTAATATATTTCCCTTGTAAACTACTTTATAATTTCATATAAAATTCAATTTAATTTACTCCCCACTTTCTAACCCTTCAATCATAATTTCTCTTCCTATACTGGATTATTTACATCTACATAGAAATATCCTCTAGAGTCTTGTCACCTTGAAAAATAAGCTATTCCCTTGTTCGTTTGCTTGTTTTATTTATTTATTAGAAACTCCAGTTGGGTTTCTAACTCACCCACCACCTACCTCATCAGGATTACCAATAGCCTCCATGTGGATGGAATCCAAAGTGACTTTTCCACCTTAATTTACATGATTTTCTTATCAGCATGCAACAACATATGACTCTTGACATCTCCCCACCAATGTCTCTTTCCCACAGTTCTGTGATATCTGGGCTTTCCTCTTATCTCCTGGGCTAATCCTTCCCAATCTCATTTGCTTGCTTCAAAATGTTGGCCTGCAGCATTCCCAGTGTTCTCCTCTTAAGCAATTCAATTTATCCTAAAGCTTTGGATACCGTCTATATTCTGATGATTTCCAAATTTATATTTTCAGGCCTGACCTCTGCTCTGAAGTCTAGACTCATCTATTAAACTGCCTATCTAATATCTTCTCTTAATTCTGTGCTCCGAAACTCTGAAGTCTAGACCATATATCAAAATATCTGATATTTCCTCTTAACCCCATAATCTCGTTTTCCATTATCTCTGTTAAAGGCCTGAAAAGTACTGGTGGCTCAAGCCAAAATCCTAGGCATCATCCTTTATTTCTCCTTCCTGTCCCTGTCATATCCATTTCATCAGCTAAGTCTAGCAGGCACACCCCCAAATTATAGAGGAGCATATTTGCTGCAAATAATGACTGTTTTGTCTCTTCCTTTCCAGTTTATTTTTCTTCTTAATGCACTGATAGGGACTTCTATGGATATACTGAAGGTAGCATTGAGAGTGAGCATTCCTCTCTTGTTCTTGAATTTAGTGTGAGGGTAGCCGACTTTTTACTACTGAGTATAATGCTTGCTGATGTTTTCTGGTAGATATACTATTTCTTATAAGAAATCTTTCTACTTTACTGTATTGCTAATGTGTAATTCTGAATGGGACTTGTATATTTTCAATTTATTTTTTGGCATGATCATGAAGTTTTTTTTTCTTGTGATCTGTGAATTCGGTGAAGGTATAGCTCTACTAGAGCTGCATCATCCTTGCCTTCCTGCGACTCATCTGCCCCCCTGATCTACTTCCTCTGGACTTGAAAGACCTTTCATGGCCCTTCCTGTTCTTTTTTGCAGTTTTTCCTGGGCAAGTTCTTGGTTTCTTTTCACCTTGTGATACCAGCTACCTGGATCTTTTAGGAGGAACCTGCCTTCTGGTTTCTCAATGCTGTGTTAGAGTTTCAGAAAAGATCTGCCTTTCTAGTAATTTCCGGCCAGAGATTGAAGAGGCTGGAGCCTGTGCTTAGTGTGCCATCGTGTGGAGAGACAGAAAAGGACTCACATTATATATAAAGAGATTTGGGGACCTTCCTGCTTACAGGAATGTCGTTGATCCAGAACATGGGGACACATAGCAAGACAGGGGAAGATGACACTTCAGAAAACAGTCTCTCCAAAATTAATATTGGCCAAAGTTCAAGTGAGGAGAGTCATGGGAAGAAGTGAAGACAAAGACCATAAAATGTCAAAGCCTAAGAAATTTAGTTAAAAGCAGATTATCTTCCCTAAAAATTTTCATCATCATCCCCCACGAAAATATTGCTAAGACAATTCTCATAAGTACTGACTCTTGTATTATAAAAGGAGGGGGAAGAAGACCATTGGAAAGTTTCCTCTCATCCAGTCTGGCCACCAGTATGACCAAAAGTTATATTGCCTGTTACGAGGTAGAAAAAAATAGCAGTCAGGTAAATTCAGCAACAGGATATAATTATAAATATATTAATCTATGCTCTCAACATGGAAGCACTCCAATGTATAAAAGCAAATATTGTCACAGCTAAACAGAGAGACAGACCCCAATATAGTAATAGTTGAGACCTCAGCACCCCACTTTCAGCAATGGACAGATTGCCCAGGCATTTAAAATCAGTGAAGAAACTCAGACTTAATCTTCACTAAAGACTAAATGGAACTAATACATATTTACAGAATGTTTCATCCCACAGCTGCAGAATACACATTCTTCTCCACAGTGCAGGGATCATTCTTAATCATACAAGTCTTTAAAATCAAACAAGTCTTTAAAAATTAAAAAAAAACTGAAATCATACCAAGTATTTTCTTTGACCACAATGGAATAAAACTAGAAATCAATAATAAGAGAAACATTGGAAAATATACAAACACATGGAAATTAAACTATGTGTTCCTGAATGACCAGTGGGTCAATGAAGAGATTAAGAAGACAATTTTAAAATTTCTTGAAACAAATGAAAATGAAAAAACACACCAAACCTATGGGATATAGTAAAAGCAGTAGGAAAGTTTATAGGAATACATGCCTACATCAAAAAAGTAGAAAAACTTTGAATAAACAACCTACTGATGCATTTTAAAGAACTAGAAAAACAAGAGCAAACCAAATCCAAATTAGAAGAAAACAAATAATAAAGATCAGAGCAGAAATAAATAAAATTGAAACAAAAAATACAAAAGATCAATGAAATAAAAAGTTGGTTTTTTGAAAAGATAAACAAAATTGGCATACCTTTAGCCAAATAGCAAACAGAATTCAACAACGTATTAAAAAGATTATTCATTATGATCCAGTGGGTTTCATCACAGGCAAGGATGGTTCAACATACACCAATCAAAGAGATACACCATATCAACAGAATGAAGAACAAAATCCATATGATCATTTCAACTGATGCTGAAAAAGCATTTGATAAAACTCAACATCCCTTCCCAATAAAAACTCCCCCAAAAACTGGGTATAGAAATAACATACCTCAACACAATAAAAACCATATGTGTGGCTGGGCGCAGTGGCTCACGCCTGTAATCCTAGCACTCTGGGAGGCTGAGGTGGGCGGATTGCTCGACGTCAGGAGTTCGAAACCAGCCTGAGCAAGAGCAAGACCCCGTCTCTACTATAAATAGAAAGAAATTAATTGGCCAACTAATATATCTAAAATTAGCCGGGCATGGTGGCACATACCTGTAGTCCCAGCTACTCGGGAGGCTGAGGCAGAGGGATTACTTGAGCCCAGGAGTTTGAGGTTGCTGTGAGCTAGGCTGACGCCACGGCACTCACTAAGCCTGGGCAACAAGTGAGACTCTGTCTCAAAAAAACAAACAAACAAACAAAAACCCATATGTGACAGATCCACAGCTAGTGTCATAATGAATGGGAAAAAAAAGAAAGCCTTTCCTCTAACATCTGGAAAAAGACAAGGATTCCCACTTTCACCACTGTTATTCAACATAGTTCTGGAAGTTCTAGCTAGAGAACTTCAGACAAGAGAAAGAAAGAAAGGGCATCCAAATTGGAAGGAAAGAAGTCCAATTATCTATGTTTGTAGATGATAGGATTTTACAGCTAGAGAAACTTAAAAACTCCATAAAAAAAAACACTGATAAACAAATTCATTAAAGTTGCTGGATACAAAATCAACATTCAAAAAACAGTAGCATTTCTATATGCCAACAGCAAACAATCTGAAAAAGAAAAATAAAAAAAATATTCCATCCTCATGAAGAATCAACGTTGTTACAATGTTCATACTACCCAAAGCACTCTAAAGATTCAATGCAATCCCCATCAAAATACCAACAACATTCTTCCTGTAAATAGAAAAATAATCCTAAAATTGATATGGAACTGACAAAAGACCCAGAATAGCCAAAGCCATCCTGAGTAAAAAGCATAAAACTGGTAGAATCACATTACCTGACTTCAAATCATACTGCAGAATTGTAGTAACCAAAACAGAATGGTACTGGCATAAAAACAGGTATGTAGACCAATGGAACAGAAAATAGAACCCAGAAATAACTCCACACATCTATAGTGAACCCATTTCAACAAGGTGCCAAGAACATACATTGGGGAAAGGACAGTCTCTTCAATAAATGGTGCTGGGAAAACTGGACATCTATACGCAGAAGAATGAAACTCCAACCTGTCTCTTGCCAAATACAAAGACTCTTTGGAATTATGAAGACAGAGCAAAAATCTAAAGACAGTATTTTTTAGTGCCAAAAGCATGGGGGTCTGATGCTGAACCCAAGATCTAGGAGTCAAAACACTGAACTTAAGTCCTAGATCTGTCTCTTTCTAATTAATTATAAGGTTAACTGCTTGTGTCCTTTAACCTCAAGTTGCTAAATCTGTGAAATGGGGGATGGTGATAATACTTCCTTAATGTATCTCACACAGTTCACAAGAAAATGGAAGGGAAGGTCTTAAAAAAACTGCAAAACACTGTGCACATATTATTTATTTTATAATGGAAACAGAACTCGTCCACATTTGAGGTATGAGTAGGAAGATGCCATCATGAGAACTTTTGTACCAGTTCACTCCCCTACAATATGTCCTCATTATGTGTTGTTAGAGTAAGGTGATGGTCACCATCTTCTGGTCAGAACAATAGCTCAGGAGAAACAATTTATATTTGGCAAAGCTGAGATTCTACCATAACATTGTCCTATCAGAACTGTGCTATTATGGTATACTTTTCACAATGATTCCACACACTTTCATTTATTTCCAGAAAGTTCTAAGGTGGAGGAGAGGAGAGGGATGTGTTTTATTATCTATGTATTATCCATTTTAGCTGTGTAAAGCTTGAGCCACAGAGAGACACCACCATGCCGCCCAGTTTCCTGTGCCCAGGGGAGGTGGTGCGCTCCCAGTTGTACATATGCTTTAGGTACGTTTCTTGTGAGCATGATGAACGTCATAATAAAAACAATATCTTTGGATTACATCTTCTGACTCTAAAAAGCCCCATTTTAGTTTTTAGAATATGCTATAACCTGTGTAGGATGCATGACAATGTTCATGAGAAAATGCAGTTTTTTTCAATTTTTAAAGTCTATGTCATAACAACTGCATTATGATAAGATTAAAGTTATGCTTGCTTCTGAGTTGTATCTTATTGCTTCTCCCCTCAAATTGCCTGGCCCTATCACAGATTAAAACATGTTCTTTCCATGTTTCTTTCTAGTTTATTCTTTAATGGTCTATATCCTAATTCCCAAACTTTATCCCAGGATCTCATTATCTCTGAAGAGGTCTTAAGAGGTTAGAATACTTTTGGTAGGAGATTGCAATAGCTCAGTCAAATTAATTTATTGCCTTCACCTCAGAACTGCCTAGACCAAGGAGTCTTGCTTCAAGTAAAGACAAAAAGTTGGGCAAAATATCCCCCAATGCAATCTGTAATTTTTTTTGTCCTTTTCCAGCTGAATATTGAATTTGGGTATAATTAAAGGGATGCATTTGTCCATATATTTCCAAGGGCAGCCACCCACTCATATTCATAAACCAATGTCCTACCAGCATAAGAATAGCTAGAGCTCCCAATATGGTATCTCTAATTAAGGTATCAACTGCATGATTCTGCTTAGAGTATTTGTATACATACATGCATATTTGGTTGGTATCAATATATGAGACTAAAATTTTACTTTGTGTACAGTAATACCTCAGAGATACTGTAGGTTTGATTCCAGACTCCTGCAATAAAGCAAATGTTGCAAGAAAGAGAGTCACATAAATATTCTGGTTTCCCAGTGCATCTAGAAGTTATATTTACACTCTACTGCAGTCTATTAAGTATGCAATAACATTGTATCTAAAAAACCAATGTATACCCTTAATTAAAAATAGTTTATTGCTAAAAAATGTTAATGCTCTTCTGAGCCTACAGTAAGTAGTAATCGTTTTGCTGGTGGAGACTCTTGCCTTGATGTTGACGGCTGCTGACTAATCAGGGTGGTGGTTGCTGAAGGTTGGGCTGGCCGTGGCAATTTCCTAAAATAAGACGACAATGAAGTTTTCTGTATCAGCTGAGTCCTCCTTTGACGAAAGACTTCTCTGTAGCATGTGATGCTGCTGGATAGCGTGTTTAGCCACGAAGAACATCTTTAAAATTGAAGTAGATTGTCTCAAAACTTGCCATTGCTTTATCAACTATGTTTATGTAATAGTCTAAATTCTTTTTTGTTATTTTAACAATGTTCATAGCATCTTCACCAGGAGTAGTTTCCCTGTTAAAAGACCATTTTCTTTGCTCACCCATAAGAAGCAACTCCTTATCCATTTAAGTTTGATCATGAGATTGCAGCAATTCAGTCACAGTCCACTTTTAATTCTAATTCTCTTCCTATTTCCTCCACATCTGCATTCACTTCCTCCACTAAAGTCTTGTTCCCCTCAAAGTCATCAATAAGGACTGGAATCAACTTCTTTTAAATTCCTGTTAATGTTGATATTTTGGCCTTCTCCCATGAATCACAATGTTCTTAATGGCATCTAAATTGGTCACTTCTTCCCAGGAGGTTTTCAATTTACTTTGCCCAGATCCACCAGAGAAATCACTATCTGTGGCAGCTGCAGCTTTATGACATGTATTTCTTAAATAATAAGGTTTGAAAGTTGAAATTACTTTTTGATCCATGAGCTGCTGAATGGATATTGTGTTAGCAGGCATGAGAACAATATTAATCTCATCTACATCTCTATTGGAGCTTTTGGGTGCTGAGGTTCACTGTCAATATTTCAAAAGAAATCTTTCTTTTTGAGAATTAGGTCTCAACAGTGGGCTTAAAAATATTCAGTAAACTATGCTGTAAACAGATGTGTTCTCACTCAGGCTTTGCTATTCCATTTACAGAGCACAGGCAGAGTAGATTTAGCATAATTCTTAAGGGCGTTGGGATTTTCAGAATGGTGAATCAGCATTGGCTTCAACTTAAAGTCACCGACTGCATTCGGCCCTCACAAGAGGATCAGCCTGTCCTTTGATGCTTTGAAGCCAGACATTAACTTCTTTCTAGCTAGGAAAGTCCTAAATGGCATATTCTTCCAATAGAAGGTTGTTTTGTCTACATTGAAAATCTGTTGTTTAGTGTAGTCACTTTCGTAAATGATCTTAGCAAGATCTTCTGGACAACTCACTGCATCATCTCCACCAGCACTTGCTGCTTCACCTTGTATTTTTATGTTACGGAAATGGCTTCCTTCCTTAAACCTCATGAACCAACCTGTGCTAGATTCCAACTTTTCTCCTGAAGCTTCCTGGCCTCTCTCAGCCTTCACAGAATTGAATAGAGTTAGGGGCTGCTTGGATTAGGCTTTGGCTTAAGGAAATGTGGCTTTTTTCATCTTCCATCCACACCACTAACACTTTCTCCATATCAGCAATAAGTCTGTTTCACTTTCTTATCATGTATGGGTTCACTGGAATAGAGCTTTTAATTTCCTTCAGGAACTTTCCTTTTGCATTCACAACTTGGGTGACTGTTTGGTGCAAGAGGCCTAGTTTTTGGCCTATCTCAGCATTTGATATGCTTTCCTCACTATGCTTAATCATTTCCAGCTTTTGACTTAAAGTGAGAGACATGTGACTCTTCCTTTCTTTTGAACACTTAGCAGTCATTGTAGGGTTGTCAGATTGGCCTAATTTCAATACGGTTGTGTCTCAGGGACTAGGGAAGCCCAAAAAGTGGGAGAGAGATGGAGAAACCGCCAGTCGGTGTAATAGTCAGAACACACACAACATTTATTAAGTTTGCTGTCTTATACGGGCATGGTTTATGGCACCCCCAAACAATTACAATAGTAACATCAAAGATCACTGATCACAGATGACTGCAATAGATATAATAATAAAGAAAAAGTTTGAAATATTGAGAAATTACGAACATGTGACACAGAGACACAGAGTGAGCACGTTATTGGAAATATTGCATCAGTAGATTTTCTCGACTCAAGATTGCCACAAATCTTCAATTTGTAAGAAATGCAGTATCTGCAAAGCACAATAAAGTTGAAGTGTGGTAAAACGAGGTATGCCTGTAGTTGACTAGTTGTTTTCAAGTTGGTTTTCTCTACACCAGTTTGGATATGATATTCCAGTTGTCCATGTGCCGGGGCTGGATCTCAGGGCCAGATCACTGGAGGTGGTGCAGAAGTTCCCCGTGTACCTAAGTATTTGATTCTGCAGCCTTTCAAGATCTCTGGGCAAGACATAGATGTTGCATTTGTTGCTGCCAAGTTAGATGAGAGTTGCAAAGCAAGGCCAGAGAAGCACCTTCTGTAAATCATGCCTTGAGAGGAAGTTTGAGAACAGAGAAATTCTCCAAAGAAGTAAAGGCCTGTGAGGTGAGAGACTCTAGTTTTAAGAGTAGGGACAGAATTCCCTGATCGTGGCTTCCACTTGGTGAGGTGATTATCTACCTGGGTATGGATGGAACTCCTTGATGAATTGCTTTTTATTGTGTTTTCTAATATACTTTTTGAATTTTTTGGCAGAGCTCTTATTAGCCTTAATCACTTTGAGGCTGGGGACCCTGTCATAACTCAGGGGCTTTGGATAAGACAGGAATGGTCTCTGCCCTGTGGAGTTTCCATGCAGTGGGAAAGAGAGACACTAAACAAGTAATTGCAAATGTGATGACTGATATAGAAGGGAAATCACAGGCTTTATGGAAGCAGGGGAGTGGGGACATGGCCTGAGGAAATGATCTTTAGGTTAAGATCTGAAGAATGAGAAGGAAACCTTTAAAACACTATACACCATTCCAAATTAATATAGAGAAGCCCTGCCCCTTTCCTAAGGCCAACCACTAGTGTGTTAAATCAAAAGTGACTTGGGGCCGGACGCTGTGGCTCACGCCTGTAATCCTAGCTCTTGGGAGGCCGAGGCGGGCGGATTGCTCAAGGTCAGGAGTTCAAAACCAGCCTGAGCAAGAGCGAGACCCTGTCTCTACTATAAATAGAAAGAAATTAATTGGCCAACTGATATATATATAAAAAATTAGCTGGGCATGGTGGCGCATGCCTGTAGTCCCAGCTACCCGGGAGGCTGAGGCAGGAGGATCGCTTGAGCCCAGGAGTTTGAGGTTGCTGTGAGCTAGGCTGACGCCACGGCACTCACTCTAGCCTGGACAACAAAGTGAGACTCTGCCTCAAAAAAAAAAAAAAAAAAAGTGACTTGGAGTGATTAAAGTCAGTGCAGCAAGAGAGGCTTCTGCTAATTTGCACTGAGGCACTCTGAGGTCTGCTAGGAAGATTACAGGACGTAACTCACAGAAAATATCGCACACAATGCCTGGGACACATTGTCCGCTCATTATGTGTTAGGTGTCATTACTGTTCTTTCATTTAAAAAAACCTTTCTTGAACACCTTTCATGTGCAAAGCACCAAACAAAACTAGTGAAATGAAAAGAAATTATCCTAGAATTGAGAGAGATGTGCTGGCGGGATTCAGAAAAAGACATCCCCTTAGTTAGTTTTTCTCATGAGGGGCCGCTGTAACCCAAACAAAGCTTATGGAGTGATTTTCCAAACGAGCAAAAATATGGTGCAAAAAAGTAAGCTAGAGAAAAGTGGCGAGGCATACACCCTATTAATCCTGGCCACGAACCTTCAATTAGGACTTCACCTAACCCGGGAGTGTCAGGATGGGTTAGAATGAAAGTATGAAACAGCTCAGGGGATGCTGGGTTGTGGGCTAATTAGGGAAGATTTGGTCTGCTGCACCCAGGAACCCTATTCCAGAGTGAAGCCCACCAAGTTCCTGTCCCTCTCACAACTGACAGTGCCTGCTCCACAGGGACTAGAGGAGTCAGACGCCTGTTTTGTGCTAAGAACAAAAAGGCTTATAGACTTGGTAGCCGTTGCTAAGGTGACTCTACTCTTTGGTTGAAACAAAAGTTCCAGAGGATGGAACTAACCTCAAAGAGCAAACTCCAACCGCTCTGTAACACTCAGTTTGCGTGCACGCCATTTTTCTTTGGGTTAGGTTGTACTGAGGATACTTCTGGAGGTGGGAGAAAAAATGCAGGATGGGCTGGGACGCTGAGGACAACTCTCCTCACTGATACTACATCTGGGAACAACATGGACATTCTCCAAACAGCATGATGCAAGGACTGGAAGCTGGCCGCAAGGGGGCCAACAGGGAAGTGAGGCTGGGTGCTCAGGAAGTGCACCACCAAGGCCACTGTGGGCCCAGAAGGCTCTCAGACAAGTTGTGGTGCACAGACTTCTCCATCAGGAAACAACAGCCCTGAGAGCAAGGGATTTGAGTCCCCGTGTCATGAGTGAGAAGACAGAAACAGAGAGGTTAAGTGATTTCCTGCAGAACAAAGCTGGTCCAGGGCCCTCTGCACCACCCCAGCCCGTCGTCTCTCTTGCTATTAGAAAACTTCTCAAAGCAGAAGAAACCAGAAGCCTTGTTTTCAAGGGTGCCAAGCGGGAGGCTATTATGGGAACTGTGGTCTTCAGAACCCTTGGTCAAACGCAGCAGCCTCAGGATGGCAAGATGAGGACGACGCTGGCCCAGGGGGGTACGGCCGTGAGAGCAACAGTGTAAGCGGAGAAACAATCAGCAGCACAAGGGCACGTTCCTGAGAAAGCCGGTTCCGATTTTGTCTCATGTCATGCAGTCCTGCAGACAGACTGGGACGCGAGATTCAGGGTCCCCGCAGGGCAGCGAGCGCCCCAGGCCAGGCGATGGGGCTGGGGCGCGATGCTGCCCCCGCGCGCCCCCTGGCGGGCGTTCTTCAGCGCTCGGCGCGCAGGTGCGCTCTCAGCGGGTGCTCCTGCCACGCGGGCAGGCAGCCCAGGCTGTCGGCCACTTCCTTCCGGACAGGCCAGCCCCAGGCCTCAAAGAAAGGAGCCAGGTTCTTCTGCACTTTTTCAGAGAACTTCTTCACCCACAGATTCATCTTGCCAGCCTTGTCTTTGGGGACGCCAGTCAGCGTCTGGTACTCGGCAAAGAGCTGGGTGAACGGCTCCCACCCGAAGGCCTCCTGGAGCTGCAGAGAGAGAGAGAGGAAGAAGGGGCGGGATGAGGGCGAGCCTGGCCGAGAAACACCACGTGCACGGTCACAGGTGCATCTCGTTCATGGGGTCCCCCCCCCCCCGCAGTCATTAGCTTCACTCCTGGGTGTGCCCCCATCTCCCCACCCCACCCCTGCACATTAATGCTCAACCCGCCTCCTGGCCACAAAACTGTGAGCCCAGGAATCTAGCAGGGGGATCACAGGAAGCTAAATGTCTGCAATGAGGTTAAGTACTCAATACATAACTGTTACTATTATCTTTACTTGTTTTTTTTTTTTTTTAATATATCACAGATCTTAACTGTTTTTCTGAGCATTAGGACATGTCTGGGCTTGACTGAGATGAGAAACCCTCACATCCTGCATATTTGGACTATGGAGGCCCTAAAAGCTGGGAACCCCCAATAGTGCTTTCCAGACATCGTTGTGATCCTTATTTTTCTGTAACCTTCTCAGACTCGTGAACCTGCAAGGCTACCATATTGCTTTGTGGAACACTGCCTTTCGGGCAAGAAAAGGAAGAATAAGGCACGCTGCAAGGGGCTCAAAATGAGAGTGGCTTATACTTTACAGAGGGGCAGCCCACCCGGAAACCCTCGGCAGGAGGCCCTTGTTTGCTGAGAGTACAGCAATTTGGAATCAGCAGGGAAGTCCCGGCCCCACTGGCCCTTTTATGGATGAGGGTCCTCTGCCTCTGGGGTGTCAAAGCCAAGGACGGATGACCCTGGGTGTCAGGCCTCCCCGGAGTCTCACTGTTATCCCTCACCGTTGCTCATCTGCTCTCACTGTCTTGGCCTCTGACAGTCCTCCTGCCCCCTCACTTATTAATTAACGTATCAATAAATTGAAAATTTATCAAATGTTTACCTAACATTTATTAGACATTCGGAAATTGTGGTAGGCAAAAGTTAAGATTAAGAGTGCTTATCCTTCCAGAGGGCACAACAGGGCCAGCGGGAGAGACAGACAAAAGTAAAATTACTAAAAAAGTTGGCTCATCAAGGAGATGATATCCAGGAGAAGGGGGCAATAGAGCTGACTTCTGACAGGTGACTTGGGTGACAGACAAGATGTCCAAGCGGGTTTCACAGCAGGGAGGAAACATGGGGAGGCACAGAAGCCGGGCACAGCTAGGTGCGTTCACAGCCGCAGCAGCCCGGCACGCTGAGGGTGAACACGGAGGTGAGAGAACGAGGAGGTGAGGCTGGGGCTGTTGGCAGAAGTCTGATCTGCACCCCGAGAAGCAGCTTGGATTATCCTGTACATAAAAGAGAACACCCTAAGCGTTTTAAAGATGCAGTATTAACATTATTTTGGGAGCAGCGTGGCAGATGGATTACAGGGGATTGAGGCAAGATGCTGGAACAACTTAGGAAGATACTGGAATAGAGAACGGGAAGGAAAATGAGGTAGTGACGAGGGGAGAAGACCTCTGGCAAGCAGAGGAATCGGAAGGTCCCTGCCTGTCCTGAGACAGAGCCTCAGACTCCACGAGATGGGCCCCCCCCCAGAGCTTGTGCTGCAGGTAGCGGGGTAGGGCACAATTCAGGTTTTAACTTAGACTTTAGTGGCCACCTACCACTTAGGTCTGCTGTCCCGTACGCCCTCAGACTGGCTATGTGAGAATATGGAAACTGGCGCAACGCACATTTATCTCATGGACTGGGGCCGCCTCGCATTCACTCTTTAGAAAAATTAGTGAAGGGAAAAAAAATGAAAGAGAGGGTATGGAAGTGCAAAAGCCTGAGTGCTATTGGACAGGTTGCTTAAATTCTTTAAATTCTTAGTATGTGCCTCTGTGAAGCGTGGGCCATACAGCTCCTACCTACGGGGCTGTGGGAGACACCATAGGAGGCTGGATATGGGGCACAGCCTTGACATCTCAAAAACATTAAAATTGAAAGCAGGACTGGGGGAGGGGGACAGGGACTCATGCTTATTTCACGGGAAGTAGACCTGCTTCGTGATTTTGGTGCTCTCCCATTGGGTTGGTTGGTTATTTATTCATTTTAAACCATTTTGGGTTCGAGTGGGGTGATGGATGTAGTAGATTTATCTCCTACAGTGCCCTCTTGTGATGCAGTTGCCGTGCAGACACGTCCCTGTTATTATAAAGGGATGTGACACCCCCTTGGCTCATAAAACTAAGGTGACGAAAAACAAAACAAAACAATGACTATTAATGGAACACTTACTAGGGGACCAAAACTGAAACCAGCGAGTGGAAAAGCTGTGAGTGATTCAGTCTCGGCAATGTCTAGCAGAGTTTCTGCCCTTGACTGATATACTGTATTTCTACTTATTTCTTTGTCATAATACTTTTCATTTCCTCTTGCATGGCAAAATCACAGGCAGCTAGTGGGACGGGTGTCATTCTCTCCGCCTTAGAGGGGTATGACCCAAGAAGCACTGCCATGTAGCCCAGTATCTCCCATGTCCAGGGGAGAGGGTGGCCCCGGCTGGGGATGGAGAGGTTGCAGGAGAGCTCGGGTGTACAGGATGCTACCCTGCTGAGGTGTCTGGTGGCCCATCTCCCAGAGGTTCTGCTCAGTACCTGTAGATACGTTTCCAGAGCTGTCCACACATTCCAGTCACACAGGGGGGCTCCTTTTTCCAGATGGGCTTTGATTCTCTTCTCTCTTTCTGGAGGGCTCAGAGCAGGGTGGGCCTGGGCCCTAGGGATGCCCAGCACCGTCTCATGCACGTAGACTGACCACAGGTTGCAGGTGGCCTCGGTGGTGTGCGGGGGGAACTCCCAGCCCTGCTGCTGCTGGTTGTGGCCCAGCTCGTGGATAGGGCCCCACAGCCCTCTGCTCCTCATGTCAGCCTCACTGATGAGCTCCTGCACCGACTCCAGATGGCACATGATGGGGTACCCCGAGTGCATCCAGCCTGGGAACACAGAAGGCAGAGGCTGGCATGAAGGGGGTCCACCCAAACTGTCTCCTCCATTCCTCTCCACTGTGGAACTTTCCCCCACCATCCTACTTCTCCCCAATAACTCCTGCTTCTCTATGCTGATTGGAAAGTAGATGGCTGTCCCCAGCTTGGTCAGGCACTGAATAGCACCAGTCCCCTTCCCATCTTGCCCCTGAGCTGCGCCCGCCTGGAGGATCTAGACACCTAGACATGGTCATCCTTGCTGGAATTCAACAATCCATTTTATTTTGCAAGCTTCCTTTGTCCCACATCTAAATTTGAGATCATTGAGGCTAGGACAGTGACATTCTTTCTTTCCCCATGTAAACCATTTTTTGTCCAGATTTGTACTGTATGACAGAGATAATTTTGTCTTTTTTTTAAAGATAAGAAAAGTGAGGTCCAAAGGAACTTTCCCCATGAGGGACCAGAGTTCCTCATCTTTCTTCCCAGGCTCCTCCTTCCTGGAAGCCAACAGTACGGAACACAAACCTCTTTACTCATCTCTCCTTCTCATTTTCAATCTGGACGTGTGTCTGAAGGGCACAGTTCATTTTGCACGCTCCCCTTGAAACGAGCCTTGTGGCCATCTGTGAATTCCTCAGAATTTTTTCTGAAATTGTTCTGAATTCCTCAGAATTTTTTCTGAAATTGTTCTGCCATCCTCTGCCAACTCAGCGTGTAGCTGTTAATGATTTACCTTCTCACATGTAAGCATTTTCCCACCCCCATTGTGGTCCGCGTCTTTTGTGTTTCTTTTCCCATACTCTACATTTACTGTGCTAACAAAATTACGCTTACCCATCTTGGAAGCTAGTAAAAGGCAACATAGTAAGTCCCCCTTGCCGCTGACCAGGAAGGAGCACCCACCCGCTGAGATCTGCACGTCAGCCACGATCCTCTCGGGCCGGAGGAAAGGGAAGGGCCGGGCTGCCAGCCTGGCCACGGCCTGCATCATCTCGTCCCAGAGGCGCAGCGCAGGCTCGGGGTCTGCCAGGGCCTGGAGGCTTGTGGTCGGCACCGTCAGGATGATGTTGTCCGTGGCCAGCTCTCCCCAGGGCGCCGGGTTCCCCTGGAGGCAGCTTCTCCACTCCTCCAGGGATGTCTCCCCTGGGAATAAACGGCTTGGGACCTGCTGCCCGCGTCCCCAACCTCCCTTGAGCTGAAAAGTACAACTTGAACTCCGGGAGGGGAGCAACTGCATTAACAAATGACTATCGCGAGCTCCACAGGCTGCGAGGTGAAGGGCAGGCTTCCAGGCCCTTCTCTCTGCCGGCCCCGGAGTCTCCGTGGCCACAGGGTGTTCCCTAGCTCCTGTCTCCATGTTGTCCTCTAACAGTTCTTCTTCCTTCACCCCTCTCCTGTTCAGCAGCCAGCCCGCGGTGCCCAGGGCGTCCGCAGCTCTCCCTCCTCCCTCATCTTTACGTCCACTTACCCAGCTTGTAGTATGGGGCAGGCACAGCCCTCGTGAAGGTGACAGACACAGGGCCGAGGTGACTGCCCTGGGGCACGATGACGTAGAGGAGGCCACCCCAGAGGCAGGAGACTGACCGCTTGGTCCTGTCCATACAGCACTGGCGTGTCACCACGGGGGCCCGACAGAGCTTGCGGGCCTTGGTCAGGTCATCGGTGTGGCAGCCAATCTGCACCTGGACAGGCGATTTCACCATGTGTCGGAGGGACCGGAGTCCCTGTGGTGTGTGTGCGGGGCTGTGTGGATGGAGGGTATAGACAAACACACCCATGAACCCAGCTTCCCTTTGCTATGAGCTATGCATGGAGACCTGTGAAATTGCAGCGCCCCAAAGTCACACGGACTAAGAAGCACGTGAGATCCAGGGATTTAGTCGGCTCCACAGTGGATCTCCGTCAGACGTGGGTTGGTGAGAGCCCAGGCATAATCCCAAGGCTGTCCCTGGGCCAGGGCGTCCTGTCTGAGCCTTGTGCACACACAGGAGGCAGCGAGGTCTGGCCTGAGGGGGAAGATTGATTCTCTCTCCCCCCTTGTCCAGAGCGCCCCTGCCTGGCCAGAAGGACAGAAATCGGTTTTGTCTGGAGTCCTGGGTTGCTTCTCTTCGGTTTGAAGTAAGCAAGCGCCAAAAAGGATGCTGACACAAAAAGAGACCCTCACTGCGTTAGGAAGTGACCTCTAGAGAGTCGAGGAGGCAGGACGCGTTTAAATTCTGCACCTAGGGCATAGTGTGGGGAGTGATGGGATTAAGCACGCCCTTCAGGCGTCCAGGGAAAGAGGTGAACCTCAGACGGGCTTGTGCGGCTGGGGACAGGGGTGAGGGACGCATTTGTAACGTTCTCCTCACAGTCACTGTTTTTGCACATCCCTGCGGTAGGCAAAAGTCCCCGCATCTGGAAACCAGAAGGCGTAGGCTGGAGCGTGGACCCCGGTATGCATAGCTGGGAACTTCAGCCACTCACTCGGGGTTCCTGACATTTAGCTGCTTCAGCTGTAAAATCTGTAAAATGGGCAGACTCATCCCTCTGTACTCTGGCAGCACTGCCGAGACCTGGAACCAGACAGCGGGTGAGGAGGACGCAGCTCTAGGGTTTTTAAAAAATCATTATTTCAAAATGTTAAGGGGGTACAAACGTCTTGGGTACGTGGATAGCTTTTATAATGCTACGTCAGGGCTGTTAGCGCGCCCATCACCCGAACAATGTCCATCGGACCTGTCAGGTAGGCTTGTCCTCCTCCTCGTGTCCCTCCCCACTTACTGACTTCCAGTGACTTTTACTCCTCTGTGCCCATGTGCGCCCATCGATTAGTTCCAAACTTTTAGGGAGTGTGTGTGCGGTTCGTTCCCCACTCCGACTCCAGGGATTTGAGAGGTGGGGGCTGTGCGCGTTCAGGGCCTTACCTTCAGGCCGGCAGAGGCAGCAGCTTCAGACAGCGACACTTCTGCATTTTGTCCTTCCAGGAGGTAGAGCCTGGTACTCACCCAGGAGTCATGGCGACCTGAGTGAGTCAGAGGGAAGGCCGAGTTCTTTCCTCCTCTGTGACTCCACCTCCACCCGGGGACTCCCAGCCCCTCCCAGAGGCACCGCCTCTCCCCTGCGTTCCTCGTTCCTCGAGTCAGCCACGCTTCCTGGACTCACTCCTCCTAAACCGTAGGCAGAACCCCAAGCCCCAGCTTCCTGAAAGTTCCTGAGAAGACACAGCCGCCTTCCCAGGGGCCGTTCCCGCTGTGTGCTACCAAGTCGGCCAGTCCCACTCCCCCAGGTCTGTAAGGCTCTGGGCGCTCTCTGCTGGTTTCATACCTGGGTTGGTTGCATCGATCTCCACGGTGATGGGGTGTTCCGAGGGGTACACGCTGGAGGGGCAGGTCCAGGTGCCAAGGCCCTGGGCCAGCTGGGAGCAGTCAGTCCCAGAGTGCGCCAGCTCCGTGGCCAGGCAGAGCACCGTGGCCTCACGGGAGTCCCTGGCCACTGGGTTCGCCTGGCTCACGGCTGGGAGGCCTGACTGCCGCAGCATCTTCCTCAGAAGCCGGTGCAAGGACACATAGGCAGGGACCCCCTCTGCAGGAATCTGTAGGAAGCCTGCACCATCCACTCCCAACCGTGCCAGACAGCTCTTTTCCAGGTTCCCGTTCCCGTGGTTCAGTGTAGCCTGGAATTCAGACAGCGCCTTGCGGAAGTGGTAGCTCCGCATCTCAGGGGTGGGGACGGGGAAACAGCCTGGGCGGAGGGTCCGAGGCAGGATGCTGAGGCCAAAGCGGTTGAGGATGATGTTACCGGGGAAATCAGCCAAGGCAGAGCGGCCCGGGTTCTGGGAGGCCCACCACCAGGCCTGGCCCCCAGTCAGCAGCCCCCCACCCTCGGCCACAAACTCCTGCAGCTCCTTAGCCTCCTTGTCGCTGTAAACCTTGCAGCAGTAGACACAGGCGTCGCTGGTCAGACGAGGCTCCAGGCTGCACTGCAGCCCATGCTCCGACAGTAGGGAACACAGGTTTTCCAGACCTGGGTTCACCCCGACTTTGCCTGTCTGGCTTCCGGCCAGCCAGCGCACAGCATTGAGCAAAAAGGGCCCCATCTTGGGGGCACAGAGCATGTTCTCGTGGGCTGCCAGGACCACCCGGCCCCGGCCATAGCGGGCAGCTGCCAGGAAGCAGCAGAGGGAGGCATCGAGCCCCAGGGGGAAGGCCAGAGCCCCGTGCACCAGCAGCTGCGAGGGGATGCCCCCTGTCCCGATGTCCAGCTCCGAGATGCCTTCCAGGAGCTGCTGCTGGTCCTGCCTGAGGTCCTCCCCACACCTGGAAAAGAGACACGAGGGACAAGGAGATACAGTCAGTCAGTCAGTCAGTCAGTCAATGAGCCACTGACGTGAGCTCACTGAGTAGAGAAATCTACACGTGGGGAGAAGGATGACACGGTTCACATCACTCTTCTCATTCTTACTAAGGACATTTAGGATTTTAGCATGTAATACCATTTATTTTATCCAGTTTAAGGCACACTTTTTCACCTTTCTACAACTGATAGCATATTAATTAGCAGTGTGTAAGAAACACATAAAATAATGGCGTTTCTTACAATCGATGTTGTCATAGACTTGATGAAACACTGTAGAGGGAGGTAGTAGCCTTATGTGCATATCTTAAAACCCACATTTTCTAAATAAACACTTCTAGGAATTCTTCCCATTTAGTTAACTAAGTGTTGAATGTTCTGATTTGAATTTCTTGTCTTTTAAAATAAATAAACATATAAATGAACTTAGAAAAACTGCTCTATTATGCCTAGAAAATGTAGTGCTGTTTATGGATTTCTCAGAGATAATCTTCTGCAAAAGAAGGCTGAAAAAACCTCAAATTTGCACTCTCCATGGGTAGCTCTGATCTGAGAACACATCACAAGTAAACTGCTTGACACCACACTTGTAGATGTATACACACATCACTTTAAAAAAATTCTCTCAAATCTGGCAATCTACTTTTTATTAAGAAGTGAGGAAAATGGAATAAATTCAGGAAAGGTTTTATATTTCAAGAACTGTTTTTTAGCCAATTGTTAGGTACTCCAAATGTCAAACAGAAGACTGGTTAAATTAGTTATGGTTAACTGCAGATAGCATACCGTGTAATAATTAAAATAATTATTAGAAAATTTGGAAAAATTGGAAAATTTTTTCAAATTAAATTCCAAGATACTGTGCTCTAAATAAGCCAAATTTTGAAAAAGTAAAATAAGAAAACCACAAAACCAGATGTAGAAACAGGATCCGAAGCATATTTACTAAAATATCTTCAGTGATCATCTTGGCTAGTGGGATTTATACGTCATTTTAATTATCTTTATAAATCTTTATTGTCTCAAGTTTTCAAGGTAACATTTATTTCTTTTATAATAAAAACTCAAATGTTATTTTTAAAAACAAAAGTAGTTTATTCATTCTGGTAGTAAAACATTATTGAAAAAAGTAACTCTTGTACAGACAGTTTCTCCTTAATTTCTTTTCAGCACAAATGAGGAAATGTCATGTCTTAGTTTCGTCATCTCATTTTCAAAGTAACATGGCAAATATCACAGGGTTCAGGTATCAGTTTTGCCTGTGGCTTTTTTCTACCTGTTGAGACTCAAGACTTATTTGGGGGGAGGGGCGGTAATGACATTGAGCTATGAGACTTAATAATAAAACTTCCCACTCCACATGTTCTTCTAGCATCTTCTGACAGGCACCTGGCAAGGTCTTAGCTAATGACAGAAAATATTCTTTTATTAAAATTTTTTTCCTTTTGTTTCTTTTTTTAAGCCTCTATAATCACATGACAGAAAACCTTCAATATGGAGAATTACAGTTATCTGCAGATAATCCTCTCAATATCTGATTAAAATCATTGAACACATTCATCCATGTGGACACACACACACACACACACACATAAACACACAAACAATCATAGCAGCACTGGAAACCCAGGAAATGCCTGGGATGGTTGGTAGGAGCTGCAGGAACTATATGGAATCAAAGAGGAAAAAACCCAAGACTTCTGCTACGGTTTCCTTGGCCCCTCCAAATCTCACATTGAAATCTGATCCTCAGCGCTGGATATGGGGCCTAATGGAAGGTTCTGGGTCGTGCGGGTGGATACCCCATGAATAGCTTTGTGGCATCCTTGTAATAAAGTGAGTTCTTGTTCTTTTAGTTTCTATTATAGAAGAACTGATTGTTAGAAGGAGCCTGGCACCTTCTCCCTCTCTCTCCTGCTTCCTCTCTCACCACATCACTTGCACAAGCCGGGCCCTCCTTGGCCTTCTGTCATTAGCGGAAGCTACCCGAAGCCCTCGTCAGAAGCAGATGCTGGCTCCAAAATAAGAAAACAAGATACTTCTTGCAAGAGCAGGAAATATATTCCAATCACCACAGTGCATATGAATGGATTAAATTTCTATATGAAAAGACAGATGCTTTTAGATTAGGTTACAAACAAGTAGATGATACAAGCTGCTCATAAAAGACATACTTGAAACTAAATGACACAGGATTGAAAATTAATAAATCGACAAAACTTTATCTCAAAAATATGAAAACAAAAAACCTCCCAGATATTAATAAGAGATTCAATTGATTTAAAAGAGGAAAAAATTAAAATAAATATTTTTTATGGATAAAAGTTACATTTTACTAAAGATATAATTTTCATTAATTTTTATGGCCTGAGAAGTACAGACCATAAAGCAATGGCTGCTACAGAGAAAACTAAAATTTGATGAGCTGATTATTGCATTTGGAGAAGGTAATGCACCTCTCAGCACCCAGTGGAAAACATCCACCCAGTGGATATTTTACATAAAAAAGAACATTAAGGATAGAGATGATTTGAGAATGACTTATAAGCTTGATTAGAGATGGAAGGCAATTGTACAATATTATCTCCTAGAGCTGTGGCCCCCAACCCATGGGCTGTGGACCAGTACGGACACATCTGTAGCCTGTTAGGAACCGGGCCGCACAGCAGGAGGTGAGTGGCAGGCAAGTAAGCAAAGCTTCACCTGCATTTGCAGGTGCTCCCCATCACTCACATCACCACCTAAGCTCCACCTCCTATCAGATCAGCAGTGGCATTAGAAGAATCACTATAGTGAGTCGTTTTCATTATATATTACAATGTAATAATAATAGAAATAAAGTACACAATAAATATAATGCACTTGAATCATTCTGAAACCATCCCCCCACCCTCTGTCCATGGAAAAATTGTCTTCCATGAAACTGGTCCCTAGTGCCAAAAAGGTTAGGGACTGCTGTCCTAGGGGACAAAAAAGTGAGACCTTAGCATGTTATATTTGCCAAGTTATTGCATAAGTATAAATATAAAAGGCAGGCATTCTCAAACATGATACATTAAATAAAAAATCAATTTGCAGAACACACACATAGATAAGCATCTGAGATGATCCACATGAAACATTTAATATTGGCTACCTTGGTCCAGAGGCATGAGATTAGAGATGGTGGTGTGTGAAGAGAGACAGGTTGCCATTTTCCTCCAGAAATTTCTGTAAATGTTTGCATTTTTTTCCACATAAGCTGCTTGATTCCTTTTTGAAATATTTTTATAAAAAGATATTTATCAAAAAAATAATGAAGGGAGGGAAGGAGGGAGGAACAGAGAGAGAAGTGAGTTAGCATAGCAGTTGGGATACTTAGGTAAATCTCAACAGATGATTTGACAGTATTATAAAGGCATTCATTATTAATGATCTCAGACAATCAGTTGTCAATATTTACATATTGTGTAATATCCATTTACAATGTTTCAGTCTGGATAATAACATAATGAAAGTAGCTATTATTTAATGAGTTTTAATGTATGCCAGTCATTTATACATATGTATTACCTCTTTTAGTCATAATAAACCTGAAGGTTGTTATTCTCACTTTATAGATAAAGTTTAGAAAAGTTAGGCATGGGGAAAATTGCTTAACTAATAACTGCCAGGGACAGGAAGCAGACCCAAGCTGGTTTGCCACTACAGCCACTGTTAATTGTCTAGAGACCAGAAATCTCTCACTCAATTGCGGGGTCTTTGAATGAAGCCCACAGCTGGGCACAGAGCAATCTGCAGGCATGTCTCATGCCAGGGAGGCTTTAAACAGACCTGAAGGTGTGAAAAACACCACATTTATGAAAAGCAAAAAGCATGTGTTAATTCAGAGCTGGAAGTGCAAGGGAAACCACTGTGGAAAAAAGGAAAGGGAGTTCAAAAACTACACCAAATCACACCTGAGCAGATAGGTGACATGGGTGATAGGTTTCTGAATGCAGATAAAAAAAAATTCCATAGTAGGAAGCTACAGAAATGATTAGAAAGTTAAGTGTGAAGTGAACTGCTATCATTTACACCATACCAAAAGTAAAACATCTAACAATTTAAACTGTTTTTTTCTTGTTTTACCTCTCTATCCAAACATCAACCAATTTTTACTTGAACACAAAGGTAATGAAGTCTCCTGGTAGAAATCAAATATATCTTCACTTAGCGTTTGTTTATTCTGCTCAGATTATATAGGATAAAAGAATACTTTTCTGGATATAATTCATTCTGATAAATATACACAGGACAGAAATACTGGAATATAGGGACAATGTTTTCTTGGGATTCATAACATCAAAAAAATAGTAGGGGGAACTATGTTAATCAGACGTTTTAAAAAACATTTTGAAGACCACCCCCATGACTTTGTATATCTTTTCTGTATTTTTTCCTTTAAGTACAGATAAACTATAGTAAATAACAAAACCTAAAAAACTGTAAATCATCACTGAGCAATATGGGTATAGACTATCAGAGAGACACTTTGAAATTGTAAACATAAAAAACTGTTTTCTCTCTTATTTTAAGCTAGTAGGCACAGGATAAAAATCCCATTAGGCCTATTAAAAACACAATTTTAAGAGACCCATTTAGTTTTCAAGGTGACTAACTTTGAAAGTTTCAGAGAAAATAGAAGTACAATGTATGATTATAGATCTTAAAAAGAAGTATAGTTAATCAGATAAGGACCATCAGAAAAAGTAAAATTTAGACTAAACTAGCTTAAAAATAAAATATAAAATAGAAGAGGGCCAGAATGTCTGTTTTTACTTTGAATACTACTGTAACTCTAGGGAGAAAGAATGGAAAGCAAAGATTAGTGTTTTATAAAAATGATAAATGTGGATTATTAATTATTCAAGCAATACAAATAAGCACTTAGAAAAAAGTTTAAAAAAACGCAATGTATCATTCCTCAGTAATAACCAGACACATCTAGATATAGGTAAAAAAGACAGCTTGCTAGCTACATAGATAGATAAATGGAGAGGAAGGAATTATGTAAGAAGGGGACCATGAGGCATTTCTATTTTTTTTAATAAAAAATCTTTACATTTAATTTTGCTTGAATTTTCAGGTGAACAATAAAATAAAATAAAACTGAGAAAGGCTTAAACAAGATATTTCTTCCCCACAAGAGAGAATAATTGCTGAAACATACCACCATGGCTAAGAAGAAAGACGATCAATTCCATTAAGAGATTGCAGTCATGAAAACAATGCTGTAGTTGGGAGAGTATTGGTTGGCTCCCTGCCATGAAAGATCAAGGAAATGCTTAAGGAAAGTTGGAAACTTAACTGGACTTTTTCCAATATCTACAGAAGACATGTATTCACTGGACAGGAAGGTCACATGCAGCTGTGTACTGTCACTGCTTCAAGGATGTCTCTCCACCAGCACACTGTCCCTGGTTGTTACTGTTAGGCTTGAAGAATTCACCCTCCCCAAACTTCCATCCAAACCTCCTATGAAACCCAGCCCTCTCCCCTTCCTAGGGGTGTATTAGGCAGGTAGCCTTTGCCAGACCCCTAGGGAGATAAAGGAATGGAATGCAAGAGGGGAACTCACTTTCCTTTTCCCTCCCAGTTGTTCGAAAATACTTTATTACAGTGGCTGTTCTGGCCCAGTTGCTCACTCCCCCTAGAAAAACCCTCTGTAAAACCCAGGGCTCTCCCTCCCTCAGTGTGGCTACTTTTTCTGGCCTCCAGCCATCTGCACCCAGATACTCAAATAAACAGCATTTTGCTACACATGATGTTTCATGTGTCTCCCTCTTGGCTCCAGACCTAACATGATCAAGAAATCAAAATATCTGGGGTTTATATACTAAGCCCACAAATTCTGAAAAATAATATAAGACAATCATGGAAATGATGACATTGAGGAAATTATTTTTTAGGTGTGATAATGGGGACTTGTGGCTATGGTTTCAAAACAGTTCATATGTTTAGAGATATATATTTAAATTCTTACAGATGAAATGATATGGTGACTGCTATATGCTTCAAAATAATCTTGGGTGGGGAGAGGCGGGGCCATCCAGATGAGATAAGATAGAGCAGGAGTCCACTATAATTGGGTTGGGTAGTAGCTGCATAGGGGTTCATTGTACTACTCTCTCTGCTTTTGCCTATGTTTAAAGTTTTCCATAATTAAAAGTTAACACACACACACACGCACACACACAAATATGCCTTAGATTCAGTGGCAGAGATGAAAAATGTAGGTGCAGATGAAGAAAATCAGGTTTAGTTTGCTGAAGAGGAGGATCCCTTGGGGCGATTGATGTGATTTAACTTGTTTCTTCCTTGTGTTAGAGCCAGAAACAAGTCAAAGCAAACCAGATCCACCCTGTCTTTGAGCAACCACATCATCTCCTTCGCCCTCTCAGAAGGGAAGACTTCCCCGAGGGCCAGCACTTGGGGCTGAGGGCCCAGGCACCACTAATGCTCACGAGCATCTGTATGCCCCTTCTTCCTTGCAGCAGAATCTTGATTTCTTCAAAGATGCCAGGGCCCATTTAAAAATATCCAGTGCCTTATACCCCCTGGCAGCTAGAGTTGGCCACGAGATCTAGGGTTGGCCACTAAAATATAAACGTAAGTCTAATGGTTAGGGCTTCCAGAAAATATATGACTTTCTAAATTAAAAGGGACAGACTCAGCAGGTATATCCATTCCAGCTTATTACTGTCTGGGTGTAATTACAGTACCTGAAGTAGTAATGGCCATCCCGTAGCCATAAGGATAAATGCAACACAACTTGATGGGGGAAGGGGTGATGGAACGAGGGGGAATCAGAGAGACAATGACCATGGGACATCTTGGAATCCCTGTCACAGGTCTGGACTATCTACCTGGCCTACATGTTACATAAGAAAAATAAATCCCTACACGGTTATCCACTATAGAAAGACTTCTGCTACATGTGGCCAAACACAGTTAGTCACTAATATCTTTAAACCAAAATATCCAAAATTAAACTCCTGATCTCCTCTAATCCACCTTCTGGTAGTCTTTCACAGCTCAATAAATGGTAACACCTTTCTTTAAATAATTCAGACCAGACAAAAAATCTCAACTCCTCTTTCTTCCTCTTGCTCCATACTCAGGCCATCCATCAAGCCTGTTGTGTCCTATCTTTGAAGTGTGTCCAGAATCAAACCTCTTCTTAGTAGCTCCATTGCCACCACCCTCATCTAAGTAGACAACATCTCTCATGTGGTTGATTTCAGTGAACTCCTGATTGGTCTTCTGCTTCAACCTTGGCCTCCTACAGTCTATTTTCTACCGTCAGAGGGCTCCTCCTATGAGTCACATTGTATCAATTCTCTGTACAAAATCCCAAATGCCTTCCCATCTCATTGTGCACAGATCTGAAGTTCTACCCCTGGTGCAGATGACCCCAGCCCTCATGCACTCAGCTCGCACCACTCTGGCTTGCTTGGCGCCCCTGGATCCTAGCAAGTGGGCTTCTGTTCCAGGTTTTCACCCTTGCTCCTCGCCCTGCCTGGAATCCTCTTCTCACAAATGTACACATGGCTCATCCCCTCACTTCCTTCGGGTCTCCTTTCAAATGCCACCTACCAGAGAAGCCTTCCAAGCTGGCCAGTCGCTTGTTTTCACTCACTCCATTGCCATTCTTCTTCATTCATCCTCTCTGTTTCAGTGAACTGCATTTCCCAGGCTCCCCTCCCCCTTGGATCCTGGCGGGGTCAGCCCACGTGAGGCAGAGGTAGAACACTGAAGTCAGGGAGCAAGCACAACGGAGCCAAGGTATGTACTTCTATCTCCAAGCTGTGTCTCTGGTATCATGGTGTCTTACCTGTGACTACAGCTCCCACCAGACATGCCTCCCACCCGTGTTTCCAGCTTCTGCTGGACAAGCCTAGCACGGCTCCAGGCTTGACCCGGTGGCCGCAGCACCTGGGTTCCAGGAACACTTTCCTCTGCGGGTCCTGCTGATGCTAATCTCTCAGTTACTTGTTGTTTCCTGTGTGGGTTCTCAGCTTTTCCATTACCTGTACAGTCAATTCTCTACACCAAACCCCTTCTGTTTGAAATGTCAAAAAAATCCTGCCAAATCCAACTTGGCCTGATGGCTAGGACTTCTCTCAAGAGCTTAAATAAAATAGGCTCCCGCCCCTCCCTGTTCTCATGCAACCCCATTTTCCCTGTGGGCTCTTATCAATGCCTGATAAAGTATATAGGTATTAGTTTCATTAATTGCCTAATTCTTCCCTGGAATATCAGCCTCATGACAGCATGACCTATCTGCTCTGACCTCTGCTAGAACCCGTGTCCAGGACAGGGCCTGACCACTGGAAGGTGCTCACACAAACAAATGTTCCTTCATTTATTTAGGAGACATCGATAAGCATTCTCTGTGTTCCAGGAACTAGACAGGGAGATAAAGTGGTGAACAAGGTACACTTTTCTATTCAGCTGATTATTGCCTTAGCCATAGGAGGGAGTGGCAGTGAGGACCCAGTCCCTCTTGTTCCTGGGTGCATTTTAATTATCCTGCTTTTGATTTGTGATAGTTTCAAAACTAAGTGGAAAATCACCTGTACTGACATAGAAGTGTGTTGAACAGGGGAAACAGACACTCACGTGACATGGAGTGGGATCTTGGGCACTTTCTTAGAGACCTTGAACCGGCCTTTGTCTCCATAGATGTCTGTGAAATACACTCCAGCCACACTTGTCACCTGGTTCCCAGGGAACATGGACAGCACCTTGTCATGGCCGTGCTGGCTGGCCCAATACCAGGCTTGGCCCCCGATGAGCAAGCCCCCTCCGTGTTTCACAAACTGGATCAGCTTCGCAGTCATGGTGTCATCGTAGGCACTGGTGCAGTAAACCCCCAGGGGCTCTCCCGGTTCTGGCCCGACCTGGGCCTCAACCCCGGAGTCCTGCAGGATGTTTGCTAGTGGCCCCAGGAATGGGTGCACTCCAACGGGAGCCCCAGGAGATGGGCGGAGCCAGCCCACTGCATTGAGAAGAAATGGAGCCAGGCCAGCATGCAGCAGGTAGCCCTCATGGGACACGACCACCAGGCGGCCTCGGCCATAGGAGGAGGCAGCAATGAGCACCTGGCCTTTGTCATTCACCATCACTGGGAAGGCGGCCTCTCCAATAAGAAGGAGTTCGCTGGGAATGGGGTCTGTGGGGACATCCCAGCTTGTCACTCCATCCATGAGAGACTTGAAAGCAGCATCCGGGGTCGTCTCCATGGTTCTGTCAGCTGCTGCAGGGGAAAGGAAAGACGCGGGACGGTCAGAACAGATGAATGAACTAGTGAAAAAAATCAACAACTAAATGCATTCAACCCTCCAAATTTTATTGGGTTTCCCATCATGGGCCAAGCACTGTTCTGTTTTAGCACCAGGAGTACAGGAACAAAACAAACAAGGTTTCTGCTTTCATGATTCAAATATTTTAGAAGGAGAAAGACAATGAATAAACATATAAATGAAATGCAACAATTGATCGCTATGAAGAAAATAAAACATGGCGATGTGATATAGACTGGAAGACTATTTCAAGTTGGGTGACAGGAAAGGCCTTTATGAGAAAATGACATTGAAACTGAAACCCAAAATGTAGGGCGGGGGAAGCACTTTACAGCACAGAGAAGGGTCAGGATGGCTGAGAGCAAGGTGCTGGGAGGAACGCCTGCGGAGGAGTGAGGGAAAGGTTAGATCCTGCAGGGCTTGGTAGATCAAGGTGAGACTTAAGTTGACATGCATGAGTTGACTTAGTGTTTGATTACTTAGGACAAAAAGGTCACATGATCTGTCAGAAACTGCATTTCCACTACATGAGTTGGAAATGCCTCCCTCTTTATCAAGTCTGCCCAAATGGGCAAAGCCCCATTTCTATTTGTGTAACATTCTGCAGTTCCTAGGTCTTCTAAAATTTGATGTGCCTAAAACTGAGGTCATTATTCCCTTCAAAGCAGCTCCTCTTGGATAAATTACTTAAGCTTTGGTTTTCCCATCTGCAGAAAGAGAATAATACAGCTCTTGGAGGAGTGTTCTTGAAGATTAAAGGAGTACAGACAAAATTACCTTGTGCAAAGTCAGCACACACAGTGAGCACTGGTTAACACTAATGTCTGTTCCTTTGCTGCTCAAGTGACAAGGGCAGTGTAGCAGATACTCTGGGTGCCCTGTGAGGAGCCCACTGTGGGGTACTTCCTGTGCACTTTGATGCCTTCTCCTCTCTGCAGGTGCACAGGACAGCCCTGAAATGGCAGTGAGTTGATGTCACTCAGTGGAGGAAGGAGTCATGGAAAAATGCCCAGTGGTTGTCCTGAGGCCCATTCTACCATGTTCCTCAGAGGGTCCCTGGAGGGCTTCCTGAAAGGCTGGCACTTGTCCCCGAGGCCACATAAGAAGTTTGAGGAGAAGGAAAGAGATGTTTATTAATTTGCTGGCCAGTGAGGAGGTTGGCAGATTCAGGTCTTAAAGTACCAACGCCCTGCCTCTTAGGAGAAATTTAGAGCTTTCAAAGGGGAGGGTTTCAGCTTCAGGTTATTGCTGTTTAACTATAGTGGATGGTTCTGATTTGTCCCAATCTTTGGCTAAAACAATCTTGTGACCTCCCAGGACAATTCCCTTGAGCCAACTCTTGTGTTACAAAGAACAAAGGACATTCCCTTGCCCCTCCGGACTACTGGCCTGCAGGTTTTAGTTCCCAGAAGGAGTGGGGGAGGTTTAGAGAGACAGAAGACAGTGTTTCCGTTTTCCATGCCATTACGCCTGTTACAGAGAAACTGAGGTCCAGACGCCCCTGTGGGCTGTAGACAGCTCAGCCACATCCCATTCGTGGCTTTCCCTCCTACCTTGACTCCTCTCCCGACTTCCTCATTCCTGCTTTTCTGGGCTCACTCCCCCAAAACCTGCCTCCCCACCACTTCCCTTCCCATCTACCACATTTGCTTAATGCTGCTCCCAGAAAGGTGGATTCACAGGAAGCCGACACTGACGGAGCCCTGAGCCTGCGGGCGGTGAGCCCAGGTTGAGGGGCTGGGAGTGGAAAAAGCCAGCGGCGAGCGCGCAGGAAGCCCGGGTCCGCGCTAACTACCTATCGCAAGACAACTGGAGTCTTTCCCGTACGGGGTCGCCCTAGTTTGCCAGGAAAAACAAAAACAAAGAAAAAACCCAGATGAGCAATACGTGCCGGGACGCCGACCCGCCGCCGCGCAACCCACGCGCCTCCGTCACTTTCGGGGCGCCCCAGGGCAGAGAGCGGAGAGAAGTGTTTGCCAACAGTGGGCCGCACCAGGCTGATGCACGCGCAGTGGAACAGGCACCCTCGACCTAAGAAGGGAACGGACGGACGCCCCGACTGCCCGCAGCGGCCCCTGCGCGCCCCTGGCACCTCGCGTGTGCCCCGCCGTTCCCCGGTGCCGGCCGCCCGCCCGCCCGGGACGCGCTCGGCTTGGAAACTCACGACTCGGCGGTCTGGAGCCGCGGGGACTGGCTCTGCCGTCCGTCAGCCGCGACGAGCCCCAACGCCAAGGCGGCCCGCAGGCGCAGAGGCCGGGCGGAGCCGGGGCCCGGGAGAATCCCCGGTGGGGCCGCGTCGGGGGCGGGGCCCGGCTGTCGCGGGGGCGGGGCCGTGTCGGGGGCGGGGCCGGGCTTTGGCGGAGGCGGGGCTGAGCTTTGGCGGAGGCGGGGCCGGGCTTTGGCGGAGGCGGGGTCGAGTCGGAGGCGGGGCCGGGCTTTGGCGGAGGCGGGGTCGAGTCGGAGGCGGGGCCGGGCTTTGGCGGAGGCGGGGTCGAGTCGGAGGCGGGGCCGGGCTTTGGCGGAGGCGGGGTCGAGTCGGAGGCGGGGCCGGGCTTTGGCGGAGGCGGGGTCGAGTCGGAGGCGGGGCCGGGCTTTGGCGGAGGCGGGACCGGGTTTAGGCGGAGGCGGGGCCGGGCTTTGGCGGAGGCGGGGTCGAGTCGGAGGCGGGGCCGGGCTTTGGCAGAGGCGGGGTCGAGTCGGAGGCGGGGCCGGGCTTTGGCAGAGGCGGGGTCGAGTCGGAGGCGGGGCTGGGCTTTGGCGGAGGCGGGACCGGGTTTAGGCGCAGGCGGGGCTGGGCTTTGGCGGAGGCGGGGTCGAGTCGGAGGCGGGGCCGTCGCAGAGGAGGAGGCTGTTGTGGAAGCGGGGCCGTGTTGGAGGCGGGGCTGTATCGTGTTGGAGGCGGGGCTGTATTGGAGACGTGGCCATGGCGGAGGAGGGGCCGTGGTGGAGGCGTGGCCATGGCGGAGGCGGGGCCGTAGTGGAGGCAGGGCGGAAGCTGAGGCGGGGCCGTGGTGGAGGTGGTGCTGTATTGGAGGCGGGGCCGTCTTGGAGGCGGGGCCATATTGGAGGTGGGGCCATATTGGAGGCGGGGCCCTTGTTGGAGGCGGGGCCGTATTGGAGGCGGGGCCCTTGTTGGAGGCGGGGCTGTGTTGGAGGCGGGGCTGTGTTGGAGGCGGGGCCGTGGCGGAGGCGGGGCCGGGGTGTGGCGGGGCCAATTCTGCCACCCAGTTGTCCCCATCCGGGGCGGTGTCTGGCTTTCCCGGCACCTCCCAGGTGAGCGGCCCCACCCTCTGGGTGGGGGCAATGGAGGGGTCCCTCGTCCTGCCGCGGTCTGGGCCCAAGCCCGCTCCCCCAGACCCTCCGAGCGTTCTTAGATCCGAGAGGAAGCTCTGCAAGGTTGCTGTCGCACTTGGAGAGAAGAGCCAACTCCAAGTCTCCAATAAATCATATTCGCCAATAAATCATACTCGAGGCGAACTATCCCCCGAAACACCATCACCCAGGGCGGAGGCCCCGTGTGGATCGGGCTCCCTTGGCTCCGATCCTGGGGGGCGGCGCCCCGGAGCCCTCGGCCGCGGCGTCACCCCAGCGGCGCGAGCTCCTGCGTGGAGCGGCTGCCCCCTGGTGGTCAGCCTCGGGCGTGCACCGCTGCCGGGAAGATGCGCGGGGCGGGGGCGTCCACTAGGAGGGCGAGAGCTGACGTTTCGCTCTGGGAGTATCACAGGAAATCTTGCTAAGTGATACTATTGCTGGGAAGGAAACGCGCCTGTCACATCACCCAGACAGACACGCCCACGAATGGCCGAAGGAATTAAGCTGAAGCTACAGAGTGGCTGCTGCTTGGATTTCCACCTAAGGGGAGTCGGAAGGCGAAAATCCAGGCGGAATAGTAGCAAGAGATTTGCCATGAATCCGTTTTTGCACAGCTTTGCACAGCACGTACAGTATTGAGATACAGGAAGGGTTTGAAAGGCGAGTTTATGACTTGAAAATGATTGTGAAGAATGAGCTTTTCTCGCTTTCTCAAGCTCCCTTTACTGGTTATACATGCAAATCATCGGATTGTTTGTAAAGTTATCAGATTTTTTTAAAATAGGCACATGGCTGTCTTTTTCTAAGCATTATTTAAAAGCAGCAGTTATTCACCACAAACATCCTTATTGAATTTTGACAGGTAGCAGACTGTTTTCTCATATTCTCTTTTCTTTCTCAGGGGTAAAGATGTCCCTCTCGCTTGTCAGGGCTGGCCTCCTCATCTGAATCTGTAGCCCATTCTCTTTATAAAATAGTGGCATCTCTTTCAGGACCTTGCTGTCCAGTTGCCCCTCCTTTTTGTATTTTTTTTTTTCTTTTCCTTATTTCTTTCGTGTACTAAAAATATGCTTTGTTTAAACTCCCTTTCTTACCTCTCTCTATAAACAGATCATCTCTTTCCTGCAGTCACTCTCTGCTCTGCCAAGGATGATAGTCAGCCTTGGCCAAGTCAGCCTCTGCTTCTACCACTCTGTTTCCTTCCTGGGTCACCAGTGGACTTCTTCCTAAGTCCAGACTCCATCCTTATGGCCTTTACTTCAGTGCACACTTGGCAATACTGGCTGGCCCCTCAGTTTTACTCCTCTATCTTAAACTAACATAATCTATATTATTACTGTGTTTCTCTTTAGAACTTTACCAAAATATATTTTCAACTGTTAAATTAAATGAAATGTGGCCTGAGGCTGCCTCCCTACTTTGAATTTCTAAATAGCTAATGGCAACCTGACTTAGTATGTTAACAGACTGCAACTTAGCAATATATTCTTAGGCTGGGCAAGATGGCTCACGCCTGTAATCCTAGCACTCTGGGAGGCCAAGGTGGAAGGATGGTTTGAGCTCAGGAGTTCAAGACCAGCCTGAGCAAGAGTGAGACCCTGTCTCTACTAAAAATGGGGAGAAATTAACTGGACAACTAAAAAGATATAGAAAAAATTAGCTGGCATGGTGGTATATGCCTGTAGTCCCAGCTACTCGGGAGGCCGGGGCAGGAGAATCGCTTGAGCCCAGGAGTTTGAGGTTACTGTGAGCTAGGCTGATGCTATGGCACTCTAGCCAGGGCAACAGAGTGAGACTCCGTCTCAAAACAAACAAAAAGAGTATATTCTTGTAACAAGCAGTTGAGTCTCAGCCAATCATAGTAGGTGTGCTCCAGCCAATCACAGGCTGCCAACTGATCAGACCATGCCCATATTAGGCAAATATCCCAACACACCACACCCTAATAAGGCAGATGCAAATGCTGAGCTTTAACCAATCAAGCTGTTTCTGTAGAGTACTTCCTTTTTCTGTCTATAAATATTTCCTACCCTCATTTTTGGACAGAGTTTTCTGAACCACTCCTGGTGCTGAGTGCTGCCTGATTCATGAATCATTCTTTGCTCAAATAAACTCTGTTAAATTTATCTAAAGTTTTTCATTTAACATAGCACTTTAAAGCAGTTTTTTCCTTTCGGGATGGGGGAATGTGAGAAATAAAATTCTAATACTTTAATACCTTGTCAGGTGCATCTTGTTATCAGCTGAATTGGGTCCCCCTAAAATTCACATGGTGAAGTCTCAACCCTCAATACCTCAGAATGTAACTGTATTTTGAGAGAAGGTCTTTAAAGAAGTGATTACGTTAAAATGAGGCTACTAAAGTGGGGCCCTAGTCCAATATGACTGGTGTTCTTGCAGGAAGAGAAAGACACACCAGGATGCAAACACAGAGGGAAGACTATGCAAGGACACGTGAGAAGATGGCCGTCTGCAACAAGGAGAGGCAGCCTCAGAAGAAACCAAACTCTACAGGCAGCCTGATCTCAGACTTCCAGCTTCCAGAACTGTCAGAAAATAAACGTCTGTTGTTTAAATCACTCCGTCTGTGGTACTTTGTTATGGCAACCCTAATAAATTAATATATGCTTCCTATTCCTTTTCTGTAAGCAAGGTATAGCACTTTAAAAGATGTTTCTTACGGAAGCCAGGTAATAGGTTATCATGGTCTAGGTTTGTGCAGAAGCAGAACTTTACTTTTTAAAAAAATTGTGCCCACTTAGTGATTTGTTTTTAGGATAAAAAAAATAAATTTTAGAGGCTCATTTTCACAATGAGAATTTTATTGCCAGGCAGAATTAGTTAATAAATAAAATATAAAAGAACAAACAGCATTTTTATTGCTAAGGTTTTCAAAGTTAAAAAATGTGTTGTCAAAAATGTGAGCAAACATTCTCCAAAATTGGTGATGAGAATGTGAAAAGGTACAAATTTTCCAGAAGATAAACTGGGAGTATTTATCAAATGTAAATCTTTCTAGATATCTGTATCTATCTAGTTATTTGTTTTCTCTTTGGCCCAGCAACCTCACTTTTAGAAATGTAAGAGTATACATGGTTGTATAAAAAAATGATGTTTAATGCAGAATTATTTTAAATAGAAAGAACACTCAAAAGTACTTAATAAGTTCAAGTGATCAGTAAGTTAATGATTAATTTAAGATACATCATACAATGGAACACTTTCCAACTGTTTAAAGAAATGAAGTAGATCTGTGAGTACTAATATGGAAATGTTTAAAAGTTTAATGTTTAAAATAAGTTGGTTAGTGCATATAAAATGATCTTGCTAACACAGAAAAATATTTTATATATACACATTGTGTTTGTGTGTGTGTGTGTGTATGTGTAACACATGATGATGTTTTGAAAGCTTCTAGAAGAACTTAGCAACCTTATCATTTATCTGTGATAAATGGTTCAAGGGTGTTTGGGAATGTAAAGGAGTATTTTTCCTCTTCATCTTTTATAGTTAGTTCTAAATCTATATTATTTATATCATAAAGACAAAACATTAAAAACAAAGAAAAACATAAATGTTTCTAAGAAATGCTTATACCCAATTTTAGTTTCAGGAAAATCACAAAGATTGCTGAGGTTTTTTACATGGCTACTTTGTAGAAGTTAATACCATCACTAAAGTCACCAAAATTTTATCCTAGCTTATACAACTTAACTAAGAAACAGCACATTGCAGTCTCTACTACAGAGTCAATCTACACCCGTTGCTCATTTCCTATCCCCTCATTCCTCAGTCAGTGCTTCTTAGTATTAAACTGCTATCACCAAGTCTTACCATCAATCACTTGGAAACCTCTCATCCCCTTTTCTACATTTCACACCCCAGCCCTCTGTGAAAACACCAGTATCTTTCTTACTACAGTGGCCCCTAACTGAACTCCTTTCACCCACTCATATAATTTCTAAATACACTCTTGACGCGGCAGTTAGTGTTCATTCCAGGGTTCAATTCTGATCATAGCTGCTCCCTGCATAAAACTAATCTTTCCATCAACCTTAGAATGCTGACCTAGGTAAACAGCCTCCACATTGATGGCTCCTGCTTGGTTCCCCAGCCTTAGTTGACACCATGGTTCCTTTTATTTTCTGCCAGTTCTTGAGTCCCGTGCATTTTCTTTAAGTTTATGGAATATGCAGCACTCCATCCTATCAAAATGAAATTTCCTTCCCCTAGAAAACTACTTTTTTTCCTCATCTTAGCTCAGTCATTACTTTCCTAGGAAAGATTTTTCTAACCTCCAGACTCTACCACATCTTCCTCCTGACTACATCAAGTACCTCTACTTCTTAGTTCTTACCTCAGTTGTAATTTTGCATTTATTTGTATGGTCATTTGATCAACACTGCTTCCTTGCATTAGGCTTTGGTACTATGAGTGCAGACTCTGTCTGTATTTTACCCACCATTGGTTGCTTAATGCCTAGTTTACTTGTGATATGTAGTAGGCTTTGGTTTCTCAATAAATACCTAAATATATACTGAATAAAAAAGTATATAGTGAAGGTCCAGAAAATGTCAGTTGAATTGGTGAGTAAATAACTGACTCTTTGAAGAGTACTAGTGGAATTCTGTATGTCAGAAAGGAAATTAGGTTTAAGAAAGAAAGAGCATAGAGAAACTTACATAAGGAAGACAATTTGGATAAATCTTGTCAGAATTTCAGAATACTTCAGGATAGAAACTCAATGTGAGGTGAAGTAAGTTGAGTTTTTAGGTTTCATACCAGGAAACAATTGACCTTCAGGAACAGAAATGGGAGATGGACACTAAAAGAGCAGGTCAGTAATGTCCCAATTCGTAAGCTGGCTCAGTGTCTCTTTCCTGTGTTTGCATTCTTAGGTTTTAACTAGTCTGCACCTATATAAACCTCATTCTTTATGGTGAAGTACCATAATTTTTCTAAAAAAGACTCCTGACAGTATTTTGGTGTTGCTCTTATAGAAGAAAGGGCATTGAACAAAGGTGGTTTTTCCAGTGTGAGAGAGCTGAAGCAGGCCTGGCTTCGTCAATTCCTTGGCATTTGGGAGCAGGGCTGCCTGAGAAATGGAACCAAACCAACGTCGGGACAGCATAAAGGTCCATTTAAAAAGTAGGAGATGACAGATGATCACCAGGGTGGGTTCTGCCTAAAGGGTCCTGGCTCATGCAAAGGTACAGACCTCTAGACCTTTTATTCACCTAGGAGAAAACAGAAACTATTCAATGAAAGTGAACATATTCTTACTGGATATCTATTCTGTGAGGGACTCTGGGACATAGAGATAATACTACAATCAGTAAGTCTTAGAGAGGAGAGCAGACATGAGAACAACTATAATATCAGATCAATTTATCTAAGTGCCAAATTTGGCTGAAAATTATTAATAAGTGCAAGGGAAAAGAAAGGAAGAAGCAATTTTTTCTGATCAAGGGATCAGAGAAGAACTCACAGAGAAGGTGACACAAAAACTTAGCTATGAGAAATACATTATGTTTGTGGGCAGAGAAGAGTGGAGGGCATTACAATATGAGGCTGTATCATATTCCAAAGCATGGAACTATGAATGTGAAAGGCTTGATTTGAGAAAGACAAAATGCTCATTGTGATTGAAACTTGTTAGGCAAGACTCGCATGGTGCTAGCTCTAAAAAGAAATTGGGAGAGAATTTGGCTGTCACACTAAGGAGTTTGGATTATATTCTACAGTCTGAAGGAAGGTTTTTAAGAAATGCCATGTAGTAAACACTGTGATTTCCTCATCAACATCACTTCCTTCCCCTGTTGTCCTTTCCAACCAAATCCAGATTTTGTTCAGATAATCTCTCCCTGATGACAGATCTCTCCCTGATCATCTCTACCTGATGATGTTCAGATAACTTCTCCCTGATGATATTCAGGAGAAAATGAAGTCATTTCCAGTTCTAAAGGTAGATACCTGTTAGCTCAGGTCAAGCAGGCTAATCCATACTTTTTGTGCTGCCATGACTGGATCTTTCATAATAAACACACATAAACAATACTATACTTAATTGTCTAGCACATACAAGAGGCATACACAAATCAGAATTTATTGTTACAAGTGGTACATCCATCCTTTTTTGTCAAATAGAGGGCAATTCCTGCAGTAATTACAGTTTACCAGTAAGCCAAATGCAGGGGTTACTGTTTTCAAGATTGGGGCTAGTATTATCACTGGCCACCTTCTTCAATTATTTTCAGTCATGAGCTTAACTTGATGTGATCTCATATATTCTTTCCCTTAAGAGCCTTAAGAATCTGGAAAGGATTAGCCATACTCTAATTTAGGAAAAGAGATGGACAAATCCACCTATGTACATCTACTGGTATGAGTCACTGGGAGGTTTACTAAGTCACTATTTAAGATGATCCAGAACAGGTGTCTACAGCTGTTTTAAGAATAAGTACTATGGTGGCTCTGAAAATACTCCTCTCAGATCTCCAACCACGGGGTGGGAGGGGAGGGGTGTAATCACAGACCACCCCAGCTGGTGTGCTCTGGAATTCCTGGCACTAAGGCCATGCTGCCCAAGGGCTTCTGTGGGCCAGTGATAAAGTATGGCAGGGATTCTAAGGCAGGACCTTTCCTGGGACACATGGGACTCTTCCAGTGGATGATTTGTGCTCAAGGACCCCTCACTGGCCTGGAAGAAACTTCCTGAGATCTGCCTGGAAGTGTAAGCCTTCCCTTCCTTCCTTCACTCACTCCTTCCCAAGGGATAAACCAAACATTGCAGTCTGATAGCGGCTCTCCCAGCCTCCTCTGGCTCCCTCTCTGTTCTCTCACAGGCATTTTCTTAATCAATCTCCTGCTCATCTGATCCTATCTTGGCTTTTGGTTCTTGGAGGACCCAGAATAACATAAATACTGTTATAATTACATCTCCTCATAGTAAAACATTCAAGTACATTTATTAAAATTGTGTGGCACTGTGAATAAAAAGCAAAATACTAAATTGAGATTATTTATAAAAGACTCATTACACATTTTATTATTTAGTACAGTTATAATAACTTTTATTCAAATTATGGCATGGTCTATATTCAAGGTCAAGTTCCTGCCTGCTTCATTGAAAGCAGCGAAGCTTTGAAGCAACCACTATAATTAGTTATAGAGGTAGTTTATAATTCTGAACTGAAGGTTCTTCCTCTATTATTTTGCACTGAGAAAGAAAAGCAGCAGACCCTGACATCCTTGAACTTGTGTGGCACTCACAGCCAATCCATATTGTTCTCCCATTGTCCATAAACAATTTGAAAGAACATCAACATCAGACAAGGTCACTCTGAAACCATCATTAAGTGAGACAAAAACAAGATCACTGTGCAACCCACAAAATATAGAACATCCTTCTCTCTTATCTAAAATGAATAACTGCTACCATTATTAAACCAATTACAACTTTATGCTCACTTCTTCAGCCTTCTTTCTACATGAAATTTATTGAGATCTCACTCATAGAATTGCCTTTGCCTCTTGAGAGCAACTAATCCACAACAAAGCCTTGCTTCCTACCTCCTCAAAATTATCCAACCGAAACTCAAATCCTAAAGTAGGTTCTTTCTAATGCCCTTTTTCTGAGATGCCCACCGTTCCCTATGTATGGCGTGCATTTGCTCCAGCTGCAATGAATAATAGATGCAACTTGTTCAACTGTAGGTATGTTTTTGGTGGTCTTTGGCTGGAGGGCATCAACAACATCATCAGCTACACCTAAGAGAATTTTTCCCTCCTCATTCCATTAAAAAGTCCTTCTTTCTCCAGCACTAGAGATCCACTAAGCTTTATGCAAAAGGTCACTCTAACATTAGTGACAAAAGTCAGCTGTTCGCATTTTTAGTGACTTTGCCAGCTGAAATAGTTTATGTCAGGTTTTCCTGAGGACCTAAGATTTTTTTGAGTCTGTTCTAGGTATTGGGAACAACCAATAAACAAGTCATAGTGCCAGTTTTCTATGATTAAATGTGATTAAATGTCAAAAGCCTTAAGTAAGGCTTATCTTTGTTTCCTTTTTAATAGTTTGTCTCTAGGGCTACATAGGCAGCAAGAACAAAAGGAAAAACTCTTACGTTTTAGAAAATAAGAGTTGCCTCACCCATCTCTATTCATCTTGGTGGAGGGTGAAGAAAGAGTTTATGACCTCTTTTCAGGTTCTTGGCTGCTATTTAAAGCACAGATGTCTCAGGGACAATAGGATGAGGCATAGGTGTAGCCTGCTGTATATACTTGGGCCCTGGACTACAGTTCTGTCCAGGAAGAAGAGGAGGCTTCTCTCTAAGCCTGTGGGACCTCCTCTGGACACTTTGATAGATTGTTTGATCATCTTGTCCTATCCCCTACTATGGGCACTATCTCAGACCAACTATGGCAAGTAATTTTGGCAGTATGTGACAATTAATTTTATGTCAGTATTGAAGCAACTCATGGAGAAAATTTTTTAGTACCTACATATACATATTTCTTAACTAGTTTCCAATACAGTTCAGATGAGTAACTTTTAATGTCCCTCAGGTGCACATATTTTTATCAACATAAACCTTGGTTCCTGTCATCACTGGCCAATATATGGCATTTTTGAAAACTTGGGGGTGCTTCCCACACCTCTCTTTATCTACTTAATTTTTTAAATTCGATTTATTTCTAATATCATGAGCACCTAAGAAACCTACCACCCAAACTGAGATGAGAGCACCAACAATAACTTAAACTACCCAAGTTCTTCTATCAAAGAAATACTCCTTTATAATATTCAAATGCATAAGAATCCAATTGCATAAGTAGTGTGAAGCCTCAGGCTAAGTGCTTTCTTTGAGCTTCTATATATTGCTTGTTTTTAGGAAGTTGGGTTGAGCAGGGTGATCGCAGTAAATTTTGGGATGAAACAAAAGGGCAAGTGTGTGGGCACAAGGGGCCAACCAATCAACATAAAGGGGAAGCGTGTAACAGGTTATGCACCTAGGGTATAAAGGGCTCCGTCCCATAGCGCTCGGGGTCTTTGCCCCAATAGAGGCCGTCATATGGGTGCTCTGGGACTTAGACCCTAGCTCGAGCTAGTCAATAAAACTCCTTTTGATGATTTCAGCCTCACCCTGTCTCTTTGTTCTGTGGTACTACGGTTTCCTGCACTAACAGTAGCATTTCTTGGTTCTTTTGATTTAGAGGTGGAGTTGGTATTTTGCACTTAAAAGAAAGATCTCTGAAAAGTTGAGGACTATCCTTTACCCCTTCTCTACTATACTTGGAAGATTGACTTCAATGACGTGGGTCAGAAAAAGAAATCTTTTTAAAAATAGAAGCCAACTAAGGGTCCAAAGGATTTGCAAGCAATAGAGAACATAGAAGGGAAATAGTCTTGAAAGAGGGATAAGGTAGATTATTTTTGTCAGCAAAAATAGTCAACATCTAAGGCCATAGCTAGATACCTATTGGCCTGTTAGGTCTGTATATTCAGTGAGGTTGTAACCTTGCATGGGAACATTGATTTAGGCACGAAGTATATCAGAGATTGAGCCTGTGAGGAGGAGAGAGGAAGGATTTCTGATTAATACTGTTGTTAAAGATTGGCTGTAAGGCCATTACTCATCAGAGAGCTCCAACTGACTTTGGAAGTCAGATGGTAGAGTAAACTGAGAGCATATTTCAATTTCTTTTTATAGAATGCAGACTGAGTGGGGTGGTGGAAGACATAAAAGAACTTGGGTTTGTGTGTGTGTGATATAACATGAGCAATCTGGGAACCCTTCTTATTTGTGAGGGTTAAATCTCTATTCCAGAACCTAATGATACATGGAAAATAGAGGAGATGCTAACTCAGATGAAAAAAGATCTTTACACAAATATTTGTCCTCAGATAGAAACATTAATGAAGATGGAGTTGGAACAGTTATCAAGAGACTAGTGATAGTAGGACACAAGAAACTTGGCAGGAAGCACAGACCAGCCCAGTGCCCTGACCCCAGGGGAGCAGCACTCTAGCAGAGCCACTGGCAGGCCAGACCTGCACTTCCCTGGAGCACAAACCAGCTCAGCACCCAGCCTCCAGGAGAGCAGCACCTGAACAGAGCTGCCAGCCATCCATCCCTGACTCTTCACAGTGCAGACCAAGCCAGTGTCTAGCCTTCAGGAGACCAGTACCTGGGTAGGCAGCCCAGCCACATAAACTTCTACAGCCCAAGCCACTGAGGTACTTGCAGGCATTGCTGACATTAACTTCAGCTGAAGAAGATGAATGAAGACTACACTACCGTGCTTACCTGAAACCAAAGCTAACATACTCTACCCAACTGGCATGGTAGGGCACATCTGCAGGTGAAAGTCTTTTCCCACAAAAGCCACTCTACAAAGTTGGAAGAGGAGACCATTCTACCAGATGCACAGATATCAATGCAGGGGTACAAGAAACATGAAAAAGCAATGAAACATAACATCATTTAAAAAAGCAATAATTCTCTAGTAACTGACCCCAAAGAAATGAAAATTTATGAACTGCCTGAAAAGGAATCCAAAATAATGATCATAAGGAAACTCAGTGAGATACGAGAATAGACAATTCAACAATATCAGGAAAACAATTCATGATCTGAATGAGAATTCCAACAAAGATATATCATAAAAAAACCCCAAACAAACAGACTTAAACTTTGGAGCCAGAGACGCCAGTGAATGAAATATAAAATACAATTGAGAGCTTCAACAGTAGACTAGATAAAGCAGAAGAAAAGGTTTTGGAACTTGAAAACAGGTCATTTGGAATAAGCCAGTTACAGGAAAAGAAAAGAAAAAAAAAAAAGAAAAGAGTGAAGAAATCCTATGGGGCTTATGGGATTATTAAGTGAATAAATATTCGCATTGTGGTAATTTAAAAAGGAGAAGAAATGAAGAAAAGGCATGGAAAGCTTATTTAAAAAAAATAATAGCTGAAAACTCTCCAAATTTTGGAGAGATATGGACAGCCAGATCCATGAAGCTCAAAGGATCCCAAACAGATTTAGCACAAAAAGTCTTTTCTGAGGCATATTACAATCAAACTATTAAAGGTGGAAGACAAAAACATTTAAAAGCATTAAGAGAAAAGCATCAGGTCACATATAAGGGAATCTTAATTAGACTATCAATAGATTTCTCAGCAGAAACCTTGCAGGCCAGGAAAGAATGGGATAACATATTCAAAGTGCTGGAAGAAAAAAACTATCAGCCTAGAATCCTATTCCGAGCTAAGCTTTCCTTTAGAAAGAGGGAGATACCAGGTGTTTCCCAGATAAGCAAAAGCTAAGGTAACTCATCACCATTAGACTGGACTTATAAGAAACGCGTAGGGGAGTGCTTTGACATATGATGTATAAATCTCACTGGTAGAGGTAAATTCATTATCAAATTCAGAATACTTCATTACTATAATGGTGGTATATAATCTTTCAAATCTCTAGTATGAAGATGAAAAGTCAAAATGGTCAATGATACTACAGCTATAGGTTGTTAAGGAACAAACAGTATATAAAAATGTAAATTAAGGCAGAAAATGATAAACTGTTGGGGAGAGAACAAAAGGCTAGAGTATTTGTATGCAACCAAAGTTGTTATTAGCTTAAAAGACTATTATAATTTTTAAATGTAAGCCCCATAGTAATCATAAAGAAAAAATTACAGCAGACACATAAATAAGAAAGAGAAAGAAATCAAAGCTCATCACTACAAAAAAAAATTAATGAAACTACAAGGTAAACAATGAGAGAGAAAAAAAGAAATAATGGATATACAAAACAACCAGAAAACAATGAACAAAATGGCAGAAGTCCTTACCTGTTGATAATAAACTTGAATGTCAATGGATTAAATTCCCAATTAAAAGATGTAGAGTGGCTGAATGGATAAAAAATAAAACTCAATAATATGCTGTCTACAAGAGACTCAATTCATCTGTAAGGACACACATAGACAGAAGGAGAAGAAATAGAAAATGGTATTTCATGCAAAGGGAAGCCAAAAGAGAGCAGTATAGCTATACTTATATCAGACAAAAATAGACTTTAAGTCAAAAACTGTAAAAAGAGACAAAGAGGTCATTATATAATGATAAAGGAATCAATTCAGCAAGAGGATATAACAGTTATAAGTATATATGCATCCAACACTAGAGCACCCAAATATAAATATATGTGTGTTTGTGTGTGTGTGTGTGTGTGTGTGTAGTGATCTAAAGGGAGAGACTGAAATACAATAGTAGGTGACTTTAACATCACATTTTCAGCATTGTACAGATCATTCAGACAGAAAATCAACAAAGAAACATATGATTTAAAGTACATTCTAGACCAAACGGACCTAACAGACATTTATTTACAGAACATTCCACCCACCAGGTATAGAATACACATTTTTTACAACAGCACATAGAACTTTCTCCAAGATAGATTATATGTTAGGCTACAAAACAAGAGTCAACAAATTTTTAAAAACTAAAATCATATCAAAGATCTCATCTGACCACAACAGAATAAAACTAGAAACCAGTAACAAGAAGAAATTTGGCAACTACACAAATATGTGGAAATTAAAAAGGAAATTTAGATTCCTTGGGACAAGTGAAAATGGAAATACAACATATCCAAACCTGTGGGATACATAAAAATAATTCTAAGAGTGAAGTTTATAGCAATATATGCCTACATAAAAAAACAGAAGAATCTCATATAAACAACTTAATAATTCACTTCAAGGAAATAGAAAAATAAGCACAAACTGAACCCAAAACTAGTAGAAGAAATAATAAAGATCAAGCAGAAGTAACTGAAATAAAGACCAAAAGAAAAAAAAAATACAAAAGATCAATGGAACAGACTTGATTTTTTAAAAAAGATAAACAAAATAAACAACTCTTTAGCTAGACCACTATCCGTCACCATGTACAAAACTCAGCTCAAAATAGATAAAAGATTTAAATTTAAGACTCCAAACTATAAACCTACTAGAAGAAAACATAGGGGAAACACTTCATGATATTGGTCTGGGCAAGGATTTTTTTGGGCAAAAAGTGTTTTGGATAATAACTTAAAAGCACAGGCAACAAAAGCAAATATAGACAAATGGGACTATATTAAACTAAAATGCTTTTGTATAGCAAAGGAAACACACAACAGAGTGTAGAGAAAATCTACAGAATGGGAGAAAATATTGTAAACTAGGTATCTGACAATGGGTAGAGCCCAGAATATATGAAGAACCCAAGCAACTCAATAATAAAAAACAAATAATTCAATTAAAAAATGGGCAAAAGGCTTGAATAGACATTTCTGTAAAGAAAACATACAAATGGCCAATAGGTATATGAAAAAATGCTCAACATTACTAATCAACAGGTAAGTGCAAACCAATACCACAATGAGACATTATCTCTGTCCATTTAGAATGATTATCATCAAAAAGACAAAAAATAAATGCTGTGGTGGATGTGAATAAAGGGGAATTCATATACACTGTTGTTGGGAATATAAACTAGTACAGCCATATAAAAAACAGTATGGAGATTCCTCAAAAAATTAAAAATAAAATTACCATAGGACCTAGAAATCCTACTGTTTATGTGTCCAAAGGAAATAAAATCAGTATGTAGAAATAATATTTGTGCTCTCATGTTTACTGCAGTACTACTCACAATAGCTAAGATATGGAATCAACCTAAATGTCCATCAACAGATGAACGGATAAAGAAAATGCTACATATATACATAATGGAATACTATTCAGCCATAAAAAATCCTGTAATTTGTGGCAACATGCATGGGCCTAAAGGACATTATGTTAAATGACATAAACCAGACTCAGAAAGATAAATACTGCATGATTTTACATGTATGTGGAATCTGAAAAAGCTGATCTCATAGAAGTAGAGAGCAGAATAGTGGTTACTAGAAGCTCGGTAAGATCCATGGGAGAAAGGACAAAAACTGGTCAACGAGTACAAAGTTAGAGTTAGATAGAAGGAGTAAGTTCTGGCACAGTAGTTAACAATATTGTATTGCATATTTTAAAACAGCGGGAATAGAGAATTTTAAATGTTCTTACCACAAAGAAATGATCAATGTTTAAGGTGATAGATATGCTAAATACCCTGATTTCATCATTATACAATGCATACATGTATCAAAACATCACACTACCCCATAAACATGTACAATTAGTATGAACCAATTAAAAAGAAAACTAAAAGAAAATAATTTGATAGCTAGAGATTTCTATTATCTACTTGACTATTTCTCCTAAGTAGAAGAGTAAAAATAGCTGGAAAGAGGTTATGGTGTTCAAGGAAAGTGGCAAAGAGCATACCAAGGAGATGACACATGGACAGAAATGCTTTGACACCAGCTGGCCTCATGCAACACTAAAACTTATTAAAGCTATCAAATGAATAGCAGTGCAGGAAAGCTTACAGCCTCATACAGTCCTCCTTGAAATGTTTCCCAGAATAGGGACAAACATCAAAGGCCTTCTTGGAAAAGCACAACAGTTGGAAATCTTCATCCAATGCTTTGTTGGACATACCTTCATTCAAAAAATATTGAAAAATTGAAAACCTTCTAGAAAGTAAGCTTAATCACTAGACATGGTGAGATCAGGGGTAGGCTTTGTCTTTTGTGGAACACATGTACAAGCAAAATAAGGTAAAGTATGGTGAATAACTGGAAGATATTTAGTGTGGCTAAAAATTCTAGAGAGTAGTGGAACAATATGATGACCATATACACATCAGGGGGATCTAGATACTTGAGTGCCTCAAAAGCCATGTTAAGGGTTTGAGTTGGATTGTATCTTAATCAATGTAAAAACACGGAAGGATTTTTATTTGAGTTTATTAAAAATTTTTTCAGAGCAATACATGCACAAGGTAAAAAATTAAATAGTACAGGACTTAAAATGAAAAACACAGTTTCTCACCTACGCTTTTTAATCCTAGCCCAATTCCCTAGAGAAAATGCTTTTAACAATATCTAATTTTAGATCATCTGGTAACTAACTCCCTAGCTTTAAATAATATGTTTGAACAATAATTTCTTGACTTATTAGCTTTAGGCAATCTTTAATAACTCCCCATTACAAAAGATAAGGATTTAACTTTCTCCATCACCACTTTCCTTTGCCCATCCTTCTCTAAATGTTTGATAGATATATCATTTTAATACTTCTATTGGATTAATTTATAGCTTTGAATAATACACTAATTCTCTAGTTCTTGTTCCCTTAACTGAAGATCTTTTTATCCCTACTTTGAATATATAAGTAGCCCTATTCTTCCTTCCACCTTTCTTCCCCCAACTAATTCTCAACCTTTTTCTGCATTCTTTTTCCTTGCCAGCATTAATTACTTTCAATTTCAGTTCTGAGTAAAAAATTAAGCCTTACATGTTTTGTCAATATGCTGATCAGAACACTGAATAGCAAGAAATGACATCTGTTATTTTGGCTATGTAAATACTTCTCACTGAGAGACAAGTAGAAGCTAGGATATTTTCTTCCCTATACACTCAATGGCACGATGCCTGTGCCACAGAAAAGGAAATGTACCTACCGCCAATGTCAAATTGAGTCTCTTTTATGCTCCATGCGTAACTCAAAATCATGCCCCATATTATTTTGTTTCATAGTTGGGCTGAATTTCTTGAGATATTTTTGATTTATCTTTGTTTTCTCTTGACTAAGAAATGTTCTTAAATATTCCAGCTTCTCAATGACACTATCTATGGCACAGAGTGAACATTCTTCCCAGAAAGCCCAAGACTGTGCTTTCATCTGAAATGGGTCTGCTCAGTAACTGTCGCTCTAGGCCGAGACATCCTGAGTGAGGTCCATTGTTCTCTGGATCCCATTTCTTCTGCCTTCCTGGTTTTCATTCTCATTTTACTGGAGATCTTCCTCAGTAAAGTTGCAAAAGAGGTAGACTTTCTGAAAATTTGCATGTCAGAAAATGTCTTCATTTTGATGTTACACTTGATGCTTTCTTTCCCTTGCTATGGAATTCTGGGTACAAAAATTTCCCATAATCTGTGCGAAGACTTTGCTCCATTGACTTGTAGCATTCAGTGTTGCTGATAAAAATCTGCTGCCAGTCTATTTCTCATCCCTTTTTTGTTGAGCTAATCAGGATAACCTAATTTTGTTTTTACTTTTGGATGCTTTTAATATCTTCCCTCTGGGCTTAATATTACAAAATTTCACAAGATTATGTCTAGATATAGGATGTATTTGGCCCCCTCCAATCTGGAGACTTTGCTCTATTCTTTAATTCTTTTCTTTTTATTTCTTCATCTATATTTTCTACGTTCTCTCCTCCAGGAACTCCTAACAATTAGATATTGATTGCCTGTGTCTCTTTCCTTTCTCCATATATTGTTCATTTCTTTTCTCCATATATTGTTTATTTCTGCATCTGGGGGTATTCTTTCAACTTTGTTTTCTAGCCTGTCTAATGAATACTTTTGGCAGTCTTATTTCACTTTCAAAGGGTTCTTCTTCTCAGAGTTTTATCTTTCTTTGTGGTATCCTGTTTTCATCTTACAAATATACTTCAAATCTCTCTGAAGATATAGGTAGAATTTTAGGCTATTTTTTCCACACAAACTTTGTTTACCTCAGAGTTTGTCATATTTTGAAACCCCCTAATACCATCTGGTGATTTTCTTTTTTTAATGCTTCTTCACTGCTCTTCCCTCCCTTCCACCTATGGGAATTCCTAGCTGATCATTTAAGATCCACGTAACTGTTAACTTTTATAAGAGTTGGTGTGGGTTTTCTCTGCTTTTATATGGACAGGTCTGTTACTCCAGTAAGCTTCTTCATGCCTGGAGGTACTGGGCACTTGAGTAGGGGTCTAAACTGTCAGGAGAGAATTAGCTGATAGGTTGGGGGCCACTAATTTCCAAAAAAGGAGGAATTTTATTCTGGAACACCAACTCTTACCTCTCCTCAGGCAGTTTATTCAATTCCTTCATACAAACGACAACAACAACAACACATTTTTAACTGATACCGATAGTAGGCTGCTTGTGTTCTATGCACAAGGGTAGGGGTAGAGTAGGATGGGGTTTAATTTTACAATGACTGTAATTCTTTAGTACATAAAGTTTTCAGGTCTCAAGTCTCTTTGGGGTTACAATGTCCAGATCAGCTTATATTCTGTCTGAAAGGTACCTTTACTTGTTCACTCATTATCTTGCTTCATCCACTTTCTCTCTTCCAGAAATGTGTTGAGATCTTCTCCACTTATAACCAAATCCCTTCAGTTTTCTTTGCTGAGATGTGTCAATTTCCTTTTGCGTTTCTTGACTTCAATTTCAGTGGGGCCTGAGGAGGGAGGGGAAGTAAACTTACATGTTCAGTCCATCATCTTAAATTGGAAATTCCACTGGAGGCTTTTAGATAGGGGAGTAACATGAATAACTATATTTTTAAAAGATCCCCGGGCTGTACTAATAGGCTGTACTGCTAAAATTTGAGGGCAAGAAAAAAAAAAAAGGACAAGAATGGACACAAACATTATTCTAAAAGATTGAGAGCTAATTTCCTTTCTGAGAACATGCAGTGTCTGGGACCTTTGGGAGTCAGGAACTTTACTAAAACAGCCCATAATTCAAAATCCAATAAAGAGAATGCTTTCGTGGTGCCCTGAAGAGAATGACTAAAACTTGAATAACCCAGAGCCTAAAAGACTTGGCCGATGCTAAAGGGCTCATCCCAGTAGTGTCTGCTGGGAAGCACTTGAGGAGCCTACATTAAATTCTTCCTTTGAACTGGCATTTGGAATAAACAGGGGATTGTTCGTTTGGAAAAAATTAGGTGAGGGATAAATATGAGCAGTGAAAGCTCTGCCAAGTAGGAACATAGCAGCCCTTCTGTTTGCTGGTTGGTTCATTTATTTACTCATTTATTTGATCATTCAAAGGACTGTAGTTATCAATGTCCATTCTATAATGAGAGTGTCTGGGTTCAAATCCCAGATCATTCACTTATTAGCAATATAGCCTTCTACAATTTACTTAATATCCATAAAATTCAGTTCTCTCCTTCATGAAATGGGAGTGACAATAGTTTCTACCTCATGAAATTATTGTGAAGATCAAATAAAACAATCTATATAAAAGAACCAGTACAATAGATGGCACATACTCAACACACTATAATTGATAGCTGTTATTTCAAATGTTGAATGAATACTCACCATCTATTAGGCTCAAAGAACCTAGACAATAGATATTCATGAAATAAAGGGAAATAATTATATGATTAAGAAATGATATAATAAAGAAATCCAAAAAAAAACCATGATATATTTCAAATCTTATTGATTCCACATCCACCCATTACCAATTATGCAAATAAAATGGCATACTGAAATAATTTAATCAAAAGAAGGGAGCTAAAGGGAAACTGGCTAGATGTACACAACATCAATCCTAGGGACCCAACTCTAGTTAAGACTATAAAGGAATGGGAATTTCTTCTAAATAAAATTAGAAGAAAACTTAGGAGAATCTTTGACTTGAGGTAATTAAATGAAGTTTGGGTCAGCTCTATGCATAATTGTTTCAAAGTCAAGTCCTCTATGTGTGTGGACTTCCGCTGCCAAACCGGTGAGTAACTCTTGCGAGTGACTGTCTTGAGTTTGTGTCAATACAGAAAGAGAAACACCATCACGAAGCCAGATGCCTAGTGTTTGCAAAGGACAAACACTGCCATGAAATTGTTTTGTTTTCTTTAAGACTTCCATTCTTGATTTAATCAAAGAAGGAATTTGATCTGAAAGATAGAATTAGGTAAAGAGACCAAACCCTAAGTAGCTTTAAAAACTCCCATTGTGAATTTAGAGTTTTTCCTTTAGGTTCATAAAGCAACATACCAGAATCCAGAATCCATAGGTTGCTGTATAAAGTGGAGGATGGAATAAAATTAACTATGACTGTCTCTGTAAATACCACCTAAAAGTGGAGCCTAGGTCTCAATATCAAGTTAATTCAATAATAATAATGACGGCTGACATTTTCTCAACACCTACTCACTGCCAGCTATTGTTCTCATCACTTTTAGAGGTACCATAAAATTTAATCTTCACAATAATCCTATGAAATAGATCCCATTTTATAGATGAGAAAACTGAGTCACAGCAAAAGTTAAGGAACTTGCCCAGGTTATATAACTAGTAGATAAAAAAAACAGGATTTGGATGTGGGGGACCTACTCTTAGAGATGATGATCTCAACTCTAAGCTCTAGGGAGAGGATGGGAAGTAATAAGCTCGTTATCCTGTGGACCAGGAGAAAACAGAACCACCCCCTAGATGGCATGCAGTGCAGAGCTCACAGACCTCTTCAGAATTATCAATCTGAACCTTCACGACAACTCTGGGAGGGATTTTTATCCCCATTTCATACACAAGAAATGGGAGTGCAAAGATAAAATGACTATCCCAAGAGGTAACTCTAATTCTGGGCTCTTCCCATTATACCAGACTGCTTTTCAAGCACTTTGAAAACTACTCAAGACATAAAATATATGACTCACGAGGGAGCTGTCTGGTTCTCATGGTAAGTTTGTGTACCACTTGAGTTCTATGGTCAGGTTTTTAGAACAACTGGTCAAAAATAAAAGGCCAGGGAGTCCTGAGGATGTAAGGTGAGAATTTGGGATATCCCTATGGGATATGGCCCACGATGGGGAATCAAGGGCCGACAAAAAACAGGTGCTAAAGCTCTCAGAAATGGGCCAATAAAGGGTAAGGAGGGAATTTGACAGCTGAGAGCAGAGAAACAAGACTCATAAACAGAGGCCCTGTTCCTGAGAAAATCTGGTTCTACTTTGGGCTATGTTCTTAACCCACTCTAGGAAGAAAAGTTAACCCACTTCCTAGAGTGGGTTAGGAAGTCAGCAATAAGGTACGGGGGCAGTGAGCCAAGAGGACAAGGCCAGACACTAGGAGGCAGAGGTAGAGGAGTAAATCCCCATCTCTGCCTACCTCCCCAAACCTCTCTACCTGCCACCTCGATGGGCACTCCTTACATCTGTGTGAGGAGGTATAATTTCATAATATTTTCCTTCCATTCAGGCAGATAGGCCAGGCTGGTAGCCACTTCCTTCTGGATAGGCCAGGCCCAGGCCTCAAAGAACGGAGCCAGGTTCTTCTGCACTTGGTCGGAGAACATCTTGACCCACAGATTCATTTTGTCGACATTGTCTGTAGGCAAGTTGGTCTGGTTCCTATACTCAGTGAAGAGACGGATGAAGGGCTCCCACCCAAATGCCTCCTGTAGCTGGAAAGAGAGAGAAAAATCAAGATGAGACATCTAATCTACAAAAAGAGGTTCCAACAAACACTATAATAAGTGAATTAAATGTATTTAACCCCATATCATCAGCTTCATATCTTTCACTGAGCTTCTCTCCTCCATTTTGCCTACTGGCCTCACACCCTGCTCCCCTCCCCACATTCTAATCTTAAGAAGGGCCTTGGGGCTAGCACGGTGCTTGGCACAAGGTAGACACTTAATCAGTGAGGCCTGTGGTAATACAGTGATTCTGATCACTATTTACTACCAGTATCATCATTCATATATCTCACTAGATCATGAAAGAAGTGATAGGATAGTATACAGGGACTTGAAATTGGCTACAGAAAAACCCCTTTACCTTTCACAGTTGCAAAGTTAAACTCCAACAATTGGGAAACTACCACCCTTATCCTGACAATGAAATACTTATTAAGCGTAGGTCTGTGTCCATTTGCAAGGCTACTAAAATGGTCTTTGGAGAAAAAAGTGAGTCAGGTAGAAGCAGAAGACTGTAGACTGGTAGCAAGAATTAAAAGTAAGTTACAATTTTAGACAAAGACAGCCATCCTGAAACTACTGGAAATAGCCAATGTTAGCTAGAGTTACAGAGCTTGAGTTAAGAGGGACTTGAACAGTTCCCTAGACCAAGGGGCCAACTTTATTTCACTGATGAGGAACTTTTGTTCCTGGCACAAAGCAGCAGTAAAAGGTTAAAATAGAGCCTCCCTGGCTGTTTCCCATCATTCTCATGGCAGTGGGAATGAAAAGAGAGGAACTGGAGCAGGTGGAAGAACCAGAATAGAGTATGCCTGGCTTGAGACTGAGATCCAGAATTCAAGGTGATGAAATTCTCCAGTGTGCCAGGAAGTGCTCCAGGCACTGGGGAGACAGAACTAGGGCACAGAACAAGAGTTCAGAGGCAAAGGCAACATCCATGTCCAGGTCAGGGAGGAATCTTGGATTTCCTACACAAGGTGGGGTCTGAAGCAAAGCCAAGTCACAAGAAGAAGATGGTATATTCATCTAAGGAAAAAACAAGGCATATCGCATGTATTTTGTGTGTGGCAGGGGGACTGTATGTTTGGTTTTAGATAGCTATTAAGTAGGAGAGTTTGGCTTTAATCTCAGGTGTGTCTGGCTTTAAAACCAGGGGAAACAAGTATATTTATAGTACTACATTTGCCTATACCATTTTTAACCTTGCCCAGTGCTTTCTATACACCCTCACGTCATATCTCTCTGAGGCGGAGGGTGAAGCTGAGGCTACTGAGACCACCTCAGGGTCACGCAAAGCAATGCACTGAGAGGCAGCCTCAAAGAGGACTGTCACACTGGGGCTTTTGCAGGGCCTCCTGCGGCTTAGTGTGGGAGACAGGTGCAGTGGGAGATCTCTTGGTCACTAGACCATCACCAAACAATGTTGCCCTGGTGGTTCCCACAGTAGAGGGCTCCCATCACCCCTTTGCACAGTACCTGTAAATACGTTTCCAGTGCAGTCCACGCATTCCAGTTTTTCAAATTGGGACCCTTGCTCAGGTAGATTCTGACTCTCTTTTCCCGAACTGGGGGCCACAGGGCAATATTGGCACGGGCTCGAGGGATGCCCAAGACTGTTTCATGCACATAAACACACCACAGGTTGCAGGTGGCCTCGGTGGTATGTGGGGGGAACTCCCACTCCTGCCGCTGCTGGTTGCGGCCCAGCTCGTGGACAGGGCCCCACAGCCCCTTAGTTCTGATGAGCTTCTCGTTGATGAGCTCCTGCACTGACTCCAGATGGCACATGATGGGGTACCCTGCATGCATCCAGCCTGGAGATGCAGGAGGGAGGAAGACAGGGTTAGGGTTCCTCCCCACTCAACTCATTAAATTCTCTTCTATATTGCTTCTTTCAAAATACCCAGTAACCCCAGGCAACTTCTGGCACCCCATATGCTCAGAAGGCCCTCCCGGGCTTCCTTCCTATCCTCTCATTTTGTAAGAACACCTTTATCTCACTCAGATCTGAAACAAGAAGTCATGTGGCTATGGGAGAGGATGCAGGCTATAAAGAGTCATTGATGTGACCATCCAATTTTTCTATTTTTATGAGGGTACCTTATCCATGTGAACCTGTGTCATTAAACCCTTTTCTCAAAATTCACAACTCTTTGAGGGTGAATGAGAGGGGTGGTCCCTCCTCTCATTATTTAGATATGGAGTTGCCCACATGGATACTACTTCACTACATAAGCCAAGAAAATGAGGGTCCTTAATGTCTATATGCCTCCCTCATTATTTAAGGCTCCTTGACCCATAGGCCATGTCTTCTCAAAGTTGTAAAATTCCCTCTCCCAACCACTCTGACCTAGGTCAAGGCCCTCCACCTTTTTTATCCATTACTTGGAGTCCCCCAGTAGACACCTGTGGAAGCTCAGGTGACATCTCTTGACACACTGACTTAAACTGCTATTTATTCCTTACATACATTTTTTTCCTTTCCCTTTATACAGCAAGAACTACATCTCTATGTCTTGCTAGCAGAACATTTTTACCCTTCTGGCTGACCACTGCACGGGTGCTGAAAAGGGGGGCACTTGGAGGCAGCATGCATGGAGGGCTGGCTCAGAGCACGCACCAACTGAGATCTGCACGTCCGCAACAATCCTCTGAGGCAGACGCAAGGGGAAGGGCTCGGCTCCCAGTCGGGCCACGGCCTGCATCACCTCATCCCAGAGGCGAAGCACTGGCTCCGGGTTCTCCAGAGTACGGAGGTTTGCGGTCGGCACCGTCAGGATGATGTTGTCCGTGGACAGCTCTCCCCAGGGCCCTGGGTTCTCCTGGATGCGCCTCTTCCACTCCTCCTGGGATGTCTCCCCTAGGAAGAGAGGCCGTGGGGCTTGAATCACACTTCCAAATCCTGTATAAACTTGGGCCCCAGGAGAACAACATCAAGATCATGAACAACTATATCCCTCCTCTCTGTTCTTCTTCTATGAAGCCCCCATGGATGTGGTCTGGTCTTTGTCTCAGTGGCCCCAAGCTGCATATGAGGAAGCCAAGCCCCCTTCCTCAACTGATGTGTCTCTCTCCTTCTACACCAAACAGCGCCCAGTGACTTCCCTCTCCCTCAGGGTGCACCCCAGAGCTTCCACTCACCCAGCTTGTAGTAGGGAGCATGCACAGCCCCCTTCACGGTGATGGGCACAGAACCCAGTTTGCTGCTCTGAGGCACAATGATATAGAGAAGGCCGCCCCAGAGGCAGGTGATAGATTTCGTGGGTTTGTCCAGGCAGCACCGGTTGATCACGAGGGGGCCTCGGAACAGCTTGCTGGCTCTGGTCAGGTCATCCGTGTGGCAGCCAATCTGTATCTGCAGCAGACAGAGCACCCCCATGGAGTCACCACAGGGTATATGTGGGTAGGAGAAGACAGGCCAGGAGGTGAAGACTGAGCAAGGGTCATTAAGCCATGACCCTATGCAAGCCTGGCCTTTTTAAAACCCTGCAACTGAGCATTCCTTGAGGTCATTATGTGCAAACATTCTCCTGAGGGCTTGTGAAGCCTCAGGAGTAACCTGTAAGGCCAATTCTGAGGAACACTAACTCCCACAAACGGCCCTTTGGTGCCTCTATAACAAGTCCTGGGTTGCACATTCCATGGTGGTGTTTCTAGAATTTGGGCTGGGACAGAGGGAACCCTGCCTTTTGCTGATTAGAGAGAGGGCCCAGTGGGAGGCAGTGTGGCCAGCTAATGTAGTGGAGGGTTGATTCAATTCCTCCCTGCTCTCCAAGGCCCCCTTCTTGGGCAGGTACTTGGTAGAACTCTGACATTGTTTTCCCTAGGTTTATGCTAAACCAGTTCCAGGATGCAAACAGGCACAGAGCAGACCCTACCCATAACAGTGACTGTCAAAGGGACAGAGCAGGATAACAAATTAATTTTGCAAATAGAGTTTGTATATATGAAAGTGACAGAGCAGAAGGTGGATCGAGCAATCGAGGAATAGCCTTTGGTGTCATGTGGAAGCAGCCAGAGTCAGAAAGACCTTGTGCTACTGTGGGAAATGTACCTGGGGATCGAAAGTGAACTAAGGTTTACTGAATGCCTAGTGTGTGCTAGGAACCCTTCCATTCGATATCTCTCTTATTCCCCAATCCATGACATAAGTCAAAAGCACAAAACTTAAGAGCCAGAGTTGGTTGGGTTTGAATCCTGGGCTCTACAATGTGTCAGTTCTGTATGTTTAAATCAATAAGTTTTTCTGTACCTTAGTTGCCTCATCCTTAAAATAGGTGTACAAATACCTGTCTTGTATTGCCAATAGGGTTTTATGAGAATCAAATACGGTGCTGACTGTGCAAGCAAGAGCCTTTGGGTTCCATGTCTCATGGTGAGACAGGGCAGGGCCTTACCTTCAGGTCGGCAGAGGCAGCAGCTTCAGGTAACGAGACTTCTATGATCTGCCTGGAAGGTATGTAGAGCCCCGTACTCATCCAGCAGTATCTGGTGCCTGCCAAAGGCACAGAAAGAGCATGCTGACTTCATCCCTCCTCCATGATCCCATTCCCACTCTGCATTTCCAAAGACCTGTCCTGACCTCTGCTCATTTCTCCCCGGCTCATGCTGCCCCGACTCAACTGTTCCCAAAATCCCAACCCTGGCCTTCTCCGCAGTACATGGCAAAGGATGGAGACTGCCCTCTGGAGGTGATGAGACCCCTGCAATGAGCCGCTGAAGTCACCCTGTCCCCATAATACTGAGCTCCCTCCCAGCCCCATCCCTTACCTGGATTGGTGCAGTCGACCTCCACGGTGATGGGAGATTCTGAGGGGCGCAGATAGAGACTGCTGTATATGTCTTCAATTTCTGGGACTAGCAGAGAGAGGTCACTTCCAGAGTGGGCCAAACCCGTGGCCAGGGAAAGCATAGCACCCCTGCAGCAGTCATTGATAACAGGGTTCTCTCGGGTGGCCACCGGGAGCCGATACCGACTTAGCAGCTTCCGCAGCAGCCGGTGCACAGACATGTAGGCAGGGATCTCTTCCGCGGGAATCTGAAGGAAAGCTGCACCATCAGGGCCCAGCTTTGCCAGCCAGCCCTTTTCCACATTTCCTCTCTTCCTGCCCATTATAACCTGGAACTCGGCCAAGGTGGAGCGGAAGTGATAGGTCCTTATCCCTGCTTTAGGAGTACGAAAGGGGCCTGGGTTGAGGCTTTGGCTTGTGATGCTGATGCCAAAGGGGTTGAGGAGGAGGTTTCCTGGGAATCGAGCCAAAGGGGATACTCCTGGGTTCTTGAAGGCCCACCACCAGGCTTGGGCTCCAACAAATAGTCCGCCACCCTCTGCTACAAACTCCTGCAGCTCTTTAACCCCCACTTCACTCGTGGGTTCAAAGCAATAGACACTTGCATCACTGGTCAGATTGGGTTCAATGCTGGTGTCTATCCCCCCCACAGCAAGCAGGCCACTCAGTGTTCTCAGCTCTGTCTGCACCACGATCTTGCCTCTACGGCCCCCATCCAGCCAGCGGACAGCATTGAGCAGAAAGGGACCCAGTTTACTAACAGTGAATAATACCTTATGGCCAGTCACAACCACCCGGCCCCGGCCATAGCGGGCAGCCGCTATGACACAGCCATGGTAGGTATCTAAACCCAGGGGGAAGGCTAAAGCCCCATGCACTAGCAGCTGGGATGGGAAACAATCCGAGTTGGTGATGTCCAGCTCTGAAATCCCATGCAGGAGCTCCTCTCTGTCCTCGGAGAGGTCATCTTCGCAACTGCAAAAGATACATGCATTCTCTATTAGAGGAATGGCTCTATAGAAAGCTCCTACAACAGCGATAGGCATACAGTAGGCACTAAAGATATGCCAGCTTTGCTAACATTGTTATTTTTAGCTCTTACAGGAGAATTGGGAGAACAAAGTGGGTAGATGTGACTTCACTGAGTATGGAGATTTGGAGGGAAGATAGAGGGACTTGGCATTAATTCTGCTCTACTCATTCTCTGAGCACAAATTCTCCAAAGGAAATTGCAAAGGCAGTCTTGCTGTGTTTTCCCAATATTATATTTTAAATATTCTAGATTTAAGTTCATGTTTATTTCGGCCCTTTAAACATTTGTTTTTTTCCTTATAAGGAGTCTTGTATATAAATTTCATGCAGCTAAATACAGATAAAGTCTATGGAAAACTAAGTTAGTGGTGCTACAGAAGAATCATTATCTCAAAAGGTGGGCAGGGGAGCTAACTGGCCTAAACTCTAGTGAGACGGTTTGGTTACCCGAACCCAAGAGGACTTGACTGTCTACATCTAGAACTGCATTCATACACCGCCTGCCCAGTTGGAGTGACGCACATCCATGCTATAAGGTTTTGCTCAGCACCAGCTGTTTGCTGTAGAAGACCTCAGGATTCTGACAATCCCTAAATGGGAGATGGAGCATGGATACCCAGTGAGATTTTGGGGGATATGGGGTGGAGTGGCCCCTATAAGCTTGCAATTCCAGAGCTGGTTCTTCCACTTTTGTTAGGTAAACCTGTGGCAAATGTATGGTCAGAAGGTGGCCATAAGGAAACAACAAAAGAAAGTGAGTCAGGTAGACAAAAGCACCCCCCTACTCATGGAGATGACTCTCTAACTCCTTGAAGCACGAACCATTAAAATCATTCAACTAGCTCTTCTTGCTCTCATTCCAGGCTGACCAAGCCATTTGTGATTATGATACTGCTTCCCATGATCAGCAGCCTAATGAGAGGAAGAAGTCATTGGCCAGGCCAGCCAGGGTGTTCTAGTTTTTGACATTTATTTTTCTCAAGTAACATCTTAGACAATCTACCTTTAATTTGGTGATTCTAAAATTAAAAAACCCTTTTTATTTTAGTATATTAAATGTATATATAAAATTAAATGAAAAAATTTGTTTTAATTCTTATAATAAGTTCTGTTCATAAATCCCCATACAGTAGAGACTGCCTGAATAAACTATGGTATATGCAGAATGGAGTATAATACCATTACATTAATAGAAAAAAATAAGAAAAATTTCTAAATATTGTTAAAAAATAACTACCAAGATACAGTAATTGAAAAAAAGCATTGTACCATAAACATATAACAAATACAAATTAGATTAAAGACCTAAATGTAAGACCTGAAACCATAAAATTCCTAGAAGAAAACACATGGGAAGAACTTCTTGATATTGTCCTTGGCAATGATTTTTTTGGATACCACACCAAAAGCTCAGGCAATGAAAGCAAGAAATGAACAAGTGGGACTACATAAAATAAAAATGTTTCTGCACAGCCAAAGAAACAACCAACAAAGTGAAAAGACAGCCTATGGACTGGAAGAAAATATATGCAAGCCATACATTTGATAATAGCCAAAATATATAACTCACACAACTTGATGGCAAAAAGGCCCCAAAGAACTCAATTAACAAAATGGGCAAAAGGACCTGAATAGACATTTTTCCAAAGAAGACATACAGATAGTTAACAAGTATATGTAAAGATGCTCAACATCACTAATTATCAGGGAAATGAAAACCAAAACCACAATGAAATATCACCTCACATCTGTTAGGATGGCTATTATCAAAAGTCAAGAAGTAAATGCTGGTGAGGGTGTGGAGAAAAGGGAATCCTGCACACTGCTGGTGGGAATGTAACTTGGTACAACCATTATGGAAAAGAGTTTGGAGATCCCACAAAAAATTAAAAGTAGAAAACTACCACTTGACCAAGTAATCTCTCCGTTGGGTATATACCCAAAGGAAATGAAATCAGTATCTCATAGAGATATATGCACTCCCATACTAAGCATTATTCACAATAGCCAAGATATAGATACAACCTAAATGCTTATCAATGGATAAACAAATGATGAAATGTCGTTCAGCCGTAACAAAGGAGATATTGCCATTTGGGACAACAAAGATGAACCTGGAGGACATTGTGTTAAGTGAATTAAGTAAGTCAAAGAAAGAAAAATACTATATAATCTCACTTATATATGGAATTTCAAAAAAAAAAGTCAAATAAAGAGAAACAGAGTAGAACAACAGTGGTTACCAGGGATGGGGAGGGAGAGGAAATGGGGAGAAGTAGGTCAAAGGGTACAAGTTTGCAGTCTGGTGGGATGCATAAGCCTAGAGATCTGATGGACAGCATGAGGACCATCATTAACAATGCACTGTATACTGAAATTTAGCTCACAAGGTAGATTTTAGCTGTTTTTATCACACACATAATAAGGAGAGGTGATAAATATGTAAACCTGTTTGACTATAATATTTTGCCATATATGTGTATATCAAAACATCATGTTGTACACCCTAAATATATACAATAAAAATAAATTAAAAATAGTAAGTTGGTTGATTCAAACATAAGAAAAGAAAAAAGCAAGGTTCAAAAGATTATTTATAGTTGCTAACTTTGTGAGATACTTGGAACAATATGTATCTACACCCATACGCTTATTGCAAAAAGAAACATAGAAGAATCAAGAAATCTAATAAAATTTGGTACCTATAGGCATGAATGGGAACAGATTACAAACAGTAGGGAAAAGAATGAGGCTTACATGATTTTACTCATTTAATTGGTGTTGAAATTTTAAATATGCCAATTTTTAAAAATCACCTTCATTGGCATGTGCTAAAATTCATCCATTTTAAGTATATATGTTGATGATTTTTCTCAAGTTTTTATACACCTGAGTAACCACCACCACAATAAAAATATGCAACTTTTCTATCACCCCAAAAAGCCACCTTTGCCCCATTATGGTCAATCCAGCCCCCACACAGAGCCACAGGCATGCAATGATGTGCTTTCTATCCACATATATTAAATTTATCTTTTTAAAAGTTTCATATAAATGCAATCATAAAGTATGTACTCTTTGAGTTTGGCTTCTTTCACTCAGAATAATTTTTTGAGAACCACCTATACTGTTTTGAGCCTATCATTAATTTCTCCCCTTTATTATTGAATACTATGCTATTCGTTTGTAGCTAAAAGTTTGTGGCTATCCACATTTTGTTTAGCTATTAATCTGCTGATGGACATTTGGGTAGTCTCCAGTTGGGGCTTGCTGCCATGAACATTCATGTACAAGTTTTTGTGTGGACATGTTTTCATTTCTCTTGGATAAATACTTAGAGATGAAATGGCTAAGTTGTATGTTAATTGTATGTTAACTTTATAAAAACATGCCAAACTGTCTTCCAAAGTGGTTGTGTCATTTTATATTCCCACTGGCAATGTACGAAAGTTACAGTTGCTTCACATACTTGTCAACACTTTGTATGGTGGGTCTTTAATTTCAGTCATTCTGGTGTGGGTGGGTATTTCATTGTAACTTTAGTTTGCATTTCCCTGAAGACTAATGATGCTGAAAATTATCTTACAGGCTTTTAATGGCATTCCATATACCATCTTTTGTGATGTCTGTTAAAATATTTTGCCTTTTTAAAAAACTGGTTGTCTTATTATTGGGATGTGAGAGTTCTCTATGTATCTTGAATTTGAGCCCATTGTCAGATATAAGTATTGTAATATTTTTTTCTAGTCTGTACCTTGCCTTTTTGTTTTCTTAATACTGTCTATTGAACCACAGGAGTTACTATGCTTATTTTTGGATAAAACTCAATTTATCAATCTTTTACTTTTATGGTTCATGCACTTTTTTGTGTCCCATGTAGGCAAAGATTACAAAGGCTAAGGTTGAAGGTATTTTCTCCTATGCTTTCATTTAGAAGTTTTTGAATTTTAGCTTTTGCATTTAGGTCTAGATCTATTTTAAAGTATTAATTTTGTGTGGAGTGGGTAAGGGTCACAATGTTACCTTTTTTACATTAGGGTATCCAGTTGTTCCAGAACCACATGATGAAAAGACCATCCTTTCCTCATTGAATTGCCTTGGTGACTCTTGTCACAAAACAAGTGAACATAAATTTGTGGGTTTGTCTCCGAACTACCTAGTCTGCTTCACTGATCTGCATGTCTATCCTTATGCCAGTATCACAGTGTTTGGATTACTTTAGCTTTATAGAAAGTCTTGAAATTAGGTAGGGTACGTCCTCCATCTTTGTTCTTTTTCAAAATAGACTTGACTATGTTAGTTATTTTTCATTTGTAAACTAATTTTAGAATCAATTTGAACTTTGGTTAGGACTGCATTGAATTTATAGGTTATTTGGAAGAAAACTGACATATGAAAATAGAGAGTGTCAGATCCACCAACATGGTATATTTCTCCATTTCTTTAGGTTTTATTTAATTTCTCTCAGTGATTTTTTATAGTTTTCAGCATTCAGGTCTTGTAACATATTTTATTCAATTTAGCCTTTAGTATTTTATAATTTTGAGTTCTATTTTAAATGATGTTATATTTTTCATTTCAATTACCAATTGTTGCTGCTTGCTAGTATATAAAAATGCAATTGGTTTTTGTATATTGATTTTTGATTCCTATAACTTTGTTAAAGACAATTAGTATATTGTGTTTTTTTTTTTTTGGTAGAATTTTTTACATAGGTCATGTTTATTGGCATTAAGTTGTTGTAATATTCTTTTATTATTCTTTTAATGTCTGTAGGATCTGTATTAACATCCCTTCTTCTATTCTTGAAATTCATAATTCGTGTTATCCCTCTTATTGTCAGGATCAGTCTTTAGAGGTTTATCACTTTTATTGACTGTTTTTCAACTAACCAGCTTTTCCTTTTACTGATTTCCTCTATTGTTTTTGTACTTCCTCTTTCACTGATTTCTGCTCTCATCTTTATTATTTCCTTATTGCTTTTGCATATTTTGGATTTAATTCAAGTTTCCTTTTTTAGCTTCTTATTGTGGAAACTTAGTCCCTTGAGTTTCAACTTTTCTTCTTTTCTAATAAAAACATTTAAAGGCTTTTTTTCCCTCTTCAGTACGGTTTTAACTGCATTCCACAATTTCTGACATGCTAATAAGTTGTACTTTCATTTTTATTCAGTTCAAAATATTTTCTAATTTTCTTTGTAATTTCCCCCTTTACTTCTGGAATATTTAGAAGCGTTTTAAAATTTATAAATATTTAGAGATTTTCTAGATACATGATTGATTTCTAGTTTAATTCCACTGTGATCAGAATATACACTGTATGATTTCAATCCTTTTAATCTTGCCAAGACTAATTTTATGGCATAGCATAGGGTCTATCTTCATGAATGTTTCATATGCACATAAAAAGAATGTGTATTCTGCTGTTGTAACTATGCTAATAGTTAACACATTCCAAAAAATAAATCAATAAATATGGGGAAAAATTTAAGTGGAACAAAAATAGGACCAAATGAAAAAGTAATCCAAGTAACTTTTGAACACAGTACTTAGACTTTATATGCTCAGTGTGGTATATTCTGAGGGAAAAAAATAATCTGGTAAGTTTGTTGTTAATGAAATATGGGTACAGTAATCATGAAGCTATTTTGTGTGTTACAGGACTGAGTAAATATTGAACCAAGATTTTCACTATGGGAGAAGGAAAACACAAATATGGAATGAGCGAAGGAGAAGAAGAATTCCATGGTTTTGGAATAATTGGGGGTACTGATATGAATTTATGATTAAAATGTGTATCTGTATATATCCGTATTTACATCTATCTATATTGGTATTGTCTTCTGAGGGGCCCAGAAATGATGACAATCCAACAGCAATGAGCATACCTTAGATCTTGGTTTCTAAATCCCATTAACCATGAAAAGGAACTAGCATTCCTTTAAGAAGTGGCTCTATCCAGGTTTTGGATAAGAAAAGAAAAAGGTAAACTTGCAATATCTTTTTGTGCCAGAAATTAAATTCGAAAAAATTGAAGGATTTATCAAAGGACTCAGGAGGTAATTTCATGGGACTTTAACTTGCCCAATTTTAGACAATTTGACCTTCAAAAATACTGGCTATAAGTACATGGTAATGCATTTGATTTTTAAAAAAGGATCCATGAGTATATAGAGTAATACTAAAATAAACTAATTTAAGAACAAGCACAAACTTAGTCACAGATGTGAAGGTGGGGAGGGAAAGTTCTTTCCAGAAAGATGCCAATCAGTTCTGGGAGAAACCTACAAGTAAATCCACACTTAGACTTGGGCAAACTCTAGAGTGTCAGGTTACTATAGGAGCACAAAAGAAAGGCATCTACATCAGAATGGGAGGGGTGGGAGAAGGTTTCTTAGAGGAGGTGATACCTGAAATGTATTTTGAGGAAAGGATCAGGAGCTACCCAAGTGGTACAAGTAGGTAATCACTTTCATAAATACTGACTCGGGCATAGATCATCAATGAAAACTAAAACTGGGTGAAAGGTTGTTGGCAAAAAGAATATTCACATAGTCTCAAATTGTCACACTATAGATTAAATTAGTTAAAAAGGGGTAAGTGTACTATGATGACAAGAAAATCTGGCAAACCCCAGTTTAACTGAATGACCAAATTTAATGTCACCAATTATGATAGGACAAACTGACCTCATGTGCCTCCTGATTTGACATATTGTGAGGAAAATAATATCACCTATGTAGTACTCTTGCTAAGAATGTTTCAACTGAGTGTAATCATGAGAAAATAATTAAACAAACCCAAACTAAAGGGTATTCCACAAAACAACTAGACTGGCTACTTCAAAAATACTAATATCCTGAAAGATTTAAAAAACAACAACTGGGAAACAATTTTAATTAAGGGAGACTAAAGAACATGACACTAATACTTGGTTAGATCCTATATTTTAAAGAAATTTAAAAAAAGATATTTTGGGAACAATTGGAGACATCTGAGATGGGCATTAGATAATAGGATTGTGTAAGTGTTACACTTTTGAACTGAGACAATCAGATTGTGTTATATGGGGGAATGCCTTTGTTGTTAGGACATGTATATGCTGCAGTATTTAGGTGTGAGGTGTCATGATGTCTGTAGGTTACTCTCAAACAGCCCAAATAAGCTGTTCATACATGTGCTTACATAGCATATATGACAAATTTTAACCACTGGTGAATCTAGGTAAAGAGTATGCTGATCATATTATTATTCTTGCCACTTTCTATAAGTGTGAAATAAAGAGCTGGGAAAAATTAATGATAACTATAAAAAAGATATAAAATTACATATAATTTCCAAACAGCAAGAATGGAAAAAGAAAGTTAATTAATCAATCAAAGGTAATAAAGGGAATTTTATAAAGAAGTGACAAGAATGTATAACAGAAAACATCAAACAAGATGACAGAAACTAGAACAAACATCAATTTCCTCAATTACATAAATAAATTATATTTATCTAGTAAATGATAGAGGCTCTCTGATTGGATTAAAAAATCAGATTTATACTGAGATACAACTTTTTAAAAACACAGAGAATAAAAGGATCAACAAATAAAGAAAACAAAGTAGGAGTAGTAATAATATTACACAAAACAGAGTTCAAGGTGAAAAATAAATATAGGAAAGAATATTTTATGCTGACAAAATTGTATAAATCATAGAAACAATTCATTTGTTTTTAGGAATCTAAAATAAGGCTTTGAAATACATACAGTAAAAGCCAAATTCAATTCTAAAATCACAGTGAAAGTATGAAACAATTGTTTTAGAAATCTCTTTTGGATCAACTATATAAAAATTAAGTCATGGAAAATATGAATAATCAGTTGATCAAAAGGATATGTATACAGATATGGATATAACTAACATAATACTTATGGAATGCTCTCAAATATGATTATTGTTATTGGCATTTTGTTAGGTCAGAAAAATAATGCTAATTTTTAAAATGTGATAATAGTACTGTGGTTATACAGTATTTAGAAATTAGTCCTTGCCCTTGGATACAGTATTTTATGGATGAAATGATGCAATCTCATGGATTTGCTTCAAAATAAACTGACAAGGTGAAGGAGTGTGTGGGGTATGAGTTGATACCAGCTACCACCTGGATATGGTACATGTGTACTCATTGTTCTATTTTTATTTCTGTATATGCTTGAAATTTTCCAAATTAAGACACTTCTAAAAGGAAATTTCCAAGTATTTAAAATGAAGAGATGTATACAAAGCTTATGCGTTATAGTGAGGATATTATTATATCATTATGTTGAGGGAAGAAATAGAAAATAACATTAAGGTAATGACAGGCAAATGGTTAAATGAATTATGAACAATTCAACTGTGAAATGCTATATATAGTCATTCGAAAGGATGATGCACATCTTTACATATGTATACGGAAAATGCTTAGGATATGTTAAGTGGAAACCCAAGCTTCAGACCTCTCTCTCTTTCTCTGTCTCCTTTCCTATCCCTCCAGCTCTCCTAACTCCAACCCCAATACACACACAGGAATGTAGAAAAAAATCAGAAAAGATAAGTGCCAACCATTAGCAGTGATCATCTCTGGGGAGAAGAACAGAATTAATAGAGGCAGAGGGGGGTGGGTGGATGGAGAACAGAGGTCTTTCATTTTTCACTTTATATACTTCTGAATTATTTTACTCTTTTTTGCCCCCCCCAACATGTGTTTTGAAATTGAAGAAATAAAAAATGTTCATAAAAAGCAAAAGAAAACTGAATTGTGATATAGCAACCTCTCTTCTAAAGTGGCAATATCATACCACTTGCACTCACCCTCTAAGTCTATTTTGTGAAAACCAGCTAACACAATTTTAGTACACATGGCTAAGAATACAATAAAAAGCACGTTTGAGTTAGGAAAGCACATTCCTCCTACCATGCTTGGCCATTATCCTGACGTAAAACCTATAATTAGCATTTTATATACACCTAACATACAACTAGCAATGACCTCCAAGGACGTATAGATCCTTGATATAAATAAAATTACTAATATCTGCTCAGATGTTTTTGTTTTCCAAACTACTTGGAGAGTCATATTCATGTTTATTGGCATGTTTAATTTGGTAGTTTTCTTGTCTGCTTTTTAACCTGGATTTAATCTTCACTTGAGCCAATTTCAAGTAGATACTCAATTTTCGAAATTCTGAAATCTCCCGAGATCTGGGAATCAGAGAACTCTTACATTGGGTCAACTCAGGTTTCACAGGGGTGTTTACAAGTTCTTCGTGGAGCATTTGTGCATTTAAAGACTACTGCACAATATTTTTTTCTATGTATCTCTAATGATAAAATTCCTCTCCTAATTCCTAGATTGCACCACCTTTTCCGCTATCGTAACTTCTGAAATCCTCTACTTCCTGTCCATCTGAACCCCGTCTGGCTGGACATTTCAAAACCCTTCCCACAGCTCTCTAGACTTTGGCATATGGGGATCTTCATGTCTGGTTTCCCTTCTTCACATTTCAGCTGAAAGCAGCCTTCTCCTATGCACCTTCCTGGATTAACTGTGCCAGCTCTTGGGGTCAGCAGTGTATTTGATTAAACTAGACGCTGGGGATATAAAAGTCAGTAAGATGCTCCTCCCCTCAAAGAGCTAAGCGGTCTGGTCTGGGAGGCAGTAGCAGCAATGAGGACCTTGCCCCTCTTGTGTCCCAAGGTTTTATTAAAATCTAGTTGATTTGTGGGGAATCCACATGTGGGCGCAAATTCCCTTTTGTGATTCTGGGAGCAACCTGCAGATAGAACCCTTTCTGCTTTTTAACCTAGGGCTAACTCCCCACTGGGGGTGAAGTACTCACCTAACTAAGACTGGGATCTTGGGCATCTTCTTGGAGACTTTAAAGAAACTTGTGTCCCCTTTGTTGTCAGTGAAGTACACACCAGCCACGCTGGTCACGAGGTTTCCAGGGAATGTGAACAGCACCCTTTCATCTTCGCCCTGGTTGGCCCAATCCCAGGCCTGGCCTCCCATGAGCAAGCCCCCTCCACGTTTCATAAACTGGACCAGCTTTTCAGTCATGGTTTCATTGTAGGCATCGATGCAGTAAACCCCCAAGGAGTCTTTCACTTCTGGCTCAATCTTTGCCTCCACTCCAGAGCCCTCAAGGATTTTGGCCAAAGGTGCCAGGGATGGATGTACACCAATGGGAGCCCCAGGGGAAGAACAAAGCCACCCCACTGCATTGAGGAGAAAGGGAGTAAGCTGGGTCTCCGCCAAGTAGTCCTCATGGGACACGACCACCAGGCGGCCTCGGCCGTAGGAGGAGGCAGCAATGAGCACCTGGCCCATGTCATTCACCATCACTGGAAACGAGGCCTCTCCAATAAGAAGCAGTTCACACGGGATGGCATCTTCGGGGACATCCCAGCTTGTCACTCCATTCATAAGCGCCTCAAAGGCAGCAGAGGGAGTCGCCATGGTTCTGTTTGTTTCTATAGGGAAGAAAGCAGAGAGTCAGGTTGGTGAAGAACAGATAACCAAACAAAGAAACTCCTCTACTAGCTGGGGGGTTCTCCCCACTATGCAGATAAAATAGACCCTGAGAAAGGACTCAAGCACTCTGCGTTAGTGCCTGCAGTCCAGGAGAACTCACTGTGCTCTGTCCTCTTAAACTCTTGTGGTCAAACTTAGAAAACTTAACACTTTTTAATGGAATGAAACAAACAGAAGGGAGAGATGAGAGTGGAATTATGTTTCTCAAAGAGATATTTTGAAGTCTTGACTCCTAGAACCTGTGAATGAGACTTTATTTGGAAATAGGTCTTTGCAGATGTAATCAGGTTAAGATGAGGCCATACTAGATTTGGATTGGCCCTTGCCCAGTAACTGGTGCTCTTAAAAGGAGATTTGGACACAGAGAGACACAGATACACAAGAAAATGCTTCAAAGATGGAGGCAGAGACGGGAGTGATTATCAACAAGCCAAGGAATGCCAAGAACCTCTGGCAAACACCAGAAGCTAGGCATGGACCAGATTCTGCCCTGAAACTGCCAGAAAAAAACTACACTGCTGACACTTGGATTGCAAACTTCAAAGCCTCCAGAACTGTGAGATAATCAATTGCTGTTATTGTAAGCCACCCTACTTGTAGTAATTTGTTACACCAGCCACTGGGAACTCATAAAGTGGTGCTGCACATTGTCCCCTTGACCCTGGCCCATTCCATCTATCTTGGCTTCCCTGCTGGTCTTATTAAACTCAGTGTGGAGAACTCAGAGTCTCTGTCTGAAAAGTCTGGGATCTGAGAGAAGGTTCTTTGGTCAAAGTTACAGGCTGGTAAGAGGAAAGTGGAAGCCTCTGTGGCTTGAATGCAAGTCTCAGATGACCGCAGGCAGAAGGTAACAAGTTATGAAATTATGGCAGATTCTTACTTGTACCTGGGACACAACTGAAAAAGGTGTATGTGTCTGGGGATGTCAACTCACAAATATCTCTGCTTCTTCACCATGAGCTCCTCCCTAAGGATGACTACTGCCCTATCTTTGCTGCATGCACTGTACTGAAACAGTTCTACCAAGGACAGGCATGTTTCATCCTGGGCATCTCATACTCACTGACCGCTCAGCAGCACTAGACATCACTGCTCTTCCTGTCCATGAGGTCACACCACCTCTAATAGTGTGGCCCAAGCCAACCTCTTTCTTTTCAACCTCTGGAATCACTTACTTTCTGACCTCCCCTCACCTCTTCTTGGAATATGTGAATAGCCCTTAAATTTGTAATCTTTGCCTTGTACCTCTTCTCTATTTCCCTTGTCAGAGAACATACTTGCTCTTAAGTAACACCCAAACTGATTACAAACTCAGGCTCTGGATGTATGGCTGTCTGGGTTTCAATCTCAGCTCTGCAGCTTACTAGTCGTGAGACCCGGGCAACACACTGCAGACTTAGTGTCTTTATTCATTAAATAGGGAAAAGAGTATCTACCATATATGGTTATCCTGATTAGAGGATTAACACAGGATTAGAGAAAGTAACACAGGTTAAATGTCTTTTCATCAGTATTCAATTACATATAGCTATGTATATGTATACATCTACCCATGTATGCTTATAATTATTTGGTTAAGAATAAACCTTTTAAATATATGAATAATAGAGATTTCTTGCAAAGTGAAAAGGAGATCTAACTTAACATTAGGATTGAGTATTCATTGATTCTCATTTCATAGTTTTCATATTTTAAAGTCAAAACTAAATACTAATGCTAACCATTATTGTATTTATTTCTCAAGTATCTCTATGGGCCCTTGAAAAAGTCCTTGGCATAGGCACTGTGCCTCCCACAGGCCACAGCTGGAAAGGCCTTGGTCCCAAGATGACTAATAAGTTCAAGATTCCCACTGAAAGCACACTGGCCATTTATAGCTGGTCTCTAAAACTAAAGAAGTCTTGAACTTATTATTTTTCTTCCAAATTAGCTCCTCTAAGGTAAATTACATAAGCTTGATGCTTCTAGTAGTTAAACAGAAGCATTATCTACCTACCTACCTACCTCAGGAAACTACAGAGAAGATACAAGCAATGAGCACTTGGTTAGTAAGAAGCTTGTCTCTTCCCTGCTCCTCCTGGTGTCCACAAATAACCTGGACAGCAAAGTGCACAGGGTCACAGTATGTCCCTGTCCCTTCTCACTCCTGTTCCCATATCCAGCTGGTCTCAAGTCCTGTCAGTGTCTGTGTTCACGGTTTCTAATCACACTGTCCTTAACCTAGTTTAGGTCCTTAGTCATTCACACCTGGACTAAACCAATCCAGTTTCTAAGTCCCCAGGATCTGTTCCCACCTTTACTCTTCTAAAACCACTCTGCCATATTATTTCCCTGAAGAGAATCCTCCCTCCCTGAGCATTCCACCTTCCCCCACAGGGACTATCTCACGCCCTCCTGTTCGAGTGTGAGGCCTCTGAGCTGGATGTCCTTATGTTTCCCAGCCTTATCTCCTACTGCCTTCTTTCCCGCATCTCCCAGGTCACCTGGCGTCCCTGGACATGCCTTGCTTCCATTTCAGATTCTCTTTCCATTCTTTTCTTCCTGTTCCCTCTCCCACATCTTTCTAGCTATGGAAATCCTATCTTTCTAAGAGAAGATAAGCACAGAAGAAGAAATTTAAATGATCATTTCTATGAAAAGACACTCAATGTTACTAGTAATCAAGCAATGGAAAATATAATGTATGTTGCCCATAAAATTATAAAACAAACAAAGAACTGGGAGAAAAAGGAGGAGGAGAAGAATAAGAAGGTGAAAAGATGGAGGAGACGACAAAGGCAGCTAATAATGTCCAATGTTGGAAATGCTATGAGGACACCATCACAGTCTGCTGAAAGGAAGAGTACAGGCAGAGAATGTCTGTACTCTTTTTCAAATGCAATCTGATGGTGCCAACTGAGTTTCAAAGGTGTGCCTATTCTCAGACCCAGCAAACCCTCTTCTAACAACCTTTCTTACAGAAATAAAAGCAGCAGTAAGTATTAAAGACATATGTACAAGGATGCTAACTGCCACACAAAACAACAAATGGAGATAAATGAAAACCTAGAAATAAAGATAGATTCACAAGGAATCTTTCCCAGAACCATTTTTGATTCTTGAAGGTACAGGATTTCTAACCCAAACCCATATCTATCCAACTTCCACATGCCCCCAGATACTCCGTTGGCATGGCCCCCGGCCTCCTACCTAGGCACCTCATTAAAAAGCTACCCTTCAGGCCGGGCGCGGTGGCTCACGCCTGTAATCCTAGCTCTTGGGAGGCCGAGGCGGGCGGATTGCTCAAGGTCAGGAGTTCAAAACCAGCCTGAACAAGAGCGAGACCCCATCTCTACTATAAATAGAAAGAAATTAATTGGCCAACTGATATATATATAAAAAATTAGCCGGGCATGGTGGCGCATGCCTGTAGTCCCAGCTACTCAGGAGGCTGAGGCAGGAGGATTGCTTGAGCCCAGGAGATTGAGGTTGCTGTGAGCTAGGCTGACGCCACGGCACTCACTCTAGCCTGGACAACAAAGCGAGACTCTGTTTCAGAAAAAAAAAAAAAAAAAAAAAAAAAAGCTACCCTTCATTCAGTCCCCCCTCTCTCTTGGCCTCTGCTACTTCCATTGATGACACACCAAGCACACCCAGGACGGGGAACTCACATTTCTGTCTCATTAGTTGTTTTATGAGCTAGTTCAAGGACAAGTTAAATCTATTCAGCATCTGCATAGAAGAATATCTGCAATACATTTTAAGTGGAAATTTCAAGTCACTATAATATGTAGGAAACGAGCACATTTTTGTGTGGACAAAGATAATGATAATAATTGTCGAAACTGTACTAGTAGTAGTAGTAGTATTAACAACACAATGTTTACCAGGTTCCTGGTTTTATTATAAGTGGTTTAGGTAACTTATTTAATCCTGATGATAAACCCATGAGGTATATACTGTCACTATACCTGTTTTATAGATGTGCAAAAAAACCCAAAAAAAACAAAAAAACAACCCAAACCCTGGTGGCCAGAGAATTTCTTACTTCCTCAAAGTCACATAGGTGGTAAGTGGTGGGTATAGGATTCAAGCCTAGGAGATCTAATGCTCAGGTCCACATTCTTAAGCACCAGGAACATATAAGTACCTGTTAAATACCAGGCTTTTGTATGCACAGAAAATCTTTACAGGCTGCACTTTAACATGCATCATTGATTACATTAGGAAGGGAAATGATGAATAGTTTTCTTTGTCTTTATACAAATCTGCATCCTTTGAACTGTTGTATATAGTAGTACTACAATTAAAAAGAACACTGAGGTAATATAAATCCAATCAAGTTAACACATTCAATGATTAAGTACAGTATATAAATGATGAGATAGACGGACCAACTGATCCTATCTCACTAGCCCTAAAAAGTCTTCCTCCATCTCCCATCAGGTTGTGCATTTTCCCCACCTATAAATTTGATTTCCTCCTCTGTGGGGGCTCCTTGAACTCTGCAACAATTATGTTCTCCCTTTACCCAGCTGTCAGTAACTCTAATGCTTGACTTTTGAACCAAATGCCTTCTTTTTATTCCTGAATCCCTGTTTGCTCTCCTAGCTTGGGGAGCCCAGATGAATACAACCTGGGGGAAATTCCTTTTATTTTTCTCCCTAACCTCTTGTGGTTCCTGCTTTCTCTCCCCGGGGCCCATTCTGGCCCCTTTTAGCTTGCTGGTATAAAAGTCACCTCCAAAGCAGAAGGCACCCAGGCACAACCTGTAACTCAGGGAGAGAACAGAGCTACTCCTATCACCAAGCAGCAGCAAGCCACCTAAATAAGGTTTTCCTCTTAAGAGATGTAAGGAAGGGAAGGCGGGTGGAGGGCCATCTTGGATTCTGCACCACGCTTATCCTGTAGTATAGTTTGATTTCAATATGTGTCAGAAGTGAGAGAATGTGTTTTATTCTGTGGATGAACAGGTACTCTATGGCTGGATGATTGAATGATGGATGTAGGTGTAAAGGTAAACCTAGGATTATTTCTTCAGCAAATAACTAGCCTGACCTTGAAAACTGATCAATATCACAGACATTCAACTCCATGTCTTCTTTTCATGTGGTTTCCTTCCATGAATGTTTTTTTCCCTTGTACATCCAATACCTTTTCCAATGTCCATCAACTTCTACTAAGCCAGAATTGAGGCTAGTTCAATCTCTTCTTCTGCATTCTGTCCTAGACATTCCCAGCTCAGTCTTATATTCCACTTAAAACTTGTTTACTTCTATGAACATCTAAAATAATATGTAATGCATGTAGAAGGCTATAGATGGTAAAATAATAAAACAATCTAAAAAATTAAACCAACTCCCATATACCTACCACCCAGCTTGAAAAACAGACCTTTACCACTATCTTTGAAGCCCCGTTTGCAGCCGTTCCCATTCATCCCTTCCCCACCCCCACAGGAATAAGCAGCACTGGAAATTTTGCTTTCTTCTGTTTCCTTATTTCCTTTTTTTCTCCTTTTATTTCATCATATTATGGGGGTACAAATATTGTTAGGGTTACATATATTGCCCCTGCCACACCCACACCCTCCCCCTTTCCTTATTTCTATTTTACCACACTTCCATCTTAATTCCTGAGTCTCCCCCCCTCTTTCTCCTGATCATCTTTGCTCACTCATCTCTCAGGAGAACAACATATTTGAGGGGGATTAGCCCAGGAGTGGGAAGACCTACGGTTTTATTTTGCTTTGTTTTTTAATCAGGGTGCTGAGTCCTCCTAGCTGTTTGCCTCAGAGGGTGTTCTATCGAAAGGACAATATGTGAGAAAGGATGTTCCAAACTCCCAGGGGCTGTCTGGCTAAGCTTGGAGCCTGGCGCGGGCTGTCCTCACCTTCCCTCCCAGGCCCAGAGCCAGTCCGCAAAGAGCAAGTCGGTGACGTCGGGGAGGAGGGGAGAGGAGGAGGGGGTCACAGGCGTGGAGGCAGCCAGCTGCGGAGGAGGGGAGCAGCAGGAAAGCTCGGCGCCCAAGCGCGCTGGCTGGGAATTCTCCAGGCGGTTGGCACAGAGGTCTGCGGACGCGGTGAGGGTCCAGACTCCAGACCTCTCCTCCGCCCGCCACGCACCCTCCACAGACCCCTGTCTCCAGGAAACAGTATAAGTAGGAGAAAGATCTCAGTCCCAGAGATTGCGTTGCAAAGATCAAAGGGTAGTAGGACCGAAGTGATGCTCTGTCACCAGCTACCTCCGTGACCCCAAGCAAGCCCTGACTCCTCCCCAATAAAGAAGGGGATTAGATGCTGTTTCTCTGGGCTAGGCCTGTACGTAACTCGACAACACAAAGCAAGCGCAAACATCAGATGTCACAACCCGGAGAGGAGGAGCAATGCGGCAGGGGGGATGCAGAACCCGACAGCAGAGAAAAATCACCCACAGAAACACGGACACAAAGGGAACGAGACTCTCTGTCCCCAATTTGGGTACACCCAGACCGGCTGAGCGCCCGCTCGGGCTGGTCCGCCTGCACCCCCATCGCCCCCCTCCCCCAACACCAAGGCCGAGAGACCACCTTCACCAGCCCCGTCTCCGGCCTGCGAGGCTCTCGGAGAGGGCCACTCACCAAGTCACTTTGCAATTTCCAACGGGCAGCTAGGAGCGACAGGGCTCTGCGCAGAGAGGGACGCACGGTCCGGCCGGGAAGGCGCTTCCCTGCACAGCAGTGACCCTGCCGCCGAGCGGGGATTTGGGGAGGAGACCACAGCTAGAGGAGAGGAGGGGCTTCCCTAACTAAGAGTCTCCTCCTCCTCACTTCCTCCCCGGCTGGAGTGGGAGCCCGAGGGGCGGCGCTTGGCAGGGGACAGCGCTTCTTTGTGTCGCCAGCCCTGGCGCCACGGCATTGCGGCGGCTTAGGGACGCCTGGCGGTCCCATCCTGGCAGTGTGGACAGCCGTTTCATTACAGATGTAAACTTCTCTGACCATACATTAGTAAGGAAAAGGCCGAACAGATTACGGGAGATACATTCTGCGTAGTACTCAATCTCCATCTAGTTGAGGAAACGCACCTTGATATATTGCCAAGGCAAAACTACAAATTGTAGAAATTGTTGAATAAGCTTTCGTTTCTATAAGAAAAAAAAAAACAAAACCCGTATACATTTGCATTATGGTGGAGAGAAAAGAGGACCTGTTATAATATTGTTTAATCTGAGGAATAGGAAAGGGGCAATTTTTTATTGTTGCAAACTCTTCATTGTTTGCATGTTACATGTGTTATTTTTGTAAATTAAAAATAATATATTTCAAACAAACAAGAGGTAGCTAAAATCTATTCTTCAGTGTACAGTTCAAATCCCATTTCTTTCCTTTCTGTTAATCAGTTGACAGCTGCTCCTCCCTCTAGGAATGGCCTGTCCCTCCCCACCTCCAATATGGGTGCTCCCTTTAGAATGTGAAATGCAGGGTGGTACAATGGTTAGGAAGCCACACTGTCACCAGATGGACTGATTTCAAATCTCACTGCTACCCTTTACCAGCTGTGTGGTTTTGGGCAAGTTCACTTAATTCCTCTGTGCCTGTTACTATCTGTAAAATGAGAATGATAAAATTAATATCTACATTACAAATTTACTGTAAGGCTTACATTAGATAAGTTAATACTTTCAAAGTTCTTAGATCAATGCCTGCATACAGTAAGGTGGTATGAGTGCCTGCTAAAATAAATATTCAAGCCATCCTAAGATTCAATATTTCACGCTTCAGGAAAATGCATAGCTTTTAATCCTGACTAGGGTTTTGGTCCCAATCCAAGCCATATTTCCATTCCCCATCTCCCTTCCGTGCCCTTCTCCAAATTGAATCATTATGGACAACTAACTAACAGGGCCATGTGGGTGGATGAGCTCAGTGCCAGGGTTTCATAGAGAAAATGGCAGGAACAGAAGTCAAGAGAACCCAAATTCAGAATACTGCGGTGGCAAGGACCGAAGGACAGTGAGCACATTCTTTATCTTCTCCAGGGTCCAGGTTTTTAAGGAAAATGAGGAGGGCTGGTGACAGGCTAAGTCCTTTCCGGGTCTGGAATGTCAGGGCTAACAGTACCGCAAGTCAAAACCCTGTAACATTGAGCCTTACGTAAAAATCTTAAATTGAAAACAAAACCGCATATATTGCTCACATAAAAATAAAGGACAAAATATACATGGGAAAGACACAAGCTAACTTACCTCTGACCATAGGGGGAATGAGACTTGGTGGGAAAAGGGTTTCGACTGTTTTATTTCCTAGGGAGGAAGGGGGAGGTAGAGAGCGCTGATGCAAAGGTGGTAAAATGTCAGCACAGGATAAATCCGTTGTGCTATTTTCTGTGCGTGGCTTTGAAATATTCCATAATGGAAAATGTTTAAAAAGGGCGGAGATGCATTAGGCTCTTGATGGTTAGGTTCCTGGAGCAGAAGCAATGCCGCACGGAAGAATTAAGAGTCAGAGTGGTAGAAAAAAACAGAGATGGAGAACCGCAGGGAACCCTCTTTGAGAGACACCTCCCGCCTCGGGCCCAGCAACCCAGGGTCTCAGGCCCAAACCGACCGCTGCGCCGCCCCGCGGGCGCTCCCCGCCCGGCCCGCGCCTCCCTCAGGCCTCCGCGCCTCAGCGGCCCCGCGCCGGGAGCCGCCCCCGCCTCGCCGCTGCGCCCGGCCCGCTCGGGTTCCAGAAGCCGCCCACGGCCAAGACTCACCGTCGGCCCGGCAGTGCCCACACCCGGCTACTCAGGCGGGGCAGGGCGTCCTCGGCAGAGACGCGACAGACGACGGGGCAGACGGCCTCGGGATCTCAAAACCCGCTGCGCGAGCCGCTGGGGGGAGGCGTGGGGAAAGGCGGGCTGGGGCGCAGAGGCGGGGCGAGGCGGAGCCATCCCGGGAGCTGATTGGCCGCTGCGGACAGGGGGCGGGGCTTGGCCGGTCGCTCCGGACGGCAGAGGCCGCGCTTTGTGCCAGTTTCTGCCCCGAGATGCGGCCCCAACCGCGGGAGGGAGGCCCTGGCGCCCGCCACGGGAGTGCAGTAGGACTATTTGTTAAAAAGTACATTGGTGAGGCTATTTATTAATAAGCGTGCGGTTGATAAGTAATGACAGACTTTTATATAAAATAATATATAACTGGTTCCAAGGATGGGTTAAATCTGTATATATTTGCCAACAGTCTCTCAGGCTCGCTCTGTATATATTAATAAGCGTGTGTGTACACACAGTATATTTATATATTATTTTTTAAATAAACATTTAATGTAGTAAAATAGTTTGCATTTTTTGTACAAAAACCTTTTAAAATGTTTTTATATACTTACATAAACACAAAAATTATATGGAAGATAAACTATTAGAATCAGTTACTTCAAACAGGAACGTAGATTACTCATACGTAATTTTTCTTCATCTACCTTTTAACATGTTAATTAGTAGTTAAATGTATTATTTTGTAATAAAAAACAAATACATTTGATCAATTATAAAACTAGTTAAAATATCCTTGCTGAAACAGTTGGTAGTGACTTCTCTACAAATGTGATTTCTCCTGTGGGAAGGTTTTTTGAACTTAGTTCCTACTTCTGACTCATTTTAATTAAGAGTGGGATACAACACTCGACTTTACAGCCAAGGACCTGGCTTTATGCCTGACCAGGTCCTGCCTTGAATCTCATCTGCTCTTCTAGCTTGGTGAGCTCAACTCTGGAACCCCGGGTGGGGGGTTGGGGGGAAACTACTTGTCCCTTTCCGTGGCTGGCCCCATGGGCCCAAGGAGATCTGCATAGCCCTGCAGATTCTCCACTTTCCTTACCCCTCACTGCCCTGGTTCCTGTTTGTCTAGTACCTAAGATGTCCCCAGACCAAATGGTCCTCAGGAATAGACCATTTTAAAGATTTTTTTCCCCTGCTACAAAACAGTGCCAGACTGGACCTCCTGGGGCATGGTGGACTCCAGTGGCAACCAGGATACAGTACGACATCTTGTTTTACTGAAGGGTTTCATTACAGCTCCCCAACCAAACTAAAGGAAACAGGTCAACAACTGTGTTTTAGTCTTCTTTTGATTCCCAATTTCACCTAAGTCATACACAGGTGATCCGTAATGTCCACTGGATGGTGGATGGATAGATGGATGGATGGACAGGATAGATAAATATGAGGGTAAGAGAGGAAGTCTGTGGGATCATTGCTCAACAAAACAAACAGCAGCTTGAGTAGAAAACTGATCAAATTACACATTTCCTGTGCTATAAGTTTTTTCCTCTCCTTCATGCTCTTTTAATCTTTTCCTCCCCTCTTAACCCCTCTGTTTACTTTCTACATCTCCCAATACTTTCCTCAAAATTTGAGCTGGTTCTACCTTCTGTTTTTTGGTTTCAGACACCACAGTACTAGCTCAATTTTAAATCCTATATCCTCTCTTAGTTTTACTGCCCCTTGAGAGTTTCTTTGTTTTTCTTTCCAGTTTTCTGCCCAGAGTAGCTCTGAGTAATGAAGACTGCCATGAAATCCTAGAACACAGAAATAACTTTTGAGACATTAAGTTCTGTAAGTACTCAGCAACATGAGAATGAACAATTTACTAAAAATCCATACTAAAAGTATTATGCAGTTTATAAAAAATGGGCTCAATTCATACCTTGAGGAATGTTCTCAATATATATTTTCAGTGAAAAATGTATGATCCTACTTTTGCAGGGAAAATGATATATGTTTATGTTTACTAAGCACAGTAGAAATAAGGACATATTTGGCTACTTCAGAAAGTGGGAAAGGGTTGATTAGTAATTTGTTTCTTTAGATACTTTGTATTTAAAAATACAACAAGTAGCATTTTGAAATTTAGACTATTCAGTAATACTATTCTTAGGTATATACCCAATAGAAATGCATATACATGTTCACCAAAAGACATGTGGTAGAATCTTCAAAGCAGCACCATCCATAATAGTTTAATACTGGAAACTCCCCAAATACCACCATCCCTGCTTTCTCAACCCTAGTGCAACCCTTCTTTATCAGCTGGGTACCATCAATAGAAGAATATTTTTTAAAATTGTGGTATATTCACAATGAAATATTGTACAGCAATGAGAATGAAAGATTTGCATTGTATACAGTATGGCTGAATCTCACCAATATACTATAGAGTGAACTAAGCCAGAAACAAAGGAGTACATACTCCATGATCATATTTATAAACTAATCTTTTATATTGAACTCAGAATATTTATCCTTAGGCAAGGTATTAACTGGAAAAGGGCACAAGGAGGACCTCTGGGTTATTCGTAATTGTTCTCTTAAATGAATTTAAGATCTGGTCCAAGGATGTGTTCATTTTGAAAAATTTATCAAGCTGTACATTTATATTGATATATAAGCACACATGTAAATATCATACCTTAATAAGGCATTAAAGTAGTACTTTAGTTCTAGAAATATAGTTGATTAAATATCCTGAATCATACTGCTGATGCAAATAATATATATACACAAAATATCATAAATTCATCAATGGAATAATATGAAAGTAAGGAGTCTGCAAAGCCAAAGCAAACTAATATTGATGGGAAACACTGATGGAAGCAAGTACAAAAGCTAGCTTTCATCATGGCACTTCTACAAAGCCATGGAGAATGTATGGGGAGCGACTCTATGGTTTCCAATCTAGGAGTTTAAGACCAGGCTCACATAAAGGATGTAATTTAAAAGGACACTCTTGCATAATGCTCAGACACCAAAGGAGTATTCCTACATACAGGGTAAAAGTAAATAAGAAGTACATTGCACAACACAGAAGAAATCAATGCAATTTGCCTGTCTTAACCCTGCTGGAGGGTGAAGGGGAAAAACATCTCAGAGAATGAGTAACCAAAGGAACAACCAAATCAGTTCCCCACATAGGTTTGCAACATAAATCCATGCTATCTCTGTGGATTGAGAAACTCTAAGCAAATAATTCAAAATGGTCCCAGTTTGGTAGTTTTCCAGCTGAAAGAAGCACATGTAGATCTTTTCTGAAGAAACTGTAGTTTAATGCATCTAGAAAGAATTTCTACAGAAAAACAATAATCCACACAAAAGGAGCAGCTCATACTAATAATTTTAAAAATCATATAACATTCAAGGAAATAAAACATCATGAATAAAAGCATCACAAATAAAAGAAATCAGAAACAGGCAGAATTCAGATATTAGAATTACTAGGCATAGAATATAAAGTAACCACATTTAATATATTTGAAAAATAAAAGAGAATCTTAGAAACTTGGAAAGAAAATATTTATATTTATAAAACAAATCAAGTAGAACTAGAAATGAAAAATATAATAGTTGAAATAGGATGGTTCAAAATAAAAATTTATTAAAGAGACTAAATAGAAGATTAAACAAAGTTCAAGAAAGAATTAATGAAGTAGATCTGGAACAGAAGAAATTATTCATAATTCAGTCTAAAACCCAAAAGAAATGGCAAATATAAAAGAGGACAGAAAATTTCAATAGCTTAGTAAGAAGATCTAACATACATCTGATCTGAGCTCCAAATGGATATGTTGGAAAGATTTCTATAATTTTTATTTGAAGAAGTAATTACTATGCATTTTCCAGAGATTTTGAAAGATACCAATCCTCAGATCCAGGAAGCCTAGCAAATCCAAGCAAGATAAATAAAAGAAATATTCATCTAAATATATTATAGTGAACAAAAGAACAGAGGACACTAAAGGGAAAAAATTAAAAGTAGTCCAATGGGAATAAAAGAACAGATCACTTACAAATAACTGATGATTAAATTGCCCACTGCCTTCTTGGCAGAAAAAAAAAAGACAGCATAATAATATTTTCAACATATAGTGAGAAAATAGTCAATCTAGAATTTTATATCCAGAAAACCACTTTTTATTACAAAATTCTTAGGAAATGCCATTTTCAGACCAACAAATACTCAGAATTTATTATCTAAAGACCTGCATAAAATGAAATTCTAAAGGATATACCTAAAGGATATTCCTCAAAGAAGGAAAATGATCTTAGATACATAATCTGAAATGTAAGACAGAATGGTAAGAGACTTTTAATTCTGGCATTGAGAGAAACTTTTTGGAACAACTTCCCGCTAAAAACAGTAATAATATATAGGAAACAGCTGAAGACTTTGAAGAGCAAACAACATAAGCAGGACTTGACGAGCCACAATCCTTGATGTACAGAAAACACAGAAAATGAGTTCCACATTCACTATGGTTTTTTTAGTTTTTGGACATTTTCCATTTCACACTGCAGGATAACTGAGGCCAAACAGACAGTGTTATTCTTACTACTTCAAGACTGCCAAGCCATTTGGAAATCAAAGGGTAAAGTTTCAGACATGAAGAAACCTCAGAAAAGTGAATCTAAAAATCTATGCACAAATTCCCCTTGAGTTATTGGCTGACTCCTAACGCATGCATGCACAGAGACAGACCCCAAGAAAATGTGCAGAAAAGTGTCCACAAAATCTAAACAACTGAACTGTCATTTTAGTAGCTATACGGTTCCAGCAATAAAGCAGTAAAGTCCAAGCCCCAATGAAAAAACACTGTGATTTCAGTTGATACAGAAAAAAATTCATGGCATATGGATAAGAACCACACCTTAGGAGTAAGGACTATGTTCTTGGAGAAGGAGCAAACCTTAAATGGACTTGTCTTAACAAAGCGTAAAACAACTAACCTTTGATACTATGAAGGTAATCTTCTGGTACTTTATCTGCTTATTTCCCTACAAAATCCTTTTGAAAAAAAATAATGTCAACCAGAATATTCATAATTTTTCATCCACCATATCCTGCATTCAATCAAAAATTAAGGAAGAGGCTCAGAAGCAGAATATGTTGCCAAGAACTCAAGAGAACCAACAAACAATAGAAACAGACTCACAGGTGGCTTACATATTTGAGTTCTTAGACTGGGAACTTAAAACAACTGTGACTAATATGCTTAAAAATAACAGAAACAAGGCTGGAGAACTTCAGCACAGAACTAAAACTAAAAGAGTAAAATGGACATTTTAGATATAAAAAATAATAACTGAAATTAGTAATTTAATAGATGACTATAATAGCACATTAGACAAAAAGACCAAGGAATTGGTGAAATATAACAAAGGTCAGTAGAAAGTATCCATAAATATTAATAACAATAAAGAGAAGAAAGGATGATGCACAAAGAGATGAAATGATATAGAAAGAGTATAATATTAATAGAATTATGAGATGTGGAGACAAGTTATATGTGTAATCACAGTTCTAGAAAAAGAAAAAGAGAATGAAACACAAGCAACATATTAATAACTAGTGGATGAAAATTACCCCAAAAGAGATGAAAAATATCAAACCATAAAATGAAGAAACTCTACATTTGCCAAGCAGAATAAACACAAAGAAAACTACTCTCTGGCACATCATAATTAAACTGCTGAAAACCAAATTCATAGAGAAAATCTTAGAAGCATCCAGAGATAAAGGATACTTTCCATTCAAATAAACAAAAATATAGCTGACTTTTCAAAAGGACCATGAAAACAAGGACACAATGGCATTGATAGAGAGAGATGGGGGAGGGGCGGGATCTGCTATTCTAAAATTCTATGTGCAAGAAAAATATCCTTCAAAGTTAAAGGGAAAATAAAGATAATTTTAGATATACCAAAGCTGAGAAAAGTTGTTGCCAACAGAATATAGTGTAGGAACTACTTATAGGAATTTTTCATGATTAAGGAATCATGATTTTTCATGATTAATTCCACATAGGAACACAGTATTGTGTTCCTATGAATACTAAAAAGAGTAAATATAAATGAATATTTACTGCTTAAATGAACAAATATAATGTCTTACGGAATATAAAAGCATATGAAAAACAAAATATACAAAAATGGCACAGCTGTTAAGATTGGGTTAATGGAGATAAACTGTTTTAAAGTTTTGCATTATTTGAGAGTAGGTAAAAGTAGCAATTTAAGGTAGACTGTAATAAGTCAATAGGTAAATTGTAACATCTATGATAACCATTAAAAGAATAATAAAATTTTATAATTCAAAATATAATATAGAAGAAATAATAATATAAAATGTTTGGTTTGAAAGAAAGCAAGAAAAGAGAAACAAAAGAATAAAGAACAGATGGAACAAAGAGAAAACAGTGTGTAACGCGGTCAACTTAAACCCAGGCTGGGCGTGGTAGTTCATGCCTGTAATCCTAGCACTCTGGGAGGCTAAGGCGGGAGGATTGTTTGAACTCAGGAGTTTGAGACCAGCCTGAGCAAGAGCGAGACCCCGTCTCTACTAAAAAAAAAAAATAGAAATTAGCTGGACAACTAAATATATATATATATATATATATATATATATATATATATATATATATATAAAATTAGCCAGGCATGGTGGTGCTTGCCTGTAGTCCTAGCTACTCGGGAGGCTGAGGCAGGAGGATTACCTGAGCCCAGGAGTTTGAGGTTGCTGTGAGCTAGGCTGATGCGACAGCGTTCTAGCCCGGGCATCAGAGTGAGACCCTGTCTCAAAAAAAAAAAAAAAACCCCAGACCAAAACAAAACTTAAACTCAGTTGTTGTAGACTGTGCGTTTGTGTCCCTCCAGAATTCCTTTGGTGAAACCCTAACAGTGGAATGGCATTAGAAGGTGGGCCTTTGAAAAGTAATTAGGTTTAGATGAGGTCATGAGTATGGAGCACCCAGGATGGTATGAGTGTCCTTATGAGAAATAAATGGAAGCTCCGTCTTTTGGGCATGTGAAGGCATAGTGAGAAGGTGGCTGTCTACAAGCCAGTAAGCCAGCCCTCACCAGACATGGAATCTGGTGGCACCTGTTTCTTGGACCTCCTAACCTCCAGAACTGTGAGAAATAAATGTTTGCTGTTTAAGGTACCCAGTCTGGCATTTGTGTTATAGCAGCCTAGACTGAGTAAGATACCAACTATATCAATAATTATATTAAATGTAAATAATTAAAAATCCAATTACAAGACAAAGTTTGTTTAAAAGAAAATACTTTAAATACGAATACACAGAGATTGAAAGTAAAAGGATGGAAAAAGATACTCCAGCCATGAAATACTAACCAAAAGAAAGCTAGTATGGCTATATTAACAACTATATTACTGCAAGACATGTTACTAAAGATAAAAAAGACATTTTATAATGATAAAAAGATCAAATCAATAGAGCATAGAGCAATATAACAATCTTAAATTTGTATCCTTAATAACATAACTTCAAAATTCATGAAAGGTAGACAGTAATAAAAGAGGCAATAGACAAATCCAGAAGTATAGTTGATGGTTTAAAACATCTTTGTCAGTAATTTGATAAATGCATACAGATCAGTAAGGATACACATTATTTGAAAAGTATAGTTAACAAATTTGACCCTTTTAACATATATAGTACATATATGCTTACCAACAACAGAGTACACATGATTTCAAGCCCATGTCAAACATTTTTCAAACAGACCATATGTTGGGCATAAAGCAAAAAACTGAAAAAACTCAAAAGCATACAGATCATAATGGAATTAAAGTAGACATCAATCAATAACTTATTAGAAAATTCTCACATGTTTAAAAATTACAAAATATACTTTAAATGACCCTTAGGTCAAAGAAGAGATCACAATGGATATTTAAAAATAATTTTAATTAAATGATAATTAAAATCTAATGTATCAAACTTTGTGGTATACTGCAAAATCAATTACAAGGAGAAAAGTGTAGCTCTAAATGCGTATATTAGTAAAAGAGGAAAGACCGAAAGTAAACTAGGCTTCTATCTCAAGATATCAAAAAAAGAACAAATTTAAGCCAAAGAAAGTAAATGAAAGGATATAATAAACATATAAGCAGAAATCAAATTTAAAAAATTAGAAATTCAATAAAACCAAAAGTTGATTTTAATGAATCAAAGGAAGACTAATCAATAAAGAGAGAAAAGGAAAATACATTATGGATATTAGAAATAAAAACGAGATATTACATTACAGTACCAAAAGACATTAAAAAAGAAAGAAAAAAGTGATATAATGAATAACATATTCTAATAAATCTGAAAAATTCAGATAAATTTTCAAATTTCTTAAAAATACAATTTATCCAAAATTACATAAGAAGAAATAGAAAATATAAATATAATGATTCTATCCACTAAGGAAATTTAATTCAAAATCAAAAACATTCCCAAAAAGGAACTTTAGACCTAGAAGGATTTTTGTGGTGAATTTTCCTAAACATTTGAGAAACATACAATACCAATATTATACAACTTCTTCTACAGAATAATAAAATAAGGAATCCTTCCTAATTCATTTTATTATACCTGGCATAATTTGATACCAAAAGCTGATAAGTACATTACAAAAACAAAAACCTAGAGACTAATACCACTCAATGAACATAGATTCAAAAACCCTAAACAAAATGCAGCAAATCAAATTCAATAATAAAAGAATAAAGAATCTAAAACAGATGCACAATGTACAGTTACCTGATTTATAATAAAGTAACTAATGCAATCCAATGGTGTCAAGAGGCCTTTTCAGTAGGTAGTTCTTGACTGATTAGTTATATGTATGAAAAAAATAAGCACTGACTCATGCCTCATGTCATATAGAAAAAATAATTTGAGATAAATTATAAACCTAAATGTGAATGATAAAACAATTAAATATAGGGTAATTTTTTGTAACCTAGGGGTAGGCAAAATTCCCTTAAATAGGACTCAAGTGCTAATCATAAATGTTTGGATTTGTTAACACAATTAGGTATTATTAAAATTAAGTAAATTAAGAAGTTCTCTTTATTAAAAACCATCATTACCAAAGTGAAAAGGCAAGCCACAGATTGGGAGCAGATATTTGTGTTAATAACTCATTAACACAAAAAAATGCATATGCATATTCAGAACATTATTAAAAACTTTCACAAAATTAATTTAAAAAAAGAAACCATCCCATTCCCCCAAATGAACAAAACAAAAGCAAGACACTTCATCAAAGATGATATTCAAATGGCCAAGAAGTATACAAAATGATGCTTCATATAATTAGCCATCAAAGCAATTCAAATTAAAACCATAAGAAACCTATATCCATTCTGGATGGCTAAAATTAACTGTGGCAATAATATCAAATGATGACAAGGATCTAGAGCTGCTGGAACTTATATGTATTTCTGATGTGAGGGTAAACTGATATAGTCATTGTGCAAAACTGGCATTTTCTAATCAGGCTGACTAGGTATATATTCAATAGAAATGAGTGATTATGTCTACCAAAAGATATGTTTTTCAAATCAGCTTTATTTGTAATAGCTAAAAAACTGGCCTCAATTGTCCATCAACGGTAGAATGGGTAAGTTGTGATGTACTTATACAATATAATACTATAGAGGAAAGAAAAAAGAACGAATTACTGCAATATGCCACCATATGGATGAATTTCATAGACCTAGTGTTGCATAAGACAAACCAAACACAAAAGACTACCTATTTATGAATCAATTTATGTGAAGATCAAGATTGGATCAATATATGATGACTGAGATCTGAACAGTGGTTATCTGTGAGAATAAAGTATATATTCTATATACTTACCTAACTATATATTAAATACACATACACATATTAAGTGTATGTATTTGTGAATTTATATATGTAAGTTATACATCAACTTTTCATAAAAAGAAAAATATGTAAGCAAATATATTAGTAAATATGTTGGAAAATCAAACACTGATGGTATTAAATAATAATAAAAATTATTTGATATTTGGAGGTGAGAGTTAGACATAAAGTCCTGAGAATCAATATTATTTAACTTGAGTATGCTACATAAAATATGTTATAAAACTAAATATGTTAAAAACTAGGAATGCTATGAGTTAAATGTGCTATGAAATTAAAATATTCCTGAAGCATAAACCTAAAACATGTAACTTCCAAGTAAAAAAAAGAAAAAAAAATGAGAAAAGAAAGAAAAAAGGAAAAAGAAGAGGGGGAGAGGAATGAAAGAGGCAAAAAAGTTAGGAAAAATAAAAAGCAAATAATAAGATGATAGAATAAATTTAATTGTATCACCAATCACAATAAATGTAAAAAGACTATATTAATAACAAGTTATAAATTGTCAATTTTTTAAAATCTAGGATTTTTAAAAATCCAGTTAAATTTACTACATATATACTTAAAACAGATTCAGAGGATTTAAAGCCAAAGGAAAAAAGAGATAAACAAACACCAAGAAAGAAACCTTGATTTGATATTGAATAAATTACAATTTTAAGACAATAAATATGAATAGATACCCATGATGTAGGATCCCTACATTAAGATAAAATGTTCAGTTTACCACAATTCACTAATAACATATCCTCAGAATATATAAAGCAAAAATATGTAGATCTACAATGAGAAATGACCTAACCTAGCATCATACTGAGATATTTTAATATACCTATTTCTGTAATTGATAATTCAAGCAGACAAAAATTGGTCAAGATATATAAGATTGGATTATATAATTGACACACTTATTTTAAAGATACACATAGAACATTATATAATTAAAGACTACACATTCTTTTTAAGCACACAAAGAAAACTAACCAGGTTCAATAGATTGAAAGGAATGGGTATATCACACATTCTTTCACTATAATATAAGTTAGGCAACGTTTATTATGAGATGATAAAACAAACTTTATATGAACAACTAGAAATTAAAATGCACATTTCTAAAAAATTCATGACTCAAACAAAATACTATAATGTAAATTATAAAGCTACATGATCAAAAAATTCATACCAAAACTTGTGAGCTATAGCCAAAAAGCAGTGAAAGAAATTTATAGCTTAAAAATCTTACATAAGAAGAAAAGCTCAAAATTAATGAGTTAAGCATATTATCTAAGAGCTTAGAAGATAAATAACAGAAAAATTGAAAGAAAGCAGGAAGAAGTAACAAAATAAGTAAAAATTAGTGAGAAGATGTAACATTTTTTTCTGTATGTGAAAGAGCTAATAACATAGACCAAGTTCCAGCAAAATTAAAACAAAAGAGAGAGACAATATACACATAGTAGTAATGAAAAGCGAATCATATTGGATTTAAACAGTTCATGAAAGGACATTATGAACAATTTTATTTTATTAATTTTGAATACATATATTTGTATATATGTAGTTGACTCTTGAACAACACAGACTTGAATTGCGTGAGTCTACTTACATGTGTATTTTCTTCTACCTCTGCCATCCCTGAGACAAAAAGACCAACCCTTCCCCTTCCTCTTCATCCTCAGGCTACTCAATGTGAAGACAACAAGGATGAAGACCTTTATGATGATCCACTTCCATTTAATGAATAGTAAACACATTTTCTCCTTCTTATGATTGTCTTAATGACATTTTATATTTTCTAGCTTACTTTATTGTAAGCATATGGCATATAATACATATAACATACAAAATATGTGTTATTTGACTATGTTACCAGTAAGGCTTCTGGTCATCAGTAGGCTACTAGTAGTTAATTTTGGGAAGTCAAAAGTTGTAAGTTAATTTTTACTGTGCAGAGAGGTTGGTGTCCTGACCCTCACATTGTTCAAAAGTCAACTGTATTTTTTTTTTTTTTTTTTGAGACAGAGTCTCGCTTTGTTGCCCAGGCTAGAGTGAGTGCCCTGGCGTCAGCCTAGCTCACAGCAACCTCAAACTCCTGGGCTCGAGCGATCCTTCTGTCTCAGCCTCCCGAGTAGCTGGGACTACAGGCATGCGCCACCATGCCTGGCTAATTTTTTTTATATATATATATCAGTTGGCCAATTAGTTTCTTTCTATTTATAGTAGAGACGGGGTCTCGCTCTTGCTCAGGCTGGTTTTGAACTCCTGACCTTGAGCAATCCGCCCGCCTCGGCCTCCCAGAGAGCTAGGATTGCAGGCGTGAGCCACCCGCCCGGCCTCAACTGTATTTTTATATATTGAATAAACATATACAAATAGGAATATATAAGAATACATATGAAATGCATAAATATCATGGAAAACACAATTTTCCAAAACTGATCCCATAAGAAAACCTAAATAATCTTATAATCATTAAAATAATTGAAGCAACAAGTTTAAAACCTTCTGACAAAGTAAACTCCAAACCCACAAAGTTTTGCAAGTGATTCGAGGAAATATTTAAGAATATTGGGATTATCTAATAGAAAAATAGAGAATACTAGAATAATAGAAAAAGAGAGAATACTACCCATATTATTTTGTGATGATACCAATACCAGATAAGAATAGTACAGAAAGGATAATAGCAGGCCAATCTCAACTACACATATAGATTCAAATATCTAATGTTTACCTTTATATCTATATCTACATACAAAAGTTATGATATATTTACCAGGAAGGCTTTATTCCAGAAATACAAAATTGGTTTATTATCAAAAATTCAATAGTATACCATGCTAATGTATTTAAAGGAAAAAGAATTCTATGTTATTCTCAGTAGCTACAGAAGAAACATTTGACAAAACATCCACTCATAATAAAAATGTTTACCAAAAAGGAATTGAACTTATCATGGGGAAAGCATTTATGAAATTACTACAGCAAATACCATGTTTAAAGTTGATATGGTGAAATATTTCTCTTTATTATATTAAGGACAAAACAAGATGTCCTTCACTATTATATTCAACACTATACTTAGGAGCTCCTAGCCATTGCAGTAAGACAGAAAAAAAAGGTATAAAAATTGGAAAGGAAAAAACAAAGTTGTCATTATTTTCAGATGATATGACTGTCTATGCAGCAAGTCTGAAAGAATCTACATGTAAATGTATAAGAAATAATTTTATCAAGTTTGCTTGATATATAATTAATACAGAAAAGGCAATTGGATTTTTATGTGTCAGCAACAATAAACTACAAAATAACTTTTATAAAAGAAAACATTTACAATAGCAGTAAAAATATTGTACTTAGAAATAAATTTAACAAAAAAGGAGCAAAAAGAAAACAAAAATAGTACAAAACATTAAAGATGATCTAAATAAATAACATCATATACCAAGTTTATAGATGGAAAGACTGAATATCTTAAAGAGGTCATATCTCCCCAAATTGATTGTGTTCTCCAAAGAGCATGTGTTGGAAACTTAATCACCAATGCACCAGTGTTAAGAAGTGGGGCCTAAAGAAAGGTCATGAGGGCAGAGTGACTAAATTAATTCCTTTATCGACAGAGTGGGTTGGTTATCAAAGGGGGAGTTAGGCTGCCTTTTATTCTCTCTGTCTGTCTCTGTCTCTATCTCTCTCTCTCTTCCCCTTTCTTTGCCCTTCTGCTATGGATGGTATAGCAAAAAGGCTCTTGCCAGATGGTGGCCCCTTGATCTTGGGCTTCCCAGCCTTTAGAATTGTGAGTAAATAAATTTCTGATTATTATAACTTGCCAATCTCAGATGTTCTGTTACAACAGCATAAAATGGACTAAAAGATTGAGTCAATACAATCAATCAGAATCCCAACAGACTTATTTGCTTGCATGTTTCTAGTTTTGGAGAACTTGACAAGTTTATTTAAATATTTATTTATAAGGTCAAAAGTCCAAGAATAGCTAAACCACCATTGAAGAAGAAGAAAGAGGTGGGAGAACTTTTCCTATCAGATGTCAAGACTTTTTATAAAACTATAGTAGTTAAAAATTATTTAGTATTGGTGGAGAGTTAGACAAATACATAATGAGAGAGGGAGCTTAAAACAAATTATGGACCATATATGGAAAACTTGATTCATACAGATCAGTGGTGCTGGGAAAACTGATTATCCATATGGAATAAACAACATAAAAATCAATTTCCAGATGGGTTAAGACTAATTGTCAAATACAAAACCATAAAAGCTTTTAGGAAACAATACAGTAAAATTAATTTATAATCTTGAGGAAATAATTCTCAAACAAGACAAACTATAAAGTAAGTACTGGTAACTTGAAATCAAAATTCAAAACTTAACATTCATTAATAGAGACAGAGAAAGAAAACCTCAAAAGCAAATTGGAAGCAGATATTTGTGGCACATATGGTTAACAAGGAATTGATTAGTAACCAGATTACATAAAGAAAGCACTCCAATGAGTCAGTAAGAAAAAGGTAAGCAGCCCAATATGAAAATGAATAAAAGCAGGAACCAGAATTTCACAGAGAGAAAGCACAATATCTGATCATTAGGTATGGGGAAATGCTAGTTAAAATCACAGTGGAATGTTATTTGATACCTGCCAGATTGACTAAAAATGAAATTTGACAAGACCAAGTTATGACGAGTATGTGGAGCAACAAGAACTCTCATCCATTGCTGGAGGGAGTGCTAACTGATTTAACGCTTTGGAAACAGCTTGGAAATGACCTAATAAAGTCAAATATATATCAATTTTATAGCTCAGCAATTCTACTCTTAGCTGTACACTCTAGGGAGTGTACAGCTGCACACCTGTACTTGAATGGTAGAGGACATTATTCGTTAATATCCTCTGCAGTAAGCAACCTTTAAAATGGCCCCTAATAATCCGTTTCCAGGTATCCATGCCCTTGTGTAACCCTCCCCCCCCCCCCTTGAGTGTGGGCTGGACCCAGGGACTCACTTCTAATGAACAGAAGATGGGAAAAAATGATGGGATGTCACTTTTGCAATTAGGTTACACCAAGAATCTGGTTTCTGTCTGTCTCTCTGGAGCCTTCGCTCTGGGGAAAGCAAACTGCCATGTTGTGGCGAGCCTCTGTAAGAGGCCCAATTGCAAAGAACTGATGTGTCCAGCCAAAGTCTTGAAGCCAAAAGACCAGCCAGCAGTCATGTGAGTAAACTGGAAAGGCCTCCAGACCCCCCTACTCCCGGCCTTGAGATGACTGTAGCCCCAGCAAATACCTTGATTGCTTGGTTCCAGGCTGTGAGAAACCCTTAATGAGCCTCCCCACCTAAGCCCCTCCTGTATTCCTGATCCAGAAACTGTAAGACAGGAGAAGGTAGGATTTATCTTGTTTCATTTGGGTTTTTTTGTTTGTTTGTTTTAAGCTGCGAAGTAGTAATTTGTTACACAGCTGTAGATAATTAATGCATCTCCTAAACTACGAGCAACCCAGATGTCCATCAGCAGTGGCATGGATAAATTATGGTGCATTTATACCACAAACAACGTAAAGGAAGCATCAGCAAGGGTGAATCTGAAAAACTTAAGAATATGTACAGGATAGTGTCATTGGTATGAAAGTAAAAACTTGAAAAAGCCAACATATATGTATGTTTTTGGAATACCCACACAAAATGGTAAAACTACAAAGAAAACAAAGGTAATATTTATTTTTTTTATTTTTTTTTTTTTTATCATTTCTTTTCCCTATCGTAGAACATGCAGACAAAGGTAATATTTAAAACAAAAATTATGCCCGTTCTCCTCCATAAGCTTGGGCTCGCAGGGGCCTGAGGTACTGCAAACCCTGATTCCTTGCCCCACGAGATGGTTCAGGCTTTCATTTTATTGTTCAGACCGCTCTTAGGTGTTTTGTGTGCTTTTTATTCAGAAATCTTCTAACAACAAAAGAAAGCAAAAAGAAAGCGAAGTACTGAAACGCAATCAATCGACACATCCATAGTTGTTCGGAGTATGACAGGATGGATAGATGGCTGGCCCGTCGGCTAGACAAATACATTCTGTCCTTTGTATCTAGTTAGAGCTGCACTTCTTCCAAGTTTTCAGGAGGATCCAACTGGCAAAGATCGTTTTCTCCTATGCTCCCTTAAGGCCTCTCCCTTTCTCGAAGGTTGGGCCAAGGCAGTGGCCAGCTCTGAGATGTTTAACTGGGAACCAGTAATCCTGCGCTTGCAGTCTCAGGCCAAACGCATCCAGACCGACATCCTCTCCAGCCTGGCACCCACGGTCGCTCGCGCCCCCGCCCCCACCCCCGCACAGCCCCTCCCCCCACTAGCGCCAGCGCATCGATTAGGGTACAGGAGGACTTCACTGCGGGGTAAGCAGAGACAAGATACCCTAAAAGAATTCAGTATCCAGCCCCCAGCAGAGGAGGCAACCTGGTCTCCATGGTTCCCGTGAGCTCAGATCTCAATGGCTCCCCGCGGAGCGCAGAACAAATCACAGGAAAAAGGGGGTCATCCACCTCCCGACGAGGAGGGGGCTCACAATGCGGCAAGGAGGAGACAGAGACCCAGCCCGCCGCAGAGAGAGGCCGGAGAAAGGACAGAAGCAAAGACTCCTCTGTGGAACGCCCCGTCACCCGCAGGCACGCGCAGAGGCCCCAGACCCGTCCGCAGCCCTGCCGGCCCCACCGTCGCGCCCACCTCCCCGCCCCGATTCTGTCCGCGGGCTGTGGCCTTTGTCGCCGCGGGCCCCTCCCGGCCGGCGCCCAGGCTACACCGCGCTCACCGTTTGCCCCGCTCTTCCCTGCAGCGCGGGCTCAGGGCTCACAGGACCTGCCGGGAGCGGGCAGAGGTGCTTCCCAAGAGGAAGGAGCTTCTCCGCCGAGAAGGCACTGGGCGGCGGACGCGACGCGGGGGGACGTGGAAGGTCGCGGCGGAGGAGGGGCGCGGGGCCGCCGTCCCGGGAGCGGATTGGCCGCCGCGCGGAGGGGGCGGGGCTTGGCCGACCGCAGAGGTTCTGCTGTGTGTCAGTTTCTGGCCCGAGATGCGCCCCAAATCCGGGATGGAGACAATACAGTGGGGGCAGTTCGTTAAAAAAAAAAAAAACCCCAAACAAAAAATCCCTTGAGCCTGTTTATGAACCAGTGGAGGGTTGATAAATAACGATAGATCTTTATATACGGTACGAATTATATCTATGGGTCCTAGACACAGTTTTAATTTAAAAACTCAAGTTGTGTTAAAATGGAGCGTAAGATTAAGAAGACATTCTGCATGTTTTATATAAGCGGCAGGGCTAAGAGTGAAGAAATTGTCTGTTGGTTCTTATCTTCACAATTACTGAATTGTTTAAAAATATCACTTGCATTGTTTTTGTAAGGTGCTAAACATTTTACTAACCAATAAATAAATGGCAGATATGAGGGAGAGAGAGAAAGGTGTAGCTGGTAAAAAGGCTGGACTTTGAAGCCACCACATCCTCTCCTTACAAGCTAGATAGTGTCTTAGTTTACTATGGCTGCTGTAACAAATCACCACGCCTTTAGTGCCGAAAACAACACAAAATTTATTATCTTCCGGTTCTGTAGCTCAGAAGTCTGGTCTCACTGAACTATCATCAAGTGTAGGCAGGGCTGTGTTCTTTCTGGAGGATCTAGGGGCCAATCCATTTTCCTTGCATTTTCCAACTTCCAGAATGCCCTACCCTGCCTCCCACCCCCAAATTCCCTGGCTTTGGGCCCTTTCCTCCATATTCAAGGCCATCAATCTGATGGCTCTGACCTCTGCTTCTGTTGTCACCACTTCTTCTCTGAGTCTCCTGCCTTCACCTTTCACTTAGAAGGACGCTTATGATTACATTGGGCCTACCCAGATGAGCTCTTATCTCAAGGTGAGTTAATTAAGCAGCCTTAATTCTATTTGCAACCTTAATTCTCTATTGCCATGGAACATTGTATATTCACAGTTCTGGGAATCAGGATGTGGACATCTTTAGGGGGCCATTTTTCTGCGTATGGTAGGGGGTTCATAAACGTCTATCTCAGTCTCCTCATTTTTTACTCTGGGGACAGTGATCATGTCTATCTCACAGGATTGCTATGAGGAATAAATGAGTTAATGCAGATAAAGCACTTAAAGCAGCGCCTGACACGTGCCAAACCCTATGTGAATGTTTGCTATGACCATAGGGATGAATAGATCCTTCCAGACCTCTTCCATGAGTCGAATCACACAATTGCCAGTGACCTCACTCTAGTATAAATAAGACCTTCTCCCTGTGCTGTGGGTCCCTTCACCTCTGCTGCTAGTTCTCTCCTCCCTGCAGTTCCTTTCTCAAAAGCAAACCCTTCTGTTCCCCTTCAGAGCCAGTTTGACCTGTTTTCCCTTTATGCCCTGGATCTAACAGGCCTCCCTCAATTCTAAATCCTGCTTCTCTTTAATGCTCATTTCTCTTAGGTCTTTCTGTTCATCTTTTCTCTTCTGTATTACTCATCTTCGTCCCTCAGATAATTTAGTTCCTTTTAGGTAGGAAGCTTAGTTAGTAGATTTTGTCAGCTTGCCTTGTCCTCTCCCTGCACTTCCTAGCCACTGAAAAGTTGCTGCTCTTTAGAGTTGTAACACATACAGTGATGTGTAAGAAATGTCATCCTAAGCTCCCAGAGGCTGTCAGTACTAAGCTTGGGGTCTGGTGGGGCACCCCTCTCTCCTCCTTTCCTCCCAGGCTCAGAGCCAGGCCACAACATGCAAGTCAGAGGAAAAATGGAAGGGGATGGAGGAACACAGGAACGTGGGGGCAGCCAGTGTGGAAAGGAGGGAAGCAGAGTGGAAAAGCCTGGCCCAGGTCCAGATGGTCTGTACGGCTTGCTGGGTGGAGGAGATTCCTTCACTGCACTGGCCCTGAGTCCTTCCAACCCCTGAAATGCACACACATGCACACACACACACATACAAAACAAACATGAGGCACCCGGAGGACTGGCCAGTGACCTCAGCCTCAGGATTTTGTACTCCAAAAGCATCTGAATTTCAAGGTCATGCTCCATCTCTACCTGTGCAAATCCCTTCTGCTGCCTGCATTTCAGTGTTCCTTTTTTTCAATTTAAAGGAGGAGATTGGATGAGATATTTTAGATATGAAACTCTGTGGTCAATAGCACAGGAAAAACAGCAGCAACTAAAAATGGTGGGTTTGGCCTATGTGTTTGGAGAATGGGGGTGGGCAGGCTTATGTCCTGTTGACTGTCAGATTCTGAGAGGAGGAGGGAGCTGGCAAGAGGGAAATGCAGCTGTCTTGGCAGAGAGAATGTGAAATGAGAGAATGAGAAAGAGACAGCTCAACCTTAAGGAACCCTGGTCTTTTAGAAGCATTCAATCTACAATCCCCAAACACCCACTTGCCTCCACTGGTGCCCCCCGACACCCCATTCCACTGCAAAAACACCCAGATTCTGGCTTTTCCTCTCATCATAGTCAGAAACTACTCCTCTGTGCTGGGAGGTGGGTGGGTTCACTTCTAGAAACCTCCCATGTCTGTCTTCTAATCTCAGGCCAGGCATGGCAGGGTAGTTCTGAGGGAGATCAGACTTGCAGGGAGGTGAGACAGCACACAGTTTGGAGATTTAAAAAGTAAAGGAGCAAGGGAGAAGGGAGCCCTAGTGTCCTTCTGATCCCCTCCTACCATGCTAGATTGGGATGCCAAGGGGTTTCGTGACCTGAAATGCACTTCCTAGAATGCTACTATCATGAGAGAGGGAGGCAGGAAAAGGGGTGGGGAAGAGAGAGAGAGAGAGAGAGAGAGAGAGAGAGAGAGAGAGAGAGAGAGAGAGAGAGAGAGAGAGAGAGAGAGATTAGAATACCTTTCTGATTTCCTTCCTCCAGACTTGATTGACAGCTAGAAAGGGTGAGTAGAGAGGGTTGGTGTTGAATTCCAGAACCAGCCCTTGGTGAGTTATACTTATTATGCAGATCTCTCTTCAGCTTTATGAAATTTATAGTCTTGTCTATAGGTTTAGGAAGCCTAAACCTGGATCCACTCTTGAAAATATGGCAAGGTAATTTTTCTGGATGTGTAGTAAATTTCACAGTGCTTTGCATTTCTCATCCTTTTCCCAACCTCTTGATCAGGTAGCCAGGATTCATAATTCCTCACCTCAGGTACTTCGCCAGTGCGGAAAGCCAAGAGTCAGGGGCCACTTCATGGGTGTGCGACGACTGCAGTTGCACAGAGCCTCATGCTCAGAAGGGCACAGTGCTCAGAAGAGACCAGCCCTTGGTTTAATGTTCTGCTGTTGCCATCTTGAAATTCTTACCAAGTTTTGAATAAGAGGCCCCACATTTTCATATTGCACCAGGCCCCCTTGTAGCCAGTCCTGCAAGGCATCTTGAAAGAGTAAGTCCTCAGAAAAACCCTGAGCCACTGAAAAGGTATTTAAAGGTGCTTAGACAGTCAGGTGAGGATGAGAGAGCCTTGAAAAACCAGTAGAGCCAAGAGGAGAGAATGCAGAGACAAGGATTAGGGTCCGCACACCCCAGGACAGCGATGACAGGGATGACCTATGCATGCCTTGTCATTATACCCCAAAGAGCTGGCCAGACTTCAGGGAGGGGATAGCTGGGATCGTGGCAATGACTCTGGCAGAATTTTCCATTAACTCAGTGGGATAGGATCTCACTGTCAGAGTTAAGTTGATTTAATAGAAACAAAGAAAATTATTTGTTTTCCATATATGATATTTTCCACTGAGAAGGATACATACCCCATGAACAAGCAGAAAGATTTTTCCAAATTTACGTATAATAAAGGTCACCAGTCAGCAGCCCATGCTAGGCTTGGTCCCCAGAGGTGTGTTTCAGGAGCCTGGATAGTCGTCTGGATCTTCTTATTAATTTCCAACATTAGAGAAATTAGGAGATTTTGCCTAAGGATCCAGACTCCCAGCTTCTCTTGAATGATTTGAATATTGAGTGTCAGAGGCCTTGTGTTACATGGCACAGCAAGCTCAGGCTCCCTGTAGAAGAGTGCTGCGTTGGCTGCACTGTCCCCCACTCCCATCATCCTGCACCAGGCCCACTTTGCTTGTTTACATTACTGGCTGACCTCTGTAAGCCCTGGGATCTGTAATCACGTCCTAAATGTTTCCCAACCATCCCTTTCACTGCATAGCATTGCTCTGGGGGGATAAAGCGAAATTCCTGCAGTGTCGCAACTTGAGTTGGGAAAGTGAACACAGAGTCACAAGGAGACCTGATAGGCCCTTAGAAACTCTCTCAAAGAAAAGCTTAACTTGAATTCAATAAGGAAACTGAAGAATTGCTCAGGTAAGTGGCTGTCTACACATGAACATTTCAAATATTCTTACGTATGGTGTACTGGAGTTTTGTCTACGTGGTTGGAGTGTATCCAGCTCTCAAGGCACGGTGCTCTTGAACTGGGGAAACCGTGAGTGCTGCTGTTTTCTTTGGTCTCTGAGAAGTCACTGGTGGAGATAAGAAGAAGTTTCTACACCTGAAGGATATTGTTCACTCTTTTCCTGGAGTTAGTCATCATCTCAGTTCACTATCTCAAGATTGGATGATGTCACCGAGAATTCTTAGTGTTTTGTAAACTCACTTCTTTCCTTAGCACAGTTTCTCAGGGTGTGGAGGGGTCATTGACAGAAAGAGTTGGGGATAGTATTTAAACATCATTCCAAGATGAACCAGATGCTTATTTTTCACAGAAGCAGAATTTGGAACCAAATATCCTGGCTTCAAATACACATTCTCACATAAGACATAGCTTGAAGAGAGCCTATCACCCAGCAAGTGCTTGAGAAATGTCGTGTATTTATTATTAAGTTATATTCACTTTTAGAAGTTTATGGAATAAGGCTGCATTCCATTCCTACTTTGCTTTATGCTATAAAATATTTTTTATGCTCTGACAACTTTCTTTAATTTGGTTTTTTTTTTTTTTGTGGAGACAGAGTCTCATTGTGTCACCCAGGCTAGAGTGCCGTGGCATCAGCCTAGCTCACAGCAACCTCAAACTCCTGGACATAAGCAATCCTCCTGCCTCAGCCTCCCAAGTAGCTGGGACTACAGGTGTGCACCCACCACGCCCAGCTAATTTTTTCTGTTTTTAGTAGACACAAGATCTTGCTTTTGCTCAGGCTGGTGTCCAACTCCTGACTTCAAGCAATCCTCCCACCTCAGCCTCCCAGAGTGCTAGGATTACAGGCAAGAGACACCATGCTTTGCCCAAATTAATTTTGATAGATATTGACAGAAAGTAATCTATCTTTCTGGTATCTTAGAAATGCCTGCGATTGCCTTCTCCCAGATGTAAGCATTTATGCCAACCAGCACATTTGTGGAAAGATTTCATCTATTCTCCTTCACAGAATTCCCAAGTATTCCCAGTTTTTACATTATCTAATAAAAAATTTATAGGCTATTTTCTCCTGGTCATTCAGATATATTGTATCCATACCGTAAACCTAAACCTGCAGTCTCTCTCTCCCTCTCCTCCCCTCCCATCTTCTCTCTTCTCTCCTTTCCCTTCTCCCCTCCTTCTTCTCCTCCTCCTCCTCCTCCTTCTTCTCTCTCTCTCTCAATTCATTTAGGAAATTCAAATAGGGTGGTTTGGGGAAAGGAAAAAATGCCCTAACATCTTTCCAAGGGAAGAAAAACAATATATTTTAAAGCATAATACAAAAAATGCCTTGACAGCTCTGGCTTATCTCTGGCATGCTCTTCTGCCTAGAAGGCAGCAGGTTCTTTTGACATTGATTATAAGAAACTGCCTAGTTTTGGATACTTTAAAATATGGAGAACATTAACTACTATTTTATTTGAAATATATTAGAAATATAGTGGACAAAAGAGTATATAAGATGGAAACATAAAGACTCAATCAACACCATCCACGTTGTCCAAACTCTAGAGGAGTTTAAAGTGCAAGAATGCTTTTTCCCTGAACCATTTGAGAGCGGGTTGCTAAAATAATGTCCCAATCACCCCTGAATTTTAAGGGAATTCTCCTATATAAGCATCATACAACTATCACAATCAGAAAAGCTACCATTGATGTATCATTACCATCTAATTTTCAGACCCTATTTGAATTTTGCCAATTATCCCAATAATGATATTTGTAACAATAAGATCTAGTCTAGAGTCACGTGCTCCATTTTGTTGTCATGTCTGTTTAGCCTTTGGTTTGGAACAGTTCCCCAGTCTCCTTGACTTTTATGACAGTGACACTTTTGAAGACTACAGGCTAGTTATTTTGTATATCCTGAATTTGGATTTTCCTGATATCTCTTTATGATTAGTTTCAGGTTAGGCATTTTAACAGGAATATCACAGAAGTGACGCTGAGTTCTCCATTCTGTCAGATGTCACATGATCTAAACTGATCCCATGACCAATGATGTTCATGATCTCTACTTGATTAATGTAGCATCTGCCAAGCAGTTGATGGGAAGTTATTTCTTTAGCAAAAAGTTCTCATTTAGCTCTCCTATAATACAGTTCTTTAATGCCATTTTAATTTAGTGTACCCTACCTTATGGTCACACACACTCCCTTTTTCCAAACATGTGGCAGTAGTATCACTAAAGCCACTAACTTGGCCTCTTTTGTACTTGCCTAGTTTTTGTGTCATATCATCCTTTTTTATTTGAGTACTTAGAAAATTTATCTACCTTTTTTTGAATATGCAGTATCCTTTATTCCTAATTTATATGAAGGAACATCACATCATTGGTTTCTAACATCTCAATTTTAACATATAATATGCAGAAAGTTTATTTCTTCATGCTTGTACATGCTTCCTTTGTGTGGAAGACTAGCCAGAGAAATTCTTTTATTCTGTATAAAATCAAAATCATAGTAGTAGAATTATTTGTTTAAATATTAGGTTGTTAGAAAATTGAATTTAAAAGGCAATTTTGATTTTCAAAAGAAAGAGGAGGAGAAGTTGAAATTGAAGGGGAGGTCAGAAGAAGGTGGGATGAGAAAAGTATACCAGAGAGGAAGGGCTATGTCCTCTTCTGCCATTTGGGGTCGAGCTGGCACCCAGGTCTCCGTGCCAAGGGTGAGAGCTGGGTGCAGGATCGCTGCCTCTGCCCCAACACAGGGAAGCAGAGGGTGGGTGCGCTCAGCTGCAAGGTTGTATAGTGGAAGAACAAGATGGAAGAGATAAATCGGGAGGTCAGCATAGGCTGTCATTAACTCTTGTGCGATGCTAAGCAATTCTCTTCTTGGGATCTCAGCTTTCATGTCGTGGGAATGAGGAGAGGGGATTGCCCTTCCAACCAGCGCAAGGAACAAGGAACAGGTCAGAGCCGTGAAGTTCTGAGATGAGAAAAAGAGAAACATAAGCACGGAGAAGACTTTTGCCCCCGTGGGCTCACGGCATCTCTAACCCACAGCTTCCCGTGCTCCGCACATTCCCAAGGCTCCACCCCATGCACCCTTTGTGACTTTCCCTCTCAGCCTCTCACCGGGGAGCTATCCACGTGCCCCCTCAGCCTTGCAGCCTGTTAAGCAAAATTTGTCATGTTCCAGAAACTCTTAGAGGTAGAAACTTCCTCCTTTCTGCTACCGTCCCAGCTCAGATGTGCTTAGAGAGAGATTTGTCTTCAGAGACGTGATGAGGAGACAGGCAGACATCTTGGAGGTTTAAAGAGCAGGAAAAGAGTGTGAAAAGGAAAATTATTTCCTGTAAAAGTCTCCTTCTTTCCTTCTGGCCTTGACTGGAGGTTTGACGGGGCTGGAACTTTGCGTTGTAGAGGGGCTCTGATTGGAGGAGATTTATAAAGACAGTCTGTGGGGCTTCTATGCTTAGGAAATTTATAGAGCTGTGTGGAAAGAAGTTACAAAACCATTTAGAAATTGTTTAGTCATGTTAAGAGGTGCTTTATTATTTTTGTTACCATTTTTAAGAATCAATTTCTTTCTCAGGCATTGCATCTGACGCAGCCTTCTCACTGAAGAGACATTCTGCACAGTTGGAGGTTGCTAGTTCCAACAGGCTTTGAGAATTGTAACCAAGGGGCTATCAGGTAAAGCAGCATAAAGGAGAAGAAAGGAGTTTGTTTTGCATTAAACTAACCCACTAAATAAGTATGATTTTAAAAGCTGAGCTGCCTTCTAGGAATGGAAAGAATTAGTCATGGGCCAGGGCTTCGCAACTACATGCCCACAGAGCATCTCTTTCTGTTTTGAGGTGGGTGGAGCAAGGCGGAAGTGTTTCCTTTAGGCAAAGTAGCTAAACAGCACAAAGAGCTTCAAATGCCAGGCAAGGCAAATAGACCATTGCAGTGGCAGCTGGCGGGCAGGCAGATTAGAAAGACTTTCTAGAGAGACCTTGGCTTCTGAAAATCCTAAAGCAGCTTCTCTAACTACCCGTGTGGTTCTCTACACTTCATGGACATTCTCTCGCCTTAGTGTAAATTGGGGGCTCTGCTTAGGGGGTGGGGCTTAAGGAAAGGTGGATGCCTTTAAATTCCAACGATTCTTTGAAGGTCTTTTCCAGTGGTAATATATACCCACACGGGTATATATAGATCAGTTGGTTGTAGGTAGATGGTTTTATTTCTGAGTTCTCTATTCCATTCCATTGGTCTGTCTCTACTTTTATACCAGTTGCATGATGTTTTGGATACTATAGCCTTGTAGAATAGTAGTATAATTTGAAGTCAGGTAATATGATGCCTCCAGATTTGTTCTTTTTTTTTTTTATTTTGGCATATGATGGGGGTACAGATTTTAAGGTTTCAATAAATGCCCTTTCTCCCCTCCCCTCACAAGTCTGAGTCTCCAGCATGACCATCCCCCAGACGGTGCACATCTCACTCATTATGTATGTATATACCCACCCCCCGCCCCCCTGCCCAATACCCTATTACTATAGTACCTATGTGTCCACTTAGGTGCTGCTCAGTTAATACCAGTTTGCTGGTGAATATATGTGGTGCTTGTTTTTCCATTCTTGGGATACTTCACTTAGTAGTATGGGTTCCAGCTCTAACCAGGAAAATATAAGATGTGCTATATCACCGTTGTTTCTTAGAGCTGAATAGTACTCCATGGTATACATATACCACATTTTGTTAATCCACTCTTGGATTGATGGGCACTTGGGCTGTTTCCACAGCCTTGCAATTATGAATTGTGCTGCTATAAACATTCGAGTGCAGGTGTCTTTTTTGTAAAGTGTCATTGGATCTTTTGGGTAGATGCCCAGTAATGGGATTGCTGGATCAAATGGTAGATTCACTTGTATCGCTTTAAGGTGTCTCCAAATTGCTTTCCATAGAGGTTGAACTAGTTTGCAGTCCCACCAGCAGTGTAGGAGTGTTCCTCTCTCTCCTCATCCACGCCAGCATTTGTTGTTTGGAGACTTTTTGATAAAGGCCATTCTCACTGGAGTTAAGTGATATCTCATTTTGGTTTTGATTTGCATTTCTCTGATGATTAGAGATGTTGAGCATTTTTTCAAATGTTTGTTGGCCATTCTTCTGTCTTCTTTAGAAAAGTTTCTGTTTAAGTCCTTTGCCCATTTTTTAATAGGGTTATTTGATTTTTTTCTTGCTGATTTTCGTGAGTTCTAAGTATATTCTAGTTATCAATCCCTTATCGGATGCGTAGGATGCAAAAATTTTCTCCCACTCTGTAGGTTGTCTGTTTACTCTCATGACTGTTTCTTTGGCTGTGCAGAAGCTTTTTAGTTTGATCATGTCCCGTTTATTTATTTTTGTTGCTGCTGTGATTGCCTTTGGGGACTTCTTCATAAACTCTTTGCCCAGGCCGATGTCTAGGAGAGCAGATTTGTTCTTATTAATTAAGATTGCTTTGGCTATCTGGGATTTTTTCTTTTTCTTTTGGTTCCACATGACACTTAGGATTATTTTTTTAGATCTGTGAAATACAAATGTTTATTGCAGCACAATGCACAATTGCAAAGGTGTGGAATCATCCTAAGTGCCCTTCAATTCATGAGTGGATAAAGAAAATGTGGTTATATATATATATACACCATGGATAAAGAAATGTACTGGACGTCCATGATATTCACAATGCTCACAGAAGCCCATTAGACTCTTTGCATATATTCCAAGGAGTGAGAGAAAATCCAAAGGGGGAGAATTGGTGTTTATTCCAGATTTGGATTCAGGCCCAGTTACCGCTCACTAGAACTGGGGCATTGAGGGCTAAAAGTTTGATTTGGGCTATAGGAAAACATCTTAAAACCTCAGAAAGCTGGCTTCTCTGAATTTTTGGAGTAACCCAAGGCTTCAGCGAAGGTGTGAGGGGAGAGGAATGGAGGAGAAAAAAGCCTACCACAGGGAGAAGAGGGCAGCATTCTGCCCTTGCGAATTGGGAGTGGTGAGAGCAATTAACATTCTAATGCATGAAGCTCCCAAGGGGACACTGTCAGCTCCACACTGCCAATGGAACTGCTGCCAAACTTCATTAGGTCTGTGTTTCAGCTGTTTTCAGAGCACTTGTCAATTCCCTCCCAGTAGTGTCTCCCATAATCACAATTAGTCCTTAGCAATTTATGAGTCCAGAAGCCCAAAAAATTTAGAAATATCTAATCTATAGGGTCTATCACTTTGTTGGAGGGAAGTACTCTTCAGAAACTAACTTAAACCTAGAGTGAAGTAGACACACTTATTTTGTCAAGCACTGATTAATGTTTGAGAGACGTCAGCAGAATGTAGGGGTATAGGTTTAGAAGGGATAGAAATAGAAGTGATTTGATTTGTAAGGCACTTTGAATCAGGAAATAGAAAACATGGCTGGCGAAATCTTTTCATAGTAAGTATCATAGTAAATGCAAAATAACTCTGCTTTACAGAAGCTTGAGACTTGGGTACAATTTTTTTCAACAGGCTTCTTTATTCCAAGGCTTAGAACTGGAGGAGAGAGGGGGGGGGAGAGAGAGAGAGAGAGAGAGAGAGAAAGAGAGAGAGAGAGAGAGAGAGAGAGAGAGAGAGAGAGAGAGAGACTTAGGAAAAAAGCCTGGAAGTATAAAATCTTTAGTTGGGTATTGATATTGATTAGCAGGTGATGGGAATATTAGTATATTACATTAGCAGAAAAAAATAAATTGTCAATTGCTTCAAAGCATCCTATCTCAATTATTTCCCTAAGGATTTGGTCCACATGATATTATGCTTTCTCTTTTAATAACAGGCAAATGGAAATGTAAGTTGATTAGTGGCTTATTCAAAGACTTTCAGCACTCAGAAAGTGAACTGGAGCTAGAATTTAGGTCTCTTAACTCTTATTCTGTGGTTGGTTGCTCTAGAATTGGTGGTAGTGGTTGTACTGTGAAGAATGGCCAGGCTGAGAGAATTATACTGCAAAAGAAGGCCCTAGTTTTAGCTACAGTAGACACGAGATATAATGAGGGTGAGAATTTACACAATGAGGCCATAATAAAATATGTCACCAAAGGTGAATGTAAGAGTTGCACATGTTTGAGAAACTGGGTCTAAATAATTTCACATATATGTAAAAAATCAGGTAGTTAAATGAGATTGCAAGAAGATAACACAACCCCAAAGAGAAAAAATAAATTGTTCTTTCTAGATATCAAATGCATCTTTGAGAAATCAGCCACCCAAGAGGCCAGGGGGCTCCGTTTTCAAACATTAAGATGTTGCAAATATTCCTTCTCACGATGCACCCAGCATTTACATCAACTAAATCTTCCATCATGAGTCAGAGAAATCTTCCTCTAAATGAAAGTTCCATTGCTATTGACAGCTCAACTTTGTAAAGGTATGGCTCTGAGTTGTTTTGACTAGCATGAAGGAAACATGTACCATTATGTGCTCTGCTTCTGTATTTAAGACTTTCACTCACCCCATCCAAGATTGTTTATAATTTTGTAGAACCTCAATACAAAAGAGCATATAGGTTCAAGGCTAAATGGATAAGGTTTCTTTTTTTGAACAACAGCAACAAAAATATAGCTAACTAAAATTGAATTTTCTAATTAGCTTATATAAAATGTTAATTAGCTTTTCTAATTAACTTATATAAAAAGTTTTGCACTGGAATCTGAAAACTTATTTTTAGTTTTTATTCTCTGTCATAGATTCAAGGCATTGTGGTTCTATTTGCTGTAACTATTAATAGCTGGGTAATGGGAGAAGGCACAGGGTGGTACTTTTAACTAGGGTCAATGAAAGTAATATTGTAACAATGAAGAGTAGGTCTCTGTTGTCCATACCTGATATCTAATTTTCCCTAAAATTTCAGTGTCATTCCTCATCTTTCCCCTTTTGTAAAGGTCTCATTTTTCTACTCTTTCATGACCTATTTTAAAGGGCCACAATAAAATCAGGTAATTCATATTTGAAAAATACCATTTAGAATAATTATACCTTAAAATTCACAAAGAAGACAATCTCAATAAAAGTAATAAATTATTAATATTGGAATTTAAAGTATTAGTGATGGCAATGGGATATAATTTGTAGCAGAATATTTCAATGGTGCCTTTCTTATTATATCACTTATTGTGTTCTATTTATTATGGCCACAGTAATTACCCTACATCCATCACAATTCATAAAACACAGATTAAGAAAGTTTTTCCTTCTTAGTGCTCATGTCCAAGGAGATGAACCACAGAGGTATGTCATTGTTCAATACTATGTTCTGAACAAACAGCATGGATTGTTTATTTTTGGATAGACAGACAAAGCTCAAAATATATAAAGAGGTATGGTTTGTGATGTGTTCATTATGAGAGTAATATGACCCAAAAGATGTAAAATGAGATTTTATTGTTTATTAAAAGAAAATTAGGTACCTACAAAAAGATAGAACATCTGGAGTTGGGATAAATACTAAGAAAAGAACACAAAAACAGGTTTGTGCAGGAGGAAGATCTAAATAGGACTGACTCTTACCTGTGTTCATTGTTCAAAACTAGCCTTTGAACAAAAGCTGTGTTCCTAGCCCTATACTAAGAGGATATTGACATCTCATTTGTACAGGAAGGAATGGAACAAATATTCTCAAAAGTCTATCGTTTGATGTTATCTTTCACTGATGTTGATACCAATTAAAAATACAGGTTTAGGGATAGTTTCACATCACCCAAAACCACTGGAGTTGAGAAGACTAAGCTTTAGCCTTCGGACACCAAGTGTTTGGATCTGCAACACACTGACTTTCACTTAGTTCATTCTTCATTCAGAACACAGACTAAGAATCTAGCTCTATTTATGTGAAACCTGAGTCTAAAATAATGTAGAGATGGTCTTAATTGCAGGTGTGCTATGCCAACACGTTTCCTCATTCATTTATCTTTTAAAATACAGATACTACTTCTATTTTCTCTGTCTACCATGAATCCAAGAAGCAATTCTATGGCTATAGAAAACAGGAATATTTGGATATTAATTATTTTAAATTTAAATTATTTTAAAGCCAAGGCAATGCTAAATACAGTCATTGATGGGTTAAAAGTAATCAGGTGACATATCCATTTAAATATTAGCAGGATATTTTACTAACATACTTTGTTCTAAAGCACATACATGATAATAAATGTTACAATTTGTTACAATTAATAATATAAAATATAGACAGGATAGGACATATTATCAAGAATTGAATGTGTATCAAGAATGTGTCACCATGCCTGGTCTTAATCCCAGCTCTTTCAGAGGTGAGGGCAGGAGGTATGTTTCAGGTTAGGAGTTTGAGATTAGCCTGGGCACCATAGCAAGACTCCCATCTCTACAAAAAAATAAAAAAATTAGCGGGTATGGTGACACATGCCTGTAATCACAGCTACTCGGAGGCTGAGGTGGGAAGATAGCATGAGCATAAGAGTTTGAGGTTACAGTGAGTTATTACCATGTCTTTGCACTCCAGCCTGGGCAACAGAGTAAGACGCTATCTCTTAAAAATAGTAATAATAATTTGCACCCCTCCATGCCCAGGATGCTTAATCTTCTATTCAATTAGACATCGCAAGATCTGTTTGTGCATGAAAATAGTATGATTATGTTTTAGGATCATTAGCCTGGTGGTAGAGTATGGGGTGGTAGAGTGGGCACAGGCAGAATCAGTGAGATTCCTAAGGAGATTGTTGCATTTCATGAGATGGGAAGTAATGAGACATGTGTTAGGATATTAGCAGTCTGAATGAAGACTAAAGGAGAGGAGAGAGATATGCAATAAAATAATGAAATATGGTATTCTGTGGAAGGGTAGTAAAACTTAAACATGATGCCTTGGGAAAGTGGAAGAATTTTAGGTCCACTGATAGAAATAAAGAAGTCAGAAGGGAATTCACGTGGTGAAATATTTAGAAAACATTCACTAAGCTGTTGTAGGAAGCATTTGAACCTGGAGAGAAGCCTAGTAGATAAATGTAGAACTGAGAGTGACCCATATGGAGTTGGTAATAATTATCACGGTTAGAGATGAAACCTTCAAGGAAAGGCTATAAAAAGAATAGTGCAAGTTCTGAGCACAGAACCTCACTTAGCAAGGGAGAATTAGAAAGATAATTATATAGCAAAGATTCTTCTTCCTGAATAAGTCTGAATATTAGTCTTATGATGAGGGAACAAAAGTCAATCAGGAGCAGGAGAAATGAGAGGGTGTTAGAGAGGGGGAATAAGATCCTGAAAGTGACCAAGAGCATGCAATGAAAGGCCAACCAACTGTCATCACTAAATGGTGAGCACTAGTGTGATTCAATCATTACCATATGAACTTAAGATCTTCAATGCATTTGTTTTCCCCAAGAGCCCTTTCAGTTGGCCAATATTATCTGTATTAGACAGATGAAGAAATAGCAAATTCAGAGAGGCTAAGTAGCTTGCTTCAGGTCTCAGGAAGCAGGATAAATGTGGATTCAAAGCAGAACTATTAATATTTGGCTCTGAAGCTCATGTTTTTTTCTGGGATGTGACACTGTCATTCATTTGTGATGAGACAAGGGCTGTAGTGAAGAGATGTGCAGGGTGGGTGAGAGGAGTGCAGGGAGTCATGGGCCAGCAGGGTCTCCAGGTGGCTGGCCCAGTGCCACAGAGGGAGGAATGATGTGATAATGATTTGTTCTGTGTTCTTTTCTGCACTGATAGGTCAGCTCTCTGAGTACAGGGAAGTATAATATTCACCCTGAAATCCCAGCATCTAGCAAAGATGGCACTTCATAGATATTTGCCAAATTAATTGAAAGCAAAATGTCTACTTTAGAGGCAGATGTGCTATATACTCAAAAACGTCTAACAGATTTGCTTTTATTCTATTATGCTGGAAAGCCTAAGTGGCCATTTTCTTGCTATCTTTTTTTTTTTCTATGACCATATGCAAAGGCTAGAGTCTTAGAAAAATGAAAATAGTAAGAATAAGTAAACAGAATGGTAGAAAAATAAAAACAACAAGGTAAAATTACCACTCATCTCCCTTTCCTACCAACAATTGAAGAGACCAAATTCCCAAGTCCCAAAGTTGCCAGGAACTTCAAATAGTACAAGACTTCAGATCTATCAAAAATTTGCTTCCTTTTGTTTTTTATGTCTGAACTTGTGGTGGGGATATGAGGGGAAAGCACATTGGTTACTCTACCTCCCCCCAGGGTGGAGGTCATGTTACAAATAATACATGTACTACTAAAGTATCACTACCAGTAACAGTTTATAAAGTAGTTTTTTCATGAGTATCTATATTTATGCTTACAGATACTTGTGAGTTATGCAATATTACCCAATGTTGAATATAAACAATTAAGTTTCTAAACCAAATCACACATCTGGTAAGTCATAAAAACAGGATTCATATCCAGATTCTCAGATTCCTGGTCTTTCCATGAAACACTAGCCTTGTTGTTACTATATATCTATCTCTTCTGATTTTTTTCTTATAATTTACTTATACATTTCATCATGTTTGGTGTAGTAGGTATATGCAGGGTAGTTCTTGAACTCTGAGCTATGTTCATCTTTATTGTTTATCATTTTACCTACCATCCTTTCTGCCCTGAATAACATACTGGAGAATGTTTAGTCCTTATTAATAATAAGTAAGAACTTATTACTATCATTTTCCAATCATTTTCTGGTTGTTTTGTAGATACTTTCTTCTTGTAGATACTTTCTTCCTCTCTTTTGCTGTTTTCCTTTGTGGTTTGATGATTTTCTATAGTGGTATGCTTTGAATCCTTTATATTTTTGTCTTATACTTCTAAAAATTTTTGCTTTATGGTTACCAAGAGGCTTAAGTAGAACATCTTATACTTAAAAGAGCATATTGCAGGCTAAAAAGAATTTAAATCTTATTGTACACAATGACTCTACACTTTTACTCCCTCTGTACACATTATATGTTTATGATGTCAGAATTTACATTATTTTCTAATGTGTATCTTTTGACCCTTTTGACAATGTATTTTATATAATATTATTAGTAGTGATTTTGTTTTTTAACACTTGTACTAGAGATAAAATTGCAGTTCTAGAGAATTCTTAATATGGCTCTGCTTAATTTATACCATTGAGTTTTGTGCTTTTATATGTTACATGTTATTAGTTAGCAGCAATTTGTTTCAGCTTAAAGAACTCTCATTAGTAATTTCTGTAAGGCAATATAGTGATGATGAACTCCCTTAGCTTTTTGTTTGCGAAAGTTTTTATTTCTCCATTATTTCTGAAATATTGGTAGGTAAAGCATTCTTGGTCAGCAGGGTTTTGTTTTGTTTTGTTTTGTTTTGTTTTTCTTCAGGACTTTAACTATGTCATTCCACTCCCTTCTGGCCTGCAAGATTTCTGCTCAGAAATCCAACTATGGTTGTACTGGCACTCCTTCATATGTGATGTGTTTCTTATCTTTTGCTGCTCTTAGAATTTTTCTTTTCTTTACATTTTGATAGTCTAATTATTATCTGTCTTTCTGAACTCATATTTGAGTTAAATTGGTCTGGAGACCTGCATTTTCTGTACCTGGATGTTTGCTTGTATCCCCAGAATACGGAAATTTTCAGCCATTTTTTCTGTAAATGTGATTTCTGGCCCTTTTACTCTTTCTTCTCCTTCTGTAACTCTTATTATGAAAAAGTTTCCTAGGCTTTCCAGGGTTTCTTTTTCTTCTTCTTCTTTTTTTTTTCTTTGCTCCTCTGAGTGCATAATTTCAAATGGTCTGTCTTCCAGCTCACTGATTATTTTTTCTGCTTGATTGAGTCTGCTGTTGAAGCTTTCTATTGAATTTTTTAGTCCAGTCATTGTATTATTTATCTCTAAGATTTCTGTTTGGTTCTTTATTATTCTTTCTATTTCTTTGTCAAACTTCTTGCTTTGTTTGTGTATTGTTTTCCAAATATAATTTAATTTTCTATTTGTATATTCTTTAGATCACCAAACTTCTTTAAAGGTTTATTCTGAATACTTTGTCAGTCATTTCATAGATCTCCATTTCTTTAGGGTACATCATTAGAGCTTTATTAGTTTCTTTTGGAGGTTTTATAATTCCTTGATGCTTTGTAATCTTCATGTACTTGCACTGTTGTCTGTGTACTTGATGAGACAGTCCCCTTTTCTGGCCTTAACATGTGTTCTTTGTCAGGGATCAACCTTCAATATTTAGTCTAACCTGTGATTCTGGAAGGGCCTGCTGATGACAACCCTGGGCAGGCAGAACTTGTGGGCTCTGTACTTTGCTGGGCTGCTGCTTTTGCTCTGATATTAGATGGGGCTGCTGGCTGGATATTGCAATGACTTTTATTTGGGCTAGTTACAGAATGTATTCCCTGGTTGAGAGATTCACTTTTTGAGCTTTGCAGATGGGTAGGGCCGTAGACTGGGCTCCAAAGTTAGCTGGAGTCACTGGTGAGGAAGGGTGAAACCTCATGCTATGCTCCTTAGAAATGACAATTGAGGATTGCTTCCTTGTAAGGATGAAGCTGTAGGGTAGACTTCTGGCTGAGCTGAGTGGCTGTTTGACCTCCTAGGTCAAGCAGGTCTAACCCCTATGCCTCTCTGAAATGTACATATGTGTACTTGGGAAGCTTTTTGGCTGAGTGAAGCTACTGTTTGACTTCCTGAGTCAAGTAGGCCCCTACACTTCTGGGTTGGGGCCAGCATCTCCCTGTTTGGACAGGGGTTTGGGGGGTGGGCTCTGAGGTGGGGCATGGAGACTGGCTATCTAGGAACTCAAGCTAGATTGAAGTTCCCACCATGCTTCTAAAGGTGACCAGCCCAGCTTTGCAGATGGGCTATGAAGTTGGCTATCTTTAATCAGGCACTACAGCTGGAAGGAACACAGAAGTATCACCAATATCTGTGTGCTGGTCACTATGACCTCCACCTCCTTTCTTTTTTCTATCTTAATACACATAGTCTAGCTATGCTGTTACCCTCATAATTCTCTATGAGGTAAGATCAAAGTGGGCTTTCCAGGAAGCATCTTGGAATATTAGGGAAGCTGAATGTCTGCCTTCAGGTTTCTTTAACTTTTATAGAAACTGTGGGCCCAGGAAAATACTCTTTGTTTGGTGTTGTGATGATTTCGGGGATGGGGAGGTAGAAGGGTGGCACACTTAAAGTGAAACTATTCATCTTACTGTTCTAATTCAGTTTTCCTTCAGGGGACCATATGGGTGTCTAGGTTTGTTTCAGAACTTTGGGGTTTTCAAAAAGATGTTCTGCTCTGTGGATAGTTGTTAGAAGAATTTTTTCTTGGGGGTAGTGCGGCCTTGGACTTCATATTCTGCCAGCTTGCTGACGTCACCAAAAAACCCTCCATGCCATGGATGCTGAGGTAAGTTAGTAAGGATGTAAAGCTTCCAAATATTATACTGCAGGCTTTAACTGACCTCCTTGTGACATATATCCTTATGAAAGCTCTACTATTAATATCTCTCTGATGCAAAGTAAACAAACTGCATATTGGGATCAAGCTGGTTTTCTTGGCCTCATGAATGATCTGAAACATTTGGCTAAGACTGGCAGGTTGTATACAGTATACATTACTAATATGCTATTCTTATGGTTCTTTGATTCAACAGCTTGTGTTTCTGTGACTCTCTCTGCAGATTAATATTACTCACATTTTTCAATGGGAACAGATAATCAGACACAGGTGACAGAATTTATTCTCCTTGGCCTGACCAGTGACCGGGACGTTCAGGTCTCCCTTTTTGTCCTGTTCTTGGTAACGTACCTCATGACATTGACAGGGAACTTTCTCATTGTTCTCCTGATCAGACTGGACAGCCGACTCCACACTCCCATGTATTTCTTTCTCACCAACCTCTCCCTTGTTGATGCCTCCTATGCCACAAGCATAGTCCCTCAGATGCTGGTGCATTTTCTTGCAGAACATAAAGTCATCCCACTCCTGAGCTGTGCAGCCCAGCTATTTTTCTCCCTGGCATTGGGCGGGATTGAGTTTGTTCTCCTGGCAGTGATGGCCTATGACCGCTACGTGGCTGTGTGTGACCCCCTGAGATACTCGGCCGTCATGCATGGAGGGCTGTGTACTAGGTTGGCCGTTACGTCCTGGGTCAGTGGCTCCATCAACTCTCTCATGCAGACTGGTATTACCTTTCAGCTGCCCATGTGCACCAACAAGTTTATTGATCACATATCCTGTGAAATCCTAGCGGTGGTCAGGCTGGCTTGTGTGGACACCTCCTCCAATGAGGTTGCCATCATGGTCTCTAGCATTGTCCTTCTGATGACACCCTTCTGCCTGGTTCTTTTGTCCTACATCCGGATTATCTCCACCATCCTGAAGATCCAGTCCACAGAGGGAAGGAAGAAAGCCTTCCACACATGTGCCTCTCACCTCACAGTGGTTGTTCTGTGCTATGGCATGACCATTTTCACTTATATCCAGCCTCACTCCGGTCCCTCTGTCCTTCAGGAAAAGTTGATCTCTGTCTTCTATGCCATTATTATTCCCATGCTGAATCCGATGATTTACAGTCTAAGGAATAAGGAGGTGAAGGGGGCCTGGCAGAAACTATTAGGGCAATTCTCTGGGTTAACATCAAAACTAGCAGCTTGATGACTCATCAACATCACTGAGAAAAAAGCTCTGCTTCAGTGTTCTCCACCCAACTCACATGTGATAGGCATGAACCACATTTCCCTGGCCACCAGGGAGGAGATGGCATACCGTGTGTAGCTGAGTGGTGGTGGTAGGGTGTGGGATGTGGGGGTATTTTTTATGTCACAGCAGCATGTTCAATGACGTTAAACACTGCTATAAATGTACTTCCCACACCTACTCTCCTATCTTATGGCCTGCCAATAATTGAACAAAATATATGAGTTACTGTTTTGATTTGTCACATTGTTTGTAATCATGGACCTATTCATGGATCTTACCTTGGACTGTTGGTTCTTATTCATCCACATTTTGCAAAAGGTTACGAATTTTATCCTTTGACGACTCACTTAAAATAACATGTGCTGTATGAAGCCACATGCAATAATTGTGTAAGTGAGCATCCTGAGAAATGTTGTTGTTAAAGCTGATTAAAATGTTTTTGTTCAGGACCTACCAAATATTGACATGATGTTTTTTTTTGAGTGCTGGAAGTAATTCAGTAGAGAAATATCAACAATAGGTCTTGTTTACCTTGATAGGGTTATAATTAATGGTTGTTTGTACTGAAGACTATTATTGGCCAAGGAAAAGTTAAGTTTCCAGCACTACTTGACAGCATTTGAACAGTTTGAGTGGAATTTTAGTGCATATATAAGGAATATCATTTAAAGTGTTAAAATTGACCAGTCTCTGAAAAATTCACAAATCATCTGAATCTTTAGAAACAAAATAAGCCTATAAATTATGAGATAATGCATAAAACATATGCAACATATGCATATCAAACACATAGTTAAAGAATGGACATATTCTTTGGCCAAAGCCAATGAAAAGTATGACAATTTCATAGGGGTTTTAAGGAGTCAGGATAATTGAGTCAGACATACAAATGTTACCTTCCTGTCTCCATGTGAAGGATCTCTCCTTTCTGCCTTCACACACATATGACAGGATCTTGGTCAAACCTAGTGATGTGAGCTTGAGAGTGAACCTTGTCTCTGTTGATAGTCTTAAATAATGCAAAAGAAGGAGAAGAAATAAATCTATAAGGTAAGGAAGAGGAAATAGGAGAAAGAATATGATACTACCTGATCTTCTCACTCCCTTGAAGAAATCTAAGTCCTATTTCTTGAAGTCGGTTAATTTGCAGTTGTTTCATTGAAAATGACATTTTCATAAAACTTCAGGCTTTATACAAAGTTGAAGGTTATATAATCCAAAGCCCTTTTGATATTTGAATTTCACCTTAATTGTAATCCTGTCTTAATTTTGCAGTGTAGGCAGGCACCTCAAATGATGTCAATGCTAGCAGACTATATTTTTACGGGTGTTAATTCAAGCATTATCGACTGAGTGTCAACCACATGCCAGTAACAATGCATGGTTCTGGAGACTCAATAGTTAATAAAACACAGTCCTGACAATCAAAGATATGGTTGTGTAGCAGGAAAGATGGATCATTAAGCAATAATAAAGTAATGTTATAAGCATCACAGATAGAGTAAGCTTATGAGGGATAATTGCATAAGTCTTCCTGTTTACAAGGACCAGAAAAGATCCATGTTGAGACCAGAAAAGTGAGAACAAGTTATCCGAATGACAAACAATAAAGCAAAGGAAAAATCTGTGTCAAAGTGCAGATGTGGAAGACAGTTGAGAGTCCAGAAATATCTGGAAGCTGCACTTGTAAGGCAGAGAAGAGTGCAGAAATAGTGAGGATGTAACTGGTGGATAGATAGGCATTGGTGCCTATCTAAACTCTGTCAGTTCATGGAGGGCACTGATGACAGATTATCTCAACTTTATCCTGATAGCAGTGGGGAGTGGGTAGAGATTTTAATCAGAAATATGGTTTGATAAATTTTTAATTTTTGATATATCACCTCTGACTAATGAGGTAGAGGAAGAAAAGATTAGAAGCAAGTAATCAATCTAGTGGGTTGCTTTAATAATACCACTTAGACATTAGAGAAATATGAACTAAGGGTGTGACAATGGTCTGGGGCCTGCTGGATTGGGGCTCACAGGCTGGGTGAGCATAGATAGATCTGCTTGTGGTAACTCTCAAGTGGACAAATATGGAAAACACAGAGTCTTAAATCACAGGTGCAGATAAAAGGGGAGCTTTCATCATTATCACCAAAATGAAAATTTCAAGGCTATGTACCCAGATGTTAGACCTTGAAAACATAGTTCTCTGATTAGAAATCTTACTGCCTTATATGGTATACCATTGAGGATATTCTTATGAACCTCTCACTCTGCATGGGCTGCAAGGATTACAGTCTTGCAATAAGTGTCTGTGAATTAAACCCTGTACATCATCTACATTTCAACCTGTTCTTTGCATTAATTCTTTCCTGGTTCAAGAGCAAACCAAATTAGAAGGAAACTGAATCTCCAATCTGGATCAGATTCTGTGGTCTGGTTTGTTGACTCTGAAGACCATGTGCTCCTGCTGGCTCCTTCCCGTGAGATGACATGGGGTGGCCTCCTGCAGACAGCCTGAGAGGAGATTAGGAAGAGTAAATTGTGTGATGTTGAGATGCAGCAGACACTCTTTATGCCCCAGGCCTGAGCCGCAGCCTGTGGAGGACAGTAGGTTGGGTGCCGCTGACCTTACTGAGAGATTGGGCTTGTAGGGGTTGGCCAGCAGCAGGCTGGGTGGCTTTGGACAGTGTCTGCCTCTGGGCTCCTGTCTTCTGAGTAGTGAAATGAATAAAGATAAAGTAAAATAACTTTCAAGAAGGGTATGATTCCTTTCTGCTCTAGTGATCAAGGATGCATAGATGTGTCTAGAATGACTGGTTGGATTATTTCCTATAAGGAGATTTAGAAGGGAAGAATTTTATAGGTGGAAGAATCAGTGTCAGCCACAGCTTAGTGGTGAGAAATCATAGATGTATGTAGGGTTTCATTTGCCACAACCAAAGCTATGCAGAGAACTAAATAATCAGGCTGAATGTTCCTAAATGATTACTTATTAGCATGAATCCTAAGATGTCTTACTATCAGGAGTCTCCTTTATGGGGTCTGAATGTTCTTTTTTTTATTCCAATGTTAAAATGATAACCACTCAGATTATATTCTCTTCCTGTTACTCTCCAGAATGAGAGAAAGATGAGTATCAATGGCAAATGGCAGTTGCAGTGAAATAATACCCAGAGCTGGCTTCATGCTCAGGAGAGAAGGCTGTGCCTCCTCCTTGTGGTTTCTGGTACCCTACACATTCAGAGAAACTTCAGTAACACACTTCAGGAATGATTCCTGAAAATATAGTCTTGGGGTCTGAATATTCCAAATAACCTCCTTAAATTGTAGAGATCTGAAATAAACACATGATCTCAAATGTGGTCTAATCTGATCAGCATCCGATTCTGTGGCAGAGATTGGCTAGATGCTCATTGAATTCATCTTCTCTTCTTCTTGGCACAGAATTAGACTAAATAGGAGCCAACTTTGCAGGCAGTTGTGGCCACGGGCCAACTACTACAATTCTAACTACTGAAGCATGGATACACAGAAAATATGCCATCCCCAGGCCTGGCCTGTTGAAATCTACTGAGTGCCAGCCTCCATTGCTCACTGTCTGGCTCTGACATCATCCGGATTCTGGGAATGCAGAGCAGGGTGGGGCCAGGGAATGGAATAGTCCCACCTGGTGGAGAAGATCTGGGTCCTGAGCCACCAACTGGATGAGAACTACCAAAGAGCCACTTCACCAGTGTCACCTCCATGGAAATTTTGTGTAAATAAGAAATAAAATTTTATTATGGTAAGCAGTAGTTATTTTGGGATTGATTGTGTCAGCAATTAGCCTAATGAATACCACAATCAGATTATTATTAATATAATCATTTCAGAAATATCCTTTGCAAGTCTAGTTGACACTCTGCTATTCATAAATAACAAATGGTTTTTGTCTTCAAACAACTCAAAAGGTTATCTTTTATTTTATAATTCATAATTATTATAAATGTGTTTAGATGACTTTATATTTTTAAGTTTTAAAACCAGTACCAAGGTAGGAGAAATGGTGGAGTAAAGGTAACCCCCTGGACTCCTGCTCCCAGAGAAGGAGACACAGATCTTGGTCTCCTACACATGAGTGGATCTCCCCACTACAAGGACATCAAGAATCTGCAGAGGTTCATTGCAGGACTCTCATAAAAGGAAAAACAGGGGCCAGGGGGTGAAGTGGGATCAGACCCACAGGAGAACTCCTTGCTTCCCCATTGACCTCCACACCCACCCAGCCAGAGACCTGTCTGAAACTGGTGCAAAATCGGGGCAGAAGAAGAGAGTGCTAGAGGGTGAGGTTAATGGTGAAAAACAACGTGATCTCCCCTGAGCCCCGTGCTAGGACAGCTCCAAGATGGGAGGAAACTGAACTGTCCAGACAAGGGAGGCAGTTAGAGGTCTTGCCTCTGGTAACCAGCGAGACTAAGCGGGAGCTCTAAGCTGGAACTGCCCCAGGTGAATAAATCCCCACAGGGCCGGTCAGTAAAAGAGTGGGCTCTGGCTGAACAGGCTGTTGGGCAGGCGGAATGGAAAAGGCTATGGGGCATCCTATTGACCTAGGCTCCCAACCCGGCACCTGCTGCATCCTCATCAGTTGCCCCCAGTACTGGTGCCCTGCGAGTGGGCTAGCAGTCACCATTGAGGGGGTCCACAGCCCAGCCGTCAGAGGCCAAGTCCCCCACCCCCGCCCAGCCTAGAGTCTCTTCTGGTAAATCCCACCCCTACACAATCTGCAGTCAGCTCGCCAGGCCTGGCTCCATCAATGAACTACTGAGAAGTCTAATAGTCGAGGGGAGTTATAGCCACTGGGGCGCTGGGGTGCAGGGCAGACTGGGGAGATACCTCCCACCCTCAGCCCGCATCTCTCTTGCCAAAAGTGGTAGGCTTCACCCCTGGAGGCAGGGCGAGACAAGAAAACCCACTCTCCCCCAAATCTAGGGTGAACCCACTGAAACTACCCCCATCAGAGGAACCTTCCAAGTGTGGTGGAAGAGCTCCCCCGAGTGGCTAATAAAGAAACTATAAAAGAGTGGACACCTGAGCTCTAGCAATTGACCCAGATGGGGAGAGCCCAACACAATTCAAAAAATCAAACCAAAAATATTCCCCCTAGGAGATACACCAGGTCTCAAGAAACGGAGTCTGAACAAACCCGAAACACTAAAATGACAGAAGAATTCCAAAACTGGATTGTAAGAAAGCTCAATGATATGCAAGAAAAAAATGGATAACCAACACAAAGAAACTACAAAGAAGATACAAGAATTGGAACAAAGATTCACTAAGGAGATTGAGATCTTGAAGAAGAACCAAACTGACATCCTGGAAATGAAGAATTTATTCAGGGAAATTCAAAACATAGTGCAAATCCTCAAAAATAGGATGGACCAAACAGAAGAAAGAATCTCAGAGGTTGAAGATAACTCATTCAAATCAAATAAGTTAATCACAGAGTTAGAGCAGAAAAATAAGAGACATGAGCAAAGCATACAAGAATTGTGAGATTATATAAAGAAAAATAACCTGCGAGTCCACTGGATTCCAGAGAAGGAGGAAGAAAAACCCAAGGGTTGGATAAGATTTTTGAAGAAATAATTGAGGAAAACGTCCCAGGTCTAACCGGTAACCTAGAATTAGAAATACAAGAGGCCAAAAGGACTCCGGGGAGATACAATTCAAACAGGGAAACACCACACCATGTAGTCATCAGACTGACCAAAATATCAACAAAAGAGACCCTCCTACAAGCTGTAAGGTGAAAGAAGCAAGTTACATACAAATGAAAACTGATCCAAATAACGCCAGATTTCTCAACTGAAACAATACAAGCAAGGAGAGACTGGGGCCCCACCCTCACCCTTTTGAAACAAAATAATGCCCAGGCTAGAATCCTGTACCCTGCAAAACTAAGCTTTATATATGAAGGAGAAATTAAGACATTCTCAGATAAGCAAAGTCGCAGAGAATTCACCAAGACAAGACCAGCCCTACAAGAAGTACTCAAAACAGTGTTACACATGGAACACCATAATAAAAACTCATGAATATAAAAACAACCAAAACCCAAAGATATTAAAGGCAAGATATTACAATGGCTCAAGAGAGAAATCAAAGCAACAACATCCAACCCAACAGAATGAACAGTAATCTACCTCATCTATAAGTTCTCTCAATAAATGTGAATGGCTTAAACTCTCCACTCAAGAGACATAGGCTGGCTGAATGGATAAGAAAATACAGGCCAACTATATGCTGTCTTCAGGAAACACATCTAACCTGCAAGAATGCATATAGACTAAAAGTAAAGAGGTGGAGATCAGTATTCCAGGCAAGTGGAAGCTAAAAGAAGGCTGGCCTGGCAGTTCTAATCTCAGATGATTTAGTTTTTAAACCAACAAAGGTAGTGAAAGACAAAGAGGGTCATTATATAATGGTGAAGGGCACAGTTCAACAAGAAGAGATAACAATTTTGAATATATATGCACCCAAATTCAGTGCATCCAGATTTATAAAGCAAACCTTACTGGATCTAAGCAAATTGATTAATAGCAACTCCATAATCACCAGAGATTTCAACACCCCACTGATGGCACAAGACAGATCCTCCAAACAGAAAATTAATAAAGAAATAATGGACTTAAAACTCTAGAACAATTGGGTCTGACTGACATTTGCAGAACATTCTACCCCAAATCCACTGAATATACGTTCTTCTCATCAGCTCATGGGACATTCTCTAAGATTGACAATATCCTAGGTCACAAAATAAGACTCAAGAATTAAAAAAAAATAGAAATCATACCATGTATCTTCTCAGATCACAGTGGAATAAAAGTAGAAACAGAAATTCACATTTCTACACAAAAATGTGGAAATTAAACAACCTCCTACTAAATGATTACTTCATAAATGAAGAAATCAAGATGGAAATAAAAAAATTCTATGAAGAAAATGACACTGGAGAGACAAGTTATCAAATCCTCTGGGACACAGCTAAAGCAATCCTGAGAGGAAAGTTTATTTCCATAAATGCCTATAACCAAAAGTTAAAAAGATCATAAATAGAAAATCTAATAAAACGACTCAAAGAGCTGGAAAGAAGAAGAGACCAACCCCAAGCCCAGCAGAAGAAGTGAAATCAACAAGATCAAATCAGAACTAAACAAAATTGAAAACAGGGAAGCTATACAGGAGATTAAGAAAACAAAAAGTTGGTTCCTTGAAAAAATAAACAAAATTGACATGCCATTGGCTAGGCTAATGAAAAGCAGAAAAGAGAAATCTCTAATAAGCTCCATTAGGAAGAAAAAAGGAGATATCACAACTGATCCCAAAGAGATACAAGATATAATTTATGGATACTACAAAAATCTTTATGCACACAAACTGGAAAATGTGGAGGAAATGGACAAATTTCTAGAAACACACAGCCTCCCGAGGCTCCATCAGGAAGAATTAGAATTCCTGAACAGACCAATCTCAACAGCTGAAATAGAAACAGCAATTAAAAATCTTCCTAAAAAGAAAAGTCCTGGTCCAGATGGTTTCACACACGAATTTTACCACACTTACAAAGAAGAACTGGTGCCCATCTTGCAGAAATTATTCCACAACATTGAGAAGAACAGAAACCTCCCCAACACCTTTTATGAAGCAAATATTACTCTGATACCAAAACCAGGAAAGGAAGCAACAGAAAAAGAAAACTACAGACCAATATCCCTAATGAATTTAGATGCAAAAATTTTCAACAAAATCCTAGCTAACTAAATCCAGATGCTTATCAAAAAAATAATCCATCATGACCAAGTGGGCTTCATCCCAGGGATGCAGGGATGGTTCAACATACGTAAATCTATAAATGCAATTCACCACATAAACAGAAGCAAAAACAAAGACCACATTTTTCTTTCAATAAATGCAGAAAAAGCTTTTTACAAAATTCAACACCCTTTCATGATACAAACACTTACGAAAATAAGCATAGAAGGGACATACCTAAAAATGATACAAGCCATATATGACAGACTCATAGCCAACATCATACTGAATGGGGGAAAATTGAAAGCATTCCCACTCAGAACTGGAACCAGACAAGGCTGCTCACTATCTCCATTTCTATTCAACATAGTGCTGGAAGTCCTCGCTACAGCAATCAGACAGGAAAGTGGAATTAAAGGTATCCACATAGGGGAAGAAGAGATCAAACTTTCACTGTTTGCTGATGATATGATATTATATTTAGAAAACCCCAAAGATTCAACTAAGAAACTCCTGGAACTGATAAATGAACTTAGTAAAGTCTCAGGATACAAAATCAATACACAGAAATCAGAGGCATTTGTATACACCTACAACAATCAAATTGAGAACCAAATGAAAGGCTCAATTCCCTTCACAATAGCAACAAAGAAATTAAAGTACCTAGGAATATACTTAACCAAGGAGGTAAAAGACCTCTAAAGGGAGAACTATGAAACACTGAGGACGGAAATAGCAGAGGATGTAAACAGATGGAAATCCATACCATGCTCGTGGGTTGACAGACTCAACATCATTAAAATGTCTATACTACCCAAACTGATCTACAGATTCAATACAATACCTATTAAAATCCCATCAGCATTCTTCACAGATATAGAAAAAATAATTTTATGTTTCGTATGGAACCAAAGAAGACCCCGAATATCAAAAGCAATTCTAGGCAACAAAAACAAAATGGGAGGCATTAATATGCCAGATATCAAACTATACTACAAAGCTGTAGTAATTAAATCAATATGGTATTGGCACAAAAATAGGAATATTGACCAGTGGAACAGATATGAGAATCCTGATATAAAACCATCCTCATATAGCCATCTAATCTTTGACAAAGCAGATAAAAACATATGCTGGGGGAAAGAATCCCTTTTCAATAAATGGCGCTGGGAAAACTGGATAGCCACTTGTAGAAGGCTAAAACAGGACCCACACCTTTCACCTCTCACAAAAATCAACTCACTCTGGATAATCGACTTAAACCTAAGGTATGAAACTATTAGAATTCTAGAGGAAAATGTTGGAAACACTCTCCTAGACATCGGCCTAGGCAAAGAATTTATGAAGAAGTCCCCAAAGGCAATCACAGCAGCAACAAAAATAAATAAATGGGAAATGATTAAACTAAAAAGCTTCTGCACAGCCAAAGAAATAGTCATGAAAGTAACAGACAACCTACAGAATGGGAGAAAAGTTCTTACTATGGATCTACCATTTGATCCAGCAATCCCATTACTGGGCATCTATTCAAAAGATCCAATGACACTTTACAAAAAAGACACCTGCACTCGAATGTTTATAGCAGCACAATTCATAATTTCAAGGCTGTGGAAACAGCCCAAGTGCCCATCAATCCAAGAGTGGATTAATAAAATGTGGTATATGTATACCATGGAGTACTATTCAGCTCTAAGAAACAACGGTGATATAGCACATCTTATATTTTCCTGGTTAGAGCTGGATCCCATACTACTAAGTGAAGTATCCCAAGAATGGAAAAACAAGCACCACATAAACTCACCAGCAAACTGGTATTACATGTTCTTTTTTAATTTTATTAAAAAATAGACTTTATTTCTTTAGCAGTTTTAGGTTCACAGTAAAACACAGTGGAAAGTACAGAGATTTCCTCTACACTTTCTGCCCCCACACATGCCTGGCCTCCCCCATTATCAACATCCTTCATCAGTATGGTACATCTATTATAACTGCTGAATATCCAGCTGACTAATCATTATCATTCAGAGGCCATAGTTTACATTAGAGTTAACTCTTGGTGTTATACATTATATGGGTTTATACAAATTTATAATGAATACATTGATGATTATAGTATCATAGAGAGCAATTTCGCTGTCCTAAAAATCCTCTGTATTCTGCCTTTTAATCATTCCCTCCACCCCAACCCCTGGCAATCATTAGTCTACTCATAGTTTTGCCTTTTCCAGAATGTCATAAAGTTGGAATCATATATATATATATATATATATATATATATATATATATATATATATGATTTCACAGTTTGCATGCCTTTTATTTCTTTCTCTTGCCTCATTGCTCTGGCTAGAACTTCCAGCACTATGTTGAATAGAAGTGGTGGCATTTGGCACCCTCATCTTGTTTCAGTTTTGAGAGGGAATGGTTTCAATCATATATATGTGATATATATATATATATATGTATATATATATAGTATTTTCAGATTGGCTTGTTCCACTTAGTAATATGCATTTAAGTTTCCTCCACATTTTTTCATGACTTGAGAGCTCATTTCTTTTTAACACTCAATAATATTCCATTGTTTGGTTATACGACAGTTTATTTATTTATTCACCCACTATAAAATATCTTAAGTGCTTCCAAGTTTTGACAGCTAAGGATAATGTTGGTATTAATGTTTGTGTGCAGGTTTTTGTGTGGACATAAGTTTTAAACTCCTTTGGGTAAATACCAAAGGGTGTGATTGCTAGATTTATGGTAAGAATATTTTCTTAGAGAGTTTGGGCTGCTTAATAAATTACCACAGACTAGGTGGCTTAAACAACAATCATTTTTCTCTTGCAGTTCTGGAGGCTAGAAAGCCCAAGATCAATGCCAAAGACCTGGCATTTGTTGAGGGCTTGCTTTCAAGTTTACACGTGGATGTTGTCTTGTGTCTTCTTATGAGTGAAGAGCAAAAAGAGAAGGGATTAAGTCTCTTCATCTTTCTCTAAAGACATTAATCTCATTACAGGGGCTCCACTCTCTGACTTAATTGACTCCAAAGGTCTCACTTCCCACTACCATCACATCATAGCTTCAACATATGAATTTTGGGTGAACACAAATATTCTGTCCATAACAAGCATGTTTAATTTGTAGGAAACTGCTAAAATGTCCTTCAAAACATTTTGCATTCCCACCAGCAATAGATGAATTTTCCTGTTGATCTACATCTTCATCAGCATTTGATATTGTTGGTGCTCTGGATTTTGACCATTCTTATAGATGTGTGGTGGTATCTTGTTGTTTTAATTTGCATTCCCTTATATCATATGATGTGGAGTATCGTTTCATATGCTTATTTGCATTTGCCATATGTATACCTTCTTTGGTGAGTCATCTGTTAAAGTTTTTGACCAATTATTTAATTGAGTTGTTATTTTCTTATTTTTGAGTTTTAAGAGCTCTTTGTAGATTTTGGATAATAGTCCAATATCAGATATGTCTTTTACAAATATTTTCACACAGTCTATGGCTTGTCTTGTCATTCTCTTGACAGTATATTTTACAGAGCAGAAAACTTTAATTTTATTGAAGTCTAGCTTATTAATTATGTCTTTTATGGATCATGCCTTTGCTGTGTATCTAAAAAGTCACTGACAAACCCAAGGCCATCTAGCATTTCTCCTATGTTATCTTTCAGGTGTTTTATATATTTGTGTTTTATAATGCAATTCAGTCTATGATCCATTTTGAGTTAATTTTTGTAAAGAATGTAAGGTTTGTGTCTAAATTTCCTTTTTTGCATGTGGATGTCCAGTTGTTCCGGCACCATTTGTTGAAAAGACTACCTTTGCTCCATTGTATTGCTTTTGTTCCTTTGTCAAAGATCATTTGACCATGTTGATGTGTTTCTATTTCTGGGCTCTGAATTCTTGTCTATTGATGTATCTGTCTATTCTTTCACCAATACCGCATGTCTTGATTACTATACTTTTACAGTAAATCTTGTCGTCAGGCGGTGTCACACTTCAATATTGTGTTAGTTCTTCTGGGTCTTTTATCTCCCCATAAAAACTTTAGAATTAGTTTGTTGATACCACAAAATAACTTGCTTATATTTGGATCGCAATTGTATTAAATTTATAGATCAATTCTACTAGAGTTTAGAAATTGGACAGAAGAATGAGAAGAATATCTACTTTTTAAGAATTGTCTGGAATATCATAGGAGCTTCATCAAAGACACCCAGTGCTATGGTACCAGAAGAGTTGGTAACATGATGGAATTAATTAGTGGATAGGCAGATGGATGTTACATTGGGTGAGTATAGAAGATTTAGTAGCCACTTAAAAGATGTTAGGGAGATAGATGAGTTGGCATATGGGTGACAAAGTGCATCAGTGGGTGGAAAAGCAGATGAGTGGATGGATGACTGAGTAGTTAGATGGTGATAGACAGTTACATAAATGAGTGGACAGATAGATGGTGGTGCTGAGGAATTATTAGGTATTTGACTTGGTATATGGATGATTAATGCATCAATGATTCACTTAAAAGGTGCTTGAGGCATAAAGAATATGTCAGAGAATGGTAACATGACTCTTTTATTTCAAAATTACAACAAACCCCTTCACAGACATTAAAAATTTAAAGAGATGCAGAAAGTTAACCATCTGTATTAAGAATTTTTGGATGACCTTTTTACTTTCTGTTTTTCTCTTTGTAGATAAGACTCTTCTTTTTGGAGATCTTATTTGCAGTCTTAAATCTTCATTAAAATCTCAACATGATGTTATTATTATTGGAACTTGAATAGCACCATGAAAATATACTTGGGTGTTTGTCAACATTTGCAATGGTCAGAGATACACCTTGCAGAAACTTTGGGGTTTGAAGCACAACTCTATCGCCTGCAGAGGGAGCAGTAAGGGGATCCTAGAATCAAAGGTAAGAATTGGCTTGGTTCACCAGATGTGATGCAGGCCCATACATGGCTCCCTAGAATAAAAGCTTTGAGGGCTAAAGGTTAGGTTTGGGTTATAGGAGAACACACCAAAAGCTCACAAAGCTTGCTTCTATGAGTTTTTAGAATGACTTAAGGCTTCAGTGAAGTTTTGGAGGAAAGTGGGATGGAGGAGAACAACCTTTCCCAGGGTGAGAAAGGGCAGCATGGAGGTCCTGCCTTTGAGAATTGGGAGTGGTGACAACAACACTCTAATGCATGAAGCTCCTGGGGGGAATCTGTCAGCCCCCTGTTGCCAGTGCAGCCACCACCACACGTCATTAGTTCTGTGTGTTTGAGCCAATTTGGGAGCCCCTGTGAACTACCTCCCTAGTTCCCTCAAATGTAAATGAGTCCCTGGGATACCTAATCTCTGTGGTCCACCACTTTGTTGCAGGGGAGCACTGTTTAGAAAATCACTTAATCCTAAACTAAAGCAAAGTCCATTTTTTCAGGCATTGATTAATACTTGAGAACTCTCAATAGGTGTCAACAGAGGGTGGGTGTAAACAGAGGTTTACAGAGGCGCAGCGGTAGAGCTGATAATGATTGGTTAGATTAGGGACTTTGGCTCTGAGCTATGAATCCTCAATGGTGAAATCTTAAGTATTATAACAAATATAGTAAAATAATTCTGCATTTCAGAAGCTGGAGGCTTAGGTACATTTTCATTGTATGAGTGTCAATCCCAAACTTTCGAAGTAGCAGAGAGAAAAAGAAAGAGTGAAACAGAAGTTGGGGAAGACAATAATTATTAATTAAAAGACAGAGATACCATGGACGAATTCTGCATTATTTTGGGGAAAGACACTTAGAGGGAAAACTCAGATCTATAAAACTTTTATTTAGATATTGATGACATTCATGAATATGTGGTAAGTTTATACTTCCAAATATGTATATTTCCAGACAAATTGTCAGTTTCTCTGAAGTCTTTTTCTCAATTATTTCCCTAAGAGTATTTAAATTTTGAATTTCCTTTCAGTGATAGAAATTTTAGATGTAAGATGATTAAGTAAATTGATAGAACTCACACAGCACTCATAATGTGAACGGGGACTACAATTAAGGTGTCCTGACTCTCTCATTTCAGGGTTGGTTTAACTAGGATGTATTGTAGGGAATGCACTGTTGAAACTTCTCAGACTAAGAGAAATATAGTGCAAAAGAATAATCTGGTCTTAGATACAGGTGCAAAGAGATATAAAGAAGGTGAGGATTTACAGAAAGAAACCATAAAATATACCACCAAAGGTATACTGGCTTGTCTTAGCCATTCCAGTAAAGGTAATATTTTAACTGAGCAATTTTTATCTTTGCTGTCCACACCTTGTCTCTGACTTTTCCTGCAATTTCCATTTTATTTATTTCTAAATTTCCAGTTTTCTACTCTTTATGTGATCTACTGCAAAGGGTTAGTGTAAACTGATATACTAGTTTACAGTAAGTTCAGATACTTCATATTAAGAACTTACCATTTAGTATTATTTATTTTTAAATATTTCACAAAAAAGGAGGATGCTCAGCATAAATGGAATAAATTTTAGGCATTAATGATCAAGTCTTAAGGAGATAATTTTTCATGGAAATTTTAGTTGCACCTTTTATATTAAATCACATATTGTGTTCTATTTGTTATGGCCACAGTAATTACTCTAAATTCACCACAATTCATAACATACAGGTGAGAAGAAATCCTTCCTCCATGGTGCTCATGTCTAAGGGGATGAATCCCCAAGGGTATGTCATTCTTTAATACTATGTCCAGAGAAAGCAGCGTGGATTATTTATTTTCAATAGCCAAAAAAGCTCAAAACACATGCAAAGAGGTTTGGTTTGATGTTTGTTGGGTATGAAGATGATAGAACCCCAAGAATGTAAAAGCAGGATTTTACCACTTACTAGAGGACCATTGGATGCTTGGCAAAAAGGTAAAGTAGTTGGAGTTGAACAAAGGCTAAGAAGAGAGCACAAGTCATACTTGTACACAAGGAATAGCTAAATAGGACTATTAGCTGTGTTCATTGTTGAATATTGGTTTTGAAAATTAGCTGCATGCCTAACCTTGTACTAGGAGGTTTTTCTGTCTTATTTGTAAAGACAAATAGAGGAAGTATTCTTACAGTTTTCCATTAGTTTTATGAATTCAGTGACAATCACTGGTTTAGGGTGAATACAGATCCTACAAATTAGTTAGAACTGAAAAGACCAAACTCTGGTTCCCTTATAGGAGTGGTTAGATACGAAGCATATTATCTGGCACCTACTATATTCACCATGAAATAAGAATAGAAACCCAGTTATATTTAGCTGGAAGGTGAACCCAAAGTAATATGGGATGGAATTAACTGAAAGTGTGTTAAAATCATCTGCCTTATATATGTTTTCTCCATCTTTTGACTTTCCAAACACAGATGATGTTTCTTTTTTTTATCTAACTTTGAGTCTAAAAACTATATGCATAAAATATATTTTTGGATATTAATTATTTTTAAAGCAAGGCAATGACCTTTGGAAATACATAGCAAACTTGATGGGTTATAAACAATCAGCTAGCTTATTATCCAGTGAAAGGTATTTAAGTATTAGCAGCCAATTTTAATGAAAGGCTTTGCTGTAAAATACAGGACATGAAAATAAATGCTACAGTTAATAAAAGTTAGTAATAGAAGATGATCAGATTATGAATTAGGTAAAAACTCTTCTGCCCAGGATAAACTCAATTCTGTAAACACTTAGATATATAGATATGCATAATATACTGAAATTAAGAAAAAGATGCAAAAATTTTGTATTTTGCCTGAGTAATTTGGAGGTAGAGTGTATGTAGGATTTTTGGAGTGAGTTGAGATTACATTAGGGAAATTTACAAGGAACCTCTTGCACTTCTTAAATGGGAATGATAAGGGCAAGGGTAAGTGTAGATGAGAGTAAGGAGAAAATTGGGGAGATATGTAATAAAATAAATAAATGAAGAAAATGTATTCTGTGGAGTGGTGAAGCATAGGGAAAAATCAAATGTGATTCACTGGGAGAGTAGGAGAATTCTATTTCCATTGAGAGGAGTAAAGAAATCAAGGGGAATCTAGTTTTTGAAGAGAGGAAGGTAGTCATTGGTGAGATATTTAGGAAATATTCATTAAGCCATTTATAAAGCATCTGAACCTTTAGAGAGAGGAGATTAATATAGAATTGAGAATGAGTCACATAGAATACATAATATAATAGTTACTGTAGTTAGAAATAAATCTTTCAAGAAGAAATTGTAGAAAGAAGGGTACAAGTTATGAGCACAGAACCTTAGTGCTCACAGCAATGGAACAGGAAAATTTAGAAAAGTTACCTAAGAATACAGATAAGGAACATTAGAATGGATGAAAATGATGACAGAGTGTATGACAGAGTTGAAAATTTGAAGGAACAAATAGTTAACATTGCCAAAAGATGAATAAAAAAATACATAAAAGTTTCTGGTTTTAATGATAAGAGGTTTTCAGTAACCTTTCAGTTTGCAAATTCTATAGCTTCATGAGAATGAACATTTCCACGTGCTATGAGATGGATATTAAGAAATGGATCCAGAAAATGGACCCCAATCATTTGAGAATGTGAAATGAAGGAAGACTTCGAATGGTGAGTATATAGCAAAGATTATTCCCCCAAATTGAGAGGTCTGTGTATATGTTTTTAAAATGAGGGAGAAGTAGCCACTCAGGAGCAAAAGAAAAAAAAAAACCCTGAGGATAGTAGAGAGGGACGATAAATACCCCAATAATATGCTGAAGTAAAAAAAAGAGAGAGAGGGACGATAAATAAGGAAAGAAGACCCTAATAGAGATAGAGCATATAATCAAGACTAATCATCTCACTAAATAATGGGCTCTGGTCTGCTCAGGCACTCCCATAGGAACTTCAGTCTTTTGCCTCCTTTAATTTCATCAACAATCTTTTCATTTAGCAAGTGTTCTGCAGATTCTACAGGTGAAGAAATACGAGGCTCATTGACACTAAGCAGCTTGCTCCAGCTCTCAGGAAGCAGAACAGATGTGGATTCACAGCAGGAGCTGTTTGGCTCCGAAGCTGATGTTTTTCCTAGGATGTGACACTGTCGCTCATTTCTGATGAGACAAGGGCTGTAGTGGAGAGATGTGTGGGGTGGGTGAGGGAGTTGTGGGCTTACACGGCCCCCAGGCCCCTGGCCCAGTGCAGCAGAGAGTCAAACGACTTGTAACAACCTCCCTGTGTCTTTTCTCTGCCCATGCGTGGGGCAGCTCTATGAGCACAGGGAAGGGTAATACTTACCCTGAAATCCCAGCATCTAGCAAACATGGCACTTCATAGATGTTTGCCAAATTAATGGAAAAAACATCTAAATCAGATGCAGATCTGCTGTCTATTCAACAATAGTTGACAAGTTTTTTAAATGAAACATTTTGTTGAGGTTTTGGAATTTAAATTTGAGTGTGTTTTTTGAGGCAGATGTCTCGTCAGGCTGACTATGATTGTAGAGAAGCTCCCTGAGGGGCGGAGGTGGAGCAGGACAGAGCAGGAGAGGAGGAAGTGCTGGAGGGAGAGCAGGTTGTGAGGAGGACGTTAGGGGCGTGTTTAGAAAGAGCGTGTATGTCTGTCTGAAGCCTGAGGAGATGGGCATTTCTGGAAGTCTGTGTTCTGTCCTTTATCAGGTGAGAGAGTTGGAGTACTGACGATCTTTCAGCTCAGAGACCCCTAGTCTGATGAAGAACCTCTGTTTCTGACCTCAGTCCCTCGGTCCCTCCTGCCTCCTTTCTCACCTACTCTCCCGTGTGCTGTGCGCGGCAGTACAAAGGAAGCTGGGGAACTGGCAGACATGGAATAAGAAGGAGTCAGGTCTAAAAACGTTTTTAAAATGCAACCTCTTTCTGTTTAATGTTAAAAACTGACACTATAACATATTGGTTTTACTGAAGAAGCACCTGCTGAGCAAAGTAAAACATGAAAAGATTCTCCATTCCAATGTGCATCTGCGTGAATTCATACCTCTGTGCCTTAAAAATCTGCTTTCTCTCTCTCCCTTTTATTTAGAAAGTCTAAGTGTACACACATACTCTTATTTGCTTTCTTTGGAGGTCAGAGCCACAGGAGCAAATTATGAAAAATATGAAGAAAGACATAAAATTTGTAATAGATTTACATATTTCTTCAGGATGGCTCTAGTTGACATATTTAAGGTAATTCTTTTTTTTTTTTTTTTTTTTTGAGACAGAGTCTCGCTTTGTTGTCCAGGCTAGAGTGAGTGCCGTGGCGTCAGCCTAGCTCACAGCAACCTCAAACTCCTGGGCTCGAGCAATCCTTCTGCCTCAGCCTCCCGAGTAGCTGGGACCACAGGCATGCGCCACCATGCCCGGCTAATTTTTATATATATATATCAGTTGGCCAATTAATTTCTTTCTATTTATAGTAGAGACGGGGTCTCGCTCTTGCTCAGGCTGGTTTTGAACTCCTGACCTTGAGCAATCCGCCCGCCTCGGCCTCCCAAGAGCTAGGATTACAGGCGTGAGCCACCGCGCCCGGCCTTAAGGTAATTCTTGAACTTCCCAACCACATTCTTCTTCATTGCTTATCATTTTACCTGCCGTTGTCACACACTATTCTCTCCTTGCCCTGGAATCTGAGGTAAGTTGGTAAGAATGTAGAACTCCTAAAATTACATTTCATTGTCTCCAGGCAATAACTGACCTCCCTGACACCACATTGTGCCTCCTGACTGCAATAGACTCTCTCTGAGGCAACGTAGATATATTGCATATTGGGATCAGGGCTATCATCTTGGTCAATAAGTGGTCTGAAAGGTTTCCCTAAGGCTGGCTGGCATGCAGTGTGCATTCGAAAAAGTTATCCTTATGGTTATTCATTAGATTCTGTGTTTTCCTGACTCTCTCTGCAGATTAATAGTCCTCACGTTTCTTAATGGAAACAGTTAACCAGACATGGGTGAAAGAATTTATTCTCCTTGGCCTGTCCAGTGACTGGGACACTCAGGTGGCCCTCTTTGTCCTGTTCTTGGTCATGTACCTGGCGACAGTGCTGGGGAACTTTCTCATTGTTCTCCTGATCAGACTGGACAGCCGACTCCACACTCCCATGTATTTCTTTCTCACCAACCTCTCCCTTGTTGATGCCTCCTATGCCACAAGCATAGTCCCTCAGATGCTGGTGCATTTTCTTGCAGAACATAAAGCCATCCCACTCCTGAGCTGTGCAGCCCAGTTATTTTTCTCCCTGGCATTGGGCGGGATTGAGTTTGTTCTCCTGGCAGTGATGGCCTATGACCGCTACGTGGCTGTGTGTGACCCCCTGAGATACTCGGCCGTCATGCATGGAGGGCTGTGTACTAGGTTGGCCGTCACATCCTGGGTCAGTGGCTCCATCAACTCTCTCATGCAGACTGGTATTACCTTTCAGCTGCCCATGTGCACCAACAAGTTTATTGATCACATATCCTGTGAGCTCCTCGCTGTGGTCAGGCTGGCTTGTGTGGACACCTCCTCCAATGAGGTCGCCATCATGGTCTCTAGCATTGTCCTTCTGATGACACCCTTCTGCCTGGTTCTTTTGTCCTACATCCGGATTATCTCCACCATCCTGAAGATCCAGTCCACAGAGGGAAGGAAGAAAGCCTTCCACACATGTGCCTCTCACCTCACAGTGGTTGCCCTGTGCTATGGCATGGCCATTTTCACTTACATCCAGCCCCGCTCCAGTCCCTCTGTCCTTCAGGAGAAGCTGATCTCTCTGTTCTATGCCATTTTGACACCCATGCTGAATCCCATGATTTACAGTCTAAGAAATAAAGAGGTGAAGGGGGCATGGCAGAAACTATTAGGGAAATTCTCTGGGTTAACATCAAAACTGGCAGCTTGATGACTCATGAACATCACTGAGAGAAAGAGCTTTGCCTCAGTGTTCTCCACCCAACTCAGATGTGACAAGCATGAACCACATTGCCCTGGCAACCAAGGATGAGATGGCATACCGTGTGCAGCTGACGTTATGTAGGAGGCTGAGTGGTGGTGTTAGGGTATGGGATGTGGGGGTATTTGTATGTCACAGCAGCATGTTCAATGACGCTAAACACTGCTATAAATGAACTTCCCACACTTACTTAATCTCCTATTTTATGGCCTGCCAATAATTGAACAAAATATATTACTTACTGTTTTGGTTTGTCACATTGTTTGTAATCATTGACCTATTTATGGATTTTACCTGGACCACTGGTTCTTAGGCATACACATTTTAAAAAAAGATGTCTGCTGTTTCTATTGGGAACAAAATGTATTTTAACATTTAAGACTACTTAAAATATCATGTGTAGTATGAAGCCATGTGCATAATTGTGTGAGTCAACACTCTAAGAAGAGCGTTGTTGTCAAGGCTGAGTAAGATGTTTTTGCGAGAGGCCTACTGAATATGGACATAATGTCTTTCTCTGAGTGCTGGTTGTAATTCATTGGAGAAATATCAATTAAAGGACTTGTTTTTATCTGAATAGTATTACAATTAATGGTTGTTTGTACTGAAGACAAATATTGGCCAGAGAAAGTTAAGTTTCACACACTACATGACAATATTCAATCAGTTTCAGAGGAATTTTACTGCACATATAAGGGGTATCATTTAAAATGTTAAAATTGTCCAATTTCTGAAAAATTGCATAAACTCTTTCTCTGAATCTTTAGAAACAAAATTAGCCCATGAATTGCAAGATAATATATAAAATATCAAAGACTTAATTAATCTAAGAAAGGACAGACTCCAGCCAAAGCCAGTAAAAGCTAAGACAATTGTATTGTGGATTTGGGGGCACCTGGAGAGGTTACCCGGCTGTGCAAATGTTAGCCTCAAGTCTCCCACTAGGACTTCTCTTGTCCCTCCTCACAGGCATAGCGAACCTTTGTGAATCTAGTGGCTTGGGCTTGTCTGAGTGTATACCTCACCTCTGAAGAAAAGCCTAAACAATACAAAAGAAAGGGAAGAAATAACTGAACAAGGGATATGGAGGGGAGAGAGGTGAAAGAATATGATAATAGCTGGTCTTCTCACTCCCTTGAAGGATTTTAAGTCCTTTCTTCCTTTTGTCTCTTCTTTAAGTCAGTTGATTTGCAGTTTTTGTGTTAGTCAACACAATTATCACAGGACCTGAGGATTCAAACAGAGTTCATGACTCATATAATACAAAGCCCATTTTGCATTTGAATTTTATCTTAATAGTAACATAATTCTAAATTTTGCAAGATAGAGAGGCATCACAAAATGTTAATGCTAGTGAACTAAATTTCTATTGGTGTTAATTTGAGCACTGCCAATGAAGTGTCTATTATGTGTCAGTGTCAATGAATGGTTGTGGGACACAATAGTCAACTTGATACAGTCCCGACAAGAATATGCTCACATAGTAGGGATAACAGATGATGAAGCAATTATAATGGATTGTGGTAAGTGTTACAGTGAGAGTAATCTCGTTGGAGATGATTGCAGAAGGTTTCCTATGAAAAGTCCTTTGGGTTGAGACCAGAAATATCTTGTCCAAATGACAAGAAAGCCATACAAGGAACAACTTGTACAAAGTTGTACAGATTGAGGCAAGCATGAGAGTCCAAAAAATGTTGAAGCTCAATGTCAGGGCAGAGTGAGGGAGTGGTAAAAATAAAGCAAGTGGGTAGACACCATAATATCTAGGGGGCATTGAATGTGCAGTTATCTTTTAACTTTATCCTGATAGAAATGGGGGTCAGTAAAGATTTTTTTAGTAGGATTATGACTTGAAAAAATGAATATTTTTGAAATGTCACTGTGGTGTGACATAATAAAAGAAAAGATTAGAGGCAAGAAGACCAGCTGGGTGGCTGCTCCAATAATGCTGCTGGGGCTTTAGGAGGGTCTGAGTTAAGGTAGGAGCAATGGGGAAGAGAAAAGTAAAGTCATGTTGTTTAAAAGAGATTTTAGATAAAACACTTCATCTCTCAGATTGGAATTTCCAGATGAATCTCATTCCTCTTCTAAAATGTTATAATCCTGTCTGAATATTCTGTAAATTTTGTACTAAATTGGAAATTTACCACCATGAACACACCTATGTAAAATGGTATGAAAAAGATAAGAATAAAGTTAGTTAAAAACACAAATATACACATGATACAAAAGGAGGAAAATATGTGAAGATGCTATATCCTCATTTCTGTGACTAGTCATGTGGCCACAGTGTTTGTGACATTTCTCCATCAACCATATCGTGATCCTTTACCCACAAACAGTATCTTAGCATGTTTGCATTCTTTACCTCAGAGATTATCTCAATCTTCATTCCCAGGAAGCAGAAATACTGAGAGTGGGCATTAGGTATGTAGAAATAGACTATTATAGCCTCATATTACATCTATTAAATTTCTATTTTTATCTTTTTTTCATTTTATAGGCCTTTTTTCAGGGTTCGATTTTCTCAGTAAATTAAATTCTCCAAAAATTAAATTAGTCGGATCACCTTGATCCAGAAGTGCTGATCATTTAGAATGCTGCACACATTTCTAATTCATAGCTTTGTGTGAAAGACATTCCCAATAGAAGGGAAGAACATACTGTTGATAAAGGGGAAAAATAAGAAGATATTCTATACTTTATTGTTCATTTAACCATAAATATAAAGTTTCTAAAAGTTAGACACTGAAAAGTATTTGAAAATAAAATCTTATTCAGTAGTTAATAACATAAAAACATCACTGAAGGTTTACCTTTACAAAAAGCTTACTGTTAATATGCATAAAAATTAGTTTGTTCAAATAAGAATCTAAATAAGACCCATACATTACAATTGTCTGCTACATCTCTAAAGATTGTTTGAATCTATAGGTTCACCTTCAATACCCCTTTTTTAACCATTGGAATTTTTGTTTTTAATAAAACTGCATTTTTTGCTGTGGTTGGATTTCCTGTGCAGTCTGGATTTTTAAATGACATCCCTGGATTATAATTTTACATGTTCTTTCACCACTTTATCTCTATTAGCTCTATAGGCTTGATCAGATTTAAGTTTATTTTTCTCTGGCAATAGCATTTCATAGATGTTTGCATGTACTACTAGCAAGAGATAAAAAATGCTTTCTCTCCCCCTAGGGATTATTATAATTATTATATTGGCTAGATCAGGATTTCTCAAGAGTGACAAATGTCTATTGACATTGACATTTTGGGATGAATAATTCTTTTTCCTATGCATTGTAGGATATTTAGCAACATACCTGATATCTACCTCCTAAGGAGCAATAGCAATCCCCTTCCCACGAGGCAGTGCCAAAATTGCTCCTGACAGAGGACTACTGACCTAATTCCATTAATTTATTAGGGGTTGCAAGATGTTGAGAGTCTATGATCCCTTTCTCTTCATCGTCTGGAATACAGTTATGAATAGAAATTCTCCCTCACCTTCATCTATCTTCCTTAGCTATAGTTGGTATGGGAGAGGCAGAATACATTTTTGATTATTTCTCTTTGCATTGCCATTTTTTAATATAACATAAGAGGTCATTTTTATTATCATTATGATCTCATTGATATAGATTTATTTGATATGTCTTAATCGGCTTCAGTGATTGTCCTTATTGATCTTCAAATTGTCCCGTGTTTGCTGAATGGGAGCCTACTTCAGTTTCCAATTTCTGCTGTAAGAAAGTACCACAAACTTTGTGACTCAAAACAATACGAAATTATTATCTTATAGTAATGGAGTTCAAGGTCTAAAATGGGTTTCACTGGGGAAAAAGCAAGGTGTTGACAAGGGTCTTTCTGGAGGTCTAGGGAAGAATCTATCTTCCTGCTTCCCTGCTCCCTGAGGTGTCCTCCATTCCTTAGCTCGGGGCCCTTCCATCTTAAGGCCAACATCACAGCAAATCTCTCGATAACTCTGACCTTTGTTTCCATCACCACATCTCTGTCTTCTGACCCTGATCCTCATATCCTGCTCTTACAAGAACTCCTGTGATTACGGTGGGATGTCTTGTCTTCTGCTAGCTTTGAATTTTGGTTTGAAGTTTTGGTAGGGCGGGGGGCATCTTCTGCCTTCCTACAGCAGCTGATGCACCTGCACCTCCACCTGCGTCATGAAGGGGGCTTCCTCTGGTTTTCCGTGTTCTCCCAAACATTCCTGTGAGGACTATTCTAAGTCTGGGGAGACAATCTTGAGAATAAATGCAAACTCCTCATTTATTTTGTGGCTCTTAGACATTCTATACTCATAGTACCTCACACTCAGCCTTCAGCAGTTTGGTAAAGCAGTTCTTACTAGCTCCTATGCTTGCCCCGGTTTCCTCTCATGCACTGGCCTAGGTAAGGCAGAGCTCACATCGCTCTCTGGAGATACCTATGTTTCCTAAGATTTCATACTATTTAGTTTCTCTGGAACCTCAGCTCTCTTACCAATTCAAGAATAGTTATGGGTTTGTAGATTATCAAACCTTCTTTTCTTTGAAGACAAAAGCAATGCTCTTTCTGGCTTTCTACCACCTAAGTGGAAGCTAGAATAAGCTCAATTACTTTTTTTTCCTTTTAAGTAGATTTTATTTTTAGGGCATTTTTACATTCACAGAAAATTGAACAGAAAGTACAGAAATATACTCCTTGTTCCCATCCCTACCACATACAGTCTTCCCTGTGATCAACATCCACCCTCAGAATCATACATTTTCAATTACTTTTTAAGGTCTATTTTAGCAGACAAAGTATAAATGGGAAAATGTGGGTTAATTTTCAACTAAGTAAACTGTGACAATGGCAAATAATGCTTTTTAGGCCAGGGAATTGTAAACCAAAAAACCACTTTGCTGGAAGTATCTTACTGTAATTTATATGCATAATTTGTGGGAGAAAGTAATTTGTTATATTTATGCTCTTTTTTGCAATACAAGGGCTGCAAATTGATTGTAAATATTAGTGTGTTTTATGAATGCTTCTCAAAGGAACTCATTCAATTTCTAGATAGACACCTAAGAAGTGATCTTCATAAATGAAGGGGATAGGTAGATGGTGGTGCTGAGGAATTACTGGTATTTTGACTTGGTAGATGAGTAAATAAATGGATAAATGATTCACTGAAAAGTGTATGATGGATAAAGAATACATCAGAGAATGGTCCTATGCTTGGATGCTCTCAAAATCATATTGAATCTCTTTATACATATTAAAAATTTGAAGAGGTATATAAAGTTAACACTATCATGTTATTTTGGATAACCTTTCTTTCTCTTTTTGTTTCCCTATAGATCACAAGATTCTCTTTTTGTACATCTTATTTAGAGTCTTAAATCTCTTTAAGCAATCTATTGTTTAGGAACTTATCCTCCTATCTCTCAACTCTCGGAAAGTGTCATAGGAGAACATCCTAAAACCTCAGAAAGTTTGCTTCTCTGATTTTTTTAGAATGACTCAAGGCTTCAGTGGAGTTTTGGAGGGAAAAAGGGGGTAAGAAGAACAGGCCTCTAAATAGGTAATAAGCTTCGACTTGCTGTTGGTAGGTAAAAGTAAAAAAAAATAAAAAAATAAATAAAAAAAATAAATAGGTAATAAGGGCGGCATGGAGGTCCTGCCCTTGAGAATTGGGAGTGGTGACAACAACACTCTAATGCATGAAGCTCCTGGGGGGATCTGTCAGCCCCCTGTTGCCAGTGCAGCCACCACCACACATCATTAGTTCTGTGTGTTTGAGCCAATTTGGGAGCCCCTGTGAACTACCTCCCTAGTTCCCTCAAATGTAAATGAGTCCCTGGGACACCTAATCTCTGTAGTCCACCACTTTGTTGCAGGGGAGTGCTGTTTAGAAAAGAACTTAATCCTAGACTGAGGCAAAGTCCATTTTATCAGGCACTGGTTAATACTTTGAGAACTCTTAAGGGAGGTGTCAACAGAGGGTGGGTGTAAGCAGAGGTTTACAAAGGGGCAGTGATGATATGATTGGTTAGGTTAGGGACTTTAGATCAGAAATATGGACCACGAATGGTAAAATCTTCTCACTCTAATTATCACAGAAAGTGTAGTGAAATAATTCTGCTTTTCAGAAGCTGGAGGCTTAGGTACATCTTCCATGTACAAGTTTGTCAATTCTAGACTTTAGTACTGGCAGAGAGAAAGAGAAAGCATGAAACAGAGAATGATTATTAATTAAATATTAGTGAAATCATGGATGAATTCTGCATCATTTTGGGGGAAGACACTTAGGAGAGAAGCCTACATTAATAAAATATTTCATTAGGCATTGATATTCATGAACATGTACTAGGAGTGTATCACCTCTCCAGAAAAGATAACTTGTCACTTGCTTTAAAATCTCTCATTTCAATGATTTCACTAAGAGTATGTATACACAGTATTTTGATTTTCTTTTCAATGGAAAAAATGAAATGTAAGATGATTAAATGGATCATTTAAAGGCAAAAAAAACTCTCAGAATGTAATCTGGGAGTAGAAGTGAGGTCTCCTGAATCATTTCAGATTGGTTCCTCTTGAATGGGGCTGTAGGTATTGCACTCTGGAAACTTGCTAGAGTGAGGGAACTGTACTGAAAAGGATACCCTAGTCTCCAATATGGGGGACAAAAGATATGAGGAAGATGAGGAAGACTTACACAATGAAATCATGATAAAGGTGACCAAAGGTGAGTTTCAGGATTGCACATGTTTAAGAAACTGGGTTCCAATAACTGGATTCAGATTATGTGAAAAGCCAGGCAACCAAATCAAAACAGGAAGTAAATAACAAGACCCCTAAGAAGAAAAACCAATCATTCTCTCAAGATATGAAACTGTTGTTTGGATGTTGCTCATCCAGTGGCACTGGAATTCTGCTCCCAAATGTTAGGATGATGAAAAACCTCCTGACCATGTTGGATGTATTCTGTGTATATAGGAGCCAAGTGTGCAGCCACAGGTCAGATGAATCCTTCTCTAAATGAAAGTGACATTTTATTGACAGCTCAACTGTATAGAGGTATGCTTCTGGGTTATTTGACCAGCATGAAAGAAAACTATCCGTATGTCATGTGTATTATCTGCATGTGCCCTGCTTATGTATTTGGGACTCTCTTTTGTCTCAGTGGAGATTGTAGAGGAATCCAATCAGGAGGCCAAATATGATTAAAACTTAAGGAGTGTTACAAAAGATGATGCATAAACAAATTTTCCTAGGATGAAAGCTTTTGGTCTTGTATACCATAGACATAGGGCATCATCTATGTAATGATATAGGGCATTATCTTTAAAATATGGGTAATGGGCTCACCATAATCTTCACTGTGTTTGAGATTGTATTTTCAGGGCTTATCCAATGTTTTGTCCAACCATACCCTCTCTTAATCGACAAGAATGGTGGAAAGGATTATTACTCTGAAATATTTCTGGAGAATGAGACATTGAGGAATCTTCTTATAGTGCTTACCTCCTGAGTCTTTGAAAATCAGTATTTCACTCTTTCTAATGTGGAGGGAAAGAGGGAACATAATGTATTGAAACAGCCAGCCAACAGAAGTGAAAAATGATTAGTTTTAAATGTATAATATACTCATTGGGTGGGGTAGGATAACAAAATGTGGCACTGACTGTTACAAATGGAAAAGGAAACTAAGTGTCAAGCCGTGGATACTTCCTTTCTTGCAAAAGTAGATCTAGTATTTTTGAGCGAGTGTTGATCTATAGAGTTACAATGAAATCTAAGTGCAATTAAAAATGATAAAAAATGTGAATAGTAGCATCTGAATAGTAGCATTTCCAAAACAACACAAGCAGTGATTCTGTCTGTGTAGCACCAACGTGGTGAAAACTTCTGTCAATGTCTGGTTGGTTTTGCCTGTAGGTATTCATTCTCATCTTTTTCTTGATGGACACCTGCCCACAGGTGAGCCAGTTTGTTCACAGGCTCATTATTTCTATTATAGCAGGAACCTGGGGAGGATGGGGTAAAAGACTGAAAGGGGACTTTATGTGAGAAGTCATACTGTTACTTGGGGTTATGCCCTTTCTTCTTGGGCACTCTGCAGAGCTGTGGGGTATTGTGCATGGATGGGACCACCATCTGGGACATAAACCATTCAGAGTTTAAGAAAATTATAACAGACTAGTTGGGAGATACTGGATTCCATGATTCCAAAATATCAGACATTTACAAAAATATTAACAAAAATTAATGCCTGAGAATTAACCGTTAGAAATGTGTTGAATTTGATTTAAGATTCTGATTTCCTTGATATTCCTTTAAGATGGGGAGAGGGAAGGTTCATTTCAGAGCGGGGACTATGTGTACTGGAAGATAGGTCTTGATGTACAGAGTTGTAGAGAATGGCGTGAAGCTATTTGGCTCATAGATGAAGCATTAGAAGATGGACTCAGAGAAAGGGGAGCAGGACTGTCCAAAGCAAATTTTATCTGCCCCATCCTGATCAAGCTTACTCCAGTTTTAATGTCAAGCCAGCATGGTTATATGAATATCTCACTTCTCATCTTTGTTTTCAGGTGACATATATTTTCAGTATATTGAGACAATAGGAAAAAGAATAGTGGGTGAATTAATCAAAGGTAGAATAGGTCCAAAATAACATTTAATTTCTTGTAATTTAGACTAAATTTTATAATAACATATAAAAAGTTTCCATAGAATTAAGAAATAGATTGCTTTTTGAAAAAAGTTTGATTGAAATTTAAGTATTAAATTAGGTGTGTTGTGTCATATAAAAAGAGTTGTGTGAGGAAATGGAAAACATATTTTTTGCTTTTATTTCTTTGTCATAGAGAGAAGAACATTTCAGTTCTGATATTTGCTGTAACTGATAGTTACTGAATAAAGGGAGAAGGCACATGGAGGTACTTTTAACTAGGGCCCCCAAAAGGTAAAATTTTAACTGAGTAACTTGTGTGTTTCTGTCAATACCTCAACTCTGACTTTTGTTGCAATGTCAGCATCATTCACATCTCAAGCTCCTGTTTTCTACTTGTATATGACATATTGTGAAAGATCAGTGTAAGTTGATATACTATTTTACAATAACTTTAGGTATTTCATATTAAAAACCTTTTATTTAGTGTTATTTCATTTTTAAACATTTCACTAAAAAACAATGCTTAACCTAACCATAATAAATTTCAGGCACTAGTAGTAGGCAGGGCCTTAAGGTGATAATTTTTATGGAATATTTCAATTATATGTTTCAAATCATATCATATATTGTGTTCAATTCATCATAGCCACAGGAATTACCCTAACTTCACTCTCATTCATAAAACACAGGCATGAATAAGAGCCTCCCCTGTGGTTCTCCTATCTTAAGCTGAGGAGATGAACCACAGGGGCATGTCATTCTTCAACACTATGCTCTGAGCATGCAGCCTGAGTTCTTCATTTTTCAATAGACAATGAAAACTCAAAACATACATAAAAAGGAGTGGTTTGAGGTTTGTTTAGTATGAGGATAATATGACCCAAAGAAGGTAAAACAGGATTTTATTGCTTATTAAAGGAGCACTGGGTGTTGGCAAAAAGATAAAGTTGGACAAACACTGAGTAGAGAATACAAGCCACGCTTGTATACGAGGAAGAGCCAAACAGGACAGACTCATAATTGTGTCCATTGTTCAACATGGGTTTTGTGCTTCATGCTTAACCCTGTGCTAAGATGTTTTTGTTGTCTTATTTGTATAGGAAAATGGAAAATGGAGAAAATATTCCCCCATTTTTCCCTTAGTTATTTGACTTCAATGAAGAAACACAGGTGTAGGGAGAGTTATAGAACTACAAATTAGAGCTTAAAAAGTCAATCTCTGCTTGGTGATAGGAGTAACTGGATACAAAGCATTGTGAACACGTTGTCTGGCCCTAGTCCACTCCCCATGATGAAGCGAGAGTAGAAATCCAGTTCCATTTAGCTGGAAGCTGAGCTCAAAGCAATGTGAAGATGTTATTAACTGCAGGCTTGGTAAAATCATCTGGTCACCACATTTTTCCTCCTTCATTTGGCTTTCAAATGCACATATTTCTTTTTTCTTTATCTACTATGACTCCTTAGAGGGACTGTATGAGTGTAGGAAAACAGATTATTTAAATGTTAATTTTTTGAAACCAAGGCAATCGCCTTGGAAATAAATAGCAACAATAATGTGTTAAAAGTAACCAGTTAATATATCAATGAAAAGTATTTAAGTGTTAGCAGCCTATTTTACTAAACTACTTTACTATAAAGCACACAGCATGATGATAGATGGTACAATTAATAAAATAAAAGTTATAAATAGGACAGGACTGGATGATGGATTGTATGGAAACTTCTCTACCCAGGATAAACTTAATTTTATAAACATGTAGACATTATAGATCTGTTTATGCAGAAAAACAGTATAATAAATTTGTACTTTGCAGGATTAATTTGGAGGTAGAGTGGGATGCTTGGAGTGGTTGGAGACTATATCAGAGAAATTTTCAAGAAGGTCTTATACTCTGTAAGATGAGAATGATGGGGGGAGGGGTAAGTGTGAACAAAGACTAAGAGGAAACTATGAGATAAGCAATAGAAGAAATAAAGGAAAAGGATTTATTCTGTGGGGAGTGGTGAGGAGGAGCAAAAAATCAAACATGATTCATTGGTAGAGTGGGAGAAACCTAACTGTGTTGGTAGAAATAAAGAAGTCAGGAGGGAATTCTGTCTGTGAAGGGAGGAGTGTAGTCATTGGTGAGATATTTAGGAAACATTTGTTAAGCTTTTGCAGAATGCATCTGGAGCTTTGGAGAGAAGGCTATGAGATAAATGTAAAATTGAGAGTGAGCCATATAGAGTTGATAATAATTTATTACAGTTAGAAATAACAAGCCTTTCCAGAAAAACTGTAGAAAGAAGAGCACAAGTTTCAAGCACAGAATCTTAGAAAATGCTCCCAGCAATGGAGCAGGAGCATTTAGGGAATTTATCTAAGAATGCAGACAAGGAACATTGGAATGGAGGAAAATCAGGGCAGAAGCATATGACAGGGTTCAGAATGTGAAGGAATAAATATATAAATAACATTGTTAAAAGCTAAGTAGAGAGTGCAAATAGAATAAAAATCTCTGGCATTGAAGATAGCAGGTTATCAGTAACCTTTACATTTTCAACTTCCATAGATTAGTGAGAGTGGAAATTTCCATGGGCTAAGGGATGACTATTAGGAAATGAAGAGAAAATGAACACCAATCATTTGAGATGTGAAATGAAGGGAAATTTAGAATGGTAAATACATGCTAAGATTCCTCTCCTTGTATATTTTCTTTTATAACGAGGGAGAAGGAGCCAGGCAGGATCAAAAGAAACCTGAGGACAGTAGAGAGGAGGACTAAGCAAAGGAATAATTTCCTGAAAGAGAGAGAGAGCATGAGTCAAGACAAACTATCATCACTTAATAGCGGGCACCTGAACAAACAAGTCCTTCAACTCCTTTAATTTTACCAAGAACCTTTTCAATTGGCCACTATTATGCCATTTTGCAGATGAAAAATATGAGGCTCAGAGAGACTAAGCAGCTTGCTCCAGCTCTCAGGAAGCAGAACAGATGTGGATTCACAGCAGGAGCTGTTTGGCTCTGAAGCTGATGCTTTTCCTAGGATGTGACACTGTCGCTCATTTCTGATGAGCAAGGGCTGTAGTGGAGAGATGTGTGGGGTGGGTGAGGGAGTTGTGGGCTTACACGGTCCCCAGGCGGCTGGCCCAGTGCAGCAGAGAGGCAAACGACTTGTAACAACCTCCCTGTGTCTTTTCTCTGCCCATGCGTGGGGCAGCTCTATGAGCACAGGGAAGGGTAATACTTACCCTGAAATCCCAGCATCTAGCAAACATGGCACTTCATAGATGTTTGCCAAATTAATGGAAAAAAAACATCTAAATCAGATGCAGATCTGCTGTCTATTCAACAATAGTTGACATGTTTTTTTTTAAATAAAACATTTTGTTGAGGTTTTGGAATTTAAATTTGAGTGTGTTTTTTGAGGCAGATGTCTTCTTAGGCTGACTATGATTGTAGAGAAGCTCCCTGAGGGGCGGAGGTGGAGCAGGACAGAGCAGGAGAGGAGGAAGTGCTGGAGGGAGAGCAGGTTGTAAGGAAGACGTTAGGGGCGTGTTTAGAAAGAGCGTGTATGTCTGTCTCAAGCCTGAGGAGATGGGCATTTCTGGAAGTCTGTGTTCTGTCCTTTATCAGATGAGAGAGTTGGAGTGTTGACAGTCTTTCAGCTCAGAGACGCCTAGTCTGACCTCAGTCCCTTGGTCCCTCCTGCCTCCTTTCTCACCTACTCTCCCGTGTGCTGTGCCCTGCAGTACAAGGGAAGCTGGGGAACAGGCAGGCGTGGGATAAGGAGTCCGGTTTTACGAGAATAGCACTTGCTGAGCAAAAGGTAACATAAAGGAATCTCTATTCTAAGTACATCTATATGAACTCTCACATCTTCTTTTCTGTCTTGGACAATGAAGAAGGGTCCTTAAACATCTGCTTTTCCTTCATCCCTTGTATCTATAAAGTATAGATACACTATCCATATTTTTTTTGTTTCCTTATTATCCCATATCCAAAGAAAGAGTCTTAACAGCATCAAATTGAAAAGAGAAACATACAAAGAATAAGATACCATTGTGATGCCCTCCCCCATCCCACTAATGGCCCAAAAGACCAAAGCCTGTCAAAAAGACCAAAGGATCCTCAAACATCTAACCACTCAGATCTATTAAATGTTGCTGTTTGATTTTTGTGGAGGGGATGTGAGGGGAAATCACATTTGTTACTTTATGTACCCCAGGGCAGAGATCATTTTACTACTAATACCCGTAACACCATGGTAGTACTACCAATAATTGTATGCAAAGTACTTTCCTGTAAGTTATCTATGTTTGAACTTAAAAGGACTTGTGAGTTATTTAATATTAACCGGTTTTACATATGAAAGCCTATCACTAAACAACAATCACGAACCTGCTAAATAAATTCAGTTTTCCAAGTGAGCTTCCCTGATCCTAGGTCTTTCAACAAGACCCTTATCTCTTCCCAATGTCTCCTTTTCTAATTGATTTATACATTTCATCAAGGTGGGTCTAGTTGGCATATTTGGGGTAGTTTTTAAACTTTCCAATCCTGTCTTCATTCTTTATCATTTTTTGGCCGTTGTCAACTACTGTACTCTTCTTGTTCTGGAATCAAGGTAAGTTGGTAAAAATGCAGAACTCCTAAATTTGCACTACATTTTCTCTAGGCTTTAACTGACCTGCCTGTGACGCGTCATGTCCTTATCAAGGCATTGGCCTGTCTCTCTGAACCTAAGCGTGTATAATGCATGTTGGGGTCACAGTTCTCATCTTGGTTTCTAATGAGACAAAGGCTAGCACTTGAAGGTCGTGTACCTATGTATTCTTAGAAAATTAATCTTATGATTATTCAACAACTTCTATTTTTTCTGACTCTTTCTGCAGATTAGTAGTCCCCACGTTTTTTAATGGGAACAGTTAACCAGACATGGGTGAAAGAATTTATTCTCCTTGGCCTGTCCAGTGACTGGGACACTCAGGTGGCCCTCTTTGTCCTGTTCTTGGTCATGTACCTGGCGACAGTGCTGGGGAACTTTCTCATTGTTCTCCTCATCAGACTGGACAGCCGACTCCACACTCCCATGTATTTCTTTCTCACCAACCTCTCCCTTGTTGATGCCTCCTATGCCACAAGCATAGTCCCTCAGATGCTGGTGCATTTTCTTGCAGAACATAAAGCCATCCCACTCCTGAGATGTGCAGCCCAGTTATTTTTCTCCCTGGCATTGGGCGGGATTGAGTTTGTTCTCCTGGCAGTGATGGCCTATGACCGCTACGTGGCTGTGTGTGACCCCCTGCGATACTCGGCCGTCATGCATGGAGGGCTGTGTACTAGGTTGGCCGTCACGTCCTGGGTCAGTGGCTCCATCAACTCTCTCATGCACACTGCCATCACCTTTCAGCTACCCACATGCACTAACAAGTTCATTGATCACATATCCTGCGAAATCCTAGCAGTGGTCAGGCTAGCTTGTGTGGACACCTCCTCCAATGAGGTCACCATCATGGTCTCTAGCATTGTCCTTCTGATGACACCCTTCTGCCTGGTTCTTTTGTCCTACATCCGGATCATCTCCACCATCCTGAAGATCCAGTCCACAGAGGGAAGGAAGAAAGCCTTCCACACATGTGCCTCTCACCTCACGGTGGTTGCCCTGTGCTATGGCATGGCCATTTTCACTTACATCCAGCCCCGCTCCAGTCCCTCTGTCCTTCAGGAGAAGCTGATCTCTCTGTTCTATGCCATTTTGACACCCATGCTGAACCCGATGATTTACAGTCTAAGGAATAAGGAGGTGAAGGGGGCATGGCAGAAACTATTAGGGAAATTCTCTGGGTTACCGTCAAAACTGGCAGCTTGATGACTCATGAACATCACTGAGAGAAAAGAGCTTCTCCTCAGTGTTCTCCACCCAACTCAGATGTGACAGACATGAACCCCATTGCCCCGGCAACCAGGGAGGAGATGGCATACCGTGTGCAGCTGACGCTACGTAGGAGGCTGAGTGGTGTTGTTGGGGTGTGGGATGTGGGGGTATTTTTGTGTCGCGGCAGCATGATCAAAAGAATTAGGCACTTTCACACTAGACCTGCCTCACTTATTTAATCCCCTTTCCTATGTTGTGATAGTAATTGGAATAAACCAAACGTTGTATTATTTTGGTTTGTTACATTGTTTATAATTGGGGAAGTGTTTGTGGATCTTAAATTGGACACCTGGTTCTTATTTCCCCATGTGTTGAAGAAAGTTACGCTGTTCCATGGGAACAAAATGCATTTTCACATTTGAAGATTTGCTCACAATAATGCATGATATATATAGCTACATCCAGTAAATTTATGATTCCTGGAGAAACATCAACTAAAGATCTAGTTTTAGTCTGATAAGAATATAACCAAGGGTTGTTTATACACAATGGTATTATTGGCTGAAGCTTTCACTCTGGACTGCCCTCATCCTGACATCTGGGGCCATCAGATGTTCCTTCATTTATCCCATTGAAATCCAGCATTGTGTTCAGCCGTCTCCTAGAAAATTTGTTCTTTATAACTCCCATGTACACAATTCCCTGACTTTTCTGAGGCTTCTACATCTTCCTCCTCATTAAAGTATAGCGTGATTATGAAACAATAAGTACTATACTAAATAAGTTACCAAACGAAATCCAGCTTTCTCATTCATAACTTATGAAGAATAATAAGCTCCTCATAAGAAGTGTGATAGGATTAAATGAAATATATGTAAAATCCTTACTAAAATGTCTGACACATAGAAAGCCCTTGATACGTGTTAGCTATTACTGTTATTATTTTTCCTAGTAGCGTATCCTCTCCCTTTCTCCCAACTCCCTGTCCTTTCCGACCTTCTAGAAAATGTTTTAGGCCAAATAATTGGTCCACCCAGAACAATCTAAGAGGCCTGATGGGAGAGGGGGTACTAGAAAAGTCTCCAGAAAACAGATGTCAGATAATGAACAAGTTCTGTCTCATACATTCTCAACAGGGAAGATATCACCTGTCTCCAAGGGGTTAAAAATTAGTTCTTGGATGGAGAAAAAAATCTTAGATATTATAATGGTTTGTGGTCCTCCAAAAGACCACAGTATATAAACAAATATACAGTATATCTGCAGTATTCAAATTTCACGGGGTTGGGTGATTAAGAAAAAATACCTAAAACATTTTTTAAGGGGGACAATAATGAATGAAAAGTTGAGTAACACTGCTCTGTCTATAGATAACTATTTCTTGTTTGGGCACAAATCCTCACAAGTGAATCATAAGCACAGAGGACAGGAGACAAATAGTTTAGGGTTAATTAACTTGACTTGAAATTAATCCTATTTTTGCCTATTTAGTTCATATGGGTGGACCTTGTCCACTTTGACCCCCTGTCTCTCAGGGAATCTTCCTGCCCAGTTGGCTCTTCCTGGTCAAGTCAGTCTTACTCCTATTCCATCTCAGAGTGTCATTCATTTTAAATATCTTTGCAGTTCAAATACTATTGGATCAGAACCTTTGTAGTTCAAATACTATTGGATCAGAACCTTCAGAAAGGCCTAGCACCACATAGACTGCCTTGTTCCAGAGCTAGCTGCAATTGAGCACTCCCTCTAACGGTCCCTGTGGCACTAAGGCTGCACGTGAGAATCACCAAGGGCACTAAAAGATACTGGTGCTCATGTTCTATCCACAGAGATTCTAGTTTAATTGGTTTGTGGCAACATTCATGTCCTCCTCCAAGTATTGTAAGGACTCACCTGTAAAACTGCATCCTATTGGGTACCGGCTCTAAAACATCAGTGTGCATCTGTGTTAGTGTATAAAAATATATTTTTGTATATTGACCTTGCATCTTATAATCCTGTTTGTATTCATTTTCTAGGGATATCATAACAAAACATCATATATTGGGTGGCTTAACCACCTGAAATTTATTTGATCACAGTTCTGGAAGCTAGAAGTTCAGGATCAATTTGTCAGCAAGTTTGATTTCTCCTGAGGCCTCTCTCTTTGGCTTGCAGATGACTGCCTTCTCCATGTCCTCACACAGTCTTTCCTCTGTGTGTGCTAGCTTTCTGTGTGTCCTAGTCTCTTCTTAGGTTGTGAGAGGACGCTGATATGAGGACGCCATTCTGATTGCATTATGGCAACCCTAACACCTCATTTTAACTTAGTCACCCCATTAAAGGCTCTATCTCCAAATACATTCTTAGGTACTGGCTGTTAGGGCTACAAGTTATGGATTTGGGGGGACATAATTCAGTCCATAACAAAATTGAACTTATTAATTAGTTATGATAGCTTTTTATGTATTCCTTAGTATTACCTGTATACAAGATCCTGTCATCTGTGAATATGAATTGTTTAATTCTTCCTTTACCATATAGATGCCTTTTAGTTATTTATTTTTATACAGTTTTTTTAAATTTCAGCATATTATGGGGGTACAAATGTTAAAGTTACATATATTGCTCATGCCCCCCTCCCACCTGCCCGACACCTGATAAATGTTACTCCTATATGTCCACTTAAGTGTTGATCCGTTAATACCAATTTGCTGGTGAGTACATGTGATGCTTGTTTTTCCATTCTTGAGATACATCCCTTAGTAGAATAGGTTCCAGCTCTATCCAGAAAAATACAAGAGGTGCTATATCACCATTGTTTCTTCAAGCTGAATAGTATTCCATGGTATATATATACCACATTTTATTAATCCACTCATGTATTGATGGGCACCTGGGTTGTTTCCACACCTTTGCGATTGCGAACTGTGCTGCTATAAACAGTTGAGTGCAGGTGTCCCATTTGTAGAGTGTCATTTGATCTTTTGGGTAGATGCCCAGTAGTGGAATTGCTGGATCAAATGGTAGATCTACTTGTATCACTTTAAGGTATCTCCATATTGCTTTCTACAGAGGCTGAACCAGTTTTCAGTCCCACCAGCAGTGTAGGAGTGTTCCTCTCTCTCCGCATCCACACCAACATTTATTGTCTGGGGACTTTTTGATAGAGCCCATTCTTACTGGAGATAAGTGTTATCTCATTGCAGTTTTGATTTGCATTTCCCTGGTGATTAAAGATGTTGAGAATTTTTTCATTTATTGCTTAAAATCCTTGGCTAAAACTTCCAGCACAATATTGAGTAGAAGTGGTAAGAGTGGACATCCGTGTCTTGTTCCTGATCTTAGTGGGAAAGCATCCAGTTTTTCAACCTGAAATATGATATTAGCTGTGGGTTTTTTACATGGCCTTTATCAGGTTAGGAAAGTTCCCTGGTTCAATGAGCGTTTTTATCATAAAAGGGTGTTGAATTTTGTCAAATGCTTTCTCTGCCTCTTTTGAGATTCTCGTGTGGCTTTTCTATTTTATTCTGTTAATATGTTGTATTACATTGATTGATTTCCATGTGATAAAACAAACTTACATTTTTGGAATAAGTCTCACTTGGGCACATAATTCTTTATAAATTGTTGGATTTGATATGCTAATATTTTGTTAAGGGTTTTTTAGTCTGTAATCATAAAGAATATTGATTGTTAGTTTATTTTTTCTCTGACATCTTTGTGTGGTTTGGTATCAGAGCAATTCATAAAAAGAATTGGATAGTATTTCCTCCTTTTATATTTTTTGAAAGAGTTTGGGATGAGTTGGAGTTAATTCTTCTTTAAATGTTTGGTAGAATTTGTCTGTGAAGACATCTAGTTCTTCTCTTTTCTCTTTTTATTTATTTATTTCAAAATATTACGAGAATACAACTGTTTTTGGTTACATGTGTTGATTTTGTTATGCTTGAGTCAGGATTATAAGTTGACCAGCACCCAGATAGTGTTCATTGTACCACTCAGGTAGATTTTGCCAAAACCCTCTTTCTCCTACCTGCTTCATTTTCACAAGCTTTACTTTCTCTGTGTACATGTGTGCTCATTGGTTAGTTCCAATTTAATAATGAGTACATGTGGTGTTTGTTTTCCCATTCTTTAGATACTTCACTTAGGATAATGGTCTACAATTCCATCCAAATTGTTGCAAAATACCTTAATTTATCCTTCTTCATGGCTGAGCAATATTCTATAGCATACATATAACACTTTTTTCTTAATCCACTCATGAATTGATGAGCACTTGGGTTGATTCACATCTTTGTAATTGTGAATTGTGCTGCAGTAAACATTTGAGTGCAGGTGGCTTTTTGATAAAATGACTTTTTTTTCCCTTTGGGTAAATACGTAGTAGTGGGATTGCTGGATCAAATGGTAGATCTGCTTCTAGTTCTTTGAGGAATCTCCATACTGTTTTTCACAGAGGTTGTACTAATTTTCAGTCCCACCAACAATGTATAAGCATTCCTTTCTTTTTGCATCCACACCAGCATCTATTGTTTCTGGACTTTTTAATGAAAGCCCCTCTAACTAGGGTAAGGTAATATCTCATTGTGGTTTTAATTTGCATTTCTCTGATGATTGGCGATGTTGAGCATGTTCTTCTTATGTTTATTGGACATTTGTCTATCTTCTTTCAAAGACTATTTGTCTTTGAAAAGCTTCTGCTCATGTCTTTTGCCCTTTTATAAATGGAGTTGCTTGGTTTTTCCTTGCTGATTTGCTTGAGTTTTTTGTAGATTCTGGATATTAGCCCTTTATTGGATATATAGCTTGAGAATATTTTCATCCATTCTGTAGGTTGTCTGTATATTCTGTTCATTATTTCTTTAGTTGTGCAGAAACTATTTAATTTGATCACATCCCATTTATTTATTTTTGTTGTTGCTGTGATTGCCATTGGGGTCTTCTTCATAAATTCTTTGCCTAGGTCAATATCTAGAAGAGATTTTTCTCTGTTTTATTCTAGAATTCTCATGGTTTCATGTCTTACATTTCAATCTTTTATCCATCTTGAATTAATTTTTGTGAGTGGTGGAGATATGGATCTTGTTTCATTCTTCTGCATGTGGCTATCCATTTTTTTTTTAGCACCATTTATTGAATAGGGTTTCTCTTCTCCAGTGTATATTTTTGTCTGCTTTGTCAAAGATCAATTGACTGTATGAGGATGGTTTTATATCTGGGGTTTCTGTTCTATTCCATTAGTCTATGACTCTGTTCTTGTGCCTTTACCATGCTGTTTTGGTTACTATAGCCTTATAGTATAGTTTGAAGTGTGTTAATGTGATGTCTCCAGATTTGTTCTTTTTTACTTATGATTGCTTTGGCTATTTGGGCTCTTTTCTGGTTCTAAACAGAGCATACAATTATGTTTTCTAGATCTGTGAAATATGTGATTGATATTTTGATGGGGATTGCATTGCATCTGTAAATCATTTTGGGTAGTATGGACATTTTAACAATGTTGATTCTACTGATCCATGAGCATGATATATTTTTCTATTTGTGTCATCAGTGATTTCTTTCCTTAGAGTTTCATAGTTCTCTTTGTAGAGATCTTTCACCTCCTTGATTAAGTATATTCCTAAGTATTTTATTTTCACAGTAGACATTATGAATGCCATTGAGTCTTTGATTTGACTCTCAGCTTAACTGTTATTGGTGTATAGAAATGCTACTGATTTGCATAAATTGATTTTGTAACCCAAGACTTTGCTAAATTTATTTATGTATTCGAGGAGTCTCTTGGTGGAGTCTTTGGGGTTTTATAGATATAAGATTATATCATCAGCAAACAGTGATAATTTGACCTGCCCTTTCCTGATTTGGGTACCCATTATTTCTTTCTCTTGCCCGATTGCTCTAGCTAGGTCTTCCATCATGTCAAATTTCAGTTGTGAGAGTATCTTTTCTTATTCCTGATCTAAAGTAATGCATCTTGAGATTCTCCATTAAGTATAGTGCATTCTGTGTATTTAGGATATTTAACCTTTACCAATTTTAAGTTTCCTTCTGGTTCTATTTTTTAAATTATTTTTAAAATAAATGTACATTGACTTTATCGAATCTTTTTAATCTGTTTATTAAAATAATCATATAAATTTTTCCTTTTTAGTCTATTAATGTAGCTAATTATATCATTGACTTATCTGAGGGTGAACTATCCTTGCATCCCTTGGTGAAAGGTATATTTTATTATGATACATTATATTTTAAATACACTAATGGATTTCCTTAGCTAATATTTTATTAAGAGTTAGTGGGCCCATAATCATTTTGCCTAGTGACATTCTTGTTGCTTTTTGGAATAAGTACTATATATGCTCATGGGATGAGATCAGCAGATACAAGTCAGATAGTGCAGAGATAATCCTAAGTAGAAACCAACCCCTAAAGCATAGAGTTTATGACAATAAATATATATTTTCCTTGTTGAGAATTTTCTGCATGTTAGCTGTCCAAACAGTCAAGTAGTCTTACTTAAGCTATAAAGAAGTCTATGAAATGCCATGTACTGTATTAGCACCTAGAAGAAAAAAGAAGAAATTGGATATTAATGGATTACTGTAAGTCTGTCATAGAAGGTGGTTGATATGATCATATGTCTTTAAAAATCCAAGATATTCAATAAACAAATTATTGAAAATAATGAGAGCTCAGCAAGGTGGCTAGGTACATAAAATCAGTAGCATTTCTACACCTTAGCAGTAACTATAAAAATAATCAAGAATATCCCATTTATAATAGCAACATAAACCATAAAAGAACCAAGAAATAAATCTAATAAAACACATGCAAGACCTTTAATGAGAAGAGTCTAATAATTTAAAGAAAGACATAGAAGAAGGCCTAAAATAAATGGAGTGATAGCTGCTTCTGGCTTTAAAATAATTAATATTATGAAAGTCAAGTTTTATCCAAATGAATAGGTGAATTTAAGGGAATAACAGTCCAAATCTAGCAGATATTTTTAAAATGGTACTTGATAGTTTGATTTAAAACTTCATATGAAAGAAAAACTACCAAGCAAGAGTAACTAAAGTGTTTTTGAGAAAGAAGTGAAATAAAGTGAGTCCTGCCTTCCTAAATACCAAAGTATATTATAAAGTACGTATTAAAGATTCTGAGGACTAGGCTGAGCATGGTGGCTCACACCTGTAATCCTAGCCCTCTGGGAGGCGAAGGCAGGCAGATTGCTTAAACTCAGGAGTTCAAGACCAGGCTGAGCATGAAAGAAGACCTAGTCTCTATTAAATATAATAAAATTAGCTGGGCATAGTGGTGCATGCCTGTAGTCCCAGCTATTCAGGAGGCTGAGGCAGGAGAATCACTTGAGCCCAGGAGTTTGAGGTTGCTGTGAGCTATGATGATGCCACTGCACTCTAGCTGGGGTGACAGAGCAAGACTCTGTCTCAAAAAAAAATTCTGAGAACTAACATTTTTAAGTTACAAACCAGTTCTGAAGTCTGTCTTCCCATCGCTTCTCAGCCTTTTCGCTAGGATCAAGTGTAGTATCTGTTTTTATCAGTTTAATATCTGATACATTAAAATTTTTTTTAAATTAAAAAAATAAATAAGTAAAGTCTGTCTTCCTTAAAGTTAGGGGGAAAGCAAAAGTTCTAAGAAGGATGCAGGATGTGGTGGTAGAATTCTAAACATGGAGGGCAGCCCAAATAAAAAGCAGCATCTCACTAGGGACTAGTATAAAAACGTCTCCTTGACCTTGATCTGACCAATCGGATCAGATTATGAGCATTCCAGTGGCCTCTTGAGTTGCCTGGTCCAGGAGCTATTGCTCGAAGGGATGTTGAGATGGATGAATTGGAATGAGGAAGTACATATTTAATCACATCTGCATGCTCATAAAATGGGATAAAAGTTCTCACCATCCGAAGGTGGTATCACAGAAGATGCACAAGTAATTCTCTTGAGAAATTAAAATTTGGAGAGCTCCTTCTTGTGCTCCAGGGATAAGAAAACAAAATTGTCATTTGCAAACTTGAAGTGTAGGTTAGGGTGCTAGGTGCAGAAGTGACCAGACAGAGGGAGATGGAAAATAAAAGAAATCTAATAAACAAAACATAATTGGCCCCTTGAGATTTCATCTCCAAAGTTAGAGAAAGTTGCCTGTTCCAACTGCACTTTCTTCAGTTCCACGGCTTTCCCAGTCCCACTGTCCTTCCAAGACACAGGATGGCCTTCTCCAATGGTGAGTCAGGAATTTTCCATGTTTCTTCAACACTTATCTAGCTACATGAATGATGGAACCAGTTTCATGTAATCCATAGTCTTCTTCAAGCCTAAAAGTATGGTGTTCTTCAAGTTAAGGGTATAGTGGCTTAATATAGTTGTCCTCCAATGGAAAACTGTCCTAAGAAAATATGTTCTGGCTATTCAAAGTAGGGAGCCTGAACTTTTGGCAAGGATCACTTGATCCTTGCCAGCTTGTCCTAGGGGCCTTTTCTTTGCTGGTGACTTTCAGAGACAAGCTCTTTTTTCTTCATACAGAATTTTTCTTTGGGGAACAAGGCTTTAAAGAGCATCTCTGTCCAAAATGCTCCCACAACTGGCTGTCTAGGGCTAGTCGGAAATATAATGTAGCTTCTCTAGGTCCCAGTGTCCACATCAGCATGCCGAAAAGGTTGCTTCGCTGGTGCGTGTTTCAAAAATATTCTAACACTTTCAAGTTTATTACCATTTGCATATTCATTTAATAAGTCATATTTTTGTCACTTTTTATTAATGTCAGAGAGGTATGTCTTACAAGTCTGGGAGAAGGATGATTCATGCCACTATCTTTACTTTATAGATGTGCAAACTGATGTGCTAGGGTTTTAGGGGAGTATTTGGTTTTCTATAAAGCTTTAATCCAATGGAAAGGGTGTTTCAAAATGAAAATAAGACATCCAAGTTGCATGAAAATGATCCAAAGACACAGATCTGTTATTGCTAACGTGAAAGGCAGGCAATTCTACTTGAAATTAAGAATTGGCTGGGCTACCTATTGTGACTGGGTCTATCTGATGCTTCTTGTCTAAGTAGTCTGGGGCAGAGAAGAGAAAAGACAAGAAGGCCTGGTGATCACAGCAAGCACTAGAAAGGAGCTGAACAAAGAGGAGGAGGGACCAAAGCCTCAGGAGGCAGATGGATCCCTCATTCCCAGCCTATTCTCCAGCCCAAAACTGTACTATTCTTCCCCACTTCCTTTGTATTCTCTATGGGTTTCACTTAGTCTTCTTCATCCCATGTCAAATATCCTTGCAAAGCTATTTGAATAGTTCTGAGTAAAGGGATAGGGGTTTAGGAACACCTCATTGGGCTTTGGTAATGCAGGGATGATTCTGGTGAAGTATTTTCTCTCCATTACAAAGCAGATTATGGTATAGTGGCTGATGAACTGAAATTAAACTTGTGTAGAAACAACTCTGTCATGACAAATAGATGTACCTTAGCTAAGTGATTTTGAGTCCTTCATATTTTTTGGTGGGAAATTTGTTTTTTTTTTTTCAGTACTATAACTGAAAAAAACAATGTCCTGAAATTTTTGTGTGTGTGCATGGGGATGTCTGCTGTTCAGAGTTTCTGAAAATCATTGATCTCCCTGGTAACTCTATTTTGGATAGGGCTTCCACTATGATAGAACCAAATTCCAGAAAATGTTCACTGCAAAAAAGGACTAAACCTAACACCTTGGAATTGAATAACCAGACTAATAAAATATTGAAAGTGCCATTGTATGTATAAAAATATTAGCTAACTCTAACTACATACACATTGATTAAATGTCAATAAAATGACATTCATAAAGGAGCATTTCAATTTTTTTCTTCTTATTTTCATAGTTTTCACTTCTTCATTTGTTTCAATTTTAATTCCTGGCGAGATTCATAGTATTTTTTTTTTTTTTTTTGGTCTTCCTTTCTGGTTTCCCTTTTTCCTTTATGATCTTTAATTCTTTCTTAGAGAAAGAAGTTAGACTTTTTACTTTCCCGTATAGGTAGCTTATCAATAAGTTCTTTTATTTGTTTATTCTTATTTACATTTAAATATCCACTCTCCTTTCTCCATTTACTCATTTTGCATACTTTTCTACTTCAGGTATTTAATTATCCACCTATCTATAAAAATTTGGGATAATTTTCTTAGAAAAACATTTAATGTATGTGTGTGTGTTTATATCACCAGTCTCTGAAGATTTTTTAAAATTAAGGTGAAATTCACACAACATAAAGCTAACCACATTAAAGTGTATAATTCAGTGGCATTTGGTACATTCACAATATTATTATTTTATGTTTTATGTGTACAGGCAAATAGGCATGACAAGAAGCTTATGTCAAGCTTGGGCACACGTGAGTGTGTTTGTATGCAGAATCTAAGTTAGGCACACGGAAGGCATTCCTATGACTATGGAAATCACCCCTGGGTCTTCTCTACCTGCACAGTGATTTCAAGGTAAATACATGGCCACTCAACATTTGACCTCTGCCTTTGGTGTGATCAGCAAGTGAACGGGAAACATCGCTCCCTTTTTATTTTAGTGTGACTGTTGCTATTTACACAAATAGTGGGGAATATGTTGGCACTATTTATAAGCTCTCACCACTACCAAAAATACTTTCCTACGGAGGACAGCTAAGAAGGAAAGAAATCTTCCCAACCAGATAAGACTTATATCTTCAGTCCAGGAGCCTTTGACATCCGTCACCTTTTTCTTATTAGGAATATTCTTTTGGCCAGACAAAACTATACTTAAGTTCAAATTTTCTTTTTTTTCTTTTAGCATATTATGGGGGTATAAGTGTTAAGGTTATTTATATTGCCCATGCTCCCCTCCCCCTTGAGTAAGAGCTTGAAAGCTGATTTTTAAAAATAAGCACTCACCTTTATCCACTTCAGAAATTAGATCATTTTTAACTGACAAGTTAAAATTGTATATATTTATGGTGTACCACATGATGTTTTGATACATATATACATTGTGGAAAGGCTAAATCAAGCTAATTAACATGTGCGTTTCCTCACATATTTATCATTTTTTGTGGTGAAAATATTTAAAATCTACTGTTAGCAGTTTTCAAGTATACAATATATTGTTATTAACTGTAGTCACAAGAGTACAATAGAGTTCTTGAATTTATTCCTCCTACCCAACTGAAATTTTGTATACTTTGACAATTGTCTCTATTATTTTCTGTAACCAGAACACTTTAATTTTTCTTAGAGGGAAATAATGGTCTCTCAGTCCTATATTCATTGTAAGCTGTTGTCTTCATCACCAAATCAGAAAAAGTGGAAGAATAATTATCTGTTCAAGTTTATAAAAGAGGCGAATTAATTGTATACTGCAAGAAGATAGTTCCTAAACAGGAACAGTATGCTGGCATTTTTCCTCTTTGACCTGTTGCCTGTGGGTTGAAGCCCAGACTTCAACTTCATGGGTAAGTGAGGAGGAACCTAGTTTGGTCCACCCTAATTCTTGGAATTTTCAGTCTCTCTAGTGAATGAGCTCACTGGATCAAATGGTATGTCTATATTTATCTCTTTGAGGTATCTCCAAATTACTTTCCACAGGGGTTGTGCTAATTTGCAGTCCCACCAGCAGTGTCAGAGTGTTCCCATCTCTTTACATCCACGCCAGCATTTGTTGTTTTGGGACTTTTTGACAACGGCCATTCTCACTGTAGTCAGGGGATATCTCATTGTAGTTTTGATTTGCATTTCCCTAATAACTAGAGATGTTGAGTACTTTTTTACATGTTTGCTGGCCATTAGTCTGTCTTCTTTTGAAAAGTTTCTGTTCATGCCCTTTGCCCATTTATTGATGGGGTTGTTTGATTTTTTTCTTGTTGATTTTCTTAAGTTCTATATAGATTGTTGTCAGCCCTTTATCGGATGGAAAGCAGGACCTCTAGTAGTCCTCTTGATACACCTCCTAATTTCCACGTTCAGTTACTCCACACCCTTTAAACAGTGACTATCCCTGTGTGTCACCCAGGGCATGCTGTACCTAGGAGTAGCGTAATGGATGTGCCCTAGGTCCTCAGATGATCCTTTGTTTACCTACTAACTTCCCACTTTCTGTCACATCACCTCTTTTTCTCCATTTGAAAATATACATAACAAGCCAAACTTCAGAGTGCTGTTGTAATTATATTTATTACACTAAATTAATAGATGTGTATTTAATATAATGCCTGACTCAGAAAATAGTAAGTGTAAGCTTAAACCAATGTGATGTACAGGTAAGTGCCGTCACGACTTAATTCTTCTCTTAACATTCTTCCCAGCCCCATGAACTTTTACACTTTCGTCAGCCAAGAGGGCTTCCGAAGCTTCCCCCCACCACCTGCCACCAAAATAGCAGACAAGATTGAGAAGCTTTTCTGAAACCAAACCCAAACATTCAATGATCCAGTCAATGGGCAATTGACCTTGGGTAAGTTACTTGAAACAATATTTTTAGCCAGAAATCAGATTTTGCTTTGATTTTATTGCTTGTCACCTTTAAAAATATCAGATATATTTTATTTGGGGAATAACAACAAAATTGTTTACACAAGCAATGGGAAACTTGGAAATACACTTGCTTAACTACACTACTGAGCAAAAACAACATGGATTTAAGCACAAATACTCTTCTTTTGAACATATTTTTGGAGATATGTAGAAATATATCACTTCTTTTTTCTATTCGATTTTTTCTTTAGTCTTTGTTATAAAAGTGTAAAATGTAAATGAATCCACTGCTAACCGTAATTTCCACATCGATTCCACTGTGTACACATACATACGCACTGACAATACTGGAAGAGTGGCTGCATCACAGTTACATTTGAGCTCTTTCTAGATAGCATGGAAGAGAGGTGATTTAGATTAAATATTGCATACAATGTAGGGCAAATCACTGGTATTCCTTTAAAGAACAAGTCACAATACAAACACTTCTTGGAAATTATTCATCCCAATTTTGGGATGTTTTAGGTTTTATTTTAGGTTTTATGATATATATATATTTAAAATATTTAGTTATTTATTTAAATTCTATTACAAAGCTGCAAATGCAAAATAACTATTAATTTCTTTAACATATATATTGTCAGCAATTCTTGAGCAGTGTGTGTGGCATACATTACATATATATGTGAATATATATGTATGTGTGTGTATATGGTGCCTGACATTACTTGATCATTTTTACTAATTTCTGTTTGACACTCAATTTCTGAAAGCTCTATATTTTCAATAAATTCCTTTATAAATATATAAATATTTATAAATATATATATTCTCTCTCTCTCCCACCCTCTCCCTCCCTCTCCCTCTCTCTCTCTCAGAAACTCAATAAAGTGGTTAATAAAACAAAATGAAAAGCGACCATAGCAAACTACCACCTATGTCACTATGTTCTGCAACTAAAGCCTTGTCTTCTATCCTCCTAACTTCCCTGGTAAGGACTGATGCATTTTCCACAGGACATGAATGAACTCTAACTTGCCTGAGAAAACATCATTATCAAGTAATAACCTGACATCAATAAATACTTCATTAAATTTCCCTTGGGAGTGCATAAGAGATTAATTTTAGCAGTTATCTATATCTTCTCTTCATATAAAGGCTGATCCTTGAGGTTGGCCATCTTGGGTTGGTCTCGCCTAGCTAAGCCACTGGTATGAGGCAGGTGGGGAGGAAGCCTTCCATTTGGCATTCTGAAAGTAAAAGGGCAAGTCACAGAAAATAAACTCAAAATTGCTTACTAATAAAAGGTACAAGAAGTCCATTTAAAACATTCAGGGGCTCATGGATGCATTCCACTTAGAGGTAAATAAGGTTGTGTCTGAGGTATCTTGAGGAGAAACCCAATAAACAAAAATAAGTGATACTGAAAATCATTCGGGATCCAGACATATTTTTCATGTGGACCAAAATCTTTCTCACCAGTAAGGCAGGGTTTTTCTCCTATAATAACTATTAAATTGCATATGATGTTCAGTCTAAATACTTCATTTAATTTCCCTCTCTCATTTAAGAGCAGATGCTTGGGAGAAGAAATGTTTCGATAAATTGAATTCCAGGAATGTACCTTCTTTTCTCCTTGATTTCTAGCTGCACATCTGGATACCACTGTGGTTCTCATCCATGGATGCATTGTCCATGCAGTTTGGATAGCGATTTGGCTGAGATATTCTAGGGACACTTCAAGTTCAGATGGATAAACTCTCCATATGGTCTACAAACCACCCTTCCAATCCTGAGTTTTCATGATTTATTATTTCTACATAATTAGTTTGATTCTCAGTAGCTCATGGGCCAGGAAAATAAAAACCAGACATGGGTGAGTGAGTTTATTCTGCTGGGGCTGTCCAGTGACTGGGGCATTCAGGTGTCCCTCTTTGTCCTGATCCTGGCCATGTACTTGGTGACTATAGCAGGAAATGCCCTCATGCTTCTTCTGATCAGACTGGACTGCAGGCTTCATACCCCCATGTACTTCTTCCTTAGTGCTCTGTCCTTTGTGGATCTTTGTTATGCGAGCAGTATTGCCCCACAAATGTTGGTCCACTTGCTCTCAGCCCCAAAGTCCATCCCATTCCCCAACTGTGTGGTCCAGCTCTACATTTCCCTGGCCATGGGTGGGTCTGAGTTCTTTCTGCTGGGAGCCATGGCCTACGACCGCTACGTGGCAGTGTGCTGCCCACTGCACTACACGGTTCTCATGCACAAGGGGCTGTGCCTGGGGCTGGCTGCTGGCTGCCTGGGGGCTGGATTCAGGAATTCACTGATGGAAACAATCATCACCTTCCGGCTTCCCTTGTGCCACAATGTTATTAATCACTTTGTCTGCGAGACGCTAGCAGTGCTACGACTAGCCTGTGTGGACATTTCCTTCAACAAAATCATGGTGGCCATCTCAGGATTTCTGGTGATCATGATTCCCTGTTCTCTGGTTCTATTCTCCTATGTGCGTATAGTAGCTGCCATTCTACGCATTCGTTCTACTCAGGGGCGTAGCAAAGCCTTTGGGACTTGTGCCTCTCATCTTACTGTGGTTTGCATGTGCTTTGGGGCTACCATCTTCACCTACCTGGGGCCACGGTCCGCCTCCTCAGTAGAAGAGAAGATGGTTGCTCTATTCTACGCCGTGGTGGCACCCATGTTGAATCCCTTGATCTATAGCTTGAGGAATAAGGAAGTTATGGCTGCTCTCCAGAAAGTTTTAGAGACATTCAGAAAAAGGTCAGGACTCTAAGAACCTCTTATTATCTATTATTAAAACCAAAAAGGAGATCAGATATGTGTAGACAGGACTCCCATATTTATGCTAAAGAAGACTATTACAGTTAAATCCTTGCATTCAAGTAAGATATTCATCCACATGCTTAATGAGTTTCTTTGTAGAGGCCAGTCCTTGATAGTTTACATTTCAGTGATCCATGAGATGACTGCTTCTTAGATTCCTCTTCTCTCAGGTGTACAGGGTTGATTCCCGGCTTCATCAGGCAGATTTGGTTTCTAATCTTTGTTCTGCCTCTCACTATCTGTGCTCTCTGGTAAGTTATTTAAATATTTTTATGGCTTCATTTTTCTTTTTTGTTAAATAAGAAATTAGTACATAGCTTCCAGAGTGGTTGTAAATATTTGGGATAATTTGTATAAAATGTCATGCAGCTGGCACCATAAAGGCATTCATTTTCTTTACCTATGCCAACCTCAGGTCTCTGTTACGAATGAACATACAAAACACTTTTATTTTTACTACTCCTATGGATGCTCCAATAGTCAACTAATTAAAATATGTATTAACCTTACTAAAATATGTAGCAAATAAGTTTGCTTATCTTTGGAAATGACTTCTAGAAATTAAAGGTACAATCACTTCAGACATTTTGAGATATCTGGTGGGCCCTGACCCTGCCTCACAAAGAGGAGAATTTTATACTAATCATAAATAAACTATGTCAACTTTATGACATATTTGTTGTATTTTGATAACTACTATTATAAATGTATTTGTAAATATTACCTGGGCTCTCCACACTTTGCAATTAAGACATCTTTTATATAGCTTTAAAACTGTGATGTAGTTAAACAAATTTCTGGTAAAATTACATTATCCAAAAGAATTTATGCTGACTTTATTTTCCATCAAATTGGTGTGTGTATGTGTCTGCGGTGGGAGAGTGGAGATATTGACTATGAAACAAACAAAAATTTGTAGCATTGACTTATTTATAATGTCATTTCAAATGACTTAAAAAAGATCAGAGAAACTTCTAGAAGGATAAATTTTACTTTTTCATGAATCAGGAGAGAAACTGATCTCACTGAGGTAATTATTATAGTTATGACTTCTTTTAATGCTTAATCCCTTCATGGGATGACTTTTGTTGTATTTTTTTAAATTAAAAACAATTTTTTTTTTGAGATGGGGTCTCACTCCTACTTAGGCTGGTCTCGAACTCCTGAGCTCAAGTGATCCCCATCTCGGCCTCCCAGGGATGACTTCTAAAGGACCTTATTCTTCAACATTTTAATCCTCTAGAAATGTAGCTAATACAGAAAGATTTTTTAAATTTAATTTATACCTAAAATTATAGACATTTTTCATCTTCCTTTTCAATGGGAAAAATCTCTCTAGTTGCTACAATGGAAATTGTTGAAAACTGCATTTAACATTAGGCTGCAATCTTTTAAAGGCAAAGATTTTGTCTTTTGTCTCTTAAAAACCTCCTGCCTAGGGAAATACATAGTATGTAAATAATAGCAAATCCATAAACATTACTATGTAAAAGAATAAGAAAATGAATTGTCTGTTACTGACCAATTATTCAAATTCGTTAAAACTAGGTAACATTTGTTTCTGTTTATTCAATTAATTTTTTTAGGAAACTAGGATATAAATTCGCATTATAAATGATCTAAGACAACATCGTACTGTACAGCAAGGGCTGTCAGTACTGAATTTTAAGATGTCATTGAAATGTATTTGAATTTTTTTAAAAAGAACTGCTGAATTCTGTGTCTCTGGAGGAGAGAACTCACACTTGGAAGCAAAATGAATAATTTTGGAAAAGTCTCTCACTTAATCATTCCAGATCTTCATTGTTTTCTCAACTGTGAAGTAATGTAGAGATGGATTACATGGTTTCAGTTTTCCAGCTTCACCATTTTATTATTTAATTTTATCCTTAAGAGGAAGATAAGAATTTGGAGCATGATTGAAATGGAGTTTGTGGCTCTGGGAAATCATTTTCCCCACAGATACAGTATTCTAGGGCCATGAAGGCAGGCCTAGAAAAGAAACATTTGCTTATTTCATCAATTTGGCTGTTTAATAGCAGCATGAGCTCACCCAGATGTGAAGAAAAGCTATTCCAACCTGGCAGGAAAAAGTAAAAGCAATCATGAACCACAGAAGAGGCAGGGCTCAACCTAGTCGATTTCAGTTTTACGGCCTTGAGTCAACAGCAGTAGAAGTCACTGAACAGGGAAATATGAATCAGTACTTTTCAGATGATAGGGGTTTTCCTAGCAAACTAATCAGTTATGTACCAGTTAAGAGTGGCAGGAAAGCACTTTCTGGAAGAAAAAGTTCACATAAAATGGTGAAAAAAGACTCACACTTTCCTCACTCTGTGGCCAGAAATTCATGTAAGTGTTCTATATTCCATCTTTGCACTACTGAAAGACAGCCAGGCTAAACAGCAGACCAGATGTGAAATGACTCACTCTTTTGGAGCAGTTTTAACAACACAGAGGAAAATGATACAGAGGCGCATTTTTGCTGCTGAGATTTTGTTCCTTCTTTTCTCACTTGACAGGTGCCGAGTGACAGAACCAATTATGTAGGTCTAAATCATCCAGATATCTAGTTTAAATTTTAAGCAGACAAATCTAATATTACCAAATAAATAACACTGTGCCTCTGGAGAAGGTGATCATAGGCTGGAAAATCAGTTTCAATATGGCATTGACTGAAAGACTTTCCTCATGAAACAAATAATAAGGAGAGGCAATAATTATAAATGCATTTATAACACTGGAGTTATGTAAGACTGTGAGAGGCAGAATATCTGAAGAAATAGTGGTTTAAGTTTTTTTTTTTTAAAGGAAATTAATCTAGATTCAGGCAAGGCAAGTCAGCCTAACTCAAGGTTACAGGAATTGAGGCTTCTTCTGTGTTTCTTATCCATCATTGTAGCCATATACCTTATATCTCATGGTCCAAGATATGGCTTACGTTCCAGGCAACACATTTACATTATGGCCATTGGGAAAAGAAAGAAAGAAAGAAAGAAAGAAAGAAAGAAAGAAAGAAAGAAAGAAAGAAAGAAAGAAAGAAAGAAAGAAAGAAAGAAAGAAAGAAAAAGAAAAGAGAAAAGAGCACACCCAATGCCTTTAGTTATCCTTCTAAAAGTCACACACAAAATTTTTGCCTAAATTCTACTGATTGACTAGAACTTAGTCACTTTGCCATATACACATTCAAAGATGATACATGTAATTGTTATTGGTCATGTCTCCAGCTAAAAAAATAAAAATAAAAAGTCAGAGCTTCTGATGTTAAGAAAGGAAAGAATGAATACTTAAGGATCTAACAATTTCTTACCTTAGTACTTGCAAGGATATTAAACATTTCAACTCAATGACAGATGAAGTGATACACAAAGTGAGATACAAAAGAAGCTAGGAGGATTACAGGTAAGATAGGGATATAAAAAACTATTTAAGATTTTATAAAAGGCATTAAAAGTGATGAACAAAATTAACAATTTAGAAAAGTTGATATGTTATTTGGAATCAAAAAGAAGATAACAGATATCAATACAGACAAAAAAGATACAACATATGGATAATTGGTATTCCTGATGAAGAGAAAAGACTGAATAAAATATATTTTCTATTTTCAAATATCAATAATGAAAAGCTAAATAAAGAAAGAACTTATTCTTTAAAGAGACTCAACGTGTACCTGCAAATTAAAGTTAAAATACTATAGCTATGTTGATAAAATAACTGAACTTCAAGTATAATAAGAGGATCACAAAGATTCAGAAAATAAAATGTCACTTAGAAAAATGTTAAGCTAGTGTATTAGTTTTCTATTGTTGTATAACAAATTGGCACAAATTTAGCAGCTTAAAACAACTGTAATTTATTATCTTAAAGTTTCTGTTGTTCAGAAGTCCAGGCACAGCAGAGCTGGGTTCTGAGCTTACGGTCTTGCAAAGCTCAAGTCTGAGTGTCAGTTGGAGCTGTGATCTCATCTGAGACCCAGGGTCCTCTTCCATACTTACTGGTTGTATTTGTCGGACTGGGGTACCCATTATCTTGCTTCTTGTTGGCTGGTGACCACTCTAAGCCCCTGGAGGCCACCCTCAAGTCTTTACTACATAGCCCACTCCTCTCAAAACGTGGTGGCTTGCTTCTTCAAGACCGACTGGAAAAGCTGTACTGTTTCAGATCTCTCTGATTTCTGGGAAAGCCTGGGCACTTAAGGGGCTCACTTGATTAGGTAAGGTTCACCACAAATAAACTCTCTTTTAAGTAAATAAACTTTGACTGATTAATTACATCTTTAAAAAATCTGTTTTTCCATATAGTGTAAGAATTGTCACAGGAGTGAAATCCCATCACATATCACAAGTCCTCCTCATCCTGAAGAAGAGAGGTTTGTACAGGGTATGTACACCAAGAGATGAGAATCTTGGGGCCAACTTAGAATTCTACCTATGACCAGCTAGAATCGGTCTTTGCAATATTAGATGACAGAAATCATAGAATAATATCTTTTTACAGAATCCTGAGAGCAAATATTGTTAAATAAAATTTCTATACCAAGTTAATCATTATCATTCACTTTTAATCCCATTATTAAGTTAATCCCATCATTCACTTTTAAGGGTGGCAGAAATAAATATTTACACATCCAAAAGTCAACTGTATTATTACCCATTCATCTTTCATGAAGATTATAACAAATACAACAAAAAATGTGAGAATAACTTCAGGCAACAAAAGGTGGCTCAAAATAAAGTACTGAGGGGCATGAGTTGTGATAAGACATGCAACAAGCTAAATAAAAGCTGTATATTTTTATATGCTGAAAGTGAGGAAGTAAAAGCCAAAGTGGTAAGTACAAAATGAAGTTGCTGCAACCCACAAGGAATAAGGACTTGGATACAGTACCAAGAAAGAAGGTTTAATCAGACCCGATAACACACTTCCCCCTAGGAGACTATCCTAAATAATTCCTTCCTGCTGTACAACCTTGTTCATCTGAAGTTCAACAGGAAGTTTATACCTTAAAGGTGGTCTTTCTTCATCTTGGTTTTTGTCTCCATTTGGTTTACGTATTTGATCAAATTACTAACCTCCTATGATTCTAAAATCATTCCCAAAGTGATATAACAAAATTGTTTTTATGAAAAAGCGATCAACTATTATGTAGCCAAAATAGTAGGAAAAATATATTTATAGAGCTATATCAGACAGTTAATAGACAACAATATTTTAAAATTATATTTTTGATGTTTAATGTATTTTTTTTAATTCTTTTTTATTTTGGCATATTATGGGGGTACAGATTTTAAGGTTTCAATAAATGCCCATTTCCCCCCCTGTTTAAGGTATTTTTAACATTTTAAAACTTTTAGGTGCTCATGGTTTCATACTCTAAATAAATATTTGCTTTTATACACATTTTATGCTCATTATTTTATGTTCTTTCTCTTAAAGGGTGCCCAATAAATTGCTTGCCTCAGATACAACAAAATCTGAATGAATCCTCACCTGAATTGTTTAAATCAGACATTTCTCATTTTCTACTGGATCATTCCCATAATCACAAATTTAATGTGGTAATGCCATCTCAAGGAAAAAGAACCCCCTAAAAACCACACCATGCATCACCTTAGAGACATAGCCCCATCTCTCTGTGTTTCTTTACATACAGATTCCTTGAAGGAATTGACTGCACCCTTCATTTTCATTTTCTATTCCTTCGATCACTCTTTAGTCCAAACTAAGATTTTGCCTCCACAATTCTTCTGAAATCACCAGTGTAAAAATCACTAAAATTTTTCATGTTGCTAAAACCAGTGGTCATTTTCAGTCCTTATCTCACTCAACTTCTCTAGAGGCATTAAGATCCCACATTTTCTTTGCATTCCTGCTCTCTTATTGGAAATTTCTCAGCCTCCTTTGCAGAATCCACAATTCTCTTCCAGATGTCTATACGTTTGATGATTCAGGATTCAAATATATTAGCTCCAAGTAATACATGTAATTGAAGACTTAAGAGAAGAAAGAGAATGGTCAAAAAGAATATGTAAGAGATAATGGCTAAACATTTTTCAAGACTGAATAAAGTCATCAGGCCACAGATACATAAAGTATTACAAATCTCAAACAGGAGAAAAGTAATGACTAGTTATAGTGGGGTAAAACTGCTGCAAACCAAAAATAATACTCTTTTTTCCTTTTTAATGTAATCAGAGAAGAAAATAAAATTACCTTTAAGAGACCAAGATAAAAAGGCAGAAAAAAACCCTTTTCTCTCCTGAAGGAGAAACATAAATCCCCCTCTTCCTACCACAAGCTTTGCAAACAAAATCAACATTAGTTTACCTCTGGGGAAAGGTCATGAAACATCCTTACCACTTGTCCAGACAAAAGTAGATTGCTACTGTGGGAAATGGAGAAGGAAAAGCAATTCACATTTATGGAAGGGGTAGAAATCCATTTAGACCACATCCCACACTGATACCAAGAATCCCCTAGGAAAGAGGCAGGCACTCCCACCCATGGCCAGCCCCAGACACAAAGCAGAGTTTGGCTGCCATGACTGGTGGGGTGAGGGAAGAACACCAGTTCCCAAGTCTCAGATTTACAGGGCCTGACAAAGACTAAGGCTGGATCAGGGAAACCAAGAATCTCCCTGTGAGATTCCCCACCACAAGTCTCACAACGGCATCTATTTCTGGGGTCAGGGTAAAAGTATAGTGATCAATATCCTATATTACAAAGGCACTATGAAACTGTTCTTCTGTCAAGATTTCCAGCAATTAATAAAAATTATATTTCAAAAACAGCAAGAAAAACAATTACCCATTGTTAAATGTTAAAGCATTTAAAAGATGCAGAAGCAGAAATGACCTAGACTGGATGTATCAAACGGGAATTTTAACATAACTATAATTAATATATTAAAGGATATAGAAGACATGAACAATATGCATGAATAGATGAGAACTTTCAGTAGAGCATTAAAAACTATGGAAAAAAAGAGTAAAATAGAAATGCTAGAAATAAAAACACAACGTGAAAAGAAGATGATCCCTTTGATGGGTTCAAAACTAACCATAACACAGGCAAAAAACAGTGAACATGAGGATAGGGAAATAGAAATCATCCCAACTGGAATAAAAAGAGAAGAATTAGTATAGGAAGAAAAACAGAAAAAGGAATCCAAGAGCTGTATAAAAATATAAAACAATCTAGCAAATGTTTAAGTTCTGAGTTCAAGGAGAGGAAGCAAGACAGATGAAATATTTTAAGATATCTTTGTTAAAAATTTTGCGAGATCAATGAAAGAAACTACAAATCCTAGAAGCTCAGAGAATCATAAGCTGGCTAGAAAAAAATCACATTCAAATTGCAAAAACTCAAATATTACAAGAAAATCTTGAAGATGTGCAGAGAAAAATAAATATTGGACACTCACTCACACAAAGATAAAATTCCAAAACACTTATCATCAGAAATGGGGCAAACAATAAGACAAAGGAGATACACCCTTAAAAACTAAAAGATTCCAAAAATAGGCACGAAATACTTCTTCAGATTAAACAACTGAGATAATTTACTGCCTGGGGGTGCACTGCAAAAAAAATATTTAAATGAAGTTCTTCAAAAAGAAAGAAGATGATACCAAATGGAAATTTGAACCTACAAAAGAAATCAACAGTGCCAGAGATCATAAAAATGATGAAGATTAAAAAATATTTATTTTTATTAATTGTAAATAATTGACTGAATAAAGTAAAGGTAGCATGTATTGTGAGTTTAAAACATATTTAGAAATATATGCATAATAATAACACAAAGATGGGAGAAAAAAATTGAAGTGAACTATTATGATATTTTTACACTTTTTGTGAAGGAGTATATTATTATTTTTAATTTTTTAAACTAAAGGGTTTTATTGTTGAATTTAATTTTTTCAATGTTTGCTTACAATGGTGTTTCTTATTTCAAAATATTAATTAAGGAGATGCATGTGTTTTTATTACATAGATATCTTGTATAATGCTTAAGTCAGGGCTTTTGGTGTGCCCATCACCAGAATAGTGTTCATTGTACCAAATAGGTAAGCTTTTATCTCACACAAACCCTCCTGCCCTCCTCCCTTCTTGGTTTCTCAAGCCCTTTATATTACTTTGTGCCTGCTTGTACCTATCTATCAGTTCTCACTTATTAGTAAGAACATATGGTGTTTGATTTTTCATTCCTGAGATACCATTCCTAGATAGCGGTCTCCAGATTCATCCACATTGCTGCAAACGACATTGTTTCATTCCTATTTATGGCTGAGCAGTACTCCATGGTGTGTATATATACACCACATTTTCTTTATCCACTCATGGGTACTTAGGTTGATTCCACGTCTCTGCAATTGTGAATTGTGCTGTGATAAACATTCAAGTGCAGGTGTCATTTTGATAAAATGACTTCATTTCCTCTGGGTAGATACCTAGCAGTGGGATTGCTGGATCAAATCATAGGTCTACTAGTTTTTTGAAAAAAAGAAGACAGGCAGCAAAGGGACATCAAACCCTGAGGAACAAAACACAGTGAGCTCTCTGGGTTTCCTTTTTGCTTCCTGTATAGCTGAATTCTAGGATAAGATTGTCTCAGCGTGTCCTAGAAGAGAGGCAGTTCATGTATGCTGAATATGTACAATCTATTTGGGATTATTAGTATGAAATTATGACCCCCCAAGAATCAAAGCTCACAGTCACAATAATTCACAGAATGCTCTCTCCATAGTTGGAGAAATATGCTCTTCCTAGCACTCTGCCACCTAACAGGTGACCAATTGTTTGGTGGAAGTTCTGTCATTTTTCTATTATTAATCACCACATCACAATAGTTTAAATCCATGTTGAAAATTTGTGCTTAGTGTCAAATGATATATTTTAGGGAATGTCAGAGTTTTTCTGGGACTTTGAGATAAGTTGAGGCCAGAGATTTGAAAGAGGTACCTTATTTTTATCTGTTGCAATCTGGTTTTCACACTTTGGTCCGGTAAGAGAAAGTATATTAAAGGCTGCTGGCTTAATTACCATAAACATAGGTGGCATTCCAGACTGGACTGTTTATAACTTTCAACATCTTCATCTACCATTTCATGAAACCACAGCGAATCTGACAGCTTTTCTTTGTGTGAGAGCTACTTAACAATTCTCCAAGCTATAGAAAAATGATATTTAGTAAACTAAAACTATATCCCAGAATGTGAAATATTGGTCAAGTGGTACCTAAAGTCAGCTGATAAAGTGACAATGATCCCATCGCGATAAATTTATTTAGCATATAATTGTGGCATAAGCATTTAAAATAAAAACTTTTATGTAAATTTTACTAAAATGTAGTAATACCAGTCTACTTTGAATATCAATATCCTCCTTGGAGCACTTATATAATCATCCTGTTTTAAGTAAGCCAAAGAATAACTGAGAATCTGTACATAGAGATTTAACTGCAGTACGTTTTTTCTCGTCATTTGTCATCAAAAAAATAAGTTAAAATGTGGTTCTTTTCAAAATATGTGACCATAGCGGATTGTTTCCCCCTATGGAACTAATATCATATAAAACAATTAAGATCACCACAATAGGCAATGAAAATTTCTCTTGGATCCCACAAGAGATCTGAGTTGCCATTGTCAAGGTTGTTTTCTCTTGGGTCTTGGCAGAGATGTAGGGAAAGTCTTGATGCTCTATAAAGCCCTCAGAATCCAAAGGTCTTCACAGCTTGGTGTGCCTAAGACCACCGCCACGTTCACCAGGAAGGTGATGGGTGCCCTGGCCCCGGGGTGCTGGAAGAGCCAGCCTGGTGCCACGCCAGGCACAGGTGTGGTCCTCGTGTCTAGGGCTCTCCTCTCGTCTTGTCCTGGGCATCAGCATGGAAGCAGTGGGGTAATCTGTGCCCATTTGCTCCTTCTAGCTGTAGGGTGTGGGTTCATCACATCTATTCAATACCTGAATCTTTTTTTTCTACTTCTTCCTATTTTAGAATCAGTGAAGAATTTCTTTTCACGTACCGCCCCGTCAGAGGCTGCTGCGCCGAGGTGAGTTTCCATCTCAGAGCATCTCACTTCTGTGAGGCAGCTCTGTGCAGGCAGCTCTGTTTCAGCCTCCTGTGGCACAGCAATATTTATAACCCTAAAATGTTGAATGCCTCTCTGTGCTGCCCACTCTCAATTCCCAGCCATCAGTCAGTCAGGATGAGATTCTCATCTTATGAAATCTAAGTGCAGCCAGTTTTGCAGTAAGCTGGGGGAACAGACACCCCCCTACTACTTTTGAACGACATCTCTCAGATCAGAAATAAGTGCCCTGGATTATGGTCCCGACCTCCAGATCCCTGCCATCTCCCCCTGTACTGCGGACAGCTGCGTCTTCCTGGCCACTTGTTTGTAATGGTGGCTACAAAAAGTGCTGCTGTCTTGGCAGGGACAGAGGTTTTGTTTTTATGAATTTCAAATTACTTGAAACCTACATTTGTATAGAATCCTGACCAAATTAGGGGAAAATACATGGCAGTAAGCATAAGAATGGAAAGAAACTAAGATGTTTGATTCTAGACCAGTGGTAGAATATGCTGTGAGGGGTAACATGTTTGAGTGTGCTGTACTGGAGCGAAAACTACTATAAATAAAAAGGGTCTACAGATTTTATAGTGAGATAATATATATAAATACCATAAGTCCTCCCATTAGTATACAACAATTAGTGCCCCTGCCTTTTCACTTAGTTGATAAGAAATAAGAAAGCTTTTTTTTTTCTTCTTCTTATAGAGCTTCCTCTAGGAGTGCAAACTTACTTATGTAACTTGTGTACAGGGATAACTAAATATGTTCATCTTTGGTCTTTTCTTAATGAACATTATTAGCTGGGTGATTTTTCTCTTCTTTGTGTGTGTCTTTAAGTGTCTGCTATAAGGGTGTCTTCCAACTGGTCCATCAGTCTCTAGTTTGGCAAACCTGCTCCATCCAAATCCATCCTCCCACATCAAAAGCCAATATGCAATATGAGGATGTTATCATGCTTCAGACAAACATGCAGTGATTACTTACTGTCTATACTACAGGATAATTCTTAAAATTCTTACTATTGTATAGGAAGGTCTCCAGATCTGGCCTTTGAAAACAATCTCTCTTTCTCTCTCTCACACACACACTTTCTCTCCTCGCCCCCAATCCATCCCTTTTCTACTTATTCGCTCACTCTTAAATTGCCCATTCACACAGCAATCAGGTAATCATGAGTTGCTTCCCTGAGAATTCCAGGCTGTTTCAGACCTCAATGTCTTTGTTCACTCTGATTCATCTGCTTAAAATGCCTCTGCCTCTCACTAATTTATATGTCAAAACTTATCCAATGAGCATCTCTTCTCTGATACATTTTCCAAGCATTTCTATATGTTCATTTCTGTTTTGTGGGTCTGATTGAATATGTACTTGTGTCATATTGTTTCTGTTTTTTTTTTTCTAATTTGGGTTCATCTCTAACAGTCTACGCCTATAATGACATTTCAGTATGATTAAAGAAAATTTCCTACAATAGTCAGAAATTTTATGTGTAAAAAAGTAGCAGTAAGTCCAAAATCTGATATTCTTCATCTGCATGTGAGTCAGCCTCATGGTTGGGGCATGCCTTTGCAGTCAGATGTGGGCTTCCCTAAATTGTGGTTCCATCATTCTCTAACTTGGAAATGGTATTCAATCTGTCTAAACCACAGAATCTTCTGTGAAATTGGAACAACAATGTCTCATTAGCGTTATTTTGTAGGTTAAATGGTATATTGTATGAAAAGTACTGAACTTCCTGACACCTAGTAAATACTCAATAAGTTATTATTAGAGGACATTCTAGGCTGTTAAAACCAATCAAAACATAACCCTACCAAATTCTTGTCCATCACCATCTCTTCCCATAAGAGGAGAGTGCCTGTAAACAGCCCCGGTTTTCCCGTCTTGGTAAATGGCAACACCTCTATGTCATAAGCTACGTATCTGAGATTCTTCCTTGATTTTTTTCTCTCCCTTACCTTATGTATCCAATCCATCGATTACTGTTAAAGATTCTACTTCTAAAACGTATCTTAAATCCACCACCCACTTCTCTGAAGTCGTAGTATTCAAGTCACCGTCACCTTTTCTGAGTAGCCTCTGACTAGTCTCTTAGCTCACACTCTTGCCTCCACAGAGTCCATTTTGCAGCGAGAGTTACCTTTCCATAGCACAGATCATGTCATGCCCCACTCACCTTTGCTGGCTTGCCGTTGCATTTAGACCACAATCCAGATCCCTTGTGATAACCAGTGGGGTCCTGCATGTTCTGGCCCCGCCTATCTCCGCACCCTCGGCTCCCTCCCCATCCGTCACAGCACAGCCATGGCGGCCTCCGTGGGCACAGCTCTCGCCACTCAGCTCTTCAAAGCGCCAGGTCCTGGAGTCCTGCCCGGCTTAAAGGGCGTCTCCTCAAAGATCAGAGGGATCTCCCTTGATCATACTAGTAGTATTTTCTGTGTCTGAACCTTCATGGAAAATATCTCAAATTTTATTATGCATTTGTATCTTTGTTTGCTTATTTTTTAAATCTTCACCTAGTGACCCCCACTCACAAGCACCTCAAGCTCCCTGAGCGTGAGGCCCGTGTTTGTTTTGCTCACTGCTCTGCTTGGCTCATAGCACCTCCTGTCTTCCCTCCTGCAGCCTATACTGACCTCCGTTACTGCTCTCACAAGAGCCACCGGGCCCTTCCACACTGTTGTCATTTATAGTTTATATACAATTTCCTTTACATTATCTCACTTGGATTTTGATCCATAGCAACATAAGCTGAATAAAAATTAATATCCGCATTTACAAAAGAGGAAACTGGATCCTAGAGAGGATAAGATTTCAAGGTCATATAGCAAATCAGTGGCAGACCTGAAACTTGAATAAGGTCTGGGTCTTTAACACCAAAAAGCCCACTTCACCATCCCATGTATCTCATAGATAATGGCAGTAGTTTCCATATCCCAGGATGTCAGAGGAAAAGACAGTCACAGCATGTGAAGGATAAAGGAGTTGTTAGGGAGATCTTCCAGAGCTCTGCGCAGATGATGGGATAGGAGGGCCAGGTGCATTTTTTGGAACAGGCAACTGTAAACTGGAACATGGAAGCTTGATAGTTCGCTTTGGAGGTGAAGGTAGCCTGGGGTATTAGATAGAGCATGGGCTTTAGACTTAGGCTTGAATGTGATTCCTGCCCTGCTACCAGTGGGGACCTGGTCAGTTACTTAATGCCTCTCCAAGACTGAGTTGCTTCATCGTTAAAATAGATGTACTAGCACATGCACACATGCACACACATGCATACACATATATATAAGAAGCTATGTGGAAACTAAATTATGTTATGTGCATAATGTACCCAGTTTACGGTCCAACCTGTAATATGTTATTAACAAATGATAACTGTTACTGTTATTGGTAGTCAGAAAAGGCAAGAACAAAAGATTTTAACTGGACTATGGGGGTCTGATCACATGATTTTTCCTACAGGAGAACTAAGCTCTGTGTCTCCAATATGGAAGTGGAGAACCAGACACGGGTCACCAAGTTCATTCTGGTGGGATTTCCTGGGAACTTGAGTATGCGTGTAGCCGTGTTCCTGATGTTCCTTGTGGCCTACTTTCTGACGGTGGCTGAAAATGTGATCATCATCCTACTGGTGCAGCAGAATCGGCCACTGCACAAGCCCATGTACTTCTTCCTGGCCAACCTGTCCTTCTTGGAGACCTGGTACATCTCTGTGACCGTGCCCAAGTTGCTGTTTAGTTTCTGGTCTGCGAGCAACAGCATCTCCTTCACTCACTGTATGATACAACTTTACTTCTTCATTGCACTCATGTGCACAGAATGCGTGCTCCTGGCAGCCATGGCCTACGACCGTTATGTGGCCATCTGTCGCCCACTCCACTACCCTACCATTATGAGCCACGGGCTCTGCTTCCGCCTGGCTATGGGTTCCTGGGCCATTGGGTTTGGCATCTCCTTGGCAAAGATCTACTTCATCTCCCGCCTCAGCTTCTGTGGCCCCAATGTCATCAATCACTTCTTCTGTGACATCTCTCCAGTCCTCAACCTCTCCTGCACAGACATGTCCATAGCTGAGTTGGTGGACTTTATCCTGGCCTTGGTCATCTTCCTCTTCCCACTGTCTATCACTGCCCTGTCCTATGGATGCATTCTGGCCACCGTCTTACGCATGCCCACAGGAAAGCAGAAGGCATTCTCCACTTGTGCCTCCCATCTTGTGGTTGTCACCATTTTCTATTCAGCCACTATTTTCATGTATGCCCGACCCCGAGCCATCCACGCCTTCAACATGAACAAAATCATTTCCATCTTCTATGCCATTGTCACCCCTGCTCTCAACCCTTTCATTTACTGCCTAAGAAACCGAGAGGTCAAAGAAGCTCTGAAGAAACTGGCCTACTGCCAGGCCGTCAGATCTGACTAATCTATTGAGATTAATTAGAAAGGACCGATTGAGTGTCTGTTCAACTTCCTCCATCCTTTGTTCTTTAATGCCTCGGTTGGGACATTACCTATGTTAATATGACATCACCATGTCCACATCAATCTCAGGCTCTTGGGTGTCCGCATCTGTGCGTGTGGTCTGTGCTGTAGGCATGCACACCTTACATAGAGAGCTAGACTCCAAATCGCTTTGGCTGTGACCCCGAAATGGGGTTTCTAAGACTGTGAGTAAATTTATTACTGAGTTAAGTGGGAAGACAGATGGTGGTGATGTATGGGTTAGCTGTTTTTGGATTTAGCAAACTTTAAAAGTTCTGGGGCCAACAAAGTAGATGGTGGCTTCCTGATTTCCCACCTTCCTGAATAAGACAGAGGTAGCAGCTCCCTCCACAGTCCCATTCCTGACGTTGTGCTGGGAGTGAATTTTGGTGGCGGAGACTAAAGGCTGCTTCTGCAGTCGTTCCAGCAGATTTTGCAAGCACCTTCTTGCCCATATTAAATCCCTTTCTGCTTCAGATAGTTGAGTGCTCTCTTTTATCTGTAAGTGAACTTTACCTTATACAATTGTTCCATCTTCTCATATAACTTACATGCTTACTTATATACTTGCCTTTTATGAATTTCATATTTCTCTTCTAAATGTCACAATGTTTGTTTCTTCTACTGGATGAGCATAAAACAGATGATAAATAAATATCCAATATATCGATTGCTGAATGAAACTCGGCCTCATCAGTCCTCTTTCTTGTGATCTCCATGTTCTCTCATTCCTCTTCACTTTCCCTTTGCTTCTCCTGGCCCTCACTGTCTCCACACTCATCTCAGGTTCAAGTAACGGGCCCAATTTTAGGATTTGACAGAGATTTTCATTACATGCCCCTGTGATTCTCAAATCCCCTCACTTATTTCTCTGACACCTCATACATACACACTAGACCTTTCTGATCAGAGGTGTCCCTGCACCCACAGAAGGGCACGTAGATATGCTCACTCCTGATTCATAGTCTAGCAATGGCAAAGGGGGCTCTAGGTTGTATTCAATACAGTAGGCCAATGTCAGCAGGAATTTAATGCTTTTATTAGAACAGCTCTCAACAGGAGAGCTTCTCCCATTTACAGCATCTTTCATCTTAGAACAACCAACACTTTTAGAAATATATTTTCTTTCTTTTGAAGTAAGAAGGTGGGATTATTTGCTTTTATAAACTTCTAGAACAGATGTTCAAAGAAGTAAATAATATGCAGCCACAAACAGTGGACAGCAGAGGTCGAAAGCTCAGGCTCCCTGACTCCAAGCCCTGGGTCCTTTTTCTATCAAACAGGGTTTCCCTAGAGATAATATACTCTGTTTCAGAAGCCAAGTGTGGAAGCTAATGGTTGGAATCATGAATTACCATACCTGGCAAACAGTTAAGAAAATAAAAATGAACAAATGTGAAGCATAGGTGCCAGAAAAGAAAAGAAACAAAAATAAAATGCAAGCACACCTCACTTTAGAAAATAAATACATAAAAGGAAACAATGCTCAAAACGAAAATGATTTAATGTTTGCTCCTAGAATGCATTCTGGTCCCTTGAGGCAATAAAGAAATGGTTATGAATATATTTCCATTTAAAACCCAGTCATATATAAAAGGGATTGTTTTCTGAAAAATTCAGATGAATCAAAATATGATGACACAGTTATATGAGGATATTAAATGTGTGCATTAAAAACAGGGAAAGACATGTTTTGTAGGAATTAGGAAATAAAAGATAAAGAACTCTGGCAACAACCTGAGTTTTAGCCCCAGATATATGTGTGTGTGTGTGTGTGTGTGTGTGTATTTCTTTTTTAGAATTTTTTTATTTCAAAATATTACGAGAGTACAAATGTTTTTGGTTACATGTATCAATTTTGTCATGCTTGAGTCAGGATTTCAAGTGTGCCCATCACCCAGATAGTGTTCACTGTGGTTTTCGTCCATCCTCTCTATACCCCTCCTCCCGCTAGATTCCCTCTATGCACATCTGTGCTCATCAGTTAGTTCCTGTTTAATAGCAAGTGTATGCAGTGTTTGTTTATCCATTCTTTAGATACTTTATTTAGGATAATGGTCTCCAGTTCCATCCAAGTTGTTGCAAATGGCCTTAATTTATCCTTCTTCAGGGCTGATTAGTACTCCATAGTTTACATATACACATTTTGTTAATCCACTTATCAATTGATGGGCACTTGGGTTGATTACACATCTTCGCAATTGTGAATGGTGCTGTAATAAACATTCAAGTGCAGGTGACTTTTTGATAAATTGACTTCTTTTCCTTTAGGTAAACACTCAGGAGTGGGATTGATGGATCAAATGGTAGGTCTACTTTTAGGTCTTTGAGGAATCTCCATAGTGTTTTCCATAGAGGTTGTACTAATTTGCATTCCCACCACCAGTGTATATGCATACCTTTCTCTCTGCATCCATGCCAGTATCTATTGTGTTTGAACTTTTAAATAAAAGCCATTGTAACTGGGGTAAAGTGGTATTTCATTTTGGTTTTAATTTGTGTTTCTCTGATAATCAGTGATGTGGAGCATTTTTTTCATATCTTTATTGGCTTTTTGTCTACCTTCTTTTGAAAAGCTTCTGTTGCTCACTTTTTAATGGGCTTGTTTGTTTTTTCCTTGCTGATTTGCTTGAGTTCTTTGTAAATTTTGATTATTAGCCCTTTATTGGATGTATAGCTTGCAAATATTTTCTCCCATTCTGTAGGTTGTCTTGATTATTTATTCTTGATTATTTCCTTGGCTGTGCAAAAGCTTTTTAATTTGATCAAGTCCCATTTATTTATTTTTGTTGTTGCTATGATTGCCACTGGGATCTTCTTCATAAATTCTTTGCCTCGGCCAATATCTAGAAGAGTTTTTCTAATATTTTATTATGGAATTCTTACGGTTTCATGCCTTATATTGAAGTCTTTTATCCATCTTAAATTAATTTTTGTGAGTGGTGAGAGATATGGATCCTGTTTCAATATTCTGCATGTAGCTATACAATTTCCCCAACACCATTTATTGAATAGGGTTTCTTTTCCCTAGTGTGTATTATTATCTGCTTTTTAAAGATCAGTTGGCTGTATGTGTATGGTTTTATATCTAGGTTTTCTGTTCTGTTCCATTGGTCTATGTCTCTATTTTTGTGTCAATTTCATGCTGTTTTGGATACTATAGCCTTGTAGTATAGTTTGAAGTCTGGTAATGTGAAGCTTCTAGATTTGTTCTTTTTGTTTATGATTGCTTTGACTATTTGGACTCTTTTCTGGTTCCAAATGAAGCATAGAATTATTTTTTCTAGGTCAATGAAATATGACATTGGTATTTTGATGTGGATTGCATTGAATTTGTAAGTCACTTTGGGTGATGTGGACAGTTTAACTATGTTGACTCTTCTGATCCATGAGCATGATATATTTTTCAGTTTGTGTGCGTTGTCTGCAATTTCTTTCCTTAGTGTTTATAGTTTTCTTTGTATAGACCTTTCTCCTCCTTGGTTAAGTATATTTTTACCATGTGACCTTGGACAAACCATCTATACTATCTGAAACACTGCTTCTCACAAAAGAGGAATAATAATGCTTGATCAGCCTCCCCTGAACAATGGTAGGGAGGATCAACTAACATGATGGGAAAGACCTTGCTTGTTAAGGATCTGGGGCAGTGTGAAATCTAAGCAAGCTGCCACTTGGTTAGACTTTATGTGGGGGCACTAGCTGGGAATACTGTGCTCTCTAGACCTGTCTAAAACCATCCAGCACTGACTGGTTGTATATACATAACCTGGGATGCTGAAAATACAAGCAGTTGTTTGTTTCTTTATTAATTCTCACAAGTGTCTGGGTTACAGAGAGTGTGGAAATAGAATTTCTTGGTAAATTCTATTAAGTTTGTTTCAAAGAACAGATGGGAATCAGGAATACAGCCTTGAGCTCTTTGTTAGCATAATACCTAAGTGCATAGCTCAGCAATGAGGGTACAGATCAGGCCAATGTAGGAATCCACCTCAACAGAGAGAAATATCTGGTGGTGTAATGGTTAAATTCACATTCACATAGAAACAAGCTAATTGTAAAGTGAGACATGAAAAGCAAGCTAGAAGTTTTGGCATAAGGTGAGTTAGTGGGGGCAACCATGATATGAGTATGGTAGTCAGTGTCAGTAATTTACTCAGAGATTAAGCCCTGAGGATTTGGTTATCATCAACCAAACTTATAAGGAAATTCACAAAATAAAATATAAAACTATTAATTGCACTCACAGTGTATATCTTAAGTCACCATACTCATTCATTCATTCAACTAATATTTATTAAGTATCTATTATGTACCTCTAGGGATACAATAATAAAACAGAAAAACTATCACCCTCATGGGGAGGGACAGATACCAGATAATACATTTGCACATCCATCCAAACATGCATAATACATGTTGTAGTGGGTGAATGGATCTCAAAAAGATATGTTCACATCCTCAATAGAAAAGTTGTAAACTTAAGGATCTCAAAATGAGATTATCTGGGGTTATATGGGTGGGCTCTAAGTCCAGTGACAAGTTCCTTAAATAAGAGAGAAGAGGAGACAGAGGAGAAGGTCACATGAAGATGGGGGTAGAGATTACAGTTATGCATCCACAATCCAAGGAATGCTTGGAGCCACCAGAAGCTGGAAGATACAAGTAAAGCTTCTCTCCTAAAGCTTTCAAAGGAAGCACAGCTCTGTTGACATGTTGATTTCAAACTTCTGGCCTCTAGCACTGTGAGACAATATATTTCTGTTGTTTTAATCAACCAAGTTTGTGTTAATTTGTTATGGAAGCCCTGGAAACTAATGCACCTGCCAATTAAGGTGACAATAAGCGCTATGGAGGGAAACATGGACAGATAACAGGAAGTGCTGCTGGAGAATAGACATTTAAATAGGATGGTCACTGAGCAAACACGTGGAGAAGCTGAGGAGTAAGACATGTGGCTACTTGGGCAAAGAACATTCCAGGCAGAAGAAACAGTGTCTGCACATGTGGGATTTTGAGTAGTACCTTTGAGGCACATCAAGGAGACTGGAGTGGCTGGGCAGTGAATAAAGGGGAAGAGGAGTAGGACACAAAGTGCAAGAGGTAAGAGGGAGGCAGACTCTGTTGGACCTTGTGGCCATTGTAAGAAAATACTGGGTTTTATTCTGATTGAGATGGGAAAACTTTGGAAGGTTTTGAGTGGAGGAGGGACATGATCGCTTTGCTTTAAAAGGCTGTTCTAGCTGTTGGTGGAGAATAGACTCTTACGAGCCAATAACAGGAGAATATTTACAAGTCTATTATGATAATTCAGGTGACACACAATGGTAAATTGGAGATAGGGAGAAATGGCCTGATTTTAGATGTATTTTGAAGGTAGAGCCAATGCAATGAATATATTCATGCCCATGTGGATCAGCTTGAATGGTCCTTGCTATGAATCTGGAATATTCATAGCATGTTTTGTGAAGGAAGGGCTCTCATCAGTTAGCTTTTGCTGCATAAAAAACAACACAAAAACTTAGAAGCTTAAAGCAATAACTCTTTATTTAGTTTCATTTGTAGATTAGGTGGGCAGTTCTTCTGCTGGTTTTGCCTGGGCTTGCCATACGTCTGCAGTTGGCTATCAGGTCCATGAGAACTTGCTTGTGAGAGTCTTCCTCCACATGTTCCCTGTCCTCCAGCAGGCTGGCCTGAGCTTGTTACATGGAGGTCACAGCATTCCAAGAAAGATAAGAGAAACTTGCCAAACCTATTAAGGCCCAGACTCAATAGTTCACATTGGCCAAAGCAAGCGCATATTCAAGAGGTAGAGAAATGGACTCTGCCTTTTTGATGACAAGAGCTGCAAAGAATTGTAGCCTCTTTAGTGATCTACCACCTCTGAAACAAAAATAAATCAAAAAATGAAATTTTCAAATTATTTTCCCCACCTTCTTTTTAGTGCTAGTAACTGATGCAACTCATTTATATATATCACTATGAATGTTTATAGGAGGCAACTACAAATATAAAAATCATTTACCTCCATAACGTTTATAGTAAGGGATAGTAAATGTGAGGACACTTTAAATTTTGTTAAAGTTTTCATTTAAGTAAATGTACTAATGTCCTAAGTGTACAGCTCAAGGCATTTTCACAAATTGAATACACCCCATGAATCCAGCACTCACATTGAGAGATAAAGAGTTACCAGAACCAGATCCCACATGCGTTTCCAGTCATAATTCCAAGAGTAGCTGCTACCCTACTTCAAACAGCAGAGGTAAGTTTTATTGGATATTTTACTTAAAAATAAATTGGACTATGCAATATGGAATCCTTTATGTATAGCATTTTTTGGTTTTGACATCTTTTCTGTTGTTGCACATAGCTGTAGATCACTCATTCTCATTATAGTATAGTATTAATATTTCACTGTGTGAAAATACCATAATTATGTATCTTTTTTATTCTTCCTGTACACTAGTTCAGTGTGGGGCCATGATGAATAGCATTCTATGGACATCTTAGTAGAGATCTTTGTGGAACATATGGATGCATTTTTGTTGGGTTTATGAGTAACACTAGAATAATTAATTTGCAGGATATGAATATGCTTAGCCTCCTAATACACTACCAAATAGTTTCCCAAAGTGGCTGTACCTATTTACACTCCCACAGCAGTTGAGAAGGTGAGTTTAAACGGCTAAACCTTTTAAATTAAGTGGAAATATACCAGTATTCAAAATCAAATGAAAAGTCCATTTTCATAGAAAAATTCATATCATATTAGAATAAACCATTTTAAAAATTAATTATAATCTAAACATTTCATATTTACATATTAATGCAATTAATTAGAACTGAGAGTTAGTAATATTATTAGAATCTTATTTTTATGTTCATTTAGGAAGTTATAGGTTACTTAGTAACCTTTGTACCCATTAGGGAGAAGAATTTGGGGATGTGAATAAATCTCTTCATGCCTGAGTTTGGAACTTGCCGGGAAGAAGTTGTATCACCCAAGGATTGTGAACATTCGAACACAATATTTCCACTTTAATCTGCCTAAAATTGCAGCTCTGAAATTCTTATTGCAAATGACACCTGATTAACACTCCTAACAGAGCCTTTCACACACAGAAAAGACAAAAATTCACAACTATATTGATAAGGAATTATATAAAGGAGTTCTTAATATTCGGTTTGTGACTATCTCACAAACTGGGAAAAGAGAGCTGATAAGAAATCCTAGCATAGTAAGTACGACGAACAACAAGACAACCCTGTGGGAGGCTCAGATACTGTTTTAAGAAAAGAATAAAACCCTTTCACTTGTCATTGCCACTGCAAATATTTGAAAACGTTAGTTTCTAATAATGATTTACAAGCTAAGAGAAATAGAAGTAGTTGGGCCAATGAGAAGTGAGTCCTCACTTCTGGTGACAATGACTCGATATGACACATGGGGTTGAGGGTTCACTATAGGAGTCCTGAGCACTGGTCACAGGGAGGGCATGTATGGGAGCTATGCTGCTTGTTCAGGTATTGTGTTGAGATCCAACACCACAGCTTATCTTTCACTTGAATAGGTATCCAAAATCAGGGGCCAAGAAGAGTTAAAACATAATCAAGAAAGAGTCACTATATATCTTCTCTAGTCACCTCTACCCTGAGAGTACGAGCAGACTCTATCATACGTAGGAACCAAGAATGAGAAATTGAGGTATCGCGATGCCACTTCCTGCTTTGTCCATTATAACCTAAACTCACGGATGCTTTTCTTAAATAAACTCTTTGTGTTTACAATCCACTACTTTATATGGTGGGTTTTCTCCAATCATATTCCTCTAACTTGGTAATGATCGCCAGACTGAAACACAAGAATGACATTGCCTAATGCCATTGTCTGGGATGAATGAAAATAATTGTAATGGAGACAACTGGTCTGATTAAAACCTATTTTGGTTTTGTTTCATGAATGAGAGGATCTGGACAAAGAGAGGAAAACACTCTGAACCTTTGTATTGAATCTAGGCAGATTTCATCTTAGTTAAAGATGAGAGCGAACAATGATAACAGCATGTTCCGGTAGACACAAGGGAGCTATGTCATGCGAAGACTTAGGGAAAGAGCATATTTCTGAAAATAGCATATGGCAGAATCTACAGGAAATTCAAGGGAACTGTTTTTTATTCTCACAAGAGTCCAAAAATTTGTGGTATTTTATCATTCAAAGCAGGTGGTCAGGGAAAAAATAATACGAAATGAATAGTCCACTGTGTGGAGAAGAGAGAGATTATTAAGAAATATTTTGAATGCAATTATTAGAGGGTTGTCTCAAGCTGGATTGAACAGCAATGGGAGTTCATGGCCTCTAGTAACCTAACAAATGATGGGTATACTTTAGGTTAGGCTTGATCCCTGGAGCAATTGTATCACCAAGACCCAGTTGCCTTCTGTCTCTTGCTGCCTCCCACATGCTCTGCCTCTGCTCAGGACAGGCTCTCTTTGTGCTCACAACACGTCTCTCAGCAGCTCCTGGGCTCCACGCTTCCTCCAACAGGAAGAAGGTGCCTCTCCTGGCACTTATTTCAGAAAGTCAAGGACACTTCTTTCCCAGAAATCCTTAGAAAGTCTCTCCCCATGTCTTATGGGCTAAAATTTTAGTCATATGTCCACACCTGTCCCTGAAATGGTCACTATGGCCAAAAGAATGAAGCCAGTGGAAGGGCCTGCATCAGTCAGGGATCGCATCTGGAGCTGAGAATGGAATCAGCCTCCTCTGACACACAAGGGCTGCACAAAGGGAGTGCACCTGAACTATAGTTGTCATTCTCTCACCAGCAGAAGAGAGCAGTTGATGTTGAATTGCTTGAAACAGGAAAGGCCCACTGCACTACTTCGTTTTGGTTGTCTGAACCCCCCAGGTGCATAATAATAAATTTCAATGGTGCAATCATATGTTATTGCCAGCAACTTGAAGAAGTAGCCACGTCAGTTTTCTCAAATCCTGGTCTTCTATTAAACCTTCACCTGATTAACATGTGGCCCATCCACCCTCACCTGTGCACCCTTCCCTTATTAATGCTTCTTTTCTTTCTTTTCACAGGCTTATATACACATGCCATATATGCATGTATTTTTTTGGGATCATACTGTACATCATTTTTGTAACTACTTATTATGAACTATTTTTTTTTTTTTACTTTCATTCATTGCCAGATTCATTAAAAATTCTTCTGAGATCTGGAAACACCTTTGGATTGGGCCAGTTTTGACCCCAAAAGTAAGCATATCTATGGGGGAAGCATGCTATATTGAAATAGAATTTAGGGAATTTAAGATTTCTGATGTATAAGTTGGCATGCCCAGGAGGCTGGCCGTGATTCACTAGATACTAAAAATTATGAAGAATCAAACGCTGAGGCAGAGCTTCTGGATCAGAGCAACTCGTCAGCCTTTCCTGCTGGTGTGAAGGTTGTCATGGTAACGAGAGGGCTCAGGCTGAAGCAGCTATCACAGTTCTGGGTAGAGCATATGTAACGTTTGGGAAGTTTCCCTTTCTGATTCATGTTTTGACTGAGACATTGAAAGACTCCCATGGTGTGCTGAGACCAAGTGGCCAGTAACAACATCCATACTAAAATCTGCACATATTAAATTTTGAAAAGGGTTCATCTAGGAGTGGACAGACTGCCAGGTTTCTTCCTCTCCTTGGCCTGCCTCCTTCTGCTTCACTGCCTTGGGTTTTCTACCTTTTTTTTTTCCTGTTTAAAATTGCTGTATCACTTGTTTGTAAGATAAAAATCATTTCCTCTTCCCTCACAAATTAAAGTGCTAATTTGTTGCCATCAGCCTCCTCTTAAAACACCTCAGTGCTTCTCTCCATTACCTGAGACCAAAAGCAAGGTCCTCGTCTTGTTCACATGATGTGTTCCTGCCCGTGCTTCTCACCCCAGCACCTGCCTCTCAGCATCCCTTCCTGACACTCCTGACTTAGCACTCCTAGTTTCTAACACACAGCACACTTTTCAGGCCTCCTTGTCTTTGCTCAGGCTATTTGATGGACCCAAAACATCTAGTTTACTTAGGCATCACTTCCTCCATGAACCTTACCAACTAGTGCCCACCCTCAGCCCACCAAAGGCATACTCAGCTGTCCTATAATCTTTCCCCTGAGCTCAAAGGTACAGGATTCTTACCTTATTCATCTTGGTGAATAAGAGCCTAGCACAGCACCTGGCATATAGCTGATGCTCAGTTAACTTTGTTAAGCTGAGCTGAACTCAATTAGGGGGCTTTGTGCTTATGAGAAGAGGGAAAGAGACAAAAAAGCTTCCTGGGACCATGCATGAGTATTTTTTTTTTTTTTTAGTACTCTCCAAACATCTTGAAAAGTTTCCTTAAGAGAACCATCCAAAAGGTCTACACAATTCTGTAGCTCTTACAAACAGATTCAAAAGAGTTATTTGCTTTAGATGATGCTGCAATCATAACACTGACTCAACAGATCTAGAAGGCTTTTAAATCAACAGGAAACAAGTAGCATGCTACGAAAGCAGAAAGTGGGAGCTACTGCTCTTGATGAGCGGAACCAACTGGGTTCATCCAGGGAGAGAAGCCAATGGGTCAGCTTCTAAGACTCAGGATATTCAGAGCTAATTATTTTTTGATTCCTTCATTGCTCACAAAAACAAAACTGACTCCAGTTTTCTTCTAGTGATCCAGTTAGTGTCTTTGTTCCCATTTTCCTTGCTGTCTACTTCAATCCATCTTTCCCTATGTTTCTTGATGCCTCATATCCTCTATCACTGTTTCCATCACCCACCTCCAGGGCATCATCATCTCAGGTGAATGTGCTGTCATATCCCTCCACTGGTGGCCCTGTTTCTTTCCTATGATTCTCATCAAATAGCCTCACAACAAGCAGATATATCTTTTGAAAGCACAGGTTTGATCATGAGTCTATGTGGGAAAAGGATTTAATTTTGTCTCATTATCTATTGTATGAAAACCAAAGGCCTTAGTTTGACATTTAATATCCTCTCCTATTCTCCACTACTTTCTTTTTTTATGTGACACAACACACTGAACCTGTAAACCCAAACTCATCTAAAATACCCAACTCCTCATAAACACCAATGCTGATTTCTGCAGCTAGAAGTAATATCTGCACTCTCTGAACATTTTCATTTTTATTTGTATTATGGTTTTAATTTTTTTGCCTCCTTTTTCTTATAAGATTGCCCATGAATGATTTCTCTTTGTGTATCCTCAAGCAACTATTTTTTTTGTGTGTGTACAGAATAGGCAACCAATAAATGTTTATTAAGTAATATATCTTGAATTAATTTCACAAACTTACTCCAAATCATATTTTTTGAAGATGCTCAAGTTATTTATTAGCAAATTAAAAATACCTAGAAAAACCCTATGATTCTCTATAATTTATTTTTAGCCTTATTGAGGTATAAATGATGTACAAAATAATTGCACATGTTCAGTTACATGTTTTAATGAGTTTTAACATATGCATATGTCAGCAATATCATCCTATATGAGGCATCTAAAACAGAGAACTCACAGAAGCAGTGAAAAGCATGGTGGCTGCCAGGGGCGGGTTGTTGCTTAAATAATTTTAAGTGTCAACTGGATTAAGGACTATTTGGAGAACTGGTAAACCATTACTTCTGTTTGTGTTTGTGAAGATGTTTTCAGAGGAGATTGTGAGTCCGTGGATGAGTGGGGAAGATCCACCTTCAATGAGAGTGGGCCACTATCCAGTCATCTAGGGGCCCTCTCTCTCTCCTGGAGATGAGACACTCGCCTCCTCCTACCCTTGGACATCAGAAGTCCAGCCTTTCTGGCCTTGCAACCTTGGGACTTCAGGACTTACACCAGTCCCCCACCCCCACCCCCCAGGTTCTCAGGCTTTCAGCCTTGGACTGAGAATTAAACCATCAGCCTCCCTGGTTCTGAGGCTTTTGAACTTGGACTAAGCCATGCTACGGGAATCTTAGGAAGTCTCCAGCTTGCAGGTGGCTTGCTGTGGTACTTCTCAGCCTCCACAACCGTGTGAACCAATTTCCCTAAAAAAGTCCTTTGTACTCCCTTGATTAATATTTTGAAATAAAAATCTCCTCTTTTATACATCTATTAATATATCTATGTGTTCTATTGGCTCTGTCTCTTTAGAAAATCCTAATATAATTGGTATTAAGTCTCAGCTGTGCAAGATGAATAAGTTCTAGAGATCTGCTGGACAACACAGTGCCTATAGTTAACACTAATGTATTGTACACTTAAACGTCAATCAAATGTCAATCAAAAGGATAGATCGCATGTTAAGTGTTCTTACATAAAAACACGCACTCACAAAAGAACACAAAAATTTTTTTGAGGTAATGGATATGTTTGATGGTATGCATATGTCTCTTAACTTATTTCTCACAGTATAACTGTTGTACGCAACAGGTATACTGATTATTAAATTGTGCCACTCAAAAAGATATCAATTTTCTCAAGTAGTGTTTATTTGGTGTTGGTACCATCTAGTGGGAAGTATGAGTAATGTTTGACAATTAAAGTTGGCATTGGAGCCTTAGTACTGAGACAGGCCTTTACCATTACCTGGTTCAATATTCTCTATTATACAAATGAATAAACTGAGATTTAGAAACTTTAAGAACTTTCTCATGCTTTGCATAAGGCTGAGCACCTATTATGTGAAATCAACTGTCAGATGGGATGCAAAGAATTGTATTTACCACCAACATGGAGACATAAAATATTAATAAGTAAAATATAGCAATTAGAGAACCATGGAAGGAATATTTAAGGCCAGGGAAGAGAGAGAAAAAAAGAAATTATTTAGGGAACAATGAGCATAAGAATTATAGGAGAACTTATTAAATAATGTAAGTGAAGTGGATACTGGTACAAATAAAATATTAAAAAGGGCTTTAAATCAATTTGGCCTGAGAAGGTAAAGGATGAACCATAAACCACGTTCACTAGATTGAATCAGTATTATGAATGGACTGACAGGCAAAAGCTTAGAGTTCAAGCTCTTTAAGTGACTGTGGTTAGATTTATAAATTATCAACATATATCAAGAATAAATAAAAAAGACATATCTTAATACTATATGAAAGAATACCTATAGTTAAGGATAAGATTTCCACTAAAGGATCCCACATTGACTTACTAGATGTCATATTTCAAATAACTTCAAGGAAAATTAAAATGATGTGCTTTGGAAAATTGTGTTAGATGATTCATAAAGTAGGTCTAATGACAAAGACACTGAGGCCAAGACATAGATGAAGAGTTAGAATAAAACTGAATATGAAATTGAATTGAAAAGGATTAAGACTAAATCATTCAACATTACTGAGTCTTACATGTGATTTAACTTAGTGTAATCAAGTGAATAAATGAAATAGAAGCATAAAAAGAAGGAAGGTGATAATTGCAGTTTGCTTTCTTTTTGCATTATTGGGATTGTGTTTTACTTTGCCTTGGTCGTTTTTGATATGTTCTATATTCCTCATGTTTTTATAACATACATTCTTTTTATAATCAGAAAAGTACACCATTTCAAAACTGAATGTAGAAAGAAGCTCCTCTTTACATTAAATTTTTTAAAAAGTTTATGCATTGACCTGGTATAACATTCCAGAGTGTGTGGTGAAACACCTCCCTTGCTTCTCCATGTCTTGGAAATGGATCTTAACTTCTGAGAGACATGGTGTAAAGTGAGTGTCATAAATCCAATTTTATTATTTTTCTAGTACATTTAGTGGTTTTAGAACATTTATTGTGTAATCAACCTTTGCCTCACTGATTTGAGATGCCATTATCATCATAAACAAAATTCTGATATATATTTGTTTATTCAAAGTCTTTTTATTCTGATTCACTGGTGTGTCTCTCTAGCCACGTACCAGTAGCACATTGTTTAAATTGCTATACTTTTGTGATATTTGAAAATACAAAAAAGGCCAGGCTTCCTCATAATTCATCTTTTATAGAATTTTCCTGTTGTTCGTTTTATTTACTTTTCCATATGATTTTAGCATCATCCTATCTTAAATTAAAAACAAAAATCCTCTTGCTGCTTCCACTGGGTTGGCATTATATTTATTAAGTTGCTTAGGGAAAATCGGCATTTCTAATGCTCAGTCTTCTGATTCAAGAACATGGTCACGTTCATCACTAAACCATGTTGTAAAGCTTCTTTCACATAGTACTTGTATGTTTTGTTAAATTTTTACCTTTAACATATCATAGAAATTTATTTTTAAAAATTTATCAAAATTTATGTTTATTAGTAATTTATATTTTTTTGAATTCTGTTTAGAAAATAATGCCAGCATTAATTCTTCTCTTTGTAATTAGTTTTCTTTGAGGCTTGATATGTGGTCTTTTTTTTTCTTTCTTCCTTTGTTTTGTTCTTCTATCTTTCTTTATCTTTGTGAGTGTTCTACTGGCATTTGAAAAGATGATTCATCGTTTTCAGAACTCAGAGTCTGTGAAATATTAGTTAGATCTACTTTATTATTAATACCTATGTCATTTATTTCTCTGTATCTTAATTTTTTCTCATGATCTGATATGGAGTAAGAAAGGTGAATTAATGCCTCATGCTCCTGATTTCCTTTCTCTTTCTCCTTGAATCATTTCTAGTTTATGCTTATGGAGTTATAACTAACACATCTGCTGAGTTAATTGTATTATATTATGTGGTATTATTAAATATTCTTATATGACTTATTAACTTCTTTTGGTCTGAATTACACCTCATCTGATATTGAAATAACAACTCATGCTTTTCTTTTGTTCATATTTGCCCAGTATGCCATTTCCCTACTTTTCTTTCTAAATATTCTGAATCTCTTTGCTTTAACTCTGTTTCTTATGGACAGATATAATAAAATTAAGCTTTGTTATTTTTGTTCAATCTTTTAGTTCTTTTAATAAGTGAGTTTAAGTCATTTTACATTTATTATTCTAACTGAAATGTTTGTTCTGGGATCTATCTGATTTTATGTTAAGCGTGGTGGATTTACAGGTTTAAAAAAAACTATGTTGTATATTTAATTTTTTGTTTTCTTGTGTGCACATTCTAACGATTGGGAGGATTATGGTTTCATTCTGGAAGTTATGTTTTAGATCTATAATTTTGTATAACATACTTAATTTTCTATTTCTTTACATTGAATTAATTACCTGCCACAGGTAGGTAGCTACCTACTATGGACAGTAATGGACTTTGTCTATATATTTTTTATCTTGCCTTCCTTCTGAATTTAATTGATCATATTATCATTCTTGGTATTTATTCTTATCAATTAAGTGTACTTATATCTCTTTTACTTGATTTGCCAGATTTAAATAAAATGCTTTTGTCCACAGATATGAAAGATGAGAAAATCAGCTTCACACAATGCTATCTTCTTTTCCTCTCAATTTTTGTTATTTATATTTATCCCTATATTTTCAGGGTATATGTTTAACATTTGCATTCTGTTCTACCACCTAAATCTTTGTATTGATTTTTATAATAGTCCTACACATAAAAAGATTCAATGTTCACTGCCAGTGATTCTGTCATAGATTTTCTAGGACTATATTGTTTGACTTCCTTCATGCTCTACACTATTTGTGCAGTTGTATTTGTATAACTATTTGGCTGGGTATAAAACTTGGGTGATACTTTCCTTCCTGGAGGATTTTGTAGGTGTTGCTTTGCAAACTTTAGCTTTGGATATTGCTATGAATATGTGTAAATTGAGACTGACTCTATAAATAGCTTTTTGGGGGGCCTAAATAACCACATGATTCTCTATCTTTTTAATTCAATAACATTACTAGGATATATTATTTTCTTGCCATTCTTTATTAACTTTCTAGGGACATAATTTATCTTTTCAATCTCTAGATTTATGCCCTTTTTTTACTTAAGAAAATTTTTCTTGAATTATATTTTCAAATATTTTTATCTTATGATTTAAGATACAAAATGAATGTATTCAATCTCCTATGCCTATCTTCCATGCCTTTTTCCTACTGTCAATCTAAAAACAAGACATCAGAGAAGAATATCTTATAATATAATACACTTATTTGAGAGTGAATAAAGAGGATTATAATCTGTAATGCCCTATAGCAAGCCACAAGTGCATCCAGTGAGGGAAGAGTAAAGGATAGATTTTTTGACAAAAGGGAGAAGTTCATGTAAGCTGTTTGGAAACAGAGTTTATTGGCTTCAGAGGCTCAAAGCCAGAGTCATCAGTTCATTGGTGGAGATGCTATTGTGGCAAGTGTTCTTTTGGAAGCATCTTATCTGAATGATTGCTGTCCTAAAGAATGTATAATGATAAACTTTGTCATAAAAATATGTGCATACATGAGAAACATGCAAGCCATGCAAAGCATGAGATGTGTGAAGGATGTAAGAGAATTTCTTATGGGGTTATTCTAAAAAGTGTTTAAGACAGTTTTCTTATCTCAGACATGAAAACATAACTATCTTTCCTTCATGATCTTCTAGCCCGAATTTATCTGGGTTTGATTAGTGTTTTCATACTGGTTTTTACTCATTTCACAATTCCCTCTTTTGATCAAAATCCTTCTCCAAAAGCCTTGCTAATTCATTTTAATTTTCTATTTCAAGTTCGTTATGCTTCCTTTTATTATTTATATGCTCAGTATTTCTTAGTGTGTTTTCAGCAGTGCCTCTGTTCTCCTTATGCCCATTTGAATTTCAACTTCATTTCTGCAGTATTTTTGCATAGTTTTTCACTTTTACTTTAAAGTTTATTTATTCATACTTCATTTCCTTTTACTACATCAACATATGTACACTAAATTCTAGAGTCTCTGACAAATCTTGAGTCTCTGAAACGTCTTCATAATTTATAAAGACAAGAGCATCCTTTCTTAAAAATTTTATAAAGAAATGAAATTTCTCTTGTGATTGTTTTTTTTCCCTTTAAATTTCCCAGTTTTTTTCTTTTTCTTGCAGAATGTTTATAGATATAGACTATTTTCATTATTTGCATATTCTATATTTGTAAATTTGCCTACTTGCTAAAAATTTATTTGTAACCCCAAATGAATACTCAGGGTACTTTTATGGTCATTCAAAGACATGCGTAGAATGCCAAAAATTTTTGGTCACCAAGCGTGCCTGTTTCCACCTGGGGTAAAAAAACTGATGCTCTGCCATCTTGTTTCAGCTATTATGTTATAAACTAGTGTCCTTTCTGTGTGCTAATTGGTGCCATAGTTTCCATATTTTTGTGCTTTTTTTGGTAATTTCACTGTTTAACATGGCCTGCAAGTGTAGTGCAGAAGTATAGTGCAGTGTTCCTAAGTACAAGAAAATTGTATTCCTCCCGCAACTACATAAGCCCAGCACAGAGAGTGAGGGAAGAGAGTGAGAGATTTTGCCTGGTAATCCAGGGAATTCTCTTTCATTTTACCCAAGGTCACCAAAATGGTACCACCAGGAGCCTGGAAGAGTCACAGCATTACTGGGCTTGGGGCACCTCAGTGCTGATACACCTGCAGTGACCAAAGCCTTAGACTACAATACTCAATTCCCTTTGAATATCTGGAAATCCTTCTCAAAATGGATGGGTTCAAACACGCCCAGACCGTGAAGATTAAATTAAATACCTAACTCTTCAATACCCAAATATCAACAAATATCCACAAGCGTCAAGAATGTGCAGGAGGATGTGACCTCACCAAAGAAACTAAATAAGGTACCAGTGATCAATCTCAGAGTGATGGAGAGAGGTGACCTTTCAGGCAAATAATTCAAAATAGCTGTCTTGAAGAAGCTCAATGAACTTCAGGACAACACAGAGAAAGAATTCAGAAGCCCCTCAGAGAAATTTAACAAAGAGATTGAAATAATAATCATAATACTATAAAGCAGAAATTCTGAAGCTGAAGAATTCAATTGACAAAATGAGAAATACATCAGAGTCTCTCAACAGCAGAATTAACAAAGCAGAAGACAGGATTAGTTGAGCTTGAACACAGGCTATTGGATAATACATAGTCAGAAGAGAAAAGAAAAAAGAGCAAAAAAGAATGAAGTATGCCTACAGATCTAGAAAATAGCCTCAACAGGGTAAATCTAAGGGTTATTGGCTTTAAAGTAGAGGTAAAGAAAGAGATTGGGATAGAAAGTTTATTCAAAGAAATAATAACAGAGAATTTTCCAAACCTAGAGAAAGATATCAATATTCAGATTCCACAAGATCACAGAACACCAACAGATTTAATCTAAACAAGTCTACCTAAAGTCATTTAATTATCAAGCTTAAAGGTCACAGATAAAGAAAAAGTCTTAAGGGAAGGAAGAAAAAAGAAAAAAAAATAACATATAAAGGAGCTCTGATATATCTGGCAGCAGATATATCAGTTTTTAGTGGAAACCTTACAGGCCAGGAGAGAGTGGCGTGACATATTCAAAGTGCTAAAGACAAAAAAACCCCAAAAAAACCTTAAAAATAAGAATATTATATCCTGAAAAACTATCCTTCAAACATGAAGGAAGAATAAAGACTTTCCCAGACAAATGAAAGCTGAGGGATTTCATCAACCTGTATAAAAAAGAAAAGAAAAAGAAAGAAAGAAAACTAATGGGGCCAGGAGAGAAACTATTAGAAACAAATAGGGAACAGTTATTCTCAGAGTCTACACAGGACCAGGATTAGTCCTTGTCCCCATCAGCTACAGTGAAACATGTCTTGACACATAAGCCATTGAGAAGAGTCCTTAGAAAGCAGGAATAACTAATGGTATCAATAGTGGGAATTTAAAAAGTGCTAAATTAAAGGCTGTTGTGGGCCTATCAAAGATTCCTAGTGAGCCTCAAAAGAAACACATTGTTTCCACATACTTAAATGCATTCCCATAGAAAACTCAAAAATTAGAAAATATCAAGTCCATAACAACATAAAACTACAATGCCTTTAATCTAATAAAATATTTTCAGGCATGCAAAAAAGCAGGAAAATATTATCCAGAAAACTCTAAAACCTGACCAGGAAATGAGTCAGATGATAAAATTAGGAGACAAGGATACCAATACAGGTATCATAATTTATATGGTATGGTCAAGAAGGAAGAAGAAGCATAAGCACTGTCATTCAGTATTGTGCTGAAGGGTCAAGGAAGTGCAATGAGGTAAGACAAGGAAATGAAAGTTGTACAGATTGGAAATGAAGAAGAAGGATGTCTTTATCCTCAGTGTGATTGTGTATATTCAGTACAGTACTGAATGAAAGTGGTGACAGTAGATATCTTGCCTTGTTTCTGTACTTCAGGGGAAATCATTCAGTTTTCCACTGTTTGAGGGAGTTTCTATTTATTCCTAATTTGATGAGAGTTTTTATCATGAGTAGATTTATTAAATTTTTTCTGTTTTCCCAATTTTTACTGTAAAATTTTTAAATATACATAACTTTGGAAAGAATAATTTAATGAACACCCATATCTCCTTCTATATTTACCAGTTCCTAATTGTTAATATCCTGACATTTTCTGCCTATCATTCTTCTATCTATATTGCCTTTTGCTACCTAGCTAGATATACAGGTGTAGATATACATATACATATATCAGTAGGTGTATATATACTGAATCATTTAAAAGTACACTTGATACATTATGAGTGAATCTTAATAGAATACATGTTCTGAGATGCACATACAAACACCGTATTCACTCCTGAGCAATTTAGCAAGTTATTTCCTAAGAATGAATATTAAATACAATATCATTATCACATTCATGAAATTTAGCATTGATATAACAATATTATCTAAAAATGGCTCTTGGAGTTTTCTTTTGTTTTTCAATTCAGGTCTAATCAAAAATTGTCCACTGCATTTAGTTTCTTACCTTTTTAGTCTCATTTGATCTCAAATAGTCTCCCACTCTTTGTCTTTCATGTCATTGTCAGTCTGAAGAGTCCAGGCTAGTTGTTATGTAGATTATCCTGAAATTTGGATTCCTCATATTTAGCTTCAGATAAAAGTTTTTTGGGTAAAATTCTACACAGGCAATGTTGTGTTCTTCTCAGTGCATCATATCAGGGAGCACATGATGGCAGAGTGCCCCCTTATTGATGCTAAGTTTGGTTGATTTGGTTAAGTGGTTTCTACCAGATTTTTCCTTTGTAAAGGGACATTTTCCCCCTTTGTAAATAATAAGTACTCAGCAGCATGAATCTTGGAGACTAGGTAAGGGTCCTATCTCCTAAGATATTTTCAGCCAATTATTTTAGCATCCATTGACTGCTTGAATAAATTATTAAGTTGACTGCAAAATAGTGATTTTCTAATTTTGTCATTGCACTTTACATTTATTAGTTGGCATTCTTTGCTCCACTACCACACTACACCTTTCTCTACCCTGTCCAGTGCCCTGACAAGACTGGTCTGTAAGAACCATATCCTGGGGCTCTGCTGCCCTCTGGCTTCCTGTTGGGTGTGGCTTATTGGGATCAAAGGCAAGAAACAAGAGAGGGAGGAGATTGAGTTCCAGTATTTCTTTATTTCCTGCAGGGTCAGTGTGGACTGGCCTCAGGGTGACTCAAGATTCCAACTCCTATCAGGCCACCCCTTCCACACAGCCCTCCTTGTCCCCAGTCTAGTAAGAGCAATCCCCTCTTCTTTAGGTCCAGAGGTTGTAGAGGAGTTTTACTACCAGCCCTGCATCTTGCACTTTCCTGGGATCTTGCACCTTCCTTTGTGGTTTTCCCAAACCCTGCATATACCTTTGTAAATAGTCCCATTATTAAACTTTCCTCAAATGACCATAACTAGTGTCATCTTTTTCCTACTGGGAAACTCAGTGATTCTTACGCCTTGTTCACTTCCTTTTTTCTGCCTTCACAGTAATCGCAGCTGCATCCAATGGCTGCCTCAGCCATCTCTGGATATCTACCCGTTTTTCCTCATGATATTTCCACAATAAATTTTTTGCCCATCTAATCTATCTTGGCATCTACTATGGAGGACCTAGACCAATACTGTAGCTTATTAACCTCAAGCAGTCTCATGCCATGAGCTTTAGTTAAGGCTTGCAAAGGAACTGGAAGAGTTGAGTAATTTAGCACCAATTTGGTATCTATCCATTGAGAAAGATTCTATTGTACTAGTGCATCAGCAAAGGTGACTGAATGGAATATACGTCAAGGGGGTGGTGGAGTTAGTTCTGGGGTTAATAGCAACTGGGACAGACATATGTTAGCAGCATGATGTGTTAAAATTGGAATAATATTAATTTGAGTAAGTTCTAGCTTATATCCTGTATCATCACATCTTTAGTTAATGCTGCCCTGTTTTGTCTTCTTTGCTGTTTCCAAGGAAAAAGTACGCTGGCTGGTTATTTGAATGATTGAACTAGGGACTATGAGTAGGTCATGAGAGAGCATGCTTGCCTTCATGCTAGACTCTCTGTCAGCAGAAAAGTGGAAAAGGGTTTGGAATCAGTTTCAAATTCTGGGGCTGGTACTTATAGGACCTTGAGGAAGTTACTTAACTTAGCTGAACTTGCTTCTTCTTTTATGAAGAGAGAGGGGTAATACTTTTAAATGTTATTTTGGTGATTGGTAAGAATGCCTGGAATGTATTGTGGTTTATCTGGGTTATTATTTTTATCTAAATATGTGAATTGGAGAAGAGCTCAATCCATTGATAAGATGTTTGGAGCTCCAGTCTCCAAGGAGGGTGTCTCCACGCCCCGTTTAAACATCAAGTCTACGGCCTGCAGCTGAGTAACCAGGACTTTTTCCCTAAAGGCCAAGCGCCCTGTGGTCTCTTGAGCAGGCGCCTGCTGAGAGCTCTGCTGCTGTAATTAATAGTGGCAAAGTTTTAATGAACCCCGCAAGGAGAGTTTTTTCTGACACTTACTTTTTAAAACCTGAAATAGTTTCTATTCCTTGGAGATTAATTAAAAAGTTTTTTTAAATCTTTGCCGAGATGCCTAAGGCAACTCTCCAGCTGTTTCTTTTTAATGAGTTCTCTACATGGTTCCTGTGCCGGAAGGTTGTTTAGTGCACTGTGTGAAGTTGCAAGAGCTCCCCGGGAGCAAGTGCAGGAAAACTTCTGAGAAACCCTGAAGATGATTTCCCTGGGCAGGCTCAGAAGTGCACGTGCACTTAGCATCTCTCTAGATTCATTCACCACTGAGGGAGAGAGGAAGTGAGGGACAGGTCACTTATAGGCTAGGGTCTCCCAGTTAGGAGTGCAGACTTTGGACCTCTCAGCTATATCATATTGACAAGCAGCTGGAGGAAAGGGAGTAAGGACTAGGTCTTCAGTGAAGAGCGCATGTTGCACCCTCACCACCCCCATCCTCAGACTCTGGCTACCCCTGGCCTTTAATCAACCTGATAAATATGCCAGGTGACCCCTCATGCCCAGGACAGCAGCACACAAAGAATATGTGCTTATGCTTATCCACATCCAAACCATTTGGACATTTAGTTGAACCAATTAATCAGTTCATGATGAAACAAATTTAATTTAAACTACTTTGTAGAAGTTAAATTTGGATCCACGAGGCCAAGTTATGGAACAGACTGAAAATTATTGCTGAAGCGACCAGGTGTTTTGACGTTTTTGACCTTGCATTCACATTATTTTTCATGCTCACCCTCTATCAGACATCTCAACAGCGCTGAGATTAAGGAAATGAAAGAGGAACCCAAGCTGGATTTATCATAGACAGACCAGGCAGTAGAGACATTGGTATGATATTTCTGACAGAATTTTATAAAGAGCCTTCAGATCATGATTTAAAGGTAAACAATAGCCCCATTTATCAAATACTTCTGGAGAAAAAAAAGCCAGTAAGCTACTAATAGTCAGAAGAATTTCCTAACCCTGCTAGGGCAATTGTCTTGTATAAAAGTTTAGACAAATTCAATTCATTTTAGAGAGAGAATTCTTAGAGTGAAGAATTAGTTGAGAAAAACATACATTTTAAGTGATCATAATTGGTCTCTTAAAGCAAGGAAGGTATATCATACATATTTATCTCTTCTCTATCCCCAGATACCACTGAAATGACAAAAAGAGCAGAAGCTGTAACCTACAGGAACAAACAGAATGGGAGAGTAGACAGAAGCAGACAAGAAAATTGCGCCATTTTTTTTTTTAAATATGGAAAGTACAGGGAGGAGAGGAACTAACTCATCAGAGAAGCAGCTACCAGCAAACAAGCATGCAGAAGAAAAATCAGACACATGCAAAATCAGCAAACACATTGCCTTTGAGAGTCCTGAGAGGCTTCAGACTCCAGGACACTAGCTACAGTGTGGACACAAAGGCTGAACACAGGGTGAGATGAAAGTCTACCAGGAGAACAGTTGGCTTTTCCAACCTCTACAGCATCCCCACCCAGCTGGGTTAAAAACCCACCTTGAGCAGGAGCCTGGAGGCTTATTCTAATGGGAAGCCCTAGATTCTGACAACCCAGACAAAGCAGAAGCCAGTGGAGCTTGCATTTGAACTCAGAGGAATGGAGAGAAAGTCTAAACACTGGGGATGAAGTGCCAGCCCCGGTGTGCTCCTTGCCTCTCAGTCTCTCACACTCAGGTGTGTTCTGTCCCCACTGCTCACGCTTATACGAGAGGTTGCAGAACTCTTAGATATATCCATAGCCCCAGAGGTATTCATATTTGAGGGAATCTCTGTAAAATGGCCAGCTGGATCATCCCATGACTCTATATAAAACTCTAGATAGGGAGTTTCCAACGAGAGACAAAGAAAAAAGAAATTAGTGGAAACAGATAATATAGAGAAGAGAATAAAACTTTAAACTACAGTAATTAGATCTTCCTGTCTTTTCCTACCTTCTTTTCCCAGAAGAAGTAATCATCAATTGGCCAGTTGCTTGGCTGCAGGTTGCAGTGGGGTGCAAGAATCTATGACGTGCATGGGGCTCCCAGGATGCAGTGTATGAAGTATCATGGTTGGGAGATGGGATACATTGAGCAAAGTGACAAATACCTGAGGGTTTTCTCACAGCTGGAAAAGGTACTCCCAACCATGGAATGAGGTAGGCTAGAAAGCACCAGAAGTGTAGGATTGGAAATGGACTAACCAGTATGAAATCATTTTGTTTTTTAGTCAACTGAATTGAGATGTAATTTATACACAATGAAATGCACTTAAGAATACAGTACAATCAATTATGACAAATCACCATACTCAATATATAGATAATTTCCATTACTCCCCAAATTTTCCTGGTATCCCTTTACTGTGGATTTATGCCCCTTACCCTCTGCCCCATAAACCACTGCTCTACCACTGTAGATGGCTGTCACTATATATTAGCTTCACCTGTTCCACAATTTCACACGAATGCAGTAAGACAATACATATACTCTTTTCTGCCTATCCTCTTTCACTTAACCATGTTTTTGTGATTCACTCATGTTGATGCATGCAATGCATCAGTAGTTCATTTATTTTTTTGTGTTGAATAGTATTCCACTTTATAGATACAACATCATTGTTTTTAATCTCTTCACCTGTTTGTAGACATTTGGGTTGGTTTAAATTTTTGCTATTTTTTTAAGAAGGCAGTTATGAGCATTTATGTACATATCTTGTATGTCATTCTTTTTGGCAAATACTTGGAAGTATTTACTTTACCACCTAGAAGTGGAACTTTTGGGCCATATATTAGGTGTACTTTTTATTTTATCCGGCACTGAAAAATATGAGAGTTCCAGTTCATCAACATCTTCACCACAGTTGGGCTTTTTATTTTTAACCATTCTAGTAAAGGGAGTATTGCGATATCTCCTTGTTATTTTAATTTGCGTTTCCCTGATGACTAATGAGGTTGAATATCTTTTAATGTGCTCACTTACCTTTTGTATATCTTCTTTTGGGAAGTACCTGTTCAAACCACAAGCCCATTTTTAATTGGGTCATTTATCTTATTATTAAATTATAAGAGTTCTTTATATATTCTGAATAGAAGCCTTTTGTTATGAATATGTATTGTGAACATTTTATCCACTTCTGTGGTATGCTCTTTCATTTTCTTAAGGATGTCTTTCAGATAACAGAATTTTTTAATATTAAGTACAATTTATCACTTTTAATGAAATCATATTTTAAAAATTACATATACAAATAGTTCTAGGTGTATGTGTATATGTAAGTGTATATATATGTGTATGTATATATATATATGTATATATACATATATATGTAAATGAGTCTCTTTCCTACCTGTTTGCTGAAGTAGAGGTATCAGAAGCACTGATACCTGCTGGCAGTGGGCACACTAAGACTCAGATCCTGGTGTTTAAATACCACCCACATTAAAGGAACAGCATTCCCTGAAGAAATGGCTAATTTCAGGGTGAGATAAAGGAAGTACAAGAAGAACATTTAATGTCTTTTACACCAGAAAATAAGAAAGCACTCAAAGAGCGATGGGGTATATCAAGAGAATTCAGGAGAGCCATCTCGAAGGAACTCTCATTGGCAAATAGCATAAACACAAGTAATAAAAGTAACAAATTATAATCCATTGAATTAAATATGGCTCCATGATATAAATAAATAAAGGACCAATAAAATGAATGGGAGAGATGTACAAGCTCTTTTCCTAGCAGAAGAATGACAACTCATAAATGCAGAAGAAATGATGGAAATTGAAACTTGTCATTTGGTGACTGTTATAGTGGTGATTAATTTAAACAGGATCCAGCTATCGATGAGGCCAAACCTGATGGATGAAGTTCTAAGATACGTAAAAATTTTGGCATGATATTAGAATATATGCTACAAAACTCCAGCGAATTACAAAGGGAAGATGATGACTTTAAGGTGGAGAAATATGACATCAATATAATCAGGTGATCAAAGTTAAAGCACTGCCTGTGGTTAGATGGGTCAATATCAGGTACCTCCTAATGTATTGAGAAGAGCACCACATTGTTTCTGTGATATTCTTGTCAAAAAATCATGACTTGAATCATTAGGAAACATTGAATAGGTCCAGATAGAGCAACATCTGTCAGGATATAAGGCCGATACTCTTAATAAAAGTTACCAAGGGCATGAAAGGAGGCAAAGACTGAATAACTATAAGGATAGAACTGTAGAATTATCCAAAAGTAATTAAGTAAATGATGGTATGTTCACATCCCAGTTGCACACATTGGGATTGTATGAAACTATTAAAATTATATTTATTGATAGGTTGCCCAGATTATCATGGTAAGTGCTAAACAGCACAGGAGATTTTATATCTAGTAAGAGGTCTATTAAGATAAAAATACACGAAAGTTGGGAAAAAATGTCAATTTATTTTTGAGTTGTAGCCTTATGGATGAATTTTATTTTCTTCTCCCATCAGAATGTATGGTAGTTTAAAACAAGGAAGGGCTAAAGCATTTTAAAAGCTGTTCTGTGTAAGGAATACTAAGGCAAATATAGCTGAGTCAGACAGTAGGAGCATCTTGCTACATGGCATGTATATCAGTGTATATCAACTCCGGGGCTTATCGAATGCAACATACTAGACATGGAACAGGGCAGTGGTTAAGAGCATGGGATTTGGAGCCAAACAGACCTGGGTTCAAGATTACTTAACCTCTTGGATTTTTAATTTTCTCATTCATATAAGGTAATTTCATTTTTGGTGTATGTTTAACTATTGCTGCATGAAAGCATACATGCAAAGTTCCTAGCAAAGTTCCTGTCATATATCAAGAATTTAACCATTTCAATTATTGTTATCTGCTAAGCTCTTAGAAGATGAGGACTATGTTTCTAGAGGTAAATGTGAACTCAGTTCAAGGCTTTTAGATATAATTAACTACTAGACATATGTCCATATAGAGACTACAACTAAGCAGAATATACAAATTTAAGCTAGACAACTTTTATTTATTTCAAAATATTTTACCAAAGTGGTACTGATTAATACGTAATTCACTGTTAATAGGTGATTCAACTCATCTGTAGTTGTTCAAATAATGGGATTTGAGCAGGGTACATCAAATCTCAAACCTCTGAACTCCCCTGAGTGATGAAGACAAGATATCTCATGGTCTTAAGCCTTTGCTCAAGACCATATTTAAGATTCTGTATGTGGGATATTTCCATAACAGTAATCATTTAATTGTGTGAATTTCACCAAGCTCTCAATCTAGAAAACTGAAGAAAAAATTTGCTTTGAACTTTAGCTTCCAGGCACTCCTGAGTTTCCCTTTGACTTAGCCCCATTCTAGTTATTAAAACATGAGACCCTTCTTATTCTCTTGATCAATGATAAATCAATAGTCTTTGATTAACATATAAGCGTTTCAGACTTTTTATGTATTGTTATGCAAGTTGTTATTGAGAAAAGACATATTTATACTGATTGCTGCTTTCCACGACATCAATGTGTCCATGATTTGAAGGCATGAAACAACTTAAAACAAACAAACAAAAAATGGCTTCAGAATTATGGCTGATACCTGGTACTACCAATGGGTCATAGCATGAATCTTCCTGGATATGGGTCTACGGCTCATGCCCAGCCAACATTCAGTGAGGAAGTCAGTATTAGACTTTCAGAAAAGACCTACTACTTAGCTAACAATGTTACTAAAGATCAACCTATAAGCTATTTGTCAAGAAAGAAGAAAGAACAAATTAAAATTAAAATTAGGTTTCTCTTAAAATGAAGAATTAGATTACCTGGGGGAAAAGGAATAGGTAAGTCAGCAGGGTCTCTACCTCAGGCAGCCTGTATATTATCTCACATTTATGCCTTCTTAGGGATGGGCAGACAGAGAAAGTATGGGGCATGTAGGCGTGGAATTTGTCAATGCTGGAGCTTTAGAATTTGAGGCCGCTAATAAAGTTTTTTTGTTTTGAAAAGGGGTGTTTTTTGGTTCATTTATTTGCTTTAGCTATTTGTTGTCTTGTCATCTCAAATCCTCCATTTGAGATTCCTCATTAAATTATGATCTAAACTCTGCCTAGAAACAATTTACATTCAGAAGAGAGAAAGAAGATGGAGTGCTGAGGGACAGGGCCCAAGAGAACCTACAGAAGAAAAGGGACAATGAGGGAAGGACAAGGTAAAAAGGAAGGAAGGGAGGCAAGAAGGTAGGAAGGCAGAGAAAATGGGAAGGGAGGGAGGAGAACATCATGGAGAAGAAAGAAGTAAAAGGAAGATTAGGATGAACAAAACAGGAATGATGGGCAGTTAGGCAGAGGAAGTTCTGCAACTGAGCTTCTTACAAGTCTTGCTAAGTGTCATAGCAGCGGCAATTCATGAGCAAAGATATGGGCACAATCTGCTTTTCTACAACCATAAAACCTAAGATTTTCCAATGAAAGTGCATATTTCATGAAAAATATACACAAAGTGACTAACACAATGTCCTTGATTTTCTTCAATGTGTAACTATGAAATAAACATAAGCATCTTTTATTTCTTGACTTATTTATTCAACAAGTTAACTGAGCATTTACCTGTGATATTAAATAGAATGACAAGCTATAGGGATTTGAGTATAGACAAAGAAACAAGACAGACGTAGCCCCTGCCCATATGGCACTTCCCTTCCAGTTGAGAAGACAAAGTAGCAAACAACGAAAAGGCACCAAGGAAACTAGGGTTCTGCCATCGTTGTAGTAGGTTTTGTCAGCCTCACTCAGAATAAAGCCTCACACAAGTTAAGAAAGTCACAGATCAAATGTTTTCATTTAAGTAATTCATTCTTTTAAGATAAAAATATAATACAATCTGTTTTTGTTACAGATAACTATGGGAATAATAACATATTATTCATGGTGCATTACAGCCTGGGTGGTTCAATAATGGGGCCCATGTTTAAGATTATACAATCTTAATTTGTATGCTGAATCTATATCTGCTTACATCATTCAATTTGGAAATAATGCTAAATGTGCAAATTATAAATATGTGGCTCAAACCTCTCTCCCTTTTTGTCCAGGCGCCCCTAGAGACTGTGGCTGTGTTGAAGATGGAGAGAAGTAAAGAGACTTCAGATAAATTTTGGAGAGGAGTAAGAATCAAGAATGACTCAATTTCTCACTTGAGTAACTTTTGCGGGCAGTGATGCAACTTACTGTGATAGGTGAGATGAGGAGAAGAAAATTAAGCATTCCATCTTGAATATATTATTCATATATTTGAGATTCCTGGGTTCTTATCTTAAATCTGCACTTTGTCTTGGGAAGAAGTCATATTTTCTCTAGCTTCGGAGTTCTCTTCTTTAAAATGATGCCTTTGGATAAAAATGGTCTCTAAGGCTCCTTGCATGCATAAAAGCTTTTTAAAAATAGTACCTTACATTTACACTGAGATTTAGAGTTTGTGAAGTGCTTTTTGCTCTCTCATTAAGGGTGAAGTACTGTTTTTATGCTGGTGGTCCTTGGACTGTGCTTTGAGAAACATTTCTCCATTGTCTATGGAATCAACAAAATGCTTAGCAGTTGAGAGGTAAAGGTTGGGAATTTAATGGTTTTCTAATTTAGGCAACAAATTAACAGACATACAATTTGTCTTTTGGAATTATATTTATTAATACATTCAATATTGAATACTGATTCTTCTCTGTTTGGAGATGTCTCTTTCTCCTTCCCTTTGAGGCTATTCTATAGTCCCAGGAAATATGAGAAATTATGTTGACTTTTGTCCCCTATCTGGAGAAGAAATAGGAAGGTATGAAATTCCATTACTTTTCAAACCATCAACCCTTTCTGAGTGTGCTGAGGAATTAAGAATAATGTTTATGAGTTGCCAGAGCATAACGTGTACTTCCAGGGCACTGTGAGAAGCTCTTTTTGAACACAGTGGGTTTCTGCCTGGGTAAATTATTGATAAGCCTCACTTTAGAAACCTTTGGTCAGTTGCCTTATCCTTAGCATCACCTTCTCTCTGTCGAGTCCTCATTTCACTTGTAAGTAATTACTTTTACTTTTCACAATGCAGTGCCACACTTTTGTATTATATCTCTCATTAACAGCTTAATAACAGGCTCTTTGGAAATTAAAATTTTCTATACATATCACTTAATGCTCACTATTGTAAAGGTTAATGAAAACGGGAAATGAAGCTAAAAAAGTGCTATGTTATTCTTGAAGGATAGCATTGGTCTTCTGTAGTAACTTTGGTTTTATCTTATTTTACTACAAGTATTAAGTTCAGTGCAGCTTTTTACATGAAGAATATTCTCACTCCTAAAACACAGACTTAGAATTACTCACAGGATTAAAGTGAGTATCTTAGTTTGCCTCCTGGGATGACATCTATTAATAGCATAGCTCACTGATTTCTTTCATTCATATTTTTTTGTTTCGCTGCTTCTCTCTCTGAACTTTCTTCTTGCTGTCGTTTGGAGATTTAGCTTCCTCTCTCCATCTCTTAAATATTGGTTATTCTTAAGATATTGTTCTTGTCCTTTTTGTTCTCACTAAAACTGCTCTCTTTAAATACCCTTATTTGTTATCATGACTTTAACAATCATATGGTTCCCAAATCCATATCTTTGACCCAGAATTCTCTAACGAACTCCAAATTAATTTAGTTAATTCATTATTGAATAAGCTCACCTATATATTCCAGGGACATCAAACCCATCATGTTCAAAATTATACTCTTATTTTAACTCTTGCATTGTTCTCCAGGCATTGTCTACAAAAGTGAATGAAAACACTTTAGATGTAGCCACACAAACAGAAAGCTGGGACGCATCCTGGCTCTGCTCTGTTTCCTCTCCACACACCAAAAGTCCCTAAATACTGCTAATCGTATTTCCTTTACAAGTTCCACATCCATCCCCTCCTACCCATCCCCACGGCTACCACTTTCACTTAGCTGCTTACCATTTGTCACTTGAACACGCAGACTTTTCAGGTAGCCTGGACCACATCTCCAATCTTATTCTTTTAAATAGTCCTTCACAGTAGCCAAAAAGTAAACTTAGTAATCACATATCGAGTCACATCATTCTACTCATTATTTACAATGAAGTCCAGCATCTCTGACACGGTGCGGAAGCTTGCCTGTGAACCCCTTTTCCAGTATCATCTTTGCCTATGTCCCCCTTACACTCTAAGGTACAGCTTGGTGTGCCCTATCCATCTGATGTCTTCCTGAGGCATCTCTAAATATCCATCTATGGTGAAGCCTTTCCCAGCCGCCTCTTGGAATAATCTACCACACCCTCCCTTGGTCCCACAGTGTACAGTACACACTTGAATCACAGTCCCCAAACTGTTTATTTGCATGGCTCTCTTTGCAGGGAGTCTGCCAAGTCCTGGAAGATGGAGACAGTGTCTTATTAAAGTTTGCTTCTCCCATGTCTAGGTCAGGACAATGCCTACATAGAGAAGATGCTCAATAAACGTAAATTGCATGAGTGGATTAATAAATGAATGAGACGATTAATTATTAAGCATCTACACAGGGATAATTGTGGATATAAAACATCCATATGTAGATAATATATGAATAATTGAAAAGCATCCTGGTGATATTTTATTTAGTTCTTCAGTTTTAGGGAGTCAATAAATTCATTTTATTTTTTTTACATGCTTTGTCTACTTTTTTCTAACCACTGTACATAGTTCCTAAACTTTTCTTATCACTCCTTCAGAGGTTCTAGGACAATTATTCCTCGAGCTTCATTATTCTGGCCATAAAAATATACCTGCTTTGACTCCTTTATGGTCTGTGAGCCAAAACCACAGGCATATTTCCTTCCCTCCCTTGGTGGCAGTGAACCATGTGGCTCACACATTAACAACATGCTTCTCTCTTGAGCAAAGAACCAAATGTGTCCTGATAGATGAGTTTTAGATGTTTCTCTCCAAAACTTTCACCAACCAGCAAACACACACATACACACACACACATGCATGAGAGATATGCACATAAAAGAGACAATCAGGAAATATTTCAGGGCATCCTCTGTCTCTGCTTTATCATGTGAATATAATTATAACACCTCAGTCTGAGGTTTCACTAAACTCATGAAGACATCATAGTAAAGATGTGAATCAGACATCTGCTGCCCTCTAAACACCAGGGCTTCTACCATGACAGCTCTTCAAGGCTTGACCCAAATGTCTATCTTTCCTTACTTCCTTTGCCCTATATCCAATCTTAGATACTCCGTGGAAAGGCCTCAGAATCTTTCCCACCCCAGTGTGGGAAAGGTTAATAGAAGTGTTTTTTCATGTCTACCAACACCTGCGTTAGAACTACCTAAGGAGAAGGAGATTTTTGAGCCACTATCACGTGAGGATGATACTCTGCCCCCTCGAAGCTCCACTTAATCTAACTTGGGCAAGACTGAGATCCATCAGCCCATCACCACCCAAATACTAGGAGAGTGTAGTTTGCAATGTGGTCCCAGGAGTACATATTTACTACATGAGTTCCAAGTGTAGGGAGCCAGCTGGGTATTAAGTCATCTCCTGCCAGCTCCTTTTCTTCTGAACATCCATCCCCAGGGCCCAGAGAAATGGAGACAGAAAGACAAATAACTTTTGGTTCTTCTGGTAGATCTGGAATCTGAGTGCCATGTGTCCTTGTCCTCAGGGACAATCTAGGAAGGTTGGGGTGGAGATGATCCCTCCATAAAGCCTGTTCTGCTGGTGTTTCCGGTGAACAGGCTGCAGTCCCTGCACCACCTGCATTAAGAGAACAGTGACAAGTCCTGCACCTGGGAAGCTCTTTTTTCAGAGGCTGCTGGAGGGAGCAAGATCCTCAGATCTGACCTGCAAAAGCTCCCTTGACCTTGGTACAATTACTTCGAAATCTAACCCTATTTCTGGGACAATACCAGAGCTGCTACTACAGTGAGTAAAGGGTGTTTTGCAAAGTGTGGTAGTTTAAAAAAGCTGGAGTCTGGAGGATAGAATAGTTTCAGAAATCAGTGTACTGAATGAGAGACACAGGGTCAATTTATGGTCAGGAGGTTTTCTGGGCTTAAGATAGGGTTAGCATTAGCAGTGGTGGAGTCATAAGCTACACATTGAGATGCTCATAGGTGCAGAGGTGGAGTCATGAGCTACACGTTAAGCTATTCTTTGCATACTTTTATGAACATTCAGGTTTTCCCTTCTGTAGCCTCTGTGGCCATACAGTTGGTGGAATGGCAGCCAAAGACAATTAAAGAAGAGTTGAAAGACTCGATTAAAATCTAGGATATGCCCTTTCAAGGTTATTCCTAATGTAATGCCTTCTGTCCACCCATCCATCCATTCTTCCATTCAATAACTGAATGGGGTACTGTACCAGAGACAGTATCTACTCAGAACCAGGGAAGCAGCACTGCAAAGGGTGGGGTGAAGGCAGGAGCAGGAATATTGTACTTTTAACTTTTCACATAGATAACCCTTGCCCTGGCCCTATATCAGAAATTACTTCCATGAATGCTGGCCATATTAGTGATGTCACTCTTTGCTCATGCCCAGAAAGGAAATAGCCAGATTTTCCTGGGCAGCACCAGGAAGTAAAATACTAAATGTAAACTTTATTTGCTAAAGCCCTAAAACTAGTAAATACAGAGAAGCAGCCATACTTGCAATTGCATTTGTAAACCTCATCCTTTCATTCATGCATTCATATATTCCTCTGTGATTGTTTATTGAGCACCTGCAAAGTGCAATGCACCTTGCACAAGTTATAAAATAAGAGAAAACAAAATGGTGAAGAGAAAATAGGAACAAAATATGGGAAGTAAATAAGTTAGGAAGTGAAAAATACATGAGAACATGGATATGGTCCTTTCTCAAAAATGAAATGGCTAATCATTCTGGGAAACAGTTTACTCTGTGGCTGCCATTATGATAGTAAAAATGTGGGTCTCACCATCAAAGTTAAATAAAATTCTGTAGAAATGGAAATACTACATGATACCCTATGTTCACTTATACTAGTTACCTGAACTGAGTTTCTTTCTGCTTTACTGTGGAGTACATGATTTGCCATGCAGATTCTGGAAAAGATTGCTGACTGAGTCAATGCAAGTGTACACCATTGACCCTCTCTTCCTGTTTAATGACTAATCCACTTCTGCATCTACTCCTCAGCACACCTCTCCCAGCCACAGCAGTGGCCAGTACAGGCACTGTCACCAGAGCATGACAGAAAATCAGACATGGGTCTCAGAATTCATTCTCCTGGGATTTCCACTCAGCCCAAAGATTCAGATGCTTCTCTGTGGGCTCTTCTCCCTGTTCTACGTCCTCACCCTGCTGGGGAACGGGGTCATCCTGGGGCTCATCTGGCTGGACTCCAAGCTCCACAGCCCCATGTACTTCTTCCTCTCACACCTGGCCATCGTTGATATTTCATATGCTTCCAACAATGTCCCTAAGATGCTGGCAAACCTTCTGAATAAGAAAAAAACAATCTCCTTTGCCCCATGCATAATGCAGACCTTTTTATACATGGCTTTTGCTCACACCGAGTGTCTCATCTTGGTAATGATGTCCTACGATCGGTACGTGGCCATCTGCCACCCTCTGCAATACTCTCTCATCATGAGCTGGAGAGTGTGCACCGTCCTGGCCGTCACTTCCTGGGCATGTGGGTCCCTCCTGGCCCTGGTCCATGTGGTTCTCATCCTGAGGCTGCCCTTCTGTGGACCTCATGAAATCAACCACTTCTTCTGTGAAATCCTGTCTGTCCTCAAGCTGGCCTGTGCTGACACCTGGCTCAACCAAGTTGTTATATTTGCTGCTTCCGTGTTCATCCTGGTGGGGCCCCTCTGCCTGGTGCTGGTCTCCTACTCGCGCATCCTGCTGGCCATCCTGAGCATCCAGTCTGGGGAGGGCCGCAGAAAGGCCTTCTCCACCTGCTCCTCCCACCTCTGCGTGGTCGGGCTCTTCTTTGGCAGCGCCATCGTCATGTACATGGCCCCCAAGTCCCGCCATCCTGAGGAGCAGCAGAAGGTCCTTTCCCTGTTTTACAGCCTTTTCAACCCCATGCTGAACCCCCTGATCTACAGCCTGAGGAACGCAGAGGTCAAGGGTGCCTTAAAAAGAGTGTTGTGGAAACACAGATCTAGGTGAAGGAGGCCAGGGAGAGTCTTGAGGGTAGAAGGTTTTCTCTCTATGAAGTTTGTGGGAATGGCAATGTAAATACCTTAAAGTCTTATCTCTTAGATTTCTGATATCAGGAATATATATTGGTCAGATCCTGTCTCTGCACGTGGGATTCTGTGCAGACCACAAAGCATCCACAGAAAGGCATAGAGAGAAGAGCCACGCGGTGAAGGGCAGCGCATGTGAGCAGAGCCACGGACCCCTCTTGCCAGTTCCCACCACAACCTAGGGTCTGGCTTCTGTTCCTTTGAAGCTCAGTTCTCTCAAATTTTCTGTTAAATTCCCTTGTGATTTCCATCTCCCTTATTGTCCTATGTCTATGCTATTTAATAATAATCCCACAACATATGCTGCTACAAGAACATCTCTGACAAAATAGAATAAACACTCACCTTGGCTAAGCAGCCGCTACTGGGAATGTATTATAACAAGACTAAGAGTAGAGCCAATGCCTGGTCTGGAACTTCAAGTCTGAGGCTGTTGACATTAGTACTGGAAATTCATCTGAATGAGCCTAAATCATCCATTTCTGTAAAAACCAAATTTTAATTTTATGATATTCTTTTTTTAGTTTGAAAGGCAGAGAAATGTCAGGATTTTTGTTTCCTTTCATTTAATTCTGCACCATTTAATTAGAAAGATATTGGAAGGAATTTGAATTTAGAATAAATATGAGAGAAAGTTATTTGGGAGAATTACATTTTCCAGGATTTGGGTTGCAAAGCTGGGTATAAGTGGCAATTCATCGTTACGGTGATTACATAAAATATTAGAAAAGTATGAAAACATTGCAAAGGAAGAAAGCATCTACGGAAACTGATGGCTTGCTGTAACATTGCAGACTGCCACTTAGAACCAATAGCATAGCAAATCTGACAAAGATTTTTGGGAATCTCAAAAAAATTCCAAAGAGCACCTACTCTAGGTGACATAAATCACTTTTCCTGGAACCAAGTGGTCAGAATGATATGGAAGAGTAATTTGTTTTATTTTAACATGAGTTTGGGACCCAAATGATCAGCACAGTATGATAATGTGATTTAATACAGTGACTATGGTGTCTTTTGCATCCTCTCCTCTTCCTCTCTCACCTGGTATTGTGTGCCATTCAAGTGTATGACATAGGATGATATTATATTATCTGACGTCTGTAGATATATTTTTTCATCCTAGTTCTCTCATACATCATTATCATTCCATGTCTTTCTTCTTTCATGAAATAAAGCAGCAAAGGGGAAACTTTTTCCTTCTCCCCTCTCTCTGAATACACGATTTTTAGTTCTCAAAAGGATAGTTAACTATTCTACCTCTCAGTTCATCTGGGGAAAACATTTTGTCTCTAGCTATTATCTTAGTCTTCTTATCTTCACAGCAAGAAGACTTTGCTAGCCCACAGAAATCCATCAACCTACTCTGCCCCTTCTGAAGAGAACAATTTGAATGAAGAAATAAATACTGGCTCTAAATTTAACTATCAAGCACTGTGAAATTATTGTGTGTCCTACTCTGAAGGGAGAAAAGAAAACACACAGGCAATATTTTCATATAAAAAGAACTTTCTAACTATACCTAGAAAATTATTATATTCTCTAAAGTATGTAGACTTTATATTATGGTTAAAACTAAAAGGGAAAAGAAAAAGAAAACATATAGAATGGTTTCTCTCACATAAAAAATAATCATTGATTTGGATTCAGAATTTTTCACCTAGGGTGTATTAGAAAAATTGGGATGGCATTCATTCCATATCAATTCAAAAATGCTTGGGAAAGAATAGACCAAAAAGACATAGCTTCTGCAGAGCAAGGCTAGTGTAGACGAATTATAAAGAAATGTCCTTTGGTAGATCTGAGCAGTGGCTCCAATAGAAATATATCTATATTTTTTTAAATAAATTACAGAAAATACATGAGTATATGAGATATATCTATTAATTGTTTCAATATTTGAGTTCTAGGATTTTAATAAACAGATTATATTTTGGTGTTATGACCTCTTTATATACTTTCAACATTACTCAGTTTTCAAAGGGCTAAGGGCAAGTAGAAGAAAGACGTGTTACTTTACACTGGAAATTCTACTGAGTGCTTCACGAATGTTACCCTATTTATCTTTCACTAATAACACAATGAGGTAGATATTATTTTCCCCATTTAAAAAATAAGGAAACTAAATTTCAGAGTAATTTAGTAACTTGTCCTACACCACACAGCCAGTAATAGGACAAAGTTGAAAGTTAAACATGGGTTGTACTGATTGCAAACCCACACTGCTTCAAATCAGCTTTCTTCCCCAAATATCACGGATTTTAGCTCAACATGGGTTAGGCTCGGCAACCACCTGATGGGGCAGAGTCCAGAACAAAAAAAGAGTTTATGTTATTATAGCCCAATCCTTGACACGAGAAAGAATGCATCCTCTGGCCAGCATATCCTTGGATGCTCATTAGCATCCCCAGTAAGAGTAGACACCCTCACTTCAGTGGCCTAATCGTTCCCTACTAGCAACTCCCTCTCCATGCTCTTCTGCAAAATCACATGGTGCCATAGGGCATTGCGCCAAAGGGTGCGATCTGAATGGGAGACACCATGCTGTTCTCATGTCCCATCTTACCTATAATTTTGGTCTTCTTCATATCATCACATTTAACCCTCTGTGTTCTTTTCCTTTGTGATGTGATGGATGCTTTCCCAGGAAGCTTCCCTGTATATCCCGTATACAGATCCATGGAGCTCCTTTATCAGTGCTCCAGGCTCATAGGACTAAGGGAAAAAAAGAGCCTAGCACGGGCCAAAGCTATCTTGGATTCACATCTCGATTGTGCCACAGCTGACTAAATATATAGCTCTGCTTCTAAGAATAGTTTATCCTTCTCGATTCTGAGTTTAATGGATGCTAGATGATATAATTTATGTGAATCTTAATTGAAGGGATATGTATGTGGGATTATTTTAATCAGAAAGATATACGGATAATGAGAGTGAAAATGATCTCATAGTAAGACTGAGTGCTGGTAAAATTCATGATTAAATATCTACAGAAATACAAAATCGAATTTTATTTTAATGATTCATAAATTATTATAATATTTACTGAACAATGGTAATTTCTGAAAAATATCAGCGATTTGAGTTTGTAGATTTTTGTGCTTGTTTTTATTTTTCTTTGGTTGGAAATATTGGGGAAGGTCTCCACCAAAGGAGGCTGAAGGTCAGTGCATAGGAGGGTGGGTATGCAATGGTTTTCATTGTTCCTGCTTGGAGACAAAACTATGAGAAAAATCCTGTATAAAGTTTTACCTGCTATGCACAGCTACAATTCCAAAAGTATTCTTGAGATAGCATCTAGGATAGGAAATAAATACAAAAATTATTGGTCCTTACCTTTGTTACATTCACTCCTACCCCCCCCCCCCACACACACACTAAGAATTCTCATCCACTGTGTGCCTACAATAACTCCACTAGGAAATTTCAGGGTCTATATGTAAAGACACAAACTCACCATTGCGGTACCTTGCTAACTGGCTGAGATTTCAGCACTCATAGTGGCTTACTTCTTGTATTGGTCTCCCTATCCTTACTATTGGTTGGGATGCTAGTGAGATTAGAAAAGAAATAGAGGCTGGACATGATGGCTCACCCCTGTAATCCCAGCTACTTGGGAAGCTGAAGTGGGAGGATCCCTGAGTCCAGGAGTTTGAGCCTAGCCTGAATAACATAGGAAGACCCCCATCTCTACAAAAAATAGAAAAGTAGCCAGGTGTGGGGATGTATATCTGTAGTCTCAGCTACTTGGGAGGCTAAGGCAAGAGTATCCCTTGGGGCCAGGAGTTTGAGGTTGAAGTGAGCTGTGATCATACTACTATATTCCAGCCTGGATGACAGAGCAAGACTCTACTTCTAAAAGAATGAAGAGAGAGAGAGAGAGAGAGAGAGAGAGAGAGAGAGAGAGAGAGAAGAAATATCTAAATGAACAAATAAATGAATGGACATGAATAATTTTTTAAATGACTGTAAATGTTTAGCCTAGAAGAGACAGAAAAGTAATGCAATATGTCCCACAGAGCATCCTGTAAGAAGAGGCAAAGTGGTTGTTCACTGCTTTCATCAAAGGGAAAAACTAGAATCAATAAATAGGTTTATAGAATGGTAGCATTAAAATCAATATAGGAAAATATTTTTGAAAATTATAAGTTAGCCAATAATGAGGTTTTGTGGATTGGTGTATAGCCTACTATAAGTAGAGACAGAGATTGAGTGAAATATGGATACAATGAACAGGCATTAGGAGTAGAGTCTTTCCGATGTTTCTTCAATATGAAAAAATTTTGATTTTATAATAAGCTTCTTTATTTTATTTTTCACTGTGGGGCAGTTTAAGCTTATTTTAAACCAACTTATAACTGTTTAAAGATTTTTAATGGTAACTCTAACACAATCTTTCCAATCCTGCCTTGTTCTCCAAAGGATTAAGCAGTCATCAAAAGCAAACATTCAAGTATAAAATAATAGTTGTATAAGCTCCATATCTGTGGTTCTCTTGCTTTAATTCCTACACTGCCATCACAACTTTATTTCCAGGTATATGTGGTTTCACACTTTAAAATATTAGCCTGATCTCCAGGGATGGTGGCTCAATAACTTTTGCTTCAAATACATAGCAGTGGAAATGAAAATGATAAAACCAGCTTCCAAGGCAAAATAAACATCTCTGTGGACCAGAAACAAAACATAAATGCCGACCTCTGAGAGGTCTGGAAGCTGGCCTGAGTGGAAAGAGCTCTGCTCTTGGGAACTGAAGATATTGAAGTACTTCATGTAATAATGGGAAACTGAGGCCAAGCACCTTCCTTGAAAGTAGGATGTGAAGGAGGGCAGGAGGGACTCCATTTCCTTACTAATGGAGGCCAAAAAGTGCACTGTCATATGTGGCCTGCTGTACAGCCTCCAGAGAACTGCAGGTTGAAGACTTGAGAACACCCAGGCACCGGATTGCAACCAGATGTGGAATCCAACCACCTTGTCTTAGTGCTAGGAGCTTCAATATACTCAGTATCACTATAGAAAAATAATTCTAAATCATTGATGTAAGATCCTGGTATGGATAGGAAGCCCAAAGAGGTAGGCCAAGACAGTTCCTAATCTCCTAATCCTCTAAATGAGAGAAGAGGGAGGGAGGGAGAAAGAGAGAGACAGAGAGAAGGAGAGAGAGAGAGAGAGAAAAAAAAAAAAACTAAGTCTATAAAATGACCTTTGAATCTATTTTTAGAAGCTGCCAAGAAAAACATCCCAAAATATCAACAACCTAAAATAAATTCACTTCTAATGATGTCCATTTTGTGCCTTCAAGAATGAACAATCTGATAAGTACTTCATAGTTTTAAGTTTCAAAAACATAAGTAGATTTTTTAAAGGCATGGCAACTATTTTAGATGGCCAAAAGATTAAGAAGAAAAAGGGTTATAAAATAACAAGTGGATCCTAAAAAATAACAATTATAAATCTTAGAAATAAAACATACACCCCCTGAAATAAGGACTGCATTTTCTGAAATATTAATAAAAAAAAATCAACAAACAGGATAACTTCTAGACCGAGCAATTAGAAGAAAAAATTTGTGAAATGGAAGTATGTAATTTGCCCCAAATGCAACAGAGACCATTTTTAAGAGAGTAGAATAAAACCCACATAGGCATATAGACAATATTAATAAATTGAGATAAAATATCCATTTATCTTATAGGAATATAATAAAGGAGAAAATGAGTTAACAGATTACTGTTGTTTTTTTTCCTGATTGAGGAACACATGAATACTCAAAACAAAAGAGAACTCTCAATATCAAGCCCATGGATAAAAATAAATTCAAGTCTAGACAGTATAATGAAAGTACAGAACATTTAGGAAGAACAGAAAAATAGTAAATACTTCAGAGAAAAAAAATAGCTAAAAGAATAACAAAGTAATAGCAGACTTCCTCCCAGCAACACAAATGCCAGAAGAGAATACTCAAAATGATGACAACTGTTATTGTACAATTTCACACTCAGTTAAACTATCTTGCAAGAAAAAGACAAAGCCTAATGAAAATTATCTTCCTTAGGTATTCAATAGAACAATTATTGATGGATGTACTTGGATAGAAAAAAAAAGCGAAAACAGAATTTTTCTATAACCAAAGACCACCAAGTCATATTAAAGGTAAATTTTACCAATCGTCAAGGAAGAGCTAATTTTCATATTATATGAAAACTTTTGAGAATAGAAAAAGAGCTATCTCTTACAGTTTGTTTTATAAAGCTATCATACCATTCAGACGAAACTAGAAAAGGACAATAGAAGAAAAGTCATTTATTGAATTAATCTCAAAAATGAATACAAATGCAAACATTTTAAGTAAAGTATTAACATATCAAATACAGCATTGTTAATATCAAACAAAATATATCATTATATGGTAAAATAGAATTTAAGGCAAAAAAAAGCAAGGGCCACATATACTCACCATCAAATTTGTATTAACTGATCAACACACACGTGCACATGTAGTAGTTACATTCATCAGGTATCAGGCAGGTGGGAGGAGAGAGGAGGGGATGGGTATATATACACCTACTGGGTGCAGTGTGTACCATTGGGTATGGACACGCTTGAAGCTTTGACTCGGGTGGGGCAAAGACTATACATGTAACCTAAACATTTGTACCCGCATAATGTACTGAAATAAAAAATAAATACAAAGAAAAAATAATAAGGCAAATAGAAGAATTTTATAGTAGTAAAATTAGACATAGAAAAGGAGGAAATGTAATTAGTGAGTTTATATGTTTAACATAGTAGACCGTGAACACATACTAGGCAGTAGTGACTGTTCATCTCTAGACACCAGCTATCCTTGGGCATCAGTATGAGAGCGCAGCATCTTTTTAGTACATGAGGTCACAACCTGCACTCTAGTCACTGACAAGCCTCTTACTAGACAGGTCTAATGGGGAAAAGCCCACTTCGGACCTACTGCAGGTGAGCTCTCCCAGGGTAGAAAATAATTGGTCTGTTACTAGCTTAATTGGTTGGTATGAAAACTGAAATGACTTTAATTTAGGAAATTACAGTCCGCCTCCTTTATATTTGAGCATGAGAATGGATTTAGATAAAGGAATAAAAGAGGAATTTAAACCACAAAGGCACCATCAGGTTGTCTCAGCTGCATTCCCTGAAATTATGAAACAGGGTTGGTTCATTTTTATTTCAGGAGAAAGAGAAATAATAGTAGTCACAGACCTAGAGGGATCTGCTTGTTCTCCCCTGGGCTCCAAAACACTAGAAATTAAAGAATAGAGATTGTTTCCTGGTGAGAATTTTGCTTCTTTTGTTTGTGCTCCAGTTAAATCCTATAAATAGGGTTTAATAACTCTTGTTGGGATACCTTATCCTCTTTCCTGACTCCTTAACATGTTCCCCAAAGCTTCTATGGGTCTTTCTACCTGGTCCTACTTTGTGAATTATATTCTTTGAGGAGCCTGGATGAAAAAATATATTTATATATAGGATACATGTTCAGGTCAGATATAACATAAAACTCAGCCAGCACTAGAGAGGATGAGAATAAGATATGGGTTCCACCTGCTCTAAACACCAGTTACTCTCTTTGGAGGGTTAGTAGGTGGAGAAATTTTGGAGTTCTTGAAATCTTAATAAATCCAAGCTTGGGGAAACTATAAGATATGAAGGGGTCCTAAAGTCATTCCACTGCTTTTTAAACTTCTGATCATGGACCCTATAGACAGTGAGAAATCATCATCATTTTTTTTTTTTTTTTTTTTTTTTTTGATGAATGTCCTTCCAGGGAAAATCAGAGACAAGTACAGAGAAAAAAAACCTTTCTCTGGAAGGCAGCAGCTGGCAGTGTATATGAGGGGTCTTGGTTCAGAGCATATTGAGAGGTGGTTGAGCTAAGCAGAAAATAAAACCATCTCTTCTGAGAAAAATCTAGTCTTCCTTGGTGCACTTTTTCTTCCAAGGAACTTCTTGGAAGGAAAGAGTTTCAACATTAATTTATAGAAGCATTTTACTAATTAGTCAAGTTTTATTCAACTCATATCCAGCTTGTCTTCTTGTTTTTAGTTATAAGTCTGCGGTGAGTTCCTTATATTATTCCATCTTTATTCATTATGCAATTTTAAATGAACTGTAATTAAAAATCACAATTCAAAATGCAGATAATTCTTATTGTCTGTTAATGCCAAGTTTCTGCTGTTATAGACTTAGCTACTAGAATCATTTAAATGTTTTCTACTTAATCCATACACCTAATATGGATGATTTACTTTGATGCATTTGGTGTTGAATGTGTTGTTTAAATTGTAAGGTAAAATAGCTGTTTGAGGGGTTTCCTTATAAAAGTTTCTATTGCCTCATAAAATTAAGTAGTGAGTTCATAAAATAATGGAGCTAATCAGCTACAAAATAAGTTTATGTTACATAAGAAGAGTGTCCTGAAGCCTTTACTTTTCAATGTAAAATTCCTTTTTCTGAGTTATTTAGACAAGAGAATTATCATATTTGTGAGTCCTTTTAACAAGCTTATCAATCCAAGCAGGTTGAATGTGCCAGCAAACAAGAACTGTCTTACATACCCTCAGCTGAGACACGTAGCAGGACATAGTACATGTTCGGTTAATACTTGTGAATTTTATATTTTGTGCTTTAGCTACTTCGAGCAGGAGAAAGATAAGGTGACGCCCTTGGTCCTTCTGCTTTGTTGTGTGCCTTATCATATGAAATTTTAGAAACAGCATGGCTCTCTTGATTGGCCCTAAATATTGCAAGAAAGTTCAAGTAAGAACGGATAACACTTTTTCAGGCAGTTGGGACCCCTGAGTCCTATAGTTGGAAGGGACCTCAGCATTCTTCTAGTTCCTCTTCTCACATGACATAGGAATACCATCTTGAATAGATGGTTAATCAATCTATGACTTAAATCATTCACTGGCACAAAATGTGGTCCTAATAAAACAATCAGATTTCAAGGAAGTGATTTCAATCATTATAAAGTTATTTCTTGGGCTAAGATAATGCCACCTTCCAATAATTTCTACTTTGAATTCTGACTCTTCCTTTGAAGCAAGGCAAAAGTTTACTCACTTTTGCTTATGAAACCTTTCAAATGTTAGCTTTTCAGAAAACTTCAATGGAGAATTCATTGATAGGAACTGAATTATGGATTTTTCTGATATTCTTATTTTAGTGAAATTCATATGGATTGTGGACTACAAAAGGCTAAAGAGTCAGATAGGCAAAAACCAGAAGCAATGGTTTGGAAGTTACCATGATTTAAACCTCACAATACCCATTCTTATGGAAGGATTTTAAAACACTTAAGAAGCCACAAAAGAATAAAGATTCACTGTAAGTAATATTTATTTTTACATTATAGTTAACAATCTATAAAATATATTAAAGATTCTATGAACACAAGTCTATGGTTTAAGTCTTGACTCTAGCCTTGGATGTAGATGAGTATGTTTTTAAATTGCAGGCTATGACCCACCATAAAATAATTCAATCAGCACTTTTACTAATGAAAAAGAGTAGACTAAAATGGAATAAAACAGAAAATAACAAGTGCATTACACCAAGTAAGGATTCAAGTATACATACAGTCATGTATGTATGTACTTGGTAGACATTTCTTACTGTAGGATGTACCAAAAATTTTGGAAAGTTCCAAGTATAGATAAGTAGAAATATATATATATAGACAAATATGGAATATAAATGTGCATGTAGAGTATAAGAGGGGTGACAGGTAACTACATTCTGATAATGAAACAACATGAACAGTGGACCATCTGTGGGTACAAAAGTCAAAAGACAAAGGTCTCTGTTTAAATGCAAAGTTGTAGCAAGCTGCTGTTCTCTCAACTTGATTCAAGATTATAGTATGAGTAAAGATCACAAGTCTAACGAAAAATTTATATATTAAAGCCACAAATTTGTGAGAAAATCTGCTAGAAGGATCATTGACATGCTCCTCATCCTTCTTCCCACGCTCATATGTAGATATATAGACACCAGCACACATTCACTCATGAGGATACATGTACACCGCAATGTAGAAATACAACAGGGCGAACATCTGATATAATCATCACAAACTGAGGAAAGTGTCCACTGCTATCAGAGCAATTTATTGTATCAACATGTTGAGAACTGGGGTGAAAGTTGATTTAGAAATAAAATAAGATTCACTGCATATTGTAATATAATACTAGCATTGAATTTATCATAGGTGACAACATTTCCTTCTGCTTCATTTGTTATGCATAGTTTTCTTCGTAAGTGACTAAGATATCAAAATATTATTGAAGGTGTTTCTTTAGGAAACACTCAAACAATAACACACATAGTTGCACTTTTTAAACACTTGCCTCAGACATTCAGACTTGGTGAGCTCCACTGTCTCTTTCACAGGGAAATGGGAGAAAATCAGACTTCCATCACAGAGTTCCTTCTCCTGGGATTTCCACTTGGCCCAAAGATTCAGATGCTTCTCTTTGGGCTCTTCTCCCTGTTCTATGTCCTCACCCTGCTGGGGAACGGGGTCATCCTGGGATTCATCTCCCTGGACTCCAGACTGCACAGCCCCATGTACTTCTTCCTCTCACACCTGGCCATCGTGGACATGGCCTATGCCTGCAACACTGTGCCCCAGATGCTGGTGAATCTCCTGGACCCCACCAAGCCCATCTCCTTCGCTGGCTGCTTGACACAGACCTTTCTCTTTTTGAGTTTTGCACACACGGAATGTCTTCTCCTGGTGGTGATGTCCTATGACCGGTATGTGGCCATCTGCCACCCTCTCCGATATTCTGCTATCATGACCTGGAGAGTCTGCATCATTCTGGCAGTGACTTCCTGGATTTTAGGGGTCCTCTTGGCCCTTGTACATCTAGTGTTACTCCTACCATTGCCCTTCTGTGGACCCCAGAAAGTTAATCACTTTTTCTGTGAAATCATAGCTGTTCTCAAACTTGCCTGTGCAGATACCCACATTAATGAGGTCATGGTCTTGGCGGGGGCAGTATCCGTGCTGGTGGGACCCTTCTCTTCAATTGTGATATCTTACATGCATATCCTCTGTGCCATCCTAAAGATCCAGTCAGGGCAGGGGCGCCAGAAAGCCTTCTCCACCTGCTCCTCCCACCTCTGTGTGGTTGGACTCTTTTATGGCACAGCCATTATCATGTATGTTGGGCCCCAAGATGGGAACCCTGAGGAGCAGAAGAAATATCTCCTGCTGTTTCACAGCCTATTCAATCCCATGCTCAACCCCCTGATCTATAGTCTGAGGAACAAAGAAGTCAAAGGTGCTCTGATGAGGATGCTTGAAAAGGAGAGAACTTCATGAAAGCCTTACAAGATAATAAAATAACTGGGTTTGATGGGATCTGAGTAGTCATCTGATCCAATACTTACACAGGATACCTAGGGTATCCTTTCCATCTTCTTGAAATCTTCCTGTGACTACCTCCTATGAAGGCCCATTCTGCTTTTCTCTCCCTAGGATTGAAGGTGGCAATTAATGAAAAAAATTTTTTTTTGAGCCAGTGTCTTACTCTGTTGTGGGGGCTAGAGTAGAGTAGCATCATCATAGCTCACTGCAGCCTCAAAACTTCTGGGCTCAAGCAATCCTCCTTCCTCAGCCTACTGAGAAGCTGGGACTATAGGTGTGAGCCACCATGCCCAGCTAACTTTTCTAATTTTTGTAAAGATGTGATCTCGCTATGTTGCTTAGGCTGGTCACAAACTCCTAGTCTCATGCAATCCTCCTGTCTCGGCCTCCCAAAGTGCTAGGATTACAGGTGTGAGCCACCGCACTCGGCTAAAAATATCTTTATACTAGCTGTGTACACACTTGTAATGTTGTTATGTGAAATGTTCTGAATAAGAGGAAATAAACTTGTATCATTTTGTCCTGTGAGCAGGACTTGAAGGCAAAATTTTATAGTAAAAAAGACAAGTATTTGTAGAGTATTTAAGATGTAGGCGTTAGAAGAGGTTGATAACATAGTTGTTATTTAAGTATTTTTGATTCAGCAAGTGTCTTCTGTAAAAACAGGTCTACATCTAAAATATTTGTATGTATTCCTACGATAGTTAGTGATGTTTTCTAAGGCTTAAACAACTTAGATTAGGAAATGCATAAACCATGGATTTAAGTGAACGAGAATTGAAAATACAAACTGTGATGCAACTTACAACAATTAGAAACCTTCAGCAAATGTCACGCTAATAAACATAATAGGCAGATGGGGGCTTTTTCTGTCCTTTTTTCTCTGTTTGTGGAATCCAGGGGGAGATCCATGGGATGCAGAGCTGAGGGGAAGAGAGCAGAATGGAAGGAACTGAGAGTCCCTGGAAGAACTATATGTGTTCTCTATTGGTTTGGTAAAATATCGCCTATGGAAAAAGATCAAAACTTGGAGAGACCATCCTGGCAAATTAGAACGGACGTAACTGTTGGGATGGCTACTGGACCAATGATACTAGAGTTGGAAATGAACAGGAATAATTTGGTTTTTAAATTAAGATATTTGGAGGAAGCTGAATAACATTTTTACTCAAACATGAACCTCTTCTACTTAATTATCAAGTGGAAGAAAATTATCGTGAAGAGGCAGTGGGAAAGGATGTATAAAGACACTTTTAGTGTTTGACTCTTCAAATTAAGTATAATTTAAGCCTTTTAAAGACTTGAACTGTGTAAAAAGAAAAATATTTTTAAATAAGATTTTTCTGGGAAAAGATATTTTGATGCTTTTCTCTCAGAAAGCATCTCTTTTGTTAGGACCTCCCTTACATAGACATGAACCCGTGACCAAAAAAAGGTTAAAAATGCAGGTGTTTTGGGTTCAAAGTTCTGCCAGTTTCTTGACATGTAAACTTTTGCAATTTACTTACATTTTTTGGAATTTAGATTTATTATATGTAAAATGAGATCATTAATACCAAGCTCACAGGTTTCCTGTGAAGGTAAGATGCTACCTGAAAATGCTTAGCAGAATTTATGATTCATAATAAGTGCACAATAAATGGTATTTATTGATATTATCTACTACATACATTAATCATCTCTTTAAAGAACGTGGACAACTTAAAAATAAAACAATGGAAAACCATATCTCCCATTTTAAAAAGAAGTAGGAACATGGCAAATCTTAGCCTTTTATCTGGTGTAAAATGCCAGAATGTCAAACAATTTATGAAGTTAAACGACAGAGTCTTTCCTTTAGAATCTTTTCTAAAGAAATAATGAATACTTAAAAAGTGAATGGATAAATGTCATTCAAAATTACTAAAATTTGTATATATTCTCACATACACACACAGACAATGCTAGGTCCTGGAAATGAAAAGATGAATAAGACACATTTCCTGCTAACACTTTACTCACTATCTAGTGGGGAGAATAAAACAGATATATAAATGGAAATTCACAATTCGATATAATAAGTGAGATATGCACAGGGTGCTAGCCCAGAGGAGGTGGTGCGAGGAAGACTTCCTGGAGTAGGAGACCAACTTAAAGGACAAGCACAGGTTCCCCATACGGGGCTGACAGACGTGGAGTGGCAGGAAGGGGAGGTTCCATCTAATGAGTGGAAGAAGCAAAGACCCGAAGGAGCTCAGCAGCCTGTAAGCTGTTGGTGGGGGGAACAAAACAGCTCAGGGTTTTCAGGTATAAAGCACAAGGCAAGGACAGATGAGAAGTAGGCTGAAGAGAAAACAGAGCACGGAGGAACTTACATTCCAGGCTAATTATCTCGAAAAACATCCTCTATGAAATACGAAGCGTGGTTATAAGTATGAAAAGACCAAGTAATCAGACCTTCATTTAGAAAGGTCTCCCGGAGCTATGTGGAGTGAAGACTTGAAGTGACCAGATTGGTATCAGAGAAATCAGCCGAAAAGCTCCTGTTACTAGCTTAGGCGAGAAATGTTGGTAGAGGTTGAACTGGAGAAGTGCACTTGAGAATAAAGTGGGAGTGATTAAACTGGAAATGAGAAGGTAAAAAATGAGAATAAGTTAGTGGTTGGTTAGGTATAAAGAATGAATAGAGGGAAGTTTTTTTTATTAAAGAGGCACAGAGAAATGCACAACTCATATGTTCATCTCACTCAAAGATCACAAAGTAAACACACTCATCTAACCACTTCCTGGGAGGAGAAATAAAACATTTCTGGCCTCCTGGTAGCCGTCATCATGTCATCTGATTACTGCACCTTCCCTCCTCACACGTACCTATTACCCTGACTTCTAACGGCGTACATTGGTATTGTACTTTCTCCGTCTTTATAAATAGAAAATATGCATACAAAGTGTATGTTCTTTTCTCATCTGCCTCTTTCACTCATTGTTTGTGAGATTCGCCCAGGTTGTTGTGTGTAGCTGTAACTTATTAATTTTCTTGTTTTACAGCATTACATTGTATAAACATATCCCAATTTATCCACTCTATTTCTGGCAGATTTTGAATTGTCTACAATTTCAGCTAAGGCAAATAATTATTCAGTGGATGGTATGGTAAACATATTTGGGGAAGGCCATAAATAATCACTTTGGTTAGGTACATACTCAGGGAAATGCTGGATTATGAATATTCTAGACTTGGATCTGCTTTGGCTTGAATTCCTGACAGATTGCCTATAGAATTATTATTATTATCACTTACTTACCTACAATGTGCCTCACACTGAGCTGGATATTGGTAATATTAAATACAATGAGAAGCTGAATACATACAGTTTCTGCCCCTGGTGTCTCATCCCTCCCTAACCTACCCCTGCTGGTGCTGTGAGCCCCAGGCCTGGTTGGACCACCCAAAGCCCTTGTATGAGGCTCTTCCGCCTGCACCATGGGGTTTCCCTGTGAAAGCTATGGCCTTAGTTTTTCTTACATCTGCATCCACCACCACTACTGGGGCCATGGGGCCTTATCTGAATCCCTTCCAGGAAATAGGAAGGCAGCCAGGGGCCAGGAGAGCTGCCCCACACTCTTCCTTCTAACCAAAACATTTCCTGTATTACAAATTTCTTAAAATATCTCTCTTTAAAATCAGAAACAGCAAAAAGAAAAATTTGGAAATGACAAGTAGGGATTGATGAGAAGGATATCATATTGTACTTCAAATATACTTTTTAAAGAGATTGTCCTAGCATCATCCTCTTCAAACAAGGGTCCAATTGAGGTAGATAATCATAAATTTAAAATGATCTTGGTTATCCTGACTGTGTATTTTTCTCCAAGTCTGTTGTCCAAATGGCAGACATGTCACTTGCCATGTAATTTTAATAGAACATCAAATTGCTTAAAATAGAGAGGTAAAAAAGGAATTTGGTCTAAAATTTATTTTAGATGGGATGTATGAGGTAAATGTGGGGGAGGGGGTGGGAAATATATGTTTGAAATATGAGACAAATAGGGAGTAGCTTGAAATTGAAGGAAGGCAGGAAAGCACTGAGGAAATAGGATTCAATCTCTATGAGCTTCCAAATTTAAAAATATATTTGCAATGGAAGTTTTTGATAATTCATTTCACAGTAACAGTTTTCAGCAGACCAAGATTGTTCTCTCCCTAGAGAATACATAGTCCTTTGAGGTACTGCCTTAACAAGCTCCATGGGAGGCACATTTATTATGCCAGGAAATTTCAAACTTTTTGAAATGGGGGTGAGGAGACAGGCACAATGTCTGTCCAGATCCTTGGGGATTTGCTGTGTGGCATAATCTATATAGAATGACTTATATCTGTGAAGTTTTCATGCCAAGATTCTCCTGAGCAGGAACACTCCTGCCATTGCTTCTGAATTCTCACTTCTCTGCATGAGCAGGAGCAGGCGTGTACACGTGTACACACACACACACACACACACAGACACACACACACACACACACACACACACACACACACACACACACACAGGACAAAGCCAGCCAGCTGAGAGCAGAGACGGAAGTATTATACTGCTCTGTAGGGAAGACATAAAATGGTGGGAAGACACTTTGCATTTTGCTCCCTGGACTCCACAGGTATGTCTCCTGGGAATGGGCTGGTGTTGAGTGACCAGAATATAAAACCTTCACATCTAGAATCCTCCGGAGCACCCGTGATCTGTCCCAATCCTCAGGAAAGAAAGTGTACCTGGGACTCATTGACCACCGAACTTGCTTCAGAAGCAGGTGATTCAGATGCAACCTTTCCCCATCTCTGTGAGTTTTCCTCTACATTCAAGGGCAACTTGAAGAAAATACCAGAAATAGCATTTTCTTTTGTATGAGTTATTATTTATACACTGATTAATGGTTTAGAGGAGAAAAGCAGGGCAGAAGGCTGGCAGAAATCTTCAGGTTTCAGGAAAAAAAGGAAAAAAAAAAAACACCTTCATGTAGACCCCTTCCTGGCACCGTGCAGGGTCTCCAAGTGACCTCTGATACCTACGGTGTCAAAACACAAGATCCGTTTCAGACTGCTCTTAGTCCCGCCCCCTTCTGGTCACACCTAGGGGAAGTGGCTCCTGGGGGTGGATGTCCCTGGCTCATGATATCAGACTGAAAGGGGCATAAGAGCCATATCTATATTTCTGCTGCTTCTTTTTACAAATGAAGAAGGTGAAGCTCAAGATATTATGTGATTTTTTTCCTGTGAACCATCTTTCTTTCTTCTTCTAGTGAGAATCATCTGCTTCTGCTGCATCCTAGAAGTATCCTCCAGCCAGCAAAGTGAGGAATATTAGGGCTCCTTTTCTTTGTTTCTCTGCTGGGGAGAGGTCCCATAGATACTTGATAAAGATTTTGTTTTGTTTTGTTTTCCGGTTGCAATGAACACCCCCCCCCCCAGGTGGCAAATAAGCTTCTCCTGATAGATGTTCCAAACTTACTCTCCAGGGATGGTTGTCCTCATCCTAGGGAAACCCTTTATCAGATCCTGGAGTGCAACAACTTGACTACATTGTCACTTAATAAATTTGAGAGAAAGGTTCTGGCTGGTGGAAATACAGTGAAATGCCCCTACCATGAAAGCAATTTCTCTGATTCACATGTACTTGGCAACATACTCAGTGAAAACATTTGCTTTTGAAAAATAAACAAAGTTAAATGCATTCTTCCTGTCTTTACATTTATTTAAAGTCACTTTTGAGAAGCAGTTTAAAAAAAATAATGCCTTGTTCTTACATTTTAAAAATGCAAAAAGGAAAACAGAATCCTATCAGTATTTGTAACATTGTAATGAAATGATCTCATCTGTTTGGATTTTGTTTAAGAAATTTTTGCTACTCTAAGATTTGTGTTGTGGAAAGTTTTTATTTTTCTCTTTCATGCTTAGATCTAAAACCGACCTGAAATTTATTTTCGTGCATGGCGTGTGGCAGAGACGTACCGTAGTGTTCATCCAGACGGATAGCTAGCTGAGCCGGCCTTATTTTATTTATTGAAAATACCAGGGCCACCTTTGTCTCAGATAAAGTGTGTGATGTGTTTCTGGATTTTTTAGTTAACCACACTGTGTCATTGGTATATTTGTTTTTCCTAGTTCCACTGCCACATTTATTTAGTTACTATGGCTTTACAGTAAGGCTCGGTAGTCAATAAAGCGCTTCTCATTTTTCTTGTCAAAGCTATTCTGGACCTTTTTTGCATTTTCATATAACATTTTGAATAGGATTGTTAATTTCTACCCATTAAAATCCTGCTGGTATTCTGATTGAATTTCGTTGAAAGCATAGCTCAATTTGGAGAGATTTAGAATCTTTACAAAATTTCCAATCTAGAAACGCAATTATACAAGTTTGTATATATGCACATATATATTTTCTTAATATTGTACATTGGCCTTGAATTCAGAAATTTTGTAGATTCACTTGTTAATTTTAATAGTTCATATGTTAAGTTTAAAATTTTTCTGCATATACAACAGTGATATTTGATACTCTCCATTTTAATTCCTATGCCCTTTACTTCTTCCTTTGTACTTACAACTGGCTCATTCCTGAATCAACATTAAATAGAAGTGGTGTTAGAGGAACACTGTAGGCTTATTTTTTCACTCAGTAGGAAAGCTTTTAACATTTCAACATTAAGTATGATATTTCTGTAGGTGATATGGATACTCTTTTTCAGATTTAGGAAATTCTTTTCTATTTGAAGTTTGTAGTCTTTTGTAGGGAATAAATTCTGAATTTCATATTCTTGGTGGATTTTTCCTTTCATTATTATTGTATAGTATCTCATATATGCTTATTATGTGCTTATACATGCTGTGGAACAATAGCAAGATTGCTGCTACCAGTTCCTATTTCCTGGAACATGTTTTATATTATTTCATTGTGTATGGCAGGGGAGAGAGGGAGAATTTGTGTTCCAGTGGTTTAGGTGTGATTCTTGTAAGGATTTTGTAACTTGATTTTCTGTTTTTCACCTAATATGGTTAACTCCATCTTTTTGTGTCCTGTAATTACATATAATGTGATACTGAATATACATATACTTATTTTTACTAGCTTATTTTGTGTTTCTGTTTATCAAAAATTTATTTGCTTCTCCTTTTCTCCTTTTTTTGCGTGCTTCCTAAGGTTGGATAGATAATGCTTTTAAGCTTCTTTTATTTATCTTGTAAATTTGGAAACTATAGATTCTGTTATTTTAATGATACCCATTAACTGCTAATATCCACGTTTAATAAATTATTTTAACAATTTTACAGTGACTCAAGATTTCAATTTTCATCAAGAATCTTAGCATTCTTTACTTAACAAACATTCCCCTTCCTCTGTTTACTTACTGTTTTTAAAAGATTTGATTTTACCCTTGCAAAACACCAATTATTTTATACCCCATTATTTACGAAATTTACCAAGATTTTTTTTCAAGTTATGTGTTAATATATAACTTTTTATATCTTTGATTTACCTTAGGGTTTACTTTTATTCTTATTGAGGAATATACTTGAGAATATGCACCAGGATTGCTGGGTCATATGTGAGTTCCGTTTTTAGGTTTTTGAGGAACCTCTATACTGTTCTCCATAGAGGTGACACTAATTTACATTCCCACCAACAGTGTGTGAGAGTTTCCCTTTCTCCACATCCTCACCAGCATTCATTATTGCCTGTTTCTTTTGATAAAACCCATTTAACTGGGGTGAGATGATATCTCACTGTAGTTTTGATTTGCATTTCCCTGATGACTAATGATGTTCAGTATTTTTTCATATACCCTTTGACCATTTGTATGTCTTCTTTTGAGAATTATCTATTCAGATCCTTTGCCCATTTTAAATTGGATTATTTGATTTTTGTGGGAGCTCCTTATATATTCTAGTTATTAAACCCTGTCAGATGGGTAGGTTGCAAATATATTTTCTTCCATTCTTTGAGTTGTCACTTCACTTTGTTGATGGTTTCCTTTGCTGTGCGGAAACTTTTTAGCTTGATGGGATCCCATTTGTCCAATTTTGCTTTGGTTGCCTGTGCTTTGGGGGTATTATGCAAGAAGTCCTTGCCCAGACCAATGTCCTGAAGCATTTCCCCAATGTTTGCTTTTAGTAGTTTCATGGCTTCAGGTCTTTAATCCATTTTGATTTGATTTTTGTATATGGTGAGAGATAAGGGTCTAGTTTCATTTTTCTGCATATGGATATCCAGTTTTCCCATCACGATTTATTGAAAAGACTGTCCTTTTCTTACTGTATGTTCTTGGCACCTTTCTCGAAGTTAAGTTCACTTCAGATGAGTGGATTTCTGAGTTCTCTATTCTGTTCCATTGGTCTATGTGCTGTTTTTATGCCAGTACCATGCTGTTTTGGTTACTACACCTCCGTAGTATAATTTGAAGTTAAGTAATGTGATTCCTACAGTTTTGGTCTTTTTGCTCAGGATGGCTTTGGTTATTCTGGGTCTTTTGTGGTTCACTGTAAATTTTAGGATTATTTTTTCTATTTTTGTGAAGAATGCCATTGGTATTTTGATGAGGATTGCATTGACTTTGTAGATTGCTTGGGGTAGTATGGACATTTTAACAATATTGATTCTTCCACTCCATCAGCATGGAATATCTTTCATCAGTGCTTTATAGTTTTCAGTATAGAGATCTTTTACTGCTTTGATTAAGTTTATTCTTGGGTATTTTATTAATATTTTATTTGTAGCTACTTTATATTAGATTACTTTCTTGGTTTCTTTTTCAGAATGCTTACTGTTGGCATGCAGAAATGCTACTGATTTTTGTATGCTGATTTTGTATCCTATGACTTTATTGAATTTGTTTATCAGTTCTAATAGGGTTTGTGTGTGTGTGTGTGTGTGTGTGTGTGTGTGTAGTCTTTAGGTTTCTATAAATATAAAATGATATTGTCTACAAACAAGTTTAATTTTACTTCTTCCTTTCCAATTTGGATGCCCTTTATTTATTTCCCTTGTCTGATTGCTCTAGCTAGAACTTCCAGAAAAAATATGAAACAGTAGTTAAAAGACAAAGAAAATTGGCTGATTGACTACACTGTTGATCTGATAGTGTTTCCAGAAGGTCTAGACATGGTGAAATAGAAAGTATAAAGGAAACACAATTGTCCAAGAGATAATTGCTGATAATTTATATTTACTGACAATTTATTTTTTATTTATCTTGTTCCATTCTTTAGAGTACATTTTTGATACAAAGATTGTCATATTCAACTACAAAAAATTCTTCAATTTGCTTGAGTGTACATTTTTCTTTATTTACTATACTCTAATAGAATTATTTTTTTTCCCTTAGCAATTTAAAGACAGGTTATTTTCAATTCTGGAACATTTTTGGTGAAACCTCTTCAAACATTGTTTCTTCCCAATTTTCTCCATTATTTTGCTCAGGAATTTTATCATATCTAAGTATAGCCTCTCAAGCAATATTCATGTCTCTAAATTGCACTTTCAAAATATTATCCATTTGTTCATAAGTATTAAAGTATGGGTGGATTATTTTATGAGATCTTCTAATACACAACATCCTTTTAATGATAGATCTAGAAATTATCATCTTTATCTTTTTTTTAACTGTGTGGCTGTTTCTTATTGCAAAGGTCTGTAATTGATGTACTAGTTGTGTTTGTTGTACTAGTTGTAATTGATATACTAGTTGTGTTTTCATGACTACTTTGTTTATTTCTCTTAATTTATGGAGTATTTAGTAAATACCATGTCTTCATTAATTGATTACAACATCCTGATTATCCTTCTATTAGAGTATTTGGAAGATTGTTCTACACATTTAGTTTCATTTTGAATGAATTTAAGCTTTCAATTGTTTGTCCTCTTTAGCATGAAATTTGTGTGTTTTTAAAAAATTGTGTCTTAGGGGGCATATTTTGAGTGGAAGAGTTTTGTTTTCATTATTACTTAGATTTTAATTTGATTTTTCCACCTTTTCCCCCCTCACTGTCTTATTGCTTTTGTTGTTCTTCACCTGGCTTCATGGGCTCCTCAACAAAATCAGGTCTTATGATAGTTTCTTAGGCTCTGTTAACCAAATTATAGAGCCAGGAAGCACATTGACTTCTCAAAAGCCACCTTACCCAGAAACTCAAAAGCTGTTTTAAACCTTCTATCATGGGCATAACTCAAGCCCTTAGCTTCAAACAATTACATTGGTATTCACCTCCGATAACTTGCCTTGACCCATAAAAGCTGAATCCCAGAACTCTCTTCTTCTAGACTTGGAACATATTATGTTTCTGATTAGCTTCTGGTATATGAAGGATATGTCTCCTTTTAAACTCTTTGATATTTGTATTTTATATTTTATCTCTCATATCCATGTGTTTAAAGTAGAGGAGAAATTAGGAATGCATCTTGACCATAAATCTTAACTTTCTTCTTGACTAAATATATAATCATTATTATAGGTCAATGATAAACTTGTTATTTGTTGCTAAGCTCAGTTTCTGGGAGAAAATAAAGATGGGCTGAAACAGAAGTAAATGAAACAGGACCTGCCTCTGTCTGTTGCCTCATTAGCTTTAGTTAATTATTGCTTATAATGAATATCATGAAATGACAAATATTTTCTTTTTTTTGAGACAGCACAGACCCCACATTTTATGTGAAATCTCTTAATTTTTAAAATTGGTCAGTAACTACAGTTTTCAGTATCTCTAAAAGCCAAATTTGCAGGTCAACCTCACAGGACTTTGGGCTGGATGGGTCCATGAAATACTGATTGGTTGCCTCTGGCATAAAGTCATACTCTATCATAAAATATTTTTCCCCTCTTTTCTACTTCTCAGCTTTGAAATTTCTGTCTTAGTGCATCACAGTATTTATCTGTCACAAGAACATGGAGAGCAACCAGACATGGATCACGGAAGTCATCCTACTGGGATTCCAGACTGACCCAGCCCTGGAGTTGCTCCTCTTTGGAATTTTCCTGCTATTCTATAGCTTCACCATGATGGGAAATGGGATTATTTGGGGGCTCATCTGCCTAGACTCTAGACTTCACACCCCAATGTACTTCTTCCTGGCACACCTGGCCATCGTTGACATGTCCTATGCCTCAAGCACAGTCCCTAAGATGCTAGTAAATCTCGTGATGCACACAAAAACCATCTCCTTTGGTCCATGCATATTTCAGACTTTTTTGTATTTGGCTTTTGCTGTTACAGAGTGTATGATTTTGGTGGTGATGTCCTACGATCGGTACGTAGCCATCTGCCACCCCTTACAATACACCCTCATCATGAGCTGGAGAGTGTGCACTGTCCTGGCTTCCACCTGCTGGATATTTAGCTTTCTTTTGGCTCTGGTCCATGTTACTCTCATTCTGAGGCTGCCCTTTTGCGGGCCACAAAAAATCAATCACTTTTTCTGTCAAATCATGTCAGTGTTCAAATTGGCCTGTGCTGACACCAGGCTCAATCAAGTTGTCCTCTTCGCAGGCTCTGTGTGTGTTTTGGTGGGGCCCCTCTGCCTGGTGCTGGTCTCCTACTCGCGCATCCTGCTGGCCATCCTGAGCATCCAGTCTGGGGAGGGCCGCAGAAAGGCCTTCTCCACCTGCTCCTCCCACCTCTGCGTGGTCGGGCTCTTCTTTGGCAGCGCCATCGTCATGTACATGGCCCCCAAGTCCAGCCACTCTCAAGAACAGAGGAAGCTTCTATCATTGTTTTACAGCCTTTTCAACCCCATGCTGAACCCCCTGATCTACAGCCTGAGGAACGCAGAGGTGAAAGGGGCCTTTAGGAGAATTCTTTGGAAGCAGAGGTCAATGTGAAGGATGGTTTGTGATATCCTGAGTGTGTGAGCCTGGTTCTCATGATCCCGGGTTCGTAAATTTCCTTTCGGTCCTTTCATTTACCAAACCCAAAGCTCTTTATCTTTGGACTTCTTATAAAATGAGAAAATAACTACTCTAACTGTTTAAGTCACAGACACTAAACCTGAGACAAACACATGAAATAGAAAATCACAGCCTAATCCTACTCATGCATAAGATGCAAATATCTTAAAGAAAAGATTAATAAAATGAGTCTAGCAAAGGGAATGTATTATGATGATGTTATTTATATACCCCCAATGCAAGAATTATTTAACATTGAAACAAACAGTGAAGATAATTTGCCACATTAATAAACTAAAGGATACATATCGTGGGACCATTTCAGTAGAACCAAGAAAGTATTTGACAAAGTTCAACATCAATTCAGGGTAAAACACTTTACAACGTAATACAGCAGTAAGCCTTTTCAAAGAGAATTTACCAACAAAACCAAACCAAACAAAGCAGATATCATAGTTAATGGTGAAACGTTAGCATCTTTTCCTTTAACCACTTTGGTACAAGCCTCGACTATAGTTGATAGCCACAGGTGAACGCTCACAGCGACTTTAGCCGACAGCCATGATATGAAGGCACACAGCCGAGCGTTGACTTAAGCTGACAGTGTGATATGACTTTTCTAATTTTTCATTTATCAAAATAAAATTGTGAATATTTAAAAATAATGTAATGAAAACATATATGTATATGTTACCTATTCTGATTTACATTACAAGTAAAGCTGCCTGTAAAGTAAAACAAGCTTTCAGTGCTTTAAAGCTTTCCTCATCACACAAGAGCAAAACGGATTTGTCATCCATGCATGGCACAAATTATCGTGCGGACTGTGAGTGCCGGCTGTGGGCAAGGTTTCACAGCCAGTGAGCGCCGTACCGAAGTGGTTAAGATAAAGAATAGGAGAATGATGCACACCAAAACCACTTGTTTTTCCTTGCTGTCACTTTTTATGAGAGACTCTAACTAGAACAGTTATACAAAAAGAACAAATACACACCCATGTACATGCAAACACACACACTTAAGGAGGAAACAGACTGTAATCATATGCAAATAACATGATTGTATATGTAGGAAATCCAAAAGAATCTTATGATATATTATTAAAAACATAAGAAATTTTGACAAAGTAGCTTGATACAAAATCAATATGAAAAATCTATTACATTTTTAAAATCAATAGCAGAGAATTAAAAGGATATTTTTCAAAATGCTATATCATACACAAAAGGAATTAATTTTGGAATTCTTAGGAATAATTCTAACGAAGTCTGTACAAAAACTCTAAAGAGACAATTAGAAGAATGTATTGAGAGACTATGGTAGCTAAATACAGATATGCAATGTGGGATATTAGGGATTTGGGGATTGAAAATGTAATATTACAGAGATTCAATCTCTTCAAGCTGATTAATAGATTTAATACAATCCTAATCAATATCCTACAATATCCCAGCAGAGTGTGTGGGTATATGCAGAACAGGGCAAGCTAATTATCAAATGAAAGGGGCAAAAGCTAGTCCAAATACTCTGAAAAGAGAAAAAGCACCAAGTGGGAGGATTTTATCCTCCAGCTATCAAAACACGCTATATACTGCTAACAAATAGAACACGGAGATACTCTTAGAGGGATGGACCACTAAACAAACCAAACAGGAGGGAAAGCACAGAAGCAGATGCATGCCTCCATCAACCTTTGCTCTAGGAGAGGAGTGGCATGGCTGATCACTGGGGAAAGGCAAGACTTTGCGGTTAATGGTGCAGGGACAACTGAGTCTCCATAAAGATATTCAAACCACACAGAAACCTCCACTCCAGTGTTCTGAAGACCTAAGCGTCAAAGACAAAACTGTAAAGCTTTTAGGAAATACATATGCAAGGGAAGGATTTTAAAAATAATAAGCAAAATGTCAAAATCTTTAAATTGCATTAAAAGAAAATATTGATACATTTGACTAGGTTGTAATTAAGAACTTACAGTAATCAAAACAGGGCATAAAAAGAGTGACAAGACAACCCCCCAAGTCCTCTTCTGTAGACCTTCTTGTTTATCAACTCCTAAGCAGCAGCTTCTCGAAGATCAGCATATTGCAGACAGAGTCCCCTTCAATGTCTTGACTAGGTGACCTCCTGCCATAGCCCTTCAGTTTATCTTTTTCATGGCATTATTAAGCATCTGAGCTTTTTCTTCTTATATATTTATTCACATGTTAATTGTCAGTTTACTACCTCACATGTGTCACTATTGTACTGTTGGTAGCTGTGTCTCTAGTATCTAGAGCAGAGCTGGGACCAGAGAAGCCTCTCCCTAATTAATGTTGGCAGCCTACATAGGCCTTCCTAGGAAAGTGGACACCCCACCCACATTCTTCTTGAAACCAAGGGGCACACAGGTTAGAGGGAGAGAGATGAATTTCTATGTTCTGATTCCCATTTTGCACAGGAGGTGACTGAGGAATACAGAAGTTGAGTAACTTACCCTGGGTCATTGAGTTAGTATAATCAATGCAAAAGCTAGAGTTAAAACAGAGGCTGTCTGGCTTCAGAGCCTGTATTCTCTCTTTGTTGTTAAACAATAGAAGTTTATTTTCTCACTGTTCTGGAGGCTGGATGTCCAACATCAGCATCGTTGGGTTCTAGTGAGGGCTCTCTTCTGGCTTGCAGAGGGTGTCTTCTCACTGTGTCCTCCCATGACAAACAGAGGGAGAGAGAGCACTGTATTCCTAATACCAAGCTAACTCTGTAAACATGTGTAGCTGACACCAGTGACCTAGTGATTCTAGATAAAAGATAAACATATCTCCCCTGTACTGCCTGGAGGGAAAGTTATCAGGGTAACCAAAGGAGAATCTCTTCTCTTCTCTTCTCTTCTCTTCTCTTCTCTTCTCTTCTCTTCTCTTCTCTTCTCTTCTCTTCTCTTCTCTTCTCTTCTCTTCTCTTCTCTTCTCTTCTCTTCTCTTCTCTTCTCTTCTCTTCTCTTCTCTCTCTCCTCCCCTCCCCTCCCCTCCCCTCCCCTCCCCTCCCCTCCCCTCCCCTCCCCTCCCCTCCCCTCCCCTCCCCTCCCCTCCCCTCTCCTCTCCTCTCCTCTCCTCTCCTCTCCTCTCCTCTCCTCTCCTCTCCTCTCCTGTCCTCTCCTCTCCTTTTCTTCCTTTCTTTTTATAATGAAAGACACACATAGTTTTCCATAGGGTTCCCAACTGTGAACATTCTCTTGGGAATAACTATGTTATTGAACCACTGTTACTGAAGGCAATTAGTATTCCCTTCCAACATGAGAACCAGTGACCATTGATCACCATGTGAGAAATGGGGAAAAAGTTTTACAAACTTAACTATTTAGATAAAGAATTTATTGGTCAAAAATCAGTAAAAGAGACCTTATGATAAAGGTGATATAGACATTGGGCTTGAAAAACTAAAATTAGCAGGAAAAAAAAGGCTAAATCATTTCAGGTAGAAAGAACAGCAGAAGCCATAATAAGAATACCAAATGGCAGGCCGGGCGCGGTGGCTCACGCCTGTAATCCTAGCTCTCTGGGAGGCAGAGGCGGGCGGATTGCTCAAGGTCAGGAGTTCAAAACCAGCCTGAGCAAGAGCGAGACCCCGTCTCTACTATAAATAGAAAGAAACTAATTGGCCAACTGATATATATATATAAAAATTAGCCGGGCATGGTGGTGCATGCCTGTAGTCCCAGCTGCTCGGGAGGCTGAGGCAGAAGGATTGCTCGAGCCCAGGAGTTTGAGGTTGCTGTGAGCTAGGCTGACGCCATGGCACTCACTCTAGCCTGGGCAACAAAGCGAGACTCTGTCTCAAAAAAAAAAAAAAGAATACCAAATGGCATCTTATAAAAATTAAGGTAAGAGAAGAATAGCACGAAAATAGGATTTTTAATTCCAAAATAACCTTCAAATAAACTTAAAGATGAAAGCAGGAAAGAGATTCTTTTTTGACAATATGATAGATAAACCATTTTCAGATATTTTTTTATAGTGAGAGAATTTTCTGACATAATGATGTCTAAAATTGATAAAGAAGCAAAAGAAACTTATTTTTTTGTCTTTTTCCGTTTTATCATAAAGAAAAATCTTTTCCAGGAGGACTCTCAGACAGCAGGCATTTCCTTATATTCCACTGGCCAAGACTGAGTCAAATGGAAGTCCCTGAACCACACACTGACAGAGATGAAATCGAACGCTTGGGTTAGGTCAATCGTGGGTTTTATGTCCTGTGGCTCAGAGTAAGGACCACTTTTTCTGATAACATTACTGCCTGGTGCCTTTAGAAAATCAGTGCAGGATCAGCAAGGAAGTGAGCAATGGTCATAGCACCCACAGCTGGCTTCTCTGCCAAAGGGTTTGAGTTCTGAAGCTAGCCTGCTTAAATCTGGGAAAGAAGGACATTTAAGTGTACAAATTTACTCTTCCTTCAATTTTAGGGACCCAATTGATACTCTCACAAGATAAGGCATGATATTTAAAACATAATGGCTACAGTCTTTAAATATAATAAGAAAATATTTTTAAATCCAGGGGTTCCATTAATAACTTAATCTCAAACAATTTTTTTAAAAAGATTCTGAATTAGAATAAGTATTTTAGTTTCACGGTAGATACTCTTCCTTCTGCTACATTAAAAATATATTTACTTCAAAACACCATGAGGGGTATGAAATCATGTTTATCAAAATATTTACAATTATCTAGCCTTATATTTCTCTAAGATCACAGAGAATGTGGAATTCAATTAACCAAATGTGTAAGTGACATTGTTGTATTTTTCTGTATCGTCTAATTGATTTTCGTATTGGGCAAACGTTCTTTTTTCAAAAAAGTCAAAATATTTTATTAAAATATTGTGGAATCTCATTTTTGTTAAATTGTTTATATGTCTACCCTGTTAGCCTTGTATCTGTACACATTAATGAAGAAATATCTCAGATATTGAGCTATCTATCAATCATAACAATTATTTCTGGGTGTTGCAACCTGCAATAATCTTTTTTCATTGTGCTTTTCAAAATTGCTTTATTTTCAAAATTGTGTATATTGAAATTTTGTCCTTCTTATAAAAAAAAAAGGCTACTTTTCCCTCCTAAAAGAGAAGAAACAGGATGGTAAAGAAGTGTTGAGACTTTTAAAATAAATGCAGCTCTTCTCTTTACCACTGGAATGTGAGCAAGAGGGATGCAGATTTTGTCTCCCTTAATTAGCAGTATCCCTTGAGCCTATAACCTAAACTGTGCCTGACATGTTACTGGTGTACAAAGAACATTTGATTAAGGAAAATACCGGTGCCAGCACCAACTCTTCAACTCCTAAACAAAGTGCAGAGCAATGTTGTACTCTCAATGTTGTACTCCCCAATCATGGGGAGGAAATTGCTGGAGAAGACTGCAGCTGCGAGAAAGAAAGGCAACACCTCCTTAAAGCCCACTCATCCACAGCACATCAGCAGTGGCAATAAGTTAGAAAACTCTTTATTAAGCCAAGATTTTCTCTCACCTGACTCTCTAGGCAGGAAGTATGCAGCAATCCCCCATTTTCCCCTCTGCTTGGATTCTTTGTGCCAATTTCTAAGTCTTTCTACCACCTCTGCCCCCTCAGCTAATATATTCATTCCAGGTTTTTCTTGCAGACATCCATCAGGAGTCTTCCATTCTCCTTCTACCTGGACTGGTTGCATCCTAGCAATTCCAACTGCCTTTATCCTCAGTTGGACTTCCTAGTTCATTAATAAGGCCATCGTCTCTCTTGGTTTACTCCCTTGTTTTGCTGGAGCACATCCTATAGTAGCTTTATAAGGTTAATAAGATGACCAATAACAGAAGAGATGGTGAAAACAGACCTTAAAATTTCAAATTCCATATCATTGTTTTTATTATTTTATCTCCTTCAATAGCCCATTGAAATTCTATGTAGTAAATGGACTTTATATTTTTTAAAAAAGAAAAAATAGAAAGGACTCAGGCCCTGTGAATGAGGTGTTTCTCTTTCAGAGATGGCAAAATGCTAAAAGTATGCTTAACTCCAGCTGTAGGTATAGTAATTGATATAATCCACAAATACTTCAGTTTCAAAATAGACTCTCATTTAATAAAGGTCTATCACCAATGATGGGGCCATGTATGCTTTGTAATATTTATTCTTGCCAAAATATAAACTGTTTGTTAATATGCACATAACTCTCATAAGAAGTCTAAGACTTCCCAAAGGAAATGTTTTTGCTCTAACATTTCAAAGATGAGAAGCAAAAATAGACAAGTCATGACACATGATTTTATATTCATAGTTAACTATGTTAAATGTCTTTGAGAAATCTCTGTATTGCTTTACACAGAGGTTATAATAATTTGTGGTCCCACTAGTAGTACATAAGCATTCCTTTCTCTCTGCATCCATGCCAGCATCTGTTGCATTTGAACTTTTTAATAGAAGCCATTCTAACTGGGATAAAGTGATGTCTCATTGTGGTATAATTTGTATTTCCCTGATGATTAGTGACATTGAGCATTTTTTTCATATGTTTATTGGCCATTTGCCTATCTTTTTGGTCCACTTTTTAATAGACCCAAATGTTTAATGTTTGTTTTATTCTTGCTGATTTGCTTGAGTTCTTTGTAGATTCTGGATATAAGCCTTTTATCAGGTGCATAGCTTGCAAATATTTTCTCCCATTCTGTAGATTGTCTATTTACTCTGTTGATTATTTCCTTAGCTGTGTAGAAGCCTTTTGATTTAATAAAGTCCCATTTACTTCATCATAAATTCTTTTCCTAAGCCAAGATCTAGAAGAGTCTTTCCAACATTTTCTTCCGTAATTCTTACGATTTCATGCCTTAAATTTAACTCTTTTATCCATCTTGAATTAATTTTTGTGAGTGATGAGAGAGATATGGATCCTGTTTCATTCTTCTACATGTGGCTATCCAACATTTCCAGAACCATTTATAGAATAGTGTTTCTTTTTGCCAGTGTATATTGTTGTCTGCTTTGTCGAAAATCAGTTGGCTGTATGTGGATGGTTTTATATCTGGGTTCTCTGTTCTATTCCATTAGTCTATGTCCCTATTTTTGTGCAAATAGCATGCTATTTTGGTTACTAGAGCCTTGTAGCATAGTTTGAAGTCTGATAATGTGGTACCTCGAGATTTGTTCTTTTTGCTTTGGGCTGCTTTGGCTGTTTGGTCTTTTTTTTTTTGGTTCCAAATGTATTTGATACAGCAGTCCCACTAGTGGATATTTATTCAAAGGAAAAGAATCATTTTATCAAAGACACCTGCACTGGAATGTTTATTGCAGCACAATTCACAATTGCAAAGATGTGAAATCAACCCAAGTGCCCATCAATTCTTGAGTGGATTAACAAAATGTGGTATGTATACTATGGAACACTACTCAGTCACAAGAAGAATGAATTAATGCCCTCTGCAACAATTTGGATGGAATTGGATACCATTATCCTAAGTGAATTATCTCAAGAATAGAAAAACAAGCACTACATGAATTTGCTATTAAATTGGAACTAACTGATGAACACACATGTGCACAAAGGAATGTAAATCTTAGTGGAAATCAAGCAGAGGGAAGCAGAGTGGGGGGGACAAAAATCCACCTAATGGGTACAATGAACACTATCTGGGTAATGGGCACACTTATAGCCTTCACTCAAGCATTACAATAGTGATCCATGTAACAAAAAATATTTCTACCCTTGTAACTTTGGGGGGGAGGGGAAACAGACTCTCACTCTGCTACCTAGGCTAGAGTGCCATGCTGTCAGCCTAGCTCCCAGCAACCTCAAACTCCTGGGCTCAAGCAATCCTTCTGCCTCAGCCTCCCAAGTAACTGGGACTATAGACATGCACCACCATGCCTGGCTAATATTTTCTATATATATTTTTAGTTTGCCAACTAATTTCTTTCTATTTTTAGTAGAGACGGGGTCTCGCTCTTGCTCAGGCTGGTTTTGAACTCCTGACGTTGAGTAATCCTCCCGCCTCAGCCTCCTAGAGTGCTAGGATTAGAGGTGTGAGCCACCGTGCCCAGCTCCCTTGTAATATTTTGAAATAAAAGAGTCTTTATATTGTCCTCAACAGAAGAAATAACATCGTATTAATTATGCCAAGCTGAATGGATATGTAGCAAAATACTATTCTTAGATCTACCTAGGTATTGATGAGTCATATTTATTTTTTCTGCAATAGCCTCATATGAAAGATGAACAATTTTAAAAATACTAAAAGTAAAAGATTATTTAAGCAAATCCTTGAAGCATTCTAATAGTAAGTGCTTTGCTCTGTCACAGCAGGGAGACCAATTTGGGTTAAGATGGTTGAAGAGGCTCCACGAGTGCTATGAAGGATTGGTACTTGGTACGAAGTCAAGTGGGTAAAACAAGGATAAAACGGACTTGAAACATGGAATGAGAATTTCAAGAGCGGAGCTACTGGGGAGTAGTAGTTGAATGAAGTAGAGAGTCTTGGGTTGGAGGATAGGGAGGTAAGTGGAGGGAGACTCTATTGTCCACACAGATAATTTTAAAAGAGAAATAACCCCAATTAGCCTCCTCTTGAATATATATTTTACTGTTCTCCACAATCTATTAAATATGGTACTATTATTTTGAAGTGCTCTTTCTACCCTAGTTAAAGAACTATGTATGACTGTATGGAGAGCCAGACTAAAAACAGACACTGAGAGAGCAAGAACTGGAAAGATTTTATAATCATGAAACATTATCACTTAGTGCAGAAAGCAAAAAAAAAAAAAAAAAAAGAGCTAGAAAGAAAGGGAGAGATATACTTATTTTATCTGTAGGGCCCAACCCAGGATAAGGAAATAAAAACATGGCTGAGAAATCTAGAGATATTTGAGATAGAGGACACACTGAAGAAATGTGAGAAAGAAGATGAGGTATACCTGAACTGCCAAGTTAAAAATATATGTAAAGGAGAAACCTGGAGTATGTTGCAATAACATTTTCTCCATTGGGAGAAACCTATATCTCTGAGATATGCCTTAAGAGGGTCCATGGGACCTCTAACTACAAGAGATCAAGACAACACAGACTCTCCTCTGCAGTGAACCAGCAGAAATTGGAGAGCCGAACAATTTTAAGACTGATAAAGTAAGTTAGTATTGAGAGAAATCGATTTATGGCCTGATCTTGATTTTTTAATTTTCTGTGCCAAAGTCTTGCCTCTTTAACAGAAATCCAGTCCCCATCCAATCCCATGAAAACACACACAACACATCCCATGGGAATGCAGAAGGAAGAAAATGAATCACATGGGAAATGGATTCATTGGTTCAACTACTGATAAGACAATAGCACACTCTTTAATTCTCTCTGGGGAGAATGTGATTAGTTGTATTACCACAGAGTTCTGTCCCCTGAATCATTATTTTTGTCTGTGGGGAGTGAATTGTAGTCAAAATATGATAGAAAAAGCCCCGACTTTCACAAGCAAGTCTATCATAAGGTTCAGGAGGGGTCTATAGCTAGGCTTCACTTCCCAATGAGGAGAATCGATCCCAGCTCATATATTTTTTCTTCCTTTTGTTGAGGTTCCTCTAAGCCCAAGGCTATGTTCAAAGAAATGACCACAGATTAACTGTGAGTAAAAGTGGTTTATAAGCCCTGAGAAGGGATTTGGAGGTGGGAAAAGTGAATGAGAAGTGAATGACAATCACTGGCGCTAGGTATTAGTGACAAAATGCCTTGCTAGTGTAGGCTCCTCCTGTCCCTAAGCCTGTGTTCATAGCTGGGGTGCTGAGCAGAGCTCTGGGGACCACTATCCCTCTCATGGTGTGACCACAGCTCCTCTGACCCTCTTGGCCTGTCCATCCACACCCCTCATCCTCATGTGCCAGCTCTTGACTTTGTCATGACTCTGCCAGAGCAGAGGATGAGGTAACCATCCCTGTAGGCTATGGTCAGGAATTAAGTAGTTTGCTTACCCTGATACTGGTCTTCCTTCTGTGCTGCTAACTGTCCTTAGATCCTTGATGCACTGTCTGGCCAAGTAGGACCCCCTTCTCATTTATTCAGAAGAAAGGGTTCCATACCAACCCCTCATATGGAAGCCCAGTGCCTGTGGTGAAGATTCTCTTTTTGTTACTGATTTTAGAAAAGGAACTGTTAAACATATATCACATTTCCTGTGATTATTGGATCCAGAAGCTACTCTCCAATTATGGATCTCAAATCTTCAATAATAACCTTAAAGCACTTCTTAAGTGCAGTATGAGAGTTAACTCATTTAATCCTCACAACTATCCTACAAGATAGGGTCTATTACCCACCCCATTTTGCAGATGGGAGAACTGGGGCACAGAGAAGCATAGAGAGGTCACAAATTTAGGATATAGCAAAGACAGAATTTAAACCCAGGCAGTAAGACTCTAAAATAATTGCTTGGCCTATTCATTAGGATCAAGTTGAATGTCAAAGTAACTATTGAGACGGTAAGTAATTTCTGAGTAAGTGCAAAGATTCAACATATTCGTGCTGTCCCAGAATCCCATCTGTGATGGCTTCATGGCTCCCATTTTGACAAAAGTATCAATGGAAACATTTACTTTAGGTCAATGTTAAATATCCTAAATATGTCCCATTTTCCCTTCCATAAGATTTTCTCTCTGTCTCTCTCTCTCTCTCTGGCATATTGGTCATAGCAGAGTGGCACATTGAGTTTTAAAAACTGTGTTTTCTTCTTCAATATAGGATAGAGTTTGTTTTAAATGATTCCTCTATCTCCCTGAGTTCCATTTTAAACTTAATATAAAGAAATAAAAATACAAAAACAATTGAGCTGAAAGCAAAATGTGTTTTTAATTTAAATTCAAAAATAGCCAAAAAAGTGCAAAATAAATGTGAAAGTGTTTGCAAAACCACAATGATTGTGTTCTATTTATAATCCCAATTATGTAGGTACTTCCCTCAATTTTGTGGTCTCCATAATACTATTTATAACAATTAACATTTATTAAACCATTAACAGGTACTGTAATGGTACTTATTCTTCACATCAGCCATTTGCATATCTGTTGTTACCATTTTATAGAAGAAAATAATGACACTCAGGATAAGGGACTCACCTTTGTAATGTTCACCATGCAGAACCAAGTTTGGAATGATGGTCTGAGGAACATTACTAACCAGGTTTATTTATTGATTTTTTTTTTAGTTACTGTTAATTTTATCATGCTTTGCAAAAACAGAGAAACGTATCCATGGAGTTTTCTGCTCATTCTGTGCACTGAAGATCCAATGTGTAGCTGGAGTGGACACTTAGAGAATACTTCATTTCAGGTATCTGTGTCTTTATTGTATCTGTCAGGCTTTTTCTCAAAGAAATAAAACATCTGACTTCTTGAACTGTGAACTCCAAAATACAAAACCATGCCAATAATTAAAAGGAAAAAAATTGTTTTTGTCTTGTACTATATTTTTCTACCTTCCTTGGCTTTACAAATGAACTGAGGAACAATTTGTGTGTGTAAATAGCCAGCATTACAGAGTTGTAGGAAAATGTAAAAAAAAAATACAATGGACATAAGGTGTTCCATATGGTTTGAATGTAGCGCACATCTGATGAAGAATGTTGCTTCACTAAGAATTCTATTTTCCCACTTTTTTATTCCTGTCTTTTAGAAATAATTTATTCTAGACTATTGCTTTCTTTTAGGAAGTTCTTCTTAACAATCACATATAAAACCCTATAATTCTAGATTTTTAAATTATGAACTTTGATTAGCTAAACAATTCTAAGCATTTGGCAAAAGGAAGCTGAAGACTTGCCTTGGTGGCTGCCGGGCCAGGTGCAGGAGGAGCGCAGAGATGCGCTCGCCGCAGACGGGAGCCGGGGCCAGCCCAGGGTTACACTCCCAGGGGCCATCACAGACCAGACCGGCTTTGCTGGCCACTGACCTGGCACTGAGCCAGCTGCCCTTCCTCATGGAGCACTGACCCCCACTCACCTCTGAGAGGTCTCCTATGCCTCATCCAAAGATTACCTTTGGAAAGAAATTGAGTCTTTCCAGATTCCTATGTCTTTCTTTTGGTTTTTAACTTGAAATAAACAGAACCTATCTTAGAGATAGGAAAATTAAGAGGTATTCAAATGTACTTCTCTGCCTGACAAGGGTCACTTTCTTTGACCTGTGCAGATTCAGAACTTCACTTGTGCTGTCCTTCACAATCCGGTGGATGTCACAGTAATTTCAACCTGATTTAAGATCCATTTCTACTTTTAGCCAAATGACCTTGATCGTGTCTCTCACTGGACAATACAGGGGAAAAAAATGTGTGTTCAATTTCTACTTCCTCGTTAAAGGTTAATTCTTTTGCACGATTTAGTGACATTTCTCCCATGTGAAGCTCTAAGCAAAGCTACTCAGATCGGAGATTCCTGTTAAAACCTGATGAGAAAATGAGCAGGAATAACGTGCAAATTTAATTCTATATTACACTGTGGAGCTGCTTCCAAAATAAGAAATGTCCTGTGTGTTTCCCATAATGCATAAAATTTATTAAAAACAAACAAACAGACGTGTAGACAATTTACACAAAAGGTAAGTCCCTGCGTATTTCTACTCTGTAGGCGTAATCAGCATTTGCATTTTCATGGTTAACGTAAAGAATATTTTTACATATAGGAAAACAGATACAAAAGACATGTGTATGTTTATTTTTATTATATGTTTACTTTGAAAATAGAAATCAGATCATATTATCGCACATACATTAACTTCAGGTGGGGATCTAGTGATTGAAATTATTATTTTTAATGGTTGCATGCACATGTTTGGCTGCTTTTATAGCACAGAATATCATGCAACCATTAAAAATAATAATTTCATTTCACCCTCCTTATATCCTTCATAGTACTTTCCAGTCAACAATGACCTTACTCACCTGTGTTTCAGGGGTGATAATGAACCATGCCCTCTCTCTGCTCTAAGTCCAGAAAAAGCAAATTGTGAAATACATATAGGTGTATTTACACATAGGTGTATTTCATAGGTGAAATACACACAGGTGGAAATGAAAACTAGGTAATTTATATGTAAAAATATTCTTATTAAAAAACATGATTTAGCCGGGCGCGGTGGCTCACGCCTATAATCCTAGCACTCTGGGAGGCTGAGGCGGGCGGATTGCTCGAGGTCAGGAGTTCGAAACCAGCCTGAGCAAGAGCGAGACCCCGTCTCTACTATAAATAGAAAGAAATTAATTGGTCAACTAATATATATATAAAATTAGCCGGGCATGGTGGCGCATGCCTGTAGTCCCAGCTACTCGGGAGGCTGAGGCAGCAGGATTGCTTGAGCCCAGGAGTTTGAGGTTGCTGTGAGCTAGGCTGACGCCACGGCACTCACTCTAGCCTGGGCAACAAGCGAGACTCTGTCTCAAAAAAAAAAATTAAAAAAAAAAAAAACATGATTTATATCTTCAACAAAATTTCTCTCTAAATTAAAATCACAACCATTAGCCCCCCTCAAATGGGATAAAGTTCCAGGACACTTAATGTCCAAAGGGGAAGGGCAGAAAACAGTGGCTGGAACAGACCATGCACTCAAGGATCATTTGTTAAAGGATGAATGAAATATAAATAATAAATTGTATAAAGTTGTTCTCTTATTCAAGTAGCGAAGATTTAAAATGATAATACTTAATATTGTTGACAATGTGATAAAGAGGCATAATTATGAGGTACACATTGGTGGTATTAATATTTATGTTGGTATAAATTAATAGAATTTATATTGGTATAAATTTTTTGGAGGAAAACTGGAAAGAGGTATCAAAAGCTTTGAAATATCTATATATTTAGCATCTGCAATTTCACTTTTATAATATATTCTAAATTAATAATCATGAACATATCTAAACTTAAATTTGTAAGACTGTTTATCCCAATGCTACTAAACATAAAAGAAATAGAAATTAAAAATTTATGAAAATAAAAATTAAATAAATTGTGATAAAAAATATTGTACTTTAATATTTTATATACTATTTTATATTTATATGTATATTTTGCTTATATTATTTCTTACTTCAACACATGAAAAATGTTCATTATATTAAGTAAAAGTGATAGTTTAAAAATGTTTCTAAAATCTCATTATAATTCCATTTTTAATATATATATTTGAGGCTCTAAATTTTTACTAGAAAGGAAACACTGAAATAATTTTTTAAATGTTTATTAAATTTGAAACTTTAGCATGATTTTAAAATAAAGATGGATTTCAATGTGTCAGGAAAAAAATGTGACAAAAGTAAAGAAGAACAGCCCTAGGTCACCTTGTGTCTTTGAGTGAAGGCGCCATCCATCCTCTCGTGGCCCTTGGTCTCCCTCTGCTGGCTGCACAGACCCAGGACCCTGCAGGAAGAGCTCCCTAGGTGGAATTGACCAACTGGTGCTCCACCTGCTGCACCCCTGGCCCTGCTCAGGATCCCTTCCAACAGCATAGGCTGCTGCCATGGTAACAGGTGAGGAGGAGGAAGCCAGTTAGGGCATTTGAGGGCAACCTGTGTTGCTCAGACTGGGAAGACACCATAAAAATAAAAGGGTTCTGTCACATTAGAAAAGAAGACTGAGATTTGCCACTGTATCAAATTATAAAAGAGTACACACAATTTATAACTGCAAAGATGTGGAAACAACCCAAATGCCCATCAATACACGAGTGGATTAATAAAATGTGGTATATGTATACCATGGAGTACTACTCAACTACAAAAACCAATGGTGATCCAGCACCTTTTATATTATCCTGGATAGAGATTGAGCCCATCCTTCGAAGTGAAGTATCACAAGGATGGAAAAACATGCACCACATGTACTCACAATCAAACTGGTACTAATTGATCAACAATAAGGTACTCACATGGTAGTAATATTCACTGGCTGCCAGTCAGGTGGGGGTGTTGGGGTTGGGGGTAGAGTGGGCGGGGTGGGTAAACCCACAGCTAATGGAGACAGGGTGAACTATATAGGGGAAGGACATGCTTGTGGTCCTGGCTTGAGTGAGGCAAATGCATTTCATGTAATTAAAATGTTTGTACCTCCATAATATTGTGAATTTAAAAAAATGAAAAAGAGTAAAGGGCAAAACAAAATACAATTACAACACAGCAATTAATGCAACCACTGTCAATATACACTGGATTCCCCTTCCGAATTTTAAAGAAACTACAAAATTGAGATGTTACTTAGAAAAGATTTCAAATCTGAAATAAATAAGCAGAATGCATGTGAGAACATCAATGAATTAGTAAGCAAGAATATAAAGAACAGGGGGCTCTAATCACTTCATATCAGGGACCAAGAAGACAAGGAAGCCCAGGATCTGAAACGACGTTGTATTGCAGCATGTGCCAGGGGCTCCCCTCTTCTAACTACATTAATAATCAAACTCCCACCCTGAAAGGGAAATCAGAATACTTGAATTCTCCAAAACAACACGCATTCATGGGTGTATCTGTATCCTCTTAATACAAGGAATGTTATGCTACATACCATCGTGTTAACTTATGTTTTGTTATACATAATAGGTATTATTTGAATATATGTATATATATTTTTCTGATTTACTAGTAACAAGAAGATTTTTTCTCATTTTAATGAGCACACCAAGTCAGTTTTTGCAACATGTCTGAAAATAAACTCTAGAAAAAAATGCAAAGTAGTATATTTCTAAATGTCTTTCTGTAACATTAAGTAATCATTTTGTGTTTTTGATTGCTCCACAGCTCTGACTTTCCTGTACTGGATGCGATCTTGTTTTTCTGTGCCATAGGAGCATGGGAGGCAACCAGACATGGATCACAGAAGTCACCCTGCTGGGATTCCAGGTTGGCCCAGTACTAGAGTTTTTCCTATTTGGACTTTTCTCTCTTTTCTATACACTCACTCTTCTGGGAAATGGGGTAATCCTTGGGATTATCTGCCTGGAATCTAAACTTCACACCCCCATGTACTTCTTCCTCTTGCACCTGGCCATCCTGGACATGTCCTATGCTTCCAACAATGTCCCCAAGATGTTGGCAAACCTACTAAACCAAAAAAGAACCATCGCCTTTGTTCCATGCATAATGCAGACTTTCTTGTATTTGGCTTTGGCAAACACAGAGTGCCTGATTTTGGTGGCGATGTCCTATGACCGGTATGTGGCCATCTGCCACCCCCTCCGATACTCTGTCATCATGAGCTGGAGAGTGTGCATTGTCCTGGCTGTCACTTCCTGGGTGTTCAGCTTCCTCCTGGCTCTGGTCCATTTAGTTCTCATCCTGAGGCTGCCCTTCTGTGGGCCTCATGAAGTCAACCACTTCTTCTGTGAAATCCTGTCTGTCCTCAAGCTGGCCTGTGCTGACACCCGGCTCAACCAAGTGGTCATCTTCGCAGCCTGCGTGTTCATCCTGGTGGGGCCCCTCTGCCTGGTGCTGGTCTCCTACTCACGCATCCTGCTGGCCATCCTGAGCATCCAGGCCGGGGAGGGCCGCAGAAAGGCCTTCTCCACCTGCTCCTCCCACCTCTGCGTGGTCGGGCTCTTCTTTGGCAGCGCCATCGTCATGTACATGGCCCCCAAGTCCCGCCATCCTGAGGAGCAGCAGAAGGTCCTTTCCCTGTTTTACAGCCTTTTCAACCCCATGCTGAACCCCCTGATCTACAGCCTGAGGAACGCAGAGGTCAAGGGTGCCCTGAGGAGAGCGCTGAGGAAGGAGGGGCCCATGTGACAGATGGATTCAGTAATGAAAAATGTTGAGAATTTTGTACATATTTAGAGGATATGAGGCACAGGTAAATGTAAATTCTCAGCCAGGCCTATATGGAGTTGGAAAAGTCATATGGGTCTTTCAGAAATACTGTGTTACTACACACTGTGCTTATCCAGTAGCCTTGCTGTGTAAGCTTGAAGGGGTGGTGCAGCAGAATCACAGGCCTCTTCCTTGGAAGAGACTCCAGGACTGTGAAAGAATACATCTCTATTGTTTTAAGCCACCATATGTGTGGTAATTTTTCACACCAGCCCTAAATAACTAATATAGTGTCTTATACATGGTTTGAATTGATGCTTCTAAGAAGACAATTTCAGAGTAATAGCTCTTTGGAGAAACTGCTTCATGTGAAAGTAAAATAACCTAAGAAATAATGTCTAAGATAGACATAGCAGTACTATGATCTTTTGTAAACTATCAAGTCTAAGACAAGGATAAATTCCATGAATAATATATCTTTGAGAACAATGGCTTGAGGAAAGAAAGACAAAATCGTAGGTTGTTTAATTTTTATACATACGACTAGATTTGGGAGGGTTCTATACAAATATGCATTAAGGTTGTGGCATTGATTTTTGCTACAATTCGAGTGGTCTTGTAGTATGCAAAGTTCAGAATAGTAGCATCACTATTACAAAATTATAGTGAGACACAATTAGACACAATAAACAATGTCTGAAACATATTTAATCTCTGAACATATAGGATCACATTGTTGAAGATAATTCAACTTACTGTTACTCAATAAAAGCATTAGTTTCTTGACATTTTAGTCTATTTGCTTTTGCACTGAGATGAATAAATCGTTATACCTTCATCTTTATTATCTTCATTCCCACTTTGCTATTTAAAAATAGATAATATTAGGATACGCATTATCAAAAAGTGGCAATATAATAAGTGTTGGCAAAAATGTGGAGAAAAGAAAACCCTTTTATACTGTTCATGGAATGTAAATTGGTACAGACATGGAAAACACTATGGAGGTTTCTCAAAAAATTAAAAAGAGAGCTACTATTTAATCTATCAATCCCATATCTGGGTGTATAGCCAAAGGAAATAAAATCACTATCTCAAAGAGATATATACACCCCCACATTCATTGCAGCTTTATTAAAAATTTCCAAGACACTGAAACAACCTAAATGCCCACTGATGGATGAATGCTTAAAGAAAATGTGGTATATAAATATACTCTAATACTATTAAGCTATAAAAATGACTGAAACTCTGACATTTGCAACAATATGGATGAACCTGGATGATGTTATTCTAAGTAAAATAAGCAAGACAAAGAAAAACAAATACATATAGGTATGATCTTACCTGTATGTGGCATCTAAAAATAGTGGAACTTACAGAAGTAGAGAGTAAACCAGTGGTTGCCAGGGCCTGGGAGGAGGAGAAACAGAGGCGGTGATAGTCAAATGGTACAAAGTTTCAGTTATGCAAGATAAATAAGTACTGGGAATCTACTAACCAGCATAGTGCTTATAGCTGCCAATACTGTATTGTATACTTTAAATTTCCTAAGAGGGTAGATAAATCATATGTTATGTGTTCTTATCACAGAATAAATAATGACAATAAAGAAGTACAGAAGGAACTTTGGAGATGATGAATATGTTTGTATCCTTGAAGGTATTGATGATTTCATAAGTGTATACTTATCCCCAAACCCATCAAGTTGTGCACATTAAATATGTACAGTTTTTACATGTCAATCATACCTCAATAATGTAGTTTTTAAAAGAAAGAAAAAATGTAAGCCACAAAATACAAATATAAATAAATGAATGAATAAATAAATGACTCTCTGCCAGTTACTCCCTCAGGGAAAAAAAATTAAGAAAGATACCGGTGGCCAACACCAACCCTCCAACCCCTAATCAAAGAGACATGCCATGTTGTAGTCCCATTAATAAGACCAACCATGAGGAGGCAACTGCTGGAAAAGTCTGATGTTGTAAGAAAGAAAAGTAAAAGACCCTTCTGAAGCATGTTTATCCACAACACATCAGCAGTGGCAATGAATTTGAAAGAAAACTATTTGTTTGGCCAATATTTTCTTATATTTGACTTCATAGCTAGGAAGTATGCATAAATTGGAGTGTTCATATAGATGCAAGCATTAATAATAAAAGAATGTTAATTACTTGCCTATTTCTCCCTTCTGCTTCGTTTCTTTATGCCTATTGCTAAGTCTTTCTACACCTTCTAATTCCCATTTGAGGATATATTAGCTAAGGATAATCCATCCATTATAACTTTTTATTGCAGACGTACCTTGGGAGACTTCTGTTTTCTCTCTATCTGGGCTTGTTGCGTCCTAGCAATTTCACCTGACTTTATCCTGAGTTGTATTCCCCAGTTCATGAACTTGATGCCATCCTCGTTTTTGGTTTACACTCCTGTTTTGATGGAGCACATCCTGAAATAGCTTCATACAGTTAAAATATATATATAATGACAGAAGTTATGGTGAAAACAGCCCTCAGTATTCCAGAATCTTTATCATTGCTTATATTATTTTATCTACCTTAACTAACCCATTGAAATACTATGTACTAAGTGAACTTAAAAAAATAAAAGACTCAAGCCAGGTAGGGTGCAGTAGCTCACACCTGTAATCCCAGCACTTTCAGAGGCCAAGGTGGGAGGATCACTTGAGGCCAGGAGTTCAAGACCAGCCTAGGCAACATAACAACCCCTATCTCTACAAAAAAATTAAAAAATTAGCCTGATGTAGTGGCACACACCTGTAGTCCCAGTTACTTGGGAGGCTGAGGAGGGAGATAACGTGAGTCCACAAGGTCAAGGTTACATCCTGTGTGTAATCTATGATCAGGACTCTTCACTCCAGCCTGGGTGATAGAGCAAGAGCCTGTCTCTAAAAAATGACTCAAGCCATGTGGAGAAGATATTTCTGTATCAGAGATGGCAAAATGTTATAAGAAAATTTAGGTCCAGCTGTTGTATTTAAAGGTTCAGCAAAGACTCCTATGTCAAAATTGATCTTCATTTAACAGGTTCATCACTACTGGTGAAGCCAAGTACATTTTGCAATATTTTTCCTTACTAAATATAAAATATTAATCAATATAAATATTAATACCATTAAAAATGTCTAAGATGCAGAAAATATTTTTCTCTAGCCACTTCAAAGTTTAAAATCTAAAAATATCATTACACCTCTTTATAGCCACAATAAACTGTGTTAAATGTCATTAAATTTTCCTCAACAGAAGAAACAAGATTGTACTAATTATGCATATCTGAACAAACATGCCCCACAATATTATCTCTAGTTGTTCCTGGGTGTTGGTGAGTCAAATTCATTTTTCTGTAATAACCTTGTAGGAAAAAAATGACCAATTAAAAATACCAAAAGTAAAAGGTTATTTAAGGACAACCCTGAAGCATTCTAATAATCAGTGCTTTGGTCTTTCACAAAAGGGAGACCAATTTGGGTTGGGAAAGTTGAAGAGGCTCCATGAGTACACCGAAGGATTGGTACTAGGTATGAAATCAAGTGGATAAAACAAGGATAAAATAGACTTGAAACAAGGAATAAGAATTTCAAGAGTGGACCTATGGGGGAAGAGATGTTGAATGAAGTAGGAGTGGTGTTTGAGAATAAGGGGGTAAGTGGAGGGAAGCTCGGATTATTTTAAAAGACATATATATGTATACATATTTTGAATACATATTTTACTCTTCTTGAATATATATTTAACTGTTCTTCACAACAGATTAAATAAATCTATTATTATTATTTTGAAGTGCTCCTTCCACCATAGTTAAGAATTAAGACTCTGTGAAGAACCAAATTAAGAGTACTTAGGAAGAAAGAAGTGGAAAGATTTTACATCATCACATATTATCACTTAGTGCCCCAAAAAAAGAAAATGGAGAGAGACATAAAGAGAAAAGTATGCTCATTCAATCTGTAGTTCTTACCCTAGGATGAGAAAACAAAAATGTAGGTAATAATCTGCAGATGTTTGAGATGGAGGGCACATGGAAGTAAATTAAGGGAGAAGAAGAGGTGTACCTGAATTGCCAAGTCAAATATATTTGTAAGTGAGAAATCTGGAGTCGTTATTTTGCAATAATGCTTTATCCATTGGGAGAAATCTATTTTCCCCATAGTTTGAGATGGTGCATTAACAAGATCCATGGACCTCCAACTATGAGAAGACAAGAAATCACAGCCTCTCTGCTACATTGAACCAGGAGCAATTAGAGTGGAACAATTTTAAGATAGATAAAATAAGTAAGTTTTGAGACAAATTAATTTATGGCATGATTCTTAATTTTTCATTTTCTGTGCAAAGGCTCTTGTCTCTTAACAGAAATCCCGTCTCCCTCTGACCCCAAGGAAACACACGTAACATGTCTCATGAGAACCCTGAAAGAACAAAATGAATCAAATGGGAAATGCATTCATTGGTTGGCTCACTGCTGACAGGAAAGTAGCAAATTCTTCAGTTTTCTCTAGAGAGAATGTATTACTATAGGGTTCTGTTCCCTAAGTCATTATTTTTGTTTGTGAGGAGTGAGTCATAGTCAAAAGATGATAGAAAAAGTGCTGACTTGCACAAGCAAGTGCATCATAAGTCCAGGAGAGCTCTGCATCTGGGCTTCACCTCACAACAAGGTACATCAACAGAGGAATATCTATCCTAGTCCACATAGTCTCCCTTCCTCTCCTTGAGGTTTCTTCTAAGCCCAGGGCTACATTTGAAGGAAAGACCACAGATTACACCAATGTAAGTAAAAGGGGTTCCTCTGCCCTGAGAAGAGGGTTGCAATTGGGAGATGGGGGAGGGGCAGTGAATGAAACCACTGGCTGTGGCATGAGTGACGAGATGCCCTGGCTGTGGGGTCTCCTCCCGGCCCTAAGCCTGTGTTCCCAGTCAGGGTCCTGAGCAGAGCTCTGGGGACCACTGCCTCTCCCACAGTGTGGCCACGGCTCCTCTACCCTCTTGTCCCCTCCATCCACATCCTCCTCACCATTCTGGGGCAGCTCTCGGCTTTGGCACGACCGTGCCAGAGAAGAGCAGTCAGGGAACCAGCCCTGTAGGCTCTGATCTGGGTGAAGGGCTGCAAAGAACGTCAGCGGCTGTGTGTCCCAGGCGCCTCTTCTTACAAATTAAAAACTAAACACCTGAAGTCAGAACTGTGACGTGGTTTGCAGACCAATCTCCTTTCTCTCTTCTCTCTGCCCACCCCACACATCCTCAGAAGCACTGTCTGGCCAGACAGGACCCGCTTCTCGGCTGTCCGGGAGACAAGTACCATCCTCTCACAGAAAACCCAGGGCCTGCTGGGCGTAAAGATGCTCTTCGTGGTTCTTATCTTAGCAGAGGAACTGTGCACCACGGAACATATTTCCTTATTATTGTAGCCACAATTACCCTCCAACGATGCTCCTCAAATCTCTAATAATATATCCTAAAACACACACGAAGTTCTTACGTGAGTTAATTCATTTAATCCTCACATCCATGCTATGAGAGGATTTATTACATGCCCCTCTTTGCGGATGGGGGAACTGAGGCAGGGAGAGGTACAGAGAAGTCACAAAGCTGGTTTGTAGCAAAGCCAGGATCTGAACACAGGTGTAGACTCTAGAATCCATGTTTGCTTGTTTGTTTCTAAAACTATGCTACTCAGTAGGATTAAACTGAGTGCCAAAGTAAATTATTGCAGATGATAAGTAATTTCTTAGCAAAGATTTGTGTAAAGATTTGGAAAGAAGTGCAAAGATTTGGCCAGTCTGTGTTGCCCTAGAACCCCACCTTTGATAGCCCAGGGATCCCACTCCGAGACAATGATCAGTAGAAACACTTCATTTGGGCCAGTGCTAAATATCGTAAATATTCCACTACCCCTTCCTTTCCAAAAGATTTAGCCTCTCTCTCTCATTGGGATATTCAGCAAGGCAGACTTGCCCTTTTAGTTTTGATTTTTTTTTTCTTTAATACTGGAATGAGGTTACTTTAAAGGATTCTTCCCTTTCTTTAAATTTCTTTTCAATTTTAATTTTCAAAATAAAAATGTAGAAAAATTTCTAAATGAAAGTAAAATGTATGTTTTATATTTAAACTCAAAGGCAGGCAAAAAGAAAAGTAAGAAAAGTATAACAGTGTTTGCAATTTCATGATGATTGTATTGGATTTCAAATCCCAATGATTTAAATTCTTTTCTCAATTTTGTGACCCCTTAAATATTGTTAGTGACAACTAACATTTATTAAACTCCTAAAATGTACTACTGCAATGGTATTTCTTTTTCACATCAGCACTTTTGATATTTGTTGACAGCATTTTATAAATGAAAATAATGAGGCTTAGAAAAAGTGCCCCAAGTTTGTGATGTTCACTATTCAGAAGCAAGATTGAAATGATGTTCTGACCAACACTGTTACTCATACTGCTTTCATTCTCATTCAGAGCTCATGTTTTCTTCAGCCACTGCTAAATGTTTTATGCTTTGTAAGAACAGAAAAATGTAGCCATTAAGTTTTTCCCCTTATTCTGTTCACAGAAGATTGTTCTTCAATGTGTGGCTGGAGTGGACACTTAAAGAAATCTTCATTTCAGGTATGCAACTTATGCAAAAGGTAAATTCATGCATAATTAGAGATAATCAGAGATAAACAAATTATATATTTAACTTGCAGCGTTTTCTTACATATATGTAATGGGCACCGAAATACATAAAGTAATCCCCCTTGATCAATAATTTCACCTCCCCCATTTCAGTTATAGGTGGTCAACTGTGGTCCAAAAATATTAAGATATTCTAAGAGAGAGAATGAGAGAGAGAGAGAGATCACATTTATATAACTTTTACTACAACATGTTGTTGTGACTGTTCTATTTTATTATTAGTTATTGTTGTTAATCTCTTACTGTGCCTAATTTAGAAGTTAAACTTTACCATAGTATGTATAGGAAAAAGCATAGTATAATAGGATTCAGTACTCTCCACAGTTTCAGGCATGCACTGGGGGTCTTGGAATAATTGGAGACTACTGCATGTATATAAATATGTTTATATTTTAAAATATAATACAGATCATATTATACTCACATGCATTGACTGCCTGTGGGTAATTTTAGATTTCACTGTATAAAGAACTATACTATCCTTTCTAATGGTATTCCATGCTATAAAAGTAGCCAAACATGTTTAATCCATCCCCAAATGATAACCTTCTTTATCAATTCCAAATGTTTAAAAGCATACACAAGTTTACACAGAGATATATACAGCCTCTTCTTACTATGCATGAGGCACATAGGATTTTCTTTCTCTTCCCAGAACTCACCAAGTGCTTCCTGCCTTCTCTCTCCCCTTCCTGGTGCCTGTGCAGGGAGCACCCCCCCTTTGGCTCTAGTCAGGGTTGACCCCTTCACAGTTTAGGTCCCCCTCACACCTCCTCTCCAGAGAGACCTTTCCTGACCATCCCATCTAAACGAGCCCCCTCGAGCCAAGTAATTTCTATCATTTCACCCTCCTTATTTCCTTCACAGTACTTTCCAGTCCACAATGATCTTACTCACCTGTGTTTCAGGGGTGATAATGGACCATGCCCTCTCTCTGCGCTAAGTCCAGAAAAAGCAAATTGTGAAATACACATAGGTGTATTTCATAGGTGAAATACACACAAGTGGAAATGAAAACTAGGTAATTTTCTAGTGAGGTTTATGGGTAAGCATAGGTTATACCTTCAACAAAATTTCTCTCCAAATTACAATCACAACCCTTAGCCCACCCCCATCCCCAAATGGGACAGAAGCTCCTGTAGGTTTTATGCCCAAAGGGGTAGAAATGCATGTGGCCAAAAAAGACATCAGAGAAGGGGCAGCCTCAGTTTCTCTTTCTTGTTTCACAAATCACATAAATGAGGGGACAGAGAGAGGCAGGAATATTCCACAGTGATTGCACCCAAGGGGGACACAGACGTTTCCTCCCTGTGTGGAAACGTGAGGAGTGGGAGAGAAGGACCCACCCAACACTGCTTCCTCTTGACCTGTCCCCTTCAGGATGTGTCCGCCTCAGCCCCTGCTGTGCCTCCAGCGCACAGGACAGTGGCCGCAGCACATCTTGTCTCCAGGATCATTTGTTAAGGGATGGACGAAACATAAATTTAAACCACATAGACTTGTTCATGCATGGAATTAGCAAAGGTTAAAACTAATGAAGCTCAATTACTGATGACCATGTGGGCAAGAGGCATGACTCTGAGGCACACTGTCAGTGGTGTTTATCTTGGTATAAATCTATAAAATTTATATTGTATAAATTTTCTGGAAAAAAAACTGTCAATAGATATCAGAAGCTTTTAAATGTCTATATATTTAGAATCTGCAATTTTACTTTTAGAATATATCCTAAAGAAATAATCATGAATATGTACAAAAATTAAGTTTGTAAGAATACTTATCTCTATGCTACTGAACATAAAGAAATAGAAACCAAAAACTTCTGAAAATAAAAAATTAACTTGTGATATAAAGGAATATCACACTGCTTTTATATATTACATATTTTATATTTATTAATATATACAATATTTATTTTGCATAATATTATATATTGTTTTAATACATAAAAACATTTATTAGATTAAGTGAAAATGGTAGCTTAAAATGTCTACATAATCCCATTATAGTTTTCCAATTTTAATATGCACATGTATACCGGAACTATTCAGAAAGTAAAAAGCCATGGAATATGAAAAATTATATTAACAATGGCTGGATACTTTCTGGACAGCCCAGGTATATTTAATATACATATGTATATATTTGAGGGTCTAAGTTATTACTAGAAAGTAAACACCAAAATAACTTTTTTAAAATATTTTGTTAGAATTGAAACTTTAGCATGATTTAAAAATAAAGACAGATCTTAGTGTGCTAAAGGAAAAAATATGAAGAAAGCCTAAAGGGACAGGAACAGACCACATGGTTTCCCTAAGAAATGGCGTCGTCCATCCCTCTCATGGCCCTCGGTTTCACTCTAGTGACTGGACAGACCCAGGCGCTCTCAGGAACAGCTCACAGGAGAGAGCTGAGGAACTGGTGCTCCACTTGAAGCAGCCCCTGCGCCCTGTTCTGGATCTATCTGAAAAGCAATAGGCTGCTGCCATGGTAACAAGTGACAAGGAAGAAGCCAATTAGGGTATTTGATGGCAATCCAAGTTGCCCAAGCTGGGAAGGAATCTTAAGGAATAAAAGATTCTGTCACACAAGAAAATAAGACCAGCTCTGAGATTTGTCATAATATTACACTAGAATAGGGAAAAGAAAGAGCCAAACAAAATACAATTACAATACAGCGATCACATTTAAATGTAACCACTCTTAAGGTAAATTGGTTTCCCTGTTAAAGTGTCTTAGTTTAAAAGGCCTCAGAAAATGTCACGTGTTTAATTATATTTAAGACCTAGACATGCGCTCATTGCATGTAGTCCAAGAAATCTTTCACTTATGACTACATTTTAGTATCAAGTGCTGATGAAGAAGTAAATTAAATTCTTGAAATAAAATTACAAACACCAGACACATAAAATGGGTACCCAAAGGTGCTTCTAAGGAGTATTGGGCAGCTGCAGAAAAGGAACACCTTACACAATTTTAAAGATACTACAAAATTGAGAAGTTGACTTACAGGGATTTTAAATATGAAGTTAGTGGTAGAAAGCATGTGAGAAGGTCAGTGGATTAGTAAGCAAGTATTAAAAGAACAGAGGGCCCTACTCACTGCATTTCTTGGACTGAGAAGGCAAAAAGCCTAGGAAATGAAAATACCTCTTACTGAGGTCTTTTGTCATGGCCATCTCTCTTCTAACTACAGGAGTCCCCTCTAATCCATGTTTTTGCTTTTGTGATTTCAGTTACCTGCAGTCCACTGAGGTCCAACTTATTAAATGGAAAATTCCAGAAATAAATAATTTGTAAGTTTTAAATTGCACACCATTCTGAGTAGCATAATGATATCTCACCAATCCATTGCACCCTGCCTGGGACGTGAATCACCCATTTGTACAGGATCTCCATGCTGTCTACACTACCTGCCATTAGTCACTTAGTAGATGCCTCAGTGATCAGATAGACTGTCGCAGTATCACAGTGCTTGTGTTCAAGGAACATTTATTTCACTTAATTATGACCCCAAAGTCCAAGAGCAGTAATGATGACGATCCAGATACACCAAAGGGAAGCTGTGAAGAGCTTCCTTTAAATCAAGAGGTACAAGTTCCCCCATTTAACCAGGAAAGGAAAAAAATCTTATGGTGAGCTTGCTAAGATTTGTAAAGAAGAAAGAAATTCATGCTAGTTTTGCTGTCACATCTCAATCTGTAAAAGTTACAGCCATCACCAACAGTGTGGTGACTGTTATTACAGTATTTGTCGAAACTGCTCTATTGTAATGTTAATATTAATCACTTACTGTGCCTAATTTATAAATTAACCTTTATCACATATAGGAAATGCACATCATGTATATGAAAAAACACAGTCTATACAGAGTTCTGTACCACTTGCAGTTTCAGGCATCCACTGGGGCTATGGGAACGTATCCCCTGCAGATAAGGGCAGATGACAGGGAATTAATAATCAAGACTTCCACCCTGAAAGGTAATCCAGGATACTTAAATATTCTGAGAAAAAAACATGCATGTGTGTATGTGTATCCTCTAACATAGGCACATTGTAATAGGTCCTATTTTGAAATATAATAAATTTTATTACATATAAAAATTTTACATGTATGTATTTTTACATTAATATAGGGTATATTTTCTCATTTTAATGAGCATACCAAGTTATTTTTTGTAGCATGTCTGAAAATAAATTCTAGAAAATCCATCTAAAGTGATACATTTCTAAATATTTCTTCTGTAATATTCAGTGACTATTTTGTGTTTTTGATTGATCCACAGCTCTGACCTTTCTGTCCTAGATGAGGATTTGTCTTTCTCTGCCACAGGAGCATGGGAGGCAACCAGACATGGATCACAGAAGTCACCCTGCTGGGATTCCAGGTCAGCTCAGCACTGGAGTTTTTCCTATTTGGACTTTTCTCTCTTTTCTATACATTTACCCTGCTGGGGAACGGGGTCATCCTGGGCCTTATCTGCCTGGACTCTAGACTTCACACCCCCATGTACTTCTTCCTCTCACACCTGGCCATAGTTGACATGTCCTATGCGTCCAACAGTGTCCCCAAGATGCTGGGGAATCTTGTGAACCAGAAGAGAACCATCTCCTTTGTTCCATGCATAATGCAGACTTTCTTGTATTTGGTGTTTGCTGCTACGGAGTGCCTGATTTTGGTGGTGATGTCCTATGACCGGTATGTGGCCATCTGCCACCCCCTACATTACACTGTGGTCATGAGCTGGAGAGTGTGCATTGTCCTGGCCGTCACTTCCTGGGTGTTCAGCTTCCTCCTGGCTCTGGTCCATTTAGTTCTCATCCTAAGGCTGCCCTTCTGTGGGCCTCATGAAATCAACCACTTCTTCTGTGAAATCCTGTCTGTCCTCAAGCTGGCCTGTGCTGACACCCGGCTCAACCAAGTGGTCATCTTCACAGCCTGTGTGTTTGTCCTGGTGGGGCCCCTCTGCCTGGTGCTGGTCTCCTACTCACGCATCCTGCTGGCCATCCTGAGCATCCAGGCCGGGGAGGGCCGCAGAAAGGCCTTCTCCACCTGCTCCTCCCACCTCTGCGTGGTCGGGCTCTTCTTTGGCAGCGCCATCGTCATGTACGTGGCCCCCAAGTCCCGCCATCCTGAGGAGCAGCAGAAGGTCCTTTTCCTGTTTTACAGCTTTTTCAACCCCATGCTGAACCCCCTGATCTACAGCCTGAGGAACGCAGAGGTCAAGGGTGCCCTGAGGAGAGCGCTGAGGAAGGAGGGGCCCATGTGACAGATACTGAAGGGCAGCACAGGGAGGGGCTCTGCTCCCTGTGACATATGGAAGTTGGCACTTTTGTCCTGTACTACAATAAATTTCACGTTAAAATGAAATATTATTGCCCTAAACATATAAACTGAAACTTTAAACTTTTGATAGGAAAATAGATGAACGCCTTCATGACTTGAACAGGAATAGATTTGGAAAAGGACACAAAAACCAGTAGACATAAAACTGGAAAAATTGATTAATATTAGGCCTCACTCCGCACCCAGCAGGGGTGGAGAACCCATGGCATCAAGGCCACAGGTTGCCCTCCAGATCCCCAAGTACAGCCCCTCGACTGAATCCAAGCCTCACAGACAAATCCCTTCATTAAAAGGATTTGTTGTGTAAAATTCGGATTTAGTAAAAAAGCTGCACTCAAAGATCCAACAGGCCATGTGTGGCCCCAAGGCCGCAGCTTCCCCACCCCACTAAAGAAACTGTCAACAGTACATACAGAGAACACTTTCAAATTAGTAAAAATGATAAACAACTACATTTTATAAAACGGGCAAAGCACTTGAACAGAAATTTCTCAAAAGAAATGCATTGGGTTAATAAATATATCAAAGCCTGTTCATCACCATTAGTCACCAAGAAAGTGTAAATTAAATAAAGCCACCATCAGACACTATTTTATTCCCACTAAAATGTGTAGATTTTAATGGGTTATTCATCATTGGAGTTATTGAAAATCTAACTCCAAAAATTGGGAAACAGGCAATACTAGCAAAGTTTGTACCCATGGAATTAATACCACAGGTTAGGTGTATTATACATTTGCTAGGTCAATAGATAGTCACGTTTTCCTGGAAAGAGCCACAAGAAATACACAAGACTGTGAAAACTATCTTCTCTGTCATCACATCTCAACCCTGGCAAAAAACAGACATAGTGTAAATGAATGACTATGGCTGCATTCTAATAAAACTTTATTTACAAATAAAAGTGACCGATCAAAGGGGCCCAGCCACAGTAGCTCACCTAACACTCATTCTAGATCTAGAAGCTAGTCTAGCTCCAGCTGATTCAAAGTTAGAGGTCCTCACTGGGTGAGGCCTCAGGAACCATATGATGTGATTAGATGTGCTTTGAGGACAAGACCCACCGGTCACTTTGGAGCCATTCTAGGGTAAGTCTTTTCCTCCTAAGAACTTCTAAAGGATACCATGACGTAATGGCTGAGGGACTATAAATACGCATGTGTGCTTTATCAAATTTCTTCATCACCTGTCTTCATCACGTTCTTCGTAATATTAGCAATGCAACAAAAGCAAGCACAGAGACATTGTGTACAGATTAGTTTTTCAAACAGTGGATTTATGAGGATCTTAGATTTTTAGTTGTTTCATTTTTAATTTTATAGTCATTTTATTAGAAGCTCTTTATACATTTATGTCAAATCAGTTCTACTTTTAATGAGATATTCAGAGCCATTCTCATCTCAGCCTGGATTACCAGGAAATGTAAATTCTTGACCCTTATCAGGCAGATGACAATAATTTTGCATGGATGAGGACATCAGAAGGAAAAACATGTCAGTAAACTCGAGACAAGTTGGAATTCTTATAATATATAAATCTTTATGACACAAAGAAGGAATTCACCTAGACTTATAGGACAGGAATATTCTAAAGCAGAGATTTACTCTGATATTTGGAGACCAAGTTATCTTACTTTCAATAATCTCTGAACATTTTAAATCTGTCCAGCTTCTTTTTTCCCCCCGAAATTTTGTGTTACATAAGATTACGTGTTGTGGTTTTCTTCTCTCTTTCTGAAAAATTCTCTTCAGCCAATTTTGTGATTCAAAATTGAATCTAGCTTATGTAACTGTACAGAAATTTCCTCTCTGTTTCTACCAGTTCCCTGGTAGTGTAATATTCTACTGATAAATTGCTGTGCTACATTTGATTCATAATATCTCTTTGCCGTCTCTCACAAGAAGATTTGGACATTTCTGGCTACCATCTGTCTTGCTCAAAACATGTATTAAAAAATAAATACAAAAAAGCACTTTGAAAACTGAAGAAGAGTTTCCAATTGTAAATTTCAAGATCATGAAATGATGAATCCTTCATTTCTAAAAGCAAATAAAATAAAAATAAATCCATTTTTATAACTTGTGCTTGTCAATAGAAGATGTTAATACAATCTAGTAAAATTTAACAATTTTTAAAATGCAATCCAAAGGCTTTTTCAATTTGGTATATTATTTTACAATAGCAATCTTTATGCTATTTTTAAACTCCTTCCCTTACATAGCTCTTAAAAACTTTATATGTCTGCCTTTGATACAGGTCTTGAACAAACCAGGAATTGAAAGTTTTTCAGGGTTTGAGTATCTTCAAGGAAACTCAATTGTCATAGCAATTGCAACATTCTTCCTTTCCTTGGTGATTGGCCATGCCATGCAGCCTCTCGTATGACAAGTCCTAACAAAGGCACAAATCTGCTTCCATGATTTCCATTCTTTTCGGTTTGTGTGTGAGTCCATCTCTATATGAATTTTATAAAATTTTATTTTAATTGTTTTTATTGCTGTTTAAAAATATAATGCATTTTCATGTTGATTATGTAATAAGCCAGCTTGTTAAATGTTCTTATAATTTTAATGATATGTCAGAAAATTCTGTTAGATCAACTACTTATACAATCATGTCATTTGTGTGTAATTAGTTTGTTTCTTCTTTAGCAAATGTTTGTGTGTGTGCCTGCGCATGTATTTCTTCTTCCTCTTTTTTAAACTGTATTGGTCAGGATCTCCAATAAAAAGATGAAAATAATGGAAAAGAGTGGTAACGATGTACATCCTTACCTTATTCTTTATATGGTTATTTGAGTACTTTCTCTTATATTTCTGTTTAATCTGGCTAGTAGTCTATGGATTTTATTTATCTCTTCAAAGAACCAACTTTCTGTTTCATCAATCCTTTGTATTTTGTTTGTTTCCATTTCATTTAGTTCTGCTCTGAGCTTTGTTATTACTTTTCTCTTGCAGGCTTTGCGTTTTGTTTGTTCTTCTTTTTCTAGTTCCTTGAAATGTGACATTAGATTATTAATTTGCGATCTTTATGTCTTTTTGATGTAGGCATTTAAAGCTATGAACTTTCCCCATAGGACTTCTTTTACTGTATCCCATAGACTTTGAATGTTTGTGTTCCCTTTGTCATTCAGTTCAAGGAATCTTTTGAGTTCCATCTTTGTTTCATCATTGACCCAAAGATTATTGATCAGCAGGTTGTTTAATTTCCACGACTTTGTGTAGACTTGATTGTTTCTCTTGGAATTGATTTCTATTAATAGTTTTACTCCACTGTGGTCTAAGATACATGGTATTATTTTGAAATTTTTGAATTTTCTATGACTTGTTTTGTGACCTAAGATATGATCAATCTTAGAAAATGTCCCATGTGCTGATAAGAAAAAATGTATATTCAGTAGTTTGGGGGTAGAATGTTCTGTAAGTATCTGTTAGGTCCATTTGTTCTAGACTCCTGTTTAAGTCCACCGTTTCTTTATTCATTTTCTGCTTTGATGTTCTGTCTAGTTTCAACACTCAGTAGAGTGTTGAAATTCCTGGCAATTAAGATGCTACTGTTTATTTCGTTGCTTACATCTAGAAAAACTTGCTCTATGTAACTGGGATCTCCTTTATTAAATGCACATATATTTAGGTATTATCTAATATGTTGAACAAAGCAGTATCTCACATATCAATACTAACACTCAATATGAACAGTCTGAATGCTGCACTTAAAAGACATAGACTAGCTGAATGGATGATAAAACACAACCCAGGTATTTTCTGTCTCCAAGAAACACATCTAAACCACAAGGACTCACACAGATTCATGGTAATTGGATAGCAAAAAATATGTCATGCAAATGGAAACCGAAAGTGAGCAGGTGTAACCAGTCTCATATCAGATACAACAGACTTTAAAAATGGTTAAAAAAAGACAAAGGTTATTTGGGCTTGGGTCTGCCATGATGGGTTGGGATCCTGGTAGAGCTTGTGGCCTGGTGCTTTGTTCTCAAGAAGCTCCCAGTTCACTGGTGGCAGTAGCTTTTAGGTTCGTGAGGGTAGAAACACTCTCCAGCAGCTCTGGAGCCTAGAGGTGGAAGGGGAGGCTCTTCCCGTGGAATCTCCAGTAGCTTTTGGCACTTCTCCCTCACAATTACACCTGAGCTATGTTTTTGTCATCTAAAACTGTTCGTTCTTTCTGAGATGATCTAGCAACCAATGTCTCCTGTCAGGCATCTTGCCCTACCTCATAAATGAATTTATAAAAAAAGAAAAAGAGAGATATAGAAAGAAAGAAAGAAAGCAAATATTTAAGCCATATGGAGAAGGTATTTCTGCCTCAGAGATAGCAAAATGTTAAAAGAAAATTTAGGCCCAGCCCTACGTATTGTATTTAATGGTAGTCAGTAAACACTTCTCTTTCAAATAGATCTTCATTTATAAAAGTTCATCACTATTGATGCAGCCAAGTATGCTTTGTAATAGTTATTCTTGATAAAATATAAAATATTAATCAACATAAATATTAATACTCACATCTATACAGACTTTCCACAGGAAATATTCTTGCTCTATTGACTTCAAGTATTAAAAGCTAATAATAGAAACATAATGACATCTCTTTATATCCACAGCATGCTGTGTTAATATTATCATATTGTCCTCAACAGAAAAAAATAGAACTGTGTTAATTATGCTAAGCTGAACGGATATGCACCAAAATATTATCCTTAGCTCCATCCAGGTGTTGGTGAGTCATATTTGTTTTTCTGAAATAGCCTCATCTGAAAAATGAACAATAAAAATGCTAAAAGGAGAAGGTTATTTAAGCAAAACCATAAAGCATTCTAATAGTAAGTACTTTTGTCTAGCACAGAAGGGAGACCAATCTGGTTTGGATGATGAAAAGGCTCCATGAGTGCTTTGAAGGGTTGGTACTAGGTATGAAGTCAAGTGGGTAAAATAAGGTTAAAATTGGCTTGAAACAAGAAATAAGAATTTCAAGATTGGGAGTTACTAGGTATTTGTACTTGAATGAAGTAGAGAGTCTTGGGTTGGAGGGTAAAGAGGGAAGTAGAGGGAAGTTCTATTAGCTAAGCAGATTATTTTCAAAGAAAAATAACCCCACTTTTCTTCCTCTTAAAATTTTTTGTGCTTTCCAATTGATTAAATATATTACTTTTATTTCAAATGATCCTTCTACTACAATTTAAGAACTAAGTCTCTGTAGAGAACTCAATTAAAAATAGACAATTAGGAAGAAAGAACTGGAAGGATTTTACAATCATCAGACATTATCACTTTGTGCAAAAAAGAGAGATAGACAGAGAGAGAGAAACATGTCCTTGTTATCTGTAGACCCTAGCCCAGAATTAGGAAATAAAATGTGACAATTCAACAGCAACAAAAAGTAATGCCATTAAAAAGTGGGCAAAAGACATGAATAGATATATTTCAAAAGAAGACATACAAATGGCCAAAAAGCTTGGGAAAAAAATGCTCATCATCACTAATCATCAGAGAAATGCAAATTAAAACCACAATGAGATATCATCTTACACCAGTCAGAATGGCTATTATTAAAGATAAACAATGACAGATGTCGATGAGGATGTGGAGAAAAGGGAACACTTAGACACTGTTGGTGGGAGTGTAAACTGGTACATCTATGGAAAGCAGCATGGAGATTTCTCAAAGAACTAAAAATAGAACTACCCAGCAACCAGAAAGGAAAAGAAACTATTATATCAAAAGATTATCACAGCACTGTTCCCAGTAGCAAAGATACAGAATCAACTTTTGTCCATCAACAGATGATTGAATAAAGAAAATGTGCTACACATCCACAGTGGAATACGAGTCATCCATTAAAACATTAAATCATGTCTTTTGCAGCAACATGGATGTAACTGGGGTCATTATCGTGAGTCAAAAACCTTGAACTCAGGGAGACAAATACCACACATTCTCATTGATAAGGTGGAGCTAAATAATGTGTACACACGGACATGGAAAGTGGAGTGATAGACAATGGAGACTTGTAATGGTGGGAGAGGGGTGGATTATGAGAAATTACTTGAGGGATATAATGTACATTATTTCAGGGATGGATACAATAAAAGCCCCGATTTCACCATTATGCAATTATCTATGTAAAAATTATACCTGTACCCCATAAATTTATACAAATAAAAGAAATCTGGAGATGTTTGAGATGAAGGGGCACACTGAAGAAAGTTAAAGAAAACGGGTTATATCTGAACTGTCAAGTTAAAAATATTTGTAAGCGAGAAATCTGAAGTGGTTATTTTGCAATAACATTTTCTCCACTGGGAGAAATATATTTCTCTGAGATGCTGACTTAAGAGGTTCCATGGGACCTCCAACCATGAGAGATCAAGAAATTACAACCTCTCCTCTACAGGGAAACAGGAGAACTAGAGAGTGGAATAATTTTAATATTGATAAAACGAGTATCAAGAGAAATTAATTTATGACATGATCAATTTATGGCATGATCTTGATTTTTTTAACTTTCTGTGCCTAGGTCTTGCCTCTTTAACCAGAAATCCAGTCCCCATCCAATCCCAGGTAAACACACACAACACATCCCTTGGGAATGCTGAAAGGACAAAATGAACCAAATGGGAAATGCATTCATTGGATCACCACTATTAGGAAAGTAGTAGTCTTTAATTCTCTCTAGGGGGAATGTGATGAGATGCATTACCACAGGGCTCTGTTTCCTAAACCATTATTTTCGCCTGTGGGTAATGAGTTATAGTCAATTATGTTAGAAAAAGCGCTGACTTGCACAAGCAAGTCTATCATAAGTTCAGGAGAGCTCTGCATCTGGGCTTCACCTCACAACGAGGTCCATTGAGAGAGGAAAATCTATCCTAGTCCACATAGTCTCCCTTCCTCTCCTTGAGATTTCTTCTAAGCCCAGGGCTACATTTGAAGGAAAGACCACAGATTATACCAATGTAAGTAAAAGGGGTTCCTCTGTCCTGAGAAGGGGGTTGCAATTGGGAGATGGGGGAGGGGCAGTGAATGAAACCACTGGCTGTGGCATGAGTGACGAGATGCCCTCAATGTGGGGTCTCCTCCCGGCCCTAAGCCTGTGTTCCCAGTCAGGGTCCTGAGCAGAGCTCTGGGGACCACTGCCTCTCCCACAGTGTGGCCACGGCTCCTCTACCCTCTTGTCCCCTCCATCCACATCCTCCTCACCATTCTGGGGCAGCTCTCGGCTTTGGCACGACTGTGCCAGAGAAGAGCAGTCAGGGAACCAGCCCTGTAGGCTCTGATCTGGGTGAAGGGCTGCAAAGAACGTCAGCGGCTGTGTGTCCCAGGCGCCTCTTCTTACAAATTAAAAACAAAACACCTGAAGTCAGAACTGTGACGTGGTTTGCAGACCCATCTCCTTTCTCTCTTCTCTCTGCCCACCCCACGCATCCTCAGAAGCACTGTCTGGCCAGACAGGACCCGCTTCTCGGCTGTCCGGGAGACAAGTACCATCCTCTCACAGAAAACCCAGGGCCTGCTGGGTGTAAAGATGCTCTTCGTGGTTCTTATCTTAGCAGAGGAACTGTGCACCACGGAACATATTTCCTTATTATTGTAGCCACAATTACCCTCCAACGATGCTCCTCAAATCTCTAATAATATATCCTAAAACACACACGAAGTTCTTACGTGAGTTAATTCATTTAATCCTCACATCTATGCTATGAGAGGATTTATTACATGCCCCTCTTTGCAGATGGGGGAACTGAGGCAGGGAGAGGTACAGAGAAGTCACAAAGCTGGTTTGTAGCAAAGCCAGGATCTGAATACAGGTGTAGGCTCTAAAATCCATGTTTGCTTGTTTCTAAAACTATGCTACTCAGTAGGATCAAACTGAGTGATAAAGCAAATTACTGGACATGATAAGTAATTTCTGAATAAGTGCAAAGAACCCCACTTTTGATGGTCCCAGGGGTCCCACTGTGAGAAAATGATCAGTAGAAACTATTCTTTTGGGCCAGTGCTAAATATCTTAAATATTGTACCATCCCCTTCATTTCCAAAAGATTTAGCCTCTCTCTCTCATTGGGATATTCAGCAAGGCAGAGTTGCCCTTTTAGTTTTGAAGCCTGTATTTTTTTTTCTTTAATACTGGAATGAGGTTACTTTAAAGGATTCTTGCCTTTCTTTAAATTTCTTTTCAATTTTAATTTTCAAAATAAAAATGTAGAAAAATTTCTAAATGAAAGTAAAATGTATGTTGTGTATTTAAACTCAGAAGCAGGCAAAAAGAAAATCAGGAAAAGTGTGAAAGTGTTTGCAGTACCATGATGATTGTGTTGGATTTTAAATCCCAATGATTTAAATTATTTTCTCAAAAAAAAATCTTTTCTCAATTTTGTGACCTCTTAAATATTATTAGTGACAGCTAACATTCATTAAACTCCTAAAATGTACTAGTGCAATGGTATTTCTTCTTCACATTGGCCGTTTTGATATTTGTTGACACCATTTTATAAATGAAAATAATGAGGCTTAGAAGAAGTGCCCCAAGTTTGTGATGTTCACCGTTCAGAAGCAAAATTGAAATGATGTTCTGACCAACACTGTTACTCATACTGCTTTCATTCTCATTCAGAGCTCATGTTTTCTTCAGCCACTGCTAAATGTTTTATGCTCTGTAAGAACAGAAAAATGTAGCCATAAAGTTTTTTCCCCTTATTCTGTTCACAGAAGATTGTTCTTCAATGTGTGGCTGGAATGGACACTTAAAGAAATCTTCATTTCAGGTATGCAACTTATGTAAAAGGTAAGTCCATGCATAATCTCACTCTTTAGAGATAATCAGAGATAAACAATTACATATTTAACTTGCAGTGTTTTCTTACATATATGTAATGGGCACCAAAATACATAAAGTAATCCCCCTTAATCAACAATTTCACCTCCCCCATTTCAGTTATAGGTGGTCAACTATGGGTCCAAAACTATTAAGATATTCTAAGAGAGAGAATGAGAGAGAAAGAGATCACATTTACATAACTTATAGTACAATATGTTGTTGTGACTGTTCTGTTTTATTATTAGCTATTGTTGTTAATCTCTTACTGTGCCTAATTTAGAAATTAAACTTTACCATAAGTATGTATAGGAAAAAGCATAGTATAATAGGATTCAGTACTCTCCACAGTTTCAGGCATACACTGAGGGTCTTGGAATATCTCCCCCACAGACAATGGGGGACTACTGTGTGTGTATAAATATGTTTATATTTTAAAATATAATACAGATCATATTATAGTCACATGCAGTGATTACATGTAGGTAATTTTACATTTCACTGTATAAAGAACTGTATTATCCTTTCTAATGGTATTCCATTCTATAAAACTAGCCAAACATATTTAATCCATCCCCAAGTGATAAACTTCTTTGCCAATTCCAAATGTTAAAAAACATACACAAGTTTACACAGAGGTATGCACAGCCTCTTCTAACTATGCATGAGGCAGGTAGGATTTCTTTTTCTTCCCAGAACTCACCAAGGGCTTCCTGCCTTCTCTGTTCCCTTCCTGGTGCCTGTGCAGGGAGCATCCCCCTTTGGCTCTACTCAGGGTTGATTTAGGTCCTACTCACACCTCCTCTCCAGAGGGAACTTTCCTGACCATCCCATTTAAAGGAGCCCCCTCGAGCCAAGTAATTTCTATCATTTCACCCTCCTTATTTCCTTCACAGTACTTTCCAGTCAACAATGATCTTACATTCCTGTGTTTCAGGGGTGATAATGAACCATGCCCTCTCTCTGCTCTAAGTCCAGAAAAAGCAAATTGTGAAATACACATAGGAATCAGGTGGCAATCAAAACTAGTAATTTGCTAGTGAGGCTTATGGGTAAGCATAGTTGATATCTTCAACAAAGTTTCTCTCCAAATTAAAATCACAACCATTAGCCTACCCCCATCCCCAAATGCAATGGAAGCTCCTGTAGGCTTCATGCCCAAAGGGGTAGAAATGCATGTGGTCACAAAGAAGACAACAGAGAAGAGGCATCCTCAGTTTCTATTTCTGTTTTACAAATCACATAAATGAGGGGACAGAGAGAGGCAGGAATATTCCACAGTGATTGCATCCAAGGGGGACACAGATGTTTCCTCCCTGTGTGGAAACGTGAGGAGTGGGAGAGAAGGACCCACCCAACATTGCTTCCTCATGACCTGTCCCCTTCAGGATGTGTCCGCCTCAGCCCCTGCTGTGCCTCCACCCACAGGACAGCGGCTGCAGCACATCTTGTCTCCAGGATCATTTGTTAAGGGATGGACGAAACATAAATTTAAACGATGTACACTTGCTCTTCCATGGAATCAAGAAAGATTATATATCTGGTAATGCTTAGAACTGACCGCGTGGCCAGCAGGCATGATTCTGACACACTGCCAGTGGGAAGTGAAATTGGTCAGATTTTCCAGAGGGAAGCAATCTATAGGCGCAAAAACCTTTGAAAGGTTTATATCTTTAGCATCTGCAGTTTCACTCTTAGAATATTTACTAAATATATGATCATGAACATGGCAAACCTTAAATTGGTAATAATATTTATCTTTATACTACTAAAAATAAGAGAAATAGGAACAAATAATCCCAACAGGAAGAAAGTCAATACATGGTGATATCGTCAGGCTGTCTCTGGGAAGAGTCAGAAGGAAGTGTACAGGAGCGGCACCAGGTCACCTGATGTCTCTGAGTAATGGCGACATCCATCCCGCTCATGGCCCTTGGTCTCCCTCTGCTGGGCATTCTAGGAATAGCTCCCTAGATGGGATTAACCAGCTGGTGCTGCAGCTGATGCACCCCAGTGCCCTGCTCAGGGTCCCTTCCACCAGTGTAAGCTGTTGCCATGGTAACAGGTGATGAGGAGGAAGCCAGTTAGGGGATTTGATGGCAAGCTGAGTTGCTGAAACTGGGAAGATATTGAGGACAAAAGATTTCTGTCGCTCGAGAAAATAAGACCGGCTCTGAGATATGTCATGAGGAAAATAGAAAACAAACAAAATACAATTACGATACAGCTATCACATTTAAATGTAACCACTGTAAATGTAAATTGGTTTCCTCATTTAAGCATCTTACTTTAAAAGACCTCAGAAATGCCACATGCTTAGTTATTGAATATAGTCAAAATATAGACACATATTTATTTCATGTAGTCAAAGAATTCTTTCACTCATGCTTAATTTTCAGTAAGAAATGCTGATGAGGTCAGCAAAACTCTCAGAATGAAACTACAAATACTAGAGATGGAAAAGTGGCATCTAAAGGAGCTTGTAGGGCGTCTTGGCCAGCTGCTGCAAGGAGGGTCTTATCTTAGGAAATTTTTAAAGAAACTACAAAATTGATAGCCAAGGATGGTGGCTGACACCTGCAATCCCAGCAATTTGAAAGGCTGAGACTGGAGTATTGCTTGAGCCTAGGGGTCTGAGACCAGCCTGGGCAACATAGCGAGACCCTGTCTCTATAAAAAATGAAAAAAAAATTAGCCAGGTGTGGTGACACATGCCTGTAGTCCCAGCTACTTGGGAGGCTGAGGCAGGAGGATTGCTTGAGCCCAGGAGTTCAAGGCTGCAGTGAGCTATGATTGTGCCACTGCATTTCAGCCTGGGTGACAGAGCAAGACCCTATCTCTTAAAAAAAATTGAGAACCTATTTAGAAAAGGTTTCAAATGTGAAATAAGTTGGGGGGGGGAGCATGTGAGAAGGTCAGTGGGGCCAGTGTGTAGTGAGCAAGCCCAGAAAAAAACAGGGCCCTAGTGGCTTCATCATATCTTGGACCAAGAAGGCCAGCAAGCTAGGATATGAAACCACCTCGTATTGTGACACGTCAGGGTCATCTCCCTTTGAACTACATGAGTAATCAAGGCTCCCACTATGGAAGGAAAGCCAGCAGATTTTAATTCTTCAAAACAACACGTGGTAGATGTGTGTATGTGTATTCTTTTTATATCAGGCATTATTAATAAAATAGATCCTATTATACTATTATATTTTATTATATATAATGTATTTTTTCTTATTATTCCAATGATATAATAGGATTTTTTTTCATTTTAATGAACACATTTAGTTAGCTTTGGGAACATATCCAAAAAAAAAATTCTAGAAAATCTATCCAAAGTGATATATTTCTAAATGCTTCCTCTGCAACATTCAATAAATATTTTCCTTCTTTGACTGTTCCACAGCTCTGACTTTTCTGCTGTGGACTGGATCTTGTTTTTCTCTGCCACAGGAGCATGGGAGGCAACCAGACATGGATCACAGAAGTCACCCTGCTGGGATTCCAGGTCAGCTCAGCACTGGAGTTTTTCCTATTTGGACTTTTCTCTCTTTTCTATACATTTACCCTGCTGGGGAATGGGGTCATCCTGGGCCTTATCTGCCTGGACTCTAGACTTCACACTCCCATGTACTTCTTCCTCTCACACCTGGCCATAGTTGACATGTCCTATGCTTCTAACAATGTCCCCAAGATGCTGGGGAATCTTGTGAACCAGAAGAGAACCATCTCCTTTGTTCCATGCATAATGCAGACTTTCTTGTATTTGGCTTTTGCTCACGCAGAGTGCCTGATTTTGGTGGTGATGTCCTATGACCGGTATGTGGCCATCTGCCACCCCCTACATTACACTGTGGTCATGAGCTGGAGAGTGTGCATTGTCCTGGCCGTCACTTCCTGGGTGTTCAGCTTCCTCCTGGCTCTGGTCCATTTAGTTCTCATCCTGAGGCTGCCCTTCTGTGGGCCTCATGAAGTCAACCACTTCTTCTGTGAAATCCTGTCTGTCCTCAAGCTGGCCTGTGCTGACACCCGGCTCAACCAAGTCATCATCTTCGCAGCCTGTGTGTTCATCCTGGTGGGGCCCCTCTGCCTGGTGCTGGTCTCCTACTCGCGCATCTTGCTGGCCATCCTGAGCATCCAGGCAGGGGAGGGCCGCAGAAAGGCCTTCTCCACCTGCTCCTCCCACCTCTGTGTGGTCGGGCTCTTCTTTGGCAGCGCCATCGTCATGTACATGGCGCCCAAGTCCCGCCATCCTGAGGAGCAGCAGAAGGTCCTTTCCCTGTTTTACAGCCTTTTCAACCCCATGCTGAACCCCCTGATCTACAGCCTGAGGAACGCGGAGGTCAAGGGTGCCCTGAGGAGAGCGCTGAGGAAGGAGGGACCCATGTGACAGATACTGAAGGGCAGCACAGGGAGGGGCTCTGCTCCCTGTGACATACAGAAGTTGGCACTTTTGTCCTCTGGTAGAATAAATGCTACATTAAAATAAAATCTTACAGACTCATGCATATAAACTGAAGATATGAAACTTTTGGAAAAAAATAGTTCAATGCCTTTATGAACATGGATAGGGATAGACTCATAGAAAAGACACAAGAAGCACTGGACATAAAATTTTAAAGTCTGATAAATATTGAACCTCCTAAAAAATAATTACTCTGCTTATCACAGGCATGATAAAGAAACATGAAATACTTGCCACAGACCAAGTGATCATCTTCAAACTCCATGTACCCAGAAATGGAACTGTTGACAGCACATACAAAGAACTCCTTCAAAGAAATAATCAAAAAGATAATCAACCAAATTGCGAAAAATTAGCAAAATAAATGAACAGATACTTCTACAAAAACTACAATGGTTAGTAAACACATAAAATGCTGCTTGCCACCATTAGCAATGGATTGAAAATTACAGCCACAGCTAGATACTAATTTCATATCCACTAAAATGTCTAAAATTTTTAATGGATTATTCATTACTGGGATTATTGGAAATCGATTTCTAATAGTTGGTAAATGGTCAATACTAACAGAGTTCGTACCCATGCCAGTCAAGTCAAACTGAGTTAAGAAGCTTACAGTACGTATCCTCTAGATCAACAGTTAGAGACTCTTTCCTGTAATGGCTCGTAGGTAAATACCTAAGACTTTGAGAGGTCTCTTCTCTGTCATAACAACCTAACTCTAACAAAAGCGGCTATGGATGATGTGTAAACAAATGGGTGTGGCTGTGTTCCAATAAAACTTTATTTACAAAAACAGATGGCTGCTTGACTTGGGCCCAGGGACAGTAGTTTGTGAGCTCTTGTTCTGGATCTAAAAGTAAGTCTTTGGGACAGGTCACAGCAGTGTGTAATGACAGGGTACAACATTTACATCATAAATAGCTTCAGAAGAATGTTCAGGCCCTTAGACATGATATTTCAAAATTCTTCATTGCCTTAGGGATGACATGCAGTATTGTGTGAAAGAAAAATATAGAATTGGTCAAGAGAATTGATGAATAGAAGCAAATAACAAAAATTGATGTTTTCTTTGACATGGATGGTCTTATTTCACAATAAGTTATATTTTTTTAAAAAAGCACTAGTAGGGGATTTCCCTCTGGCATCACAGTGTGAGGAGGAGCTCTGTAGACATGTGCTTCCATGAAACTGGTGAAAAAAATTTTTTTTAAACAACCATTTAAAGTCTCTGGAAATGGCCCTAAAGGCATGCAGCACAGGGAGAAACATTTATGCAAGAAAATCTACTGAAACTCTTTAGGAACAGCAAGAACCTGTAATATTTGGGGCAAAAGATCAGCTTCCTCCCTCCCATCTCTTAACTCATGGAGGAGAAAATTCCACTCCGGGTAGCTGCAGCCCAAAACCAACACAGGGTTCTCTCCTCTGTTAGCTCCCAGGCAGAGGGCTATCTCTTAGAGGAGCGTCAGGGCATCAGAATTCCTCATTCTCACTGAGAAACTTCATCTCTCATACTGCCCCCTGGCTACCTATTGCTAATGCTAACTTCTGGGTGAGTGGACAGAGGTGGGGGGTTCCTTCTCCTGCCAGCCCTCACTCGGGAAGTAGAGGCTCCACCTTGGGCACAGTGCTGCTGAAACACTGCTGCTGCGGTCCTTGTCCCGGCTTACAATGCAGTGGTCCCAGGAAGAAGCAAGTCAAGAAGACCTGACGCTATTACCCCCCCCCCCCCCCCCCCCCCCCCGCCCAACTGGAGAGAGATGCCACTCAGAGAGAAGAATACTATTGTCCTGTAGGGGAATGAGGCAGAATTTCACCTCTTTCCTTTCGGGATTTCTTTTTTGGCTGGGCCTGAGAATAGAGGGGGAGAGAGACAGAGAGAGAAAGGAAACAGGCACATAAAAGAAAGAAGGGAAGTACCAGCACCAAGAAGAAGGAGCTCAGGATCCTTATGGAGTTAAGACTGACAATTTATTAAATATTTACTTCCAATTAATTTTAAAAGGCTTCTGTGATACATTAAATAGAAATGTTTTTATGAAAAATAAGTATCTTTTATAAAAATAGTATAAAAGAAAGTATGTTTCACAATTTTGCAACTTTTTTTTTACATGTTTGGCTTAATAGAGGACAGTTGTATTTTGTATCTTATTCTGCATTCTATTTGCTGTAATATCCTATATCAGGTAGCCTCTGGAAAAATTAATTGTGTACTCATGAGAGAATAAGGATTAAAAAAAGATAAAAATTGTCTAAATACTATTGTGCAAATAGTTTTTATCCTGTAGACTCTTTGAAAGCTTCTCATCAATTCCCAGAGTCCCTGGACCACTCTTATATATTTAAATTCCAGTCTTCATATTTGTAAAATGAAGATGATGATTAAAGTAAAATATGTAGTTCATTTTGAGCATTTGGAACATTTTCTAAAAGGCAATAAGGGCTCGAGAATCGTTGCTTATGGCTCTTTTAATACTTCCTCATTGTATCCGTCACTTCCTACTGCAGCACAGATGCACCTTGGCACTGGGAGGCCTATTCCTTCTCAGGGTTGCCGTACCAGGTTCCACGAGAACCGTCAGTCAACCACCTAAGAGTCACAGCCTCTTGCAAACATTAATGGGGATTGTAGAGAAGGATGAAGCCATAAAACCATACTAATTTTAAGAGCTCAGATATTGCAATTTGTGACACCTGTCTCAAGTTTATGACCCTTGAGACAGGGGTCCTCAAACTTTTCAAACAGGGGTCCAGTTCACTGTCCCTCAGATCGTTGGAGGGCCATTGGAGAGTGCGGGGCACATTCCACACATGCGCACTGTGGGCCCGGGATGAGTCGGCTGCTAGGCAGGACAGGCAGCGGCGGCAAAAACACCCAGCGGGCCCGGTGTTTGAGGACCCCTGCAGATATTTCAGAGTTTATGCAGAAATAGTGTGATGCCAGTATCTGCTCTCCCACTTCTCCCCAGAGAAAACATTTCAGAGATCTCTCCCCCTCTGTCCCTTAAGGGAGAAAATAAATAGGTGTGATACCTTATGATTCTTCTGGGAATTAGAATTCTCAAGAGAAACTCAAGAATGTTTGTATTCCCCTGATTCTAAAATAAAAGCTATACTCGTGGGGTTCGTTGAAGAAATTTCAACAAGTCCCGGAATCTGTCTATGTCTGGGATTTAATCCTATGAAGCTTGGCAGAAGGAATAGGGTTCTATGCCCATTTAGAGGTATGTTGCTCAACTAGTAGGGTTCATTCTAGGTCAAAGAATTTTCCTGAGAGAAAGTCCAGTGCTTCCATCTTCTATGTATACATTTTTCATTTGTGCTGGGAGGTGGTTTTCAGTACTGGTAACTGAAATAGGACAGGATGAGAGCGGAACTTACCATGGCTATGCCAGAGGAAGGACATCCTTGCATAATTTTTCCTCCTGAATCAAAGGGTATATTGCGGGTAGTTGGAATAGACACCAATGTCCCCCTCCCCTGAAGGGAACTTTCTCCTGCTGTGCTACGGACAGGGGTCCTGGGATTCTCTCTCAGCCACCTCCCCCCGTGTCCTGGTGGTAGTGGTCAGAGATAGAGCCACTGTCTCTATGAAAATGGCATTGTCTCTGAATAAGGCTCTGAAACCACCAAATTAAAGAGAGGACTTTATATATTACCTGGCCAAAATAAAGATGTCGATGGCCAGGGAAACTTCTCTCAATGGACGAGAAAATTCTATCAACAGTTGCAGTAAATCTTTTTCTTGTTGAAACAGTTGTAAGAGGTAAGTTTCTCATATAATATTTTTTTTTGGAACTATCCCAGGTTATCACTTTATCATGATGACTATCACATTTGAAATCACTGTATTTTGTATGAATATATTGCCTATGACAAAATAGAATAGAACAAGTCAGAAGCTAACACTTCTATTAAGAGTTGGAGAAACGGAATAAAGCACCTTAGCGGAAGAAACATTCTGGGATTCAGGCCTTCCTGGGTAGATAATTGCTTGTACTAATGATGGGAACCTTTTGTTTTCTGAGCTACTGCTGTTTACTTATTCTATTGGGAAGGTGAAATTTTAGGTATTGCCACTGAGATATTTTCTTCACTATTTCAGTGTGACAGCAGCTTAAAGATTTTAGTCTATCTTCATTTTACTTTTTATGTTGTCTATTATTTTATAGCAAGATAGAAAGGATAATGAAGATGAGTTTATTAATCCAGAAAAAATAAACAGACTATAATGTCAAGAAACAAATGTTCCTACTGGGTAGCAATAGACTAAATGATTTGCAACAATATTGTTATGCTTTACATTCAGAAATTAAATTTGTTTCAGACATAGAACATTATATCCAACCGTGTTTAAGTAAAATTTCACAATATGATGTTTTTATCCCCCACTTGGCATGCTCTAGGAATATTTTTGAATTATAGCAAAAATAATTTAATGCCCAGACATATAGAACCATCTTCAAATGCGAATAGAAATTTTAAAAATTATGATTTTGTCTTTCTGTTTTACTGAGCGAATTTTCTCGAAGAATCATCGTCCATATAACTGATCCTTCTTAGGCTTATAGTTTGCAAAAGTTTATAATGTGTCACATGTAACTTCAGGCCTATTTTTCAGGTTATTTTACCTCCACATGAAATAGCTTCTCCAAAAAGCTATTACTCTGAAATTGTCTTCTTATATATATATATATCAGTTCAAAACAAGTGTAAGATACTGTATTTGTGTTTTACAGCTGGTTTAACAAATAACCACAAATGTGGTTGCTTAAAACAATAGGAATTTATTCTTTCACAGTTCTGGAGTCTGCTAGATGTCTGAAATATAGTAGGATCATGCTCCCACTGGGAACTCTAAGAGAGAATACGTTTCTTACATCTTCCTATTTCTGGCTGGTGTCAGCATCCTCGGTTTCTGGCCACATCTCTCTCTGCCCCATTTTCACATCACCTCGCCTCCCTGTGCTTCTCCAGTTCATTTCAAATGTCCTTCTGCTTTATCTCATGAGGACACTTGTCATTGGAATTAGGGCTCACCCATAAAATTGAGGATTATCTCATCTCAAGATTCTTAATCGCATCCAAAAGAAATTCTTTCCAAATAAGACAATATTCACAGGTCCTAGGAATTGGGCTAAAGACATATTTTTCTACGGTCACCATTCACTGTAATTATTTTAAATTTTCAAATAATCGAATTGCAATTATACATTTTTTAAAGAAAGTATAAACTATGATTGGACAATAGATAAAAATGTATGCTATATACATTTAATATACATATGTTATATATAGCTATATATAGTATACTGTATATTTAATATTTTAATACATGAATGACTATATAATAAGCTAAAAATACCATTCATCAAATTAAAAACCATTTTTTTCAGTTTCTGCTTTATCTTTAGCTGTACTAGTTATTATAAGTGACATAAAGAAGTATGAGACATATCAGCACTGATTATCTGGTGAAAGGCCATCTCTATTAAAATAAATGGCATTTGGTATCAATGCCTCTTTATCTTTCATTTTACCTTGAGGATTAGCCATATCTTCATAGTGAGGATATAACTCTTTTAACTGTTATTCTTGACCAAGCCTATACCATATTTAAAAGGTACCCTTGGCCGGGGCGCGGTGGCTCACATCTGTAATCCTAGCACTCTGGGAGTCCGAGCTGGGCGGATTGCTAGAGTTCAGGAATTCGAAACCAGCCTGAGCAAGAGCGAGACCCCTGTCTCTACTATAAATAGAAAGAAATTAATTGACCAACTAATATATATAGAAAAAAATTAGCCAGGCCTGGTGGCGCATGCCTGTAGTCCCAGCTACTCAGGAGGCTGAGGCAGCAGGATCGCTTGAGCCCAGGAGTTTGAGGTTGCTGTGAGCTAGGCTGACGCCATGGCACTCACTCTAGCCTGGCCAACAAAGTGAGACTCTGTCTCAAAAAAAAAAAAAAAGGAAGAAATTAGCCAAACAACTAAAAATAGAAAAAATTAGGCAGGCACAATAGCATGTGCCTGTAGTCCCAGCTCCCTGGGAGACTGAGACAGGAGGATTCTCTAATTCCCTAGAATAGGAAAGCCGCCCTTTTCAGGCCATGTATAAGGTAGACTTGTAATGGGGCACACACAAGATCAAACCGGCTGTCTTCTTTCTCTTTATAGCAAGTTGTTATAGATATGCAAGAAAATCCTCCCAAAGAAGAGGCCTATGACTCCACTGTACCACTCCTTCAGGCTGACACAACTAGGCTAGTGGATAAGCACAGTGTGTATGACACTAGTATTTTTGAAAGACCCATATGACTTTCCAACTCAATATAGGCCTGCCTACAGATTTACATTTATGTATGCCTCATGTCCCCCACAGGGTCATTCAAAATTCTCAATTTTTTTATTACTGAATCATCTTACACTCTTATGCATTGAAAAATGAAGTAAATAATAAGTATAAATTAAAATTTTATCCAGCATCTTAAAAGATATAACTTGTAACTATATAGGAATATAACTCATCATCTGCTCTATGGAAACCTGACTCTAAGCCATGTGTCATAAAATGAAATTATATTTATGCAATTTTTTTTAATTGCTATGGTTTTATTGTTCAACATAACTTATAGATGAAAATAGCCCTTCCTTTTTTTTTTTTTTTTTTTTTTCCAGTGTGGAGACATGGTTTTGCTCTGTCACCCAAGCTCAAACTCCTGGCTTCAGTGATCCTGAGCCCATAGATAAGTTGTTTGATTGATCAGACTGAACACTTCTAAATCTAAGAATTCACTATTAGAATTTCAGGAAATAAGCAAAACAAATTAAAGAAAGAAGTAGTATATACATCATTTAATTGCTGAAGCCTTATATTGCATATAACTAATGATTAGATAATATTAATATATTAAATAAATTATAATATATCTAAGCAAATAATAGACAGTTGTTGAAAATATGTTACAAAGAAATATTTTGACATGGAAAATGGTTCATGATATATGATAGAACTAGTTAAACAACATTGTTTCATGTAACTTCAATTCATGATAAATAGGAAATAAATGAATAGTAAAAAGGTGTGACTGCTTGTACAATTGTTAATGAGGATCACCTTTGGCTGTATGTTTCAAAGTACCTCTTCAGTCTTTTACCTGGAGTCTCATAATGTTTTCCTTAGAAGATTTTAAAACTTGATGTCAAAGTCTCACACAACGTAGATATAGATACCCCTCTGTTCACACAATGGACTATACTAAATCTAAAATATTCAAGGGTCTATAATTTTCTAAATAAGAATAAATGCAAGAAAGTAATAAAGCCTGATGACTAATAAAGTGTTAGGATTTACAAACATATATTTTCACTTAAATTAAACTAATAAATAATATCGACACCATTTTCTTCAATGCTGATGTTAATTTAGTGAAATAGACTTGACTCCATAAAAGAAGTCGGTTAAGTTATAGTCAGTTTTCAGAAGTAATCCTGAGAATGTATTATCCTCTGTAACAATTTGTGTACTTTCTCAAGTTATATGCTCTTACTTTTAAATGAGAATATCAGAAATTCATGATATCTTCATGATAAACATCATAGAATATAAATTACCATGATGAAAATATAAATTATTGAAAATCCAATAAAATACAGATATTGGTTTATAGATATATTTCTTCATTAAAAGTAATTAGATCTTTTGTTGAAAATGGCTATTTTGTGACTGAAGTGAAGGTACAAGGTGAGTCTGAAACATGTGGTCGTATCAGAGGTAAGGAAGGGCTCAGACATGAAGGGAACATGTTAAAAGAACAGAGGAGCAAGCTGGAGGGTCCAAATACAGAAAAGTTAAGCATCAGAAAAAATGATAACAATGATGTATAATCCACTGAAGAAAAAAATCCTATGAGATCATAAAGATGGATAAATGGATAGATAGATGATGGATAGATAAACAGAGCATTTCTTTATAGTAAAATTGCAACTAATAAATGTAAAAGTAATGATGGAGTTAGAACAACACATTGTCAATCATCATTAATAATAATTGAATCAGGTAAGATAATCAGTGGATGCTAAAAATAGCGACTGAAAGAAACAAGTAGTGAGTAGTTCTCTATGAGGAACAAAATATATCATAATTTTAATGAATGCTTCAGAGTCTAATTAGAGAAAAAATAATAATTACATAATAGAGACATCTGAGAAGCATCATCTTCAGCATGTGATTCATGTTACCTTCACCAGTAATGGGACAAATTAACATCACACACCTACTCATAATGCACACAGGAAGACACTATTTTTCATGCAGAAAGTGAATAATCTGATTCAAAACATGAACATTGTACATTCCCAACTTGTGGAATATTCTATTAAACAATTTCTGTATACTCTTCAAATTATCAATAACTGGAAAGCCACAGACTGAGTAAACATCACAGATGCAAAGAGACTAAAACAGATGACATTAAAATACAATGTGGAATCTTGGATGAAGTCCTGACAGGTGTGAGTGGATGGAGAATATTGTATGTTAAAGAAGAGAAACATGTCAATGTTAAATTTCCTGATTTGAAAAATTATACTGTGTTCAGGTTAGTAAATAACATTTTTTGTAGTGAGAAAATGAGTACTTTAGGGGTAAACAGCTATTATGTCTACACTTTAATCTCAAATGGTTCAAAAAATAAGTATATATAGAGAAAGAGAATAAGATATATAAGAAAGGAATGTTAATATTTGCTAAATCTGCATAAAGTTATCCAGGAATTCTTCACAAAATTCTTGACACTTTTATGTAAGTTTCAGTTTATTTCATGATCAAATGCTAAAAACAGAAAGGGGCCAAATGTTGGGCATTTGGGGAGGCTGTCTAATAGCAACATACAACCTTTCTCTGAGCTCAGATAAATAACTCAAATCTTCATTGATTCTCCAGTTCTGACCTTCCAACACACTTCAGTCATTGACCGACTGTCACTTAGGAATGGGAGGCAACCAATCATGGATCACAGAATTCATCCTAGTGGGATTCCAGCTCAGTGCAGAGACGGAAGAGCTCCTCTTCTGGATCTTCTCCCTGTTATATATCTTCAGCCTCCTGGCCAATGGCATGATCTTGGGACTCATCTGTCTGGACCACAGACTGCACACACCCATGTACTTCTTCCTCTCACACCTGGCTGTCCTTGACATGTCCTATGCTTCCAACAATGTCCCCAAGATGTTGGCAAATCTACTGAACCAGACCAGAACCATCTCCTTTATTCCATGCATAACGCAGACTTTCTTGTATATGGCTTTTGCAAACACAGAGTGCCTGATTTTGGTGGTGATGTCCTATGACCGGTATGTGGCCATCTGCCACCCTCTCCAGTACACTGTCATCATGAGCTGGAGAGTGTGCACAATCCTGGCTGTCACTTCCTGGTCATGTGGGTTTACCCTGTCCCTGATACAGGTAATTCTCCTTCTAAGATTGACCTTCTGTGGGCCTTGGTATGTGAACCATGTCTTCTGTGAAATTCTGTCTGTCCTCAAGCTGGCCTGTGCTGACACCTGGATCAACCAAGTGGTCATCCTCGCTACCTGTGTTTTTGTTTTAGTTGTACCCCTTTGCTTGATGCTTGTCTCCTACATGCACATCCTCTGGGCCATCCTAAAGATGCAGTCAAAGGAGGGCCGCATAAAGGCCTTCTCCACCTGCTCCTCCCACCTCTGTGTGGTTGGGCTCTTCTTTGGCATAGCCATGTTGGTTTACATGGTCCCAGACTCTAATCAGCGAGAGGAGCAGGAGAAAATGCTGTCCCTATTCTACAGTCTCTTCAACCCAATGCTGAATCCCCTCATCTACAGCCTGAGGAACGCTCAGGTGAAGAGTGCCTTCCACAGAGCACTGCAGAAGAAGAGGTCCGTGTGAGAGGTGTGTAGAACGGTGGTTGAGTATGGCTTTGCTTTTAAAACTTGTGTTTCGCTGAAGCAAAAACTCAAAAAAGTTTTCAAATTAGGAGTTTGATATATTAGGTCACTAATGTCCACTTTTGAGTCAAAAGTGCAGTTTATGACACCTCAAACAAGAAGTAGTATAATTAAACAAAGTATGTGCCTACACTATGGGCACGGCTTGCCATCTTGACGGTAGCTTCTTTATTCCAGCAGCAAAGGAACCTGGAGCCTGAGTGGCGATGAAATCGTGAAAGGTTTTTCCCACAGGTTGTTGAGAATGGAATATATTTTCTTGCAAGAAGTGGTCTAGAACCTGGATGAAGTGGTAGTCAGTTGGTGCAAGATCTGGTGAATACAGTGGATGACGGAGAGTTTCCAAGTCCAGCCTCTATAGTTTGAGTAGCAGTGTTTGTGTGACATGTGGTTGAGTGCTGTCTTGCAAGAGGATTGGCCTTTGTCTACTGACCAATCTCGGCTGCTTAATCACAAGCATCCTCATCATTTCATCCAATTGGTTGACGTAGACATCCACTGTAATCCATCAACCAGATTTCATGAAGCTGGAGTGGATAATACCAGCGTTGGACCACCAAACAGATACCATTAGCTTTTTTGGATGAATATTAGGTTTTGGGCTGTGTTTTGGCACTTCATCTTTATCCAACCACTGTGCTGAACACTTGCAGTTGTCAAAAAGAATACATTTTTCATCACACGTAATAATATGGTGTAGGAAGTCTTCACCTTTATGTCGTGACAGCAAAGAAAGGTGAACTTTGAGACGATTTATCATCTGACACTCATCTAATTCGTGCCGATCCCGTCTATTCAGCTTCTTTACCTTGCCCATTTGTTTCCAATGGTCCAATATTGTTGGAACAGTAATGTCAAAGATTGTTGCTAATTCACTCGTGGGTTGATGGATTCACTTCCACTACAGCTTTCAGCTGATTATTATCCATGTTGGTCTCAGCTCACACACAGTTCATTTTCAAGATAAAAATCATCAGAACGGAACTTCTCAAACTATTGACATACTATGTGCTCATTAGCCTCATCCTTTCTAAACACTTCACTGATATTTTGAGCTATCTGCACTGTATTGGTTTCACAATGGAACTCATATTCAAAAATAACATGAATTTTGTACTTATCCATAGTTGCACAAAAATTGTTTAAATAAAAATATGAAAGATAACTACAAGCCAAACCATGCATTTGAAAGACTTTAAAAATGAAACAAGAAGTGTCAAAGTGAAATGTCAGAGATATCAACTGTCAAACTTAGTATTCATGGAAATGTGACATTTCATATTAATAACATAATAAAAATGGCAGTTGTTTTAATGCTAGCTCTGAAAATAGTGCAAAATTATAGTGAACAAAATAATATATTATTATGATTTACACTACTCTCCTCACTGAAAACTCTGTGGAGTATGAACCCAGTTTCTAGATTAAATTTCAATGTTGAGATTCACACCTACTTAGAGAGTGGAAGAGATGAAAAAGCTATTTTTTCCCCTCTTTGCATCAGCTCTTCTTTTGAAAGAAAAGCAATTTATGATGACACTATTGGTATATATGTTATATAAATGCTCTTCTCATCAATTCCCAGGGTCCCTGGACCACTCTTAAAGAATAGCAGATAGTATATTTAAACTTCAGTCTTAATATTTATAAAACGAGGATGCTGATTAGATTAAAATATGTAGCCCATTTAAAGCACTTGGCACATTTTCTGAAAGACAATAAGGGCCCAAGAATTGTTGCTTGTGGCTCTTTTAATACTTCCTCATTATATCCATCACTTCCTACTGCATACAGAGAGATACAGCTCAGCATTGAGATCTCCATTCCTTCTCAGGGTTGCCATGCCAGGTTCCATGGGAACCGTTCCTCAACCATCTAAGAGTCACAGTCTCTCATAAACCTTAATGGGGATTGTAGAGAAGGATAAAGGCCTGGAACTCTCAGGTTTTAGTCTGAAATGTTAGCTATTAGTGCACTCATGGTCAAAGAATGACCAGAGGCACCAAAGTAGGGCAAGCACAAAAATAGGTTTATTGAGGAGAGAAAGATAGGATTCTAGGGCCAGAGCAAGTTATAAGTTTACAGAGCATGGTACATATGCCACAGATGATGACCAGATCCATTGCTGCAGCAAATGGAGAGCAAAAGGAAGGAGAAAAGGGCTGATTATGGTCTCAGTCTTGGTTCATAGTGGACAGACTGGGACTTCCCTAGTGACTCAGACATCACTGTGGAACCACTTTGATTGGGAGTTGACATTACTACACATGTGGGTTGTTCTAGGTCAATTTCTGGACTCTATGGTACCTAATACTGTTTGGTCCATGGGATAGAGAGTCTTCTGCATTCTTTTATAGCTGGCGTGCTGAGTTATGATTGGCAGATTCATAGGGTGTTCCCTCCTCCTGTGTATGACAGTTGCTATGGAGAGAATTAGGGTCAGGCAGGACCAAGATGAGGGCTTGAGGCAGACCCTTCTCCTTCCCAGGTGGGGCAATTGCACTGAGGCAACACCACCCACTTTCATTCCTAGGAGACTTGGAATCCTTCACTATTGACCTAAAAAAATCATAATAATTTAAAGAGCTCAGATATTGTCATTTGTGACACCTATCTCAACTTTATGACTCTTGAGATATTTGAAAGTTTATGCAGAAACAATATCTACCCCTCTGTTCCTGACAATCTTTCCTTCCAGAACAATCAGACACAGGCTTTGCTCCCCTCTAGGGAGAAGCTTCAGAGATCTTTCCCCCTCTGTCCCTTAAGGCAGAAGATAAATAGGTGTGATACCTTATGATTCTTCTGGGGATTTGAATTCTCAAGAGAAACTCAAGAATGTTTTAATTCACTTGATTCTAAAATAAAAGCTATACTCGTGGGGGTGATTGAAGAAATTTCAGAAATTCCCTTGAATCTGTCTATGTCTGGGATTTAATTCTATGAAGGCAGGCAGAGAGAATAGGGTTCTATACCCATTTAAGAGGTATGTTTCTCATCTGTAGGGTTTATTATAAGTCAAAGTATTTTCCTGAGAGAAAGTCCAGAGCTACCATCGCTTACATTTTCATTTGTGCTGGGAAGTGGTTTTCAGTACTGGTAATTGAAATAGGACAGGATGACGGCAGAAAGTATGATGGCTATGACAGAGGAAGGACATCCCTGAGTAATTTTTCCTTCTTATTCAAAGAATATATTGCAGGTAGTTGGAATAGACACCAATATCCCCTCCACCCTCCCACCCCCGTGGAAACCTTCTGCTGTGCTATGGACAGGGGTCCCGGGACTCCCTCTCATTGCCACCTCCCTGTGTGTCCTGATTTTGATAGTCAGAGCTAGAGCCACTGTCTCCAGGAGAAGGGATCGAAGAATGAGAGGCTTTATCTCCAGGCATTGTCTCTGAATAAGGCTCTGAATAGCCAAATTAATGAGAGGACTCTATATATTACCTAGCATAAATATACTGATGGCCAGAATAACCTTTCTCAATGGAAGAGAAAATTCCAGCAACAGGTGCAGTAACTCTTTTTCTTGTTGAAACAGTGTGATTAGATAAGTTTGACATATAATATTTCTTTTCAGCACTATCCCAGGTTATCACTTGATCATGAAAATTATGGGATTTGAAATCACTGTATTTTATATGAATATGTTGCCTATTACAAAATAGGATAGAACAAGTCAGCAGTCAACACTGCTATTAAGAGTTGGAGAAACAGAATAAAGCACCTTAGCTGAAGAAATGTTCTGGGCTGCAGGTCTACCTGGGTAGAAAATTGTTCATACTAATCATGGAAACCTGTTTTCTGAGCTACTGTTGTTTATCTATTTTATTGGGAAGGTGACATTTTAGATATTTGCCACCAAGATATTTTCTTCTCTATTCCAGTCTGATAGCTGCTTAAAGGTTTTAATCTATCTTCATTTTATTTTTTATGTTGTCTATTATTTTACAGCAAAATGGAAAGGGTAATGAAGATGAGATTTATTAATCCAGATTAATAAGCAGACTAAAATGTCAGGAAACAAATGTTCCTACTGGGTAGCAATAGATTGAATTATCTTCATCAATATCATGATTCTTTATATTGAGAAATTAAATTTGTTTCAGACATTGAGTATTATATCCAACTGTGTCTAAGTAAAATTTCATAATATTATGTTATTATCCCTCATGTGGTGTGCTGTAGGAATTTTCTTTAATAGTGGCAAAAATAATTTAATGCATGTATATTGAGAACCCTTTTCAAATGTAATATATTTATAGAAATTTAGAAAATTATAATTTTGTCTTTTCATTTTACTTAGTCATTTCTCCCAAAGAAACATTGTCCATGTGTATGATTGTTTTTTGGCTTATAGTGTGCAAGAGTTCATAATGTTGTTACATATATCTTCAAGCCTACTTAGGTTATTTTACCCCCAGAAGAAGTAGTTTCTCCAAAAAGCTATTGCTCTGAAATTTGTCTTCATATAAACATCAATTCAAAGCAGGTATCAGATACTGTATTTTTTTTTTTACAGCTGGTTTAACAAATTACCATAAATGTGGTTGCTTAGAACAATAGGAATGTACTCTTTCACAGTTCTGGAGACTGCTGTAAGTCTGAAATCTAGTAGGATCATGCTCTCTCTAGGAACTCTAAGGGAAAGTGTATTGCCTGCATCTTCCTATTTCTGGCTGGTGTCAGCATCCTCGGTTTCTGGCCACATCTCTCTCTGCCCCATTTTCACATCACCTTCCCTCCATGTTCCTTCTCCAGTTTGTTTCAAATTTCCTTCTGCTTTATCTCATGAGGACACTTGTCATTGGAATTAGGGCTCACCTATAAAATTGAGGATTATCTCATCTTACTGAAGATTCTTAAATTAATCACATCTACAAAGACCCTGTGAATATTCCAAATAAGGCAATATTCACAGGTGTTGGGGATTGGGATGAGGACAAATCTTTCTGGGGTCACCATTAAATCCACTATAGATACATTTACATATGGCCATTTTGTCTACAGATGAAATATTATAGTCCATATCACTATGCTTATTTGAATTTATCCTTTACAAACACTGTTATTAATTATTTTAAATTTTGAGATAATCAAATTGTAATTATAAACATTTTAAAGAAAGTACAAACCATGTCTTGGACAATAGATAAAAATATATTATATATAATATACATATTATATTATATATAGTTACATATAGTATACTATATATGTAATATACTTATATATTAATGAGTAAATATATAACTAAAAATGCCATTCATAAAATTAATAACAATTTTTCTCAGTGTCTATTTTATCTATAGCTATACTAGTTATCATAAAAATAAAGAATTACAAGACATATCAACACTCATTATCCGGTAAAGGGCTATCTCCATTCACCAAACAAATGGCATTTGGAATCAATGCCTCTTCATCTTTAATTTTATATTGTGGATTAGCCATATCTTCATGGTGAGGATATAACTCTTTTAACTGTTATTCTTGACCAAGCCTATACATTTGAAAAGTACCTGAAGAGTCTACCCTTGTGAATCTCCTCTAATTCCCTAGAATAGGAAAGACACCCTTTTCAGGCCATCTAGAAAGTAGACTTGTAATGGGACATACACAATATCAAACAGGCTGTCTCATTTCTCTTTATAGTTTTTGTAGCTATATAAGAAAACACTCCCAAAGAAGAGGTCTATGACTCCACTGTACCACCCCTTCAGGCTGACACAACTAGGCTAGTGGATAAGCACAGTGTGTATGACACTAGTATTTTTGAAAGACCCACATGACTTTCCAACTCAATATAGGCCTGCCTACAAATTTACATTTATGTATGCCTCATATCCCCCAAAGAGACATTCAAAATTCTCAATTTTTTTATTACTGAATCATCTTACATTTTTATGCATTAAAAAACTAAGTAAATAATAAGTATAAACCAAAAGTATATTCACCATTCTTTAAAGATTTAACTTATAACTATATAGGAAGGCATCATCTGCTCTATAGAAACCTTGCTATAAGCCACATTTAATAAAAATGGAATTATATTTATGCAACTTTTTAAGAGTTATGATATTGATTGTTCAAAAATATTGTTTAATATAATCTGCAATTCCTGTATAGGTGAAGATAGCCCCTCCCCCTTTTTTAGTGGAGACAGGATCTCGCTCTGTCACCCAGGCTCACACTCCTAGACTCAAGTGATCCTCCCTCCTCAGCCTCTGAAGTCATTGGAATTCAGGTGAAAGCCACGGCACCTGTTCCTTCTGTTTAATGTATAGTGAAGAGTCAAATCATTCCAGGTGTCAGTCACCCATGAAACAGGACTTCCTCTCAAGCTAGAAACTGGAATTGAGAATAAAATACTAGATAAGAGACAACATGGGAAATCTGTATATCTTGTTCTTAATAATGTAGGTGGGAAGATGTCTAGGTAGGAAATCTGAAGAGTAATGTTAAGATGGTTCTTTCACATGGGACCACATGGGACCTGGAGAGTAAAAAACACAAACAAATGCCTTGTAAAATTGTGCCACTTGATTCAACGTAGAAGGTAGGCAGTTCAGGACTGCAGGTAGAATAGGAGACAATTTTGTCCTAGTAACCAAATAACTACACATATTACAAGTCAGGTTGTACTAAAGATTTTTGGAGTATTAATTTCTATTAAATGTATTTTCTTCTTTCTCAGTATCTAATATTAAAGTTCGGATAAGAATGAACCAAAGGAAGTTGATTTTAGACAGTCTTTCACCAAAGCATTAAAAGGAGAAGCCAATGTGAAACGAGTGGATAACGACAGAAAGAAGGTGAACTTGAGACTATAGAGTCACCATTGCTAACTCAGACACCCTCTTCCACTAGGTGGTTCTTTACAGTGATATGCCTTAATATATCTAGGATGTCTGCTTGCTTGATTTTTAGGTGACTAGAAATAGATGGATACCTATGTATACATATGTATATGCAGATAATTTGTTTGATTGATTTGACTGAGCACTTCTAAATAAATCTAAGAATTCACTATTAAAATTTCTTGAAATAACCAAAACAAATTAACCAAAGTAGTAATATATATAATTGAATTACTAAAACCTCATATTGCATATAAACTAATGATGAGGTAATATTAATATATTAAATAAAATTATAATATTTATATTTAAGCAGCTCTTGAAAGTATGTTGCAAAGAAGTATTTTGACATGGAAAATGGTTCATGATATATGATAGAACTGGTTAAACAATATTGCTCATATAACCTTTAAATTCATGATATATAGGAAATAAATGAATAGTAAAAAGGTATAAATGATTGTACAATTATTAACAAGGATCACCTTTGGCTGGATGATTCAAGGTATTATCTCTTCATTCTTTTCCCTACAGTTCCATAATGTTTTCCTAAGAAGATTTTAAAACTTGATGTCCAAGTCTCACACAAGGTAGGAGCCACCCTGTTCACACAATGAACCACGCTAATCTAAAATGTTCAGCAGTCTATAATTTTCTAAATAAGAATAAAAGCAAGAAAGTAATATAAGCCTGATGCTTAATAAGGTATCAGGATTACAAACATAAAATCACAAGCAAACTAAAAATAAGATAATGAATAATATCAAGACCATTTTCTTCAATGCTGATGTTAATTTAGTGAAATAGACTTGATCCATAAAGCAAGTCAGTTAAGTTATAGTCAGTTTTCAGAAGTAATCCTGAGAATGTATTATCCCCTGTGACAATTTGTGTACTTTCTCAAGTTATATGCTCTTACTATTAAATGAGAAAATCAGAAATTTATGATATATTCATGATAAACATCATAGAATATAAATTACCATAATGAAAATATAAATTATTGAAAATCCAATAACATCCAGATATTGATTTATAAATATATTTCTTCAATAAAAGTGTTAGATTCTTGGGACTCCAATTAGTGCAACCTTTGTGGAAAAGAATTTGGAGATACCTCAAACAGCTAAAAATAGAAATACCATTTGACCCAGCAATAGCATTGATAGGCATCTACACAAAAGAGCATAAGACATTCTATTATAAAGACATCTGCACCCGAATGTTTATGGCAGCACAATTCACTATCGCAAGGACATGGAAACAACGCAAGTGCCCATCAATTCATGAGTGGATAATTAAAATTTGGTATATGTTCACAATGGAATATTACTCAATTCTAAGAAATGACAGTGAGCTAGCACCACTTATATTATCCTAGATTAAGCTTAAGCCCATTATCCAAAGTGAGGCGGCACAAGTTCAGGAAAATGGGCTCCACATGTACTCGCCATCAAATTGGTACTTACTGATTAACACTATGGTGCTCAAAGGGCTCACCAGGGACTGGGGGGAGGATAACCACATCTAAGGATGTGGTGAGCATTGTGAAGGGGAAGGGCATACCTCTAACCCTTCCTAGGGAAAGGCAAAGGTATAAAATGTAACCAAAATGTCAAAAAAAAAAAAAAAAAGAAAGAAGGAAATATTTATCGGTGTCCAGCGGGTGGGGGGGGGGATGGGTGTATACTTACATAATGAGTGCAATGCGCACCACCTGGAGGATGCACACGCTAGAAGCTCTGATTCGGCAGGGGGGGAGGGGTGGCAAGGGCAATATATGTAACCTTAACAATATTTGTACCCCCATAATATTATGAAATAAAAAATAGTATTAGATTCTTTGGGGAAAATAGCTGTATTGTGGCCGAATTGAAGAATGTACAAGCCAAGCCTGAAATACTGGATCATATCAGAAGTAGGGAAGTGCTCAGATACGAGGGGAATGTGTTAAAGGAACAGAGGAGCAAGTGTGGAGGGTCCATATATAAAAAAAATTAAGCATAAAAATGATAACAATGAAATATAACCCACTGAATAAAAAAATCCTATGAGGCCATACTGATAGATAAATGGATAGATGGATAGATGATAGATAGAGCATTTCTTTATAATAAAATTGCAACTAATAAATGTAAAAGCAATGAGTCAGGAAAGATAATCAATGGGTGCTAAATATAGCGACCGAAAGAAACGAGTAGTGAGTAGTTCATCTATGAGGAACAAACTATATCATAATTTTAGATATACATATCATAATTTCATATATATCATAATTTCAAAATATATCATAATTTCAGAGTCTAATTAGGGAAAAAATAATAATTATATAATAGAGAAATCTGAGAAATACCATCTTCACCACATGATCCATGTTAACTTCACCAATAATGGGACAAATTAACATCACACACCTACTCATAATGCACACAGGAAGACACTATTTTTCATGCAGACAGTGAATAATATGATTCAATAAAACATGAACATTGTACACTCCCAACTTGTAGAATATTCTATTAAACAATTTCTGTATACTCTTCAAATTATCAATGACTGGAAATGCATAAACAGACTGAGCATTACACATGCAAGGAGACAAAAGAAAGATGACAGTAAATATAATATGTAATCTTAGAGTGCGTCCTGGACAAGTGCTAGTGAAGGGAGAACACTGTATATCATAGAAAAGAAACATGGCAATATTAAATTTCTTCATTTCAATAATTATACTGTGCTCAGATCAGTGAATAATTTTTATAGTGAAAACATGAAGGATTCAGGGGTAAACAGAAATTATGTCCATGTTTTAATTTCAAATGGTTCAAATGAGAAAAATAAGAAAGGAATGTTAGCATTTGCTAAATCTGCATGAAGGTATACAGGAGTTCTTCACAACATTCTTGACACTTTTCTGTAAGTATAAATTTTATTTCATGATTAATTGCTAAAAACAATAAGGGAGAAAATGTTGGGAAGTTGGGGAGACTGTCTAAAAGGAACATACCACCTTCTTTTTGAGCTAATTTTCAGATAAATGACTCAAATCTTCATTGATCTGCAGTCCTGAGCTTCATATCACTTCAGTCCTTGACCGACTGTCACTTAGGAATGGGAGGCAACCAATCATGGGTCACAGAATTCATCCTAGTGGGATTCCAGCTCAGTGCAGAGAAGGAAGAGCTCCTCTTCTGGATCTTCTCCCTGTTATATATCTTCAGCCTCCTGGCCAATGGCATGATCTTGGGACTCATCTGTCTGGACCACAGACTGCACACACCCATGTACTTCTTCCTCTCACACCTGGCTGTCCTTGACATGTCCTATGCTTCCAACAATGTCCCCAAGATGTTGGCAAATCTACTGAACCAGACCAGAACCATCTCCTTCATTCCATGCATAATGCAGACTTTCTTGTATATGGCTTTTGCAAACACAGAGTGCCTGATTTTGGTGGTGATGTCCTATGACCGGTATGTGGCCATCTGCCACCCTCTCCAGTACACTGTCATCATGAGCTGGAGAGTGTGCACAATCCTGGCTGTCACTTCCTGGTCATGTGGGTTTACCCTGTCCCTGATACAGGTAATTCTCCTTCTAAGGTTGCCCTTCTGTGGGCCCCGGGATGTGAATCACCTTTTCTGTGAAATTCTGTCTGTCCTCAAGCTGGCCTGTGCTGACACCTGGATCAACCAAGTGGTCATCCTCGCTACCTGTGTTTTTGTCTTAGTTGGACCCCTTTGCTTGATGCTTGTCTCCTACATGCACATCCTCTGGGCCATCCTAAAGATGCAGTCAAAGGAGGGCCGCATAAAGGCCTTCTCCACCTGCTCCTCCCACCTCTGTGTGGTTGGGCTCTTCTTTGGCATAGCCATGTTGGTTTACATGGTCTCAGACTCCAGTCAACGAGAGGAGCAGGAGAAAATGCTGTCCCTATTCCACAGTCTCTTCAACCCATTGCTGAATCCCCTCATCTACAGCCTGAGGAACGCTCAGGTGAAGAGCGCCTTCCACAGAGCGTTGCAGAAGAAGAGGTGAGGGGCAGATAGAATATTAGTTGGATAGAGATTTGCTTTTAAAACTTGTGTTTCACTGAAGCAAAAAATCTGAAAAATTTTGCAACTAGAAGTTTGATATAAAAATGGTAATTATAATTCTTGCTCTGAAAATAAGGCAAAATTACAGAGAGAAAATGATATATTATCATAATTTACACTACCTTTCCACTGAAAATTCTATGGAGTATGGACCCAGTTTCTGGATTAAATGTCAGTGTTGAGAGTCACACCTATTTAGAGAGTGAAGAGACGGAAAAGCTATTTTCCCCTGGTATTTGCATCATTTCCTGGCATTTTATTGCAAATCTCTCCTTTTGAAGGAGAAGCAAACTAGACTCAAAGGAAGCAGAAAGAATGAAATAATATAGAGTAGAATGTGTATAAATGAAATAAAAAACAGGAATGCAATAAATAAAGTCAAAGAAAGCAAATGTTGTTTCCTTGAAAAGATCAACAAAGTTGACAAACTTTGTCTAGATTATCAACAACAACAACAACAACAAAAAGGCAGTAAAATTAGTAAAACCAGTCATGTATGTAAAGGACTATCATAATCAACCTTACAGATGTAAAAAGGATATTATAAAAGAATACTGTGAACAACTCTATGCCAACAATTAGAAACTTAGCTAAGAGGAAAAATTCCAAGAAAGACACAATCTACCAACTCACTCAAAAATAAACAGATAATCTGAATAGACTATAATAAGTAAAGAAATTGAATTGGTAATTTTAAAATTTTTGGAAAATAAAGCCGTGGACCACATTCCTATAATAGTAAATTATGCTTAATTTGAAATGAAGAATCTTTTCACAAAAATCTTTCAAAAAATGGAAGGAAATGAAATATTTCCCAACTGATTCTATGAGGCCAGTATCACTCTGAAACCAAACAAAACAAAGACATCACAAGAAATGAGAACAGGTGGATTTCCTTATGAACATACATAAAATCCTCAACAAATGTCAGAAAACCAGATCTAGCAAATATTAACATGATTAAATACAATACCAAGTGAGATTTATTCCAGTATGCAAGGTTGTTTTAACATTCAAAACTCAATCAATGTAATATACCATGTTAATTAAATAAAGGAAATAAAAAACATGATCATCTCATTACACATAATAAAATAATTTGACAATTCCAACATGCTTTCATGACAAACACACACACACACACACACACACACACACACACACACACACACTCAACAAACTGGAAATATAAGACAACATCTTTAATCAGATAAAAGGATGATAAGAAAACCACAGCTCAAATTGTAATTGTTAATGACTGGATGCTTTCCTCACAAATGAGAAACAAGATCAAGGAAGTCCTCTCTTGCTGCTTCTATTCAGCACTGTACTTACTGGAGGTACTGGCCAGAGCAATTAAGCAAGAAAAAGAAATGAAAGCCGTATATATTGGAAAGGCATAAGCAAAACTATATTACCAAGTGAAATAATCTTATATAGAGAAATTTTTAAGGAATTTGCTAAAAATCAAATCAATTGGAACTAATTAATTCAGCAAGGTTGCACAAAAATTAGCTGAGTGGCCAGGTGTATAAGTAGTCAAATACACCAACAAGCCAAAGTAAGAGCACCAGTCAAGCCTTTAATCATTTACCGTGATAGCATAGGCAAGAGATTGAACCAGAGTAAGTTCCAACTCCCTATGGTATGGCACTGGGCAAAGATCAGGTGGATCATTGCAGATGTAGGGATCACCATCCTGCTGAAGGAGCCACAAACAAAAGCTGCTGCTGTTTTATGGAACTGAGAGCATAGAAGGGGAGAGGACAGGGAGAAAGGAACGGGTTAGGTGGGGAAACATACTGAATACTCAGTCAGAGTGGAGAAAAAGTGTCAAGTTTTCCCTCCCTCCCCAAAGGTGAGAGGGACCTGAGGAATATCTCTAACAAAGGGCCCCAAATAATGAGGCCTAAATATGGAGGTGCCTGAGCTCGGAATGTAATAACCATGACAGCATGGCTGGGCATGGATCAAACATATCATGAGATCAAGTTAAAGCTTCCTCAAAAGGTGATACCGATGGAAAATGACTGACCAGCTCATTTCTATGTTCAATTGTTCTGAACAAGGTTATCACAGGTTACAAGTAAGAGAAGGAAGCAGGTCATCAGATTAGTGTAAAAACATAAAAATGTATGTTTTCACTTTAGAAGACTGATCAGCAAATTCCGTAGGTCTATTCCTACCTTACATTGACTCTTACAAATATTAGGCATATTTTAGCTGACACTCTAGCTATCTATATATGTTACATCAATGTTCTTCCAAATGTAGATGCTCAGAAAAGTATGATCATTTTGTTGTAAGAGACCATAGGGCAAGGGTGAGGTGAGTGAATGCTATAAGAAAGGAATAACACAGTTGAATTCACGTAAATGTGAAATTTAAAAAGAAATCTTTAAAATATTCTAATCATATTGAGATTAAGACACACACATGGAAATTGTTCCCTTCTGAAGTTAGATTCAGGGCCACTATTATTTCAGGTATGAAATCTGGAGCCATGTTTTTACTGATCGCAGGTTCAGCTGCCTGCCACCTGACAGCCGAACAGGAGAGGTGAGTGGTGGAGAAGGAACAGTGGTTTATTCAAGTGACAGCAGCCTGAGGACAGGGTGGACTAACGTCTCAAAGACCATCTCATCTTTCTCGGCTTACTGGGCTGCTTTCAAAGGGGAGAGTTAAGGGGGATCAAGTCATCATGACTTGCTTGATGGCTAACAGAAAACAGTAGGTCCTCTGGTGGATCTTGTCATCAGCAGCCTGGGTTGGCCTGTTCTGGACTCTTGACCTGTTTTTCCTCAAGGTCATTTTCTAATCATCTGCCCTAGCAGCTGTGTGAGCAAGCAGCAAGTCAATTCTAAGCTTTTAAGGCAGAACAAGCTGAAAGCATTCTGGAAGCACCACGACTTCCCTGGAGCGAGGCTAGTGCTAGAGTCTGAATGGCCTTGGGGTGCACTTACGGGATGAGGCTGATCATAATGATAGCGTTGAAAGGATATCAACTTTTTGAGGAAAAAAATACAGGATCTAAAAAAAATGAAAACACTACACAGTGGTTAAAAAAAAATGTTTGTGGAGTAGGCAGAATTCTCTAGATGGACCACTAAGATGTTTATTATCCAAACACTAATCTGGGTACTGCTATGAAGGGACTTTGCAAATCAGTACATCTTCAAATATGGAAGCTGTCTTGGTAATAATCGGGTGAGCCATCTGAATGCAGGGAGTTTTCTTCATCTAGCAGCAGAGGAAGAAGTTAGAGATATGTGAAGTGTGTAAAGGACTAAGCAAACCATTGCTGCTTTGAACAAGGAGGGGCTGTGTTTGAGGATCAGAAAGTGGCAGCAAGCGGCTGAGGGTAGCCCCAGAGGACAGCCAGCAACAACAGAAATGGACAGAGACTTCAGTCCTTCAATCACAGGAATCAAGTCCAACCACTGAACTGGAAAGAGGATCCCAAGTGTCAGATGGGCATGGTGGCCCCAGCCAAACATTGCTTTAACGTGTGGGGCCTGTGTAGAGACTCCAGCTGACCCACCCCGGGACTTCTGACCAATGGAAACTGTGAGATACCAGATACGTGTTATTTGAAGCCACGTAAAGTTTGCCTTAATTTGTTGCAGCAGAGATAGAAAATGAATACATCTTTGGTATTAAATAAAGATCATTTGTTTCCAGCTCTGGCCCTTGCTAGATTGGTGATCTATCATTTAGTGCAATGATTCCCTAACTTTTCAGTCTTTGGATACTTCTAAACTCCTAAAAATTACTGAGGGTCTGAAGATATTTTGCTCAAGTGGGTATATTTAATGATATTTATCACAATACAAGTTAAAACTGAGAATTTCTTAAATATTTACTTCCAATTAATTTTAAAACGGCTCCCATGATAGGGTAAAAGAAATGTCTTATGAAAAATAACTATCTCTCCTAAAAATAGTATAAATGTAACTATGTTTCCCATTTTTGAAATGTTTAAAATATATTTGGCTTAATAGAAAACAGTTGTACAGGTCGCCTCTAGGAAAATTAATTGTGTACTCATGAGAGAATAAGAGTAAAATAAGATAAAAATCATCTAAATATTATCATGAAAGTACTTTTTATCCCACAGACTCTTTGAAAGCTTCTCAGCAATTCCCAGATTTCGGGACCACCAGCAGATAGCATATTTATACTTCAGTCTTTATATCTGTAAAATGATGGTGGTGATTAGATTAAAATATCTAGTCCATTTGGCACATTTTGTGAAGCATAATAAGTGCTCAATAATGGGTGGCTGTATTAATACTTCCTCATTTGTGTCCATCACTTCCTACTGCAGACAGAGATACACCTTGGCACTGGGAGGTCTATTCCTTCTCAGGGTTGCTATACTAGGTTCCCTGGGAACTACCCCTGAACCACCTAGGAGTCATAGACTGTCATAAACATTAATGGGGATTGTAGAGAAACATAAAGTCATAAAACCACAATAATTTTAAAAGCTCAGATATTGCAATTTGTGACACCTGTCTCAAGTTTATGACTCTTGAGATATTTGAAAGTTTATGCAGAAACAGTGTGATGCCAATATCTGGCCTCCCAAGCTCTTCACTAGAATCTTTCCTTTGAGTCCAATCAGACACAATCTCTGCTCCCCTCCAGAGAACAAATTCAAAGGTCTCTTCCTCTCTATCCCTTAAGGGAGAAGATAAAAGGTGTGATACCTTATGATTCTTCTGGGAATTTGAATTCTCAAGAGAGACTCAAGAATTTTTTTGTTCATCTGATTCTAAATAAAAGCTATACTCTTGGGGGTCATTGAAGAAATTTCAGCAAGTCCCTGAATCTGTCTATATCTGGGATTTACTCCTATGAACGCTGGCAGAAGGAACAGGGTTCTATACCCATTTAGAGGTATGTTGCTCAACTAGTAGAGTTTATTCTAGGTCAAGGTATTTTCCTAAGAGAAAGTCCAGTGCTACCATCTCTTATATAGATAATTTTCATTTGTGCTGGGAGGTGGTTTTCAGTACCAGCAAGCAAAATAGGACCACAGCAGAAATTACCATAGCTATGCCAGAGGTAGGACATCCCTGGGTAATCTTTCCTCCTGAATCAAAGAGTATATTGCAGGTAGCTGGAATAGACACCAATGTCCCCCTTCCCTAAAGGGAATGTTCTCCTGCTGTCCTATGGACAAGGGTCCAGGGACTCCCTCTCACTGCCACCTCCCTGTGTGTCCTGATTATAATGGTCAGTGCTAGAGCCACTGTCTCCATGAGAAGGGATCGGAGAATGAGAGGCTTTATCTCCATTGTCTCTGAATAAGGCTTTGAAATAGCCAGATTAATGAAAGGACTTATATATTACCTAGCCTAAATAAAGATATTGGTTGCCGGGAAAAGCTCTCTCAATGGAAGAAAAACTTCCAGCAACAATTACAGTAAATATTTTTCTTGTTGAAACAGTGCAAGAGGTAAGTTTCTCATATAACATTTCTTTTCAGAACTATCACAGGTTATCACTTTATCATGAAAACTATCATATTTGAAATCACTATATTTTATATGAACATGTTTCCTGTGACAAAAATAGGATAGAACAAGTCAGCAGCCAAGACCTCTATTAAGAGTTGGAGAAATGTAATAAAGCACTTTCGCTGAAGAAATATTCTGGGCTGCAGGCCTGCCTGAGTAGAAAATTACTCATACTAATTATGCAAACCTTTTGTTTTCTGAGCTACTATTGTTTATCTATTTTATTGGAAAGGTGATGTTTTCGGTATCGCTACCAAGATATTTTCTTCTCTATTCCAGTCTGATAGCAACTTAAAGATTTTAATCTATGTCAATATTATTTTCTATGTTGCCTATTATTTTACAGCAAAATGGAAGGGATAATGAAAATGAGAGTTATTAATCCATAAAAATTAACCACACTAAAATGTCAAGGATCAAATGTTCTTACTGAGTAGCAATAGATTGAATTATCTTCAACAATATTGTTATCCTTTACATTCAGAAATTAAATTTGTTGCAGAAATTGAGTATTATATCCAAGTGTGTCTATATAAAATATGATGTTATCCCCTACTTGACATACTATAGGACTATTCCTTAATTGTAGCAAAAATAATTTAGAGCGTATATATATATATGTAGAACCTTTCTCAAATGCAATATATTTATAGAAATTTGCCCATGTAACTGTTCCTTCTTAGGCTTATAGTTTCCAATAGCTCATAATGTTGTCACATGTATTTTCAAGCCTACTCTTTAGGTTATTTTACCTTCATATGAAGTAGTTTCTCCAAAAAGCTATTGCTCTGAAATTGTCTTCGTATAAACGTCAATTCAAAGCAGGTATCAGATACTGTACTTGTTTTTTACAGCTGGTTTAACAAATTACCACAAATGTGGTTGCTTAAAACAATAGGAATTTATTCTTTCACAGTTCCAGAGTCTGCTGTAAGTCTGAAATCTAGTAAGATTATGCTCCCTCTGGGAACTCTAAGGGAGAATGCATTTCTTACCTCCACCAACCAAGGATGGCTGGTGTCAGCATCCTCAGTTTCTGGTCAGATCTGTCTGTGCTCTGTCTTCACATCACTTTGCCTCCATGTTCCTTCTCCAGTTTTTTTAAAAAATTTCCTTCTGCCTTTATCTCATGAGGACACTTGTCATTGGAATTAGGGCTCATCCATAAAATTGGAGATTATCTCCTCTCAAGATTCTTAAATTAATCACATCTACAAATACAATGTTTTCCAAATAAGGCAATATTCAGTGGTGTTGGGGATTAGGATGAGGACATATCTTTCTGGGGTCTCCATTCAATCCACTATAAATACAATTACATATGGCCATTTGTCTAGAGATCGAATATATATAGTTTATATCATTATGCTTATTTGAATTTCTCCTTTGCAAACATTGTTTTTAAATATTTTAAATGTTCAAATAATCAAGTTGTAATTATAAACTTCTTTAAGAAAGTATAAAATATGTCTTGGACAATATGTAAAAATATATACATATATTTGGGTCCAAATATAGAAAAATTAAGCATCAGAAAAAATGATAATAATTAAATATAACCCATTGAATAAAAAAAATTCTATGAATCCATACTGGATAGATAGATGATAGACAGATTGATACACAAATAAAGCATTTCATTATACTAAAATTACAACTAATAAATGTAAAAGCAATGATCAAATTAGAACAACACATTTTCAATCATCATTACTAATAATTGAGTCAGGAAAGATAATCAATGGATGCTAAAAATAGTTACTGAAAGAAACTAGTAGTAAGTAGTTCTTCTATGAGGAACAAGACATATCACAATTTTAATGAATGCTCCAGAGTCTAATTAGATAAAATATAATTGTGTAATAGAGAAATCTAGGAAGCACTATCTTCACCACATGATTCATGTTAGCTTCACCAACAATGGGACAAATTAACAACACACATCTAGTCAGAAGGCACACAGGAAGACACCATTTTTCCTGCAGAAAGAGAATAATCCAAATGAAACAAGAAGAACATTATACATTCCAATTTGTGGAACATTCTACTAAACAATTGATGTACACTCTTCAATATATCAGTGTCTGGAAAGGCACAAACAGACTGAGTAAATATTACACAAGCAAAGAGACTAAAGACAGATGACGATGACATTAAATATAATGTGTACTCTTGGATTATGTCCTTGACAGGTTTGAGTGGAAGGAGAATACTGCATATTAGAGAAAAGAAACATGTCGATATTATATTTCCTGATTTTAATAATTATACTATGGTCATGTTAGTGATTTTTTTATAGTGAAACTATGAGAAATTTGAGGTATGTGGGCATTATGTTCACCCTTTAATCTCAAATGGTTCAAAAAATATAACTATATAGAGAAAAAGAGAATAAGACAAATAAGAAAGGTTAGCATTTGCTAAATCTGCATGAAGGTATACAGTTCTTCACAAAATTTTTGACGCTTTTCTATAAGTTTATTTCATGATTAAATGCTAAAAATAAAAAAGGAGCAAATCTTGGGAAGTTGGGGAGGCTGTCTAATAGAAACATACAACCTTTGTTTGAGCTCATCCTCAGATAAATAACTCAAATCTTCATTGATTCTCCAGTTCTGACAATTCCATCACACGTCAGTCTTTGATGGACTGTCACTTAGGAATGGGAAGCAACCAATCATGGGTCACAGAATTCATCCTAGTGGGATTCCAGCTCAGTGCAGAGAAAGAAGAGCTCCTCTTCTGGATCTTCTCCCTGTTATATATCTTCAGCCTCCTGGCCAATGGCATGATCTTGGGACTCATCTGTCTGGACCACAGACTACACACACCCATGTACTTCTTCCTCTCACACCTGGCTGTCCTTGACATGTCCTATGCTTCCAACAATGTCCCCAAGATGTTGGCAAACCTACTGAACCAGACCAGAACCATCTCCTTCATTCCATGCATAATGCAGACTTTCTTGTATTTGGCCCTTGCTGCTACAGAGTGCCTGATTTTGGTGGTGATGTCCTATGACCGGTATGTAGCCATCTGCCACCCTCTCCAGTACACTGTCGTCATGAGCTGGAGAGTGTGCACAATCCTGGCTGTCACTTCCTGGTCATGTGGGTTTACCCTGTCCATAGTACATGCAACTCTCCTTCTAAGGTTGCCCTTCTGTGGGCCCCGGGATGTGAACCACCTCTTCTGTGAAATTCTGTCTGTCCTCAAGCTGGCCTGTGCTGACACCTCGATTAACCAATTGGTCCTCTTGGCTGCCAGTGTTTTTGTCTTAGTTGGACCCCTTTGCTTGATGCTTGCCTCCTACATGCACATCCTCTGGGCCATCCTAAAGATCCAGTCAAAGGAGGGCCGCATTAAGGCCTTCTCCACCTGCTCCTCCCACCTCTGTGTGGTTGGGCTCTTCTTTGGCATAGCCATGTTGGTTTACATGGTCCCAGACTCCAATCAACGAGAGGAGCAGGAGAAAATGCTGTCCCTATTCCACAGTCTCTTCAACCCATTGCTGAATCCCCTCATCTACAGCCTGAGGAACGCTCAGGTGAAGAGTGCCTTCCACAAAGCGTTGCAGAAGAAGAGGTGAGGGGTAGATAGAATATTAGTTGGATGGGGATTTGCTTTTAAAACATGTGGTTTGCTGAAGCAAAACTCAGAACAATTTTCCATTTGGAAGTTTTATATAAAAATGCTAATTGTTCTAATTCTAGCTTTGAAAATAATGCAAAATTACAGTGAACAAAATAATATATTATTATAATTGACATTGCTTTCCCACTGAAAACTCTATGGAGTATGCACCCAGTTGCTGGATTAAATTTCATTGTTGAGAGTCACCTCTATTTAGAGAGTGGAAGAGATAGAAAAGCTATTTTTCCCCTGGTATTTGCATCATTTTCTTGGTAGTTTATTGCAAATCTCTGCTTTTGAATGAAAAGCAAACTAGATTCAAAGGAAGCAGAAAGAACAAAATAATATAAATTAGAATGTATATAAATGAAATAAAAAGAGGAAAAGAATAAAGCCAATGAAAGCAAATGTTGTTTCCTTGAAAAGATCAACAAAGTTGACAAACTTGATCTAGATTTACCAACAACGACAAAACACTCAAATCAGTAAAATCAGGCATGTAAAGGAACATCATGACAAAGTTTACAGATGTAAAAAGGATTATAAAGAAATACTGGGACAACTCTATGTCAACAATTAGAAACTTAGCTAAAAGTATCAATTCCAAAAAAGACACAATCTACTAACTCACTAAAAAATAAACAGATAATCTGAATAGACTTATAATAAGTAAAGAAGTTGAATTAGTAATTCTAAAACTTTTACCAAATAAAGCCATGGACCACTTGGTATAAGAATAAATTATACTTAACTTTAAAAATAAGAATTTATACTATATCTTCACACAAGTATTTCAAAAAATAGAATAAAAAGAAATATTTTGCAACTTATTCTGTGAGTCCAGTATCACTCTGATACCAACAAAACAAAGATATCACAAAAAATGAAAGCTACAGACCAATTTCCTTATGAATATAGATAGAGAATCCTCAACGAATATCAACAAAACAGATCCAGCAAACATTGGAAGGATAAAATATCATTATTCCATAATTCAAGGTTGTTTTAACATTCAAAACTCAATCAATGTAATATATGTTAATATGTTAATATATGTTAATTAAATAAAGGAAATTTTAAAAATTATCATCTCATTGCACATAATAAAATCATTTGACAATTCCAACATCTCTTCATGATAAACGCACACACACACACACACACACTCCCTCTCTCAACAAACTGGAAATATAAGGGAATTCCTTCTATTGGATAAAGGGAAGATAAAGAAACCACAGCTAAAATTGTAATTGTTAAAGTTTCCCTCATAAGTGAGAAATAAGATCAAGGAAGTCCTCTCTTGCTGCTTCTATTCAGCATTGTGCTGGAGGTACTAGCCAGAGCAATTAAGCAAGAAAAAGAAATAAAAGGTATCCAGACTCTAAAGGAATAAGTAAAACTATACTTATAGTTTTACTATACTTACAGAATAGTTACTTAAAACTAAGCTTATAGTAAAACTATACTTATAGTTCCTATATGCTGTGAGGTGATATACTCCTGTATATAGAAAATTCTAAGGAATTTGCTAAAAATCAAATTAGTTGGAACTACTTAATTCAACAAGGTTGAAGGATAAAAGTTCCATACACAAGAACCAGCTGAGTTGTCAGGTGTATGAGTAGTCAAATAAAGCAACAAGCCAGAATAAGAGCATTAGTCAAGCTTTTAATCATTTGCTGTGATAGTCTAAGGCAAGAGATTGAATTCCGACTCCCACACTGCCCCATTCATCCCTATGGAACTGCAGTGGGCAAAGATCAGGTGGCTATTTGCAGATGTAGGGATCACCTACATGGGTTCCATGGTATACAGTAGCAAGACTCTTTGTGAGTCCATTGGTATCTCTCACCTGAAAGATTAGCCAGGGTGAGCGGGAGAGGGACAGCACATAACATAGGGCTGGAAACTGAGTTGCCCCCCCCCCCCAAACACAGTGTATAGCTTTGGGTGAGGAAGAAGCTGTGCCACATTGTCTGTCCAATTCAGTAATCAATATTTACATTAAAAAATTTAGCCCCTATTTTTATGTAGACATCTTTTTTTCTTTTTTAAAAATTTTATTTTATTTCAAGAAAATATGAAAGTACAAACATTTTGGTTACATTTTATATCTTTGCCTCTCCCCAGCAGGGGTTAGAGGTATGCCCTTCCCCTCCACAATGCTCACCACATCCCTCAGATGTGGGTCTTTAGGTAGTCATTTTGTCCAGAAGTGTTGTATGCAGCAGAGATGAAAAGTATTTTTGTGCAAAATCATTTTTATATAATTTAATCAGAGAAACACGTTATGTTTAGATACTGGTCAATAAAAATCCTAACTTTTTAAAAAACAAAATGTGTTAACATAACCTCCCACCCCTTGCTGTTTAATGGCGATTTAATCTTCCATTTATTTCTGTCTTCAGAAAGAAATTAAAAGACATGGAAGATACTTGCAGGCTTCCCCACAGAGATCAAAGTATCAGTAACTATAAAAGAGTCTACAGTTGAAGGAAGGGGGCAGATAACCTGATCAAACACAGAGCACAAATGAGAAGTACTCCTTCAGGGAAGTATTGCATTGAAATCACAGATCACTTTCCTGAGATGTGTAGTCTAGGCTGGAGTTATTTTGCCCCTTCTCATCAGTTGCTTAAGTCTGTCCTTTAATTGCACATTGAAATGCTCACTCGCCTTTGCAGCTTGGCCTTATTTCCCTCAACAATCAGATTATTCCCCACATGTGTACTGATCCATCTGACCTTCACTTGGTGCCATTTCATGGGGAAAAATGAAAATTGTGAAAGCCAGCACCAACTTCTTTTTGGCCTCGTGCTTATACTCTCAAACTAAATGATTAAAGCCTTAAATATGACTTTCATTTTGGCCTGCTGTTTTAATTGGCTACTCCAACACCTAGGGGATAATTTCTCTCCAGCCCACCTCACTTTTTATACACAAGCAATGAACAATTCTAAATGAATTGAAAAACAATCCAATCTATAAGACTAAGAAAAGAAAATACCTAGGAATAAATTTAACAAAAGAAACCAAAGACTTGTGTATACTAAAAGTATAAAATGTTATTGACAGAGGTTAAAAATTTAAGTAAATGAAAATATTTTCCATGAACCATGCATCTGCAAACTTAATAATGTAGGGTTTTGGCTTGAGGAGACATCAGCAAGATGGTGGAACAGGACTTTGTAACACTTGTCCCTTCACAGAAACATCAATGTGAACGACCCTCCATGCACAAAAATATTTTCACAAGGGATGAAGAATTCATATGAATGATTACAGCAACTGAGTGCAGCACAGAAATAAGAAAATCTACATTGTAGAGAGTTATTGTGAAACTGCCTTTCACGATACCACCCTCAACCCTCCCAAACCCAGGAAGTATGGTACGAAGATACCCTCTGTGTTGGGGAGGGGGAGAGAAGTGAGCAGACTTTGCCTCAGACCGCAACACTGAGCCTTTCTAGAAAATTGCAGCACCAGGCAGGCCCTCACAGCCCCAGATTCCAGGCTGGAACTCTGATTCTGTGGCGACATGTCTTTTCATTCTTTTAACTTCTTTTTGCAGAGCAAAGGTTTTCAGTTTGTTTTTGTTTTTTTTCATGTTTGTAAATGGTTTATTTTTCTTCTTTTGAATTATTTCCTTAGGGTAGGCATAGTAGGTCAGAATATATGAACGTGTTTGTGGCTCTTGATAGAGATTAGCTTTCAGAAGAACTGAATTCAAGTTACGCTGCCATCAGCAATGTATGAGAATGGCTGTCCCTGCCCCCAGCTGGTGTAAAAGTCATCTCCAATCACAAGGTCACCGAGCTTTTCTTCTGTTTTCCTTTAGGAGTCTTACAATTTTGTATTTTAAAGGTGTAGAATCTCTGTTCAGGTTTATTGTTTTGCGTGTTCAGTTATTTCACCAACATTTGCTGAAAATACTGTCCTTTCTCCATTGAATTTTCTCTGTTCCTTTGTCTAAGATCAGTTGATTATAAGTGTGCAGGATTCTTTGGGGGCTCTCTGTTCTGTTCTCTTGATCTATTCACATATTCTTTGGGCAAAACCACACTACCTTAATTACGTTAGCTTTAAAAAAAGGCTTGAAATTGGGTAGTGTCAGTCATCCATCTTTGTTGTTCTCCTTCAGTGCTATGTGGCTATTCTGGGTCTTCTGTTTTTCCATATAAACTGTGGAATCAGTTGTCAATATCCACAAATAAGTTGCTAAAATTTGACTGGGGTTATGTTGAATCTATAGGTGAATTTTGGAATAACTGACATCTTGACAATAGTGAATCTCCCTATGTACATGGAATATCTCTCCATTGTTTAGCTCTCTGTGATTTCTTTCATCAGTTTTTTAGTTCTCCTTACATAGATCTTGTATATATTTTGTTAGGTGTATACCTAAGTAGTTAGTTATTTTAGTGTTAATATAAATAGTGTTATGTTTTAAACTTCAAATTCCGATTGTTTGTTTCTGGTATAAGAAAGCAATTGACTTTTGTATGTTAACCTTGTATCCTGCAACCTTGCTATATAATTTATTAGCTCCGGGAGTTTTTCTGTTATTTCTTTGGGCTTCTGCTCTCATGATCTGCAATTCTCTGAATCTGCATGTTTGTCTTTCCAATATTAGGGAGCAGTGATTTATGCTGTGACCTTAATTCTCTGATAAAGAGGTGTTGTGGGTCTTTCTGTATTTATTTGTCTTTTCATTTTACAGTCAAAAACGTGAAATAAAGTGTCTCATAAGACTTTTTCACCGCTTGGTGGGCGGAACTGATGGAAGATTTGATAACATTGGGTTAGATCGTAACACATTTTGAGCAATCCTGTACAGCATGTTTGGAATGACTGATGATATGTGGATGAATAGGGGTAAGAAGTCCTAAGAGACTAAAATGGGCTAATCTGAGATTGCAGATAGGTATGTATTCAATTTTCACCAATAACCTTGATTTTTTTCAATGCCAAATGAGAAAGGCAAGTGTAGTACTGCAAATAATAATTGGCTTGATTATGAGGATGGTTTTTAATACAAACTCACTCAGAATTTCATATCTCATATCTGTTTAGCTTTTAGAAATAACCAGTGATGAACTAAATAAGCTAGCACTACTCTTTTTAAAAAGATAATTCAATTGTGGCTTTTTTGTTTGTTTGTTTTAAGCCTGCATTTTTATTTACTTTTTTATTTTATTTCAAAAAAATATGAAAGTACAAATATTTTGGTTACATTTTATATCTTTGCCTCTCCCTAGCAAGGCTTAGGGGTTTTTTGTTTATTCTTTTTTTTTCTTGTTGTGATGACAGGCGTGACAATTTCTAAGCTCTTTATGGTTTGGGCCAAAAACAGTAAGTGACCAATTTCTTCTCAAACTTTTACTGGGATGCCTACAGAAGAATAATTTACAGAATTTTTTACAGTAAATTAAGAATAATTTACAGAATAATTTATAATAATTTACAGAAGAATGCATTTACATGATCAACCCTGTATTGCTTTTGCATTGCTACTGAAACCTATTACCAGAAACTTAGTGGCTCAAAAACAACTCATATATATTATCTTACAATTCGATAGATCAGAAGTCTAACATGTGTCTGCAGGGCTTTGTTCTTTCTGGATTCTGGAGGATTAGGGGAGGCTATTTCCCTGCCCTAAATAGCTCCCAGAGGCTGCCTTCATCTCTTAGGTCATGGACACTTTTCTCCATCTTCAAAGCCAGCAGAATAACATGTTCTCTCTCTGACCTCCTGCCTCCATCTTATAAAGCTTAACAACAACAACAACAACAAAAATACCTTGTGATTACATCAAGCCTAACCAGAAAATCCACGTTAATCTCACCATCAAGATCCTTAACTTAATCACAACTGTGGATTCCTTTTTGTATATAAAATAACATATTCTCCAATTTCAGGGTTTGGGATGTGGACCTCTTTGGGCAGCATTAATCTGTCTACTAAAGTCCATCCTCCAGTCTTCAAATACTGACATCCATCCCATGTGCAAAATTCATTCGCCTCATTCCTGGTCCCCTAAAATCTTAACCAATTACATCATCAACTCAAGAACAAAATGGCATCCAAACAGCATCTGTTCAAAAGTCTCAAATATCATCATCTAAACCGAGTATGGGTTAGATTCCATCCTAGGGCAAAATTCTGCTACCTCTATGGACCTGTAAAACTAGAACGTAAGTTATCTGTTCCCAAGAAACAATGGTGGGAAAAGCATCAGATACCAGCTAGAAACATTCCCATTCAAAAAGGGAGACAATGAAACAAAAAAAAAAATCTATCATAGCACACAATTTTCAAATCCAGCAGCAATTTTCAAATTCCATTAAGTTTCAAGACCTGAGAATAACCCTCTGTGGTTCCAGCCTCTAAGTCATACTTCCTTTTTCGTGAAGGGTAGCATGTGTTTGCAGCTTTGTACTTTTATCAGACTGTTTCCTGCCTGTGGGTTTTGGGGGGTCGGACAGTCTTCTTTACTTCATCCTCTCTCTATCCCTTTAGCCCAAGCTGGCAGTGTTTCTGCTGGTGTCTTCTGAAAAACCTTGTGGATCTCCCCGATATGTCTATTTCATATACCCTTTATAAGAATGGTTCCTCCACTGATCTTTCTGGATAACACAGTACCATCTCTATTTGTGGCTTTTGCCAAGGATGCTAAGGATATCCATGAGTCACATGGCCAATTTCTTTAGAGAACCCTCTAAGCCATTGAATACCATAACCTTTTGATTCGTCTGCGGCATTAGCAAAAAATTGTCCAGCAACATCCTTGGCATTGTCTCCAAAGTATACTTCCTGACAGTGAATCTCCTGATTTTTGCATCTTTTGCAATCTAGGTAAACTGAGATTGATCCCAAATCATTAATTCCTGATTTCTCTTTCCTTAGAAGTTCTTTCTTCAATCTAGCGCATTTCTCTCACATTTTACTATAAGCCCCAGGAAGAACCCAGGCATCATCTCAACACTTCACTTGGAAATCTACTCATTTAAATATCCAAAATCATCATTTACAAGTTCTGTTGTCCACATAGGAGCACAATTTAGCTAAGTTTTCTGCCAGTATATACTACAAGCCCCAAAGACAGTTACCTTACTGTGAGTAAAGATGTTTAATCTTTAACAAGGTAGCACGCTTGTGTTGAAACAATCTTAATAACTCACTGAGCAGAATAAATAATGGTTGCCAAAGAGATAATTTCTATATCAATATTTTGAAGTTACAGATTATATAAGATGAAATATAACAATTATTTTTAAGATATGAGCCATAACAAATAATATCATATGAATTGACTAAGAGAATATAAATCAAACTAGGAGTGTGCGTAGAATTTAAACAGTTTCTATGCAAACCTGAGTTTCACTTTTGCTGGAAGATGTAAGGCAACTGGATTGGGTCAGAACAGTATTTAAAAGTAATATAGGATACATATAAAAAAGTATTTCATAGACATTTATGTGGTTGGCCAATGTTAGATATTATCTGAGAATATTAAGTATTTTACCCTATAAGGAATACATAGAGGGAGACAGAAGGAACTGTTCTAAAATTTCATTGTGGTAATGTTAGCAAAACTCCATGAATATACAAAAATCATTGAACTATACACTGTAAATGGTTGGATTACATGGCATGTAAATAATATCTCAATAAATTTGTTTTTTATTTTGTTGCAGTTGAGACCACTGGCAGTCATCCTGTGATTTCTTCCACTTCCTCATTTTCGTAAGGAGAATCATGTTTTTTCCAAACTGTCAATCACCTAGTCCTTCCAATAGTTCTATAAGCATCAAAACCCTTTCATTAAACTATTCTTCCTTGAATAGTTGGTTGGTTTACATTTTATTGAAAACATTGATGTGAATTTTGATATGGAAGCTCCAAGATGGAAAACAGGAATTAGCCATCTGGCCTCCTTATATTAGAAAGCAATAATGACCTCATCAACAGAGGAAATAGAATATTGAATGCTAAGACCATGGTATACAGAGGAAAAACTGTTAATTTATTACACATAATTTCTTGCATGAAGTGGCCATTGCAGGCAAATATCGGGAACACTAAGTGATACTTGCAAATGTATATATAGGTGGCATCTTTTGACTTCATGGTGAGCTTATAAAAACAAAATGATGAGCTCAAAACTCTGTTTGCAGCTTCCAGTTTGAAAATGGCAGTGCAGAATTAACCTGGCTCATTCCCAACACAAACACGTAGAAAACCTAAAACAAATACACAACATCGTGATTTTCACCACTAACAACCTAGAGCTCAGGTATGAAGATGAGACAGTTCCCAGGGCCACAGAGAAGGGGAAAACCCCCGAGCAGATGGTAGGAGAACTGGACTTGCACATCAGCAATGCCTCTGCCCACCACTCTGCCCAGCACCAAGCACACAGAAAATCTCCCCCCAGCTCATGGTTTCTACACTGGAAACAGCTAGATTGAGGTTGTCAACCAGCTTTTCCACTTTCCTGGGTTCCCTGGCAGGAGACCTGTTTTCGCCTAAACCCATGGGAAGGATAGTAACTGCCTGAAGGGAGAAATATCCCTGAAGGTAGGCAGAGACAGAATGGGGGGGAAGGTGGGACTACCATTCCCGGCTCTGGAATCTCTGCTCTGTAATTCTGCCAAGCCAGATGCCAAACGAGAGCGGCTGTTCAGCAGCACCATGCTGCAGGAAGTATAGTTCTGCAGGTCCCCTGGGCGGGAATCCCCAACCCAGCTTTCCCATATGCCAGGATAATCCCTTTGTGACCTCCCCCATTCGGGACAGGCAGTGCTCCAACCATTTAGTAGAGCTGAGGTGAACCTAGGCTTATGGTGCCACCTAGACCCAGAAAGGAGGCAGTAACCTAGTGGTAAAGATTTGCTAAGCAAATATACTTAAAAGCCAAGACAAGCCAGACAGAGAAAACTGGAATAAACGCCTAACGTTTCAATGCAAAGACATAGACGTACACTCACAAGAAACAACAGCTAATATGGAACCATGACCTCCCCCAAAGGATGAAGCCAAAAATCCGGTGGTGGACCCTAATGAGATGGTAATTTGTGAGCTCTCTGACCAAGAGTTCAAAATAGCAGTTTTAAGGAAACTCAATAATCTCCAGGATAACACGGAAAAGAAATTCAGAAATTTATCCAAGAAATTTAACAGAGATTGAAATAATAATTTAAAAAACCCAGAAATCTTGGAACTGAGGAATATATTTGCTGAACTGAAGGACTCTTACGGTTCTCTGAACAACAGAATGAACCAAGGAGGGGCAAGAATTAGTGAGCTCAAAGACTTCAATCTGAAAGAGGGGAAAAAATAAACAAAACACTAGTGCAAAACTCTATTCTCAGTTATAAACGCCACCAAAAAATGCAGTAAGAATGAAGTCATAGTGATTTTAATCACATTTTAATTTAACCTGCCAATTTGGTCTATTAAAATAACATAGATATTGGGAAATGACAATTATGGATTATCATAAACTTAATCATGTGGTGACTTGAATTGCCATTGCTGATATAAATTTGGCATCTCAGCCAGAAAAAAAATCAACATAGCCTGTATTACATGGTGCATATTATTCTCTTGGCAAATGCTTTATTTTTTTCTCTATACCAATTAGCAAAGACCATCAAAAGCAGTTTGCTTTCACCTAAAGAAATACCAGTATGCATTTAGCTCCACTTTTTCACTTTAGAAAATGTCAGCCTCTCTCACTCACCTTCATTATTGAGTCCGTGGGGATCAAGATAATCTCTCCATTCCACAAAATATAGCTCCAGTCCACAACATTGTTAAAACCAAGCTCTTTGCATTTGAACAGAAGGAAATAGCTAATATTTGGATGCCTTGGAAAAATACACCAGTAAGAAGATAAGAAATAGCTTTATTTCTAATTCTTTGAGAAACTCCCATACTCTTTTCCACAAGGGCTGTACCAATTTACATTCCCAGGAAGAGTGTGTAAGTGTTTCCTTTTCTCCATTATCTTCACCAACACTTGTTACCTTTCATCTTTTTGATAATGGCTATTCTAACTGGGTGTGAGGTGATATTTCATTGTGGTTTTGAGTTAGAGTTCCCTGATGTTTAAAGTTTAGCACCTTTTCATACACCTATTAGCCATTGGTATATCCTCCTTTGAGAGGTGTGTATTTAGGTCCTTTGCCCATTTGTATTTTTGCTACTGAGTTATATGAGTTCCTTATATATTTTGATATTATCCCCTTATGAGATATATGATTTGAAATATTTTCTTTTATTCTATAGTTTACCTTTTCACTCTGTTGATTGTTTTCTTTGCTGCAAAGAAACTTTTTAGTTTGATGCAATCTTACATGTCTATTTTTGATTTTGTTGCCTGTGCTTTTAGGGTTGTTTTTCCAGACCAGTATTAAGAAGTTTTTCCCATTTTCTTGTAATAGCTCTATAGTTTCAGGTCTTACATTTAAGTCTTTAATCCATTTTGAGTTGAGTTTTGTGTATGATGTGAAACAAGGGTCCAATTTATGCATATGGATATCCACATGCATCCAGTTTTTCCAACACTGTTTATTAAAGAGATTATCCTTTCCCCATTGTATGTTCTTGGCACCCTTGTCAAAGATCAATTGACCATAGGTATGTGGATTTATTTCTGGCTCTTTATTCTGTTCCATTGATCTATGTATCTGTTTTTATGCCAATACCACACTGTTTAGATTATTGTAGCTTTGAAATATATATTGAAATTAATAATTGTGGTGCCTCCAGCTTTATTCTTGCTCAAGATTGCTTTGGCTATTTAAGTTTTTTTGTAGTTTCATATGAGTTTTAGGATTCATTTTTCATTTTTTTATAAAGAATACAGTTGTTGATAGGGATTGCATTTAATCTTTAGCTCACTTTTGGCATTATAAACATTTTATAAATATTAATTCTTCTAATCCATGAACATGTGATATTTTTCCACTTATCTGTGTTTTTTTTTAGTTTCCTTCACTAATGTTTTATAATGTTCAGTGAAGAAATCTTTCATCTCTTTATTTAAATATTTTATTCTTTTTGTTGCTTTGTGAATGGTAATGTTTTCTTAATTTCCTTTTCAGCTTGTTTGTGTATAGAAATGCAATATCTATACACATGCAGACACGCATATATATGATATGTGATATACATATATGATATGTGTATGTGTATACATATGTATCATAGACTTCCAATTTATAATGAAGAAATTAATAGACTTCCAATTTAGAATGAAGCCTAGAACCAGCGAAGATTCTGCATCTGGTCTAAACAGGTTGAATGCAACTAAATATGCATGTGGGAAATATGGATGTAATATGGTTCCTTTTATAAACCCCTAAAAGATAAAAACAAACAAACATCTATTTTTTGGAGAAAAATCATTTTAGTAAAAATAACTGTTCTCTCTTGAGACACAGCTTCTGGCTTGATCCTGAGCTCTGGTAGAGACTGTGTGCCCAAAGACAGTTCTACATGACCAGGTAGCCTGTGATGCCCAGAAGGAACTAGACCTATCGGATTCATTAAAGCATAAATTTGACATGCACAGAAGTACTCCATCATCAAACTGAAGTAATCAATATGATATTTTAGTTTATTTATTTTGTTTATATTCGTTTCCTGGTGGCCTGTTAAAATAGTCGTATAGATAGATCTTGTAAAGCTATTACGGTTTTCAATTATTTTTTGTAGATTTCCAGTCATTTTGGTCTGTGAACTTATAATCTAGTGTGGCCATTGGTTATATGACTATTCAGTATGTTATGGGGATGAGCTGAAGTCCAGACTTTCATCTTATGTCACACCCGAAGCGCTTACAAAGGCAAAGGAAGATCACTACCACTCTTAGTGTAGAGGTCAGAGGCCAGAAAACTATAATCTGTTGATTCCATCCTACCAACCTATTTCTTAGTTCAGAAATTTCCTGAAGCACTAGGTGGCAGTCTGCTTAGATTGTACCAGGAACCCTAGGAGTTTTCAGAAGCTCTTATAGGTTCTTTTCTGTTTCCCTCAGATGCTCATTCCTGTAGGATTTCTTGGAGGCTTTGGTTTATTTACAAAAATATCTAAACTAGTATCATTGACATTCTGCATTTTCTTAGAGGCAGGTATGGATGACCCTTATTCAGAGACTTTTTCACTGAGTCAAAGTTATGAACATATTATTTTTCCAGTTTATACTGACAGCCAATTTCCCTTTATTATCCTCCTCTGCTAATTCTTTATATTAAATTCCTATTAGTTGTATCATTCTTTAAAATATTTTATATGATATGAAATCTTTGGTATAATATGTGATATGATATGAAGAATGCTTCAGCTGTCTTCATTTTGTGTCCTCCATAATTTTAAGCAAAACAATCTCTTTTTACTGTCTTTATTTGTGAAACATAAATATAGTTCACATTTTTAAGTATGTTTGAGTTTTACATGAGCTTTACTATGCATAACTACAATTAGGAGGGTCTGGGCATTTTGAGAAAATAGGGACATTGAAAGATCTCTAACAAGACAAACTGAATTCTAAAAGGTAGCATGTAAAGGAAATTATATTATTGACAGTACACAAGAATAAAGCTGACACAGGAAAGATACCTAATTCAGAACATACCAGGCTATTTTGGCAATCCATATATGAAGAAATAAAAAATCTATGCTAGAAAATAGGGAAATGAGAAGAACACAGAAACTTGATAGGTTGTCATAAGAAGAAAAGCATTCATAAGGTGTTATCATCAGATCTATGTTAGGGAAAGAAGGAAAAAAAGGAATAAAAACTTTCCAGCCAAATTTCATTCATCTTTCCTGATCAAATTCTAGTATGCTCTTCCAATCTGCTCACACTGATTTCCTTCTTTGTGAAATTTATATCCCATTTCTAATTTTTACTCATCTTTTTAGCCTTTAATCATTGCTTTATATTTATTCTCAACTAGGTGATGCATGTAAATTTTATATGACCACTGGGAGTATAAGGTTCTTAAAATGAAGAACATAAGCATTAATGTAGGCATTCTTCTGACACATAGAATATTAAAAGTAGAAAACATATATGTATATTGAATTGAATGAAAGATTTATAAGGATTGAATACTGCTAGAGAGTGAATTAGGGGATGTATAAAGAAGAGTATAAATTATTAAAAATGTGTTATCTCATTTGGTTATCATTATAAAATAATTTTAAGAAGATAATGTGCTACAGTTTCACAGTTATTCTATTATCTGTGGTTCATCTATCTCAGCCATCAGATCACTAAATTTACGGGTTCTGCTTTTCACTAATAAAGTACATTTGAAGGAACTAATTTGCATTTCTTAAATATTAATGTGCAAGCCTTATATAGATTTAAATGTATTAGAATAAATGAAAACTAATTCCAATGCCTTCTTCTATTACCTACCCAATGGGGCAGCTCTTGAGCATCAATTTTAGAACTGCTGGACAGCAGAAACATTTTGAAGAAATTGTTGAGATTAGAGTCATATAAACTGTAATCTGAAGACTCTTACAGCCAGAGACAGAAAGGTAAGTTATTCTCTCCTGAGATGAAGAGTCATATCCAGGGCAAAATGAGTAGGAATTCTCGAGAATTACAAGGACTGGTGAGAGTTGGTAAGGATGCACTTCAGGGTCATTGAAAAAATGAGTTCAGTAGTCAGAAACAGGAGAGTTGGTATCTGTGCATAAAATTCATTCTTTGTGCTGGTGACTACTGGACTATGGACAATTTACTCATTTCCCAAACTTCATAATCCACATGTGTATCCTGGGTTAACAATATCAACCAATTCATAGGATTAAATAAAATAGTACATGCAACCTATACCAGAGGTACTGAAACACAGAGGGTAGAATAATGGTTACTAGAGACTGGGAAGCGTAGCAGGGGTGGGGGGAGTGATAAGGTGGGGATGGTTAATAGGTGCAAAAATACAGTTAGATAGAATGAGCAATATTTGATAGCACAACAAACTGACTATAATCAACAATAAGTTTGAGTACACTTTAAAATAACTAAAAGAATAGAATTAGAATGTTCCTAACAGAAAGAAATGACAAATGCCTGAGGTGATGAATGTCTCGATTATCCTGTTTCGATTAATTCACGTTGTACACCAGTATCAAACATCACATGTACCCCATAAAGATAAATAAGTATTATGTACTCATAATAATTAAAATTAAAAAAATAAATAATCAAAAAATAAAATGCTTAATGATTAAGACCTTGTAAATCACGTTTATTCTCCTACTAGATTTAGGGTGGTTGGGAAATCAGATTACACTAAAAGAAATATGACTGCAGAAATTAATGTCAAGATTTTATTTCACTGTCAAACAATCCCTTGGATCTTCATCTTCAAAACCTCCTGAAGGTTTGGAGAGTGAAACAACATAAAAATTCAGGAAACTCTAACAAATTCACACATTTGGGTAGCTGTAATACTCGTGTGGCCCTAGGATATGACTTTACATATATGATCCTTTTAGTTATGAAAGTATTTCCTATTTTCACCTTAAGCTTGATCTCACTATCTCTATGTTTTTGTTTTTTTTGTTTTTGTTTTTTTTTTTTCAGAGACAGGATCACTCTTCTGCCCTCTGGAAGAATAACAACTTTGGATTCTTCACGTCTCTATAGAAACCATGCTGGTGCAAGTGAGACCTATTTTCTCATGCACTACACCAAGCTCTCATGACAATTGGGAAGGTACCCTGTGGAGGTGATGAATTAATAAAGCCTTCTTCTCAAAGACAACGTGAAGAGCTAAGATCCTTCCTTGATGGTTCTCAGGCAAGCAGCAAGGCTTCCAAAGCCGTCAGTAAATTCAGCCACCCTGTAGAAGTGTTTGCCTTTGCTGCATGAAGATTATCGAGGTCCTACAACAGTCATCTCTGGGAACCCAGATTTCCTAATTGCCTTTGTGAGTTCTGGTCAAAGATAATCTAACATCATTTCCTTTGCTTGTTAGCTTTGATTGTCACAATTTAATACCATGCAAAAGTACATTTTTACTCTTTTGATGCTCAAATTCTGCTCATTGAAAGTTTTAGATAAATAGCATAATCATAGTAAAATATAGTAATGGTTATGAATGTGGTATTAATTCATATAGTAATATAATTAATATGTTAATGGTAATTTTTGGCTGACAGCTATTTTTTAAGATAAAGAGAGATGCGTGTGAAAATGACTCTTTGGCAAATATTTAATATTAACAAAAAAGGCCCACACTTTACTTTAAAAAAAATAAATAGGCTTGAAGTGTCATATACAGAGGCAAGTCAAATAAATAAGTATACAAATGATTATGTACTAATTACATGCCTCCTACGAGGCCACACAGAGTCTGCGCAATGAGCAGGAGCTGAGTTTTGATCACTGATAATCCCACCCTCAGAATGTTAGGTAAATGACAGGAAATCAATAAATACTTACATGAGCATGACACTCATCCTTGGAATGGTGGTGGGAGAGTGTCAAAGCACAGGGAATGACTTAATGTGTTTTGTCGTATTAAATTTATAATCTTATGGCAATTTAAATTGAGAATTCTTTCTCATCCCTTTTGTTTCCAAGACAAGATGATTCTACATAAAAAGGATGAGAATAACATTTAAACAAAAAGGGCAATGTTATGTTTGTACTTATGTTTTATTAATATTTGTGGAATCAAAGATGATTTAGATAAATCCCTAAAAGGATTTGGAGACACCTTCTTCAGCATTTCTCATAGAAGTCATCTAACTATTGCCAATCACCTGCAGAGACGGTGCTTAAAACTGGGTATTCTAGAGTGATTATCAATATTAAGCCAAGTTCCAACAAAAGTTATAGGTCCTGTTTTCATGTTTAGATAATGGCAGTGCAAATCTATTCAGTCATTCACATAAATGCTCATCTCAATATTAATCATAAAAAACTAAATAACAAAAAGTAAGATCTTAGGCTGAAAATAAGTCTTTACATTTGAATAAGAAGAGATTTTGTAAGATATTTATTGTGGAGGTAACAATTGGTGAGGATGTGAAAAGTGTGTTTAGACAGGCAGGTAAGAAATGAATGGGTAGTGGGGAATTTGGCTAATGATATATCTAACTTTACTGTACCCTGCCCTTAATAAAACCTTCCAATCTAAGGTTATACTTAATGCATTTTTAAGACTTTGGCATGTGTTTCAGTTAGCATGTCTTGTTTCTGAAAAATAACAGTAATAACTGCATAATATAAGCAAAGAAAAGCAGAATTTATTTGAAGAATACAGGATAGTCAAAGAAAAACTGTGTATTAGATTAACATGTGATGATATATTTATTTTGAAATTTTAGCTTCTGTTAAAAATATTAACATCCAAAAAGGAAAAATATATGTGTGCAGATGTGTATATATATGTATATGTTCTTAAATTTTATTTTAGGGTTACCAAATAGTCTTTAAATATTCATTTAAGAACAGAAAAATTCATTGCAGCTGTCTCTGAACACTTCTCTGCCCAACAAAAGTGTATCAAACCAGTTTAAATAAATCAGTTTTTAAGCACTTCTCTTAAACTGTGAACATTAACTCAATTTGCTCTGTCATAGGGATATGGGAGACAATATAACAACCATCACAGAGTTCCTGCTCCTGGGATTTCCCCTTGGCCCAAAGATTCAGATGCTTCTCTTTGGGCTCTTCTCGCTGTTCTATGTCCTCACTTTGCTGGGGAACGGGGTCATCCTGGGCCTCATCTCCCTGGACTCCAGACTGCACAGCCCCATGTACTTCTTCCTCTCACACCTGGCCATTGTTGACATGGCCTATGCCTGCAGCACAGTGCCCCAGATGCTGGTGAACCTCCTGGACCCAGCCAAGCCTATCTCCTTTGCCGGCTGCATGATGCAGACCTTTCTCTTTTTGACATTTGCTATCACAGAATGTCTTCTCCTGGTGATGATGTCCTATGACCGCTATGTGGCCATCTGCCACCCCCTCCGATATTCTGCCATCATGACCTGGAGAGTCTGCACCATCCTAGCAGTGACTTCTTGGACCACTGGAGTCTTTCTAGCCTTGATTCACTTAGTGTTACTTCTACCTTTACCCTTCTGTAGGCCCCAGAAAATCAAGCACTTTTTCTGTGAAATCATAGCTGTACTCAAACTTGCCTGTGCAGACACCCATATCAATGAAAACATGGTCTTGGCTGGAGCAATTTCTGTGCTGGTGGGACCCTTGTCCTCAATTGTAGTTTCATATGTGTGTATCCTTTGTGCCATCCTCAGGATCCAGTCAGGGGAAGGTCAAAGAAAAGCCTTCTCCACCTGCTCCTCCCACCTCTGTGTGGTTGGACTCTTTTATGGCACAGCCATTATCATGTATGTTGGACCCCAAGATGGGAACCCCGAAGAACAGAAGAAATATCTCCTGCTGTTTCACAGCCTATTCAATCCCATGCTCAATCCACTGATCTATAGTCTGAGAAACTCAGAAGTGAAGAATTCTCTGAAGAAGGTGCTGGGAATAGAAAGAGCTTTATGAGAAGATTATGGCATCATGGTTCACAGTGACCTAGGAAGATACGATATAATTTCAAGAGGTTCCTTACCTAACCAACCCCAGCATGAAAATTATCTGAGACACTTATTTAAAATAGAATTTTCTCCTGTCCTACCATTAAATGACTGATTCAGTAGATATGAGATAAATTATAGAAATTTATGTCTTCAAATATTATCAATAGCAAATTGTGGTGCAGCCAGTCCACACCAGGACAACACCCTTTATAGCATCCTCATCAAGCTGTGATCCAACCCCATATTTCCCAAAATCTTTTCCTCAAAATGCTAATCCCTTCAGGGGACTCTAGAAATAAGTTCTGTGATCAAGTGAGTTTGAGAATTCCTGCATATTAGATTCTTCACTTTAGGGCTCTCGATTCATATGAGCATAGCGAGTGCTACAAAAATTCCTTTGGTAAAGAAGAATTCTATTTCAGATTCTAGCCTGTGTTTGCCAAACTTAATTGATCACACAAAATTTCATGACACATATTAACAGTTTCCTGGAACAGGATATCTTGATCTTTTTTGACTTATTGTAAATACTTCTTGCAACCACCTTCTAAAGTAAAATGATTTTCTTTTCTCCCTACAAAGTGAGCCTCTAAAGAGGATGTAAATCTAAGAATACTACCTAGATTGGCCTGTGAGAATCTGTGCTGTGTTTGGGTACAGACAGTGAGGGTCTCTAATTTTTTCAATGGTGCATCATCTGGATATAATAAGTCCAACTCTCTCTCTCTCATCAAAGATAAGCATTCCTAGATAAGTCTCATGAGACAGCCTCATCCAACTTCACAATCTTCTAAACTGGAGACAAAATATGTATGATTCTGTATACATTTTCCTCTGTTTGCCACTGCATAAAATAAATCTAATTTTTATGTCTCAGAATTTTAAAGATAAAGGCAAATTTCTCACAGAAATCTAGAATGATTTCAAATCCCACTACCTACACAGTTAAAAGTTATGCCAGTTTGATACACCGTAGAAAACAAGTAATTTTGAGGTGATGCGTTTTCCTAGGTTTTTTTCATAAACATTTATATTTAATTTCTTACTGTCTTAGTTCAAAGAATTTACTTTTATACCTTAAAATAACTTTTTATAAATGATGGTGATATGGTGTTGAATACAGAATTATATCCTAAAATAACTGTTTCCATGATCATTGTTTTAGTTTGGTATTAAATGTTTTATTGTACATCAGTTTCTTGATTTCTACATTTTCTGAAGCTCTCCTAGAATATAAAAAGAAATGGAAAGGTTTCCATATTTATGGATGGCCTGCTATGTAATAAGATTTTCACGTGATCAGAAGCCATTTTTTGGTGTCCTTAAATGTGTTTCTTCTCACAGTAGATGTGTAGAGTCAGAGCACAGATGAGCATGTTCTCAAAATCTGATAACTTCCAGATTTCCCCCCAAGTTCATGCCATGACTACAGCAAGACAGGGAGCACACTGTGAGGAGCTAATTATTTTGGAAATGACATGATTGATTGATAACAGATTTCCAAATAACATTTTGACTACCTTATGCCCAGTAAAAGAATGCAGCAAAATGCAAATTACTATGACAATATATTAAGTAGCAAATCTTCTCATCCCACAAAAGGCAGGAAACTTCAGGAAGAGGGTCCTTTTCTCCCCTCCCAAGAGAGACTGAACTCAGACTCTCCCCCATTCAAAATAGACATTAGAGAACACTTCCAACAGGTGATCTGCAGTGGTGGCTTGTGCCCTAGAAGACTCTCCCTTCGAGAAGGTTCTAATGAGCCCCACTGGGCAGCATGTCACCTTTTTAGACTCTCCAATCCACGCCACACCTCCCTAACCAGCTCCCCACAGCATCTCCACACCTTGGAGTGTCACCTGCAATCAGCTGACTGTCCAAGGTCCTTTCTTCCCACTTCTGCTGCCACACAAGGGACCCACATTACACTGGGGAGAAGCTGAGCCACAGAGGGTAATTCCAGGAGCTTCTTCATTGTCACACAGGTCCTGCTTCCTGACAGGATCACCTGAACCATCTGGAGACTGGGGAACAAGGCCAGTGCTGGGATTCATGAAATTCAAATAATGCCAAGTATTCAGGGGCTGTAATGAGAGATGTTGTCCCAGGGGTGTGCCCTGTGGCTGTCTGTGTTGCCTAATTGCGCGTCCTGCTGGGATGAGAACAGAAATAGAAAAAGACAATTGCTTTGTCTCTCCTTCCCAGTGGAGGTGGGCATGCGTGAGAGGTCACAACCCAGCCCTCCAGGGAGCCCTTAGGAGCTGCCAACTGGGTGGAGCCCATCAGAGAAAAGCATCTCCTTTTCTGAGGACTCTGCTACAATTCAATCAGGAACAGAGGCGAGTGTTTTGCAGCTCCCATGGAAACTTCCAGAAATCAGGTGCTTCCTGCACCTTCCAGCAACCTTCAGGTGCTTCCCCTTTGGAGATCCTTGAGTCCAAATGTGGGTGCTATCAAGGTCGCCTTATTTCATGTTACTATAAATTCCTCATAGGCGTGTTGTAGCACCTAGTCTTTGGTCAACAGTCACTCACATCCTGCAAGCATTGGTAAGGAAATTCACTCCTCTCTGAATATGTGCTGATTGTTATTCTGCTATGGGAATAGTTTGAACAAAAGTCAATGCTTTTGAACATATTGCTCACAAATAATGTAAGTATGTATAGAATTATTGTTAATTGTGTATATATAGTGGAGAAGTAGTTGCATGAAAGCAACAAACCTATGAATGTTGATGCTAGATGAAAGAATAAAGAATAGGTTATCCAGGAAATCACCCTGTTGGTTTACACTATTATAATCAAGACTACAAAATTGGCTTTCAGAGGATAACGGCAAATGAAGTGAATGGTTTTCAGGGATTTATTATCTCAATCGCACAACCACTTCATAAAATAGATATTCTCATTTCTTTTAGTTTTAAAAAAGAGGAAACTTAGCCTCAAAGATTTTAAGAAATAACTCAAGGTCATACAACTAATAAATATGGGTCCAACCTGTAAGCCCAGACTCACTAATTGCTACCTCATAGAGCCTTTCACTTTTTCTTTCCCAGAGAAATGGGCTCACAACATAATGTGGAGAGCTCATTAATGTTTTTTTTTTCTCCTATTTAATCAGGTTGATATCCACTCTGGCAATAAATATTTATTGAGTACCTACCACGTTCCCAGAACAATATATGGTCAAATATATCATTTTTCTTTTTTACTTAAGGCATGAGATTCTAAGGATAACATTTTTCTTACTTACTAGATCAAAACGATTTCTTCAATCTAAGGGTATAGTTGAAACACAATCCCTAAGGAAATTAATTTTGAAGTATAATGAGATAGCCCTTATTGTCTATTATGGAATCAAGAAAGAATGTTTCAATACCACAGGTAAGTGAGTTGGCAGATATTACTCCTATGATAAATTATAAGATCACATTTTCCAAGGTAGCTTATAAGACGTTAGCCTGAATGCAGACCTCCTGTGTAATCAAAACCCTCTAAGAAACCACTCAAATGTTGGAACTGTTGACAAATCTCTAGGAATACTGTGAAGATGTATGTTGATGGGGCAGGAAAGAGAGATTCTGAGAATGGGAAATTGAAATAGAGAAAGAAAACTGGGGACGGAGAGAGGGTATCAGAAAGAGGTCCAGAGAAGGAGAGATGTACCAGGTGAGTGACAATGCTATGGGAAGGCACAGGAACAGGCATGTGGGACACACAGCCAGACAGACAGAGGAGGGGTCTGTTCCGTTAGTTGTAACAAACATTTCTTAATACCTGGAAGTAAACCATCTAATACTTCAGTTGAACTGAGGATTTAAAAATAGCTTCCATTTTTGGAATGCTGCATGACTCATTAGAAAAGTTTGTCAGCTCTGTAAGATCTTAAATTTTACCTTTTGAAACACAGGTCCCGTCTAGTACTGACAGGTTTGCACATGTGTAAAGAAATGATTTCAGTCTTAGATGTTTACTTCGAAACCATGGAGATGTTGGATAATTTATTAGTCATCAAATAATTTGCCCAGATTTTAAATGACTAACTTGTAAGTATATATAACATATATCATTTAAAACATACACAACGTCTGAAGTTACATCTGGAACTGGATTATATTTAATTTCTTTCTTCAATCTCTCATTTCACTTCTTCCAATCCTTTGGCAAATTTAATCCATTTGATTTTAAGTAAGATGTTCTTAGTAGCATATAGAATGAAATACAATATGAAGAGAAAAAGAACATGAAGTGTCTTTAAGGTATTAAATGTTTAAACATTTTTGGAGATTCTACAGTTATTTTTATCAAACTTCAGAAAGTCTTTTCTTTTCTTTCCCCCTTCATAGAAATATCCTTAATTGAATAAAATCATTCTAGGCAAGAGTTAAGCAAACCAGAAATTCCAGATACAGTCCAAAGATGATCGAGGAAAAAAAAAAACAATATTTAGGCATTCAATCATTTGTATTTATTGATTCATTTGTTCATGCAACATTTAGTAAGTGTCAGCATTACAAAAATGAGTACAGCTAGTTCTTGTTCAGAAGGAGTATGTTAACAATACGGTCCTGTAAAAGAAATCAGACTTTCAATCCATGTGGCAACTGTCCTTAAAGAATCTTAATGTACTTATTAAGCCCTCCTTTCTACTTGTATTTCCATTTAGCTTTTAAAGAGACTCAACTTTATAGTGGGTTTTTCCCCTATATGTAATCATTTGGAGAGTTACAAAAGGAAATAAAGAACCATTGAATACAGACATTAAGATTTTTATAAGGTGTAAATTCAAACTCATATGCACAACCAAATATTTTCTCATGCTTTGTGTGTTTCCCAAATAAATTCAGAAAGTTGGCCTGGCATGCTAATTGTTTGTAGAATCCTGAAAAAATATATAAAAGCCTTGGTCATGTGTTATAAAGTTATAATATTCACTAGGATTCGTTTGTTTCTTGCTGATATAATAATTTATTAATAATGCATATAAATAAACACGAATTGTTTTGCCCGTACCAAAGATACCAATGGGGACATCCTTAGGGTTCTGATTAGATGCTCAGAAAAATTTTCTTTGGGTTGTACTTCAATGAGTTTGTCTCAGCCCAGCGCCTGGCACTCACTTTGTACACCCAGCCTTGGAAAATTTTTCACTACGCACATTTCTCAAGTATATCATACTATCCGAATTAGAAAGGGAACAATGAATAAGACTAAATAGAATTGATTCAATTTAAAAATGTAACTGAAAAACAGTCCAAAAAACTTTGCTGATCAGCACATTTCTTCATGGATAAAATATCCTCACACGCAGGCATAATAATACCTAATGGTTGACAGGTGAACAGCAGATCAGGGCAGAGGGTTCACTGGAGATCTCATTGACGAGGGTTGTCCGTCACTGGTCACTTGAGCCACCTGGATGCACCTGCAGACCTGCCGGGAGGACAGCACCCTCGTGTTGTCAGGCCAGACTCCCCTGGACAGAGTGAGGACGCGCTGGCCATCGCTGCCTCTCCTGTCACCTCCCTTACTCATTCCACAGCCTTTCTTTAGACACGCACCCACATGGTAGGTTACATTCGGGTTCACTGACAAAGTCACTTCCTCCTCCCCGCCTGTGGCAGGTGACATCAAAGTGCACCGAGTGGGCTGTGGGAGGCCCTCCAGGGACAGGTTTCCTCACGTCGTCCTGTTTTCCTCCTCCAGCTCTTCTCACCCAGTACGGGTGACCTCACAAATCTGGATTATGGAAAGTAAGTAACAGTTCTCTTGTTTCCAAGGGCTTTGGGGAGCATCTCCCGGATGTCTCCACTGGTATTAATCACAGCTGGGCCAGGCTCTTATCAAAAGCAGCACCTTTCCTTGCATTTGTCCTGGAGAAGATTTTTTCTGCAGAGGGAAGCAGGCACGAGAGCAGTAATTAACCCTCAGGATATTTTTGCCCAGCAAAGTCACTCACAAAAATGTTTGCGCTAGCAAAATGCGGGATTTCTACATGGTATTTGAGGAAGATGTTATCTAGGTCTTAAGTACAAAAAAACAAATATTATTTGGCACATCACAGATTCACAGAAAGACCAATTACCTGACTAAAAATTTATTGTCACAGTAATGTATAAAATGAGTATAATTCACTAAAGTAACTCTTTGCCGAAAGTCTTTTAATTGGCCATATGTAAAGTATATGGTAATCCTTCCATTGCTGAAGAAAGGCAGAGTATTTTTAATGAATAGCGATTTCTTATGTTTTTTATTTTTACGTATGATACAATGCTAAGCCAGGCACCAAGAGTAGGTCCTCCCACACGCGGACATCCAGGTATGGTCTTTCCTAGAGCTGTCAGAACATGGATTTGCTCTTTTGATAGGAGCACAGAAGGGATGAGTTACAAATCATCCATGAGGAAGTACGACTTGAAGGTTTTCACACACGTCTACACACACAGCCTTGAGATCAACCCAGGAATGCCTGACTACGTCCTCATCACAACCTGTACTCAAAGTATACAGAGTACACTCACAATACATGCCGTGGACAGCCCCGAAAAATCCAATTCCTACAAATTGTATTGATTTTTATTCAAGATAACTTTTTGGTATATCAGTAACCATAAATAAATCAGTAGATTACTTGCTAAATTGCTAGTTATCATCGGTTTATGTTCATGATGCACTGTAAAATAAAGATAATAATGATAGCCCATAAACAGCACATCCATGGATTCCTTCTTAGGAACCTAAATAATCACATCATCCTAAAAGTTGCTTTTTGTCTTTTTGCTCCTCCTGTTCTCATGGAAACTTCTCTAGAGTGTAAAGGTTGAGTTCAGATGTTGAAAGGAACACAGCTGATATTTCTATTGAGAAACTGAAGTTATGTTTTTTTTTTATTGGGACTCCTCTAATTGTCATATGTGGAGTTCTCCATTGCCAATTATTGATTAATTTCACACTCCAGGAATTCTCTTAATCATTTTGACAAGTGCAGCTTCAAGATTGTTATTACATGGTCATTTTACATCCTGTTTTGGTTTGATATGCTTCCTTCCCAACACAGGGGTCAATGGCGCTAGGGACCCTAACATAGGTGAAACAATCTCTTCCGTAAATTGGATATTTAAAATTAGTAGTTAACTTAATTAGCTAGATCATTAATATTATTTATGTTTTCAAAATGACTACATTCATAAAATATTATAAAATAATGTCTAGACATTTTTTGACAGTCCTATCTTAACCTATCCATTTCTTTTCCATAGTGAAATGGGGGAAAACCAAACAATGGTTACACAGTTCATCCTCCTGGGATTCCTTGTGGACAGAAGGATTCAGATGCTTCTCTTCGGGCTCTTCTCTCTGTTCTACATCCTCACCCTGCTGGGGAACGGGGTCATCCTGAGACTCGTCTGCCTGGACTCCAGACTGCACAGCCCCATGTACTTCTTCCTCTCACACCTGGCCATTGTAGACATCGCCTATGCCTGCAGCACGGTGCCCCAGATGCTGGTGAACCTCCTGGACCCAGCCAAGCCCATCTCCTTCGCTGGCTGCTTGACACAGACCTTTCTCTTTTTGAGTTTTGCACACACAGAATGTCTTCTCCTGGTGGTGATGTCCTATGACCGGTATGTGGCCATCTGCCATCCCCTCCGATATTCTGTCATCATGAGCTGGAGAGTGTGCATTGTCCTGGCCATCACTTCTTGGGCATGTGGGTCCCTCCTGGCCCTGGTGCATGTGGTTCTCATCCTGAGGCTGCCCTTCTGTGGGCCTCATGAAATCAACCACTTCTTCTGTGAAATCCTGTCTGTCCTCAAGCTGGCCTGTGCTGACACTCGGCTCAACCTAGTTGTTATCTTTGCTGCTTCTGTGTTCATCCTGGTGGGACCTCCCTGCTTGGTGCTGGTCTCCTACTCGCGCATCCTGCTGACCATCCTGAGCATGCAGTCTGGGGAGGGCCGCAGAAAGGCCTTCTCCACCTGCTCCTCCCACCTCTGCGTGGTCGGGCTCTTCTTTGGCAGCGCCATCGTCATGTACATGGCCCCCAAGTCCCGCCATCCTGAGGAGCAGCAGAAGATCCTTTTCCTGTTTTATAGCTTTTGCAACCCCATCCTGAACCCCCTGATCTACAGCCTGAGGAACGCAGAAGTCCAGGGTTCACTGAGGAGAGCACTGTGCAAAGAAAGTCATTCCCAACTGGGGCGGGGTGTGAATCTCCAGTCTCAGTAGTCTCCTGGAATCTTGAGTACTGATGATCACCTAAGTTCACCACTCTCTTTGTATCTGCAAAGTATTCCCTCAGGAAGTACTTAGATTTTGCTACATTCATTATGCTTACTATACTTAACAACTTTTTTCATTTAACTGCTTATTGAATTGAGAATATCTAAGGGAAAAGTTTATTTTGTACAGTGCTATGGTTCCTAAACGTTTAAAGTTTAGGAACCATACACATTAACTTCTAAAGCAAAATGATTTATTTCCCTACAAGATAAGCCTCTAAAGATAATGTAAATGTACAAACAGTACCTAGATTGGCGTGCCAGAATCTGTGCTGTGTTTGGGTACAGACAGTGAGGGTCTCTAATCTTCAATGGTGCATCATCTAGAGATAACGAATCCAACTCTCTCTCCCTTCAAAGATCATCCCTGCATTCCTAGATAAGCCTCAGGAGATGGCTTCATTCAACTTCACAATCTTCTAAATTGGAGATATATATGATATATATATATATATATATAATTCTGTATTCATTTTCCTCTGTCTGTCACTACATGAAATCAATCTAATTTTTATGTCTTTAAAGACAAAGCCAAAGTTCTCACAGAAATCTAGAATGATTTCAAAACCCACTACTTATACCATTAAAAGCTATGCCAGTTTGATACACCATAGAAAACAAGTAATTTTGAGATGATACATTTTCCTAGGTTGTTCTCAAAAACATTTGTATTTAATTTTTTACTGTCTTAGTTCAAAGAATTTACTTTTATACCTTAAAATAACTTTTTATAACTGATGGTGATATGGTATTGAATACAAAACTGTATCCTAAAATAATTGTTTCCATGATCATTGTTTTAGTTTGGTACTAAAGTTTTTCTTGCATGTCACTTTTCTGATACATTTGCTGAAGCTCACTTGGAACATAAAAAGAAACGGACAGGTTTCCATATTTAAGGAGGGCCTGCTATGCAACAAGATTCTCACACGTTCAGAAGCCGTTTTTTGATGTCCCTAAATGTGTGTTTCTTCTCACAGTGAATGTGTAGACTCAAGCACAGATGGGCATGATCTCAAAATCTGATAACTGCACTAGATTTTCCCCCAAGTTCATGCCATGATGCTAGCAAGTCAGGGATCACGCTGTAAGGAACTAATTAGTTTGGAATTTGCATGACTGATATGAGATTTCCAAATAACACTTTGACCACCTTATACTCAGTAAAAGAATGCAGCAAAATGAAAATAAATATGACAATATATTAAGTGGGAAATCTCATCCCACAAAAGGCAGGAAGCTTCTGGGAAAGGACCCTTTTCTCCCTTCCCATGAGACTGAACTCAGAATCTCCCCCGTTCAACACAGACATCAGAGAACAAGTGATCTGCAGTGCTGGCTTGTGCCCTAGAACACCTTCCCTTCAGGAAGGTTCCAATGAGCCCCACTGGAACACCGTGGCCCCTCCTTGGACTCCCCATTCCACGCCACACCTCCCTAACAAGATCCCCACAGCACCTCCACACCTTGGAGTGTCACCTGCAATCAGCTGCCTGTCCAAGGTCCTTTCTTCCTGCTTCTGCTGCCACACAAGGGACCCACATTACACTGGGGAGAAGCTGAGCCACAGAGGGTAACTCCAGGAGCTTCTTTATTGTCACACAGGTCCTGCTTCCTGACAGGATCACCTGAACCAATTGGAGACTGGGGAACAAGGCCAGTGCTGGGATTCATGAAATTCAAACAATGCCAAGTATTCAGGGGCTGTAATGAGAGATGTTGTCCCAGAGGTGTGCCCTGTGGCTGTCTGTGTTGCCTAATTGCGCGTCCTGCTGGGATGAGAACAGAAATAGAATAAGACAATTGCTTTGTCTCTCCTTCCCAGTGGAGGTGGGCATGCATGAGGGGTCACGACCCAGCCCTCCAGGGAGTCCTCAGGAGCTGCCAACTGGGTGGAGCCCATCAGAGAAAAGCATCTCCTTTTCTGAGGGCTCTGCTGCATATTAATCAGGAATAGAAGGGAGTGTTTTGCAGCTCCCATGGAAACTTCCAGAAATCAGGTGTCCCAACCTTCAGGTGCTTCCCCTTTGGAGATCCTTGAATCCAAATGTGGGTGCTATCCAGGTTGCCTTATTTCACATTACTATAAATTCCTCTTAGGCGTGTTGTAGCACCTAGTCTTTGGTCAACAGTCACTCACATCCTGCAAGCATTGGTAAGGAAATTCACTCCTCTCTGTACATGTGCTGATTATTATTCTGCCATGGGAATAGTTTGAGGGAAACTTAATGCTAACTTCTTTGAACATATTGCTCACAAATAATGTAAGTATGTATAGAATTATTGTTAATTGTGTATATATAGTGGAGAGGTAATTGCATAAAAGCAACAAACCTATGAGCATTGATGCTAGATGAAAGAATAAAGAATAGGTTATCCAGGAAATCACCCTGTTGGCTACACTGTTTTAATCAAGACTACAAAATTGGCTTTCAGAGGATAACGGGAAATGAAGTGAATGGTTTTCAGGGACTACTGTGAATCGTAACTTGTCAGGTCGATAGGATCATAGGCTGTCTAAGAAGCTTTTGAGGATTGATAATGATTGATCCCAGTTATTGAGTGTTCACTGAATACCACAAATGTGTTCAGTGTATAATACATATTGTCTCAATTAATCTCATAACCACCTCATAAAATAGGTATTCTCATTTTTCTCCTTTTAAAAAAGAGGAAACTGAGGTTTAGAGAGGTTAAGAAAAAACTCAAGGTTATACAACTAATAAATGTGGGTCCAACTCCTAAGCTGAGACTCACTAATTGCTACCTCATAGAGCCTTTCACTTTTTCTTTCCCAGAGAAACTGGCTCATAACAGAATGTGGAGAGCTCATTAATGTTTTTTTTTTCTCATATTTAATCAAGTTGATATCCACTCTGGCAATAAATAGTTACTGAGTACCTACCACATTCCAGGAACAATATATGGTCAAATATATCATTTTTCTTTTTTTTTACTTAAGGCATGAGAGTCTAAGAATATCATTTTTCTTACTTACTAGATCAAAACGATTTCTTCAATCTAAGGGTATAGTTGAAACACAATCCCTAAGGAAATTAATTTTGAAGTATAATGAGATAGCCCTTATTGTCTATTATGGAATCAAGAAAGAATGTTTCAATACCACAGGTAAGTGGGTTGGCAGATATTACTCCTATGATAAATTATAAGGTCACATTTTCCAAGGTAGCTTATAAGACGTTAGCCTGAATGCAGACCTCCTGTGTAATCAAAATCCTCTAAGAAACCACTCAAATGTTGGAACTGTTGACAAATCTCTAGAAACACTGTGAAGATGTATGTTGATGGGGCAGGAAAGAGAGATTCTGAGAATGGGAAATTGTAGGAGAGAAAGAAAACTGGGAATGGAGAGAAGGTATCAGAAAGAGGTCCAGAGAAGGAGAGATGTACCAGGTGAGTGACAATGGCACAGCAAGGCACAGGAACAGGCATGCAGGACACACAGACAGATAGAGGAGGGGTCTGTTCCGTTAGTTGTAACAAACATTTCTTAATACCTGGAAGTAAACCATCTAATACTTCAGTTGAACTGAGGATTTAAAAATAGCTTCCATTTTTAGAATGCTGCGTGACTCATTAGAAAAGTTTGCCAGCTTCTCAGATCTTAAATTTTACCTTTTGAAACACAGGTCCCGTGTAGTACCGACAGGTTTGCGCATGTGTAAAGAAATGATTTCAGTCTTAGGTGTTTACTTTGAAACATGGAGATGTCGGATAATTTATTAGTTATCGAATAATTTGCTAAGATTGTATTTTATTTATTTTTCTTCTTTTTCCCTGAAAAGTGTCAGCAAATAGATTTTAAGTGAAAAACTTGTAAGTATATACAACATATATCATTTGAAACATACACAATGCCTGAATGTTGCATCTGGAACTGGGTTATATTGAATTTCTGTTTTCCAACCTCTCATTTCACTTCTTCCAATCCTTTGGCAAATTTAATCCATTTGAGTTTAAGTAAGATGTTCATAGTAGCACACAGAGTGAAATAAAATATGAAGGGAAAAAGAAAATAGAAATGTCTTTCAGGTATTAAATGTTTAAACATTTTTGGAGATTCTATAGTTATTTTTATCAAACTTCAGAAAGTCTTTTCTTTTTTTTTTCCTCCCTTAAGAGAAATGTCCTTAATTGAATAAAATCATACCAGGCCAGAGTTAAGCAAACCAAAAATTCCAGATACAGTCCAAAGAAGATCCCCCAAAAAATCAATACTTAGGCATCAATTCATTTGTATTTATTGATTGATTGGTTCATGCAACATTTAGTAAGTGTCAGCATTACAAAAATGAGTACAGTTATTTCTTGTTCACAAGGAATATGTTAACAATACAGTCTTGTAAAAGAAATCAGACTTTCAACCCATTCGGCAACTGTCCTTAAAGAATCTTAATGTACTTATTAAGCCCTCCTTTCTACTTGTATTTCCATTTAGCTTTTAAAGAGATTCAACTTCATAAATAGTAGGTTTTTCCCTTTTATGTAATCATTTGGAGAGTTACAAAAGGAAATAAAGAACTATTGAATACAGACATTAAGATTTGTATAAGATGTAAATTCAAATTCATTTACGCAACCAAATATTTTCACATGCTTTGTGTGTTTCTCAAATAAATTCAGAAAGTTTCCTGGCATGGTAATTTTTTGTAGAATCCTGAAAAAATAAATAATAATTTTTTGCCACTACCCAAGGATCCAATGGGGATATCCTTAGGGTTCTGATTAGATGCTCAGAAAAATTTTCTTTGGGTTGTACTTCAATGAGTTTGTCTCAGCCCAGCGCCTGGCACTCACTTTGTACACCCAGCCTTGGAAAATTTTTCACGACACACATTTCTCAACTATATCATACTATCCGAATTAGAAAGGGAATAATGAATAAGACTAAATAGAATTGATTCAATTTAAAAATATAACTGAAAAACAGTCCAAAAAACTTTGCTGACCAGCATATTTCTTCATGGATAAAATATCTTCACATGCAGGCATAATAATATCTAATGGTTGACAGGTGAACAGCAGGTCAGGGCAGAGGGTTTGCTGGAGATCTCATTTATGAGGGTTGTCCGTCACTGGTCACTTGAGCCACCTGGATGCACCTGCAGACCTGCCGGGAGGACAGCACCCTCATGCCGTCAGGCCAGACTCCCCTGGACAGAGTGAGGACACGCTGGCCATCGCTGCCTCTCCTGGTCACCTCCCTTACTCATTCCACAGCCTTTCTTTAGACACACACCCACATGGCCGGTTACATTCGGGTTCACTGACAAAGTCACTTCTTCCTCATCGCCTGTGTGAGGTGACATCAAAGCGCACCGAGTGGGCTGTGGGAGGCCCTCCAGGGACAGGTTTCCTCACGTCGTCCTGTTTTCCTCCTCCAGCTCTTCTCACCCAGTACGGGTGACCTCACAAATCTGGATTATGGAAAGTAAGTAACAGTTCTCTTGTTTCCAAGTTCTTTGGGGAGCATCTCCCGGATGTCTCCACTGGTATTAATCACAGCTGGGCCAGGCTCTTATCAAAAGCAGCACCTTTCCTTGCATTTGTCCTGGAGAAGATTTTTTCTGCAGAGGGAAGCAGGCACGAGAGCAGTAATTTACTCTTAGGATATTTTTGCCTAGCAGAGTCACTCACAAAAATGTTTGCGCTAGCAAAATGCGGGATTTCTACATGGTATATTGAGGAAGATGTTATCTTGGTCTTAAGTACAAAAAACCAAATATTATTTGGCACACATATCACTAATTCGCAGAAAGACCAATTACCTAACAATTTATTGCTATAGTAATGTATAAAATGACTATAATTCACTAACTTAAGTCTTGGCCAAAAATCTTTTAATTGGCCATATGTAAAGTATATAGTAATCTTTACATTGCTGAAGAAAGGCAGAGTATTTTTAATAAATAGTCATTTCTTATGTTTTTGATTTTTACGTATGATACAATGCTAAGCAAGGCACAAAGAGTAGGTCCTCCCACACGCGGGCATCCAGGTATGGTCTTTCCTAGAGCCGTCAGAACATGGATTTGCTCTTTTGATAGGAGCACAGAAGGGATGAGTTATAAATCATCCATGAGGAAGTATGACTTGAAGGTTTTCACACACATCTACACACACAGCCCTGAGATCAACGAATGCCTGACTATGTCCTCATCACAACCTGTACTCAAAGTATACAGAGTACACTCACAGTACATCCAGTGGACAGCCCTGAAAAACCTAATTCCTACAAATTGTATTGATTGCTATTCAAGATAATTTTTTGTTACATCAGTAACCATAAATAAATCAGTAGATTACTTGCTAAATTGCCAGTTATCATCGGTTTACGTTCATGATGCACTGTAAAATAAAGATAATAATGATAGCCCATAAATAGCACATCCATGGATTCCTTCTTAGGAATCTAAATAATCACATCATCCTAAAAGTTGCTTTATGTATTTTTGCTCCTCCTGTTCTCATGGAAACTTCTCTAGAGTGTAAAGGTTGAGTTCAGATGTTGAAAGGAACACAGCTGATATTTCTATTGAGAAACTGAAGTTACAGTTTTTCCTCGGGATTCCTGTAATTCTCATATTTGTAGTTCTTCCATTGCCATTTATTGATTAATTTCACACTCCAGGAATTCTCTTAATCATTTCGACAGGTGCAGCTTCAAGATTGTTATTACATGGTCATTTTACATCCTGTTTTGGTTTGATATGCTTCTTCCCAACACAGGGGTCAATGGCGCTAGGGACCCTAACATAGGTGAAACAATCTCTTCCATGAAATTGGATGTTTAAAATTAGTAGTTAACTTAATTAGCTAGATCATTAATATTATTTATGTTTTCAAAATGACTACATTCATAAAATATTATAAAATAATGTCTAGACATTTTTTGACAGTCCTATCTTAAACTATCCATTTCTTTTCCATAGTGAAATGGGGGAAAACCAAACAATGGTTACACAGTTCATCCTCCTGGGATTCCTTGTGGACAGAAGGATTCAGATGCTTCTCTTCGGGCTCTTCTCCCTGTTCTATGTGCTCACCCTGCTGGGGAACGGGGTCATCCTGAGACTCGTCTGCCTGGACTCCAGACTGCACAGCCCCATGTACTTCTTCCTCTCACACCTGGCCATCGTGGACATGGCCTGTGCCTGCAGCACGGTGCCCCAGATGCTGGTGAACCTCCTGGACCCAGCCAAGCCCATCTCCTTCGCTGGCTGCTTGACACAGACCTTTCTCTTTTTGAGCTTTGGACATACAGAATGTCTTCTCCTGGTGGTGATGTCCTATGACCGGTATGTGGCCATCTGCCATCCCCTCCGATATTCCGTCATCATGAGCTGGAGAGTGTGCATTGTCCTGGCCGTCACTGCCTGGGCATGTGGGTCCCTCCTGGCCCTGGTCCATGTGGTTCTCATCCTGAGGCTGCCCTTCTGTGGGCCTCATGAAATCAACCACTTCTTCTGTGAACTCCTGTCTGTCCTCAAGCTGGCCTGTGCTGACACCCGGCTCAACCTAGTTGTTATCTTTGCTGTTTCCATGTTCATCCTGGTGGGACCTCCCTGCTTGGTGCTGGTCTCCTACTCGCGCATCCTGCTGGCCATCCTGAGCATGCAGTCTGGGGAGGGCCGCAGAAAGGCCTTTTCCACCTGCTCCTCCCACCTCTGCGTGGTCGGGCTCTTCTTTGGCAGCGCCATCGTCATGTACATGGCCCCCAAATCCCGCCATCCTGAGGAGAAGCAGAAGGTCCTTTTCCTGTTTTACAGCTTTTTCAACCCCATGCTGAACCCCCTGATCTACAGCCTGAGGAACGGAGAGGTCAAGGGTGCCCTGAGGAGAGCGCTGTGCAAAGAAAGTCATTCCCAACTGGGGCGGCATATGAATCTCCAGTCTCAGTAGTCTCCTGGAATCTTGAGTACTGATGATCACCTAAGTTCACCACTCTCTTTGTATTTGCAAAGTATTCCCCCAGGAAGTATTTAGATTTTGCTGCATTCATTAGGCTTACTATACTTAACTTTTTTTCATTTAACTGCTTATTGAATTGAGAATATCTAAGGGAAAAATTTATTTTGTACAGTGCTATGGTTGCTAAATGTTTAAAGCAGACACATTACCTTCTAAAGCAAAATGATTTATTTCCCTACAAGATAAGCCTCTAAAGATAATGTAAATGTACAAACAGTACCTAGATTGGCTTGTGAGAATCTGTGCTGTGTTTGGGTACAGACAGTGAGGGTCTCTAATCTTCAATGGCGCATCATCTAGAGATAATGAATCCAACTCTCTCTCTCTTCAAAGATCAGCCCTGCATTCCTAGATAAGCCTCAGGAGATGGCTTCATTCAACTTCACAATCTTCTATATTGGAGATATATATGATATATATATATATATATATATATATATATATAATTCTGTATTCATTTTCCTCTGTCTGTCACTACATGAAATCAATCTAATTTTTATGTCTTTAAAGACAAAGCCAAAGTTCTCACAGAAATCTAGAATGATTTCAAAACCCACTACCTACACCATTAAAAGCTATGCCAGTTTGATACACCATAGAAAACAAGTAATTTTGAGATGATACATTTTTTCTAGGTTGTTCTCATAAACATTTGTATTTAATTTTTTACTCTCTTAGTTCAAAGAATTTACTTTTATACCTTAAAATAACTTTTTATAACTGATGGTGATATGGTATTGAATACAAAACTGTATCCTAAAATAACTGTTTCCATGATCATTGTTTTAGTTTGGTACTAAAGTTTTTCTTGCATGTCACTTTTCTGATACATTTGCTGAAGCTCACTTGGAACATAAAAAGAAACAGACAGGTTTCCATATTTAAGGAGGGCCTGCTATGCAACAAGATTTTCACACGTTCAGAAGCCGTTTTTTGATGTCCCTAAATGTGTGTTTCTTCTCATAGTGAATGTGTAGACTCAAAGCACAGATGGGCATGATCTCAAAATCTGATAACTGCACTAGATTTTCCCCCAAGTTCATGCCATGATGCTAGCAAGTCAGGGATCACGCTGTAAGGAACTAATTAGTTTGGAATTTGCATGACTGATATGAGATTTCCAAATAACACTTTGACCACCTTATACTCAGTAAAAGAATGCAGCAAAATGAAAATAAATATGACAATATATTAAGTAGGAAATCTCATCCCACAAAAGGCAGGAAGCTTCTGGGAAAGGACCCTTTTCTCCCTTCCCATGAGACTGAACTCAGAATCTCCCCCGTTCAACACAGGTGTTAGAGAACATTTCCAAGTGATCTGCAGTGCTGGCTTGTGCCCTAGAACACCTTCCCTTCAGGAAGGTTCCAATGAGCCCCACTGGAACACCATGGCCCCTCCTTGGACTCCCCATTCCACTCCACACCTCCCTAACAAGATCCCCACAGCATCTCCACACCTTGGAGTGTCACCTGCAATCAGCTGCCTGTCCAAGGTCCTTTCTTCCTGCTTCTGCTGCCACACAAGGGACCCACATTACACTGGGGAGAAGCTGAGCCACAGAGGGTAACTCCAGGAGCTTCTTTATTGTCACACAGGTCCTGCTTCCTGACAGGATCACCTGAACCAATTGGAGACTGGGGAACAAGGCCAGTGCTGGGATTCATGATATTCAAACAATGCCAAGTATTCAGGGGCTGTAATGAGAGATGTTGTCCCAGAGGTGTGCCCTGTGGCTGTCTGTGTTGCCTAATTGTGTGTCCTGGTGGGATGAGAACAGAAATAGAAAAACACAATTGCTTTGTCTCTCCTTCCCAGTGGAGGTGGGCATGCGTGAGGGGTCACGACCCAGCCCTCCAGGGAGCCCTCAGGAGCTGCCAACTGGGTGGAGCCCATCAGAGAAAAGCATCTCCTTTTCTGAGGACTCTGCTGCATTTCAATCAAGAACAGAGGCCAGGATTCTGCAGCTCCCAAGGAAACTCCCAGGAATCAGGACTCGTGTCCCAACCTTCAGGTGCTTCCCCCTTGAGATCCTTGAGTCCAAATGTGGGTGCTATCCAGGTTGCCTTATTTCACGTTACTATAAATTCCTTTAGGCGTGTTGTAGCACCTAGTCTGTGATTAATAGTTACTCTGTAGTGATACTCTTTATGAAGTGTCTAGAAAAGAAGTAAATTATCTCCCTTAATGCTAAACATAGATGCTCATCATTCATATTGGGGTAGGGGCAAAAAGAAAACTAGATGTACATTTGATGGACAAATTATGTAAGGGTGTTTAGGACTTGGCTAGATTTGTTTCATTGGTAGAGAAATGTCCATGTGGTAGAGATTTGTGTAAATGTTAAACTTTCTGTAAGGTGGAGGAGAAGTCTTCATGGTGGGGAGGGAAAGAGGACAGAAAAGGGATGGAGGTGTTAGGTGGTATTGTAGCAAAACGGGAACAGGATGCAATAATCAATAGCACTTTAAATTTTCATGTTTTGGATTTTTATGTTTAATATCTACTTTTGAATTATTTCTGTTCTTCCTGCCAAAGCGCATTTTCATGAAAACCTTCACAAGCTCAGAGTTACCAATCTGCCACACGACACATTCCCAGAGTGCCTGGAACACAGGAGGCAATTCAAAATATGAATAATCATTTCCAGCCTTTAACAGATTTTTGAATAGGCTGTAAGTACACAAATCTGACACTCGGTAATTCTTCATGCTCCACAATCGTTCCTATATCCAGTGAAATCACTCACACTATCAACCCTTAACCCATAAGACAACTTTGCAAAATCTGGGCTTATAGCTATGCAAGCAATAAGACGCATAGTGTGCAGTCCTCCCTTGTCACTTACAAGCAACCATCCCTACAGGTCAGCTGAGCCATATGATTATAGGGAATCATTTTAGGGAGTCTGCTTTACTCATGTCCACTACTTTAGAAAAGAACCTGCAAGTTCATGGAACTTTGAGATTTACTTTTTTAAAATACAGGTTCTATCAAGTTCAGATGCTTTGTTAATATATAAAAGATTATTTCCTTCTTAAATATTTACTTTAAAAATTTTAGGGTTGCCTGATCATTTATTAACCAGATAACAATTTGCCTTTTTTTAATTCTAAAATTACACATATATTATATAAATTAATGTATATCACTATGCCTGCAAGCTACATTTGGAACTGAAGTATTTTTTTAATATGGAGCTACCCCCTTCACTCCCTCCAGCCCTCTGGAAACTTAATCTGTGTGGTTTCCATTTGATTGGTCTTAACAAATATTAGGTATGCCACACAGGCATGAAATAAAATTTTAAAAGATAATTAAAGAAAGTGTATCCAAACTTCAAGTCCTTAACACTTTTCAAATCCTTTGGTTGTTCTATTAATTTTTTAAAACTCTGTTTTAATACAGATCATTCAAGATAAATGTCTTCTGAATTGTGGCACTTTATTAATGAGCTGAATTCGACTTAATTATAGACTATATTTTAAAAGAAACCAGGTCTACTATGAAAATATCAATACTTAAGTGTTTCTTCATTTGTTTCTATCTAGTTGTCATTTAACAAATGTGTATTAACTTCCAGGGATATAAAAATGAACAATCCTACTCCATTTCTTTCTTTCTTTCTTTTTTTTTTAGTTCGGCATATTATGGGGGTACAGATTTTAAGGTTTCAATAAATGCCCATTCCCCCGCCCCCCACAAGTCTGAGTCTCCCCAAGCTGAAGCAAATAAGCCACTGTGCTAAAGAATATTAATGCACCTAGAACTTTTCTTTCATCTTTCAGTGGCTATCAAAAAATTATGGTTTTTTGCCTTGCTTCTTTTACCTTTATGTTTTTATCTTGAGGGAAATAAAAAAAATCAGGAAAGGAAATTACTATTTTATAATTAGGTGGTCTAAAATACATTTTTCACAGCTAAATGTTATTCTATGCCTTATGTGTTTAAAAAATAAATTTCGAAAGTGTCTCAAGCACAGAATTATTTAATGTCAGCCTAAAATCAAATACTCCCTAGTCATGTGTGAGGAATTTTTAATGTATTATTCAGCCTATTTTTGTGTGGAGGTGATTTTATTATTTATCAATAATGCTTGTAAGAAAATAGACATCTCATCTGTTGCTGTCAGGAAGGAAACAAGGTTCTTTCCCCAAGTCTTGTTTCAATGAGTTTACCCTGGTCTAGGGTCTGGTCCTTATTTTTTAGATCCAGCTTTGGAAATTTTGTCCAAGAATTGCACCATGCTATCCAAAAGCACAATGGGAAAATGCATAAACACAATACCTAGATGTTAATTTATTTAAACTTCAAAGTGTAACTGCAAAGTGAGCAAAGAACTATGCATATCAACACATTCCTTCTTTGTAGAAATATCTGCTCAAGAAGATAAATTATCACCAAATGGCTGATTGATGAATAAAACGTCAGAGCCAGAAGGAATGATCACAGATCTTACTGGCTAGGGCTATTGATGACTGATCACCCAGAGCATCCATCTAGTCTGTAAACACAGAACCACTAGGTGACTAGGATCCTGAATTCAACAGTTTCACTTTTCCCTTCCCCCGAAGGCCATTATCAAGGCATTGCCAAACGCTGCTCCTCTGACCTTAGTCTACACTACGAACTGATCACCTACCTTCTTCTACAGTCGTTCTCCAAACAGGCGCCCAATACAACTGATATCATCTGGGTTCATGAATCAATCACAGCCTCCTTCCCTGCCTCCCAGACACAGCATCAAAGCACATGGCATGGAATTTTGGAAGTTCCTCAAAGTCTCCAGTCACATTTTTTCTGATATTTTCTTGTTTTCCACCTCTAGATTGTTATTCTCATCAGTTACATGTGTGTTTCACAAGTTTATATCTCAGAATGCAATTCTGTCTCTTAAGTCCAAGTTCCTCGGAGAACATTCCTTGACATCTCCATTGATATTGACGACAGTAAAACTAGGACTGGCCCAAAACAGCACCTTTCCCACATAAACCCCCAAAAAGTAGCTAAGCCTAACTTGTTTTGCCCTTGCAATGGCATCGACAAACGTTTACACTAGAAACCATGTTGTACGTCAACCTGGTTTACTGAGGAAACTGTGATCTAAGATCCAAAGTCAAAAAGCCAAATTCATCAATTTAGCATACCATTAATTAGCATCTTACCATCCATTAGCACTAATTTGCTGATTTTACCATCTGTCCAGTGACAAATAAGCTGAATTATCAATTTGTCAATAATTTGTTTCTATTAGTTACTTACAAAGTATCTGGCAATTCTTGTTGCTGCAGTCAGCCACCCTTTTTCAACTTAAATAGCAATTCCTTGTATTTTTGATTTCAGGTATAGTAAGTGTTACAAATCTGAAAAATTGAATTAACTGCAAGACGAGATTATTTCCTCCTCATTTTCATTTCAAACGTTTTTATTCTCTTGATTCATGTGTTTTCTATCTTGAGAAAATCTAGAAAGGGAGATCTGTACAGATAGTGCAGGAAATTATGACTGTGATTGTTTTCATACACACGCACGAAGGCACCTACCATACTCACCCTCCAAATCCTTGGGAGAATATGGGAGCACACGCACATTGATACAGGTGCACATACAGGCCAGACTTGTAATATTGGGCTTCTTGATGAAACACAAATTCCCCTAAACTATACTGGTTGTATTAGAAAAATTCCCGTGCTAAATTAATAATTCTGTGAATTACCCAGCTGACCAGTAGCCAAATTGCCAAATATTGGTTTGTTTCCATTTTCCAAGACAATGATGCACATTTTGGACACACACGTACACATTATGTATGAGTGTATGTGTATATAGATATAGTTATACATCATATATGCATTATCTACAGATAGCAAGTCCACTTTCTCCTTCCTTCTCCCTAACTCAAAACATTGTCATAAAAGTTACTGTTTCACAATTTGCTCTTGTGCTGTCATATTGTCACTTTGTATCCTTTACTTAGGATTTAGATACTGATAGTAACTTAGTTATGATTTCTGTTGAAGAAAGTAAAATTCTTTTCTTTTCTAGGTCTATTCTCATTTTTAAAGCTCTTCCATTACTGAGCATGATTATCATCCATTAATTCTCTTAAAGATTTGTACCTATAAAGCTCTATGATGATCTAGGTTTCATGGATATTTTAATTATATTCTGGTTTGATATTTCTTAATTCCTTCAGAATGTCAATGTCTCTATGCAGCTAATCACTGGTGACATATTTACCTTCTAAAAATTGGATAGCATTAAAAATGTAGACTATGTCAAACACCTATTTTAAATTTTTAATAACTAAAACTTTAGTTATTTATAACTGAATGAGTTCTTAAAGGTGTTTACTAATAATTTTCCACACATTCAAAATTTATAAAATATGAAATAAAATAGATGTTTTAAAATAATTGTATCACATAGCTATTCGCTTCTCTCTTTAATAGTGAAATGGAGGGAAATCAGACAATGGTCAAAGAGTTCATCCTACTGGGATTTGGTCTTGGCCCAAGGATTCACATGGTCCTTTTTGGACTTTTCTCTCTATTTTACACCTTCACCCTGCTGGGGAACGGGGTCATCCTGGGCCTCATTTCCCTGGACTCCAGACTGCACAGCCCCATGTACTTCTTCCTCTCACACCTGGCCATCGTGGACATCGCCTATGCCTGCAACACTGTGCCCCAGATGCTGGTGAACCTCCTGGACCCAGCCAAGCCCATCTCCTTCGCTGGCTGCTTGACACAGACCTTTCTCTTTTTGAGTTTTGCACACACAGAATGTTTTCTCCTGGTGGTGATGTCCTATGACCGGTATGTGGCCATCTGCCATCCCCTCCGATATTCTGTCATCATGAGCTGGAGAGTGTGCATTGTCCTGGCCATCACTTCCTGGGTGTTCAGCTTCCTCCTGGCCCTGGTGCATGTGGTTCTCATCCTGAGGCTGCCCTTCTGTGGGCCTCATGAAATCAACCACTTCTTCTGTGAAATCCTGTCTGTCCTCAAGCTGGCCTGTGCTGACACCCGGCTCAACCAAGTGGTCATCTTCGCAGCCTGCGTGTTCATCCTGGTGGGGCCCCTCTGCCTGGTGCTGGTCTCCTACTCGCGCATCCTGCTGGCCATCCTGAGCATCCAGGCTGGGGAGGGCCGCAGAAAGGCCTTCTCCACCTGCTCCTCCCACCTCTGCGTGGTGGGGCTCTTCTTTGGCAGTGCCATCATCATGTACATGGCCCCCAAGTCCCGCCATCCTGAGGAGCAGCAGAAGGTCCTTTTCCTGTTTTACAGCTTTTTCAACCCCATGCTGAACCCCCTGATCTACAGCCTGAGGAACGCAGAGGTCAAGGGTGCCCTGAGGAGAGCACTGTGCAAAGAAAGTCATTCCCAACTGGGTGACATGTGACTCTCCAGCCTCAGTAGTCTCCTGGAATCTTGGTGTCCAATTACTGCTTAAATGCAGAAAATTTCACTACTCTCTTTTGATCTGCACCTAAATGATACAAGAGTAAGGCTTCTCTGTTTTCTGCAGGACATACTTTAGATGTACTGCATTCGTTGGCTTTCTATGAGATGTTATTTATCAGACATGATTTTTTCTTTTATTTCTCATTGAATTAAATATCTGTGAAGTTTAAAATTTTTAAAATCATTTTCTGAATCCCAAAGTTTTAATACCATTCATCTACTTCCTAACTTAACTATATAAACTCACTACCTGTATATATCAAAATACAAACGTTTGGAAGAACCAATAAAGCTTCATCCAAAGGAAGAGATCACCTAAACCCAAAGTACACTGGTCCATTCTCCCACAATTGTACTTACCCTGTTAAAGCATAACTCAGAGGTCTTTACTTAGTTGTGTTGCACGCTATAGAGAAATTTCATATAAAAATCATTGATTCATATATGAAAGTTTACCAGTAGGCTGAGGGAAGAAACAAAATTAAAATAAGAAATGTAGGAGAAAAGAGAGAAGAGAAGCAAAAGAAAACCTGTAGACAGTGTGGGAATAGTGAACATTGTTTACAAATTTGGAGCTAAACTCATTAGCTGGTGGCTGACAAGGAGGCAAAATTAGGCATTGTCCCTTGAATGGGCTGAAAATGCATATTAAAGAAAACTCTGGCTGTTTATGGATTCTTCAGAAAACGTTGAGTGCTGAGCTGTGAATCATACACACATACATCTATCTCTACACGTGGCTTTCCAATGCCTTTTTTCAGCATGTCCACCTGGGTTAGTCCAGTTTGTATCATTTCCCTCATAAGAATGTCTCACCAATAGTGAGAGTACCTAGTGTAAGATAGTGTAAGTACCTAGCTAACTATATTCAGCCACAGTGGTGGAGTAATTGTTTGCTGATTCAATTTATTCTACTGTTAAAAGGTAAACCAAGGTACAGTGAAATTTTTAGAGTTTCTTTGAGCAAAAAGCAATTCATGAATCAGGCAGCGCCTAACGGGAAGTATTCAGGGGTCCACCAAGGGAAGACTTTTATAGGATGAATGTGGAAGTAAAGAAAGTATTTGATTGGTTACAGGTATATAGTTGCCTTATTTGATCTATCTGCTGGAAAGTTCCTAGTTATACAACTCTAAGTTAGTTGGCGGCTTCTGACCGGTTGAGCTTAAGTGTCATTTTTCTTTAACACAGGCATTTGCAAGAAATAGCCCAAGTTAAGTTTCACTTGTGTTTGCAAATCAAGCAAGGTTAAGGCCTAAACTAGCTTTATCTGCTCAGAGATTCTTCAGTCTTGGTCTCCATTTTAAGGTGCTTTAGCATTAGAAATCCAATGGTTAAGGATGATTCCTTCCCCATCATTTTGAATGACTTCCCAGGGTGTTATCTATAAATTCCATTTTCTAACCTGTCCTCAGATTGGGATGGCCACTCACTTCCAGAGACTTTCTCAAGCTCACTATAAGAGTGCATGTAAGATTTGTTCAAAAGAATAAGCGTGTGCCCTTCACCTGGGGATTAACGAGTCTTCGACACAACTCTTTTACCATGGGTGAAGATACTTAGGCAGAGTTTACTAAAAATAAAGACAAAATGAGTTTTTACAATACTAGCTAACATTTTACTTAATGGCATATGCTACATAGTTAGGCACTTTTCATAGACCATCCCATTTAATCATCATAACAAATCCGTGAAGAAGTCCTATTATCACTCTTTTATATACACACATCCATGCAAGCCGCAAATGTCGGACTGTTACCTGGACGGTCTGGCGCCCGTCCTCTGTATTTACCATGTCAGCGTAGCATATCACTGTCCATGCTATCCTCAGAAGCGGAGAGTCCAACACTGCATGTTCTCACTTACAAGTGGGAGCTAAACAGTGGGTACACGCAGACATGCAGAGTGGAACAGTTGTCACTGGAGTCTCCAAAAGGTGGGAGGGTGGGGGGTGAGGGATGAAAAATTACCTATTGGGTACCACGTACACTAATCGGGCGATGGGTACACCAAAGGCCCAGACTTCACCACTATGCAACCTATCCACATAGCAAAACTGCACTCGTACCCCGAAATCTATAAAGATAAAATAATAATTAAGAAAATCCATGTTATCAAATAAAGAATAAGGGGAAGGTAGCCCAAGGAAGAATCTGTTAAGTGAAGGATGGTTTCTTTACTTAACAGGTTCTGTGCTCTGTAGGGCCTGGAGAGCCAGAGATCACACGTGACTGGCTAGTCACCTGTGGCTGGTTCACTGGATGGTGAACCTGTGTGCGGAGTTGCAAGAAAGCATTAGGGTTTTAGAGGAGCACAGAACAGGAAGAGAATAAAGGTTGTTCTCATTGAGACTGCCTCTTTAGTTCAGCTAAGGATCAGAACCAAGATACCACTAGTCTTTCCTTCTCTCTCTCTCTCTCTCTCTCTCTCTCTCTCAAAGAGAGCTTACTTACTATGGGCCAGCAAATCCTCTAAGCATTTTACATGCATTATCTCAACTAAGCCTCAAAATAGCCCTTTGAGGCAGAAGACAATCAATAGCCTACTTTACATATAAGGAAACTGAGGCATGGAGAGATTGAGTAACTTGTGCAGTACCTCAAGGCTAGCAAGCACCCCATCCAGGATTGAAGTAAGGCAGTCTGATTTCCAACCCTACGGTCATAACCACTATGCAACAGGCCTCTGGAGAGAGTATCTGGATAAAGATCAGAGAAGTCATGAGAGTGAAACAAAACAAATGATTAGGACCCAACAATGGGCATTCAGCTTTAGAAAGAAAGGGATTGGCACCTGCTAAAGAAAGCAGTTTGACTCTAAGCTGGTATGTGAAGAAAGTGGGTGTGGAACAGGAGACGACCCTGACTCCAAGGGTCAGGGACGCACCACCGGGAGGACTCTGGTGATGAGCTGGACAGTGAAACAGACAACAGCTGAAGAAGATAAACGTTGTTGATTTACGTCGGTGCCTTACCGATTGAGTGGAATTAGAATGGATGTTTTACAGTGTTTTATCTAAAAACAGCCCTTCCTCCAAGACTAAGGAAGTCATATTTCCCTTTTCGTGTTCAAATTTGTTATGATCTTTCAGGTGGTTATTTACAGAACATTGCTCAGGTAGATGCCAGACTTCCCCTATGAGATGGGGAGCTCCATGAGAACAGGAACCAGAGTCCATTCATTACTTTTTCAGCAAACCAGCACCTGCCTAGCACATGGTAAGCACTCAGCAGACACTGGCTGCACCAATGCATGAGCCTTTTGAGTACTTAGACACAATTTCCAATGTTAAACTATTTTCTGATTTCTACATTTTCAAAGTTCTTTTATTTGCAGAACATAGAATGGTAGAAAATAATTGTAGCTTAAAAATTACTTAGCACTTTCCATATGCCAGACAACGTGTTAAATTCTTTTGATGTAATGCTCACAGCACTGTGGAGTATGTACTAAGCATATCCTCATTTGTAGAAGGGAAGTTGAGGCTTAGAGAACTTAACGTTGCAAAAATGTCAACTGGTGGCATCACAATTCTAGTTCAGTCGATCTGATCTAGATTAACTGTGAACACCATTCATTTGGAAAGGGCTTACGGATATTTGTCTCTTCGATGGCTAGACAAGAGAAGTGTCTGGAGAGCCCTGGGTTGCCCCGCTGGGAGAGGTGTCCGCCCTGGAGAAAATGGGAGGAACTGTTTTGGTGGAGGAGGAGGGCGTGACATGCTCGGTTCTAGAGCTGTGGAGTTGGAGGTGCCACTGACGTCCCAGGGCAGCGTCCAGGTGAATGTGCTGATGTGGACATCAGGTGGGAGTGGCCAGACATGGGCCCTGCCCAGTATTTCTGTCTGATTTGCTCCTTCGTTGTGTTGGGGCTGGGGTCCCTGGCCCCCTTACCCACCCAAAGAAGAAACCATACCCTGCTGAGGTCAGCGGGCCCAGGAAGGACCTCGGTGGTAGGACAGGGCTAGCCAGGCTGCTCAGGCTCACAGGGAGGCTGCCAGTTTTTCCTTCCTGACGTTCACTGGCTTCTCCTGAGATTGGACCCTTTCTTTGGCTGCTGTTTTAGATTCTGAAAACAACATGGCTGCAGCAGCGGCAGGCATGGAGTGTGGGGAGAGCTAAAGGAGGAAGGGAACAGTTGCTTGTCCCCAGACTCCAGTGATCAGCAGGAAACCCCCAGACGAGCCCTGTTCTGATGCCCCCTGGACTGCCCAAGAAGTAACTGTGCCACCCCTGCTGCCCCATTCCCCTGTTCTCACTCTGTTTCCTAGTAGGCACTCAAAAATGTTGACTCGGTAAGTAAATGGACTGGGCACAGCTGCTCACACCTGTAATCCTAGCACTTTGGGAGAAAGAGGCAGGAGGATCACTTAAGGCCAGGAGTTCAAGACCAGCCTAAGGAACCTAGCAAGGCCCTCATTTTTATAAAAATTAAAAATAATCATTTAACCTATAGTCCTATCTTTAAAAAAAACTGCATAAAATATATAACTTAAATATGGCAGCATTAGACATCTTATTGTCCATTGTAGTTGCAGATATACTCAGTTCTTGCAAAAGTTTCTCCTGAGGTAAATATTAATAATTACATCTCATTGACCAACGGCCACAGAGAAATTGTAAACATACTAGGAGAAGGTATTTAGAGCTTAGTATAAAAAAGTAGGGTGATATATATTTGTTTCTACCATATAAAACAAAGGTTATGGTTTCAGAAAGAGTGTGTCACATTGCTAAAGCCTATGGTTATGGTATGTCACCAGGGTGCTTGTGCTAGCAGAGTGCTCATGTACAGAGTGTCACTCCTCCTCTCTCCTGCAAGAGGGGAGAGAGATTAGGGGCTGTCATTACAGAAAAGGACAGGGACAGGATTCTGTGGGTGGAAATGGGTTCATGTACCACCTGAAATTGGCCCCCATGGTGTCTTTGGCATGTGGCATGGGCACTGCCATCACTGACCTGTAGGATTGTTGTTTATGCTTTGCTCCGTACTGTAAACCAGTGCTTCTCACGTATTAACGTGCATACGAGTCATCTGGGGATCTTGCAAAAACACAGGTTCTGATTCAACAGGTCCGAATGCCATTGCCAGAGATTTACATGTCTAACAATCCCTTATTCCCTGCTGATGCAGCCGAGCCACAGGCCACAGCTTTTATGAATGATGTAGAGGATCACTGTTAGAGAGTTGGCATTTGGGCGCACGGGACTTCACAGTTGTGGTGTTTGCCCAGACCACAGGGAAGGCTCCGTTTTTTTTGCCTTCTTGATGAACTTTGATTAGAGCACTAGCTCCATCTGACTTGTTCTTTTAGTTTTTGTTTTTTTGTTTTGGATTTTCTTTTTGGCCTGTCTTGGCTTATGTGTTTGTTTTTGGTTTGAGGCTTTTTGTTTTTGAGACAGTGTCTTGCTCTGATACCCGGGCCAGGGTGCCGTGGTAACAGCCTAGCTCACAGCAACCTCAAATTCCTGGGCTCAAGTGATCCTCCTGCCTCAGCCTCCTGAGTAGCTGGGACTACGGGTGTGCACCACCACGCCTGACTAATGTTTTCTATTTTTTTTTTTTTTTTTGTAGAGATGGGGTCTTGCTCTTGCTGATCTAATTTTAATCTTTATATCCTCAAATGTGTGTTCATAACCAATATTCCTAAGGTACTGTTTAAATAGAAATGTATTCTCTAAAACCATTCTTCACACAGATTTTCAGCTTGCTACTTGCTCCTGAAAGGCAATTTCCTGATTTCCACATGTTGTTATATAGTGTAAACATCTGTGAGCATATTCTTTTCAATTTAGATCTGACTGTACTCCATGTGTCATTTCCTTTGTATACATGTATGTTTGGTATATGTTTATGTTTCATTCTGACCACTTTTAGAAGCGAAACCCGCCTCAACTTGAGATGTAATAGAAAACAAGTAATTTGAACCAATGCATTTTAGATTTTTGTTTGCATCATAAAATTTTATATTTAACTGTCTTAGTTCAAACTGTCTGTTTTTTTACCCTAAAATGACTTTTTATAACTGATGTTTGGAGGGTGAGGAATATAGAATACAATTTCCTAAAATTAATGTTTTTGTGGGATTTCACAGGATTTTTGTTGTTTATATTAGTTGCAGTTCACCTGGGTGTAAAAGAAAAAGAAGAAAACATTCTAAAGTTTGTGGATGGCTTACTATACACTAGGCTTTTCATATGATCAGAAGTACTTTTCTGTATCCCTAAAGAAAAGCATATTTCCCCTCACAGTGGACAAGCACAGTCAGAGCACGGGTGAGCATGTTCTCAAAACGTCATCACCTGCGCACGATTTTCCTAGGTTTATGCCATAACCCCAGCAGGTCGGGGATCACACTGTAATTAACTCATTAGTTTGTAAATTGCGCAATTGGGTGACATGAAATTCCAACCTCTCCTATGTCCAGCATAAGAAAGAAATACAAATAAATGTGAGATGACCTTTGGCAAGCAAATATCTCTAACCTCCTAGGAGAGGCAGAAGCTTCCAGAGGAAGCTGCCTTAGAGACAGTCCTGTCCTCCCCCAAGGGGATACACTCAGATCAGCATTCCTCCTCAAAATAGAGATTAGAGAACACTTCCAACAGGTGACCTGCAGTGGTGGCTTGTGCCCTAGAAGATCCTCCCTCAGGCAGGTTCCAATGAGCCCCACTGGGACACATTGTCCCCTCCTTAGACTACCTAATCTACACCACGCCTCCATAACCAGCTACCCACAGCACCTCCACACCTTGGCCTGTCACCTGCAATCAGCTGACTGTCCAGGGTCCTTTCTTCCCACTTCTGCTGCCACACAAGGGACCCACATTACACTGGGGAGAAGCTGAGCCACAGAGGGTAACTCCAGGAGCTTCTTCATTGTCACACAGGTCCTGCTTCCTGACAGTTTCACCTGAACCATCTGGAGACTGGGGAACAAAGCCAGTGCTGGGATTCATGAAATTCAAACAATGCCAAGTATTCAGGGGCTGTAATGAGAGATGTTGTCCCAGAGGTGTGCCCTGTGGCTGTCTGTGTTGCCTAATTGTGCGTCCCGCTGGGATGAGAACAGAAATAGAAAAACACAATTGCTTTGTCTCTCCTTCCCAGTGGAGGTGGGCTTGCATGAGGGGTCATGACCCACCCCTCCAGGGAGTCCTCAGGAGCTGCCAACTGGGTGGAGCCCATCAGAGAAAAGCATCTCCTCTTCTGAGGACTCTGCTACAATTCAATCAGGAACAGAGGCGAGTGTTTTGCAGCTCCCATGGAAACTTCCAGAAATCAGGACCCGTGTCCCAACCTTCAGGTGCTTCCCCTTTGGAGATCCTTGAGTCCAAATGTGGGTTCTATCCAGGTTGCCTTATTTCACATTACTATAAATTCCTCTTAGGCGTGTTGTAGCACCTAGTCTTTGGTCAACAGTCACTCACATCCTGCAAGCATTGGTAAGGAAATTCACTCCTCTCTGTACATGTGCTGATTATTATTCTACCATGGGAATAGTTTGAGGGAAACTTAATGCTAACTTCTTTGAACATATTGCTCACAAATAATGTAAGTATGTATAGAATTATTGTTAATTGTGTATATATAGTGGAGAGGTAATTGCATAAAAGCAACAAACCTATGAGCATTGATGCTAGATGAAAGAATAAAGAATAGGTTATCCAGGAAATCACCCTGTTGGCTACACTGTTTTAATCAAGACTACAAAATTGGCTTTCAGAGGATAACGGCAAATGAAGTGAATGGTTTTCAGGGACTACTGTGAATCGTAACTTGTCAGGTCGATAGGATCATAGGCTGTCTAAGAAGCTTTTGAGGATTGATAATGATTGATCCCAGTTATTGAGTGTTCACTGAATACCACAAATGTGTTCAGTGTATAATACATATTGTCTCAATTAATCTCATAACCACCTCATAAAATAGGTATTCTCATTTTTCTCCTTTTAAAAAAGAGGAAACTGAGGTTTAGAGAGGTTAAGAAAAAACTCAAGGTTATACAACTAATAAATGTGGGTCCAACTCCTAAGCTGAGACTCACTAATTGCTACCTCATAGAGCCTTTCACTTTTTCTTTGCCAGAGAAACTGGCTCATAACAGAATGTGGAGAGCTCATTAATGTTTTTTTTTTCTCATATTTAATCAAGTTGATATCCACTCTGGCAATAAATAGTTACTGAGTACCTACCACATTCCAGGAACAATATATGGTCAAATATATCATTTTTCTTTTTTTTTACTTAAGGCATGAGAGTCTAAGAATATCATTTTTCTTACTTACTAGATCAAAACGATTTCTTCAATCTAAGGGTATAGTTGAAACACAATCCCTAAGGAAATTAATTTTGAAGTATAATGAGATAGCCCTTATTGTCTATTATGGAATCAAGAAAGAATGTTTCAATACCACAGGTAAGTGGGTTGGCAGATATTACTCCTATGATAAATTATAAGGTCACATTTTCCAAGGTAGCTTATAAGACGTTAGCCTGAATGCAGACCTCCTGTGTAATCAAAATCCTCTGAGAAACCACTCAAATGTTGGAACTGTTGACAAATCTCTAGAAACACTGTGAAGATGTATGTTGAGGATGTAGGACAAAGAGATTCTCAGAACGGGAAATTGTAGGAGAGAAAGAAAACTGGGGACGGAGAGAGGGTATCAGAAAGAGGTCCAGAGAAGGAGAGATGTACCAGGTGAGTGACAATGCTATGGGAAGGCACAGGAACAGGCATGCAGCCAGACAGACAGACAGACAGAGGAGGGGTCTGTTCCGTAAGTTGTAACAAACATTTCTTAATACCTGTAAGTAAACCATCTAATACTTCAGTTGAACTGAGGATTTAAAAATAGCTTCCATTTTTGGAATGCTGCATGACTCATTAGAAAAGTTTGCCAGCTTCTCAGATCTTAAATTTTACCTTTTTTGAAACACAGGTCCCATCTAGTACCGACAGGCTTGTACATGTGTAAAGAAATGATTTCAGTCTTAGGTGTTTACTTTGAAACATGGAGATGTCAGATACTTTATTAGTCATCGAATAATTTGCTAAGATTGTATTTTATTTATTTTTCTTCTTTTTCCCTGAAAAGTGTCAGCAAATAGATTTTAAATGAAAAACTTGTAAGTATATACAAAATATATCATTTGAAACATACACAATGCCTGAATGTTGCATCTGGAACTGGGTTATATTTAATTTCTGTTTTTCAACCTCTCATTTCACTTCTTCCAATCCTTTGGCAAATTTAATCCATTTGAGTTTAAGTAAGATGTTCATAGTAGCACACAGAGTGAAATAAAATATGAAGGGAAAAAGAAAATAGAAATGTCTTTCAGGTATTAAATCTTTAAACATTTTTGGAGATTCTATAGTTATTTTTATCAAACTTCAGAAAGTCTTTTCTTTTTTTTTTCCTCCCTTAAGAGATATGTCCTTAATTGAAAAAAATCATACTAGGCAAGAGTTAAGCAAGCCAGAAATTCCAGATACAGTCCAAAGATGATAAAAAAAAAAAAAATCAGTATTTAGGCATTCATTCATTTGTATTTATTGATTCATTGGCTCATGCAACATTTAGTAAGTGTCAGCATTACAAAAATGAGTACAGTTATTTCTTGTTCAGAAGGAGTATGTTAAGAATACAGTCCTGTAAAAGAAATCAGACTTTCAACCCATATGGCAACTGTCCTTAAAGAATCTCAATGTGCTCATTAAGCCCTCCTATCTTCTTGTATTTTAATTTAGATTTTAAAGAGATTCAAGTTTATAAATAGTGGGTTTTTCCCTTTTATGTAATCATTTGGAGAGTTACAAAAGGAAATAAAGAACCATTGAATACAGACATTAAGATTTTTATAAGATGTAAATTCAAATTCATTTACGCAACCAAATATTTTCACATGCTTTGTTTGTTTATCAAATAAATTCAGAAAGTTGGACTGGCGTGGTAATATTTTGTAGAATCCTGAAAGAATATATAAGCCTTGGTCATGTGTTATAATATTCACTGGGATTCATTTGTGTCTTGCTGATATAATAATTTCTTAATAATGCTTATAAGTAAACAATAATTTTTTGCCGCTAGAAAAGGATGGAATGGGAATATCCTTCAGGGTTCTGATTAGATGCTCAGAAAAATTTTCTTTGGGTTGTACTTCAATAAGTTTGTCTCAGCCCAGCGCCTGACACTCACTTTGTACATCCAGCCTTGGAAATTTTTTCAGTACACACATTTCTCAACAGTATCATACTATCCAAACTAGAAAAGGAACAATGAATAAGCCTGAATAGAATTGATTCAATTTAAAACTGTAACTGCCAAACTGTCCAAAAATTTGCCGATTGGCACATTTCTTCTTTGATAAAACATCTGCACAAGAGAGCAAAATAATACCTAATGGTTGACAGGTGAACAGCAGGTCAGGGCAGAGGGTTCACTGGAGATCTCATTGACAAGGGTTGTCTGTCACTGCTCACTTGTGCCCCCTGGATGCACCTGTAGACCTGCCGGGAGGACAACACCCTCATGCCGTCAGGCCAGACTCCCCTGGACAGAGTGAGGACACGCTGTCCATCGCTGCCTCTCCTGTCACCTCCCTTACTCATTCCCCAGCCTTTCTTTAGACATGCACCCACATGGCCGGTTACATTCGGGTTCACTGATAAAGTCACTTCTTCCTCCCCACCTGTGGCAGGTGACATCAAAGCGCACCGAGTGGGCTGTGGGAGGCCCTCCAGGGACAGGTTTCCTCACGTCGTCCTGTTTTCCTCCTCCAGCTCTTCTCACCCAGTACGGGTGACCTCACAAATTTGGCTTATTGAAAAGAAGTAACAGTTCTCTTATTTTTAAGTTCTTTGGGGAGCATCTCCTGGATGTTTCCGCTGGTATTAATCACAGCTGGGCCAGGCTCTTATCAAAAGCAGCACCTTTCCTTGCATTTGTCCTGGAGAAGATTTTTTCTGCAGAGGGAAGCAGGCACGAGAGCAGTAATTTACCCTCAGGATATTTTTGCCTAGCAAAGTCACTCACAAAAATGTTTGCACTAGCAAAATGCGGGATTTCTACATGGTATTTGAGGAAGACATTATCAGAAATCTGAATATTTTTGGCACATCACAGATTCACAGAAAGACCAATTACCTGACTATCAATTTATTGTCACAGTAATGTATAAAATGAGTATAATTCACTAAAGTAACTCTTTCCCCAAATCTTTTAATTGGCCATATGTAAAGTATATAGTCATTCTTACGTTGCTGAAGAAAGGCAGAGTATTTTTTATGAATAGTCATTTCTTATGTTTTTGATGTTCACATATGACACAACACTAAGCAAGGCACAAAGAGTAGGTCCTCCCACACGCGGGCATCCAGGTATGGTGTTTCCTACGTCTGTCAGGACATGGATTTGCTCTTTTGATAGGAGCACAGAAGGGATGAGTTACAAATCATCCATGAGGAAGTACGACTTGAAGGTTTTCACACACATCTACACACACACAGCCTTGAGATCAACGCAGGAATGCCTGACTACGTCCTCATCACAACCTGCACTCAAAGTATACAGAGTACACTCACAATACATGCAGTGGACAGCCCCGAAAAATCCGATTCCTACAAATTGTAGGGGTTACTATTCAAGATAATTTTTTGGTATGTCAGTAACCATGAATCAATCAGTAGATTACTTGCCAAATAATAAGTTATCATTGTTTTATTGTAAAATAAAGATAATAATTACAGCCCATAAATAGCACATGCATTGATTCCTTCTTAGGAACCTGAATAATCACATCGTCATAAAAGTTGCTTTTTAATCTCTTAGCTCCTCCTGTTCTCATGGAAACTTCTCTAGAGTGCAAAGGTTGATTTCAGATGTTGAAAGGAACACAGCTGATATTTCTACTGAGAAACTGAAATTACACTTTTTCCTGGAACTACTCTAATTCTCATATTTGGAGTTCTTTCATTACCAATTATTAATTTTACACTTTAGTAATTCTCTTAGTCATTTTGACATGGGCAGCTTATTACAGGGTCATTTTATTTCCTGTTTTGGTTTGATATGCTTTCTTCCCAACACAGGGGTCAAAGGTTCTATGTACCATAACATTGGTGAAACAAGCTCTTCCATAAAATTGGATGTCTAAAATTAGTAGTTAATTAAGTACATCATTAATTGTATTTAGGTTTTAAAAATGACTACATTCATAAAATATTATGAAATAATGTCTAGACATTATTGACAGTCCTATCCTAAGCTATCCATTTCTTTTTTTCATAGTGAAATGGGGGAAAACCAAACAATGGTTACACAGTTCATCCTACTGGGATTCCTTGTGGGCAGAAGGATTCAGATGCTTCTCTTCGGGCTCTTCTCCCTGTTCTACGTCCTCACCCTGCTGGGGAATGGGGTCATCCTGAGACTCATCTCCCTGGACTCCAGACTGCACAGCCCCATGTACTTCTTCCTCTCACACCTGGCCATCGTGGACATCGCCTGTGCCTGCAGTACGGTGCCCCGGATGCTGGTGAACCTCCTGGACCCAGCCAAGCCCATCTCCTTCACTGGCTGCTTAATGCAGACCTTTCTCTTTTTGAGTTTTGCACAAACAGAATGTCTTCTCCTGGTGGTGATGTCCTATGACCGGTATGTGGCCATCTGCCACCCCCTCCGATATTCTGTCATCATGAGCTGGAGAGTGTGCATTGTCTTGGCCGTCACTTCTTGGGCATGTGGGTCCCTCCTGGCCCTGGTCCATGTGGTTCTCATCTTGAGGCTGCCCTTCTGTGGACCTCATGAAATCAACCACTTCTTCTGTGAAATCCTGTCTGTCCTCAAGCTGGCCTGTGCTGACACCCGGCTCAACCAAGTCGTCATCTTCACAGTTGGCGTGTTCATCCTGGTGGGGCCCCTCTGCCTGGTGCTGGTCTCCTACTCACGCATCCTGCTGGCCATCCTGAGCATCCAGGCCGGGGAGGGCCGCAGAAAGGCCTTCTCCACCTGCTCCTCCCACCTCTGCGTGGTCGGGCTCTTCTTTGGCAGCGCCATCGTCATGTACATGGCCCCCAAGTCCCGCCATCCTGAGGAGCAGCAGAAGGTCCTTTTCCTGTTTTACAGTTTTTTCAACCCCATGCTGAACCCCCTGATCTACAGCCTGAGGAACGCAGAGGTCCAAGGTACACTGAGGAGAGCGCTGTGCAAAGAAAGTCATTCCCAGCTGGGGCGGCGTGTGACTCTCCAGCCTCAGTAATCTCTTGGTATCTTGGGGACTGATTATCACCTAAGGTCACCACTGTCTTTGTATCTGTAATGAATTCCCTTTTCCCCAGGAAGTAGTTATATTTTGTTGCATTCATTATACTTATTATCCTTGACAACTTTTTTCATTTAACTGCTTATTGAATTGAGAATATCTAAGGGAAAATTTTATCTTGCACAGTGGTATGGGTCCCAAACGTTTAAAATAGACACACTACCGCTGACTTGGTCAGGTGTGCTCGGAAATAGCAGAATAGCTGGCGTTACCAGATGCAGTCACATCAGTAAGAATTTTTTAAAATACTGCAGCCACAGGCAAAGGCTTCAGAGCCCACTGAAACCTCTGCCCATCTGCATCCCACATTTGGGTCCCCTGAATCGTCTTTTCTATTGCAAGTAGTAAATATCCACTTAAGCTTGGAGGAAAACTGACTTTTACTTGCTAAATTCTATAATCTGTCTGACAATTTTTGTAGTCAGAGAGTGACTTCATACCCATTCAGCTGGCAACCCCAGCAAACTACCCAACAAAAGCCACTTTTCAATCTTTCCTGAGATTTCAATGGCCACTTGTTTCTAAACTCCCCTCACCCTCCACAAGAGTATATCTATGATTCTCTCTGAATATGCACATGCCCTTCATTTAGAGGTAGTTAGCAAGTGCCACAATGCAACTTTTACCTGGTATGAATGGATAGCCCTAGGCAGAGGCATTTCGATGGTAAGAAGGGTCTTAACCATATTATTAATAGTTAGCATTATTAAGTACTTACTCTGTGTCATCCACTGTACATTGATAGCTACTTTATAGAGACAGCCCCATTTTATCATCATAGCAATCTACTTCCCATTATCACCCCAGTTTTATGGATGCAAATACTAAGCAAAAGGAAAATGTTAAACTTATGCCCAAACACACTGACTCCTAAGCCTTCTCTACTTAACCAAGATAGTGCAGGATGTTGTCAACATTATCAAATTAAGAATACGTCTAACTTATCCCAACATAGATACTATGTTAGGTGAATGTGGGTTTCTTCTCAGTCTAATACATATTATGATTAGGCTAGGAGAACCAGAGATTATTTATGGAAGGCTTCTTGTCCTGTTCAACAAGCCTTATGGGCATGGTTGCAAAGGAGATTAAGAGTTTTAGAGGCCGGGTGCAGTGGCTCACGCCTGTAATCCTAGCACTCTGGGAAGCCAAGGTGGGTGGATTGCTCGGGGTCAGGAGTTCAAAACCAGCCTGAACAAGAGCGAGACCCTGCCTCTACTATAAATAGAAAGAAATTAATTGGCCAACTAATATATATAGAAAAAATTAGCCGGGCATGGTGGCACATGCCTGTAGTCCCAGCTGCTCGGGAGGCAGAGGCAGAAGGATTGCTTGAGCCCAGGAATTTGAGGTTGCTGTGAGCTAGGCTGACGCCACAGCACTCATTCTAGCCTGGGCAACAAAGTGAGACTCTGTCTCAAAAAAAAAAAAGAGTTTTAGAGGAACACAACGCAGAGAGGATGGGAATGGAGGCTGTTCTCATCTAGATTAGAGAGCTACTTTAGAACTGAACTTGGTCCTGGGTGCCTGGGTGGTAAGATCTAGAACAAAGACATCTCTAGTTTCACATACTACAAGCACATGTTTGTGCACATGTACACACACACCACACACTTGAGTACTTGGAGAGGCAGTGTTCTAAGCTCCTTATAAACATTAGCTCTTTAAACCCTCATAACAACCCTATGAAGTGGAGACTATTATTACAGCTTTTAGGTGAGAAAACAGAGGTATAGAGAGATTACATAATTTAACCAATGCCCTCAGCTAATAAGTACCCAGTCCAGAGTCAAACTTAGGCAAAATGAGTGCCAGACCCATAATCATAACCACTGTCTAAAAATTAAAGTGATCATGAAGTTCCAGAAGGAGGAGAAATGAAAAGAAATTTTCAACCTGTAGCCAAAGGTGGGCTTTGGGCTCCAGACAGAAAAATACTTAAAGCTGTGAAACAAAGCTTGATTTCATACTGGTGTGTGGAAGTAAGGATGAGGTAGCAACCAAGGACTGTGACTCCAAGGGTCAGGGATGGAGGAAGAGCCTCTTGACCGGCAGGACAGTGAGACAGAAAACAATGGAAGAAAGAGGTTGACATTGCAGATTTAGATTGATGGTTCACCAATTGAAGAGCATCAGAGAGTGTTCTTGTAATGTATCCAAGCTGGATATAGCACTTGTAATTCCATTATTTCCCAGTGCAGTCTTTAAACGGTTGTTTAGTTTCATGACAGATGCTGCATATTGCATTGCAACATTTGGAGGGCTGCATTCAAGTGGCAGGGCAAGGGAGAAGAGCTCTCATTCCAGGGGTAGGTCTCAAGGGAAGAAAGCTACCCTGATACAAGGTGAGTAGCAAAAACTCATGGGTACAGAAACCATGCTCGGGGAGTCCCCTGTTGGACCCTAAACGCTGTGTGCAGTGCTCTCCTAGGGTTGGCCTCGGTGTCCAGGAAGCCCAAGATGCTGCCCAGCGCTTAAACACATGAGATTTGTACTTAAGAGATCTGGGCTCTAGTCCCAGGTCTACCATTAACTAGATGAGTTCTTTAAGAGAAGTCCCTTAAACTGCCTGGGTCTCAGTTCATCATCCATAAATGACACATATGAGAGCTGCTTAGGATGCCCCAGAGGACTACCAAAAACCTCAAAGGAGAGATGCAAACAGACACATTTTGAAGACTTAAAAATACTATGCAAGGCATGCCCTGTACCCTAGGACTTTGGGAGGCCAAGGCAGGTGAGAGAATCACTTGAGGCAAGGAGTTCAAGACCAGCCTGGGCAATAGTGAGATTCCTGTCTGTATATATATATATATATATATATATATTAAAAAAAATTAGCTAGGCGTGGTGGCATGCACCTTTAGCCCCAGCTTCCAGGGACGCTGAGGCAGAAGGATTGCTTGATCCTGGGAGTTCCAGGCTGCAGTGGGCTATGATCATGCCACTGCACTCCAGCCTTGGTGACAGAGCAAAACTCTGTCTCAAAAAAAAAAAAAGTTGTAATGCAAACACAAGAAAAATACTGTTATTATTACTATTATGTCAGAAATTCTTTTAATCCTGTCAGGGTCACTGAACTTTCTGATTTGGGACCATGACTGCCCTTTAGATAGGAAGAGTATTGGTGCTTATAGGTCACCCAAACCTTTGCCCTCATGGCTTAGGTTTGTCCCATGTCCCATCTAGAAGCACAGGAGGCCACTTGGCCTTCGAGGGGGCAGCCTGACAGAAGCCTGAGCGGCAGCCCGACTCGGGGCCCCTCTGTGAGTCAGCTGGCAGAGGCTCGGGGGGACCTCTCTTTCTCTGAACCCGGTCCTAGTCCATCTAGTGAGGAACCATCAGATTTTGGTTTTGGTTTCTAAAATTTTGTAATCTTTAATCCAGGATTTACAGTACATATCTCAAATATATTAATATATCATCTCTCTGCAAGGGAAAAGACAAGAATTGGTTTGTCTCCTTATCCCCAACACCTAGGCATTCCTAGCACATAGCGAGTGCTCGCCAAAAACTTGTTGAAAAAATAAAGGACACTATCTGTTGATCTCATTTCCAAATGTTCAGTGTTGAGCTATTTTCTTATTCCTAACCTTCCTTAAATCCCTCTACTATACTTCCTTAAATCCTTCCTTCCTTAAAACCTACCTTAAATCCCTTCTACTATACTATAACTCTGAGTATAGTAGAAATTTAACTGTAGCTGATAATTATTGAGCACTTGCTATGTGCTAGGCACTATGCACAATGCTTCAATATCCTCACATCAAATCTGTGGAGTAGGGACTAACTCTATCCTCCCATAAGGATGGGGAAAATGAAGTTTAGAGAAATTAATTCATTTATTCAAAGTCTCCAGATTATTTAGTGGTGGAAACATGATTCAAGATCAGATAGTCTGGCTTTAAATTAACTCTGAGCCACTCTTTCGCAGCGGACCGAATGATACTCATGTCCTGAATGGCTGGCACCAGGCCTGTTCACAGGACACACTCGATAAACTTTGACTAAGGGAACATATGGATGGTCACTGTGCTCAAACTTCTACCCATATTATATGGGCCTGGGGATGTGTTACCCTTCATTCTTTTACAATTAGATACCTTATTGTGCATTAGATTTGTCTAATTCTTGCTTTTAGCCTATTCATATGTGGTACATATTAGCAATCAAGAATGCGTTATCACTCAAGAACAAGGACACAGAAGAAAAGAAACAGATGAGGGTAGAAATTTCACCTGACTATAAAAAGTCCTGGGAATGTTTGTTTATCCTTATCCCGGGGTCCGTGGTCATTGTCGTCTGACAGGAGTGTGCAAATCACTGAACCTGTGATTCAAGGCCAGGATGGTGCTGTGCCAGGTGGGAAGCCACGCTGGGGTGTTGCTCTGGAAAACTCTGGCAAGAGGGTGGAGACGACTGTGGACAATGAAGCTGGAAATGACAGGGAGGGGAATGTGTGTGCTGCAGTCGGTTCACTCGCCGCCTGAAACCGGCACCCCCGGCATCTTTGGCATGTGGACGGGCATTGCCAAGCACCGGCCTGTAGGATGGCTGTTTGCTGTTTGTCGTGAGTGTAGAGTACCATTGCTGTAATAAATACAGGTTGTGGAGAGCAGACAAAAACGAAAGAGATCTGGAATGCTGTCTCACTGGACTTCACCTCCGCGAGGCTTTCCCAACCAGCAAACAGGTGTCTTACATACCTTGCTGTCTTCGCAGATTTTGAATAGCATTGGCTTGTTTTTATCCGTGTTTTTTAAAGCTGTGTTTCTCGGTTTGTTTGCTTTTAATTTTTGAAATCATGTTGGGTGAAAAGAAGAAGTGGGCCCCGGAGCACAGTGTGATTTAGTCAACAGGCTGCTGGCTGGCTCAGCGTCAGCTTGCCTGGGCTCCCATCCCACGACCCTCGCTTACTCTCTGTGTGACCTTAGGAAAATTACTTAACTCTTCCGGGCCTCAGTTTTCGCACCTATATAAAATAAAAAAGTTGAACTAGACACACTTTAAGGTTCCCCTTTGTTTTCTAATTCCCTGTCTTTATTGGTTTCTTCACATTTCATATGAATTTGGGTTTTTACTTTTTCACAGAAACGAATAAATTCCATGCAGAGAAAATGAAATGGACTTCTGAAGATCATCGAATCCCTCAGGCCTTAAACACAGTAGAAACGAAAGAGTAAGCACTGAATTGATGAATGGGTTGACTATTTTAGTGCTCTAGGAAACAGGAGTTTTGTAAGACTGGCTAAAACATAATACAACACGTTCACTCTAAGAAAAGAGAGTTTTATTATTCTCGGATATTACTAAAAGCAACTTTTATTGGGAAAGGTTCTAGGGCCTAGACTAAAACTTAAACATCTAATTCTGTACCTGTATCACCCACATTTTAAAACAATAATTTTAATAGCCAGTATTTGTTGAGAGCTTATTAAGTGTCTGGTATTGTGCTGAGTGACATGCATTATAATCCTGTCTAAACTTCATAACAATTCTGTGAGTTCTTTTATTACATTCATGTTATAAAAGGGGAGACACAGACACAGAGATCATAAGAAAGTTTTCTGTGGTCACACAGCAAGTATGTGATACAACCTGTACTCTAATCTGGGTCAGCCTGACTCCAAAGACCATGCCCATGACCTGTAGGCACACGGCCTCCCTACAGCCTGGATTTAGGAATCTCTTACTGTCAACATTAAGAAAATCAGCCTCAAGATCTATTGTACAACGTGTTAACTGTAGTTAATAACAATACATTGTATTCTTGAAAAATGCTAAGAGAGTAGATTTTAAGTGTTCTTAACCACAAAAATGATAAGCATGTGAGATAACACATATGTTAATTAGCTGGGTTTAGCCATTCCACAATGTGTATATATATATTTCAAAGCATCATACTGTATATGATAAATATATAATTCTATTTGTCAATTTAAAAAAATAAAACGTTTAAAAAGTCCATCTTTACCACATACAAAAAGAAAATCAGCATTAATGTTTTGAAAATCCAGTTTAAAAACATATAAAAATTAGCTAACATAGTCCCCAATATTATATACAATGATCAAAATAGTAATATACAAAACAGTTTTCTAATTGGAAAAAAAATACAAAGATACAAAGGGAGACAAATGAACTATTGACAGTAGAACAAGAGAAAGCCACTAATAAATGTGATGCAAAATGACAGCCCCTCTAGTAAGTGCAGAAATTGATTTTAAAGTATGGGATACTGCTTTTTGCCCATTAGATGGACAAAAATAAAAAGATGGATATTTTCTAGTGTCGCTGAGCACATAGGCAAATGGATATTCCCCCACAGTTTTGGTAGATATATAAGTTGATTGGGAGATGTGTGGGACTCTATCTTCAAAAAATAAAATTTGTACACCTTTGGATGCAGCAATCCCAATTCTAGGAATATATCCCACAGACATAGTCTCACATATATGCACAAATATATGAGAAATATATCCCACAGAAATATTCTCATATATATGCACAAATATATACTTGTAAACATAGTTTAAGTTGAAGCAATATTTATAATAGTAAAATGTCATAACCAAATATCAATCAATAGGTTGTTAAAGAAGACATTATAAACACATATTATGGAATAGTATGCAAATATTAATATATAAGTTTTATATATTAATTGTCTAATTAATTTGATAATATATGAAATATTAGCTCACAGTATAAATGATATATTACTTAATATTACTATAAGCAAAATTTTCCTAAAATGTTAAGTGATAAAAGGAAGTCCTAGTGATACAGTGCTTTCTCATTCACTTAGAGAAACCTACCTATACATGGGTATATCTGAGAAGAGAGAGAGACACACACGGGTGAGGCAAAGGCAACGTATGTAACCTAAACCTTTGTACCCCTGTAATATGCTGAAATAAAAACACAAAAAAAGAAACACACAAAAAAAGGTATGAGAAAATATTCAAAATAATACACATTAAGGACTTAAAGAAGAAACCTCTCAAAATGGAGAGGGAGCTATGGAAAATAACACTGCATTATTTGAAAATTTTATAGTAAACAAGTGATCATTTCTTGCTCAGAGCAGGTGTTCCTGACCAGCAGGCAGCATGCCTTCAATCAGAAATTCAGGGACCCAGGGTCCTTATATCTCATGGATCTGCTATCATTTCCATGTGGTTTCCAAGATCTTCATATGTGTTGAAAAAAAGCATGAAGGTTTTAGTGACCTGGCCCCAAACTGGACTTGCTCACGTCCCATTGGCTAAGACTTGGTCACATGATCATATAAAAAAAAAACCCACCAGGAATTCTGGGAAATGTGGTATCTCTATGTACCCAGGCGTAAGAGGATAATTTTGATAAACATCTAAGCAGTCTCTGCCACAAGTAACCAGGGGTTTTGAGTTTCTAGCTCTCTGGCTTTTCAGGACAAAAGTAAAAGTCTAGAGAAGTGGAGGTGCCAAGATGTGGAATAAAGTGACCTGAGCCTCCTTCACAGGTCTCCAGCAGCAGCACTGCTATGGATAGAGATTTTTTCAATTTTATGTGAAATACAATCCAAATAGAGCTTCAGGACAAATCCTCAAGGCTCCTTTCCAGCATCAAAATTCTGTAATTGTTACTGCTCCACAGATCACCTTCTGAGGGACCCAGCCAATGTCAGCCCTGAACCATCAAATCTCAATACCTGGATTCAGGTATGCCGTGGGCAGGCGTACCCTTGTTTTGCTTCCCCATCTATAAAATCATGAGAAGATACCACCCTAGCTAATCTAAGGGGATGTTGTGAGCTTTAAGAAAGCTCACAGGTCAGCACTTGTAAGCTGAAAAGAAGCACTATAAAATATTCTTCATCATACAGCATAGAGATCCATCAATTCTTTCCTCTCACCTTCATCGTTTTCTCCTCCCCTGTCTTCTCTATGCTTAACTTATCTGATCCAGTATAAAAGAGGTAGAGAAACTGAAATGTGGTCTCTTAAACTAATACCAACTACAGTTCAGTCCTGGGGAAGATAGTTCCAGGGAGGAACCAAAAAAGGACATACAAACAAAAGGTAATACTGAGCAATAGGGTTAGATTTTAGGTAACTGAGTTAGACAGCTGTGTGATCCTTTCTTCCCAGAAAGTAAGTTGTGATAGGAGATTGGGCGGCCAACACTTTAAGAGGATAGAGAAAATGGAAAGGCTGAATTTTCAGCTATCCAAAACGTAATTCCCATTGTTTTCATTGAACTAGAAAAGCAGAAGTGATGATTCAAGTGGGTGAAGGGTTAAAATACTAAGCAATTGAATCTTCTGGCATGCTGAAGACATCCAACACTCATGCCTGGATGGTTCAACCCCTCCCCACCATAGACAGCAGAATAAAACATTAGCATGTGTGCAATGGGAATCATGTTGTGTGCTGTAACAATGCCTCTGGTAGAGTAATGGGCTCATGGGCTATTTGCTCTTTTTTTAAAGCCAAATCCTATCCAGTGTGATTTTAGAGATATCCAAAGTCTTACAATTATCTCTCCCTCCTGCCTTCTGACATTCAGAATTTCTCTAGCAAGTCAATCTTTTGTTTCACAATCACAGAAACTTAACATGCAGATGCATATGTTCATATATAGGTTGTGAATAGCAGGTATTAAGGGACCTATTTTGATAAGGGCTAAGAGTCCTAGATACCTGAAGAGGGTGGGGAGAAAGGGAGGTTAAGATGTCCCCAATTTTACCTATTTCAATCCTTACCTCTTCTAACACCTGTGACCATACCAGAGTTTTAGTTGCCATGTAAGTCTCTGAAACTTGTCAGGAGTTTTTTTTTTTTTTTTTTAACATGTCAAAAACAAAACAAAATAAATATACACTAAGTTCCACCCACAGGGGACTGATTAAATAAAGACCAGTATCTCTATACAATGGAATGCCATGCAATTATCCAGAAACAAGCAAAGAGGAAACAATATGGACATTCTCTATATCTTATGTAGAACAATTTCCACAAGACATTGAGAAAAGCCAGGGTGTAGGGAAGAGGGTGGGTAACTGTATCTGGATGTACTTATATATGTAGACAATGATTCTAGAGGAATACATAAGAAACGCAGAAGAAAGAGGCGGAAACTCTTTGGGAAGACTTGGGAAGATGGTGACAAGCAGAGGCATATCCAGGTTTGAAGCTTATAAAATTTAGGGCAGCTTCTTTAAAAAATAATGTGAATTTATGAATACAGAATTAGTTCAGGGCTTTGGAAAGTACTCTTGGAAGGAGCTCTAAGTTAGCTTACGCTTAACTCACTTCATAGTAAATCCACTACTGGGAATGAGCAGGGGAGGGAGAATGTCAATGAATAATTTTGAAAACTGATTGAAATTTGAGCTCTTTTTACCTGTTCAGAAAACTAATTTAAAGAAAAAGCAATATACTTGCCAAAGTGAGAAAGAGAATTGACCAGGTGACCAGGCCTCATGAAAAATTTGAGTTCATAGAACCAAATTCAGAACAAGAAAATTGTGAAAATTATAACAGTAACTACACTGAAATATCATATTTCATCTATCAGATTAGTAAAATTGAAAGGATTTAAAAAACATACAGTTAGTGAGGGCATGGCGTGTTATATATTGCTATAATTAGGTACAAATGACCTCCATGGAGAACAGTTTGCCAATGTCTCCCACAATTACAAATGCACCATTTGACCAACAGTTTCACTTCCAGGAATATAGCCCACAGGTAGACCAGCACATGTGCAAAGCAACAGATGTAAGGGTTATTCATCACAGCGTTGTTTGTATTGCCAAACTATTGGAAACAACCTTAACAGGAGACTGGTTAAGTAAATGATGCTACACCCACTCAGTAAAACATTGTGCAGCTGAAAAATAAACAAGGAAGCTCTTTAAGTACTAATACAGAACAATCTTCGATCTATATCTCTAAGTGAAAATTGCAAGTTTCAAAATGGTTTGTGGGCTATCATTGATGTAATATATTTCCTATAAGCACAGAATATTTTTGGAAGCATTTCACAACTTATAATATTGGTGTCTCCAGGGAAAGGAACTGGATAGCTGAGGAACATGTGTGAAGGGAAAAATTTAATTTTGTAAATTTCTGTAAATTTACTTTTGTACTTTTAAGTTTTAGAAACATGTCAATGTGTAACTTTTTATAAATACAATTTTTACAGGAAAAAAACAGACTTTTAAAATTTGCAAAATTCACACCCACCTTAAACTCTAATGACGCCTGTCCCAAACCTTACACAGAGAGATCAAGTCTACATCAGATGTAGACAAAACTGTAGACAAAAAAAGACTGAGACAATTAGATCGAGCATATTTTTCCCTGCACTGGAAGGTGGATTACTTACATTTAAAAGTCTCAATAGTTATTTAATGATTAAATGAATTTATGATTGTAAATGGAATCTTTTTCCAGGGGTTATTTTTTTAGTGGACCCAATAAAATGTCTAGGAAGTTATGTAAGTTCCCATCAGCTATGAATGCTTCTGTGAACTCCCAACACCGTTACTTTAGATTCTCAATGACTAAGGGACCTCCTTTTCCCAAGTCCCGTGTCAATGAACCCTATTGCTTACGGAGGGAGGTGTCTGACACACCAGGGGAGACAGAAAAGAGCAACGGCACCCAGTGTTTGTTTGTACCTTTATTTTTGTTCAGGATTTAGAGTTACTTTGCTAAATTCCCAAAAGGCAGGAACCCTTGGGACACGGTTAAAACCAAATCCAAGGACACACATCCTAAAAGAAATGAGTCTGAGAGGTGGATCTTATTGGATCCTAAGTCTGTATGATTATTGTGCAAATAAGAAATCTGCCACCCGTCAAGAGCGCTAACTCAGCTATCAAAGAATCAGAATATACGGGAAGTCTTTTGTTACTGATAGACTGTGCATTCCAAGAGTGATTCGGGGCCCTGAATATGTTTCAAGATCGATTTTTTCTAAGATGACTAAGATATTCAAAACAAAAAAGCTGGTGGCCTGGAGCATTTATTTCCACAAGATGGTGCTATAACTTCTGCCAAGTACCAACTCACATTTCCTTCAGGAACTAGAAATATGAAATGTATTTCTGACTGGGAACCAAGTCTGCACGTGCACTGGTGAGTGTGTCAAAGAAACACATTGAGCAAGAATATCCTGGTGGAGGCTGATTTGGGCCTAAAGAGTGAAATCTAAATAAATGTAGATTTATTACCTAAATTGTTTCAGGTAATAATACCTTCCACCGCCTCCACACATACCTGAGCTGATGTCTCAAGCCTTCATGCTCAGCCTTCAGCCCCCTCCTTTTCTAAAATGCTGCTCTTCCCACTCTCGGGTCTGCTGAGTGGCACAGGTGGCACCTGGGTACTGAGGAGTGGCCCACAGTGCCAACGACCATGGAGACGCAGCAGCCTCCTACCCAGGGCAGCTCAAGACTCGCCCCTTCATAGAGCTTTTCCTTACCACTCTGGCCCGCATTAAATCATATCTTCCTTTGAATTTATGCCCCAGTAGTATTTGTGCCCCTCTTTGGGCTTACTAGAGGTTGCTCTAGAATATGATTTTACTATTTCCATCTAAATGTTCCAAGTTCTTTTGGGACAGAGTCTATGCTACAATTATCTGTGTATAACACACAGCAATGAGATTGCTACCTTGACTGTATGCACAGTGACACCACCACTGAGTGTTAGGGAGGACGCCAGCCCCAGCTGGCCTCTACCTGCATGTAGGAATATGATCTTAGAAGTCATAACCTCTCTGAAGCTGTTTGATCATCTGTAAAAGGCTAGGACTCAACTTTCCTAACTCTGTATTGTATTCTCAATGTCTTGCCGCTCAGACTTTAACATCTTCAGTATCTCTCCTGTGAGACAGCTGTACAGGCAGGAATGTTTGTATCATAAGGGAGACAGAAGGATGTTTCTGCCGAAGCGAATGGCATCTCCCTGTCTATTCACTTTTATTCTTGTCCCCATTTTTCTCTCTTCCATGCTGTGCCTTTGTGCTTTCACAATCAGAGTTGTAACACAGCTCTATAGTTGGCCCTCTGTATTGTGGGTTCCACATCCATGGATTCCGCCAACCACGGATTGAAAATACTGGGGGGAAATGGGTGGTTGCATTTATACAGAACATATATAGACTTTTTCCCTTGTCATTATTCCCTAAACAATACAGTATAACAACTTTTCACAAAGCATTTACACTGTATTAGGTATTAAGAGGTAAGTAATCTAGAGGTGATTTTAAGTATACAGGAGGATCCTGTGGGTTATGTGCAGATACTATGCCATTGTATATAAGGGACTTGAGCATCCATGGATTTGGGTATCTGCTGGTGGTCCTAGAACCAATCCCACATGGATACCAAGGGATGACTGTACGTGGTTGATCACTCCCTTTCTCTTTTGCTACTATGACATCTTCCCTTACAGAAGTAAGGGGAATGTAAGTACAGGCCTAAGGGTAGAGAGGCCATAGGGCACTCTAGGGCCACTATCAAGAACAGGGAGGAGACCTGTTGTGCAGGCACAGGAGTGAGTAGTGGCTGTGTTTTGGGAGAAGAGTGGAACAACATGGATCAGGGTGGAAGAGAGATATTCTGACCTAAGAATAATCACTGGGGACTTTGATAGTGGAATAGAAAACTTGCAGAAATAGACATTAACGACTTGAGATTAGGGATAAGACCAATGACTTACTATTGGCAAAAGGGAAAGACAGTGTTAGACCAACAAGGACTGAACCAAGATTATTTCTGTGTTGAAAAGAAACAGCCTGCTGTTATCAGTTTTTGTCTTAAGTCTATCAGAAGGAGAGATAATACACAAAGACCCAACTTATTCTTTCAATAATAATATTTTAGTCCAAAAAAAATATTAATAAGGTACACACAAAAAAGCAAAGACATAATGCAGGTTTTCAGCTTCTCCCAAAAATAGGAGAAAAAAATGAAAGATAAATATATAAAAATGATAGCAAAAGTATTTGGCTTGAAGCCCCCGTCATAGGAATTCTTGGAACCCTAACTCCTTCTTCCTACCAACATAACAGCTAGTGTAAATTTTTATGTATGTATCAATATGTATTTGCATGTATGTAATTCTCATCTTATACCAAAAAGAATATGACTTGCCAACATATATACACACATACGTATACACACAAAATAAGATGGCATTAAATTAAAGGTAGATAAAAACAAGAAAACAGGGCAAAAGAATAAGAATAGAAAAATAAAAATAGAAGGTTCACAACCTATACTTTACTTTCAATACATCTCTGAAAGGTAGGTTACAATTTTGCTATTGAATTCTATTCCTCAATTCAGAAAGGAAATGCGAGCAGTATAAATGTTCCTCAGACTGGCCTTGCTTTCTCAGTTTCTTCTGGAATGTCTGTTGATAAAATTCCATCAGGATGCAATTTTTGGGCGGGTGCGGTGGCTCACGCCGGTAATCCTTGTGCTCTGGGAGGCCGAGGTGGGAGGATCGCTCAAGGTCAGGAGTTTGAAAGCAGCTCTGAGCAAGAGTGAGACCCCATCTCTACTAAAAATAGAAAGAAATTAATTGGCCAACTAAAAATATATAGAAAATATTAGCCAGGCATGGTGGCACATGCCTGTATTTCCAGCTACTCGGGAGGCTGAGGCAGTAGGATTGCTTGAGCCCAGGAGTTTGAGGTTGCTGTGAGCTAGGCTGATGCCACGGCACTCTAGCCTGGGCAACAGAGTGAGACTCTTGTCTCAAAAAAAAACAAAAAAAAATGCAATTTTTATTAGCCCCTATCTTGAGAAAACAGAAGCACCATTATCAAGGATAAATGTCCGTTGAGATTCATAGTTTTCCACTCAAATATATTTTCCACCAATAATTACCTAATGTCCTAAAATTCACTTGGGTGTGGGGATTTCTACTGTCTCCTATCTCAGGGTTAGTTTGCTGCCCACCTGGAGTTCTCTCTCAGAAGTTAAAAGGTAATCATTGTCTCCCTTCATTGAATAATCTTGATTTGTGTATTCTAGGGATTCCTTCCTTTCTTATACAAAACCAAACCCTGGCAGATTGCTTAGATATACAGGGAGTGGCAGAATAGCTGAACCCCCAATCTTTGCAATGAATAACACCTCCCCAAATGCCATACAAATTAGAGATGAAATTTTCCCTGGTCTCCTTTCTGTCATTTCCCTGTTGTCATTTTTAGGACAAGGTTTATTGTTCACTCATCTGGGCTCCATAGCTGGAGAATTTCTTTTCAAAAGCCTTTAACTAGATTCAATGCCATTGGCTTAAAAAAAAAAGAGCGTTTGACTTTACGGCTACAACCAACTGTGGAAAGGCCCGGTCACTCTCAGACATTCCTTACCAGACATTTTCGAGATGCTTAACTGAGTAAGATTAGGAAGCATAAATATTTTTTACGATATATGCAACCAAGTTAAAAATGTCTTAGGTATTAATGTCAGGTAGGAGCTATTTCAAGAACCATGAGCCTCTAGAGACCTGGGAGAGGACCGGTGTCACTGCTGCCCTATTAGCTCACACAACGACACCATCACTTTGGTGTTGATTTATAAACTCGCCAACAGGATAATCTATTCCTCCTCCAAACTCCCAAGGCACTTTGCACACACCTGTATCAGAAAGTGTACTACACCGCATTGTTATTGCACTGCATTGTTATTGTTATTGTTTATCTGTGGCCTCCAGTAGCCTGTGAGCTCCTAGACATCAGAATCAGTGGCCTGTTCATCTCTTAGAACCTAGCAGAGTAAGTCAAATGTTCTTTTTTTTTTTAAGACAATGGCATTTTTCTCCTTCTTCCTCCTAGAAAACCACCCCACCCCCACATACACAAACCAGGGAGAACATCAACTATTTTAAACTTTGCTAATCTGATTTTTTGAATGGTAGTGCATTTTAGAACTTGAATGAATATTTATTATACCATTTTACTGATCTCAAGTCAGGCTTTTCTCTTCTTAGAGAAGGTCACTGAACTACAAGAATATATGGATTAAAATATATTTTAACTGAAAGACTCCAAGTGACCTTAGCTCATGCTAACACAGTGCCCCTTAACCCAGCTCTGAGGGATGTGGAGAGACCCAGTCCGGAGGCACAGCTCCATGTAGCAATTTATTTCCTCGTTGCAACAGGCCCGTCACTCACTGCCTCTAGCATCCCCGGGGTGAGCCCTGAACAAAAGATTGCTTACGCTTTCCTAACCTCACAAATAGCATCACACACATGTCCCGCGTTACACTGCAGTAAATGACCACATTTGATGTCTCAAGAAATTATTGAAAACATGCTCTGCTTTTCCCCTTGTTGGCCTTACAATCCCTGTTTCTAATTTCCTCCCATCCTCAGTCCATAAAACTTCATGCCCAGTGGCTTAGCACAAAATCTCTCTTCCTTCATTTCTTTCCTTAATGTTCTTAAAGCAGACATTGCAGTCCACTGCACTCGCCTCTCCACGAGCTGCCACACCATGAGTCCTGGGCTTTACTGTGCTTGAGAATGACCCATAAAGATCTGACACCCATATCCAGGGGACACGAATGCAGGAGCACCACAAACCACACTTTGAGACCCTGCACAATTAGTTGTCATGTACATTATTAATAATTCACAAGTGAACACAATTCATAAATAAGCATGCTTAAAGCCAGAGTGGCCTCTTTAACTTCTGTAACTTCTTAAACTCCCATCCTTTTCCTACACACGTGACCTGACATATACAAGAATGAGAGAATCTTAAAATATCTGAGCTACTATAAACAAATATAAACATTCCCTTCACAAGCAAAACAGACCAGTTCCTCAGGAACCCTCCCCGGAGCCACCCCTCTTACCAGTATTGAGTAAAAAAATAAGTGGACCCAACCAAACCAGGCAAGCCGAAGCTCATGGCTCCCAGACACAGATGATAACAGTTGTGGCTAACCTCCTAATAAAGGCTCTTTAATGTGTCCATTCAGTCTATCAGCTCCTAAATCTTGAAAGCAGAATATCCACATTGAGAAAGGAAGGGCCAAGCTGTGTAAAGCAAATGCAGGGCCAGCAGCAAAGTAGTCGATCTTCCTCCTGCCGATGAAACAGCTCTGCGGACGGCCACTGCAAAAGCAAGAGCAAACTAGGGCTCCAGGCCCCCGATGGCTTAGATGGGATACCATCGAGGAGCTGTCTCCAGGGTAAATACCCAGAGAGGACATCATTTTACTCACCCTCACCTCCAATAGCCAATTATTAAAATCTGATTTTATTGTTTCACCTTAAAACAAAACAGAATCAGCATGGTACTGACATCCATCGCACTCTGTCTTTTCCACTGCCACTGTGTTCGTTCAGCATGTCATCTTTTCTCATGCACACAACTGGTACAACATCTATCTAATTGGCTTCCTCGCTTTCCCCTTCCTACTCCAATCCATACTCCTCTTTGCCCCTAGAGTGTAATTTTCTAACCTTCTAATCTGATCACATCATGACCTTGCTTAAAATGCTTCAGAGGGGGCCCATCTCCAGAAGGATAAAATCCAAACTCAACAGCCGGCATGGCCTACGAGGCCTTTCATGACGCAGCTGCCTGACTACATTCCATAGCTTCATTTTCTGCCGTTTCTTCACAGTGTCCCCTGGTAAGCCCACACTATTTACATGTCCCTAAACAGAGGGTGCTCAGGCTTCTATTTTTGCATATTCCATTTCTGCTGTTGGTGTGCCTTTCCTCTGCCCTCCTCTATGCCAGTAACAGAACACTTTTCTAGGACAAGTCAGCTCAAATATCACCTCATCCAGGCTTCCCTGATTCCCCAAGCAGTGCCACCTGCTCTCCCCTTTATGCTTCCAGTGTACTTTGTGTCAATCTCAACACAACACTTATCATACGTTTTTCTCGCCTCAACCACACTGAGAGCTTCATGGGAGCAGAGAACTGGTCTTTGCATATCTGATTTCTAAGAATGCATATGGAGTAAATGAAAAAAGAAAAAAGTGGATGAGGCTATTAGTATCCATACCTTGAATGGCACTAAATTCGGGCTAAGGCCAATGTGCAAAGGGTGAGAAAATAAATAAGGAGAAATCAAGGATGAGAAAAGAAAAATATGCTCATCACAATGAAACAGGATAGCTAAGAATCACAGTGGCCAAACACAGCTGGATTTAAAGAGACAGAAAGTTTAGCCAAGTTAAAAAAAGAACTGAGTTCATAATCAGTTCAAAAGGTTCAAAGGTGGGTCACAGGACCAGCAAAAACAAGAGTCAGAAAGGCCTGAGCAGTACTCAAAAAACTAGCATTGGATCAGCTGAGAGTCAGGGTTCACCAAGTAGAAAACTGTTTAGCCCATAACAGGGGACAGTGGCACCATGACAACATCTGTCAGGACAGTGATAGCCCCAGAGATAATGCTGATGAGTTCCTGCTTCAAAAAAGGTCACTGTAATTTCTTTAGTCCCCATACCTAGAACCTAAACAGTTCTCTGTCCCTCCCCTGCCTCATAACTATAATACATCTCAAAAACATTGTCTCCAATGTAAGTGGTCCCAAATTCCAGAAATTATTTTCATTCTTCCCCCATCTAATACAGCTCTCATTTTAAAATAACTTTATTTTTCATCTGTTTACCCTTCCCAGTCCCTAACACCTCGTTATTGTAAAGTTATTCATTCAACATGCCTAACTGTCAGGTGCTGTTAGGAAAGGGACACTAACCCATCCTGATCACCTGCACACATCAGGTTCTTTACAATGACAATTTCTATATATTACCTATTGAATCACCACACCAGCCCAGTGAGGTAGGTATTATTAAATATTATTATCCTCATTTAAGACATTAGGAAAATGAAACATAAGAAGATTAAGATGAAGCACAAAAAGATTTCACATGAAGTAAATGGTGATGGCAGAATTCAAATCTACTCCTGTCTGAATCTAAATCCCATTCTCTTTCTGCTATATCATTCTCTCTCCTCTCTAAACCTTTATAGAAGAAATATAAGCCCAAATAAAATGTCAAAATCTTGGGAGGAAATGACAGGTCTGATTAAGAAGCCCAGTTACCAAGAGCAAGTACCAAGAAATGGAAAAGAAAAAATAGAATAACGAGAAACATAGTCTGCAAAGTAAAGGGGAGAAGACTCGGGAAAGCCAGATTCCCACATGCAAACGTACTCTGCAGACAGGGACAGGCTTGATGAGAAGAGCAAACTCTCCATATGATCACTTTTACCTACATCTTCCTACTAGTTGAAAAGTCAGGTCAAGCCTTGTATGCTTAACTCTCTGGACTAGAGCACAGGTATCATTGAATTAAAAGTGGTGAATTCAAGAACCAAAATGCTGCTGGGTCAGAGCTGGCAGAACAAAAGGAGGTCAGGGCTATGAGACCTGAGATGCAGAGAAAGCAAAGAGATGGGAGCTGTAACCAAGGAAAGCCAACTGAAGCTGGAGTGAAGCAGAAAGAATACCCAGGCTGGTGTTGGGGGCAGTTCTGGCACCTCTGATCATACTGCCTGCTCCCAGGAGGCAGGCACTGTGGGATATGCCAGAGATCAACAACTTCTGCCCAAGAATCAGAAATTCACTAGCTCTTCTTACCCATTAGAAATCAAGGGCCCTCTCGTACCTTGGAATCAATTCTCTCTCCCAGCCTAGAAATAGAGACAGTTCTAGTTTAAACTTTTGGACTTACTGCCCTCCCTGTTTTTATCTCCTTGCTGGGTTTATTACACATGTTAGACCTGCCCTAATATACCTGAATCTTAGTCTTGGTTTCTCCTGCCGTCTCCCATACATTCCATGGCAGCTGCTGAACTGTTAGGGCTTGACCCCTCAGAGTGACACGGCAGAAGTAGCACATCCTTTGCACATAAAGCAGTTCAGTCCTCGATCTAGAAAAGTCTATTCCAACTTGATCACATTTTATTCTACAGTCACCTTCAAAACACTGGTGAACATGTTCAGCCAAGATCAGTGGCACAGCCGATGGACATGGTAATCTGGAAATGGCCTAAATAAGCTGTTTGGACTTACAGACCATGGCATTCCTAAGAGCAAAATAGCCAGAGAGCCCATTAAGATTCTACTTGACTTATATCACCATGGAAACCCCTGGAGTAATGAATGGCTTTGTGGGGGTGGTCTGACTAAACCAAACATATCAAAAATCCCTGTCCCCTAGGTAAGGGATTCCTTCTCTTTGTGTGTGTGCCCATGCACACCCTAGAGAGAAACTTTTGGCATTCTTCGAAGTCATTGGAGGGGCACAGAGATAAACCCATTCAGGCTTGGCCTCTGAAACTAACAGAACACGATGTTTTCCTGAAACAATCAGAAAAAAAAACAAAAACAAAAACAAACAAACAACAACAAAAAAAACACACGCATGAGAAAACACACAGACTGGAGACACAGGCTTCGAGACTTCAATACAAAGATAAACTCACAAACACACACAGGCCCTGAGATGTCTAATCATTCTAAAATGAGCTCGGGGATACAGGTGCTACCTGGAGGCAGGACACGGGCACGTTGTTTCAGAGACGCACATTTCCAGGCCCCAGGGAGAAGGAGAGCAGCGGGGAGCAGAGGGCAGGAGACACCTGCTGTCGAATAGGGAGAGGCAAGTAGACACCAAGGAAGAACAATTAACAAAGGGCCTGGAGATAAGGGGGGCGCGCACAGATAGACACAGAATCTCAGACGTCCAGAGACAAGCCGGAAGAAACTCGGAGGTAGAAGCCGGCCCCGTCGGGAGTCAGGCTCAGGTGAAGACCTGAAGAAAGAGACGGGAGAAGCCACAGGGGGATCTGGGGCGCGTTCCAGGGCGCCGGGGAGCCCCGGCTCTCCCGGCCTCGGCGCGGGCCCTCCTCCGCCACTCCCGCCGGCCGCCCGCGCGACCTGTCCCGGCGGCGCCCGCCCTCCCGGCCCGCGAGCGCCCTGCTGGCTGCCGGCGGGGCGGCACGTCCCGGCTCTGACGGGAGCTTCCCTCACGCCAATGAGGCTCCCGCGCGGAGGGGCCCCGCCCCTCCCCCGGGAAGGTGTGTCCCTGTTTCCTCACCTGAAACTTCCTAGGAGGACCCGGTCCCTCCCTCCCGTCGGGCGGGCCGCGGGCGCGGCGGCTGGGGCGGCCGGGCCTGCGCTGGGCACTGCGGCCGGCGCCTGGGACCTGGGGGGCCCTCTTGGGCCGAAGCAGCATGTGACACCGCCCAGGTGAGTGTCCTCGCCCCGTCTCGGCCCGGGACTCCGGCGGCTGTGGAGCCCGGCGGAGGTAAAGCCCGGACAGGAAGGAGGAGGAAACTAGGCCTTCCCCGGGGAGCAGCAGCCTCCGCTGGGTCCGGGGCGCAGGCTCCGGAAATGGGGGGCTGGGCCTACCGGCAGGGCCCTGGCCGTGTGGCCGAGCACCCTGGTCGGGAGGAGGAGAGGAGCAAATGCTCCTGCCTGAACATTTTGCTTCCGGTGGGGTCCTGCTTTGGAAATGGGCACCCTGCCCCCAGATGTTCCCCAGGCCAGTAATCAGTGCGCTTGCTTCAAAGTCTGGGCCTCGGGGAAAGCGAAGCCCTATAATAAGGAATAACTGAGATTCCTTCTCTAGACTGTTCCTTACCTGGAGAGCTTTTATTGACTCCTTTTTCTTAACCAGGCCTGGGCCTTCCTTCATGCGTCTTCATACGTATTTGCATTCGCTCGTATGCTTATATATACACCTCTTACCTGTTAACCAAGGCTCTTGAGCTATAGCAACTTCTGCCTGGTCCCCCTTCCCATTTCCCTGTATATGGGGAGCTTCCGGGAAGCTTCAGGTTGATCACAACATTGCATTCTTAGGGCGGTGGGAAGGGAGCTGTTTAGAGATGGGGGCTGGGGTGGGACTGCTACAACAGGGGTTCTGAGAGTCATTTACCACTGCCTTCCAGCAAGGCTGCCCCAGGAGAACTAATCCTGATGCTACTTGATTTTCAGATCTCAGTCCCCTTCTCCCCTTCCTGGATCTTGGGTTCCCAAGACAGATTTGCCCTCCTTATCTACCTAGAAGTGAACTCTGGCCAGGACTCTTGTCAAGATTAAGAGGAAAGGGTGTGTCAAACAGACAAGAGAGAGAGGGTGATTTTCCTTTTGAGCTTCCTTCCTCTTGTCCTCCCAGTACCCTCCATGGTCTGAGTCCTTGGCCTACTCCAGAAATCCCAACTCCTAACTAAAAAGCTCCCGACATGGCCTCTGCCTCAGACTTCCTGTTTTATCTAAAAGCGAAAAAGTACAAAGAAGCTTTTGGCCTAGGTCCTAGAAAAATGAATATCATTTGTTAACCAATGTGTGGGCCTAAAACTGATGCCAAAGCCATTGAAGGGGTCCTGGGGGGCCTGGGAGGGTGGATGGGGGTGTCAGTTCTGAGGAAGACTGTTGTGCAGGAGGAATGCTTGTCATGGTCCCAGCAGGGGGGAGAGAGAAGTCAGGAGGAATGCAAAGAAATCCTTCCTATCAAAAGAGTACAGTGATTCTCAGCAGAGCCACCGTCTTCACATATTAGGGTCCCTAGAGAGTGTGGCTGCCCATCACGTGGTCTGTCTGAGGTTCGATGGCCACATTACACATGGTGTCTGTGGGATAGACAGGAACACGTCATTCCATTTGTGGTGTCTGGAATGGTCAGTCACTATGTCGTATGGACAGGAACAGTGTCATTCATAGGGTCAAGGGTTGAACAGGAGCAAAATCGCTCTCATGTCAGTATATAGATACAAACAGGAGACCTACAGTATCTGGTATAGACAGAGGATGGGTCACTCATAGAGCCTGTGGAATAAATGGGAGCTGGTCGCTTATAGTGTCTGCAAGGTAGACCAGAATAAGGTCACCGTCAGGGTGTATGTTAAGGACACAAACAGGTTCCTCATGCTATTATCTGTGTGGATGGTACCGGGGCCACGAATGAGCTTGTGGGGGTATGTCAGCATTGCCACTAATAATGTTCTTATAGAAGACCAACTGGTCTGTAAGGCGATGATGTGATATTTTCAGACATTAGAGAATAGATAAGAAATGTTTATTACAGTTTTCACTGGCATGGTGGGGCTTTCCTACAGTGGATAGAACACAGGTCATAGCAGTCGGTGGTCCAGAAAGCTACCCTTATTTTGATATCTTGGTAGTATTGGGGGTAATAATGTCAAAGAGTGAATAATGTTATACATCTATGGGGTGCTCTTATTTTAATCTAAATTTTAATGACTTGTGTTGTAAGTCAGAATAGTTGAGATTGACATAGCTAGAAAATCTAGGAAGCCTTGTCCTCAAAAAAATATATATGGCACTGGACATCAGTTCAAAGAATAAGCAGTTGATTGGGGAGGGGTTGTATCTTTGAAATACACTTTTATGTCCTGGTGACTACAAATAAACAACAGCTAAGGTATTGGGGTACTTTGAAGATGGAGAGCTCTGTCACATACTGTGGTAATGGGGTGACCTGGACCTTTGTCTCATCAGAAGTCACACATGGATAGGGTCATGCAAATGCAAATGCAAAATGCCCATGGTCTGCAGGAAGGCCATATCCCCAGTATGCCATGCCCTGCCTTTACCCATGCTCAGATAAACAGTGATTATTCACCCCCAGCAGAGAAGGAGATGAGGATGTTTGCCCTCTAACGTAATGGGCATTGCAAAAAAACTTTCTCTTGATGCCTTTACTTACGTGAGTAAGACCATGTTTTATAGATTTCCTTTAGCTTTGTCACATTCTAGCTTTGTCATGCCTGATTGCAACAGCATTACTAAGATAGGATCAAGTGTGGAGAACATGGGATATGTTCTCCCTTTGGGGTAAATGGTGGCTGAGCAGATGAGCACTGATACTTCCAAGTGAAATAAACAGTGTTGGAAATAATGTCAGTGAGGTTACAGACAGACATGCATTGTGCCACGAGATTGGAACAGAAAACATGGAGGTGACACGTGGTGTACACAGATAAGGCCTGGATATGGCAGAAACACACACATATTTAGGGGCTACTTGTTTTGAGGACATGGTGGTGTATGTGGAAGAAAGATGTGGTCAATACAGATGTGGTCGAGGAGAGACTACAGGTTTAGTCACGTGGTCCGCTTAGGCAGGGAGGAGCCAAGTTTCAGAAAGTGTCTTGCAGTGAGCAAGTACATTATTTAACATGTGGAGAATAGGGTCACATCACAGAATCACCCATAGTGATTCCTGTATTTCCTGTAATCACTACGGCCTAGCTATAGGGAGCAAATCACACACTGTGTCAGTCAACTGGAAAAGGAAATAAGAGTCCTTCTCCATGGGTACAATTATACCATCTATATGGGGCAAATAGGTTTGCCCCATATAGATGGTATCTGTGTCTATGGGGTGGCCAGGAGCGTGTCCTGCATTTGCAGGGCGGATGGGGACCTGCCTGTTTGGTTGTGCCGGGTTCTGTTGCGTAGAGATTGCCAGGGCAGCTCACTCAGCGTGTGTGTGCACTCGTGCGGGGGCCCAGCAGGACAGCAGGCATTCTGGGCAGGGGGGCTTCCAGTTTAAACCTGAACCAAACAAGAAAGGTGCAGGGTCAGGTGCAGCATAAGGTCCATGGCAATCTGAGGTCTTTTCTGGACTAGTGACCTCCCAGCTTTCTTACAGCAGGACATCTGGGTGCTAATAATAGATTGAAGTCAAGAGACCTTGGTTGAGGCTCACCTGTACCATTTACTTAGGAGATTTGAGCAAGCGTCTAGAGTCTTTGACCTTTAGCTTCCTCGTCTGTAAATTGAGCAAAGTTTTCTGCGTGTCCCTAACGGTCCTTCCAGCTTTATAAATCTTGTATTTCTCTCTTACACTCTGTCTCTTTCTCAGGTCAACAGTAATTAAAATATCCATCATTTCTATGACCCTTTTTTATGTTATCTTATTTAATCTTCATTAGAACTGTGAGGGAACCATCATATCCCCTTTTTAAAGATAAGAAAATGGATGTTCAAATAAGTTAAATGATTTCTGCAATTGTCTTAAAACTAGCAAAGATACAAAGAGGCAGAACTAAAAATGGAACCATGCTCTTTTTCCTGTATGTTCTTTCTTCATTCGTTCATGCAATACAACTTTCTCGGGGGCCAACTAAGCTTCAGGCAGAGGGGATTGATCAGTTACTGTGGCTGTGTTTGTGACCTCGTGGAGCTCATGCTCTAGCCTGGAAAATAGACATCAAATATGTCATTACAAATGCAAGTTGCCTTTGGGGAGAAGCAAAGGATTCTGTGGGGCAGGAGAAGAGGCTTCCAGGCAGAGGAGCAGTGCACATGAAGGCCTACAGGCGATGGGGGGATGAGCTAAAATGACCAAAAGCCAGTGGGGCATGGCAGGTGCTGACAGGTAAGGAGGCTGTCGGAGAGGAAGACAGAGACCAGGTTGTGCAGCGTGAACAGCCCATGCTGATTATTTGGCTGTCATGTCAAGGGCATTTAGAGGTTACTAAAGAATTTAAACTAACAGTGGTGCTTCTGAAGCTCATTCAGGTGCTACATGGAGAATGAATTGTAATAGAGCAAGAAGGGCGAAGGCCAGTGGCCAAGCTGTGCCCAGGTGTTACGGCTGGGGGAGGGGACAGCAGCACATACCAGCTTCTAGCTGTGGACATGGCCAGAAGTGAGCAGCCTTGAGTGATTTTTAGCAGGTGGGGTCAATAGAACTTGGTGATTAGTTAAATGTAGAGAATCTAGGCCAGGAGGGAAACCAGAATTTTATCCTTTATGTGAAAAATATTTGTGAAGCACTTAGTATGGTCCAGGCATTGAGCTAGGTATAGACAATTGAGCAAAACAGATTATAGTTCTTCATCTCATAAAGCTTGGCATCTATTGGTTAAGATAGAGGGTAAATCAAAATACATACATGATTATACAATTATAATTGTGCAAGTGCTACGAAGGAGAAAGAAAATGAATTATAGCTGATAAGTACTGCAAAGAGAAGTACTGTTGTTTAACCTACCTAAAAGATTGGGGTAAACTTAAGGAATAAAACCAAAAAAAGGTAACATCACAGATAATAAGAGAGTATTTCTAACACCCATAGTGTCAAGTACTGATAAGAACCACACAAAATAAGAGTTCATAGAGCCTTCTTTGGAATTAACAATATAAATACCATACAAGATGTTGGCACAGTGGTGCTTATTTGAGCTGGGTTGGGGGCAGGTGGGTTGTGAGGGTATGAAGACAGCAGAGAGGAATAACTTGTAGACATGTGAAAGGTGAGAAGGACATGGAGATGCTTAAAAACTGGTGGGGTGGTTCCGGCAGAGAAGCTGAAGGTGTGAGAGGAAGAGATCACCTGTAGCACTAGGTCCTGCAGAGCCAGGCTAAAAATGATGGATGGGGCTTGGGGGAGGAGGGAAGATGGGAAGAGTGGAAATGCAAGTCACTGGGGATTGCAAGAAATTGAAGCACTTCCTCCCTATTGGTTTCTAAATTCCTGGCAAAGTAGGAGATGTTATGCTGGAAGTAAGCAGAGAGATAGGAGGTGAAAATCTTAAGAACGAATGGGAAGAGTTTGTATGGCTGTGGGGAGAAGGGGAGAGTGAGCTAATGAAGGTAAAGGCCTCAGGGAAGGTGGCAGCCATGTATCTACTGCTGCACTGGTCTGCTAAGTCTAGTTATCATCCACCTTACAGCAGCTGCCTCTAGAATCAAAAATAAAATTGCCCATTAGTTACAAGGCTCCACTAGACACTGTGGATAAAAAGATGAGTTAAATCCAGATCCTGTGTAGGAAGATAAAACCGTGGTACCTGCCCCACCCCACCGGCACTCAATATCTTTACCTTCCCTCCAGCCCTCGCCTCACATCCACTGCCCCTCTGCCTGGAACCCTCTTCCCCTGCCCTGTGGCTTCCTTGCTTCTCCACGAGCACCCCTACATGTAGCGATTGCACACTGGCTATAACCCCTGTCCACAGCTGGGGAGGAGGATCCCCTACTGGCTCGACTTCTCTGGGCTGTTAGATCTTGAGCATGTCGCACACCATGTCTGGGAACTCTATGAGGCTGAGTCACCCTTGGTGTCCAGAGAGCAAAGTGGGAGAGACAGAATGAGACATAATACAGTCTGGAGGGGACTGAAGAGCCCTGGCCCCCTTTGATGATGGTCTTGTGCTCTAATTCAATCGGTTGTCACCTGTTTACCCCCACAAGACTGTAGGTTCCTTGAGGGCAAGATCTTTGTCTCGTTCACTACTGAACGCCCCACACGTAATAGGGTCACTAGGTAGATACGTAATGAATAAATCTATAAATGACTCATCAAGGCTATTGCTTATTTTGTTGAGTACCTTTTATCTCAAAGAATGACCCTAAATGGAACCAAAGAAATGGGTCCCTCTTCTTTTTCCTGGCTCTCCCCGCCCCCAGAGGTGAAAGTAGAGCTGTTAGAAACTTTGTCTTTCGTTTCTCCTTAGGATTCAGCCCTGATGGAGGCTGAGGAGCCCCGACACAGAGCCTCCACTGCCATCCCTGCCGGAGCGGAATTCAGCACTGTCCCTGCGGCTCCCATGCGGAGCAGCCAGATCCCCGCCTTGGGGCCTGACGCTCAAGAAGGCGAGGACCTGTCCCACACGTGGAGAGGAAAACACGGACTCCTGATGACCCAGCAGAGAGAGTCAGGGGACGTGCGTGACTGTGCAGTTGAGAACGCGCCTTCTTTTCCAAAAGAAGGTTCTGCAGATAAAGAGACTAACCAGGAAAACCTTGTGGCTGAGGCCTGTGACCCTCTGGAGCAGCAAGGGGCAGTGCCCCAGAGCCTGGCAGACACACGAGCAAGGATAGTAGATCCCCCAGAGCTCGGGGCCTGCCCCTTCCAAGGTGACTGTCCAGGCATGGTCTCTATGGCCAGTGAAATGGGCAGCGGAGTGGAGGTGGAATCTCAGCTAGAACTCACTTCTCCAGCATTGGGGTCTAGACAGGCAGAAGAGAAGGAAGAAACTTCTCTAGATACCTCTGCTCCAACCAGATTTTGGCCTCCCTATGAAGAGCACCCTGCAGGGACCGAGCAGAACGAGGGCTCTGAAAATGGAACTGTCAGGCAGCAAGAGCTGCAGCCCTGGGAGAGGCAGGAGAGTCAGGGGCCAGAAGGGCTCAGGCATCCCCGGGAGGCCTGGGGGCTGGAGGGGCAGGGACAGCAGGAAGTAGGGGAGGATGTTTGTGCCAACGGGCTTTGGGGGCAGCAGGTACAGAGGACAGAGCAGGTTCATGGTGCAGAGGGAGGACAGAGGCAAAAGCAGGAGCAGGTACAAGATGATGTGCTTTCTGGGAGGCCAGGAGAAAGGGAGGGGCTCCGTGGGGAATGGGAGAGTCTGAGGGATGGTGCATGGGGTCAGCGAGGTCAAGAACAGGGGGAAGCAAGGAAGAGGGAGTTGAGGGGGCTGGAAGAGAGTAGGGTGGACTGTCAGTGTGAGGAGAGTCAGAGCTTAGTGGGGACATCAGAGGAAGTAACTGCAAAGCAAGGAGAGCAGGGTCGAAAGGGGGAAGTGTGGCCAGCAGCGGGGCTGGAGGAGGAGCCAGGGAGTTGGGACGGGGACAGGTTGGGGGGAGCAGGAGAAGAGCCGGTCATGGACAAGGAGAAAGAGCATCATGGCCCTTCGACGCTGTCTCCCATAGCCCCTGAGCTGTCTTCTCCCAGTGACTTGTTTCCAGACGCCTCACATCCCCTGACTCGGATTCCTGGGACTCAGACGGAGCCCAGGGCTGAGGAACTGTCCCCCTTAGCTCAGGCTCCTACGCCGGAGCCCGTGGGATGTTCCCACCAGCCCGTGTCTCTGCCTGGCTCCTTCCCTACGTGGGAGTCACCTGGCGACGAAACCACTCAAGACAGCCAGCAAGAGGGACCCAAGCTGAGGAAGGGGACAGTGTCTGGCCAGCAGCCTGAGGTGGCCTCTGCCAGTACATCTGTGACGCCTCCAAGGACTCCGGATTCCGCTCCTTACAGCCCTGCTGAAGTCTCCCCCATCACACCTGCCTCGTTACCTGCCAGCCCCGCACCTGCCTTTCCCAGGAGGGAGACCTCTCCCGCTGCACATTCTCCAGAAGGCTCCAGAGCCTCTCTCTCAGCGGACACCCCCCCTCCGTGTGGGACTCCCCAGACTCTCCCAGCCTCCCTCCGTGGTGTCCCCTCTGCAGAGGCCACCCTGGACCCATGGGCCAGCTCCGACGGGGCCAGCCCTCATGGCCCCGAAGCCAACTGCTCAGGGGCCGTCCAGCACCTAAGGAGCAACTCCTTCCCCGGCTCCCACAGGACAGCACAGACTCCAGACCTGGCGGGACTGTCAGTTTCCTTCTCCCACTCGGAGTTGCCCCAGAGGCCCCCCAAACCTGCCATCTACGGCTCTGTGATCCCAAGGAGGAACAGGAGGAGTGGAGAGGACTGGAGCAGCATTCTGGAATCTCTGACTGCGATGCCTGTTCCAAAGCGGGACTCTCAGGAATTCACCTCAAGTGCAGAGCAGCCCAGCAGTCCTCTTGGCAGCTGGCTGTGGGGCTCCCCACTGGGTTCAGACCCGGCCGTAGGGTCTCCTGCCTTTGGTTCCTCCCCACCCTTTGTCTCTGTGGATATGAGGAGCAAGGACCCCCTGCCCCCTCCTCCCCTAGAGAGGAGGCACATACCCCCCTCCATGGCAGAGAGAGATGGCCATCCTCCTGCCGTGGTCCCCACCCTGAAGCGGCATAGCCATCCTCCTCCATTGACCCTAGGTTTGGGGCTCCATGGCCCCCCAAAAGGCCCACTCCCCCAAGTTCCAGAACCCCTTGTGGCAAGGCAGCACCGGCCTCTGCCATCTACCCCAGACAGCCCCCACCACACTCAGACCTCTTTCTCACCCAGGCTGAGGTACAACAAGCCGTTACCCCCAACTCCTGACATGCCCCAACCCCACCATCCCCCCGCTCCTCCTTCGAATCTCTCAAGGATGTATAGACCTCTGCCGCCCGTGCCCATCATGGATCCTCTCACCGAGCCGCCCCCACTGCCCCCAAAGTCCCGGAGCAGGAGCAGGACCATTCAGGGAGGACTGGTGAACTCAGGGGTTCGAGCCAAAGCGAGACCTGTTTGTCAAGACTGGACGGTCTCAGCTGCCCCCTCTGCTGGACGTACCTCCTGGCCCCCGGCCACGGGCAGATCAACCGAGTCTCTGGCTTCCGCGGGCAGGAGTAAGAGTGAGGTGTCCCCTGGCATGGCTTTCAGCAACATGACAAATCTTCTGAGTCCCTCTTCCCCTACCACTCCCTGGACTCCGGAGGTCCAGGGACCCACCACTAAGGATAAACCAGAGCCCTCAGGAGAGTCTGAGGCCCCTGCAAGAGAAACTTTAAGAACAGCCCCTCAAGAAGGAGCCAATGGCCCAAGGAGGCCAGCACCAGGCCAAGCAAGGCAGCCAGAAAAGCCCAGCCATCCCCAGCTGGAGAAGGCGTCCAGCTGGCCCCACCGGCGGGACCCGGGGCAAAAACCTTCGGGCAGCAGTGGGCAGGTCGTGGTGCCTGGCGAGGGGACCAGCAAGCACAAGGGCTGGAACCGGCAGGGCCTGCGCAGACCTTCCGTCCTGCCCGAGGGCTCTAAAGGTGAGCAAGGACCGTCACACCAAGCTTTGTCCGGATCTTAGCACCTCATCCCCTCTTCTGTCCCGGGGTCCTACGGTTCCATCTGCTGGCCTTCGTCACGCACATGGCTGGCCTCGACACAGAAGCCCTGGGCGCCCCCGAGCTCTTCCTTCTTCCCCTCTGTCCCCTGTCTCTCACTCCACTAGGTCCTTCTTTTAATGTACACCTTCTTTCCCCAGTGTTGTCTGGACGCCCTCCTGCTTTTCAGTTACCAACACCTTCTCCGTCCCCTGGGTAGGAGAGAGCCCTCCTGTCCTTGTCCAGTTCCTGTCTTGACTTGAGGGCTGGCGCTGGTCTCCTCTGACGCTCTCTGCCTTGGCGCTTTCTTCCCCCCGCTACCTGCATCCGCCACTCTAGGGCTTAGCCGGGCTCTCTCTAAACGTCCCTCTGAAATCTCAGTTATCTCACCCATTTCCACTTTCAGATTCACAACGCCCAGCCGTGGAAAGATCCCCTAACCCCTCAGACGCTATTGTCTTTCGGTGAGTCACCCTCTCTCCTGACACAAACACACTTGTCCCCTCTTTACTCAGAATACTGACATTTCCTAATCAGGATTTCCATTGATACGGGTTCTGGGATCCTGAATGTCTCTTCTGGGGGCAGGGAGGGGAAGAGAGAGACGCCAGCATCCCTGGGCAGGGAGATTGTCTTTATCTATCTCATTCTGTCAGCCGAGGCTGAGTCATCTGTCCTCCTAAGCCCTTTGGCCTCGAAATAAACCCTACATCTAAGTTCCACATGGCATCTGAAAAAGCTCCAAGCTGCCCCCGAGTGGGTCAGGCTGCAGCTCTCTGCCTCTCCAGGGCATGTCGCAGAGGTTAGAGACTTTCACACCTGCAGTCACCTGGGGGTGCTCTGTGTCTAATGGCAGCAAGCACCCCAGAGCCCTGCTTTACTCCACAGTGAGAAAAAGCCAAAGGAGGTGACAGGAGGCTTTTCAAGACGCTGCTCCAAGCTCATCAACTCCTGTGAGTACCTTGAAATGGAACCTTAGACCCAGGCAGCTCATCTGCCCAGGACTGGAGAGGGGCTCATGGCTGTGAGCAGAGAGGCGGGGTGTCCACAGGGACAGGGAATTGTCAGGAGGACTGTTTGTGCCTCCGCTCATCTTCCCCTTCTCTCCAATTCTGTCCCTGCCCCCGCAGCCCAGCTGCTCTACCAGGAGTACAGCGACGTCGTCCTCAACAAGGAGATTCAGAGCCAGCAGCGGCTGGACAGCCTGGCAGAGGCGCCCGGGCCCAGCTCGCCCCGGCAGCCTCGCAAGACGCTGGTGTACTCCGAGTCATACCTGCAGCGCCTGTCGGTGGCCTCCAGCGGCTCCCTCTGGCAGGAGATCCCGGTGGTCCGCAACAGCACCGTGCTGCACTCCATGACACACGAAGACCAAAAGCTGCAAGAGGTGCCGAGCGGGGAAGGGTGGGGTGGCGGGAGGGGACACAGAAAAGGTCTTGCTTGCTAACATCTTTACCTCCACCACTGCCTCCACTGCTCACCACCACCACTGAGAACAGACTGTCCCCACCACACACCGCACACACACCGCGCACACACACACACCACGGCCATTGGTCATCTCCATTATGAAGAACTTAAATTATTTCCCTCATCACCACTTCCTCATGCCCTGGGCCACTTACTCCCACCTGCTATAGGTTTGGGCTCATACAGGGTGACCAAGCCTCTGAATTTATTAGGAGGAGTGTGGAATTAACCCCATCACTGCTGTTTCGGCGTAGACTAAAATGTCCCTTGTCAACCAGGGTTTCAGGCTCCACTACAGATTTCTGCTTCATTCAAGGCACATACACAGGGGCTTGTTATTGGGTCCCTTGAAGAGGACTCTTTGTGGCCCGTTGATCTAACAGAGGCTTTGGGATGACCATTAGTCCCTGCTCGGTGGTGACTCCCAATAGCCAGAGCTAAGTGGAAGCTATTTGTCTGATTCTAAGCTATGACCAGTAATAAGTTTTACATGGAGAGCTTCTCTTAATAAACTATCTTACATAAGGGGTAGAAATTTTCTTCCCCAAAAGATAATATGGCAGAATGGCATAGAATGATGTCTAAGGTTTTGGAGATAATGACCTGCATGAGAAGCCCATTTTAATATTTTCTATTTACCTTTGGCCAAATGACTTGATCTTTCTGAGCTCTGTTTCCTCATGTGTAAAACTAAGATATAAAGAGTTTTTGGAAGAATCACCAAAGCTAATTACCTGAGTACTTGCTCAAATGTCAACTATATTCATTGTAAGTAAAGCAGACCTGGGTTTGAATCGAGGCTTCACCGTTTGCTAGCTGTGGAACCTTAGGCAAGTTATGTAACTTCACTAAATCTGTTTGTTCATCTACAAATTGAAGTTAATAATGCCTACCTTCCAGGGTTGCTGTATGCTTTAAATGAAATAACACGTATCTTGCTTAGCATAGTGTCTGGTGCATAGTTGGATGAATATTTGTGCCATACTCTCTGCCTTTCAGAGTCAGGGAGGAGTAAAATTTGGGCCAGAAGGACTTAGGGATAAGCATTGCTTTTACCAAGTCAAACAGAGGCAGACATACATTTTTAGGCTTTCAGAGCTCAGACGTGAGGGCCCTGTTCTGGCTGTAACTTTTTATGCACATGGGAGATGTGTAGCAAATCACTGATCTTCCCTACATCTATTGACCAAACAGTGGGGAAACGACAGGAACCCTAACCTTCTTTCACCAACTCCAATGTACTGGGAAGTCCATCAGGGCTCCTGTTTCAGCCCTGGTCTCACATTTGTGAGAAGAGAGACCTCTATATCTCCACCTCTTATACACACATATTCATTTCATAAAATAGCTCCCCTGCTGTCTACGAAGTGTTTTCACAAACTCCATTTCCTCTGAGTGTCACATCTTTGTGAGGTGGGGGTCATATATCTACATAAAGAGAGAAGTGAGGTTCCGAGAAGTTAAGTGAGCCCCCCAAAGTCATGTGGTCAGTGAATGCCAGAGCAAGATGCAAGTGACCCCTTAGTGTCCCAGTCAGGGTGGTTGTATGGGAGGGTCACATGGCCACCATGTCATTGGTCATGCAAGTCATCCAAGTCAACAGTTTCTCTTTTCTATCCGACCATTTTTCTTGAAACCATATGCCTGGATGAAAAGTGTGAGGAACCCAGCAAGGGTCATGGCCATGTGTCATGGTGCCCCCTGCTGGAACCTCCAAGCAAGTCCTCAAATGCTGGGCTCTATCCATTAAACCACAACTGCGCCATCTTGTTTTCCAATATCCTGCTACTTTCCATTTCACTCCAAACCCCAAACTGAACTCATCACCTTCATCTCCTAAATCTGTACCTCTTTCAAAGTTCTCAGGCTTAGTACGGTTGGTTCCAAAAATGCTCAATTTATTTAGTTTTTTAAATATTTTTTATTATGTATATTTAAGATATACAACATGATGTTGTAGGATACATAGAGATAGTAGAAAGGTTACTGTAATGAAGCAAATTAACATACCTATCTCACATAGTTAATCCTTTGGGGTTTTTGTTTTTTTTTTGGTTATTTGGGTTTCTTGAAAGCTTATTTTTCTCTTACACCTTTGGGGACTTGCACTTGTTCTTCAACCCCTAGATTAAATCTTACTTTACTCAAATGCTCTTCACCTCTTCCCACAGATCACTTTGGGTTCCAGTGTGACTGTGAGCTGTGAAAGCCTCTTTCTCGCTCACCGCTCTCCCCCTCAAGCATTACATGATGGCCGGCATGCACCAGAGAGTCAACAAAAGTTCCTAATTAATCTTCCCCTTTCCAACCTCCTAGGCCAAATTCGAGCTGATTGTGTCTGAGGCCTCGTACCTGCGCAGTCTGCACATAGCTGTGGATCATTTCCAACTGTCCGCCCCACTCCGGGCCACCCTCACCAACCAGGAGCACCAGTGGCTCTTCTCTCGTTTGCAGGATGTGCGAGACGTCAGCACCACGTGAGACTCCCCTCCTCCCCAGTACCACTCGCTCCGCCTCACTATTGTTAGCCTTTAAATCTTCAGGTGTTTTCTTTTCCCCTATTAGAAACCTTGTCGTTGCCACAGTCACAGGATGAAATTGGCCCCTGCTCCCTCCACGATTCCCTATGGTTGTAGGGACAGGAAAAACAAAGAAGAGGAGGGGGCGTGTGGGTGGATAGATCCATTGATGGATGAGTGAATGAATGAGGAGTGCTTTGTGGGTTGAGGTTTTGGATGTCCTGTGGGCGTGGACTGCACTGGAATCATCCAAAGATCAGAAAACCTGAACAGGGTCAAAAGATGGAGAATTGGAACACTAAGATCAAAGAGTTGGACGGGAGCAGACTAGGGATAGCGGTGGAGAGGATGCCAGTGCAGCAAGGGCGCAGGCTAAGGAGAGGCAGGAGAAGTTGGCCAATGGGGAGAAGCTGTCACAAGCTGTCCCAGCAGGAGTCAGCCAGCTGCTTAGCTGAGGCCCAGAAGTCTCATGAGACTTATTTAAACCCACCCAGGTTTCTCTCGGACCTGGAAGAGAACTTTGAGAACAACATCTTCTCCTTCCAAGTATGTGACGTGGTCCTGAGCCACGCCCCGGACTTCCGCCGGGTCTACCTGCCTTACGTCACCAACCAGACCTACCAGGAACGCACCTTCCAAAGCCTACTGTGAGACTGATCCCTGTTCAATCCCCGTGTGGGCCCTGCCGTGACAGTCCCCAGCCCAGAGTGCCTTCCCGGGAGCTCGTGTCCTGGAGCCCCGACTGGCCCCCACGCCCCGACTGGCCCCCAGGCCCCTAGTGGCCCCCACGCCAGCGCCCCTGCACTTGGGCTCCTGGCGTTCTTCCCCAGCCCACGGATGCTTCCCAGCTCCCATGCCCCGTGCCTCCACTCCGTCCCCGTTGCTCCCCTCACCCCTCCTCACCGAGGCTGCTCGCTGCTCCCGCAGGAACAGCAACAGCAGTTTCCGAGAGGTCCTGGAGAAGCTGGAGAGCCACCCCGTCTGCCAGCGCCTGTCCCTCAAGTCCTTTCTGATCCTGCCCTTCCAGCGCATCACCCGCCTCAAACTCTTGCTCCAGGTACGGCTCGTCCCACCTTGATCCTCCCCCGTTAACTCAGAGGGTTGCTCTCGGGAAGCCCGAGGGCGAAGGACTCATCCATTCTTCTACCACGTTTCCACACCCCGTGGATGATGCGGGCAGCCTCTCCACCCCCCACAGCCTCTTTTGCGGAAATATCCGCTGCTGAAATTGCATCCCTGGGCTTTCCCATTGACCTGCCCCCGATCGTGTCTTTCTCTTTCCCTTTCCTTCCTCTTGCCGGGCTCCTGCCTCCGCTTCCTTCAATAGAACATTCTAAAGAGAACACAGCCTGGATCTGCAGAGGAAGCCGAGGCCACGAAGGCGCACCACGCCCTTGAGGAGGTAGGCGGCCCCCACCAGCCCCCTGCATGTCTTTGCCCCCCAGAGAGCACGGGATGGGACCTGTTGGTGTAAGGGCTCGGCCTCCTCCCTGCGTCCACCCAAGCCCAGAGCAGGCACCGCCCCCGGCCTCCACTCCCCAGCCAGCACACTCTCCCACTCCCCAGCCAGCACACTCTCTGCCACAGACCAGCATTCGGCTCATCCTCAGTCAGTCCAGGAACCTTCTGTCTGGTGGCACCAAGCACCGTGTTTCCCCGAAAATAAGACAGGGTCTTATATTTAAACAAGACAGGGTCTTCTTTTCCTCAAGAAGACACCCTACGGCTTATTTTCAAGGCATGTGTTATTTTTAAGTACAGTACAACAATCTACATTTTTTCAAATATAGTTAAGTCGTTTTCTTCTGGAACATCATCATAACTCTCCAAACCCCGAATTCCATCCTGACTTTCTTGCGACTCTATTTCCTTTAGAACCATCGGCCCCGATCTCTCACGTCGAGCAGTAGAGCTCTCATGGGGCAGATGAGAAGGGCTGCTCGTCTTCTTTACCCCTCCACAACGAAATGCATGGGTTGTGCAGATGCGCTGAGTAGTCACGCCCATCACTAGGTCTTATTTCGGGGGTAGGGCTTATATTGTGCAAATGCTTAGAAATCTTGCTAGGGCTTATTTTATAGGTAGGTCTTATTTTTAGGGAAACACGGTATACTAGAGTCCTAGGACTTCAACTTGATGCTGCCTTCACTCAGTCTCAGCCTGGTGGAAAAGAGTGAGGCTGTCACAGCCTATTTCCAGATTGCATGAGAGAGACTCAAAGGTCAAAGCCTCTAACACAGAACTCTCCCCCTCTCCTCACCTCAGCTGATCCGAGACTGCAATAACAACGTGCAGAGGATGCGGCGGACAGAGGAGCTGATCTACTTGAGCCAGAAGATTGAGTTCGAGTGCAAAGTGAGTTGGTCCCAGGCACCCCACCCTCGGCAGGTCCCACAGAACACCCTCCAACACAGAACCGTCCTGCCCACACAATCCCTGGTCTCTCATCTCATTTCTGTCCACCTTCTGTCCTGGCCTGTTTTGGGGAGGCTTGGCTCAGTCTCCACGACATACTGTTAGGTGACAAAGGGAAAGCGCAGAACTGTGTGCATATTATGTTACCTTTGGTATAAAACTGGGAAGATACAAATCTATATGTGTCGGCTTGTGTATGCATAAGGAAACTCTGGGAGAATAGTAAGAGAAAAAGGAACAGGAAGCAGGGGCACATTTGGGAAATGGGCAGTAAGGGAGAAATGAGGGAGAACTTTTCAATATAAGCTTTTATGAAAAAAATTTTTTTTGGTGTTTGAACCATTCATTGTTTTATCAAGTCTCCTTCTAGTCTAGCAGCCAAAGGAACATAGAATTGAATCTAACTATAGGGCTAAAATCTCCCATCCAAACACAAATCTAAATAGACTTTTGACTAAGAACAGATATCATCTTTATGTCCCTGGAAGAGAAGGAAAATCCCTTATCTGCATACTAATTGTAGCCCAGGACTCTCATCTTTACCCAAACTCCAGCTCCCAGGAAACTCCATGTCCTTTCTATTCTCATCCTCATATCTGACTCCGACTGTTCCTCTTATGTCTCTGGTTATGATCCAAGAGGGGACAGATGCCAGAGCTGCCCCTAAGACGCATCATACTGCCTTGTTGAGTCACGTGCCCTAATTGGGCTCTTCCACCTCTTCTTCAGCTCAGGCTTCTAGGACAGAGCTTTCCCACACGGTCCCTGTCCTGGGTGGAACCACAGGCACCTTCCATCTGCCTGAGCATATAAACACAGGAGCCACACACCAGTGGACAGTGGTAGTTAGAGGGTTCAGAAAGAAAGGGAGTCTAAGTGATGGGTTATAAGCGGGAGGGAAGACGTGGAAGAGATGACTGTCCGAGGTGGAGCTTGTGCAGAAGCAACTTGGGGAAAAGGGGACTGAGCAGAGCAAGCCTCACGCCTGTCCCGTCTATCTGTGACACTGCCCTCTCTCTCTCCCCTGCCCTACAGATATTCCCACTCATCTCGCAGTCACGCTGGCTGGTGAAGAGCGGGGAGCTGACAGCCCTGGAGTTCAGTGTCTCCCCGGGGCTGCGAAGGAAACTGAACACTCGCCCAGTGCACCTGCACCTCTTCAATGACTGTCTGCTGCTGTCGCGGCCCCGAGAGTCAGTGGCTGGAGTGGGAGGCCGGGGCACAAGAGGGGATGGAAAGAGGCAAGAGGGAAGGTCTGAAAGGGACAGAGAAGCGTCATGTTCCTACAGGCACCCTTCTCAGTGACTTAACCCAGAGTCCAGGTCATAGCCTGTAGAAGACAAAAAAAAAAGCCCAAGGCAAAAGGGGTTCCCACCACCAGACTCTGTCATGAGATCACATGGCAGGATGTGTATTATTATAGATACAGAACAAATGTAGCAAATGAGCTTATCACGTCCTCAAATCAGTCTATTTGTGGCTTCTTTGGGCTGTGCTCAATCTACCAGCTTAGAGATACGTTGCTGATAATTCCAGATCTTAACACCCTGGTCTTAAAAGCCTTGGAAAATGTATATCGTTTCTGTCTCTAACTCTTTAAAGTTGTCAAGTATCCATTGCACTAGATATGTGGTTTGTCAAACTAGTGAGGAATCTCCAAGGGTGCTGGAGCTACCATCTTGGGAGTACATTAGGATCCTCATACGGTTTTTATGGGAATTTGCGGGCTGCGGATGCTGAGAACAGGGGTCACGCATGCAAGGAGAGGAGGGTGGATACAGTATGAAAACTCTAGAATCAGGTTGAAAAGACCGTGTTTTGCAGGGGCAGCCGATTCCTGGTATTTGACCATGCTCCCTTCTCCTCCATCCGGGGGGAAAAGTGTGAAATGAAGCTACACGGACCCCACAAAAACCTCTTCCGACTCTTCCTGCGGCACAACGCACAGGGCACCCAGGCTGAGTTCCTCTTCCGCACCGACACCCAGTGAGACAGGGCTGGGCACGGGAGTCTGGGGTGGGCAGCCAGGGAGGGAGGTGGGACCAAGGCAGAAATCGTGTCCAGGAAACAGCCACAGCAGCATTTGGTCCATGCTGGACTTGGGCGCATCCATAGAAAAACCCAAACCTAGAGCTAATGGACAGCTTGCAGGAGACTGGGGGTGGGAGAACTATAAAGTCACCAAAACTTAGCATCTGTTTTATACCTTTTATTCACAAAGCACAAGACTGGTAGGCACTATGTGAATGAGACAAGCACTGGGTGCCTTTTGCTTTCTTTGCTCCCACCTCCCAACCCAGTGCCCTATTGAGCAGAAATCCATAGTGTTGAGAACTTTGATTTGCTCATCTTTTCAGTAATAAAAAAAAATACATTCACATATGCATACATTTTTGAGAGTGTTAATAATAACTTATAAAATCTGGTACACTGTGCCTACAATAATGATCATCTAAAAGACTATGGCTATTATTGCTGTTATAAAAGATATAAGAAGGGTCTCTCTTTAAAAAGCTTGACATATCTGATGATTAAAGGAACCCTGTGTTGTAGACACTTTTTCAGTTTTGTCCCTCGGAAGACGCTTCAGGGTGGGATCAATAATGCCTGACCTTATGTATGGAACAGAGCAGCAGGTGTGGGGGTTTGCTTGCAAAATATCACATAAGTCAAATATTCAGGTGCAGATTCATGTTCTTTGTTTCGTGCTTTGGGCAGCATCTTCCTGGGGCAATAATAGTGTCAGCTCTCAATAGCCCAGGCAACTTTGGAAGCACCAGGCTAAGAGAATGCAAAAATGAAGCTTGGATTACATTGTGCAACAACAACAACAACAACAACAACAACAAAAATAGATGTATCTCCCTGATCTAATTATTATTACAGAATAATTTTTATTTTTGAGATATTTAATTGAAGGGAGGTGGGCAAGGGAGCATCAAGAACCATACAAAATGAAAGAATCTAAACTGAGATGAACATTCTGCTTAGTATAGTTTCCAAAATGCAAAATCTGCATGTGTATAATTGACAGTGGACTTTATGCCCCCACGTGGAAGATAGGAGAAGCCATTAGGAGGATAATCCTGGAAAGAGAAGAGGTAACATAAATAGCTCAAGATTTTGTCATATTTCCAACCAAGCTGAGTCCCATTGACTTTGAAGTCATGGAACTAGGCAGCTTTTTGAACTAGACAAGTCCCTCCCACAGTTATTTGCCTTCCCCATCACTGGCCCTCATCCTACACCCCAGAATTGCAACTGAAGCTATGATCCTGCTTTGTTTTCTCAGAAGTGAAAAGCTTCGATGGATCTCAGCCTTGGCCATGCCAAGAGAGGAGTTGGACCTTCTGGAGTGTTATGGTGAGTGAGGGCGTAAGAGAAAAGAGGCAGTTCAGAGGTCTCCTTTGGATGCAGGGGCTTAAGAGGGCTGGGTGGTAACCCTGGGAGGCTTCCACTTACTGCTTTTCCCCAGAATGCCAGGGTGGAAGACTGGCTGCTGGAGCTTAAACACCTGAGACCCATCTGATTAAAGCTGCTCGTCACCATGACAGCACCCCTCCCTGTTAAAATATTTGTCCCCTTAAGTCTATCCTGCTGTTATTTGGCCCAGATTTTACCTGTGTGAGTTCTTGAGGAAGCAAGAGGAGAAAGTATGACTGTGGTGGGAGGTGCAGGAGGATAGCAAAGCAGATCTGTTTTGACCCCCCCACACAGGATGACCTGAGGTCACCTACCCCAGGTAGCTGCAGGCGCACACTCATTACAAATGTGTCTGTGTTCATGCCAACACTGAGATTATTCTGGCTCTCGTATAAGCCCCACAGTTGTCCTCTAGCAAGAATTTCCTAATTTATATCCAGAGAGAATCTGAACTCAAGGGAACATTGAGCCTTTAGTGCCTGAAAAGAACAAACAAATGCGAGGAAACTCAGAATTAAGAGAGCCATGCAGTGACTGAATTCTGTTCACTTATTCACTGTGTGTGCATCTACAAAGTGTCAGCTCCCCTGTGGGTAAGGAGGGAAGAAAAATCTGCCTCCTTCACTATGATCTTGTGAGTAGCAGACAGGGATGAGCTTTAGAAAAAGAAGGACAAATAATAATGCAGTATTCTGTTCTCTGGGAGAACTGATACAGTGTGGTAAAGCCAAGAAAGCAACAAACCCATGTTAGGTGGAATATTTATAGGTCAGGTATACTCTGAGGCTGCTTATCTTGAGCTGCATGTCTATGGAAATTTCCCCTGTTTCACAAAAATATAGACATACAGAAATCCAGAATTTCGACAAAAATCATCTTGATCCCCCTTGATCAATAATCCTTTCAATCATTTATAGATGAGTTAATTGAAGCTAAAAAGGATTAAGACCCTTGTCTACCTCATACCTGGAACCCCACTGGTTAAGTCTCCTCTCGCCCCACATCTGTATGTTAAGAAAATAGAGAAGGAAGCAGACTCGGATTTTAAAATCTGGCTGGAGAAGCAAAACACATGCATGAAACAATTAGATCATGGACAAGTGGTTTGGCTTGAATGATTAGTTTTAAAAGAGTTCAGGATCCATTGAAGGCTAAAGAGTCAGAGAAGAGTCAAAGGAAAGTGAGTCAAGCCAAGTCTCAAATGTTCGTACTGATGAGGAACTAACAGTGGTCACAACGAATTTCTCAATTCATCTTCCCCAGAGAAGTATTAAATAGAATTTTTGGTCCATTTTCAGCTCTGGTATTTCTATTTCTTTATCAACCTTTTTGGTCCTTAGAAGGAGATGAAGATCTTTTGAAGATCTTTGCAATTGCCTGTTTTGTCTGTAACTTTCAACAGCACAAACTCACCTCTCTCACAAGTCCTCCCACCCCCACTTCCCCGAGATTCTGTGTCTGGGGGTAGCAGCCATCTGCCTCTCCTGACCTCTCTGCACACTCTTCTCTTCCCAAGACTCCCCGCAAGTGCAGTGCCTTCGCGCCTACAAACCCCGAGAGAATGACGAGCTGGCGCTGGAAAAGGCGGACGTGGTGATGGTGACTCAGCAGAGCAGCGATGGTAAGAGGGAGACTCCAGCAGGAGGCCGGGCCCTGGGGACAGGACACCACGGGGGACAGACTAGCTCCCCAGGGCTGCCGCAACAAAGCCTCACAAACCGGGTGGCTTAAAACAACAGAAAGGTCTTCTCTCCCAGTTCTAGAGACAAGAAGTCCAAAATTAAGGAGTGGGGGGACCTTCTACAGCCTCCAGGGAGGCTCCTTCCCTACCTTTTGCAGTGTGGCCGCCCCAGGCATTGCTTGGCTCACGGCAGCATAACTCCAATCTCTGCCTCCACCTTCCTGTGTCCGTCTTCCCTCTGTGTCTGTGTCCAGATGTCCCTCCTTTTTGTGAGAATACCACTTATATTATATTCATGGCCACCTCACTCCATCTTGATTTTACTATTGATATCTGTGACAACCTCATTCCCAGGCAGGGTCACATTTTGAGGCACCAGGGATTAGAACTTCAACAGCTCAGGAGTGGGCTGTAGACTTCGCCAGGCCCGGGGCGTGTTAGTCCACAGGGCGCCTGGGGGCTCCCCAGTTCCTTCATCCTTGGGATTCAGAAAAGTTTCCAGGAAGGTGGCCTGGGGGAAGCTCTCACAAGCCTTTCCCAGGTAATTCTTCCCACCTACCCTGTGCCCACAGGCTGGCTGGAGGGTATGAGGCTCTCAGACGGGGAGCGAGGCTGGTTTCCCGTGCAACAAGTGGAGTTCATTTCCAACCCCGAGGTCCGTGCACGGAACCTGAAGGAAGCCCATCGAGTCAAGACTGCCAAACTACAGCTGGTGGAACAGCGGGCCTAGCTGTGCTCTGAGAGGAGCTTCCTGAGCTTGAGAACAAGCTGTCGCTGGAGAGGGCTGGCCCCAGAGCCAGCTACAGAGGCCTTCTGTGGTCCAAGAACTAGGCCTTTGGAAAGCTCAAGGATGGACTTCAGCTAGCCCAGTCTTCTCGTCCCAGGCCTCCCTTTGTGCTTTGTGCTTGGTGGGGGGATCTTTAGGGAGTTTGCACTGGATTCTGGGAACCTTTTTTATCATAGGAAAAGGGACCAGTTGAGCCTGAACCGAGGAACTTTCCTACTACTGCCGTATAGTACTTAGACATTCTCTGCTTCCAGAGTGCAGATTCAGAGCTGGCCAGAGTTTCAGTCACGTTCACAAGTTAAACAGAATCTGACCTCAGTCTACTGCAGGGAGGTGTTTAAGAGCGATTGACATCAGATGGGAGCGTCAACCTGGTGACCTCTTAGGTATCTTCCAGCCCTAGAGATTCTCCATAATTATTGGTATGAGATCACTGTCCGCATCTCTGAGATCTATGTCTGTTGGTGGCAATGTGAGGGTAATACACTCTCACTCTAATAAACTTGGCACTTCTCCGAGTGTTTTCTTCTCAGACTCCTCAGCGCTGAGCAAGGTTCAGAACATGGAATCCCAGGAAGGTTCCAGCCTATTTGATTTAGGTGTCATGAAAGACCAAAAAGGTGTGTAGGTTATGGCAGCTACTGACTTCCACCTGTAGCATCTATGACCCCTGAGATTTGGGGCAGATTCTTTGTTACAGCTTCAGAGATTGTAGAAAAAAACTAGAAGTAATTGATGGGTAATGAAAACCCCATTCAAACCTTTTTTTTCACAATACCTGTAAGGTACAGGGGTAGGCTAGTTTAGGTGGATTTGGCAAATCCTACTCAGACCATCCATACTTTTATACTCTGACTTGAATTATTGTGAAGCTATCCTCCCAGCTGTGTTTTTCTTCTTTGTGAAAAGCAGCATAATGTAATGGAAAGAGTCCTAGAATTCAAGTGAAGAGACCCAAACTGCAGTTACCACCCTGCCATGAGTCAACCTGTCCATGTCCCTCTTCCCTCAAATGTAAAATGCAGAATTGAACCAAGCAACCTCCAAAGTCCTATCCAACTCTAAAAATGTATTATTCTCTGTCTCCTTTTAGATTGCTTTTCTCAGTTGAAGAATATCCTCTAAATTCTTTCTCATATAGGGTCCTTATATAATAGTAACAGAGGCATCTTTTATGCTATCTTTTAAGCTTGATCATTATAGTCCTTTGACACTCTACTACACTGTTTTACATTTAGGAGGGCTCAAAAGTATAATTGCCTTGCAGCTTTGTACAAAGCTAAGAATAATACTGTAAAATTTGCCCCATGCCCAATTAACGATGATATGACATAATACAGTACTACTTTTGGCAAAACAATTCTGTTTTGAATCCATCCTAATATATGTTAATGTACTTAATTTTTTTAAAAAGTTATCACTATAGTAATGAAGATGGGGGCTAATATTTTATCATAAGCAGGATGGTGCTAAAAAAGTAGGATATGTAAAAAATCTAAAATAAGGATGGTTTTAGAGAGTTCAATTAAAGTTTTTTGCTATTTTCATTAAGTCAGATTTTTAAAAATATTTATATGTAATGTAACATTTGTACATATGTTAATATAGAAACTAATAACTGATTCTTATTGATTGTAATAACAATAATTATAATCCAAATTATTCTTGCAAAGCAGTATTTGAATACTGGCTGTGTGGCTCAAACAGAGCCATCTCCAACTCCTGATTTCTAGGCAAATTCTCTATTTTCTCAGAGAGGTAAAATATCAACTTCTGAATGATGCACATGCAAATAATTTTTTGAGTTGCATGACTGTTTCTTAAAGTTGCTAAGGCTTTCTGATCTCTTCGAACCTAAGTTCTGTTAAGACTTCTAAATAAAACAGTTCTTTAGATATTTATTAATAATATGTAATCATTTAATTGGGCAATTCTCACCTAATCTGGGAAATTAAAAGACATTTGGCTTCACTGTCCTTAAGTGCTTGGTTAAAAAATGAAAGAGGCTGGGCACAGTGGCTCACGCCTGTAATCCTAGCACTCAGGGAGTCCAAGGCGGGTGGATTGCTCAAGGTCAGGAGTTCGAAACTGGCCTGAGCAAGAGTGAGACCCCCGTCTCTACAATAAATAGAAAGAAATTAATTGGCCAACTAACCTATATAGAAAAAATTAGCCAGGCGTGGTGGCACATGCCTGTAGTTCCAGCTACTTGGGAGGCTGAGGCAGCAGGATTGCTTGAGCCCAGGAGTTTGAGGTTGCTGTGAGCTAGGTTGATGCCATGGCACTCACTCTAGCCTGAGCAACAAAACAAGACTCTGTCTCAAAAAAAAAAAAAAAAAGAAAGAAAGAAAGAATTAAAAAATTTGGGCGTGAGTAATCTCTCTAGAGTTGAATTATCAAATTTTCTATACTTTGAGTTTGAAAAAATTGAGCATAGGTTCACTCATTGTTCCTTTTTTCTTCATATTTCCAGAATTTAATTCAACTTCTTCAGTTGCTGACTGGTGTAATTGGCTTAAAAACACTGCAATTTCTTATGAGAGACTGTGAAAACAAACATTAACCAATGTCTTTTGGACAGAACTGCATTCAAAGTATATATGAATATACAGTATTTTGTTGCTTTTTAAATCAAAACAATGCATAAGGTAGTGTCTTCAAGAGACATCAATAATAGCTCTGTTTAAAGAACCTTTTCTGAATTGAACATGCTTAGAGCTTAAAATCATATAGATATATGCTGAATTATTTCCTTTGTGCACCCTAAAACATTGAACCTCCACGTCATTTTTGCCTCCTCACATAGCTTAGAAAGGTATTCACTAAAGTTTATTTTACCACCAACTTTTACTTAAAGTTAACAATGACTTTCAGATTTTAGTTGTGTACTACTCACTCTGTCTCAGCCATTTATGATGATTTTAAGACCAGCCTACACATTAGTATCTGGAAGGCTCACAGTTTGAGATGTACTTATTTTCCCTAATTTTGTTTTCTGCCTCTTAAATAACATCTAAATCCATGACACAAGATATTATGAATCTGGGTTCTATGGTGACTGATTTTTTTGTTGTTGTTTTTAAATTAGCCTGTGGGGTAGAAGCTAAAGGTCTTTAGAAATCTAAATACATCCAATGGTTCTCCCTCTTTTGCACATGGATTTATCCCCCTGAAACAAATCTTTTGGACCCCATATTGGTCCACCCACAATAGTCAGTGTGCTTTTTCAGTAGTGATGTTGCCTTATCACAAACTCTTCTTGCTTATGGGGGACAATGAGAAATCCAATACTTTGGTACGGTGGCCCTTTATAGCCATAGTTATTCCTCACCCACCCGCCTAAGACATCATTCAGATTTGTGCATGTTCGTACCTGGCTTTTCAGACCTCTACGTAAATATCTTTTGTGGTGGTGACTTGGCTCTCTCACTCACCCAGGCCAGTGACCCTAGAGCCAGCCGCATTTGCTGTAAACATGACTCAGGAGCTGCGTGATTACAGCAGCTCCAAACCTGCAGTTCAGTGTAATCGTCTAACTCTGAGATCAGGTGTGTGGAAGGGCCAAAGGTTCTGAGTAAACGAGCTGAAGAGAGACAGATGCCAAACTCAGTCACGATTCAAACGCACTTCTCGCTTAGATCTAGAACATTCTCTAGGCTTAATAATATTTGACCCATTTTTCTGACACGCCCACTGTAAATAATAATCGTGGAGTGGAAATTTCCCCAGCCTCTTCCTTGGAAGAGCATCCATTCAGTCTGCAATTCCAAGGGAGCGTTGCAAAACACCAGGCTAAAGGCACGAAGAAAACGCAGGGATTGAAGGTGAGTGAATGAGACTGCCAGTTCTTTCTGGGTGGCCTGTGAACCCGGAGTTTGTGAAGGAGCTGGGTCGGTGTGTGCTATAAATTTTAGAGCTGGTCAGGGTGGGGGTGGCTGCTGCCTGCTGCCCCGTGCATGAGTCATGGCTGAGGGCAGAGCTCACTATAGGGAGGGGCAGCGTCTGGCCCACAGAGCTCTCCCGGAGCACCAGGGGGCAGGTAAACAACTTCCTGGCAGTTTACCTGAGCTTGCAGAGAGGCAGCTTTCTCTGAACAATGCAGCTGGAAACCCGGTAGAGTGGGAGCAACCAGTGCAAGGCACAGAGTAAGATGGAGGTTCCACATCTGCTCACAGACCATGGGGCTCCTGAACCCCAGGGAGGAAACTCAGACTGTTCAGGCATGTGGCTGAGAGCAAGAGACCGTGGAATGCTGTGGTAGAATCATATAAGCCCAGCAAGAGAGACTTTAGACTATCACAGAAGCAGTCTTAGGGAGAAAACAGAAATGGGAAAGGGGAGGAAAGGATGGGCCCTTTGGTGGGACACAGCCAGTCAGTTCTAGAGTATTTCCTCACTCACATCAGTTAATGGTGGGAGCGAGAAAATCATCCACTGCTGGGGTTGAAAGACCCACGAGAGTGTTTGTGTCTAACACCCATCTTTGTCACAATGGGGCCTGCAGAGGGGAAGTGACTTGCCCAATGTCACACATCCAGTTGATTATGAACCACATATTTGAACAGCTGGGTGTTCACCACCAGGATTTAAGCCAGTGATCTGCTGAGTTTGTGCTCATCATCAAAAGGGGAGGGCGGCTTGTGGTGCAAAGATTGAGCAAACAGAAAATGAGCAGACAGGCTATTTTTGAGAGAGCAGCAGGAGAGGGTGGTCAGACTTGTGGAATTGTTAATAAGCAGGTTTTGGTGATAAAATTAAGCTTGGTCGGGCTGGAAACAAGAATCAAGGTGTGGTTTTTGCAGCCATTCATCATCCTTGCACAAGCTGGCCTTAGAGAACTGAAGAGTTGGGTAGCGTGAGAGAGAGAGAGAGAGAGAGAGAGAGAGAGAGAGAGAGAGAGAGAGAGAGAGAGAGAGAGTGTGTGTGTGTGTGTGTGTGTGTAGATGGCTGTTTAGATTTGGGGGAGGAGAGTACAAAAGGATCTTTGAGAGAGAGAGAATTTATGAAGAAAGACTAGGCTTCCTCCCTGAAATAAAATAATAGTGGCCTTAACAAATAAAAGGAGAAAAAAGACAAAGGAGGAGTTTTTCAGCTGAGAAATCAAGGGTAAATGAACATATAAAGTATTTTTTGAAAACATTTGGCACTTGTCCTTTGTGGTTCTGGAAACATTTTTCTTATATACTGGGTACGAATATGTACCTAGATACCACCAATTCAGATGATTCATAGTTATAGAAAGTTAACCAAAAAGTCAAACCAAAATGAACAGTGTGTTCCGTATGGGGCAATGAGGTGAATAAAGAGGTGGAATTGGAGTGCTTGGAACATCAAATGCCTGTTGTGGTTGGTAGCTCAGAAGAAGGGGCGTCTGGCAAGGAGAGGATCACATCCCTGGCGGGCTCCGAGTGTGAATTGGGGCACAGGTGCGGGAGTTGGGAGTTGGGGAGGGCACTGGAATTACGTGAAAAGGGTGGCATAAAAAGCAATAGGGTGAAGGTGTCCCAGAAAGGCCCATGGAATCTCTGTAGGTGGAAATTCCATTCTCAGGTAATAAAACTATGGCAGGAGGAATGTACAGAGGCAACCTGCCAGGGCAGTGAGAGGAGGAAACTCTTAAGACGTGAATGCCACAGAACAAAGATGCGAGTAAGATGCAGAAGCTTCAGCGAGGCAGAGGCCAAAAACCAGCCCCTCCTCTGACTTCCATATTTTGTAAAATTTTACTCCCAGATCGACGGCTTGACATTCTCTCCTCCCCACCTGCACCGTCAATTTGCGCTGGTTTCTTCCCGGTATCACTCACACCGAACGATTATTTCACCAAGACTGCTTCAGTCCTGATGCCTCATTCCTGGATGCTGGAATGACTCCCCTCCCAACCCCAGTCTGTCTACTCCCAGTCTTTCCCCTCACAGTCTTTCTGGAAGTGTCCACATGATCCCAAATTTCACTTGACATTCTTCACCTGTCCCGTTACCTACCAGGTAACAAGGCTCATCCCAGCAGGACCCACCCAGCCATGCAGCTCCAACCAGTGCCCTCCTCCCCCCGTCTCTCACACCTGCCCCTCGTGTGCATTTATGGCCCTGGCCACCTGCCCTCTCCACACATTCCAATTCCCCTCCCAGTCTTGGAACATTCTTCTTCCTCTTCCCTTCGATGACTATTCTCTTCCTCCCTCTCCCATACCACAATAATGTCCCTATTTCTTTTCAAATCAAACTAAGCAGTACTGAGTGCTTAAATTATTTAAACACAGACCTAGAGCCTATGGAAGGATTTGATTCTAAATCTAATTTAGTTTACACTCATTGTTTTGTGACAGCCCCCCCCCACCCAACCTTCTAAGTTTCCGTATTATGTTCCTCTAAAACTATCAATGGACATTGTTTATTGAAGTTGGCACCTCCTAATATGGATTTAAATCCTGTCCAAATTTATTCCTTGTACAACTTTGGGCAAATACTCAAACCTCTCTGAGTCTCACATTTTCACCTGTCAAATGGATAAAATCTTACAGGGTGATTGTGAAATGAAGTGACCTGGCAGGGAGCTAGATATATAATATATGCTAAATAAATGGTTATCATCATTAATCTTTTGCCTGAGGACCAATTTCTGGGTTCAGTATGTAAGCTATTTCAGCTCCTAATGGTCTCGTAAAAAATGTAAGCACACGAAGTTGGCTATCATTAATAGCCTTTTACCTGTTAAGGCTCCTTCAGCGTTTTAAATGATATATTGGCATTCACAAAGCAAGACTCCTCTACCTGCATTTGGGAAAGTGGAGAATGAAATAAACTCCAAAGACTTCCATCTAGACTTGGTTAAGGCATTTTTAGGTAATCATTTAAATCTCAGTTTCTTGCGGTGTAGATTTGGATGATTTGCAACTTTATTTGCACACTTACTTGTCCAACCTCCCCTCAGGACTCATGGCCCCATTTGGGTTTTGATCATTTCCTGACCCAACATCTCGTCCAATCCCTTCCACCTCTAGTCTTAGGCTATCCGTGGCCAATCTAAGTGCCGCATTTTCTTCTGCCTCCTGCTCTTTCCCTGTGTTGTTGTTTCCATAGGAAATGGTAAGTCTGTCCTAAGTTCACTTTTCTTCATGCTACATGCTGTGGCTGGGCAACTTTGTATGGTTTCTTGACTACAGCTAGTGCTTTCTGTGCTGAATAGGCCCAACAGCAACTGTTAGTCCTTGTCTCTCTCCCACAGGCCCTAGTTCCATACTCTGCTACACATGCATATCCACCCAGATAACCACAGGAACCTCAAACTCAACATATGCAAAAAAACCCCCAAAAAACAACAACAAAAAACCTCTCCTTTTCCCCAAATTTCCTTCCTTTGCACTATTTTTTCTCAATTATACCATTTCTTAGTTACCAAAATCTTTGTTCTCTTCCCTTTCTCCTCATTTCCTTTCAACTAACTCTCTACCGTGTTGCATTGACTCTTAAATATTCCTCAAGTCTGTTCCCTCCTCTCTCTTCGCCCTGCCTGACCCTACACATCTCTCAGGCTAACTCGGTAGCCTCAGACTGTGTCCCTGCATCTCCTAAACCCTCCAATCTCAGTCTTCTTTCATCTTGCTAAAGCATGAATTTGGGCAAGTCATGCCCATGTGTTAGAACTGCCAGTGCCACTGTTGGCCCAAAGAGTAGATCCCTGGAAGTGAGGACTCCCCAGTCCTCCACCACAGCCCCGCCACACAAGCCCGGCCACTCTGAACTTCTCCCTCATCATCTTTCTGATCTCAGTGTCTTACGCTTGCTATCACTTCTTCCTGAAATACCCTTTCCACCCTTCTCTGCTCATCCAAGTTCTACTCCTGCTTTTCAAGCTGGCTCTAATGCCTCAGACCCTGAAGCTTTCATAGCATGTCCCGGCACAAGTGGCCGCTCCTACTTTTGGGCTCCCACTACACCTTGTTCTCAGGGCTGGACCTGCACAGCATTACCACCCTGTCTTATAACTGGCCATGTGTGCTGTCAGACTCCCCAGCGAGACTGGCAGTTCCCTGAAAGCTGGGAAGACTTTTTGTTTATCTTTGTGTTCACCCAGTACCGTCAGTGCTCATAAATCCCCGCTGTATGATGGCATGAATGTCTGCCCTTATTTCTCAGGGCTTTGTTATAACACTCAAATGAAAGGATATTTATGAAAAAACAGTATATAAGGATGCTAAATCTCTGGACTGTCCCTTTGGACTCAACACCACTTCCGGGTGAATGAAGGCGACGCATCACTTCCAGGGAATCAGATTTACTCTTAACTAATGAAGACTACTTAAGACTTAAAGTGCAATCAACAAAAGCCAAATTGTCTTTCACAACCTGTTTCCATTCTGTGTTCCATTTATGCAAATGATGCTTTAATAGACATTTAAAAATAAATTCGAATGGGCTATCTCATAAAGTTATCTAAGTAACTAATATAAAATACTTAGCTTACAGGAACAGGAAATATAATGTGAACCAAGCAGATTTTAACACATAAAAGGGAATTATTTTCTTGGACAGTTGTGGAGCCTTTATGAAGAGTTCCAAAGCGGGCATGGGGGTGGGAGGAGGATACTAAAATACCAGCAATGAACCCAGGACTGCTTAGGAGCCTGAACAGCAAGAAAGCTGGGTAGGACATAGAGGCCAACTCTGGGCCCATCTCTGAATTGCAAAGCTAACATGGATGCAGATGTCCTTAGCAAAGTTCTACAACTAGGGTTTGCCAGAGTTAGCAAATAAAAATACAGGATACCCAAATAGTGCAGGGAACATACTTACCCTAAAAAAATTATTTGTTGTTTATCTGAAATTCAAATTTAACTGGACATCCTACATTTTATCTGGAAAACCAATATAACCCATATAACTTTAATAACTTTGAACCTGGTATTAGTTGATGGGATGGGGCCTCTGGGGCATTTTGGAGAAAGGCTCGAAAGAATTCACGGGTCTTTGTTATCGTAAACAACCAGAAATAGTTTAGCACCACGGTGAAACTGGTCATAGATTGCCATCTAGTGGGAAAATCTTTGTAGTGAGAGCTAAAATTGGAGGAATAAGACTCTGCTCAGGTCAGTTGCAGAATCCCAAGGTTGTCCTGTTAGAAGAGGAGAACTCGAGGGTGGGGCAGGTAGGAGTTTTCCTCATGGTCTAAGTAGAGAAGTGCCTGGACTGTGGGTCTCCAGCATGCAGAAACGTTGCTTCCTCACAAAACCAAAGCAAAAGCTAGAGCCACCTGTAAGAAGTGCAAGACTCTTCCAAACGAGGATGGCTCAGAGAGATGTGGAACTATGAAAAATGCAATTCTACAGATATAATTGCAGATCATTGCAACCTGCAACCTAGGAAGTCATCCAAAAGATAACGATGTGGCTACACAGGGAAGTTCAGATCTTGAACGGGCTGAAAAGATACGCAGGAATTAAAAGGAATTCCAAGGACAGTATCTCAAAGCCTGGAAGAAGCTCTGTGCTGCAAACATGCTAAAGGCCAATACTAACAGTGACAGTAACAATGATAATAATAAAGCCACGCTTGCTTCAGGAAGAACCGAAAAGATAGATGTACTCCTCTTGGCAGACATTGTCATGCCAACATCTAATACAGAGAAAGCGGAAGCACTGGATTCTCATTTCAGACTATCTTGTAGAAGAAAGGAAACTATTTAGATATTAAAAGGGTTGGACAAAAAAAACATAAGATGGACTTAAAACCCAGAAGACTTGTAGCTCGTTTACATAATACTATATTTTTTTTCTAGTATAGAACAGGAGAGGGTCTCTAAGAGTTAATTGAGGCAAATATCCTAACTTTCAAAGAGGTGTTTTGTAGAAACTAAAGGAGAATAAATTTGATGTGAAATCCTTATGGACTTCTATAAGAGGTTGTTGAAAGATGGTTTACAAACATTTAGATTTTTAAGAAACTATAAAAGACAATAAGTTTTCCTTAAGAAAAACCATTCCAGACTAATCTCCATGGCTATGTAGTTAGTTGTAGAAGGATGCTAAATTATCAGAGTGCTAGGCAGGGAATATGTTTTGATTTTATTGAGTCATACAGCAGTTTTTCCTCAGAATCCCTGTGGGAGATAGCAAAGAAGGGCATGGGATGATAACACAGATATGAAGGATTTGTAGCTAGTTTAATTCTCACTCAAGAAAGTGCCCATTAATGGAGTATTTTCAAGGAGGATGCTAGAATCCTGTATTTACCCATATCCTGTATACTATTAATAATTTATAGATGATTTGCTTATAAAATATATAAAACATTAAATTTGTAGATAGAACAAAATTTCAAAAGTGGCTAATGCTATATAAGGGCTTCAACCATCTTAACAAGCTCAGTAATGAGCTAAAATGAACAAAATGAGACTTAACAGGCCATATAAATCTGTGGCTATTTAGATTAGAAGTGTCAATTCTCCAAGTACAAAATGGGAGCGAACTGGCTTTAAGACATTGCGTATTAAAAGGACCTAGAGGTTATAGTTGACTCTAAGTTTTGGACCAAGGATATGAACTGGCCCCACAAAATAGCTAATGCTTTTTTTTTTTTTTTAAATAGAAACACCATTCATAGAATATTCTATCTAATGGAGATAACAGCTATACCGAACAGTTGATCAGACCACATTCGAAGCGAGCTTTGGTCCTGACACCACTGTTAAAAAGAACAAGGAAATACTCCAGTGTGGTGAGGAGCCTGGAGACAGGACTGCACAAGGGCTGGCAAGAGCAGCTCCCTCTGTCGCCTGTAGAAGAAAAGGCTTTGAAGAAAGACATGCAGTCCTCAGATTTTGAGATTTATTCTTTGTTAGCACTTGGAAAACAAAACTCAAATCAAATAAACTAGATATTGATTTCCTCCTGGTAGAACAAAGAACTTAATAAAATTGTCCAAAAATTCTACAGGCTCTTATTAAGGGAGTCGGCCCCAACCCCTGTCCCTCCACTGGAAAAATGGGACAGAATGATGCTCCGTCAGTGGTGGGTAGAGGAGATTCCCGTGTGTCAGGATCGTGGACTTGACCGCCTGGAAGGTTTCTTCCACCTCTTGGTTTCTATGCTTCTAAGAAGCTCTCGCCATTTTCTCTTTGTTTATCATTCATTTTTAATTCCCGATCAACCCATTTTTAGTTTTTCCCCATTAGACATGTACTTATCTGTTACAACCACAGCAGCCGCTCCTTGGCTGTGGATCCACCTAACTGTCCCCTCAGCCCACTCATACTCAACTAGCACAGTCACTCGTATTCTTCTCTAAAATTCTTTTCCTTTTTATAAGCTTCCCTATCACCTGCAAATCAAGTCAGCCTCATCTCTTGCACTCTCCTCTCCACGTGCACCTCGCTGGTGGACTTCTGCATCCTCCCATTTTCTCATTAGCTTGCACTGGTCTTGCTCACTGTTCAATCCCATCTCTCCAATCCCTAAGCATTCCTCTTCTTTATGTGTTGGAAGAATATCGATCTTCATAACCATTTTTCTGACTTTTTCCCTTTTCATACTCATCTTCCTGTCCCATCAGCTTTCTCACCTCCCTGGTCTTCCTCACTTCATTTCCCTCCCGACCTGCTCTTTCTTACCTTAGACCCTTGGGTCCCCCTTCCCCCCAATCTCCAGATCTGTGCCCTACCTTTTTCTCTGCTTTCTACGCTTATTTTAGGATAGATTTTCTTCTACAGCTATTTTTTGTCTTCCATCTCCCAGTGGATGTGTTGCTACTTCTCAAACCATCTCTACCCTCCATTCATCTTTCTGGTCCTTTTTAGATTCATCTCTCCAGCACCACCCCACTTTTTAATAAAAATGTGTTGTTTACCCTCCTCTCACTCTCCCTTTATCCCTTTAACACACTAAGGCAGGATCTTGAGCATGGAAAGAATGAGGCCTAATTGACGTTTCCTCCTTCATTGCCTATGTTGCCATTTACCTGCTTTGATTCACCACCAGAGGATAAAGGGAGCTATTCAAGCTCAATGTGGATGCAAAGTCAGTCTGTGCACAGGAAGGGGAGGGAGTACAACACATGGGCACGCCCTTCCTCAGTGCCCACTCCTTAGCCCTCGGCCCAGGGTTCAGATGTCAAGGGGTCATGCTTGACCTTTGGCTAAACTCTCTTGTTCCCTCCTCTCTCCAACCTCAACCCACCCCCAGAGCTCCCTAGATTAGCACCCAACCTCAAAGGGGAACCGTAAACAAATGGAGGTGAAATTGCAGTCCATAGGTGAGAGTTAAGACAGACATGGTTAGTGATCATTTTAGGTGATCTCTCCAGGTACCCAGCAACGTATCTTTTAGTGCCTCTGCAAGCTGTAGGCAGGAGGGGACAGAAGAGATGCCTTCACCCTGGTCCAGTGAGTCTGGGGATGCCATGGCATTACTCCTGTGCAGGGGAGAAGTGTCCACTTGCCATGCTCTTCTAGGTGCTTCCTGCCCCTCACTCCTCCTCTCTCCCCCCACCTCCACACAAAACAGAAGCGCTTTGGAAAAATAAGTCACAGTTCACAATACTAGAGACTCAACCTCAGATATCCTCAGGCTTCTCTTGTGATCTTAGCCCTGGGGCCCAAATTTCAGAGAGGCCCAGATTCAGGTTTGCTCTAGTTCAGTCCTGCATTTGGGAGTAGAACATGGTTTAATGGCAGGACCATGGGAAAAGCCCACATCTTGATTCCTTCTTTGGTGGGAGAGATGGGTTCAGAGAAGATTCCAGACTATAGGTGAGCATGCCCAGGGGAGACCTCCCCTGATCCAACAGCTGGTGAGCAACGTGGAAGGAACTAGAGCTTTAATTAAAAAGATGAGAAAAACCCAAGGGTGGAGTAGTTTAATGCTTACAGTAGACGCTCTGGCTCATTTGTCCATCAAGGATAGGAAACAAACAAACTAAACCGGATACAACATTCAGAAGTAGCACAGGCCACCCCTGTCTTCAGGACAGCCATACAGAGGTGTGGAGAAAAGGGTAGGACCAGCCCTCCTCCTTCCCAAATCAACGTCCAGCGAGACAAGCCTGCACAGGGGAGACATGCCACTCCCACCCCAGGCAACAGAGCCACAGACTCCCTCCACCCTTCAGCCCTGTCCTCACGTAGAGGATGCATGAGCCCAGCCCTGTCCCACCGAGCAGCCTCTGTTCACTCTTCGACCCCTCAGTTAGGGGACTTGGCTGCTCTTGTCTTTCTCTCTGGCCTCCTCCGGTGCCCAGGGCTGCTCCAGGGAAGTGGCAGGCTGCTCCTTTTGTACCTTGCCGAGTAAGGGCCCCGTTCCTGGTCTGGCCCCTTCGGGCAGCCGGGTGAGCCCTGGTGATGGCTGTCTGCTCATCACCTGAGCACAGGGAGCTGGAAATAGGTCAGGGAAGTAGCCATCTCCTCCTGGGGGGTGTCCCAGGGTCTGTGGACAGAACGGAGCAGGAAAGGGCAGTTCTGGCATGCAGGTGTCACTCCAGGGGATTGTGCCTATGGGGTCAAAGGGTAAAGGCATTACTGGACAGGACTAAGAGCATCAACCATCACTGCATGTGTTCTGTAACAGAGACCCCTCCCACCTCCGCAGAAACACAGCTGAGGTCCCCAGTGTAAGTCTGGGGGAAATGCTGGCACCATCAGGCTCTCCCCTCTGGACCAGACCCACCCCTGGACTCAAGGTCCTGTGGTCTGGCAACACCAATGCAAAGTGGACCGAGGGTCAGGCCAACCCTGTCTCATGCAGACAGCGAGGAGATCAAGGCCACCTGGACATGTCCTTCCTCCCCTTCTGCTAGAATTTGGTCTTGATTAGATGAGTGCTTCTGGGATTTCAGACGTCCGAGTGGCCCAGCAGAGGACTCATATAGCTGCCGTCACTGTGCCAAGTGTTCTCACTCATCTGCTTCCAAGCCTCACCCAACCCCTCTAGCATATGGGACTTGTATTTTTCTAGCAAACTGAGACTCAGGAGAGTTAGTCGCCAGCTGAGCTGGACCTCAAGCCTCTGTTTTCCTGGCCCCAAACCTCAAAGAGCTCTCTTGCTGATTCACACTTTGCTATGCAGCCTCTTGGAAATTCAAGGAAGAAGAGCTTAATAAAGAGAACCAGGGGCACCACCCGTGCCGTGCCGCTGCCTGCCCTCCAGATCATGGGGCTCTCCCTGTCCTTCTCCCCTTCCCCAAGCACAAAGGGGACCTCCTCTTCAGCCCCAACTCACCCATATTCCCAGCAGGTGGCTGCAGCAGCATCTGCCCTGAGGGGGCGCCGGGGCAATAGCCCTGAGATGTGCCCCCACCAGGGCCGCAGGGAAATGTGAAGACTGTGTCTTCCGGAGGGGGCAGTGTCAGCGGGCTGGGGAAGGGGAAGGCGTGGAGGCCTGGAAACTGGGGCTGCGGGGGCTGGAAGAGCTGGGTGTGAAGAGCCTGGGAGAACGGGAATGGGCCCGGCTGGTTGCTCTGTTGGGAATCCTGAGGTTCCAGCTCTTCCAGAAATGAGCAAAGGGGTGGTAGGTCGATGCTGTGGAGGACAGAGGAACGTTTGGTGAGGTGTGGGGGCGGCCTCCTTGTTCCTACCACGCAACAGCGGAGTCCCTTCCTGCCGTCTTCATGGTGCCCCCCCAGGCTTGCAGCACCACTGCCGTCTCCTCCTCTTCCTCGTCCTGCTCTGTTGCCTCTACATTCCTCCCACCTTAAACCCACTTGTCCTTTTATTCCCATCTCATATACTGTTCCTCGCTCCTCTCGGTTACCCCTTTCCCCTCCCAGGGTCTACCTCTCTTCTCTCCTTCTATACCCCTCCCAAGATAACTTGTGACCTCCCCCCACCTTACCTTGATCCCCAGGACCCATCCTTGTGGCTGCTGTCACCACCAGGAACGTCCATCAGCAAGGGCATCAGCTGGGAGGTATGGACAGGGCCAAGGGGAAAAGGCAGGTTGGCCCTTCGAACAGGTGGGGGGCTGAAGAGTGGTGGGGTCACCATCCCCCCCTGAGCACCCTCACTCTGTTGGGTGGCAGCCAGAGTCTGGTCAGATGTCAGCAGCATGGGGGGCTCTAGGAAAAGCAAGCGAAGAAGTGCTATAAGGGTAAGAAAGTGGGGAGGTAGGTTTGGGGCTGCTGAATGGTAGACATGAGCAATGCCCAGCCCTGCTTGAACGGGCCCCACGGGTTGCAAACCCTGCAGAGCTCTGGCCCACTCCCTCTGCTATCAAGCAAGGACCCTCTGTCTTCACTGTCTTCTTGGCTGCCGTCTCGCCCCAGCTCACCCTCTGAAGGAAGGCGCTCACTTGGAAAGGTGTCCAGAGGTGGCTCTTGAGGGAAGGGCTCAGGCCGTGGGTCCGTGGGCACCGTGGGCGGGAGCTCAGCTGCAGAGCTGGAAGCAGAAGGCATGAAGACGGTAGCTCTGGTGGTCTCTGGATTCCCACTGGAGCCCAGTGCAGCAGGGAAAGAGACACCAGATTCTCACACTCTGCCTCCTACAAGGTACTGGCAACTTCTCCATCCCATCCCAGCCAAAATTCCTCCAAGCATTAGCCAACAACCCCAGGACTCATGCCCAGCCTCCCAACACTCTCTCCTCCTAGACCTCAGGATCCCAGCGTGGCCCCTGTTTCTACCTACAGGGATGATGCAGGAAGAGGAGAAATTCTTGCCTGCACTGACTGCTGGCAGGGCCAGGGGCTGGGGCTGCAGGATCATCCTTGTTTTCTTTGCCATTCAGTCTCTCCAATTTTCTCCACTTGGCCCGGCGATTCTGGAACCACACCTGCAGGGGAAAGGCACTTGAAGAATTTGAGAAGAGGGGTAGGGACTAAGGGGTGGAGACTAAGGCTGACTGTCACATGGTGAGCTACAGGACTTCTCTGCGGTGACCTCCTCCACCAGTCTAAGGCTGTGGCTGTCCAAACAGGCAGGCGCACAGCTGCATCCGAGACATAACCTAGGCTCCTGCTTGGCCTGCCTCTGAGCACTCTGCTCTGCAACTGGAGAATCCCAATCATCAGGTGCTCCAACCCCACTGCCACCCAGTGAGCCAGCCCCCTTTACCATGATGCGCTGGGGGGTGACCCCCACCGTCTGGGCGACCTCCCGGCGTTTCTCGCTGTCAGGATAGTGGTCTTCTTGGAATATTTTCTCTAGCTCCTCCAGCTGGTCTAGAAGAAGAAGAAACTTGTGCAAGAAGGATGAACAGTGACGGGGCAGGAGAGGAGAAAAAGGATGCCCACCAGGTGTCCCTAGCAGATGGGACACTGTCCCCAACCCAGGCCCTCCCCAAAGCCTTTCACGGCTAAGTTCCCCATTGGGTCGGGTCTTCTTGCTCTTGGATGCAGTGGCAGAGACCTGTGTGATACATATTTTCCTTAACCTTCCACCCAGGTCCCAATCTCACTTTCTGGTGAGACAACCCACCCTTCCCCTCTGAGGGTCAGAGGTGGTGGCACTGCCATGGCCCAAGAGAGGATCCAGGACAAAGTGACACATAAACTAACCATACCCCTCTGGTCTCCTGGGGCTACATTGTCTGTGCGGCCCCACCTTTCCCAGGATGGCACCAGATCTCTCAGGTTTCCTGTCACCTTTAGGGATTTACCTGAGCGGTACAGGGTTCGAGTCTTTTTCCGAACTTGGCAGGTCACTTCCGGGGGGTGCTTCTTCTGGTCTGTGTTTTGGTTGCCCTGGGCCAATGTGCTGAGGAGGTTGGCCAGATGGCAGGGCCCCCGGCCCGACCCACAAGGCACTGGGTTGTGTTTGGTGTGGACCGCGTTGATGACACCTGGAGATGACGTTGAGGCCAGAACCCCAGCATTCGGCTTCTTCTGCTTTCCAGGGCCTGGAGAATATGGCCTTTTCCCCATCTTCACCTCTCCCGCTGGGAGGGAACAACCTTCCCCCTGGGGCTGGCGTCCAGGTGGGGCTGGAGTTCTGTCTTTGTGGAGTGCCCTGGATCCAGGCGGCTGGCAGGCTTTCCCAGCAGGAGCCCCCGTTAGACCTGCAGAGACCTCTGACAGCTTCTTCTCTCCTGAGATGGCACAGGAGAGTGGCGGTTCCTCGCGTGGGGCATCGCGAGCCTGAGGGGCTGAACCCTGCAGCGGCTCCTCCTCCCGCGGCCCAGCAGCCAGGGCATTGCCTGCACCTTCCTGGCCTGTGGGGAGGCAGCACCACTGACCTTAGCACCAGCGAGAAGGCAGAGCCTGCACTACCAGGAAGTGCTGCTTCCTATCCTGCAACTGATCTGTTGTTTGATCTTAAGCTTTAATTTGCCAACCTATGAAATAAGCCAATAATTCCAGACTTACCTTGACTACTGTGAGCATCAAACGAGAGAACCCGACTGCTTTGAAAAATGTAAACAAATGTATGCAGCTCTAAGGGGGTTTTAGCTCACAGTACCTCCTAATTTGAGGGTGCTCACTCGCTGTGAGTTCCCTATCTTCTTCCCAGACACAAAGGGTATGCATTTGAGGGAGAGACATCTGTGTGGGCATTGCTAAGGAACACACGTTGGGGTTAGGGGTGGCTTAGGAGGACAGGGAAACTGATTGACTGGGATTCTGCTTCTTCTAAGACTGGATCCTGTTCTTGCTATAGAACGGGGATTTTTGCCTGGAGAAGGGACAAGGCAGGATCAGAGAGTCTGTAGAAGCCCAGGCAAGGACGTCAAAGGAGACAGCAGGAGCAACCATCCTTGCCTTCCACAGAACTCACTCTGTCTCCACCAACACCCCTCTGCCCCACCTCCCCCCACAGCGCACCCATTTTCTGCCCCTCCCTGCAAAGCAGCACCTCACTCCCAGGCCAACCCTCTTTTTTCGGATAATGAAAGAGTGACTCAGCAGAACTAACCCCCCCCCCCAAATCACTCATCGTGAATGCTTGTTTTCCTTTCTTTGACAAAGACGGTTTCACCATGTTCCAGGCACAGTGCTAAGCACCTTGCGAAGGTTAGTACAGTACCCACTCAATCACCGTGGAGAAGGCACTATTAATGCTGCCTTCTGACAGACAAAGGATTAGAAAGTTCCTTGGTTTGTCCAAGATCACCCAGCACGGTGAGCACATGTCCTGTGTCCTTCCTGGGGCCACCAAATGTTCCCTCCACTTTCACCACCCAACTCACTCAACCACTTCATCATTTCCAACTACACTGGAATATTTGTAAATGAATGCTACCTAGCTATTGTTATTTTAACGAAAACTGCATGAGAGAGAACGTCTTAAGGAAGGATTTCCTAACAGCCTGTAAAGAAAGATGGAAGGTCGTGGGCTAAGGTGCTTTACCGAGTGGTTTCTTAGGGTGCAGTCAGCCCCGACTTGCAGGAGTGGGTCTGAGGCTGGTGGAGAGGGCGAGCAGGCCTGCCTGCCTCCTTGGGGTGACGGGCAAGGCCAGATGGTGGGGAAAGAGTCTTACAGCATTTCAGGAGAGCTTGTCCCTTAGCAAGGAAGCTGGTACATAGTCCCTAGTACCTGCTCAATCACCTACAGCGATACGCCCCGGTGAGAAGGTGAGAACTGTCCGAACCTAGAGTAGCAGGGCTCCCGGGACATCGGAACCCCAAAGTGCAGGGCGCTAATCGGGTGGCCAGCGGCCGCCTCGCAGGAAAGCCCCCCAAGCCCGACCCCTCGCGCGCCAGAGGCTAAGGGTCTGGCGGGCGCTCGCTCACCCCCAGGTTCCTCGAAGGGATCTTCCGCTGGTTCCATGGCCTGAACTGCGGCCGCCCAGGCCGGGGCGCACGGGCGAGGCCTAATGAAGCCTCGCTGGCCGGCAGGTGCGCAGCCCGCAGGGGCGGGGGAGCTGCAGCCCGAGCCCGCGCCCCCTCACCCCCACCTCCGGGGCGGGCGAGGCCGGCCCGGGACGCAGGGGCGTGGGGCAGCTGCAAGGACTGAGGGCGCTCACCTGGGCGGCCAGGTGTGGGTCTCCTCCCGGAGGCCCCTCCCTCGGCGGGGGCAGGGGGAGAAAGGCTGCAGGGGGGCCCTGGAAGGGAGGGGTCCGCCCTGGCTGCATCCTCAGGCGGCCTTGGTCTTGGGTTGTGGTTTGGGGCTTGGGACACAGAAGCCCTCCTAAGCCCACCGTGGAAGGCGGCCACTTCCGGAGCCACTTATGGAGGGAGCCCTGAACACTGGGTTGTCCATCTCCTAGCTGCTCCCTGGAGTCTCTCCAGGCCTCAGGATTAATGAACCCAAAGTCCCCAGACTGATCTGCGGGTCCTCAGTGCATAGACCTGCGCTCAGAGGCTGAAGAATAAGCTGGAAGAACCCACGGCACACGGGAAGCCGGACGAGGCGCAGACTGTGGACGGGACGCAACTGCAAGAGGACGCGCGCAGGTAAAGCCACCAGGTGCTCGCTAGTGGGGGGCGGGTCAGTACGTTTCCGCCCATTTGGTGTCTCAGCCCGATTCTCTGAGAATGGAAGGGACCCTCTCAGGGGTGGTCTCACAGGGGTGAATCGTTATGATTCCTAGTTCAGGGAATGTTTCTTGCCTTCTTTATACAAACAAAATCAGAATTTAAAAATTCTTCTTGCCCCTCCCTTACTTCCACCACTGCGTGGGGAGGAAGGCGAGAGTGGAAGGGCCGGCCAGGGTGAAACCGGTGCGTGTAGCTGGGGTTGGGGGTTGCTCCAGAACCGAATCCAGGTGTTTTGTTTCTAGGATTTAAAAGACTGTGGACACCACGTGCTTTCGTGCTATAATCAGCTGCTGGTACATTTTGAGGGGCTTTTACACATGTGGACTTCGCGAGAGCTCCAGTTATTTTCTGAAACATTAAAATGTAAGCTAATTAACTTCCCAACAATATGATCAAAGTTTCAGGCATCTGACGTTTCATTCTGATTCCTTCGGTAAGATGGATACCCTCTGGTTTATGAAGGGTTCAGAAATAGGGCCCAGTTTCTCTGCTAGAAATGAAGCATTTGGCCAGGCACAGTGGCTCACCTCTGTAATACTTTGGGAGGCCAAGGTGGGGGAATCAATTGAGGCCAGAATTTTGAGATCCCCAACTCTAAAAATTTAGCTCCCAGTGGTGCCAGGCACCTGTAGACCCAGCTAGTCAGGAGACAGAGACAGGAGAATGGCTTGAGCCCAGGAGCTTGAGGCTGCAGTGAGCTATGATGATGCCACAGCACTCCAGCCTGGGCAACAGAGTGAGACCTTATCTCTAAAAGAAAAACAGAAAGAAAGAAATGCAGCATTCTAGGCTATGTAAGCAAGGGAATGGTGGTCAGTGAAGTTGACTTTCATGTGAAGAATGAAGACCATTTATTTGGTAAATGGAAATTGTCTGCTTGATTAAACATTTACAGGACACCTACTGTATGCCAGGCACTGTGGGTAAATCGCTTCCTTGCTCATAGACACTAACTGGTGGAGGACAGATTAGAGTAACACGATCAAATGGATCATGTCAATACAGTGTGTCAGTGGAGAGGTAGCACTATGCACAGGCTGATATGCAGCATGGAAGAGCAGGAACCTCTCCTGGACTAGAATGGAAGCTTCTTAGAAGGGGTGACACATGAGCTATGAGCTGCAGAGTTTACCATGTCACAGTCCTGCTTAAAACTCCACAGTGGCCCTGCCTGCTGGGATTAAAGACCAACCTCCTTAACTTGGATAAGAGGCTAACATGGTCTGGCCCTTTCCTCCGAATTTTCCGCTCCCCTTAGTCCTGTATCCAGGTATTTCAGTGGTTGGTTTATTTGCTTTATTTTGTGTCTCTTTTGACCTAATGTTTCTCAGAGAATGTTCTTAAAACCCCTCCCTGGGTCAGAATTTCTTAGGGAATTTGTTTAAAATGTGGTTCCCAGGCCCCACCCCAAGAAATCTTAATGGGCAGTTCCAGGGAGAAAGTCAGACATATCCAGTTTAACAAGCCCCTCAGGTGATTTTTATACATGTCCGAGTTTGAGACACTCTTAGATTTTTCAAAAGAAATTCAATTAAAGCCATCCTGGGGGTGTGAGTGGGGGCAATAGATGGTGGGAGCCTGTGTGGGGAAAGAAAATAACCTTTTGTCCTTCACTGAGGTGTCTGCTGCAATGAGAAACTGGGCACAATTAATTTCTTAATAGATCATTCTATTGCATTAAATTAAAAATAAAGCATCCTTCTCTCCCATCATTTATGCTGTATTTCCTCATTGGCTGACAGCCCTCTGCCAGGGGGAAGTCAGAAAGCAAATATCCAAATCGCCCATAGCCTGGATAGCACCCTTACACAAAACTTAAAAAGATACAGGGTCTAACTGTACAAAAGGGTTTGCATAGTGTCTTAGGAAATTGAACATTTTGGCATTTTTCCAAACACATCAGTGAATTTTTTTTTTTTTTTTTTTTTTACAAATGATATACTTGGCTGTTTTGTTTACATGAGCGAATTTTATTTAATGTCTGTGAGTTTTATCTAAGATGCACATGGGCATGGGAACATGTCTTGATGTGTTTTGTTGGGAAGGTGTTGTGTTTACCATACATGCTATTAAGTCATATCTTCCACGGATCAACTTCAGCATGAATATTTGTCGTGGAAGTTAAAATCCTGGCTTGAGAAGAGAGACTGCTCAATTATGTGGAGGACAACAAGGTATTGTTTTGGGAGAACTTGGGGATCTTTCTAAGTCCTGTTTGGTTACATTTCATCTTCATGATCTTCTGACTACTTCATAGACTGAAATTTGTTTAGAGGGAAGGGAAATGCTTTTCTTTTTTATATTTTGGGTTCTTAGTTTTCAGAGCCAAACTGTAAACCACCACCACTTTCCACTTAGCAAGAGCCATTTATTCCAACATCTTTTCCCTCTCACAGATATGAAAATGACAGAAAGAAATGTGCCTGGTGTTATTAAGAAATATAATCAGTTCTTTTTCCGGTTTATATAGAGTTAACCGTATAATTAGATTAAGCAAGGGAAATAACCCCTCTTTGGCCTTCTGCCTCCTCCTCTATACTGGGAAACATCACCAAAGGTGGCAGCTGATCGAGAACATTTTCCAAAGCAGAACCACAAGGTGAACTTTGTGCCACACAGAGTGTAGGCAGCAACGGGTCACTGGAAGACCTGGAACCCAAGAAGCAAGACTACCTGGGGAGGGACAAGCAGAAATCCGCACAGGCCCCGGCCAGGGATATCATAATCACAGCAAACAGGGGAGGTAAGGCCCCTATGAAGCAACAGGAGGAAAAGCACCACCCCAGGCAGGGAGAGCATAAAGGAAGCCTGAGCCAGGCCTGGGTTCAGGGCTCTGGACTAGCTTAGCCCGATTAAGGCAAAAAGCCAGGTGGTCAGGTAAACACAGGGGCCACAGTGACAAAGCCAAGGCCATGATGCCAGTGACTGGGGGAGAGATTGGGAACCCCCCAAAGTCTCTGCTTTGGAGCTTCCTTTGGAAACGCCAGGAAAAGGATGGTTTGAGGTTGCCAGTGAAGGGAATTGAGAACACCTGGCTCAAGTGGAAAAGGCCCTGGTGGGGTGGGGGCAGGTTCTGGCGTGAATCAGAGTAATAACTTACAATGCACCTGCAACAGGCGCTCAAGATTTTGTGCTTCTAACACGAATGGTGATGGTGTTTAAGCCTTGCTGCTATCGTTTACAATAAATCACCAATGTTTGTGTTTTGTAATTTAGAAAGTACTTTTACATCCATTCTAATCCTCTCCTCCCGATATGCCTGTGGGCAGGAGGCACGCACTTCTTTCTGTTCTGTCCTAGCCTTCTCCAGGATTGCCAAGCCCCAGTGCTAATTACAGCAGTGCATTCAGGAACCTCAACCTGGCCCCCACCTTCACTGGGACTTATTGGTAGCTACCACCCTTCCCCCACCCCATTCTCCTCCCAGCCTTTTGTTCTAGCTAGGTCTTTCCTGGAAAAGGCAGGTGCCTTCTCATGCCTCAGGGCCACAGATCAAGCTGTTTTATTAGCATGAAACAACTAATTTCATGATAATAAATTTTCATGCTAATAAATCTTGCTTTCCGTTTTATTTTTGTCAAAGTCTTACTCATACTCCAAAGCCCAACACAAATATTCTCTTTCCTAGGAAGCCTGTCTCAGCCTTCCACTGCCAGAATTTATTGCTCTTGCCTGCTATCTTCCCGATACTGATGCTGTGTTTACATTTATAGTACATCACCTCACATAGGCCGACCTGGTTGGAGTTTTGTGTGTTCTCTACGGAATTGTAAGTTCTTAGACAGCAACTCACAATCTAAGTTGTGAGTTAGATTGTGCCAGGCACCTTCTACTTGCTTTACAAAAATTAACTCATTGAATTCTTTAATACTAACCCTGTGATCTATTATTAGCCCATTTTATTGAAGAAGAAACTGTGGCATAGAAAGCTTGACTACTTCACCAAGGGTCACAAAGTGGCCATCCAAGATTTGAACCCAGTTCGTCTCCTTCCCACCTGCATTCCTAACCATTAGGCTGCACTGTTTATTTGATTTTATCAGTCACTGTGCTCGGCATAGTGAATCACACATGGGGTATCAATAATTGTTCATTGGCCAAAAGTTGATGACCATTGACAGGAGTTAGGGAACAGGGGAGGGAAGTGGTTGTGGCTTTATAGGGTAGCAACAGTGATGAAACTGTTCTGAATCTTGACTATGCTGGTTCCCCAATTCTGGAAAGTAGATAAAACTGCATAGTACTAAGTACACACACACACACACACACACACACACACACACACACACACTAGTGCACAAAAAACTGATGAACTCTGGGTAAGGCCATGGGTTGTACCAAAGTCAATTTTCTGGTGTGATACTGTACTGGGGTTATGCAAGATGGTTACTATTTGGGGTAGCTGGGGAAAGGGTATGTGGACTCTGTTCCTATTATTTCTTATAACAACTGCATGTGAATCTACAAATATCTTAAAAAGTAAGAAAAAAGTTGATTCATCTCAGTGTTCTGACCACAAGTTCAGTTCCAGACTTGGTAAAAGTTAATTCACAGAAATATTTTGTGTATAGTAGCATTACTAACCTTTGGTAATTTTTAAATATATATGTAAATTATATCCATTTCTTTAACGGGTATGGGTAGGCAAGCAGAGGAATTCATATATAATTTGATTAAAAAGTAAAACAGTATGTCTTTCAACAGGAATGCAAATTTGTTACAAAAATAATGGTAAATATGGAATGATCAGAAAAGGAAAACACTATTTCTCACCAAACAACAGTATCAGTTATTAGCAATTAGGTGCATTTTTCTCACAGCATTTTTGCCACTGTGGTGGTTTTGTGTATGTTCTTCATGTATGTGATTGCATTCCGTGTATAATTTCAAGTGTTTCTCCCTTAAAATGTCCTATGACAAGCACAGTTCTGCATCGTTTCAGAGTCTTCAGAATTTATTGAGTGGCAGTACTTGTAATTTAACTATTTTCCAACTGTTGGAACAAAACCTTTTAAATATCTATATTTTTAAAAATGGCACATTTGAAATCTTCTGTTTTTTTCTCTTAAAGGTTTTTAAAGACTCTCTTCCGTTTGGTTTTTGATCTGTATCTTTTACAGTCCCAAGCACGTGAGAAGCCACGAAGTGCGTTTCGTAGGAGCAGGCAAGTGAGCAGCTCCAACGTAGCAGCACGGAGGGCCCGGGGACTGGGGGGTCATGAACTCTACTTAGGGCTAGAGGGTGGCTTTAGTGAGAACCAAGAAGTGCCCCCAAACAAGGTCTTTTTTCTTCCTTTGGTGTCCTGGTAGTTTTGCTGTTTGGGTCTAAGGTCGGTGGCTCCCAAGAGGATGGGCTCTGCAGGAGTCACGTGTGTGCGGGAGGAGAGCTCTGTCCTCTGTCCAGAGCGTAGTTCTCACGGTTTTGCTGGTGCTTTCGGGACCTGGGCTCCCCCTCCTGGGCTCTGAAGCCTTCTTGGTCTCCCATGATCCAGGCCCCCTCCAGGTCTGGTGAATACGGCGTCCAAGGTAGGGTCTTGTCATGGTCAGCAGGCTCCTCTGTCCTTCTGGCACAACAAATATCTGGCACCACTAATATTATGGTGACAATTCTAGATCTTTCAAATTGAAGATGAACCGACCTTGTCTTTCAGTGTCTCCTTTGCACAATAGGACTGAATAGGCTGCTAGACCTAGTCTTCATTTTGCAAAAGGCTTCTGATTGTCTCTCTCTCATAAGCTGGGTTGCTGCGTGTGTTATTAAGCTGATGCAAGGGACGGTAGGGTTTTGAGTGGGCAACCTGGAGTTCAGTCAGGCCGTCACTCAGGGCAGTCCTGAGCAGAGAGAGGAAGGACAGAGCAACAGAGAGGGGAAAGCCATGATTGGACTTAGAGATGTACTAGACATTATGAGATACGCATTCTCTAATCAGGAGATCTAATTTCTGATCAGGACTCTTTGAGAGACTGCTCCAAGGCCCACTTCTTCAGCCTCTCTGTTGATTTGGCCTCATGAGCAAGGGCAAGCTCTGAAGTCTCGCAAACTTTTCAAATATAACCTGGCGCCCATGCCCAGATTTGTAACCCCTCCAGGCCGCCCCCCAGCCTGTCTTAGGCACTCAGGTGGAATCACCCTCGATTCCTCTCTCTTCCTCACAGCGCAAGTATAAACTGCCAGGTTCCTTCCCTCTCTCTGCTCCCGTCCCACCGTAATCCATTCTCCACAAACCTGAGAGAGTCTTAAAATGTGGACTTAAGCCATGCACATCCCTCTTCTGTTTAGATGTGTTAGTGATTTTCCATTCTACCTAGAGGAAATGAAAACTTCTTTCTATGGTCCTGCGTGATCCGGCTCCAGTTGACCTCTAACTTCATCTCAGGTGGCTCTTTTTATCCTTCAAGTACCTGAAACACAGGTTTTTCTTGTCTTGGGGTCTTACATGTGCTGTTCCTATTCTTGGAAACTCTTTTCTTTATTCTTTTTGGGACTATTTCATATTTAGGTCCTAGTCTAAATGTTATCTCTCAATGCTATTGACTCCTTTGGCCACATTGTCTACTTAACACCTGCCTCTTAACATTTCCTCTTTGTTTCCATTACAACTCTTAACACAACATGTAATTATATTTTTATTTGTTTACAGTCTGTCTCCTTTACTACACACTAGTTTAAGTTCTGTGTGTACAGAAACTATACCAGTTTGTTTCACCAGTGTACACCATGTATCTGACATAGTGGCTAGGCTTTAAGTGTTAACTATGTGTTGAATGAATTAATGAATGAATTAGTGTGGGTCTTTTAGTTGGAAGAGACAAAGAATGACACAATTTGTATTTTCTGGTTATTCACAATCTGAGCATAAGAAGGTATTTGATAAGCCCGTTAAGTTGGAATCTTCCTGAAAATGTTGGTCGGTCATGCTGAGAACTGAAGAATCCAGAAACTAGGGACAAACTGTGGCATTTTGATATCCATTGTAGAGAACACATGGAGACTTGGCATTGCTTTTTGGTAAAATCCATTGTCACCAGAGGCGACAGCTTTTCAGAGGCTGAGAAGAGAAGCAAGAGCTAGAACTATAGAATGTTACAGCCGATGCAGTGTTCAGAGACGGGCACGAACGACTTTGTATTTAAAGTGGCTTTCTTGTAGGCAGCATGTAGCTGGAGCTTGCTGTTTATCCAGTCTGATTTTCATCCAATTTGACAACCTCTGCCTTTTGATTAGGACATTTAGACTATTTATACATAATGTAATTATTGATACGGGTGGGTTTACATTTATCATCTTACTATTTTCTATTTCTTATATGTGTTCTTTTTTCCTCTTTTTTTATTATATTTGAGTAAATGAGTATTTTTATGACTGACTTTTATCTCATTTGCTTATTGACTATACTGATTTATAACATTCAGTGATTTTTTTTTTTTTTTTTTTTTTTTTTTTTTTAGCAATTGCTTTAGGACCTATAGGATATATATTTAATTTATCACAATGAACCTAGAAGTGACATTATTTCATTGAAATATAACAACCATACAGCATTTGCAATGTTATACTTTTATGCCTCCCCTCTCAGACTTGGGGACATTATTGTCATACATTTTCCTTCCGCATATGGTATAAACCCCGCAACATATGCTTTTATTTTTATTTCAACAGTCAGTTATCTTTGAGAAATATTTTCAAAATAAGGAAAAATAGTATTCTATATTTACTTAAATATTTACCACTTCCAGTGATCGTAATTCCTTTGGATAATCCAGATTTCCAACTGGTATGATTTTCTTTTTTTGAATTTTTATTTTTTTTCCAATTTTTTATTATACGTACATAAAAAGTGTGTATCTTTATAGGGTACATGTCATGTTTTGATACAGGCATACAATATGAATTAATTAAAACAGGGTAATTGGGGTATCCATCTCCTCAGGGCATTTAACACTTGTGTTAGGAACATTCAAATTCCAATCTATTAGTTATTTTAAAGTATATACTAACTTATCGTTGATTATAGCCACTTTGTTCTATCAAATATTGTTTGTTGTATCCAATTATCTAACTATATTTTGCACCCATTAACCATCCCCACTTTATCCCTCATTCCCTGCTATCATTCCCACCCAGCTTCTGGTAGCCATTAGTCTACCCTCTGTCTTCATGAGATCAGTTGTTTTTAAGATTTAACTTCCACATATGAGTGAGAGCATGAGAGATTTGTCTTTCTGTCCTTGGTTTATTTCACTTAATAATGTTCTCCAGTTCCATCCATGTTGTTGCAAATGGCAGGATTTCATTCTTTTGTGGCTGTATAATATTCCATTGTGTACATGTACCATAATTTCTTTATCTGTTCACTGGACACTTCATTTATCTATCTGGACACTTACGTTGATTCCAAATCTTGCCTATTGTGAGTAGTGCTGCAATAAACATGGGAGTGCAAAGATCTTTTCAATATACTGATTTCCCATCCTTTGGATATGTACCCAGCAGTAGGATTCCTGAGTTATGTAGTAGTTCTATTTCCAGTTTTTTGAGGAACCTCCATACTGTTCTCCATAGTGGTTGCACTAATTTACATCCCCCCAAAATGGTGTTCAAGTGTTCCTCATTCTCCACGTCCTTGCCAGCATTTGTTATTGCCTATCTTTTGGATAAAAGCCATTTTAACTGGGGTAAGATGATATCTCACTGTGGTTTTGATTTGCATTTCTCTGATGACTAATGATGTTGCAGTGGTCCCAAACCTTTTTGGCACCACAGACCAGTTTCATAGAAAATGATTTTTCCACAGACTGGTGGTAGGGTGGGTGGGTGTGGAGCCCAGGCAGTGATACATAGCCCGTGGCCTGGCCTGGGGGCTGAGGACCACAGATGGAGCATATTTTCATATATCTGTTGACCATTTATGTCTTCTTTTGAGAAATGTCTATTCAGATCTGCTGCCCATTTTTTCATTGAATTATTTGATTTTTTTTCCTATTGAGTTATTGGAACTCCTTATATATTATATATATTCCAGCTATTAATCCCTTGTCAGATAAGTAGTTTGCAAATATTTTCTCCCATTCTGTGGGTTGTTTTTTACTTTGTTGATTGTTCCCTTTGCTATCAGAAGCATTTTAGCTTGATATGATGCCATTTGCCCAATTTTGCTTTGGTTGCTTGTGTTTTGGGTGTATTACTCAAAAGTTCATGCCTAGACCAGTGTCCTGAAGCATTTCTCCAATGCTTTCTTTTAGTAGTTTCATAGTTTCTGGTCTTAGATTTAAGTCTTTAAACCATTTTTATTTGATTTTTTTGTATAGGGCAAGAGATAAAGGTCTAGTTTCATTCTTCTTTATATGGATATCAAGTTTTCCCAGCGCTATTTTATTAAAGAAACTCTCCTTTCCCTACTGTATATTTTTGGCACCTTTGTCAAAGATAAGTTCTCTAAAGATGTGTACATTTATTTATTCTGGGTTCTCTATTCTGTTCCATTGGTCTATGGATCTGTTTTTATGTTGGTAACATGCTGTTTTGGTTACCCTAGCTCTGTCATATAATTTGAAGTCATGTAATTTGATTCCTCCAGTTTTATTCTTTTTGCTCAGGATGGTTTTGGCTATTATGGGTCCTTTGTGGTTCTGTATGCATTTTAGGATTATTTTTTCTATTTCTGTGAGGAATGCCATTGGTATTTTTATGGGGATTGCATTGAATCTGTAGGTTGCTTTGGGTAGTATGGAGATTTTAACAATATCCAATCCTTGAGCATGGAATATCTTTCCATTTTCTGTGTGTGTGTCCTCTTCAACTTCTTTCATCAATGTTTTATAGTTTTCATTATAGAGATCTTTCACTTCTTTGGTTAAGTTTATGCCTAAGTATTGTATTTTATTTGTAGCTATCATAAATGGGATTACTTTGTTGGTTTCTCTTTCAGATTGTTTATTGTTGGCATGTAAAAATGCTACTGATTTTTGTATGTTTATTTTATATCTTGCAACTTTACTGAATTGTTTATCAGTTCTAACAGTTTTTGGGTGGAATCTTTAGGTTTCTCTACATATAAGATCATATAGTGTGCAAACAAGGTTAATTTAACTTCTTCCTTTCCAATTCGGATGCCCTTTATTTCTTATTGCTCTAGGTAGAATTTCCAGTACTGTGTTGAATAACAATGGTGAAAGTGGGCACCCATGTCTTCTTCCAGCTCTTAGAGCAAAGGCTTTCAGTTTTTCCTTATTCAGTATGATACTAGCTGTGGATCTGCCATACATTGCTTTTATTGTGATATAAGGTAAATTCCTTCTATACCCAGTTTGTTGAGAGTTTTTATAATGAAGGGATGCTGAATTTTATCGAATGCTTTTTCAGCATCAATTGAAATCATTTGATTTTTTTTTTTCCTTTGTTCTGTTGATATGATGAATCACAATTGATTGCCATATGTTGAACCATACTTGCATGCCTGGGATAAATCACACTTGACCCTGATGAATAATGTGTTGTTGACTTCAGTTTTTTGTTGAAGATTGGTATCTATGATCATCAGAAATATTGTCCTATAGTTTTCTTTTTTTGCTGTGTCTTTCTTTGGTTTCAGTATCACAGTGATATGAGCCTCGTACAATAAATTCAGGAATATACTTTCTTCCTTGATTTTTTTTTTTTTTTTTTTTGGAATAGTTTAAGTAGGATTGGTATTAGTTCTCCTTTGAATGCTTGGTAGAATTCAACAGTGAAGCCATCAAGTCTTGGGTTTTTCTTTAAAGAAAGACTTTTTATTACTGCTTTTATCTCATTACTTGTTATTGGTTTGTTCAGGCTTTGGATTTCTTCCTGGTTCAGTCTTAGTAGGTTGTATGTGTCTAGGAATTTATCCTTTTCTTCTAGATTTTCCAATTTATTGGCATACAGTTGCTCATAGTAGTCTCTAACGATCCTTTGGATTTCTGCAGTATCAATTGTAATGTCTCCTTTTTCATCTCTGATTGTATTTATAGCTACTCCTGCCCTTTCTTGGTTTCCATTTGCATGGAATAGCTCTTTCCATCCTTTTATTTTCAGTCTGTGTGTCTTTATAGGTGAAGTATGTTTCTTGTAGACAACATATAGTTGCTCTTGTGGTGTTTTTTTTTTTTTTTTTTTTTTTTCATTCAACTACTTCATGTCTTTTGATTGGAGACTTTAGTCCATTCACATTCAATGTTGTTATTGATAGTAAGGACTTATTACTGCCATGTTGTTATTTGATTCCTGGTTATTTTGTGGTCCTCTCTGTCTTCCTGCCTTCCTGTCTACTGTTTAAAATGATTTTTTTTTTCCCAGTAGTGTGTTTTAATTTCTTGATTTTTATTTTTTGTGTGTCTGTTGTAGCTTTTTTGATTTGAGGTTATCATGAGGCTTGCAAAAAATGGTATCATTTTCCATGTTAAAGGAATTCCTTCAGTCTTTTCTGTAGTAACAATTTGGTGATGATTTCTTTTAGCTTTTATTTGTCTGAATGTTCTTTATTTTGCCTCCATTTTTGAAAGGTAGGTGTATAATCCTATGCTGACATGTTTTGTTGTTCCTTTAGTACTTTAAAGATGTTGCTCCATTGTCTTCTATCTTGCCTTGTTCCTAAAGAGAAATAATCATTCTTATCTTTGTTTCTCTGTACATGTGGCTTTTTTTAGTAGCTGGTTGATTTTAAGACTTCTCTTTATCACTGCTTTTAAACAGTTTGTGACGTACCTTAGTGTAGTTTTCTTTGTTTCTTGTGCTTGGGATTCATTTAGATTCTTGAATTTGTAAGTTTATATTTCCCATCAAATTGGGATATTTTTCCATCCATTATTTCTTCAGATATTTTTTCTATCTACTGTTCTTTGCCTCCCTTTCTTCTAATTTTCTATATAATCAGTCTTTTGAAGTTGTCTCATAGTTTCCTGCAGCTTTATCTGCCCCCCCCTTTTTTTTCAGGCTCCTTTCTCTGTTTGATTTTGGAATTTCTGTTGCTGTGTTTTCAAGTTTTCTAATCTTCAGTTAATTCAGTCTAGTTTGTCATCTAAGACATTGATTTTTTCATCTCTGTAAGTTTGATTTGAATCTCTTTTATATCTTTCATGTCTTGGCATGCACATAGTTTCCTCTACCTTCCTAAATAGGTGGAATAAAATTATATGATTGTTCCGATGTCCTTGTCTACTCCTTTTAGGTCTATTTCTGTCAATATACTTTTGTCCTGATTATGGCTCACATTTTCCTGTTTCTTTGCATGCCTGGAAATGTTTTATTAGATGCCAGATGTTGTGGTGTTTTGAGTTTTATTTTATTGGATCATGTGTGTAGGCATGTATGTACATATTCTTGAGCCTTGTTCTGTGTTCTGTTACTTGGAAACAATTTCATCATTTTGAGACTTACTATTTTGTTGGGTAGAAACAGGGAGTCCTTCAATCTAGGGCTAATTTTCTCTACTACTGAGGCAATACTCTAGATATCTAAATACTCTCTCCAATACCCCATGAATTATAATGTTCTTCCACTGCTGGGAATCCAAACTATTCCCAGCCCTGTGTGAACTTTTCTGATTTTTTTTTAACTTTTTTTTTTTTTTTTTTTTTAGTTCTTTTCCTGGCTACTGGCAGTTTCCTCACACCCGTGCACTGATCAATATTCAGGTGAAGACTCTCCCTCCCTCCCTTCCCCCAGCATTCCCCAGTCTATCAGCTCTCTCCTCCCCCAGTAGTGCTTTCCTTCCCAGTACTCAGTCCTGTGAATTCCCAACCACCTTAGTCTCCTTGAATTCTCTCTTACATATCCTGAACTCAGTAAGATCACCCTTACCCTGAGACCTGGAAATTTCCTCCAGACAGTAAGTTGGGATGGTTGTGGGGCTGACTTCATTTGTTTCCCTTTTCTTAGGAATGATTGTCCTTTGCTGCCTCTTGTCCAATGTCCAAAAATCACTGATATATTTTGTAAATTTTTTTAAATTGTTTAAGATGGTAGGGTAAATCTGGTGCCTCTTTTTCCATATTGGCTAGAAGTGAAAGTATCCACAAACTATACGTTTCAGTTAGCTCTCCACTGCCTTTAGCATAAAGTTCAAACTCCTCAGTGCACCATTCACAGTCCCTTTACAAGCGCACTTTATGACAACCCCCCTGCTCCCACCCTACCCACTTTTACTAACTCCAGTCAGTTTGCCATATCTCGGCCATATCTATACTTTTTCACGTGTCGGTGTATCTCTGCCTAGGATGGCTGTCTTCCCACGTGTCCCTTATCTGGCCAAATCCCACGTGTTCCTCAAGACTCAATTACCAATTCCTCTGCTAAACTTTTTCAGACCTCAGTGTTAGTTGCTACAGGATATGCTTTTATTACGCACTTACAACACTGTTATGGAGAGTTTTAGAGTGACTTCTACACCTGACTGAGATTTTTCTCATCTCCTCAAGAGCAGTAACCTCTACATCTTACTCACATTTTCATCTTTCAGCCTAACCCAGCGTCTGAGCTTAGGCTCTTGGCAAGTGTCTGCTTCACGAATGAATGCCTTTGACAGCGTATAATCTCGCTTTCTGAAGGTAGTATCAGCTGGCTTATTTGGGGAACTTGGGAGAGACAAATACAAAAAAAACAAAAGAAAACATGGACAAGAATAGCTGCCATGGTCTGGCAGGTGTTCGACATTATGCTAATCGCTGAGGGTGTGTCACAGGTGTGGGTTCCCTTCTAGGACATTATCTCAGCATTAAAACCATTTGTAGCCAATAGTTGGGATTTGTTTTTCTCTCACAGATGAAAGAGTTTTGTGCTCTATTCCTGTGAGAGGTAAGTGCAGGAAAAGTTATTCATCGGAAGTTTCCCAGAGTTAATGCAGTCACTGTCAAAGTATGGGCTTCAACGTAGAGAGCTGGAATCAGGACACTTCTTTTCTGATGGAAACCAGTATCTTAGAGACTTGGCTATCCCTGAACTGCCTGGGGCATGTGCACTCAGGATAACGTACAGTACAGATGCAGGATTCTTAACTGTTCTTGAAAGCTGACAATTTAGGAAGGGGCAAGCATTTTGGAAGTCCACCTACATATTCAAAATGGGGACAGGTAATCAAGTATGTCCCAGAATGAAACAAAGTCCACTAGAAAGTTAAAAAATTTTTTTTTTGAAAAATCCTAAGTTTATTCACTATAGACAAAATCCACTAAATAGTTAACGGGAGGGTCAGAGTGAGGATGGAGGGGCTTTATCCATTAGAAAGGGGGCTTCAAGGTGGCTACACTAAGCGATGTCTGAGCAAATCTGTAAGTCTATACATGGCTGGCCAAGTCGAGTCTCATTGGTCAGAAACTAGTGCATAGTTTGGTCCAGTAAGGTTCTGACATTTAGGTCCTAAATCCTAAATCAGATTACTCAAAATCCTAAGTTCTTTTTCAGCTTGGGATGCTGATTTACAGAAAGTTCATGGTTGTTTAATGACATCACCTGATTGGAAATGGTTTTGATGAAATTCAGCACTCAATTTTGACCTCTCCTAGGCCTATGTAGCTGTAAGTGGAAATCGCTCCTTTTATTGGTGTGATAGTGTGATTTGTCTCATGTGGAATTACTTGGGGGGGGTGCCTGATTTAGCTTGCAGAAGTAACAACATGAGCTATATATCAGTAGGGGAAAATTAATGATATTACAAATACGACTTTATTTGCGGGACTCTCCGCAAATAAAATTTGTCAAATGCTGAAGGAAAGAACTTGGGCTTTGGAGCAAGAAAGACTTGGTTTTGAATTACAGTTTAGTTTGCCAAACCTATGAGCTGGGCACATCTATCTAAGTCTCAGTGTTTTCATGTAAAACAAGGATAATATCAGTCTTATCAGTTAATGGGAAGATGGAATGAGATGATGGATGTAGACCACCTCTCTCAGTGGCCTATGTGCTCTATACGGGGTGAGCAGTGAGCAGCTTTCCTCCTTTGTAGACCCCACCCATGTGCACCCCCATGTGTGTGGGTGCCTCCACTGTGCCCCACACCCTCCTGTGTCCTTCACCTCCCTCTGAGTATGTCTCTTCCATGCTTGCTCTTCTTTTCATGTATATCTCCTTTTATTCTTTCTCTCCTCAATACTAAAAATACTATTTGCAAGTCCAAAAGATGATGATGATATGTATTTGTCATTAATAAATTATAACTTCAGTACAGTCTCCTCTTTATTATAAGATTCTGAATGTTTGGTGTTGGAAATTGGGCTGCTTTGGGGAAGGCAAACAGTCAAATACAACTGGAAAAGAGCCTTAAATTTAGGAACATTAGAGAACCAGTATCTTAGTTGCCCAGAACCAGTGAGTATATCTCCCTTCATCTTCCATCCCCAGCACAGGGTCCTATGTGGCCTATAGCATAAGCATAATCCTGATTTTACTCAAACAGCAAAGACCTTCTCTGATGGCACTCAGAACACCTTGGAACATTTGTTGCTCATCGACCAAGGCTGGGTGGTCTGTCCTTTTTTCTGGTTGCAGGAGAAAACAGCGAATCTATGAGGATTCCAGGAGACAAAGGAATGTGTAGGATTACAAATTAACAAATGCTCAAGTTCATGTAGTACAAAATGTAGAACTGGGTGCCCTGTATGTCAAAAGAAAGTATATGCCTTTGAGAATGTAAAAAGACTCACAGATTTCTGGCACTGACACTTGAGGGAATTGTCAACATTCTCCACTATTTTCTTACCGAATCCAGTTTAATACTTTCTCTGATGAAGGTGGAAGAAATTTTCTAAAGAAGTGACAGAAGTATATGATATAAAGTTACTTAGAGTGACTGCAATGTTTTGCAACTTTGTGGGCAGGTCTGAGACTGTGATGTTGATTAATGTTTGTATAGTAAGGGCCGTCCGTGAAAGATGTGTATGGCGTGAACATTATCAAGGGGGATAAAAGAAGATTACAATGTGAATAGGACAGGTTAGGAGAGGGACAGGTTGTGCTGCAATTAAAAAAAAAAATTCTCAAATCCCAGTCTTGAAACAAGACTTATTTGTCACTGATGGTACATACACGTTCATCACTGGCCATTAGGGCATTCTGAGCATATATGTGGGGACCCAAGCTGACTATCCTCTAATACCATCATCTAGAAAGCACACCCTCCTCCTCCTCCAGGAGAAATGGAGGCCTTTTAACTGCCTCAGCTTGGACTCAAGTGCATCCTTTCTGCTCATATCTTGTTATCCTAATCTAGTCACGTGGCCCTGACTAACTACAAGGGCAATGGGAAATATGTAGGAAAATGGGATATTTGGGGGAACATTACGGTCTCTGCCTCAGCCCACTCTTCTGGTCTCCAAATACCTACATGCTCCCTTCTTCCCAACTGCCAGAGACCGCCTGACGGTTCTGTTTGATCAATCCCGGGATCGCTGCACAGAAGTCGCCGTATGGGGTTTGGACCTGGCTCATCTTGGTCTGGAGGTCTACCCGCTAAGAAAACAAGCTATCTGCTGCCCACGTATCTAGTGCACAATGGCAGAACGAGAATGGTTTAACTGCAATAAACACACACACTCTATGGGGCCAAGAATGGGGGTTCTGAGCGTGCCCTCTTCTGGTGTGTGGCCTCTTCTCACCAGAGAGAGACAGACAGCTCTTCTTCCACCTCTGGTCTTTTCCTGCATCTGAAAGGGGCCCTGTATTTCTAAATATAGTCTTTCTCACTGCATAATTAATCCAATCTTCCCAGTTTCTCCGGGAAGTTCCACCTACCTGTTTATACTGTTACCCTCTCTCTCCACTAATTCCTTTCCTTCTGTTTGAATGCATTTTTTTCTGTTATGTGTATTAAGCACATTCTGTGTGCATGGCATGATGATGCTAGACGCCGAGGTTGGGGGGGTGACACAGATGAAGATGCCCCTTGATTCTCAGTGGTGATCCTAATGTCATGGAAATAGGCAAGATAGATGTTTCAAGTTAACTTTTTGAGATGTTAATTTTATAACTTTGTTTTTCCTCTTTCTTAGTTTAGGCACAGGATCAAGCACTTAGTGTATTCCTCAGTTTTGGGATTTTTTTTTTTTTTTTTTTTTTTACAGGACAGAAAGTTGCTTGAAGTCAAAAGTTCTTGCTGTCTTTCTTAAACATGTAGATGGTCTCAAAGAGTCTGGTGGGGAGGAGAGAGACAAGCATCTTTGAAGGGAACAAGCAAAGACAACTCCCCAGTAGGAAGAGGTGGTGGTGGTAGCCCAGGCACTGCCATGGGACTGTCCCAGGAGGCGGAAGTTCTGCACAGGGGCTGGCTTAGTTTGTATCTCAGGAGGCCCAGGGGAAACTGCCATTCCACACATTTTTACCTTTCTCAAGGCTTAATCTTCCCTGTCTCCCTCACATATTTCCAGATCACGTTGTGTGGACAGCACTTTGGCAGTGCCCTATGCATTGAATGGGGAATGAATGATGGCTCTTAAACGCTCGTGTCACCAGCATTCTAATGGGGGATATAATTCTAATATTGTGTGAACATTCTTAGAAACATTATCACCGTAATCTGGGAGGAGAGAGAAAGAAATGGCCAACCCTAGAACATGAGTTTCTTATCTTTCTTCAGTGAGCTCTTTCTTAATTTCTATGGTACTGTGCACTCCTGAAGCTTTATCTCAGGCAATGTTTGACCCTTTTCTCTTGGAATGTGCTTTCTCTGTCTCCCATCTTTGTATTTCTTTCTCGTCGATATCCAGAGAATTTGTTGCGTGTCTGGTTTTTCCATTTCTGGTGATCTCCAAGTCTTATAAACTGAGGCAGAAAGGTAATTTATTAAAAATATGGCCGGGCGCGGTGGCTCACGCCTGTGATCCTAGCTCTCTAGGAGGCCGAAGCAGGTGGATCCTTTGAGCTTAGGAATTTGAGACCAGCCAGAGCAAGAGCAAGACCCCGTCTCCACCAAAAATAGAAAAAATCAGCCAGGCATGGTGGCGCATGCCTGTAGTCCCAGCTACTGGAGAGGCTGAGGCAGGAGGATGTCTTGAGCCCAGGAGCTGGAGGTTGCTGTGGGCTAGGCTGATGCCATGGCACTCTAGCCAGGGCAACAGAGTGAGACTCTGTCTCAAAAAAAAAATAAAAAAAAATTATATATATAGATAGATTTTATATATATATTGATTTTATATATATTGATTATATATATAATCTATATATATCATATATATCATATATATATATATATATATATATCATAGATGGAGGCAGAAATGGAAAGCAAGACTTAGAAAATGACTTGGCAGAGGTCAAATTCCCACCTCAAGAGGAGGCTAGGTAGGGCATCACCCTGAGCACCTCAGCACTAGAGTGGCTGTTGCCATAGGTCATCTCTTAATTCTTTCTGCATCTTTGAGTCTATCCTTTGACACTCAGAGCCCTGAGTGGAAGGGTCTATTGAACTAACCTGGATACATGCTCACACTCTGGTCATCAGAGGGTAGGGGAGAAGGAATAACTGGCTTCTTGGCTCCCTTAGCGAGAAGTAGGGCCCTGTACCCATCAAAATCTACATAGTAAGTGTTCTTACCAAATACCAAAATAGAAAGGTATTTGGATGTTGAATATATAAACAAGCAGCTTCTTCCTAACTGTCATTACCTGCCTACATTTTATCAGGAAATTCAGATTCATCCCAGACCTCTAAATCCAGGTCTCACCTTCTGCCCCTTTTCTACCCTGTCTTTCCAGATTTACTCAGGGGCTTCCACTTGGGAGCTCCATGACCCTCTAAACTCACCTAGGATAAAGACTGGGCACATCATCCTCCTTTCCCTTCTTTCTTTTTTCAAGAATATCCTGAGAACCTGGGTAAAAATGAAGATTCCCTAGATCCCTTCCCCTCCTCCTCCTCCACAATTCTGATTTTCAAGCTTCTGGAATGGGGCCCAGGAACCTGCCATTTTTAGCAGGTGGCCCAGGAAATTTTCCTACTAATGGCTGTTCTCTTTGAGAAACAGGGTTCTCATCTATTATACAATTTTGGCAGTGCTTTCTCTGCCGTATCTCTCGAGGATTCCCTTTCTTTTCCCTAAAACAATATGCCTTCTCTATTGCAAAGTCTGTGTTCAAGCTGTCTTTCTCCAAAGTTGGCTTTATAATCTGTCCCTCCCCTGGCAGTATAGAACTTCTCACGGGCATCATCTCTGCCTGTTCTGTAGAGATAGCATCAGGGAGCCAGAGGGGCACTGCTTTCTACTTTCTGCTTCCCTGGAGGTTTGGCTATATTTCCAGAACCTGGGTTTTGGGTGACTGCTCTGCTTGGTATAGCATGAAATAACTGGAAAGACATAGGTACCAACCAGTTAGAATGGATGTGGGCTATCAATAACAGCTTACTGATACAAGACTGGGCTGAATCCTCATCCTAGTAAACAGTAACTCTTTGGGCTTCTGTTTCTGCAACCCAGGAGGTCTTCACTAAGGCAGAGCTGCGCAGGTCATGCCATAAGCCAAAAATTATTTATTAGTGTGACCTTCTGACTCCTGCTCGAGAGATGTTCTGCAAGCTGCATGTTGAGCATAACCCGCAGGAGAATAACCTGCTCTCTTGTTTGGGCGCCTTATGATCACACCCTGTGATCTCCTTTGGGCATCTTTCTCCTCAGTCTTGATGGTTCAAAGTGTTGTTTTGCACCATGGAGCTATCCATATGAAATTATTTCAAGGGTTCTTCCATTATTCACTAGCCTGGCCCAAAGGTACAGCTTTACTTTCTCTCTTCTCAGTAAAGGGTTAGAAGGGTGTGCTTGAATAAGGAGGCTGCCTTCTTCCACACTGACAGTATTTTATTAAGACTGTTATAACACTTCCTTTGTCTTGTATTTTATATATCGATATGGTTTTATGTCTTTTCTCACCTTGAAACTTTCTTTGTAGATTTTAATTTAAAAGGTGAAGAGGTAGGCCTCAATTTCTTTGATTCTGTGGACTTTGAGTTTAGAAGATGGTTGTAGTAAATCTTCAGAGGCACGGAGGTGAGAAAGTACCATTTATTCTGGGAAGATTCTACATCATAAATTTGTCCTTAGACTTACAAGAATGTTAAACACCCAAAAGGAAGCACACGTGATCTCTATTCTTAACCTTGAGCAGGGAATGGCATTGTCCTGTGCAGCCTGTAGGAACATGCACAGTGTCACTGCTCCTTTGTCTCCGTGCATTAAAGCTCTGCTCTTCCTGGTCACGTCAGGACACGGTACAACCAACAGCTCAGTGCAAAAGCTGAATAACATGGAAACTTACCCTGAGGGCTTCCGATTTATCTAATGACGTGGCATATATGTATCTAGGTTCACATCCTCAGATATGTGAGAAATGCCACTTTTCTTTATATTCTCTAAATTAGTCTAATTTTGACTTCTTAGGCTGATTTCTCTATGCTGGGAAGAAATTCTGCATGTCATTCTAAGAGCTTCTCTAAGGTTCTGGGCCTTCCATAAAAGAGACCACTTGGTTTTCTGCCATCTGTCCTTCTAAATCATCACTGAGAGATCTGCTGTCCTTGTCTACACATTCCCTTTAGGTCTGAGATCTCTCTGCTTGGGAAAATGAGATCTTTTGCAGGCAGATTATTTCAGTGATTCTCTCTCTTTGGAAGTGGCACAGTCTTCCTCTCTGAGGACTTGTTCCTTCCCTCCCTGCACCCGCAGTCCTCTCCCCCTCCACCTGGGAACAGCTCGTTCTGTCTCCTATGAGTTCCTTCCTGCTTCTCCAGTTTGCTCTTACATTTTCCCGCAAACCTTATTTTTAGACTGAATCATTAACAACTAAAACTTTAGATTCCCTTTCTTGGAGAACATGGAGGATGAAGGCTCAGAAAGTGAAGGGGGAGTATTTGCATTGTATCCTTTAGTGCAGCAAGGAAAAAAAAATAGAGAAGGTTGATAATAGAAGTCTCATATTCTAACATTCAGGAATTTGAGCTCCTACTATGAATAAAATTCAATATTCATTCCTTCTCATGCATTGGTGCTGACTATATCTTAAGGACTCTGTTGAGTATCAAAGGCTTCGGGGGTGCAATCAACAAAAAGCAATTCTTGCAAATTTAAGCAAATGGGTCTGGGAGCATTAGCAAAGTCCCCCTTCCCCTCCTCAAAAAAAAAAAAATAATAAAATAAAATAAATAAAGAGAAAAGAAATGATGTGGAGTTAGCCAGATGAACAAGAGAAGAAATTTAAGGAATAAGTGGAGGCCAGGAAGTGGGGATAGAGAAAGGCAAACAAAGATGAATAATCCTGTCTCTGCCCTTAAAGGACTTTACAGTCAGGTGAGGAAATGGACCTTTGTACACATACTATGAGGAACTGAATGAAATGGGGCACAGCTTAGTCACAGTTCTTCTTGGAAGTGACAGCTTTAGTGTTTGTAGAAAAAAGCTGGTCTCAAGCAGTGTGTCCCCTCTAAGTGCTAACACAGGTAGCGCTCATGATCAAATCCTGCCAGGCGAAGGGGAAGAAAATAAGCTGTCTTGCATAAAAAGTGGGGCATCCTACCTGGAGAAGCCACTTTAAAGTTCTTTTCCTTGCACCTGGCCTTGTCAGTGGTAAAATGTCATACCTGAGTTTGGAAGACATTGCATCATTTGCACTGATTGGCATCATTTTCATTAATCAGGGCAGTTAATTTTAACAACGTAATGCTGCAGGTTGGATGTGGCTGTATTACTATGTACCATTGCCATTTAGAAAATCAGTTCCTGATCAATCTGGAAGAATAACTTACTAAGGTATCGGTCTGCAGTTTAGTACCACTGCTGTAAACAAATCTGAAAGAATGGAGGAAGCTATTACTTTCTTTGTGGACAACTCACCCCTGTCACCACCCACATCAACACTGGCCTTACTTTGCAAGCAGAAATTTGAATCCAAGACCAGGGGTGGTAGTGGGGGTCTTTCAGGCCCCTAGAGCAAAGTTAAGAGGACCTCCAGGCCCAGGCTTAGGTTAATGGAACACACCAACCATCTGTGAATGGATGACATGGGCTTAGACAATAAGCATCTCAGCTGAAAAATACCCTAAAGATTCTGGTGCCCTGAACATTACTGAATTTGAGCTTCTCAATGGGCTGGTGAACGAGAGCTCAGAGTCACATTTAATTTGATTCAGGCATTATTACAAATGTAGGCACTAACCTATAAAGAAGTTGCAAGGTTGCCTGCAATGGCATGTTAAGATAACAAAGCAAAGTTCTGGTTGTGAGTTCCATGGATAGTCCAGCTATGGAATAGAATGGTGCTGTCCAGTAGAACTTTCTGGACAAAGTTCATTTTCTCATTTTCTGGAATGAGGCACAGTGGTGTGCTTCATGGTGTGATGTTCTAGAACTGCACTCTCCCGCACAGTAGCCACTAACCGTATGTGGCTATTTACACTTAAAATTTAATTAAAATTCAATACAATTTGGTTCCTTCACCACACTAGCCACATTTCGAGTGCTTGGTAGACACATATGGCTGGTGGCTCCCATGTTGGTCAGTTTTGGAATCAAGAATCTTGTGAACAGGTGAACTTTTATGGTTGATTTTTGGGACATAGTTTTCAATTTTTGTGCTAACTACAATTGACTAGAAGTGTCTGCTTGAAGCATTATATTGGTGAGGACTTGCAATCATATTTAGATTTGCTGGGAGAGAACGTTGTCGCAGATACCAACGTGAGTGTGGGAATGAGACACAGTGGTGTGCTTGCAATTATTTATCATTTCCCATTGTAAACTTTTCCCCATATTGGAGAGACTATGTGTGCTGAGAAAACCTTTCAAACCATTCACTCCCCACGTGATTGTTTCCTATCTGTTTAGATCAGCTGTTCTGAAGGAGACATCTATTTCCTGTCTCCATTAATGACAGGAATTGTGAGTGTGCCCCAGTTCCCCAAATCACATTCAGCCACACGCTACTGCACTGTGGCTGATCAGTGAACTTTCCCATGCTCTCCTCTCTTGCAGACTGACAGATGATCCTCAGAGAGGACTCTGAGAGATGGGGACTGGGCAGGCAATCTTTGGTCAAAAGGAGAAGTTGTAAGTGAGGATGGAAAAAACTATGTTTTCTTTCCTCATTTTCTCATTCCCCTATCAAATTTACATATTCTTTTTCAACTGAGAGCAATGGTAGGATCTCTGGTAATATTATGTTTCCATAGACAATCATCTTCCTTTCTTTGCTTATATTGAACCCATGGATGGTTTGCCTAGCCATCATATATTATGATTTTTGTAAAGATTAAATGCATTGAACTCTTATTCTTAGTATTTCTGTAGTTTGCTCAAGGACTTTACTTGGGGAAAGATTAGAAGAGAGGTTGATAAGGATAATCTTTTTATTTACTCCTCTTATTGTGTATGAGTCTATTTTTTCCCCAATAGATATGGACACCTTTTTTAGTCAAGGACATGTCTTTGTATAGTGATGTCTAGCACAGTGGTTGACAAAAGCCAACATGCACTGCATGATGTATTCAATTGAGGTCCCTGGGATTTAACTGGAAGCCTTGGATTTAGGATGGCATTAGTGTTCCATTATCTGATTTTTCCAACTTCAATGGTTAAATGAGGATTTTCAGGGACATGGACCCAATTCAGTCTGGACTGCCAGCAGCTAACCCAGAGCAGCTGTTTAGCCCCTGGCACCCTGATGATGCCTCGTGTCCCAAGCCCCCATTTTCTCAGTACTTCATCATTAGGATACTCTTCATAGGGTTTGCAGATGGTGGGCCTCCTGAACTGAGCTGAAATATGGGCGTAACTTTATCTACTTGGCCAAGATAAAAGTGGAATCTATACACCATATTTGACTAAGGTTTGGCTGCCACCTGGTGGAGGAAATTCTGTAATATGTTAATTTCAACATTGAACAAGTACGACTGAAGTCATTCATCAGTTGTATATTTGGATACCTGAAAATATTTGGGAAGAGTTCAGTTGCCTTAGGCGGATTAAAGACTTACAACTGTGTTTGTATTAGGGCTCATATGTAAATTCCTCCTATCTGCAAATACAATTGCTCATTAACCAAATAAGATGTGAGCATCAGATTCAGTGTCTCCTAGGATTCTTTCCAGCTCCAACATTGTGTAAGTCTAGACCTAGGTCTTGAAAACAATTTTGAGGCTGGAATTAAGATTCGTACTGCCAGCTGGAGCTAGAACAGGACCCTATCAATTCCAGCATAGATACCTAGAAACCACCCATGCTTAGATCTCATGGAAAATTCCTACAGGGAGGAATACTCATCTCAGAAGACAGCCCTGTAAGGGAGATGAATGTTTAAAAAAAAATAAGTAGAATGGAAAATCAGGCAAAGTAAATTTTAACAATGCAAAGTGCCTGATAGATTTTCCATAAGTTGACTTCTTCCTTACCAATGTCAGAAAGAACCACACAAAACAAGGAAAATGATCTATTTGCTTTAGCTTGTGGAACCATCTAGGGTATAAAAAAGGCATTGATATTGTAGAATGATTAATAATATGTTGAATCAGATTTATACCCCTTCCCAGATTTCCCTGGCCCACTGGCTCCTTGCTCTATGTAGAGTCCCAGCATGCTGTCCCCTCACCTAACCCCACTGTCCACCTTGTTTTCCCCCAGGGAGAAGGCTGGGTTCTATGGGTGTAGTCAGGTCAGGTGTGGGCACCAATGCTGCTGCAGTTCCCACTGTGGCGGGTTCAGTGAAGGCCGTGCTGGGGCCCCCTCCCCTGGGAGAGGCCGACGGAGACCTCAGTGAAGTGCGTCCCCGGTGGCTTCCTGGAAGACCTGATGACAACCCTGGCAGAAGTGCAGGTGTCAGGACTGGGTCTCAGACAGAGGGATTGCCTTTTGCAAAGGCCTCAAGAGAACAAAGAGAGTTCAGAGAGCGGGAAGATTTCAGTGTGGCTGGAGTGTGGTGAGCAGACAGGAGAGGCAGGCAGAGGGCAGATGACACAGGGGTTTGCAGGATGACCGGGGACCTTAGACTGAGTGCGATGGTGAGCCGTGCAAGCAGGTTTGCATCTTAAGGATTTTCTGTCTGCAAAGGAGAGATACAAAGGGAGGCAAAACTTAAAAAAGGGAGACGTGTAAGGAGAGGGCTGGGGGAAAGGGGGCAGGAGACGATGCTAGCACTAGGGTGGAGTGGCAGTTGTCTTGCCGTTAGGTGACCAGAGATCCTATTCCGGCTCTTTCACTAACTTTGGGTGAGTTATTTAAGGCTTCTGATTTCCATGTTCTCATCTATGAATTGGAGTTAAAACTGCCTGATTCCTAGTCTTCCCTTGAGAATTAAATAAAATCGTATGAAGGTACTTGCTAAATAATAGATATTTCGTGAATACGATTTGGGTGTGAAGGGCGTGAGGAAGGAGTGGCCTCCCATGAATTAGCCAAGCTGTCATGCCTGTTAAGCTCGGCCACCACCAAGCCCTCACAAAAGCAGGCCCTGGCTTTCCTCAGGCCAGTAACAGAGGTGATCTACCTGGACATAAGGTTATCTTTAAATACTGTCTCCTCTGGGCTGAGGATGGAGCCAGAACTATTGCTGGTGATAGAAATGTCAACCCCGAATGCCTGGCAGCCACTTGAAGCAGCGGTGGAGGGATGTGCCAGCTGGCATTTGCTGCACGCTGTGCTATGTGTGCATTAAAACACAGGCAGATAAACATTGTAATTAGCCATCCTGGAGTGATGCTATGTTCATACAGTAAAAACAGGTGATGGATTTGAAATGCAATTTGAACTTAATCATTTGGGTGAGGTGATTTCATAGTCGGCTAATTTAGTAAACCATTTTTAAAGGGTGCTAATTAAAAATTGCCCGGGGTTATCAATTTGCTGCCAGAATTGCAGAAAAATGGGCATGGAAGGATTTCAGTCCAGCTAATTATTGACTAAAGCCTAAGACTTGATTACCATGGCAGGAGAATTTTTTAAATTCTTTTTAATTCAGGGGAGGAATTATTGAGAAACTAGGATTATTGAGGGACTAGAATCCAGGGGAGAGGAAGACATAGCATATTATTTGTTTTATTTTGTTCACCATTAATTATATCTAGTGTCAGTAGGGCAGATTCATTTTTGCACACTAGATTGAGGAACCTTGGGGTCCTGGTTTGTAGTCTCTTTTAATTATCTGCAATAGCACTGAAGCCTAAAACCCAGAGTGCATGGTTATAGCATTTATTTCAGTCAGCAGCGTCTGATGTTTGCTTAGAACATTTTAACTTGCTGTGAGGGTGGCTGATGCAATTCTTCTTGGTGCTTTTCCACTTTCATTTGAATATTTTAAAAGTTAAGTGTCTCCAGGAAGTCTCAATAAGAACTGGACTGTAAGGTTTAAAGGGCCAGGCACCAGGACTGTCTTATGCCATGCTCAATACCCAGCGCCTGACTCTGGGAAAGTTCTCAATAAGCATTTCTTGAATGAAAGAATCTCTCATGCACCATATGGCTGGGCGTAGCCACTGTGCTGAGAATAGTTGGGGTGATCATGGTAGATGTTGGAGAGGGTGGGAAGTCGTCAAGGACGTCTTGAAAGTAGAGCTAGTACGTGTGAGAAAGAGAGAGCAGGGTGACTCAGGGGTTTGGGCTTGGGCAACTGGAAGGCTGGGATCGCCATCCACGGAGGTGCGGAAGGTAGGAGGAGCAGGCTTTCTGGAGAAGAGCACAGGTTTAAACATGTTGAGTGTGAAAAGTCAACTAGATGTCAGTGGGGATGCCCAGTTGATGGTTCAATATGTGGGTTTCCATGCAGGTGGTGTTTGAGGGCATTAAGTACTAGATGAGATCACAAAGAGATTGAGCAGACACAGTGACAAAGAAAAGGACAAGGCCTCACTGGGGAGCCATCCTACATTAAAAGACTGGAAGGAAAGACAAGGAACCAGAAATGGGTAAAGAGGAGCAAGACCGAGGTAGGAGCAACTCAGGACTGTGGGAAGTGTGGGGTCTGGAAGTTGAGGGTAGAACTGTGATCATTGCGTTAGGTATTGACCAGATGGGTGGAGTCCAGTGAGGACAGAGGCTTGGTCATTGACGTTAGCAACCCGGATGTCTTGGTGCCCTTAAAGACAGTAGCTTTGGTGGAGTGGTGGGGCCAGGGCATCCCTGCAGTGGGTTTGAGAGGAACAGGAGGGAACTGGAAGGACAGTGCACTCAGACTACTTCTTAAAGTAGACTGCAAAGGAGAATAAAGAAACTGGGTGGTGGCTGGTAAAGGAAGTAGGGCCAATAAAAGAATTTGTTTAAGATAGCATTCTTTATGCCCATGAGAATGATCCAAGGGAGAGGGAAAAAACAATGTAGTAGCAAAGAGAGGAGCAGATTGCAGTACAACCTTGAAGGGATAAGAACAGAGGAATGTGCACTAGCCTTGGGGCCAGCTTTGACGGGAATATGAAAGGCAGAGTGCTTGGGGGCAGATGCTGGGGTGTGGGGTGATTTGGTAGAGTCTGCCGAGTTCTTTTTTGGTCACTGCAACTTTCTCAGTGAAGTAGGAAGTGAGGTCACCAAATGAAAGTGAGGAGTTGGGGGGCAGGTACTGAAAGTCTGAGGAAAGCAGCTGTGGTAACAGAAACAAGGAAAATAGGAGAATGAATGGATTAGGGACATGGAGCATCATCGTGGGGCATCAGTAAGGGTCCCCTTGAAGCAGGGGTCCTCAAACTTTTTAAACAGGGGGCCAGTTCACTGTCTCTCAGACCGATGGAGAGTGCGCACTGTGGGCCTGGGACGAGTTGGCTGCTAAGCAGGACAGGCAGCAGCAGCAAAAACACCCGGCGGGCGGATAAATGTCCTAGGTGGATGGCATGTGGCCCCGCAGGCCATAGTTTGAGGATGCCTGGGGGTGTGTCTGTGATTTTCACCTAGGCCAGTTGCATGGCGGCCAGGCTCTTCTCCAGCCATTTCCAGGTGTAGGGGAGGATGCGAGTTGGATTTAAACAGGGTTTTGGCTTTTCCCAGTGAGCATGAGAACAGAGGGTATAAAAAGGGCATGATTATAATAACTGAAATGGCATTTAAGGAGGAGATGCTTACTGACTGCTGAATAATTAAATGATTTAATGAAAAGCTGAAACTTTGCATTTTAAAAAAGAAAAAGATGTGTTTGGGAATAATAAATGCTATCTCAATGCCTGAGGAAATGCAGAATGAGTCAGTCAATGAGGGTCTTCGCTCTGGTCAATGTCCTGTGGGTACTGTCGGTCTCTGTCCATTTCTCTGTGTGTATCCCTGGTCCTACTTCCATTTGTGAGTGCCTTTCGGACTCTGATTGAGTCTGCTTCTCTATGACTCTGAGCCTGGCTGTGTGTCTCTTTGAACTTCTCTGTTTCTCTGAAAGTGTTCGTAATGTTAGAAAATATTTTTATGAGAATATTTTAGTAAGGTTTATTTTTTTTCTTACATATAGAGATTTTAAATATTTTAAATCAAATAATACACTTACATGGTTTTAAACAAAATCTGATTTATAATCATACATGCCATTTATTTTTTTTTACCAAAAGATAGAAAAATGTAGAAGTATAACAAAAAAATTACCTACAATATTATTCAAAGTTAACCATGTTAAAATTTTAAATAAATTCTCTTCTAGTGTTAGCTGATACTTGCATAATTGTGATCAAAATGTTCATATGCACTGTACCTTCTTTGTGCTCTTAACACTAACGTAGTGTTATAAACTTCTCACAAACATCCTTTTTATTGGATGCATAGAGGTCAATCTTCTATGGCAACTTCTGTGTTAGTGTTTTATGGTAATGCTAAGTGGCGTTCCAAGTCGTTTAGAAAGGCAGAGAAGACTTTCTGCTCTCATCTTCTTTCCCTATCTCCTTTGCCCAAAGTTAATGCCCCATTTTTGCATTCTCTGCAGTCTTCCTTGTCTGCGATCCCCCGGACTTCTCTCCTCTTTCCCCACTTCCTGCCCCTTCTCTCTCGTAACGTACATCACCACAGTGTTCTGAGTGTCTACAATACAGGAGGTGCTCAAATTTGTGTTTAAGGACAATATGGAATATCCATTTAACTGAATGGATTTCTGCTTTATTGAAAGTTAACTCATTGCTATGATGAACTGGGACAAGATGAGTTAAACTCCCACCTGTGTCTGTGGGACTCATCTACCCGGGGAAACTCATTTTTATCTGCATTCTTTCACGTGCCTTCTCACATAGAGCAAACACTTCAGTCGTAAACCTTCCTCCTAGAAACCCAAACAACATTATCAGTAAATTTTCAATGAGGCTGTAAGAATACATTTGCAAAAAATACAAAGTTAAGATTGTTTGTGATGATTTCAGTTAAGCAGCAAAATTCTAGAAGGAAGCATATGACATATATCCTTTCCCTCAAACTTCATGGGGCTATAAAATCTTGGATTTCCCGAGGAGTTATCAACATAGAACTTGGGAGATTAAGTTAGCGGCCAGACCCCCACAAATATTTGTGTACCCTTGAACACGTCTGTTGCCAGGAACTTACCATATCTAATGGGAATGAGTCCATGTAGGAAAGTTCCAGTTCTGTGGTTGCTGGATGGCAAAATTGTTAGCAGAGTCTTTTCTTAATGTTAAGATGAAATATGGCTCCTACCAAGTCTACAAAAAGGTCCTGGTATATGGAATTTTTTTTTTTAAGGAGGCTAGAAAATGAATAATTGGAAAGTTCAGTAATTTGGGGCTTCTGTAATTCCATTAATTCTTTGTAGTCAATCCATTTATCCTATCTCCTTTAACTCAAACATTATTTACTTGATTTTAGTTTTGTGAAGCGTCAATGCTTAAAAATTACACAGGTACCCGAGAGAAAGTTTAAGCCTTAGAGCAACTTGTGGAAAGTTATTCCTAAAAACAGGAATGAATAACAATGGCATCAATGTGACTGCCATTATTAATATATTTATACAGATATAGAATTGCTAGCAATATCTAATCTAGAGAAGAAATTATGAAAATGATTTTCATACCCACCTCTTAAAATTTAGAGCAGGTTTTTCTTGTGTAAAACTTTCTTCCTAAAAAGAAAAAAAAAAAAACTCTATCGCCTATCTCCATTTAGCCTTAAAAAGAATATATTGGCTTCTTCATGATTTAATCGGTGACTTTTTCCTCATGAAACTCATTGTTCAATGCCACTGGCATACAAATATTCAAAGTGACTGTGTTGCTCAGTTCCTTGCGATGGAATTGAATAAAAACTTGGATTAAAAGGTCAACTTTAAAATATGCATAATAAATTCACTGACTAAAAGCTATCCCAACAACTTTCTGCATCATTTCTCTTCATCTCATTATTCATGTAGGCTTTCCTGAATTTTAAGGAGTGCAAATAAAAGAGCAGAGTGCAGGGAGCATTGGGGCCCAGGAAGTTCATTTCATGAATAAGGAACTAAAGTTATGGTGAATGGTATTTGTTAAATTAATGAAGTTGACATAGTGGAGAATTGATGGGTGCTTGAGTATTTTCTGTAGTACAAAAACAGTAAAACTTTATTTTATTGTAAGAAATCCCTTACTCTCTTTCCTTTTATATATTGGTCCCATAGCCATAGTATTGAAAGCCTCATTATTTTTAAAATTCCATAATCTATAATACAAAAATTATTGGGGTTATTCAGCAAGTTGTGGTGGGACAAAGCATGGAAATTTCTATAGAAATGAGGTGAGTGGAGTGTCACAATATTACATAGAAATCTTTTTCATGAAATCTGTAAGTGCTGAGTAACTATTTGTTAATAAAAGTGATATTAAAATAAGTTTTTTATAACAATATTTGTACCCACAGAATATGAGATAATAAAAATATAAGTTTTTTTAGATAAGATAGGGTTTTTTTGGATAACAAACTAATTCTTTTGTGGCTTTAGTGATTTTTCAAAAGTTAGGTTAACAGTGAAATTCATTTACTCAGTAGAGAACACTGAATCAAAGTCATAAATAATGAAGTTTAGTGTGGGTAATTCAGTTGGAGACAACATACCATTTCTTTTTTTATGGTTTTAGACTCCTCAGGCTAATTTCATATGCATGTTAAAGGTTTCATTTGTGGAACAAGTAGATTTAAACACAAATGAAGAAAATATCAGAATTGAATGTCATGGTTTCAAAGTATTTGAAAATAACGTGTATTCTTGTCTGTATTCCACTTCAACTCATGACAGCCATGGTTGGGCCTTGAACCTCCAAATCTGGAAATTGCTCCAGCTACACGACTTCTAACTCTGAAAATTTTCTGTTAACCTCTTATTCTTTCATTTTTCCTGTTTATCAGTTCCTTTGACTATCGGACTAACCCAGTATTACATATCTCAGACGTCTTTGTTCTCCGGGACCAACTGTGGGTCTGTTGTGAGAAATTTCTTCTCAACTATGCGTGATCTCGGGGCCCTGTTTATGTTTTCCAAGTTATTGGCAGGGATGGAATTAGTTTTCATTTTGCTGTGTACGAAGTCCTTGCTTTCAGGGGTGGAGTGAAGTACAGAGGGAACACGTCCTTGGATCTGTTTACTCACCCATTACCTGTGGAGAAGAGCCATGTGGCCGGGCCCTCTTTCTGAGTGTGACCAGAGCTGTTTCGTGTACAGTGGTAAAGTCGCACGTTGGCTCTGAGCCTCCAGGGATGCCGAGCCAATAGAGAATAATTGATCACGGCTGCCTGGAGAGCGGTTTTGAGATGGATTTTGAGGCTCAGGCTGGGGCTCATCAGAAAAGAAAATTATGATTGATAAGTGAAATCTGCCGTGGGCAAGCAAGGCCACACTTGCACTGCAGGTGCTGGAATCTTCCGGTCTGTGTACACTGACTCCCTGGGAATGGCTTGACCTTGCGGCTTCAATGTTAATCCCCGCAGGCATAAGGATCATTTATTTTATTCTGAATAGAATGCACTAGATATAATTTAAATAGTGTAATGCCCTCCTTCCCATTTCCTAATGGAGTTGTATTGACTTTTTTATTCCCAAATAGGATCACATTCAGCCTGCTGTCATTGCAGGCTTTTCCTCTTAACAGCATAAAATAAAAACTCTTATTAGGAAATAAAGACCGTGAGACAAAGACTGAGCAGGAGTAGAAACAATGTTGTGTGTGTGTGACCTTAAGTTATGAGGCAAACAAGTTGAAATCTTGCTCAAATATGCTGCCAGCTTTTAATAATTCATTTAAATAATTTAAATTCCAAAATCTATTATTAAAATGCTTTCATGATGGAATATCTTAATCCTTTGCTAAAGATTTTTTATAATTATACTATTTATGAAAGAAGCGTATGCTCAATGCAGATCACTTGCATATACACATACAAAAAAAATTTTTTTTAAGTACCTTTATGCATTTTCTTCTTTAGGTGTTTTTTAAAATCTAGAATATATTTACGGATGTTTTTCAATTTAGAATAAAAGTGTTACAGAAACGTGCAGTGTATGTGTGTGTGTGTGTGTGTGTGTGTGTGTGTGTCTATAGACTAGGTCACAAGGTAAGATGTATTTCCAGTGGGTCATGACAAATAGAGTTTGAAAGTCACCATTCAGACCATACCCCTTTTATAATCACAGAGCCTTAGCGGGGAGAGAATAGTTTCTTACCCCTGACTGACTTGGCAGATGTCATCAGTCTTAATCATGCCAAAGCCGTGTGCTGCTTTATTTCAATAGTTCAAATACTGTTGAAGCAAGGTCTGCTCCAGACACATGAAACATGATGGAAAATGCGTTCCACACATACAGAAGCCTGACACGAAAGCTCGAGCATTTACCTTAATCAATGCCTGGGCTCTGTCTTCTCCTCTTTGCTCCGAGCCATTCTCTGTAACTGGTGAGGGAACCTGGTCCCTATCCTAAGAGAAAACTACGCCCAGAGAAGGAGTGAGGATGTTCTACTCTGCCAGCCCCACGCCTCCTCCAGTCCCGTGTCCTCCGATCACACATGTACACTTATCACGTGTCATGGTCACTTGTGTCCCCCCCTCCAAACCCAGGTTCCAATAGCTGCAGCGACTTTCAGACTTTCCTCCTGCCTGAGGAGAAGGGTGATCATAGCGTGTTTTCACTAATCGGTGATTTAGGTCGCCAGATGCCATTTTGGAGCGACAGTCACTAGATTGATATAAGCTATAAATCCGGCCCATGGAATGAAGAAACTGATTGAACTCAAAAGGGCCAAGGGTCACAGATTACTGTCCCGGCAGGGCCTAACTTGCAATTTTTCTTTTATGGCTGCGAGCTGGCGGTGGGGATCTGAACTGAGCAGGAGCGAGAGAAGAGGGACACGCTGGTGGGCTTAGGTAGTTCACGGGGTGCACCTGAGAGCTCCCCATCTGCAGACTCATGTTGTTATTACAAAAATAATTAGTGGATATATGATATATCCACTAAATGATATAGTGGGTGGCACATAAAGAGAAAAACTTACTTAGATAGTTTTTAAAAAATGGGAAGGGGTAAAATACAGTTGTCCCTTGGCATCCACAGGGGATTGGTTCCTGGACCTCATCTCCCCCTGCAGATACCAAAAATGCACGGATGGGAGGCTCAGGGCCCTGAAAGAAAATGGCATAGTGTTTGTATAAAACCTAGACACACCCTCTCCTATACTTTAAATGATCTCTAGATTACTTATAAAACCCAATACAATGCAAATGGTATGTAACTAATTGTTATATTGTTTAGGGAATAATGACAAGGAAAAAAGTCAGTACATGTTCAGTACAAATGCAACCAACCATCCTTTTTTTCCCCCAAAAAAACTTTATTTTTTGATTTATTTATTTATTTTTTCCTCCTCAATGTTGGCTAAGCTTCAGCAAACTATATTCTTTTTTGATAAGTATCCATTGGATTAACACTGGTATGATTTTCAGAGTAACCAGGATATACATGCCTTGGTAGTAAAATTTTAAAATAAGAGACATATTTCTTTTATATGATATGAATATATTTCTAGTAATGAATATATAACTAGTCTTCAGAAACTGAAGAAGGAAACACAGCTGAGCCTCAACTTGCGGTGAAGTGGAAAGTAATAAAAATGCTGAGCATGCCACGGCCACTTTAGCCAGCCTTCCTTTCATTCTCTGATGACAACCTGAGCCTCACACTGTTGTAGCACCAAGAAGAAAACAGATGCTGGTCACTTGCCTTACAGCAACTTGGGGATCTGTGCACGCAAAACATGTTGGACAGGCTTTCCTTAACTCGCGGTTTGTATGGCAGTGGTTGGTTTAGTAGATAAGACAGAAAAGGGTGGAAAGAGGATAGAAGACGGTCTCATTATAAAAGAAAGGCGAGTATATTTGGATGCACCAGGTGGTTCAGGCTGGAGAAGTCAGTACTTGATCATATTACCCGCCTTCCAGCCACCAAGTGTCAGTATTTAGAATTTGAGTGTGGGAAGGAACTTGGATATAATCAACTCAACTCCTTCCATTTTACAGCTAAGGAAAAGGGTCCAGGCAGACTGGGATGAGAAGACAGGCTTCAAACCTAGGCTCCTTAGTATGTGACATTCATTTATCCCCGCAAACTCACTTTTTGGCAATCTGAATAAACTTATGGTCTATGAACCAATATTTTTTGAGTCGGAAGTATGTCAGAAACAATTTAATTTTTATGTTAAGTCTCCTTTGCAAAAATTTTCCAGTCTAGGTTGTAATGATGATGACCAAAGCTTAGGGTATATTTACTTTTCAGTTTGCGGGTTAACACGTCAGTAGAGCTTCATGAATTATCATTTATCTTCCACATCATTTCTCTTTTCACTTACAGCATATATGACTGTTTTAAAATATAACAATTAAGTCAATAATGCTTAATTTATTTTTAAAAGACAATACCAAAGACAGAAAGAAGGCCAGAGTGAAATGGTGCAGTTCTAACATACCAATCTGGAAAGATTTTTTTTTTTCCCAGTAAAAGGAAATATATAGGCATCTCATGTTGTTAGGCATTTAAGGATGTGCTAGGCTCCAAGAGGAACCTCAACAGAGTTTTCTCTGCTTCAAATGAAAAACAATTTTCTGGGACAAATAGAATGATTAATAACATAAGAGCAATCAGTACTGAATTTTATAGTGGAATGATCCCCATTAGCTTTCCAACTGAATGTAACACTGCTTATTTGCTTTCTTAACACATAATTTTCCAATTACTGTAAAGCTGAGATCTGTCTTGTATCATGTAAGATCTTAAAACTAGTGGGCTTCCTATGGAAAGGTTTAGATTCCTGCAAACCCAGGTGAGCTGTGCCTGTTGGGCAATGAATTGCTGGCAGGTGAGGTAAGGCAGAGGCACCGCGGATGCTGGTCGGTTGGTTAGGTTTTGATGGCCATGGTCCAGACGAGCGGGTGGTCAGTCTCCACGGTCACTACGCCGGACCCGTCGTAGGTATTGGAGGTACTGACCACTGTTCCAAACCCAAGCACATCATTTGCTGCAAGAAAATAAGAAAAAAAATAATTAGTAATTAGTAATTATTAGTATTATTAGTAATTAGTATTAGTAATTAGTAATTTCCAGTAGGGGCTGACTTTATCAATAGTTATCAAAAAGCAATTAAGCACGTACTTTTGACAGAAGATATATAAAAGTGGGATAGGTGAAATGTATGATGTAGGACTTTAAACCCAAAAGTTCCTATAACTTGGTATAACCATTCTTCTTGGAATTGGTTATTTACCATTTTGGGTTGTATACCATTCTCAATACTAAATGCCATTAAAGTTTTTTCTTTTTTTTTTCCTTACCAATTGTAAAAGCTAGACCTGTATCTATAATGTGCTACTTAATTCCTTGCCTGGATATAATTTTAATTTTTCTTAATGCAGAATTAACATTTTATATAAGTCATTAGACTCTGTAAAGATGCAGTTTTAGCTTCAAGTGTAATTATCTGAAAAAACATGGGATTTTGGTCATTTTGTTTCCTCCTAAAGTAAGAAGAGTCAAAGTGAATATGGCTTATGTCCTATGAAATTAATAGGAGCTAAAAGGTCAAAGCAGCTTTCCAATGTGTAATCTTGAGCAAGTCACTTAAGCTAAGTTGTCATATAAGGACAAGAGATAATCCTTTACTACTAACTTATCAAAGTAAAAGACTTAAGAGTTATGTAATTAGAATTTATATATTTATAAATTTTACAAGTATATATTTGTATTTTGTAACAAGTTAATGTCTAGGCAAAGATTGGTAACTTCATTCCTCTTGGCTTATACAGGAGCAGTTTACTTCATCAACATGGCTGTGAACTCGTAACTGACCTAGAAACACCCCCAGATAATATTATCTTCTCTGCTAAAATTCAAAGAGAAAATAAAACAAGTTGTAGAGCCAGAACTGTCAGTCAGGCGAGGCCCCTTTTCCTTCCAACAAGGCCTGACTGCGAAGTTGCACACGGCTTTGGGGGAAATAATTCAGTTACGGTGCTTGAGTCCCACCAGAGGGAGCCTGCTCTTCCCAGAAAATCTGGAAAAGGCAATTTACAAATTCAGAAATGAGCTTACAGGATGACGTATAATCACTATTCCCAGTTCACACAGTTCATTAAAACTCAAATTGTTTATTTTTCATGGTTTTCTATGTCTTTACTAATGCAAACACAAGGTTATAAAGTAAAACTCTGCAGGAAAACAGTGAACCTCGTGTGAACGTTACTCTAACATGTAATTCAGTATAAGACGCTCTTGCCTCTTAAGTAACTTGGGACTTCTATGAGATGGTGATGTACACCTAAACATTTACAGATCTGGACACTGTGCCATGGGTGGTGGACTCATGGGATTCATAGCAAAGTCAACCTGGAACCTCTGTTGGAGAAAGAAGTCTTGACTCTCCTGGAGGGCGGTTTTGTTTGGAATCAGGGTGCTCGCCAAGTGGCTTCCTGAGACCTAGGGTTTCCCAATAGTCAAGGGACTCACTTTGAATATTTCACACTATCTTTAATCGTAAAAGCAGTTTAGGGGGGTCTCAGTAGGCCTGCCGGTTTTAAAGTAGAAATCCCCTATTGAAGAACCACGTATGCACAACCCACCTGAATCCAACACGTGCGTTTTAAGATTCTAGAAACAGACTGGATTGAAATCCTAGTTTTTACCTAGGCTCAAAGGACAAGAGCACAAAAACTGTTCCTGTGGTTTATAGCTGCATATAAATTTCTTTCTGATTTTTTTCCGAAGGCAGCCTACGGACTTTATCAGGGGTGGCTACTCTCATTATACATATTGGGTTTTCTAAGACATTGTTGCATTCTAATTACTTTCAAATGGAAACAAGAAAGCATATTAGGGCCTAAGAAGATGCAATTTGTGTGTGTGTGGGTGCAGGAAATATTTGTTTGAGGTAAGCAAGGCCACTATTAGCCATACTTATAAATTATGTTTTTATTTTATAAAGTCATTTAAAGTCATAAAGACCAGTCATTAAAGTTACAAATAATTAAAGGCAATAATTAAATGCTTTTGATTACCTCCAACTTTATCAAAAGCACAATGAAAATGATAGGAAAGTAAGATGAATAAGTTGAAACACAAAATCATAAATTTCAATTTACTGTGTCATTTCAATTATTTTGAAATATATTTTCTTCAAGTCAAAGAATCAGGCTTTTGGACAAAACCTTAAAGCAGGCGTCCTCAAACTATGGCCCACTGGCCACATGCCGCCTGCTTAGGACATTTATCCAGCCCTCCGGGTGTTTTTGCTGCTGCTGCCTGTCCTGCTTAGCAGCCGACTCATCCCGGCCCCACAGTGCGCTCTCTCTCCAACGGTCTGAGGGACAGTGAACTGGCCCCCTGTTTGAAAAGTTTGAGGACCCCTGCCTTAAAGTTTTCCTTAGAATAAAAAAAAATTACTAATTCCCCCCTACTCCGAATGTCTGAGGGTCAATCATGATATAACATAAAGTATAGGAAACTGGTAGAGTCAGCTTCGCACATGTAGGAGAAAAACAAATGGCTTCTCATTACTACCTGAGAGGACTTGACCAAAACTGGCTGAACTACAGAAAATTTGATTTAGTTTTATTTTTTTCCCGTTTGGTTTGCAGAGAGTAGAGTTTTAAGACAACTGGTTGTTCAGGTGAAGTCCTGTTTTTAACAGAAGATAAGAATAAAAGTTGCAGGTACGTAAGCAACCGTATGATGTGTGATAAACATAAGCTAACAGTGCTTGCTCTGGATGTCAAAGCTGTATCTCATCTGTGTGTGTCAAAGCCACTGACATCGGTTGTCTGCAGGACAGGCTGTCCCGTAGTCATGACAGCGAGAACATTGGCCAATGAGAACCGGTCAAGTTCCTGTTCCAGTGAAATTTAATATAAGGGCATGTCAGGGGACATACAGGGACAGCCTCACTTTTTGGGTTTTCATATTTTAGAGAAATGGCAGAGCTAAAAGTGTGAGAAACACGGATAGAGACTTTACGATTTTCATCCATTATCTCAAGCTGTTTTCTTTCCCCAAAGTGAGGATGAGAATTGGGCACCGAGTGTCCTGTGGTTTTCAGCGATGTCCTACCAGCTTTTCTCCAAAGCTGGAAAAACTGAGGACTATAAGGTAGACGCTGGCAAACTGGTGGAAACCAGAAGAAGTTATTCAACTCTTTTCATGTCAGGTGGGAGGTGAGTGGGGCCATTTGTCCCTGGTTTCCTGCCCACCTAACCTCCGCAAGCTACTTTGGTGGGCTGTGGCTCTTTGGGCTGGTTAACGGAGGGGTAAGGAGTGCTCAGGAGCTCCCGGCTGGGTTCCACACCGGACAGCAAGAGCGGAAGGCGTTTGCTCTCTTTGCACCTGCGGGACTATTCTGCTCAGGTGCTGCCACAGTAAAGGCATCTCTCTGTCAAAGGTCACGATGCCATCGTGGTGGGGGTAAAAAGTCAGACCTGGCTTCAAACACTGGCTCCTACCATCCACTAGCTCTATGAACTCACTTATTTAAATTCTTTGGCCTCAGTTTCAACTGTAAAATGTGGATAGTAATATCTACTTCACGGAGAAGGTGTATGAATGATATGGTAAAAATTCTAATACATAGAGATATTCAAAAAATTTCCATCTTCTTCCTAGTGGTGTTCTGTGGATAAATAGATAAGGGTCGTCGAAGATGTCATGATTTAAACAATTAGCAAATGCCTTAATCCGAGTGATGAGTTTACAGCCAGCTGAGAGGCAGAACAGAAACCAATGACTTTGCCAGGCTAGCTTTTGTGAAATCCTTAACATCCTTTTGGGTGCCACCTCGGCCAAATATACACATGTATTCATTTGTTTAACAGGTATGTATTGTCAGAAAAGCAAAGGCCAGTCAGAGGACACAGGCAGGGATTATTCTCTCTTGAAAATCTGCCTTACTGCCCAGGGGAGAGCCCCAGGGTAGCACGTGTCTGTTGCAGCGGTTCTACAAACACTTCACTAGTGGAGCGGTGAGCATGGTTCTTGGATTCATCCAGGAGATGCCCTTCAGATGCCCAGAAAAGGGAGGCCATTAAATGTGCCATGTAGGCCGGGCATGGTGGCCCACGCCTGTAATCCTAGCACTCTGGGAGGCCAGGGCGGGCAGATTGCTTAAGGTCAGGGGTTCGAAACCAGCCTGAGCGAGACCCCGTCTCTACCAAAAATAGAAAGAAATCAATTGGCCAACTAATATATATAGAAAAACTTAGCCGGGCATGGTGGCGCATGCCTGTAGTCCCAGCTACTCGGGAGGCTGAGGCAGCAGGATTGCTTGAGCCCAGGAATTTGAGGTTGCTGTGAGCTAGGCTGATGCCATGGCACTCTAGCCAACAAAGCATGACTCTGTCTCAAAAAAAAACCCCAAAAAACAAAACAAAAAAATGTGCCATGTAAATATAACAGGCCCAGTATTAGGCAGGGCCTTGGGAGAGGTGGGACCATAGATATTCTTACATGCTTCCGGAAAGAGTACACTGCACAATATTTTTTTTTTATTTTGGCATATTATGGGGGTACAGATTTTAAGGTTTCAATAAATGCTCATCCCCCCTTCCCCCCACAAGTCTGAGTCTCCAGCATGACCATCCCCCAGATGGTGCACATCTCACTCATTATATATGTATATACCCGCCCCCCTCACCCCTGCCCAATACCCTATTACTGTAGTACCTATGTGTCCACTTAGGTGCTGCTCAGTTAATACCAATTTGCTGGTGAGTATATGTGGTGCTTGTTTTTCTATTCTTGGGAAACTTCACTTAATAGTATGGGTTCCAGCTGTAACCAGGAAAATATAAGATGTGCTATATCACCATTGTTTCTTAGAGCTGAATAGTACTCCATGGTATACATATACCACATTTTATTAATCCATTCTTGGATTGATGGGCACTTGGGCTGTTTCCACAGCCTTGCAATTATGAATTGTGCTGCTATAAACATTCGAGTGCAGGTGTCTTTTTAGTAGAGTGTCATTGGATCTTTTGGGTAGAAGCCCAGCAATGGGATTGCTGGATCAAATGGTAGATCCACTTGTATCGCTTGAAGGTAGATCCATATTACTTTCCACAGAGGTTGAACTAGTTTGCAGTCCCACCAGCAGTGTAGGAGTGTTCCTCTCTCTCCGCATCCACGCCAGCATTTATTGTTTGGAGACTTTTTGATAAAGGCCATTCTCACTGGAGTTAAGTGATATCTCATTGTGGTTTTGATTTGCATTTCCCTGATGATTACAGATGTTGAACATTTTTTCATATGTTTGTTGGCCATTCTTCTGTCTTCTTTAGAAAAATTTCTGTTCAAGTCCTTTGCCCACTTTTTAATGGGGTTTTTGATTTTTTTCTTCCTGATTTTCGTGAGTTCTAAGTATATTCTAGTTATCAGTCCCTTATCGGATGCGTAGCATGCAAAAATTTTCTCCCATTCTGTAGGTTGTCTGTTTACTTTCATGACTATTTCTTTGGCTGTGCAGAAGCTTTGTAGTTTGATCATGTCCCATTTATTTATTTTTGTTGCTGCTGTGATTGCCTTTGGGGACTTCTTCATAAACTCTTTGCCCAGGCCGATGTCTAGGAGAGTGTTTCCTAATAGTTTCATACCTTAGGTTTAAGTCTTTTATCCAGTGTGAGTTGGGTTTTGTGAGAGGTGAAAGGTGTGGGTCCTGTTTTAGCCTTCTGCAGGTGGCTATCCAGTTTTCCCAGCACCATTTATTGAAAAGGGATTCTTTTCCGCAGCATATGTTTTTGTCTGCACAGTATTTTTAGGTAGAAGTTTGGATATAGGTATTGTAATTTTAAACACACAGACTAATATATAAACATAGTTAACTAAATAAAAATCCACATCCTCAAAACAAAAACAAGGCCGGGCACAGTGGCTCATGCCTAAAATCCTAGCACTTTAGGAGGCCGAGGCGGGAGGATCGCTGGAGCTCAGGAGTTTGAAACCCCATCTTTACTAAAAATAGAAAAATTAGCCACTGTTGTGGTGCACACCTGTAGTCCCAACTACTCAGGAGGATCACTTTAGCCTAGGAGTTTGAGATTGATGTGATCTATGATCATGCCATTGCACTCTAGCCAGAGTGACAGAGCGAGACTCTGTCTCAAAACAAAATATCTTCAACCTGCATATTTTAAAATGTGACAATGACATTTACCTTATAAGGTTATTATAGGGATTCAAGAACATAATTCCTATAAAGTAATTGATACATAGCTCAAAGTGTATTCAAATGTTAGTTCTCATTAATGTTAATTTATTGAGGACTGAAAATAGAAAAATTAGCTGGGCATCATGGTGTGTGCCTTGTAGTCCTGCTACTTGGGAGGCAGGAAGGTCACTTGAGTCCAGGAGTTTGAGGTTAAAGTGAGCTATGATGATGTCACTGCACTCTAACCTGGGCAGCAGAGTGAAACTCTGTCTCAAAACAAAATAAAACAGATGTTTATTAAGGCTTGACTCTGTGCCAGGGACTAGAGTACAAAGATGAGTGTCTCTGCCATCAAAGTCCTCACATTTCAGTAAAAGACACAGGCGCGATGTAATCAAACCAGGACAGAGGCATAAGGCAGGTCATGGCGGGTGGACAGGAGGGTGCTTTCCTGGCAGCCAGGCTGGGGGGTGAGGCCTTTGGTGATGGGGGCCACAGGCATTCCCAGAGGCCTGGCCGCCCAAGAATCTGTGGACTGACACTGATTCTTTTGTAAAAATAAATAAGTAAAATGATCTCTTAAAAAAGGCAATGCAAACATTTCTAAATCAATAAAACTGAGGGAGCAAAAGGGAGTGAACTAGCTTTGCCTGGGAGATGCTATTCAGAGGTGAATGAATAAATTCTCATTCATTCAAGACTTCATCTGAGTCGTTACAGTACACCAGGCACTCAAGGTATAACAGGATTTTATCTGCAATTTACAGATGAGGAAAACGAAGCTCAGAGAGGCTATGATGATAAAGTTGTTAGACACTAACACATTCTTAAGGGAGACTAAGGTAATTCTTGGAAGAGCTCTAAAAAGAGAGCTGATGCTGTCAGCTTGACAGAGTAAAGGAGATGAGTTAGCGAGAGCCTAAAAATCACTCTAAGACTCAAATGAATACTTTACATACCATACAGACAAATGCTTAATGAACCTCTTATGATGAATCTTAAGGTTCCCTACCATTCTGGAACATTAGGTTAAGTTCTAGGAGGTAAGTTAGACATATTGGACATCACCAACTACTCAAGACATAATGGAACCACTGTCTTCTCTGCATTCATCATTTACTCTCTGAAGATTCTTAGCCTATTTGGAGAAATGGCTACACATTAAGAAAACGTGACTCAGATTTCATTAGCAGAAAAAGCAAGCTAAACTGTCTGTAACATCAGTTCACAGTTATTGGTCTTTACGATTTTTAATCTTTTGACGTAAAAGCCTTTATATACATGAGGCAAAAGCATCTATTTTAATAATCGCTAATTTACACCTCTTAAGCTCTAAGAGGGGTTATTATTAAAATGGTTTCCTATTAAATAGCATTCATACTTATAGTTGCTCTTGAAATTTTTCAGAAATTAAATCAATATATTGCCTTTTTGGTTTTTTGAAGACAGAAACTCAAAGCGGTCCTAGTGTGGAGCGGTAGAGTACATGCCTGTTGTGTATTTATATTTACACTGGAATCTTAAATAAAAATTTAAGGCCATCTATCAAAGAAATACATTCAATTACCTATCTCAGAACTGTCAATTAGAAATACGTGATCCACAAATCTCACTAATTTATAATAGCCACATTAAAAAAACTAAAAATAGGTAAAATGTTAATGTATTTTATTTACTTAAACCAATATATCTAAAATACCATCATTTTAACTTCAATATAGAAAACTATTGAGATAGTATAAAAAAAAAGAATATAAAATAAGTCTTTGAAATCCATTTATAGCATGTCTGAATTTGGACAAATCACTTTTAGGTGTTCAATAGCCACATATAGCTAGTGGCTACTATATTGATTGAACAGTGCAGATCTAGGTTGTTGAAGCAGGGACTATACTTATGATTCAGTTATCTGTTTTTCCAGAGGAGCTTTATTTTTTCGTTTGATCATACAGATACTGATTTTCACTTCACATGCATGTATGCAGTCATAGAGTCCTAGGTTATAAATGGAACGTTAAACTCAAAGTGAGCACATCAAATCATTTCCAGTGATTTCAACTTATGATATGAATGAATCAACAGACACTTTTGGACACTTAACATACGCTAAGAAAAGACTGAGTACTCTGCCCTTCAAGGTGAAGGCTGGGAAATACCTAGCAGACACAGTAGAAAAGACAACCAAAAATAAAATTACCAAGAGAATATATTCTATAAGGAATATAATAAGTAGACTCTTGTCTGGACGTGTAGAAGATAACTCTTCTAATTGTACTTCTTTCTTCCAAATCATTACCTCTAAATTCCATAGCTGATTATGTCATTTCCATGTGAAAGACTAACTCATGGACTCTAATTGCCTTTAAGGTAATGTTCAAAATAAAGCAAAATATCTCCTCTCTCCCACCCAAACATCTTGGCATGGCATTTAAGGCCTTTCATCTTCTGGTTATTTCCGACCTACCTGCCAAGCAATCTGTGCTACTTGTTATTCCTTGAATATATCAGGAATTTTATACTTCCATGAAAATTTCTGCTGTGTCGCCTCCATCTGGAACAAACTGTCTCTTCTCTGCATAGCACACCTTCAAGACTAAGCTCAAATGGCACTTTCTAGCTTGTATTGCTCTTTGATTCTCTACCTTCTATAGGCTGAATTAATAATTATCTTTTCTATTTACAAATGATTGCTTTCCAAGAACATACTTTGTATTAAAAGCTGACTATTCAGATGCCCAGTCTAGGTCAGGCAAAGTACAGGGTAAGCCTGAAACATCTTGTTCCAGAAAGCAAGAGGGTGCTCAGAAGCCAACTTAGACCTGTCAAAGGGACACAAGGGCTGGGACAAATCTGGGGCACTTTGAGATAGAGAAGAATACTGAGAGAAATGCATTACAATATACCGAATAATAAAGACATCTCCAAAGGCAGGTAGAGAGAGGAAAATCTCTTCTTTACAGAGGAATGCCAACTACTAAAGGAAGGAATGGTTGAATTAGAGGGTTAGAAAGGTACCATTTTGCAGCCACCAGTGTAATAATTGGTTGAGATGAGAACCATCAATGGATGCTAAAACCACTGCGTGAAATGTTGTTGGGGAACATGATATCATGCAGTTTCAAAGCACCACTCCATGTATTATCTTTAATTTCAAAAGAAAAAAGGGTGTTAGATCTTGTGAGTACCACCATCTTAGGCAAATGAGCAAACCTAGTATCACCAATAAACGGACAAACCAGTATCATGTGCTTCCTGATATGATGTTAGGCATGACCACACATCACCCATGTAATCATCTTTGCCAAAGATGATTGATCCGGATCTAATCATGGGGAAACAATCAGACACATGCAGAACTCCGTGGGGCAGCTGGCCTGGGCTCTTCAAAACTGTCAGTGTCATGAAAGCCCCAAAAAGCAGAAGAACTTTTCTAGATTAAAAGAGGTCAAACAGACATGGCAACTAAATACAATGCATGATTTTTTTTTTTTAGATCCTGAATTTTAAAAAGGTATAAAGAGGATCACTGGGCCAACTGGGAAATATGAAAATGGACTGTATATTATCACTTTCAATGTTATATATTTGGAGCAGATAACAGCATTATGGTTATGTAGGACAGTGTCCTTAAGAGATACAAACTGGAGAATTTCAGGGGTTTAGTATGATCATGTCTGCACGTTATTTTCAAAGAAATGCAAATGTAGGACAAATGTTAGCAGCTGATAAATCTCAGTAGAAGGTATACAGATCCTGCTGTACTACCCCTTCAGTTTTCCTGTAGGTTTTAACTTTTTCAGTATTAAAATGCAGCATCAAAATCTGGGGAAAAAATTGGCAAAAAAAGGCTACTTATGAGGGGAAGTTCTTCCCTCTTATTCACCTTTGTTTTCCTCAAGAGCTGCAGTAAGGCTGTTACAAGGCATTAAGGAAATGTTCATTGATTTTGAAGTGCACCAAAATAAATTCAAACTGAAGAAAACGTGTGCCGGATTTCGGAAGAAAATTATCTAGTCTGTACTGCACCAGAATGACAGCTGCTTGGAAGAGCTGGGAAAGAGATGCTGAGCACACAGCCTGCATGTGCTGAGGGCCCTGCCTTTGTCAACCTCCTGGAGCTCGCCAAGGGTAGCCCGCACTTCCCCTCACTGATGCAGGAGGACCTGAAAATTAACCTGCATTATCTACCAGAACTTCTCAGTGCCTGGGAAAACGATAAGAGCAAAACTTATTGTTATGCATGTCTCTGATAAGAAGCTGTCAGCCGTGCTTTCTTTTCGGAGGACCTTATCTCTCGAAACCCTGGTCTGCTAAAGACTCTTCCCAAGGTGAGCACTCATCACCTCTCTACCCTGACAACTAATCCTTTCTGGACCTCAAGTGTCCAAGGAAGGGCTATTATAATTCTATTTGACCGAGGCTGCATTTATCTTCGTCTCTCTCAGAAGTCACACATTTCCCTTGCCCTTGGATTAGGGCTGGGGGGCATTAGAAAGTTTCTGAGGTTCCATTATTCTTCCTTCTCCACATTTCCTGTGTTATGACTCAGCTGCTGTCCACACAAAACAGTTAGACCAGGAAAATGCTGCTGCTTGGAGGAATCAGAACTTTACTATGCCAGTTAGAAAATGTCCACCAAGATGAGCACTTTCAGATGTTTAGGCTTTTCTAAACTAAACAAAAAAAAATGTCATTTTTTTGTTAAAAAGAACCCCCAATGCATTCATCATTAGCATGTTCTACTCTTAGTAGGCCCCATGTTGCAGTTAAAGAGCCAGTCAGAGCTGTTTTAAGAAAAAAAGGAAAGCTTACTGGGCTTATAAAATGAAAATGACAGTCCAAATCCATAAAATGGGACCTATTTGCTTTAATTATTCGTGGTGATACGAATGATCGGTATAGAGCTCGCTGAACACCTTGAGTGCAGAAAGCTGGCATCAGATCTGAATGTGTGTGCAAAGACAGTGACAGACTGTCTATTGCCTTTGACTCCTGGGCCTGGCATTGCCTCCTGGAATGCTGGCCTGCCCCAACCTCCACCCATGCAGGGCAAAGCCAACCGAGTCACAGTCACCCCAGGCTGTTGCTGGAACAGAGAAAGTCATTTTGTGCTGCTGGGCCTCATGCCATTCCTGAAAATGGAGGTGAGCTTTTTCATTGCAATATTCTATGACTTTTGCTGAAAGTTCCGCAGGTGACCTCAGCATCCATCTGCAAAGTGCCAGTAATACCTATCCCCGTTATCTCTAATACAGCTATTGTGAAGAAGAATGAGTTAATGTCTGTGAAGGGCTTTGACTTCCCCAGAAAAGTGTTGAAAATTTGTTGTATTATTATCATCATTTCATCTGCACTGAGGATGCTTAAAAGTGGCATCTGCTTCTATCCTTCAATGTCAACAGAGATTATTATAAGTACATCAAGCAAACGGGAATGGCAAAGAAAAGTGAAGAAAAAAAAAAAAGAATATGCTAGGTAGCACAGTATAATTACTTAACATCAATCTCAAACCTGCAGGTGATAGCCACATGAAATAGGCTAAAAGAGGCATAATCCATGAATTTAGAATTTACCAGTCAAATCAGATAACCCCAGACAGACAGGTAAATAAAAAAGCATGAAAACATTGTGCTCAAGAAAAGGCATTAATGTATTGGGAGGAATAAGCAGTGATAAAGGACTATTATAGGATGTTGCACCTCTTTCTTAGACTCTCAGAATGAGGGAAAAGATCTGAAAAATGAAATGGGTGGAGACAGAAAAAGTTGGTAGCGCCCCAAAAAATGTTTCAAAGTACATTACTCATTTGAATAAGATCTGATTAAGCCACTCTGTTACCTGTCTATAAGCCAGCGTGTTTATGCCTCATGTATATGATAACTTGTATCTGTAACAAGAAGGCTACAGGCTTAATTGGTGAAGGTACCTATTAATCTTATTAACTGTATAGCTATCAATTGGCTGCATTATATGACGTAGGATCAGGATTAAAGTTGTCACCTTGAGTGTATAGATGGAAGTGGTCAAAGTTTGGAAACCAGGGAGGTCAATATTTTGGCTTGTGACATCTGAAGAAATACTCATGGAAGTAAAGTCAGGTGGCTCTACAAGCGGAAGAAGGTCTAGTAAATCTACTTTACAAGCCACTGTTGCTGACTTTGGATGATACATCAGACAAAAATGTTTTCTGATTTAGTTAAAAATAGATTTCTTACAGTTTTTCAATACCAAGCTAATATTAAAGTAGTATTTGTTATATAAGTTTGATGAAATATGATGCAGTCATTCCAGGAAAAATTGCTTAATTTAAATATGCAAGGGGCAAGTTCACACTTCAAGCTATGTACCTTGATCACAACTGGGAAAATATGCCCATGCATATATATTTAAATTTTCTTACAATATTTTTTAACAAATGAAATAACAAAAATAGAATGGCATGGATTTTCATATACACCATGGGAAGAAGGAACACCTCTTTAAGTCAAAGAGGAGAAATGTTTCCAAATTCTGAGCACAAGGTACTCATAGGTCACGATGAAGGCATTTTCAAAAATATCTATTATCATGTAAATGTAACCCCCCCCCAAAAAAAAACCACATGACACACCAATATAAATCTTCCTATTTCTACCCCCATGGAAGAAATAGAAAAACCACTGCACATATTGAGAACTCTCAGGAGTGAAGTTTAAGTACCATTAGAAGTTGATTTTCCATTTATTAATGGTTGGGAAGATCTAATCAAATTAATCAAAGAACTCTGAGTCCTTGAATTTATAAAAAGCCCTTGAAATTCTGAGTGATTCACCATGTAAAAATCCCTGTGAGATCCTGGCTCAATCTTGATTAATTCAGCCAGACCAACGGATCCACTCAGATGATCCCTTGCTGAAGAAATGCCCACTCCTCTCTGAAGGTGTCCCCCTGCTGCCTGTGGCCCTGTGTCCCTTAGGGGTTCCCTGTTTTCCTCTTTGGCTCTACCACCTACTCTACTTTAGAGTCCCTGTCACAATGAATACCTGTCCCCTCCAGCCCTGCCCTGCAGCTCACACTTTCCCTACCAGGGACATCAGTGTGAGGTGACTTCAGCTCCTTCAGTGACAGAAGATCTTTCTGATAACCTCAGCCTGAAACTGCAAGACTCTTGAAAACGAAATCCCAGTGGTCACAGTGGCTTTTCATTGCCTTGTTGAAAAACATTTATCACACAGAAATAGTAGATGGATATTTACGATCAAGCAGAGTTCATTAAATCATGTGTCTGTTTTTAGAACAGAATTTCATTTAGTGAAAGTCTGACCACTGTCTTTTAGGAAAAACGGCATTTGATTTAAGGTCCAAATGTTCTAATATTAGCAGATATGATTTGTTATATCAAAGGTAATGAAGCAATGTCTTAGACTTTGTCCATAAACCTACAAATATATATGCTTGCTCCTAGTATATTTCATCATGACCTATTTTCATTTTTAATTTCCCCTTACTGATATACAATAATAATATTTCATGTTATGAATAGCTGGCATCTTACTGTATGAATATTCTAATGAGTCTGAAAATATTAGCCATTCTTAAGAACAAGTTACTTTAATTCACAATTAATATATTTCCCCTCCTGCTCTGGTTACAGTAATCCATTGTTCAATATTCATACCATGGACCTTTTCCTGATGACAGCCTGAAGTTCTCTTTTTTTGATGAACCTTCTTTGCATGAACTATTTGCATGCAAAGGTGCATATTATTCCAGCCTCAAATTTGTGACTTTGTTTAGCATTATATTAATACTATATCACTGTGGAGAGGTGGCATGTATCTTATACATTAAATATTCAAGTATCTTTTTCTCCCAATTAGATTATGCTCCTTCTGGGCATAAATATGATTTGGTCTAACTTCTTTTATTATGGAATTTCTAATCTGGAAGGGACCTTATCTATACCTAGTTCAGTAGTTTAGTACAGACAAAAGTAAAGCTTGCCCCCCTTTAACCAATTAGAAGTGCCAGGCTCAGGGTTCTACTCACCTGGATTTATCTCAAACCAAGTGGCCACAGAGAACTGGCTTGGTCTTTAGGCCTTCTAAGAATGTAGTTCAAGGGCTGTTGGTCTAGTATCCAACCACTGAATTTCAAGAAGGAAGAAACTAATCCCAGATACCTCATTGACCTGGGGACAGCTCACAGCACCAGAATCCAGGTCTCTCGACTTACAGCTCAGTGTGTCAAAGTATAGGCCTCCAGACATTGGTAGGATCCGAGAACTATTTTTGGATTAGCGGATCAAAGTTAAATGACTGAAGCTGTATATTGAATATTTAAGTTGCTTGAAAATGTGGCTGTGTTATCTAATTTTTTTCTAAAGCTTAGTGATTCTTATAGATTAACTAATGTCATAGGTTTCAGGCTAGGGAATTTCTCATTCCTGATTTTTGAGAAAGGTACAGACGATGGGTCTCAGACATAAAGCACTTAACTGTGAAGCACTTTGTACTGAATTTTCTTCTTTAGAAAATGCCCCAATTCTATTTATAAACCACCGTTCATAGGAGTGTTTGTCTTGTTGTCAGTGTCAGCCACTATTTAATTAAGTAGTATTAACAGTCTAGACAAGAAGTAAAGAGGAAATGATCAAATAGGCTTAGCTGCTAAGATGCGGTTCAATACTTGGCTTTTAGTAAAAAGATTTTTGCTATTAGATAAAAATTAGAGGTGAAATTTCAGTTAATCCACTTTCACTTTTAATATGGGAAGATTATTTCATGGTATAGAAGACAGAACTACAGAGCCTTTATTTGTAATTCTAGGGAAATAGAGAAGATGAAAAAAAAACCCTTCATCCATTATGAATGACTATATTTACAACTGAAAGAATATCCAAATATCTGATATCAATTATACCAAACACAAGATGATTATAGAAATTTTATGTAGAAAAAAATGTTTAGAGAGGATGGAGAAAATTTTACATTTTTTTTTATAAAAGATCATTCCTCAAAAGCTGAGTCGTACCATTTGTACAAGCTAAGATTTTATCAAATTTACAACTTTAATCAATTTAGTAAAAAGTCTTTACTAAAATTGAACCAATTTTTTAAAAACCTGTTAAATCACATGTATGTATGAAATAATTAAGAATATAGAAAAGATATTCTTAAGCTAAGAAATAATCCCATACACTTCCTGCAAGTATCCAGGTTGACAGGCGTGAACAATCCCTGGCTTTTCCTTGTTCCTTTGATGCCACCTATGGTATCTAGATGTTGGTAGGTGTTGGGGGGTGGGGGGTGCACACCTCTGATTCCGGCCCTCATGGCGCCTTATTGATAAGCAGAGTCTCAGCTACTCATTTTGGTTCAATTGGTATTAGATGGAACATCTTACTCCACACTCTTGATAGCTACAACTATAACTTCTTACCTTTTTACTCTTAATCAAAGATCTTTTTTTTCAAGAAGCAATCTGGGGGAGCAGATATCATTCCCCTTATTCTTCCTACAACATCTGAACCATCTGAAGAAATGTGACAGTCACCAAGATGCCCTTTTGGTTACGTTGGTGAATCCCTTGCTCCAGAAATGTGGACACAGTTGTGATGTCCCACTCTTCTATACTTGGCTTGATGGTGACTACATACTGCCCTCTCCCTGGGCACTTGAGGCCATCTGATGGGTCTGGAATGACAGCTGTCTTTGATCTTGGCCTTGGGCTAGTTTCAGTTATGACTAGTGGCCATCAGCCTCTTACGCCTCATTCTGTTGGTGCTGGAGTATCCCATCTTCCCCTCTCTGATGGAGGGGCAGTGATGTCTGTCTCCTCTCCTGTAAATCAAAGGGGCATCCCTTACAGTATGTGCTGTAGGGCTATGGATGGATGCCAAGGTGTTGTAGGTATTTTTTGTTGGAAGCATTATTTGGACTGACAAGATCTATTTGGACCATTTCCTTCTCATCTAAGAGATATGTTTAGATGTATGCATGGCAACAGGAATGAGCATCCTCCAGATTCTAGGCATGATTTCAGGCATCTGGGCACACCTCTGCCTCTGATATGGGGCCTGGTGCACCTTCTTCCTGATACCTTCCTAGGCATTCCACCTGAGTGAGTTAGTGATCTCTTCTTGATTCAGAACTTAAATGTGCTTCAACATAGTAATAACTTTTACTTTATTTACTAAATTTTCCATTTCAATAGTTGTTTTTTTTTTCCCCTTAAGAGACAGGGTCTCACTCTTGTTGCCCAGGCTAGAGTGCAGTGGTGTCATCATGACTCACTGCAGCCTCAAATTCCTGGACTCAAGCAATTCTCTTGCCTCAGCCTCCCAAGTAGCTGGGACTGTAGGCATTCAGCAGATCTTTATCTTCCTATGTTGCCCCAGTATTTTACACTTTTTATTCAAAGAAGAATAGATTCTTTAAAAATTGTGCCACAAATTCAGATTTGTTTTTTTAAATAGTAGTTTTGTATGGCTCTTATAATGTAGAATGCAAGAATGGTGGTATGTTTTAGGATTAGATTCTGTATCTTAATGATTTTATATGTCATAAAAAATCTGTAAAATGAACATAAAAAAGCTAGCTTTACTTTTTTTTTTTTTAAGTCTCATGTATTAGTCATATTGAACTTTATTAGATAGATATCTACCAGGTTTGGTGTTGTAAGCTCATGATCCTCAAATGTAGAACTTTAATGCACCACTAAATTAATATACTGGTACACTCTGCAGGCAAAGGCATTACATTTTTAACAGTGCAATTGACTGCACGTGGTTCAACCTTCAAACATATTGCTTATGAAAAATTGCAAAAGACACATTTCGGTATGGATTATTTGTCACTGGTTTCTAAAATGCTAAGATAGAAGGATCTACTTTCTTTTTTGAAACCCAGTATACAAGAGGATTTACTTAGCCTGGAAAATAGTTAAGAGGGTAATAAGAAAATACAAAAATTAACAGACTAACCTATGGCCAAGGTTCCTGATAGCTCATTTAGGACAGTTGGGGTTTAAGAGATGATGATAATTACAATGGTAAAGAAAAAATTACACTTTATAGGATGCTTGAAATCTCTGTGCCTTTCTACTACCTTGAAACTTTTTTTAACATTTTGTAAAAGTGATGAAATGGGCTAAGTTACTATAATTGACATAGACATTCATATGCTTTATTATGTACAAGAGGAATTCTTAAGGGTAAAGTGGGGAGTTCTATATAGAGTTTGAAAAAAATTCTTAAATTATAATTGTGTTAATCTCTTTTTAAGTACAAAATTTATTGTGTGAATTCTGACAATATTACGTGTGATGTTTTATGTTTATTAAATAAAGAATCATGGATTTAACAAAGGTAAGAAACATTGGAAAAAGCAGGCATTGAATAAGAACATTGAAAGTACTACTACTAATTTGTTGCAGTAACAGACTTGCCAAGTTCCATATTTCAAGACTCTGACATTATAACAAATATTGGCAGGGCTCCTAGGTAGAATTAAGGGCTCAGTATGTGTGCAAATTTAGGGCCTTGGTATTATGAGCAAAGAACTTTATTAAAAAGAATGAAGGCTATTTTACAATTCTACTAGGACTGTTCTCAATTAGTAGAATATAGTCTGCCAATAAGAGCTCCATTCAAACCAAGAAATCCCCTAAAGGTACCTCCCTAATTGTTTACATTAAACAAATGTGTTAATATTAAAAATATTATATCTAAGGCCAAGTGAGGTGTCTCACGTCTGTAATCCTAGCACTCTGGGAGGCCAAGGCGGGCAGATCGCTCAAGGTCAGGAGTTCGAAGCCAGCCTGAGCAAGACCGAGACCCCATCTCTACTAAAAATAGAAAGAAATTAATTGGCCAATTAAAAATATATAGAGAAAAGTAGCCGGGCATGGTGGCGTGTACCTGTAGTTCTAGCTACTCAGGAGGCTGAGGCAGGAGGATGGCTTGAGCCCAGGAGTTTGCTGTAAGCGAGGCTGATGCCACAGAACTCTAGCCAGGGCAACAGAGTGAGACTCTGTCTCAAAAAGAAAAAATAAATGATGCTAAATCTATAGTTTAATTACTACTCAAATCATGTAAGCCCAGGAGCAAACCAGGTTTTGCTCTATTATACCTGTATATTTACCATAGTACTTAGTACAGAGAGGACTTAAATATTTATTGCATGAATAAATATCTGAGTTAACAGAACAACACAAAGACTAAGAATGACTTTGGTATCTATAAAAAAATAAATGTCTGACCTGAACCTGGATGTCTGCTCTGCAAACATTCATCCAGGCCCTGGATCTCAGCTAATTCACCCAGACACCCAGGACACAAACAGACCCACACTCCTTTGGTGTTCATTCTCCTTAAGCTCCCTGGTCAAGCATCTCTGAGGGACTTCAAAAGAGATCGCTTTCCTGGAACTCAGCACTTCCTGAACTGGTTATTACTGATTGGAGCATGCCAAGCCCAGGTTTTCCAGATCTTATTTAATATTGCTTCTAGACCACCTCACACGGGGGTGTCCAAAAGCACAACCCTGGCTCAAGGGCTAGACTCTTGCTTCCCATTCTCCCCAAGCTTTGAGATCATGGACAACCTCTGTTTGACCCTGAAAGTATCACACTGTGTTTCTGATGCCATGTTAACATGACACTAATGTAAAAGTTGTGGCTCTTTCCAGCTGGATATCAAGGTGTTTCCCCACTAGATGTAAAAAGCACTTTCTAAGAGGCTCAGTGGTTTTACTACTGGTGGAAACATCCCATTAAATTTTCTTATCAGGCTATAAGAAAAAGAGAGATTCATTATGTGAAGAGGGACAAGGTAAAGGTTTACTATATAATCAATCAATGGTAATACGTCCTTGTTTCTCTTATCAGGTAAACTGCCCCTCAGGTTATTTTATAGGAACAAGGAGATTTCTGGAATCTTAACAAATAATCCTAAAAATATGCACACTTTGACATATCATTAATCCTAACATTTATCATGCCTTATGGTTAAACATTTATAAGGTTAAATTCTCCTTACAGTCTCTTAAGCCTATAAACTGCTACTATGAATAACAGGTAGGTTTAGTATGGTTTTAGACAGCTCTGTGGAGCAATTATGGAGTGTTTTAGGTCAACGTCTTACACTCTTCAAACTTTGTGATTCCAGATTTGAAAAAGAAATTTGCAACATGATTGACATAGTGGCTGGTTCGTAGATCAATGAAAATGACAGAATGCTGGATTCCAGTCTGTCCTAGGTAGCTATGCCAGCTTAGGCAAGTCACGTAATCTTTCTGGGCCTGAGTTTAAATGTTCGACATAAAAAGTTTGTGTGAGGTGATTTCTTAAGTCTCTATCTTCTCGTCCCTGGGTCTGAGAGATTCCATTTTCATAGCCTGGGTTTATGTCATCCATGGCTCAAAATAAAGGGATGCAGTTTCCTGAATTTTTCCTTTTTACTGCACAGCTTAAAATTACATTTTAATTCCATAAATGCTGTTCCCACAAATTCCCTTACCTCCATTCTATTATTGACTATTTCCTGCATTTCTTCTGTCAAGTTCTATATTCTTTTAACTAAAGGAACAATGAATTCCGAATAGAAGATCATTTTAAGTTTTAATAATAATAAAGTGATAAGAAACTGAATCTACAAATGGACAATGGTACGGCCATATAAAAAATGGAATTCTCACCCATAAACTGCAAAAACTTGCCCAGGAAACGAGCCTACCATAAGTCTGACTTGGGAGGGACTCAGACTACTATTTTTGTTATCAATCCATAAAACCAAACAATAATTTCCACAATGATTGGCTCAATATGGCCAGGACTCGATTAATTACTGACAGTTTCCCTAATTTCTGGCCCTTCCAACTTTTTAAATTTTATTTTAGGATATTATAGGGGTACAAACATTTTGGTTACATGTTATGACTTTGCCACATCCAAGCAGAGAAAGCCAAATGTGCTCTCCTAACCCATCACACCAGATGGATGTCCACTTCCCTTTAGCTACTTCCAGCTTCACCAGGCTGACAGCCTCAGTCAGGGCACACTGGAAGTCTTCTCTTCTTTCTACTATGAAGCTTTCCCACTTGTCTTTCCTGCCTTTGAGTCCCTGCCAAAATGAGTCTCCCCTCTGCAACTCTGTATAAATACACTGCTTATTCTCTTTTCGTTGGCCTTCATTTATGTCCACAGTGGGAATACAGAAAGATCCAAGAAAGCACTCAACTTCAACTAGATCCCTGGGTGGGACACTCTGTGTTTCCCTGGTTAGTTATTATTTTTAAGTTCTTGGTAGCAACCATTTAAAAACTTACACACTAAAACCTCCTACTCTTCCACATGCCTAACACATATCCCACTTTGAGCACATGACTTTGCTCCCTTTTCTCAGGGAAAACCAGTGCAAGAAGAACTCCCTCAGCACCTTATCAATAGTCACTTCAAATCTATAGTCTCACCCATTCTGTGCCTCCCTTCCTTTGGTGACAAAAGAAAAGAGCCACCACCTCTGTCCAGGGCTCTGCGTCCTGCCGTCCTTGCCTTCTCATAGCTTTGATCTACAGATTATTCACCGTTGTCTCCTGTATCATCAGACTCTTCTTATCATCTTATTTCTTTCTACAACACTTAGATATGTCTGAGGCTCTTCCATCGTAAACTTTCACTCCCTCCCCATTTCAGTTATCAATCTCTTTCTCTTCCCTATTGCAGAGCCCAGACACTGGAATTACTTGTCTGTTCCTCAATTCATTCTATAATACAACCTGCTGCAATGTAGGTTCCACCTCTACTACTCCAGTAAAACTGTACTAAGATCACCAGTGACTTCATTTTCCCTAAATACAATGTGTGTCTCAATGCCTACCATGTTTCCCCCAAAATAAGACACAGTCTTATATTTATTTTTCCTCAAGAAGACACCCTAGGGCTTATTTTCAGGAGATGTGTTATTTTTTTTAAGTACGGTACAACAATCTACATATATTCAAATATAGTTAAGTTGTCTTCTTCTGGAATATCATAACTCTCCAAACCCCAAATTCCATCCTGAATTTCTTGCAACTCTATTTCCTTTAGAACCATTGGCCCCAATCTCTCATGTTGAGCAACAGAATTCTATGAGCAGATGAGAAAGGCTGCTTATCTTCTTTACTGCTCCAGGATGAAATGCACGGGTTGTGCGGATATGCTGTGTAGCCACGCCCGTCACTAAGTCTTATTTTCGGGGAAACACGTTAGTATGACTGACATGTAGTAGACTCTCATTTTTCTGGCTTTCATAATTTTAAAACTAGCTCTGCATTGGCACATAGCTTTGCTTGAATTAAGTTATATAATCCTCACAACCACCTGATGAAGTAGGTATTTATTACTGCCATTCCTATTTTGGAAATTGAGGCACACAGAGGTTAAATCTCCCCCTGCAGAACACACACCCATTCTTCCGGCCTCTGAAGTAATAACAGTATAGATAGGAGAATACCCTCAAAAATCTTTAGCAGATTCCCCGGCACATGAAAAAGAGCTCTCTCTATATTGAGTATTATTATTTCTCTACAACCTAAAACTGCCTGGCACATGGACTGTACTCTATAAATACTGCCTGATGAAAGGTGCCCAGAGAGGTCATCAGAGTGATGCTCAAATAATTATTTTTATATGGAGTGGTGGCCTGCTGGGGCTTTAAAAGCAAGTAGGGGCATTAGGGGCATTTTTCCTAAACCTGGAGGCCTCCAGATGGCTTTACCTGGTCACACAGACTTTAGGAAAGAATAAGAAAAAAAAAAAAACCCTTTTTATTTTTTTTCTTTCTCCAAAACATTCACTCATCCGCGTCTGAAAAGGCGAAATTATAGGCAATGTTACTTGGTAATCCCTATCATCTATTTCCGAAAAGGATTTGCTTTTATCTCATTATAGCAAATATTAGTTTGTAGGTATGAATTGAGGGGGAGAACAGTGCGGTCTTTTTGTCCTATTGTGTATGTGTATAAATATTGAAATTCATGAGATTTAAATTTGAAAATCTGCTACTATAGGAAAATAAAGTGTAATTATAGAGTTGAACAGAACAAAAGGGGAAATAAGAGCATAGATGTACTGATTTACGATCTTGCCTTTGCTCCCACTGGAATCGATTTATGGCGGAGAGCCGGGCTAAAGACGGCTGGCAGAACAATAGGCAGTTAACACAAATTATAAGGAAAGGAACTCCTTTCTAATTTCAAAGGAGCCTTTGGAACTGAGCCAGAGGAGAAAACTGAAGCGAGATACTGTATTTACCCTACGCTGTAACAGTACTCATGTGGTTTTCTAAGCCTTCAACAATCTTTACTAAAATAAAAGCACTAGTATCTATCTGTCGTTAGGTCTAAATATTGCTAAATGCACAGGAAAAATCCCCAGAAGGCAGCTGTCAGTCTGCCAAGATGTCCTGAAAAGCTTGCTTACCACCTGGGACAGTCTTCCCTCAGTGTGAGAACAAAGAGGTATGACAAGATGCGCGGACAGACGCTGGGACCCGGGGGCGGAAGACACTCTAGGGAGCAGACAGGTCACTAGGTACAGACTGAGCTGGGTTTCTGGCTTGAAATGCAATACAGGTAAAATGTTTGGCAAGAAACCTGGAAATTAAAGAGGCTTACAAAGCAAATTTGGAGGGGAAAGGAAAAAGAGTCATCCAGATAAACTACCAAAAGCAGGCGGTACAGACAGGGGTGCTGTCTTTCTGGATGCCATGTCGGGGTCCAGAGGATCTTCTGCAACTCTCATGAGAGTGGACCAGGAAGGCTCTCCAGGGATTAGGCCCCGTGTGCCAGTTGAGAGCATGTTACAAAGAATTCTAAACAACAGAACTCTATATTTTATCGTAACAGACTAAATATTACTATTTTGTAGTCATAATTCTGAGGATGGGCTCAGCACTAGAAAATAAGAAACAGAAGGGTTTCCTTTATTTAAGTGAATACTTTAAAAAGATGGGAAAATGGAAAAACTAAAAATTTGGGAAGATTGCAAAGCCGAAATGTGCTACATTTAATAAAAATGGGGGCCCCAAAGCTATGTTTGGAGCAAAGGAGTTGGTTTCTGTTGGGAGAAGATGATGCGACATCAACTACTCCACTCCTTCTTGGCTTTCATATTCTGCATCAGAGAAAATGATCTTGTGCGTTGCACACAGGAAATTGAGCTTAAGGCGTAGGATGACATTAAAGTTCTGTTTGCTGGACTCAGATCACTGAAAAGAATTTCCAAGCCAGGCACAGCAGCTCACGCCTGTAGTCCCAGCATTTTGGGAAGCTGAGACAGGAGGACTGCTTGAAGCCCAGGAGTTTGAGGCTGCAGTGAGCTATGATGATACCACTGCAGTCCAGCCTGGGCAACAGAGCACAACCCTGTCTCAAAAAAAAGGTGGCGGTGGTTGTGGAGCAAGATGGCCAAATAAAAACCTCCCAGCAATGTCCCTTTGTACTAACCACAAACTCAACAACTTATCCAAGCAAGCAAGCACCTTCCAGAGAACCAAAAATCGGGTGAGCGATCGATCATACTACCTGGTTTTAACATTGTATCAAGAAAACAGGCACTGAAGAGGGCAGAAAAAACAATTTTGAGTTACCTACGCCACCTCCCCCAGCAGTGCCGCGCCAGCAAGTCCAGTGAGAGACAATCTTTGTACCTGGGGGAGGGAGAGTAAAGTGACTGTGGGACTGTGCACTGAAACTCGGGGCCACCCTGGCACAGGGCACAGGGTGCTGCCAACGGAGGGACCATTTGGACCAGCCTGGCCAGTGGGAAATCCTCCACCTGAAACCGAGTTCTGGCTAGCCCAACCACTGGCTGCCAAAGAACAGCCTGGCACCTGGACTAAATCCATAAGGCAGTTGGGCCACAAAGGCTGCAGTGAGTCCTTAAGCCATTCCTGCTTCTGTGCTGGCTCGGAGTCAGCCAACTTGGGGTTACCCAGTGAGACCCCAGTGGCCAAGGCCAAGCCAGTGGCTGTGTCACCCCTCCCGAAACTCCAGGCAGTGTGGCTGGGGGAGAGTCTTCTTCCAATTGAGGAAAGGGAAGAAAGAGGACTTTGTTTTGTAACTTGGGTTCCAGCTCTGCCATGGTAAACTAAAGTACCAAGCAGGCTCCTGAAGCAGCTGAGTCTAGGCCTTAGTTGCTAGACAGCATTTCTAAACCCACACTGAGCCAGAAGGAAACACTTTGCCCTGAAAGGAAAGAACTAGTCCTGGCAGGATTCGCCCACCTGCTGACTGAAGAACCCTTGGGCACTGAATAAACATCAGAGGTAGCCAGACAACAGTCACCATGGGCCTTGGGTGAGACTGGACTGGCTTCAGGTGTGACCTGGTGCTGGTGGCCATGAGGGAATGCCCACGTCACTCTTCCCCCAACTCCAGCAGCCCAGCACAGACAGTGAGAGAAGAGTGAGAGATTTTGCCTGGTGATCCAAGGAATCCCAGGATCTGTATTTTGCCCAAATCCACCAAGGCGGTAACACCTGAAGTCTGCAATAATCACAGCATTACTAGGCTTGGGGCACCCCAGTGTTGATACGGGTGCTGTGACCAAAGACTTAGATCACAACACTCAGCTACCTTTGACTATCTAGAAAGCTTTCCCAAGAAGAACAGATTCAAACAAGCCCAGACTGAGAAGATTAAATTAAATACCTAACTCCTCAATGCCCAGGCGTCAGTGAGCATCCACGAACATCCAGGAAAACATAGCTACGTGCAGAAGAATGAAACTGGATCCCTATCTTTCACCTCTCACAAAAATCCACTCAAGATGGATAACAGACTTAAAGCTAAGACATGAAACCTTAAGAATCCTAAGAAGATGATGTTGGGAAGACCCTTTCAGTATCGGCCTAGGCAAAGAATTTTTGAAGAAGATCCCCAAAGCAATCACCACAGCAAAAATAAACAAATGGGATCTGATCAAATCGAAAAGCTTCTGCACAGCTGAGGAAACTGTCATTACTGTGAACAGACAACCTGCAGAATGGGAAAAAATATTTGCTCTCTACACATCCGATAAAAGGCTGATAACAAGAATCCATGTAGAACTTAAAAGAATTAACAAGAAAAAAATCAAACAATGCCATCAATAAATGGAAATGGAAATGAATAAAATCTTTTCCAAAGAAGACAGAATTAAGGCCAGCAAACATATAAAAAAGCTCAACATCTCTAATCATTAGAGCAATGCAAATCAAAACTGCAATGAGATATCACCTAACCCCAGTGAGAATAGCCTCTATCAAAAAGTCCCCAAACGACAAACGCTGGCGTGGATGCAGAGAGATAGGAACACTCTTACACTGCTGGTGGGACTGCAAATTAGTGCAACCTCTGTGGAAAAGAATTTGGAGATACCTCAAAGAGCTAGAAATAGAAATACCATTCGATCCAGCAATAGCATTATTAGGCATCTACCCAAAATAGCATAAGACATTCTATTATAAAGACATCTACACCCGAATGTTTATGGCAGCACAATTCATTATTGCAAGGACATGAAAACAACCCATGTGGCCATCAATTCATGAGTGGATTATTAAAATTTGGTATATGTTTACAATGGAATATTAATTATAAGAAATGACAGCGATCTACCGTGTTTCTCCCAAAGTAAGACCTACCCATGAAATAAGCCTTAGCAGGATTTCTAAACATTTGCACAATATAAGCCCTACCCCGAAAATAAGACCCAGTGATGGGCGTGGTTATGCAGCGTATCTGCACAACCCATGCATTTCCTCGCAGAGCGGTAAAGATGATGAGCAGCCCTTCTCATCTGCCCCATTGTGACGGCTACTATCCCAGAGGTGACCGGAAAGGTGTGGGCAGCCCCACCAACAAGGTCGGCTCCCCCTGTCAGGTCCTGGCCAATGGTTCTAAAGGAAATAGAGTTGCAAGAAATTCAGGATGGAATTCGGGGATTAGAGAGTTATTATGATGTTCCAGAAGACGATGACTTAACTATATTTGAATAAATGTAGATTGTTGTACTGTACTTAAAAAAAAATAACACATCCCTGAAAAAAAGCCCTAGGGTGTCTTCTTGAGGAAAAATAAATATAAGACCCTGTTTTATTTTTGGGGAAACATGGTAGCACCGTTTATGTTTTCTTAGATTGAGCTTGAGGCCATTATCCAAAGTGAGGTGACACAAGATCAGAAGAATGGGCTCCACACGTACTTGCCATCAAATTGGTACTGACTGATAAACAGTATGGTGCTCAAATGGTGGTGGTGTTCTCCAGGGATTAGGGGCTTGGGAGAGTAGACTCACAACTGAGGGATGCAGTCAGCATTGTGGAGGGAGGCACATACCTCTAACTCTTGCTAGGGAGAGGGAAAGACATAAAACCAAAATGTTTGTACTCTCATATTTTCCTGAAATAAAAAAATTAAAAAAAAAAAAACAACAACAAACATCCAGGAAAACAAGACGTCACCAAACAAACTAAATAAGGAACCAGTGACCAACCTGGAGCAATAGCTATCTTCACGAAACTCAACAAGGAGATTGAAATATTAAAAAAAAACAAAACAAAACCAGAAATTCTAGAGCTTAAACATTCAATTGACAAACTTAGAAATGAATCAGTCTCTCAATAGTAGAACTGACCAAGCAGAAGAAAGAATTAGTGAGTTTGAAGATAGGCTATTTAAAAATATACAGAAGAGAAAAAAGTATGCCTACAAGATCTAGAAAATAGCCTCAAAAGAGGAAATCTCAGAGTTAATGGCCTTCAAGATTTATTCAAAGAAATAATAACAGAGAAGAACTTTTCAAACCTAGAAGAAGATATCAATGTTCAGGTACAACAAGGTCATAGGACACCAAGGAGACTGAACCCAAACAAGCCTATCTCAACACATTTAATAATCAAGCTCTCAAAGGTCATGGATAAAAGAAAAGGTCCTAAGAGAAGCAAGAAAAAAGAAAAAAAAAATAACATGTAAAGGAGCTCCAATACATCTAGCAACAGATTTGTCAGTGGAAACCTTATAGGCCAAGAGAGAGTGAAATAACATATACAAAGTGCTGAAGGAAAAGAACCTTAACCTCAGAATATTATATCCTACAAAAATATCCTTCAAACATGGAGGAGAAAATAAAAACTTTCCCAGACAAATAAAAGCTGAGGGAATTCATCAACATCAGACCTGTCCTACAAGAAATGCTAAAGGGAGTTCTTCAGTCTGAAAGAAAATGACAATGAACAACAAGAAATCTTCTGAAGGTATACAACTCACCGGTAACAGTAAGTACACAAATACAGAATACTCTATTGCTATCACTGTGGTATATAAAACACTTTTATTATGAGTAGGAAGACAAACCTACAAAAAATAATTTCAAAAACTTTCTGAGACCTAGCTAGTATAAAAATATATGGATAGAAACAACAGAAAGTTAAAAATAAGTAGGAGGATGGAGTTAAAGCGTAGAATTTCTGTTAGATTTCTCTTTGCTTATTTATTTGTTTATTTAAACACAGGACAGAGTTGTCGTATGTTTAAGATAACTGGTTATGAATTTGTTTTTCCATTCCTGTGATACTTCACTAGGAAGACTGGCCTCCAGTTCCATATAGGTTGTTACAAAAGATACTAGATCACCATTTATTTTTATGGCTGAGTAGTACTCCACAGTATATATAAACCACAATGGAAAAACAAACACCAAATGTACTCAATACTAAATTGGAATGAATCAATCAATACTCGTGTGTACATATAGAAGTAAAATTCAAGGGAAATCATGTGTGTGGGGGGGAGAGGGTGGGTAAATTCACACCTAATGGGCACAATGCACATTGACTGAAGGGAACACTTATACCTTTGACTCAAATTTCATAAAAGCTAATTATGTAACCAAAATTTATGTACCCCTATAAAATTCTGAAATAAAAAATGAAAAATTAAAAGAAATGTTTTTTGCAAGCCTTGTGGTAATCTCAAGTAAAAAACCTACAACAGATACACAAAAAATATAAAGGAAAAAATTAGAACACAGTACCAAAGAAAATCACTTTTAACAAAGGAGATGGGAAGGAAGGAAGACAGAAAGAGAGGACCACAAACCAACCAGGAATCAAATGATAACATGGCAACAAGTCCTTACCTATCAATAATAATACTGAATATGAATGGACTAAACTTTCCAATCAAAAGACATAGAGTGCCTGAATGGATAAAAAACATGACCCAACTATATTGTGTCTGTAAGAAGCCCACTTCATCTCTAAAGACACACACAGACTGAAAATAAAGGGATGGAAAAAGACATTCCATGCAAATGGAAACCAAAAAAACAGGAGTACCTATACTTCTATTATATAAAGTAGATTTCAAGACAAAAACTATAAAAGGATACAAAGAAGGTTGTTATATAATGATAAAAGGGGCAATTCAGCAAGAAGATGTAACAATCCTAAATATAGATGTACCCAACACTGGAGCACCCAGATATATAAAGCAAATGGTATCAGAGCTAAAGAGAGAGACAGATCCCATTATGATAATTACTGGAAACCTCAACATTACACTTTCAGCATTAGACAGATCATCCAGACAGAAAACCAACAAAAAATCATTGGACTGAATCCATACTACAGACAAAATAGACATAAAAGATATTTACAGAACACTTTATCCAGCAGCTGCAGAAAATATATATTCTTCTCCTGAGCTGAAGGATCATTCTCAAGGATAGACCGTATTTTAGGCCACAAGACAAGTCTTAAAGAATTCAAACAAATTGAAATCATACTAAGTATTTTCTCTGACCACAATGAAATAAAACTAGAAATTGATAACAAGAGGAACATTGGAAAATATACAAACACATGGAAATTAAACACTGTGCTCCTGAATGACCAGTGGGTCAAGGAAGAGATTAAGAAAGAAATTATGATAAAAAATTCTTCAAAACAAGTGAAAATGAAAATGTAACATATCAAAATCTATGGGATATAGAAAGGCAGTAATAAGAGGAAACTATATGGCAATAAGTGCCTACATCAAAAAAGTAGAAAAGCTTCAAATAACCTAATGATGCATCTTGAAAAACTAAAAAAACAAGAGCAAACCAAACCCAAAATAAGTAGAAAAGAAATATAAATATCAGAGCAGAAATAAATGAAATTGAAACAAAAACATCCCCAAAAGATCAACAGAACGAACAAAATTCACACACCTTTAGCCAGACTAAGACAAAAAGGGGGCAATATAATTGATGCTGCAGAAATCCAAAGGATCATAGAGACTACTATGAGCAACGATATGCCAATAAATTAGAAAACCTAACAGAAATGGATAAATTCCTAGACACATACAACCTACCAAGAATGAACCAGGGAAATCCAAAACTTGAATATACCAATAATAACTAATGAGAAAGAAGCAATAATAAAGTCTCCCATCAAAGAAAAGCCCCAGCGCCCTATGGCTTCACTGCTGAATTCTATCAAGCATTCAAAGAAGAACTAATACCAATTCTGCTTAAACTATTCCCCTCCCCCGCCCCCCCACCAAAAAAAGAGAGGGAAGGAATACTCCCCCGAACTCATTCTATGAGGACTGTATCACCCTGATAACAAAACCAGACAAAGACACAACAACAACACAAAAGAAAACTATAGGCCAATACTTGTGAATGCAGAAGCAAAAATCCTCAACAAAGTCTTAGCAAACCAAATTCAACAAAACATTCAAAAGATTATATTCATCATGATAAAGTGGGATTCATCACAGGGATACAAGGATGGTTCAACATATGCCAATCAATGTGAAACATCGTATCAACAGAATGAAAGACCAAATCCATATCATCATTTTCAATTGATGCTGAAAAAGCATTTGATAAAATTCAATATTCATTATAAAAAACTCTTAAATAACTGGATATGGAAGGAACTTTCCTCAACAGGATAAAAACCATTTATGACAGATCCACAGCTAGTATATCATATTGAATGGGGAAAAACTGAAAGCCTTTACTCTAAGATCTGGAACAAGAGAAGGATGCCCACTTTCGCCACTGTTATTCAACATAGTACTGGAAGTTCTAGCTAGTGCAGAGTCAGACAAGAGAAAGAAAGACGGGACAGCCAGATTTGAAAGGAAGAAATCAAATTATCCTTGTCTGCAGGCTACATGATCTTAGAGAAACTTAAAAAAGACTCCACAAAGAAACTATTGGAACTGATAAGCAAATTCAGTAAAGTTATAGGATACAAAAATCAGTAGCATTTCTATGCCAACAGTACATAATCTGAAAAAGAAATCAAGAAAAGTAATCCAATTTGAAATAGCTACAAATAAAATAGCTAGGAATAAGCTTAACCAAAGAAGTGAAAGGTAGCTATAAAGGAAACTTTAAAACATTGATGAAAGAAGTTGAGAACACAAAAAAATGGAAAGATATTCATGCTCATGTATTGGAAAATATTGTTAAAATGTTCATACTACCCAAAGCAATCTATAGATACAGTACAATTCCCATCAAAATACCAATGACATTCTTCACAGAAATAGAAAAAAATAATCCTAAAACTTATATGCAATCAAAAGACCAAGAATAGCCAAAGCCATCCTGAGCAAAAAACCAAAACTCGAGGAATCATATATTACCTAACTTCAAATTATACTACAGAGCTGCAGTAACCCAAACAGCATGCTACCCACATAAAAACAGACATAGACCACTGAAACAGAATAGAGAACCCAGAAATAATGCCATACATCTATAGTGAACTTATCTTTGACAAAGGTGCCAAGATCATAGAGTAGGGAAAAAACAACCTCTTCAATAAATAGTCCTGGGAAAACTGGATATTCATATGCAAAGAATGAAACTAAGCCCTTTATCTCTTGCCCTCTACAAAAATCAAATAAGAATGAATCGAACATTTAAATGTAAGCCTTGAAACTATTAAATTACTAAAAGAAAATGAGAAAATGCTTCAAGATACTCGTCTGGACAAGGATTTCTTGAATAATACCCTCAAAGCAGAGGCAATCAAAGCAAAAATGGACAAATGAGATCACATCAAGGTAAAAAAAAACTGCACAGCAAGGAAAATAATCAGCAAAATGAAGAGAACCCACAGAATGGGAGAAAATATTTATAAACTACCCATCTGACAAGGGATTAATAACTAGAATATATAAGGAGTTCCAACAACTCAACAGGAAAAAATCAAATAATCTGATTAAGAAAATAGGCAAAAGATCTGAATAGACATTTCTCAAAAGACAACATACAAATGGCCAACGGGTATATGAAAAAATGCTCAACATCATTAGTCATTAGACAAATGCAAATGAAAACTACCATGAGATATTATCTTACCCCAGTTAAAATGGCTTTTATCCAAAAGACAGGCAATAACGAATGCTGGTCGCGATGTGAAGAAAGGGGAACCCTTGTACACTGTTGGTAGGAATGTAAGTTAGTGAAACACTATGGAGAACAGTGTGGATCATTCTCAAGCATCCTCAAAAAACTAAAAATAGAACTATCATATGACCTAGCAATCCCATTGCTGGGTATATATCCAAAGGGGGGAATTACGTAAATTGATAAGGTATCTGCACTCCCAAGTTTATTGCAGCAGTATTTACAATAGCCGAGATTTGCAATCAACCTAAGTGTCCATCAACAGATGAATGGATACAGAAATTGTAAATATACACATTATTACATAGCCACAAAAAGAATGAAATCCTACCATTTGCAACAACATGAGTGAACATGAAGAACATTATGTTAAGTGATATAAACCAAGTACAGAAAGACAAATCTTGCATGTTCTCACTCATGTGGGAGCAAACAATTGATCTCATGGAGACAGAGGGTAGAATGATGGTTACCAGAGGTTGGGGAGGGTACCTGGGGTGGGAGGGCATGATAAAGTAGGGATGGTTAATGGGTACAAAAATATAGTTAGATAGTTGGATAAAATGAAAAATATTTGATAGCACAGTGACTATAATCAACTATAAGTTAGAGTATTCTTTAAATTAACTAAGAGTGGAATTAGAATGTTCCTAAAACAAATTATAAATGTCTGAGGAGATGGATACCCCAGTTATGCTGATTTGATTAATTCACAAGTATGCCTGTATCAAAACATCACATGTACCCTATAAAGATATATAATTATGATGAATCCATATTTATTAAAAATAAAAATTAATGAAAAGAATATCCAACCATCACTCTTAAGTGATGGTTTGCTATTCAGAAACTATAATTTAATTTTGTATATTGTCATGAATGACATGGTGCAGTGTGGTCCAATGGTTATAAAGACATTGATTTAGAGATGCTGACTACCTTTCTCAAAGAGTATTGATGAGTGGCTCTTTGGAAAGGCCTTGAATGTTGCAAGATTCTGTCCTTGGATTGTCTTGTTCAACTTTGTTGAACAATTCACCATCTTGGAATAACACCTGTGAAGTTAATCCGATCTGTGGATGACAAAATACTGGGAAAAAGAAACTAAACAAAGAATCAAGATTCACGGTGATTCCCCAAAATTAAATTTACAAGCCAAAAGCAATAGGAGAATTATAAAATTTAATAGGGTGAATGTTTTGGTTTGTGAATTATATCTTAATAAAGCTGTTATTAAAGAACAGGAAGATGTCTAACTGGAAGATGTAAAACCTCATATTCGAGTTAAAAACAAACATATTGGATACAGAAAGCTGGTGAAGGTCTTAGGACTGTAGTAGACTATAAGCTCAGTAACAGCCACCCCTATCCCTCAGACCCTTAGCACCAGACATAATTCTGCTACAGAGTTAGCATAATAATATATGTTAAATAATATGCTGCTTAAAAATAACACAACAAAAGAAAAGCCAAATACCTATAATAGTCTTAAACTATTAACACAAGAGATTAAAAATAAGAGTTTCTTTTCTAATTCAATTTGACATATATAGAGAAAAAGACTGGAATAAACACCAAAATATTGACAGTAGTTGTCCCTGGATTAGGAGATTATGGGGATTATGACCTCTTTATTTTATATTTTTGCATATTTTCCTTGTGTTCTGGTTTTGCAGGATGGAAGAAATAATATCCTCTGCTACCCATCACCTTATGAGGTTGTTTGAATGACATTGAGTATATTGAAACATTGAGCTGCTTGGAAAAAAGTTATATGTGCTACTTTGAGTTATTTATATTTTCAAATCTTTTTATGTATATTGCTTTTCTAGCCACCTAAACTGTAGATACCCTGACTGCAGAAATGCTGTTTTATTACCTTGTCTATAGTCTGATGCTAAAGAGAACAGCAAATTTAACCACCATCTTCTGCAAACACTATTATAACTGACCTGGAGAAGACCAGCATCATATCCATATAGAAGCTCTATCATCATCCTGATGTGATACACTTTCTCTAAGAAAAGTTACTTGACTCAAACTAAATTTAGGCTTTTATTTCTTTGTAGAGAGAAAAGTACACTCACTCTCAGAGCATTAACTATTTTTTTTTTAGTGCATGTAATTGTCAATTAATCTGGTGTTACCCTATACCCCTGAAAGAGGACTGCCACCTCAAGTTCTACTTCACAGAAGGGTTTTGCTACTCTCTCAATCAATTACAAGAGTCATTAGAGCAGTAACAGAGTAAAAAACACAATAATAGAGAAGAAAAAGGCCACCTGCTTAAGTAGGGCACTTGCCACAAGGCAGTGGGAAAAAATCCCAAGATCGTTGTGTATGGACAAACTCAGAAGAGAGCTGGCTGTTTAGCTTCCATAGTTTGGGGGAGTTCTGGGCCAGACTGCCTAGATGGGGCCTCAGGAATTAGTACTGGTAAGAGCTTTTATTTCTGCCACTGGTCGTGAAAGAAACCCAGCAGTCAGCCTCTCCAGCCTGGAATGCCCTGTGTAAGTTTGTGGGCTTGACTAGAATAGCATTAAAAATAATCACACAATAAAGCAAACCTACAACCAAGCAATCAACTCTACCTCTCTTTCCAAGCCATATTTCAGGTTTCTAATTTTCTCATACGTGAAGACCTGCAGCCGGAAGAACTTGTGGGAGAAGGGAAGGTGACTCCAACGCTAGGTGAACCAAACTTCTATCAGATTGTGTCACCATCAGAAATTTTTTAGCTAAACAAATTTAATGGTGTGTGATATGTGCACAAACTGGCTTAGATTATCTTGACAAGTCCGGTTAGTCCATCCAACCAAATAAGCTCAGAGAAAGGAACCTAATGAGTCAAAATAGAGAATTCAAATCACGTTGCGTGCGTAGGCATAGCCACAATGCATCTTAGCCCAAATGACTTAAGGCTTATGCAAAATATTCTTAATTATGTAGTGCTGAAGATATGAAATATTTAGTCAGAATATGGTTTGAGATTTAAAATCAAAATAAATACCAATTTATGGTAGGTGGAGTTGCAGAAAGGTATTAACGGATGAATTTGAATAATTATGAATGAGTTTAAGAGAGTAAACGTACCCTAAAACTCTTTAAAATAATTTGCTTATCTAAATAGTTTAAATGACCTATTGTTTATCCTGCTATATAAATCCCTTTTCTTTAGATAATGCAAGATTTAATGAATAATCACACATTCCAAATTAGTGACATTTAAAGAATTGATCATACCACCTTTAAATAATTATAAATATTAGCAGTTACAAAGTTCTTTATCCCACACAGCCTCCATGACTTATTCTAGATGAGAATACAACTCTCTACAATTTATGATACATTCTTTCTGAATCTTCTGAATGTGAGGATTGGGACCAAAGTCTAGCATAAGAAACTGTGACCTACTCAAGTTTCTCTATGTATCTGAGTATCACATATTTAATCTTCCCAAGTTTTTTCTTAACTCTGGCTATGCTAGTCTTCCCTTAATACCTACTACTCCCCTCAAAGCAATTATTATTTACAATGTACCACTTTCTCTGCTTTCCGTGAAATATATTGAATATATATTCAAGAATGTATATTCTTGTATATTCTTGAATATATCTTGAAAAAAATGTATATTCTTGAATATTCAAACACGGAGAAAAGATGTTCCATCAATCAAATTGTAAACTTTTTCCCATTAAAGTAGTATTCTACAGCATTCCTTCAAATGTTAACACTGATATTTAGGATTAAGTGACATTGTCTTTCAAGAGACAAAATTGCTGGGCTAGAAAGAACCAGATAAAGAAGGATTTGAATTCTAGACTGTTAAGCAATAGAGATCCATTGCATATTTTTTTTTCCACAAGGAGTGATTGACTTAAACAGTATTTTAGGAATATTTGACAAATATGACAGAGCATGCCGAAATTTTTGCATTGAACATACAATATGCTGTTGCTCTGATAAGACGATAACTATTAATCCTTTGTTAGTGAAAACCCAAGCTGTAAATTATTTTTCTGAAAGTACTAAACTATGTTGATTGATGCAGTCAGCTGCCCACGTGAGAAACCAATACCTTGGAAATGTCTAGCTCGTGCTAATGGCTCAGTCTGGGAGCTCTTGATTAGCAAAGCACTGATCTCAGTTCTTGTGCTAGGACAGCTGAATTCATTCATTTCTCCAATGAGTATTTTCAAGTACGTACAGCGATAAGTGAAAGTTCATAAATTAAAAGAATATAAATAATGAAAAGGTTTCTGTAACTTGATCATTTTTTGAGTATAAAAATTAGGGGATGGAGATGTGGATGTGTTGCTCAAGTTGAGGTTTCTCATACATGAGTTACTGAACTAGCATTTTTTTTAATTTCACTTAAATAATAACATTATAAATTTCTCTACACTATCTTACTATCTCTAGTAGAGGCTTTCTTGGGTATAACCGTGTGTACAGTTTTGCAGGAGTTTTCTGCGTGAGCAGAGTGTACTTCTCTGCCCTTTGATGTGGGTTTGGCCATGTGATCGTTTTGGGCGATGGCATTTGAGCAGAGAGGACAGTGTGCCAGGTCAGAGGTCAGGCCCTAAGAGACTTCGCATGTTTCTACTCGCTGTCTGTAGTGTCTTCCATTGCTTTGAGAGAACAAACTACTCCCAAGTTCAAAGACAGACACCAGGAGCACGGCCACTCAGATGCACACACATCTATGTTAAGAGGCAGAGCAGTGGCAAATCAGATGCTGGGTACCCAAGTCCAGCTTTATACAGATGAGCCAAATCGTACCTGAGCTGCAGCTGCAGTCAGGAAAATGACTGTTGTTTTAAACCACTGAGTTTTGAGGGGTATGAAACACAGCATCTTTGTAGCAATGGCTAATTGATAACGGCAGCAAAACAGAGATTGGAACTGAAGTTTGCAGTTTATATGAAGGTAGATTTTTATCTATCACTTTTTCTCCTGTTACACTAGGCATGACACTGTCACACATAGAACTTAAATCTTTCTATTTTCATGCCCTTTCCATAGCCTTTTTCAGTAATTTGTAGTTCTTGGTTTACCTACCTTGCCTTTCTCCTGCCCATCCTAACAACATTTTTGTTAGTTTGTATGTATTTTCCAATGCCTTGGAACCAATTTTTCTACTTTACTGACATTTTGTTTTCTTTTCTTGGAAACCTAACTCTTTCAAATAATGGTCTTTTTCTCTAACATTTCTTTCCACCTCAAAATCCTTACAGAGTATGGATTAAAAAAACACACTAATAACAATCATTCTTATATTATTAAATATTAATATCATTCTTACCTTTGTTTAGTCTTACCCAAACTAGATGGTGACAATTTAGGGTATACCTCCTGAGGCTTGCTCTGCTTTTTTATTTTTAAAGCGAAGTTCATACACCAGAATGCATGGATGAGAAATGCAAAGTTAGAAACATATCCCGTGAAGTGCTTTGGACACTCTGACAGCTGCAATTTATCAACATAAATTACTGTGCTTAGCTGCAAAGCTTTTGTCACAAGGAGACAGGGCACTTCCTAAATTGCTTGCTGCTCTCTTTAATAATAATCTTAGTTTTTTACAATCCAGATATCCCAGGATAAAAGACATCTTGATGCATACGGAAATGGAAAAATTCAGATTTTATGTACATCACTGGGAGTATCGATACACTATTCATTTTGAGAGTCTTTTTCCCTTCTGTCTAGATGTGGCAATAGATTACTGAGGCCAGAAAACGTGGGCAGGAGAGGAAGCTTAGCAGTAAACAAGTCAGCCTGTCTGCTGTCTCACTTTCCTTTTAATCAAAGAAAAGACCTAATCAAAGAATTTACTGTCATCATCTTAGTGGTGGCTTCTAACAGCATTGAGTAGGGAGAATCCTTTTATCTCTAGCATTACACCAACAAATTGATTTTAAAATGCATGCATTTAACATGTATTCCCAAAGCTGTTATCATTTGGTAAACAGTATGACTAAGTGTCTTTAAACTACTTTAGACACTTTTAATTTTTCTCAACTAAAAGAGAAAATATCAACATGCATATTAGAGATATCTGAGATTTTCTACCACACAAATTTTTGTACATGTTCACAAAGTCTAATTTGGGGGATATATGGTTGAATTCCAGTGGACTTTCCTCATACAGTATGTGAGTTGAAACCTAGTCCCTCGCCCTCTGAACTCCAAAGCCCTTGCTCACTCTACTGTACATGCTGCCCTTACAGAAAGTACCTGTCCATATGGTCCATTTTTAGAAAGCCAATTTTAAGACTGTTATCCACAATGCCAATTTCCTGAGACTGTTTGCTTTCCTCCAGTGTTGTAAGAATAGAAACTTCTGGTTTAGCCATTATAAATCAGGTTCCTTAGGAATCAATAATTTGCATATTTGCTAAGTTCCCTACCCTTATGGTCTGTGCTAGTATCAAAAGAGAGTTGGAAAGACAAGACCAAAGTTATCTATAGTTTCTCTTTTTGAGAACTTGTAAATTCATTCTCTGACACATGCAACCCCTAGCTTTAGTGCCACTTGCCGCCAGTAAGGTCATCTGGGGTGCACAGAACAATAGCTGCCCAAAGATGTCCACCTCCTCATCCGAGAACCCATGAATATACATGTTACATGGTGCATGGAGAAGTAAGGTTGCAGATGGAATCGTTTCCTAATCAGCTGACCTTAAAATAGGGAGAATATCCGGGATTATCCAGGTAGACAAAAGGTAATCAGGAGTCTTTAAAAGAGAGAGGTCAGAGTGATGTACTGTGAGAAAGACTTGGCCCAACATTTCTGGTTTGGGAGATATGAAAAAGAGCCAAGAGTGTGGGTGGCCTCTAGAGGCTGAGAATGCTAGAAAAATTTCTCCCCTAGCACCTCCAGGAAGGATCACACTGCTGACACCTTGTTTTGGCCCAGTAAGACCCATGGCAGACTTCTGAACTACAGAACTACATGATGAAAAATCTGTGGTTTTTTTAAGCCGCTAATTTTGTGATAATTTGTAATAGCAGTCATAGGAAACTAATAATCATCTATGAGATAGATTACCAGCAAGGCTATCTAAATTATGGAAAAATGAGAGACGACAAGAATTTAAAGTATAAAACAGCATCTTATTCCAATAAAAATTTTATAATAGAAAAGCACAAGTAATGAAAGAAAAAAATAGATACATTTGACTTCATCACAATTAAAAACTCTGTGCATCAAAGGATAATATCAAGTTATATGAAAAGACAATCCACAGAAAAAAATATTTCCAAGTCATATATCTGCTGAGGGTCTAGCATCTAGAATATATAAAAATAAAAAGATATGTATAGGTATTTCTCCAAAGAATCTCAAACAATTGGTCCAGAAGCACATAAAAAGATTGGTTCAGCATCATTAATCATTAGGGAAATACAAATGAAAACCACAATGAGATACCAATTCACACCTGTGATGGCCACACACACAAAAAAAGGAAAAGAAATGTTGGTGAGGATGCCGAGAAAATAGAACTGTCATACATTACTGGTGAGAATATAAGATGATACAGCCCCCGTGCAAAACAGTTTGGTTGTTCCTCAAAAATTTAAATATAGAATTTCTGTACGACCTAGCAATTCTACTCCTAGGTATATACCCCAAAACATTGAAAACATGTGCTCACACAGAAACTTGTACACAAATGTTCATAGCAGCATTATTTACAATAGTCAAAAACTGAAAACAACCTAAATGTCCATGAGCTAATAAATAGATGAAATGCAGTATAGCAATACAATGGAATATTATACAGCCACAAAAGGAATGGAATAGTTGCATACTCCAACACGGGTGAACCTTGGTTTTTATGCCAAGTGACAAAAGCCAGATATAAGAGGCCTCATATTCCATTCATATGAAATGATAATCAAATGAAACAGTGTGACACAGTGGTTAAGAGGCAGACTTTGGTGTCAAATTCTGGATAAGTGTTCCAATTCTGCCTCTTCCCAGCTATGGGATCCTGGGCAAGTTATTTAACCTATTTAACCTTAGTGTTTGTGTCTATAAAATTGGTATACAAATAGTACCTACTTTAGATATTGTGAGGATTCAATCCATTAATACGTAAATCGCTTAAAAGAGTTATTCGGGACATAGTAAGTACCTCACAAGCGTTTGTTGTAGTTTCAAAAAATTATTTTGTTGCCGCATAAATGAAGGACATAAAATCCATTCATAATAGGTGGGTATCATTTATGCAGTTGAGAAAGTTCTCAGGAAATTACACACAGGAAACTATGTTGAAAATATTTAGAGAAGATATTTTATGAATGCTTTCACACACCCCTCATAGCCTTCTGCCTCCCTGTTACCAGTGTGAGCACCTGAAGGCAGGGGCTGAGTCTTACTCATCTTTGTACTGTCAGTGCTGAACACAGGGCCTGGGACAGAGTAGGCACATGATAATGCGTTCGAGAACGGAATGAAGAGATCATAAGCAAAACATAATGGCCACCAGTGATGGCTCCTGGCAATTAGAAAGACTTTAAAAATAATACATTATTAAATCCTTCAAATGCACATTTAAGATACAGAAAATGAAGTTTACCTTCTTTAGAAATGTTCAATGACTAAAATGGGAATGTTAGTCATTGCTGTCTATTGCTTTAAATCCTTTAATATTTTTAGCAAATTGAACACTTTGTATTCTTTTGTATTTTTATTATAAATAGTATTATTTGTTTCAGTATTATGATGTATTTCAGCATAAATAAGCTGAAGAGGGTTAAGTTTGAACATAATAATTAAAAGTCCTTAAATTCGATAAAAGGGTTCACTCAGCCTTATTAGAAAACATGTTTGTTTCGCAGATAATTCTATTAGTAATGTTTTAACCCTCTAAAGTATACTGATAAAGAATATTATGAAGTAATAATACATCACTTTAATTTTGTTTTTACTAACAGTAATATACAGATTAAGCCCCTCTGCTTCTCTGTCAAAAAATAAAAAAGATCAAACAATGCAGGTTATGATAAGCATTTAACATTTTATTACATTATGCTAGCAGGTCCAAGGATCAATGGAGATAAAATATGATTAATATATGTAGCATCTTTTTTATCTAGCTTTTAATAAAAGAGGACTCATGTTTCTATTTCGTAGAGACATTTAACTTCCTCACCATGACATTCTCAAGTTATTTTTAAAACATAAGAGCTACTCCCTGCCTCTTAACCAAAGAAAAGTCAAATAGATGCAGCAAAATTCAGAGGAATATTGAACCGAGTACTACAAAGCCATGTGCCTTCTTTGCTTTTCCTTAGAAATATGAATACACGTTCATATTTTTGAAAGGGCTGAAAAGATACAGAGGGTAATGACCACGACTTCATTTCTTTATATGTCAGCATGGATTTGAGCATATTTATGTAATAAAATGTCAGGAATATAAAAAGGGGTGCAGTTTTTATTGAAAATAGTATGACAACTCCATGTTTTGGTTCATAATTTCTCTGCTGTTCATTTATGTTTTGATTCCTTGAGAACTGATAGTCTTTTTAAAAAAATTTATAAATGTATTATATGAACTAAACGACCAACATCATTTGCCCTGCCTCATAAGGAGTAATCTCCTAATTGCTCAGAATATAGAGAGGCCTTAAAGTTTGAGTGGTCTTAATTGCGTTTGTTGGAAAGTATCTTGGTATTTGGCACTTGTGTTTATCACACTATCTTACATATAGGAGGTGCTGAAACAATTATGACTTGTTTGGTAGAGTCCAAGTGCCTGGAGCACAGAGATTATGTATTGTACGTTTTTAGGATATTTTACAACCTTTAGCTTTGTGTGGAACCCACGGCAGGCGCCATTAGCCAAGGCAGTGCGGAGCCTTCTTTTAATTCTTGTTATGAGAGTAGCACAAGCCATACTGGGACTCCTTTCCCACTTACCAAGACACACCCATGCCCGCCCCTGCCATTAGATGTGTATTTTATGCAGCAGAGGCAGATTAATGAAGATACACTTGCTCACAGGGAGTTTTATTTTATTTTATTCCTACCTTCTGGGTAATCAGCAATTTTTGTACATTCCCCTAGAAAATTTTCAGAAAAGGTGAAGCATTAAACCATTCTAACTCCTTGCGATAGAATAAGTACTCAAGCAATATTGAGCGTGTGGAGAGCGCTAAATCAGCAGCTGGCAGGGGCTCTTCTCCATGCTCTCCTCTACAGATCGGAATTAGTCGTTGGCATTCAAAAGTAGATTTTTTTTTTTTTTTTGAGACAGAGTCTCGCTTTCTTGCCTAGGCTAGAGTGAGTGCCGTGGCATCAGCCTAGCTCACAGCAACCTCAATCTCCTGGGCTCAAGCGATCCTCCTGCCTCAGCCTCCCGAGTAGCTGGGACTACAGGCACGCGCCACCATGCCCGGCTAATTTATAAATATATATATATATATATATATATATATATATATATATATATATATTAGTTGGCCAATTAATTTCTTCCTATTTTTTTATAGTAGAGATGGGGTCTCGCTCAGGCTGGTTTTGAACTCCTGACCTTGAGCAATCCGCCCGCCTCGGCCTCCCAGAGTGCTAAGATTACAAGCGTGAGCCACCGCGCCCGGCCCAAAAGTAGATATTAAGTAAATAATTTTTTCTAGCGAGGTTGGAAGATTTACTGTGCAGTATCTCAGAATATGAAATCTCTGATAACATGTAAAAGTCACTTGCCGAAATCAAATACCACTACTATTAAGAGCACCTTAAATTTAGATAGATTTTCCAAAGTATATAATTAAGACCTCACTTCTCTGTCATAGAAGCAGTAGAAACTGGAGGGAAAAGGACATTATCATTGTGTAACAGATAAGGAAACTGAGGCAGAGAAAGTGTAAGGGATTTACTATTGGTTGGGAGCCATTAGATTTGTGGCCAAAACTCAGGATTCCCGACTAAATCAATCAAAAATTTATTAATGAATATGACTCACTTATAAAATATTACACTGAAACTTTCTTCTTGAAGTGACATAAAAAGATACATAAAAATGTGGAAAGTTAAGCTACAATAAAAGGATTAAAAATTTAGATTTCCAAATTAAATAATACCTATACAAATGGAAAAAAAAAAAAAACACCTCAGGATTATTTTGGGCTGTGGTGTCTCCTAGCACATTCATTTCCCATTCTAAACTTTTTCTCCTTCCATATTTGATACTGAGACTAGAAGATAAAACTGTATTGATTTTCTTTCACCATCTTGCCCAAACTTCTATTTTTTATTCTTTCTTTCAGATACTAGAGGGAAATGTTTGTTGATTCTCATCTATCGTTAATCCCTCTTTCTATGTTCTAGGACTTCTCATTGCCCCTTTGTTCTAGGCCCTTCCGAGTCAGGGTGTGGCCCGTGAACCAGCAGCTACAGCATCTCTTGGCAGCTTGTCTGAAAGGCAGGGTCCTAATCCTCACCTTAGTCCCAGAGAACGAGAACATGCAATTTAACAAGACACTGATTTAAAATGTGAGAAGTGCTGATTGAGGCCATTTCTCAAAAAATTAACCCCCCTCTATTTCTAGCACCAGTAGTTTCCTTTTTTCACCATTTCCTTTTTCCTTCTTGAATAACCTAGGGTCCCTTATTAAGAAACAAAATATGAACAAATTCCTCCCCACACCCCACTTTCAGTGACTGATATCCCTTTTAGCTTTAAGGCCATCTCCCTTTTGATTCTGTGGTTGCCATGTTCCCGGAATCAATTCTGTGCCTCTGCTCTCTTTATTTTTAATTCACTTGGTTCCTTCTTAAAACTCTGAGACTTAACTTTCACTCCAGTGTATTTTGAACACATAGAAAGGGGTGGGCAAACACACATGCGTGTACACACACACAAACAAAGGATGTAGACAGTTAACTCTGGTGAGGTTAGATCAACTTTTAAAACTTCCATAGCCCCTGTGCTGACTGGAAAATTAGTGATCTTAGCCACATTTGGTGCCTGATGATTTCCTTATGCCTGCTCTTATCATGAATCTACTGAAGCTCGTCCACATATCTGTGTTCCTGTTTAGGGGTCTGGATTGGCCTACACCCAGCCAAAGTTATTGAATGTCTACTGTAGAACTGCCCAAACCTTGAAAAAAAATTTTATATCTCTGCAGAAGTATCACAGAAGTATACATACACTCAGAATTCATGAAAGTGAAACAAAATGGGACCTAGTACTTAAAACTTATCTTAAGTTAGATTTTCTTCCTGAAGTCTTCAGTTGGCTGAATCCTACAGGACAGAGAGACAGAGACCCATCTGCAGTCTTGTGTTGGAAACGAAGAAAAGGAAAAAGCCGTCCTGGAAGCCATGAGATTCCTCACCATTAAGTGTCAGGAAAAAAAAAAAAGCATATGCCATTGAGGAACCAAAAAACAAAACAAAACCAAATCCTCCTCTTAATCCCAGTGTCTTCCTGAAGTCTTTTCACACAACAAGGTTTGAAGGTTGAGATGTTTGGAAATTTACTGGGTGCCACGGCTCACTCACCTTCTATGGATTTTGAGCAGTCTGCTCAGTGGCGATGGGGTGTTGTGTTATTTATCAGAGCCATCTCTTAGGAAGAAAACAAAGAGCATAAAAGAAAAGGACCACAGTGACAATGGGGGTGTGCTGAAAGGTTAATGTGCTCCTCGGCCCACTTCAGAGAGATCACCGAGCAGCCACGCAATCTGTTTACCTGATGCATGCAGAAAGAACTGTCATGCTTCACCCTTGGAAATGGGCCATTAATCCTGGTGACAGATTATGAATTGTGGAATATGGCCAGCAGCTGGCCAGACAAGAAAGAGTTCATAAATCAGACTCAAAGCAGAAATACCTGACTAGAATTCCTGAGTTCTTTACGGGGTTAGAAAAGGATATACATGGAGGGAGTCCGTTAAACTTGTGTGTGTGTGTGTGTACATGTATGTTGTGGAAGGGTGTTGAGTTTCAGAAGGCCTTTGTTAAGGTTCTAGAAAGAAGTAATGTTTGATTTGTTATTTTTGGTTGGCTGAAGAGTTTTGCTTCAGCATGTAATGAGGTGGTCCCTGGGTATCAGGGTAGAGGGTGGTTGGGATAAAGATTTTGGTCCTTAATAGGAAATTGGTTCGAGCCTTCCAAAGGAAGAGAGAATTGATCAATTCTCTCAACAAAAAGTATAAATAGTAGGTTCTCAGGAATCAGTATTTGTTTATTCTACAAATAATCTGGGAAATAGGACCAACTTGGTAGGTAATACTATACAAATTGTTAAATGGATTAGAATAAATTAAAATAAGGGTTTACACTTGTGTGTACAATATTTTTAAATTCTGAAAGTTTTTCAAAATTGGTTTTAAAATCTAATTCAAACTAATAGAACTAATAGAGCATGTAAATAGAAACATGTATATATTTTTAATGAAACATTACATTTAGAGATTTTTTTTTAAATAAAGTACTTTTAAAACTCAAAAAAAAAAAATAAGGGTTTATAAGCATGGAAAAAGTAGCCAGAAAAATATCAACTAAAATGTTGACACATAAATGCCCTAGACCAAAAATAATAGAAACCCCTTGTAAGAAGATGACCTCTGAATTTGTTTTGTGACATAGGAATGAAACCCAAAAGTGATTTTTAAAAATATTATATGAAAACATGCTCTAATGTGTCCCTAAAGACAATTAAATGTTCGTAGTCCTCTAGAAAGGTACTAATAACACACAGAAGACAGTGTTTTCTATTGGCAATTCATCCTACGTGGATTAAGCACTATTACCAAGGTGGTGCGATGGCTGGTTTTATCTCATACCCAGCCTTTACTAAGGCTTCATCAGGATAGCACCACAAGAGTTTGTGCTTTCTTGAGAAGAAAAATAAGGCTACATAAATATGTAGGTCATTACTACATTGTTACCAGAAAATTTTTTAAATAAATAACTTATAAAAATTAAAGGTATGTCAAGCCTTCTAGTTCTGATAAACCCCCATCTCTACTAATACATTTTGTTTACCCAAAGGCTGCCTCGGGGCTATTCAGAGTTATAATAAATCTATCTTAATTGTTTTCAGATATGAAATACAATATTATATTAATACTTTTTTCCCTTTTATTATGAATTTCCACAACTTAAGTTCTCAGGCCAAATAAGTTTCTTCTTCTCTATGGAACCGACTTCTGTAGAACCCTTCTAGTCTTCTGGTATGTCTGTGACCTTGACCAGCATTTTTACAAAGTCATCCTTAGACACTGAGTCCCTCAGACTTTCCCTTCTCAAGTGCTGCCTTTGCTTGCTCCTGGCGAGAGAGTCCAGTCCAAGTGGCAGGAAAAAATGCTTCATCAGCAAGTGCCAAAAAGACTGGAAGCTCTTACAGAGATAAACCATTATACCATTCTTTCTTTTTCTGCTTAAAATTCGCCCTCAATCTTCCTTTTAAACTGACTTCCTTGGTGGTTTCCATCCATACACCTGCATCCAGATCCACACCTGTGGACACCTGCATCCCATCTCCCTGCTAGGCACGTCCCCGGTGGTGGGCACCTGTGTCCAGCGTGAGCAGCTCCAAGGGAGCTCAGGCTTTTCTGGATGTTTGTGCAGCCAGCTTCACTACCATGTTCATTTTGTGGCCCTTAGTTAAAAATGCTCTTAATATCTGAGTGTTAAAAAGGGTATACATTTTCTTAAGATACTCCAGTTCTAAGTATTTTATTATTTTCCTGCTGTTTGTCAGTAGGGTCCTGGTGTCTTGCCCTGTCCACAACAACATCCATCCCGATAACAAACACACAGTATGTTAATCGTGTGGGTCAATTTTAGGGCATATATCATATCTTTGGGAAGTGAATAATATGCATAGTTTTTATGTTTCCTTGTGCCTGGTATAAGTTTAAAGTATTAGTAAATAAATTCCAGAGTACTTTGTAGGTTGTCTATTGAAAAAGAATGTTAACAGTCTGTCTTGCTCTGGTTTTTCATTTTGATGTTGTTTCACCATTTCCTTCTAACATTTCTCCAAAGGAAATGACTGCCAGACATGTATCCTGGAGGAATAATGATTTAGGAATTAATGATCAATGAATTCTCAGATCATCTTTAAACTAGGCAGGCAATATTTATCCTAAAAAATAAATTTCTCTGCCTCAGAGAAATAATTATCTTTTAAGATTATATCTGAAGCTTTCTTATGGAAACCTGTCTTTGAACACTCAAGCACCAGTGACTGAGTTCCCTATGAATAAGGCATCCTGTTAGGTGCTATAAAGAAAAACTTTCAAGATGTGTGAAATACAGAAGGTGAGACAAGCTTAAATTCACAGGAAATTTAATTACATTCAATAAACAGTGATTCAATATAAACATATAAAGACTCTTAGAAGTTAGTATGTTTGTCAAATTATAGAAAGAATAATTACTATAAAATTCACTATAGTGGCATTGTGTAGAAAAGTGTGTAGAAAGATGGATAAAAACTGCCTCTTGAATGTGGATGGGTCATGTTCAATTAAGAAGTAAGGAGAAAAGCATTTTGAGCATCAAGGTTCCATTTTTTTTTTAATTTCTCTAAATCTTTAAGAAAGCACTAAAAGAAAATGTTCTTTACTTTTTTTTCTTGATGTGAGCTAATATAGCATTAATACCAAAACCTGAAAAAGTTATTTAAGATAACTCTAAGAAATATGAAATAATTAGTGATAAACTTGACAAAAGATACGCAGGAGCTATAAACTACAAATTATGAAACATCACTGAGAGAAATTAAAGTCGTCCTAGGCAAATATTTAATATACTGCATTCATGGGCCAGAAGATTCATTATTGTTAAGAAGATCAAAGAGGATTTACACTACCTGATTTCAAGACTTATCATAAAGCAACAGGAACCAAGATACTATGGTATTGGAGTATAGACAGACATACGGAACAGTGGAACGGAATGGAAAGTCCAGAAATAGACATGCATATATGGACAGTTGATTTCAATAAAAGTTAAGGCAATTCAGTAGGCAAAAGAAAAATGTTTCAAACAATGCTATTAGAACCATAGGATAGCCATATATAAAAATATGTACCTCCAGCCTTAAGTCATCATTTATAAAAATTAACTCAAGATACATCATAGATCTACGTAAGAGCAAAAACCATAAGATGTCTAGAAGAAAATATAAAAAAATGTTTTAGAGATCTTGGGTTAGACAAAGATTTCTCAAGCCACAAAAAGCATGAGTTATTAAAAAAAAAGTTCCCATCCCTCAAAAAAAATCAGCACTCTGGGAGGCCAAGGCGGGCAGATTGCTCGAGGTCAGGAGTTTGAAACCAGCCTGAGCAAGAGCGAAACCCTGTTTCTACTATAAATAGAAATAAATTAATTGGCCAACTAATAAATATAGAAAAAAATTAGCCAGGCATGGTGGTGCATGCCTGTAGTCCCAGCTACTTGGGAGGCTGAGGCAGCAGGATTGCTTGAGCCCAGGAGTTTGAGGTTGCTGTGAGCTAGGCTGACGCCACAGCACTCACTCTAGCCTGGGCAACAAAGCGAGACTCAAAAAAAAAAATACATTGGATTTTATCCAAATCAAAATCTTTGCTTTTTAAAAGAGACTGATAGGAAATGAAAATGCAGCCACGGACTGAGAAAAATACGTGCAAAATACAGATTTAAATATGAACTTGTATGTAGAATAATAAAAAACTCCTAAAACTCATTAATAACAACAACGGTTGGGCACGGTCACTCACGTCTATAACCCTAATACTCTGGGAGGCTGAGACGGGAGGATAACTTGAGGTCAGGAGTTCGAGACCAGCCTGAGCAAGAGCGAGACCCTGTCACTACTAAAAATAGAAAAAGTTAACCAGGTGTTGTGGTGCGTGCCTGTAGTCCCAGCTACTTGGGAGGTTGAGGCAGGAGGATGACTTGAGCCCAGGAGTTTGAGGTTGTGGTGAGCTATGATCATTCCACCACACTCTAGGCCAAAGCGAGACTCTGTCTCAAAAAAAAGAACAATCCAGTAAAAAAAATGGGCAAAAATCTGAACCATGATTTTTCAGCCGTGGTATTAGAGACATTGGGGGATAGATACTATTTTTTGGCACGGTGGCCCATGAACTACAGGTTGTTTAACAGCCACTCCAACCTCCATCCATAGGTGCCAACGGGATTCCAACCTGTGACATCCAAAAGTTTTGTGAAGTTTTGTAAAGTTCAATAACTCTAATAAAAAAAGCTTGAGTATTGTCAAAGCTTCCATGGGAATCAAAATTGCCTCAGTTGAGAACTACTGATTTGAATAACGCTTTACCAAAGAGGATATACCAATGACAAACCTATATGACCTATGCTACTCAACTAAACACTACTGAAAACTAAATAGAGTTGGATGTTACCTGTGGACTCTTCATACATGGCCTTTATTGTGTTGTGGTTCATTCCTTCCTTTACCTAATTTATTGACAGCTTTTATCATGAAAGGATGTAAAATTTTGTCAAATGCCTTTTCTGCATCTATTGTGACAGTAATATGGTTATTTTGTCCTTCATTCTGTTAATGTGCTGCATCATATTTATAGATTTGTTAGTCTGAAACCTTCCTGCATCCCAGCGATAAATCTCACTTGATCATAGTGAACGACTCTCTCAATGTGCTGTTGAGGATTTTTACATCTATATTCATCATGGATATGGGCCTGTAGTTTTCTTTTCTTGGAATGTCCTTGTCTGGCTTTGGTATCAATGTATTAAGTATTTTATTTAAGTTAAAACAAAAAGAGCTGGAAACAAAAACAAAGAATTGCTAACTCTGTATAGAAATATGAATGAGAATTATATTATTTTTCTACATTTGTTCACTTCAAAAAATTTTTTTTAAAGAATTCAGTTTCTGTGAGGCAAAATAACCACATATATGTACCATGTCAGAAGATAAACTACAGATAAGTTTACAATACATAAAGTTCAATAACTCTAATAAAAAAAGTTTGTTCACATAAGTGATAAGATGAATAAGGCAACAGAAAAATGAAAAGACAATGCATATGGAATTCAAAAAAGAAATTTACAAATCCTGTAAGTGTAAGTGCTTGATTTCCTTAACACTAATTACATTAATTAAATTGCAATGACGATTTCCTTTTGGCTGCAACATTGTCATAAAAAAATCTAGATATTATCCACATACATATCAAATTGGAACTGGTTAATTAAGTCATAGTAGCTCTATATACAACAGAATTCTATATATGAATTAAATCTGTACTTACATTTGATAATAAAGAAAATGTGCTTTTAAGTAGAAAAAGCCAGTGTGGAAGAGTATGTTCATTAGTATTAAAGTGGAAAAAGCAAGTGTGGAAAAGTATGCTCATTGTTATTACTTTTTGGTTAAGAATATATATAGACAAAGTTCTAGGAATATAAATACCAAATTTTTAGAAGCAATTATCCATGGTGGTTAGATTGTGTTAGGACTTCCATTTTCTATGTTTTATGTGTCTGCACTGCTTCATTACTTTGAAGATATAATTTTTATAAAAATATTTTTAATGTTTTAAAATTTATTTTTCAAGGCGCTCATAATCAAAGACATGGACTATAAGTGGCTTGGGAATCTGAGTAGAATTTCTGAAAATTTTATTGAAAGGGAATAAGAAAGTAATAGAATAGTCTACGTTTCTTTAAGCAATGTGCTATATCATATTTTATTCTGATGTGGATGCTCTGAGGTAATTACTAATGTAAACTAAACAGTGCTGCCTTAAGTTGTTGGCTGTCCTCCTAAACACAAGTAACTTTAAAGAAACAAACAAAAAATTCTATACTTTTCCACATGAATAAAGTAGGTCATATTTCATCCAAGTTGTCATCCATTTATCCAATTCTTGGCATGATATATGATTTTTAATGATATGCAAAAAAATTCTGGACTCTATCCATGAACATCTGAGTATTAATAAGACCAAAAGTTATGATGACACACTAAATATAACCAAAACTTAGGACAATATATCTGTTTTTAAAATCATAAAATAGATAAGTTTAGCTCACAAAAACACAGTACAACCAGCAATGGAGATTTTTCCATGGCATCTTTTGATAAATGGTACCACTGCCAACCTCAACAAATTCCCAGTACATTTTAAAATGAGCAATTTAGTTGCCAGCTCCAAAATGTATCATTTTATTTATGCAAAGGCTGAGACAGTCTTAGGTACATGATAGAAAGTTTGCCTCCTCTCTCTCTATGCCCAAGAACTATTTGACGGTTACTCCAAGAGACCTTGGAAGTCCAAGGTCAAAATCATTTCCAACGCTGTTATCTTTAGTGCAGTATCCAAAGTGCTCTCTTGGTCCATTCTACTTAAGTGAATTCAGTAAATGATGTTGGAATTCTAGTAGTTTAGGGTCTGTTAATTCACTAAGAAATGTGTTTGACTTCAGATAAAATGTACAAACTGAGTTTATACTGCAGATTTTTTTACCTTATTGCCTTCCTATGAGGTTAAGAACCGTTGTAATATTTGGTATTTAAAGAGTAACAACCAAAGGTAGACAGTTAACTAAGGGAATGGTTCATTTTACATGGCTTATGGAGAAATAGTTTGATACCATTTGACATTTACAACTTGCTAATGATAGGTAGAATGTACTTGTCCCTTTACGAAGAGAAAGACTACAGAATTGTTAAAAATTTGGTTTCATATGCAGAAGACACCATATTTTGTTCTGCATTTTTATTATTATATAAACAGTATTCTGGAAAGGTAGGAAAGTAAGAAAAGTCACCCATAATCTTATTACTTGAATTAAATATATTTTCCCACTTCCAGTCTTCATGCATATAAGTGATTTTTTTTTTGCACAGTTCAATCATAGCATTCACAATTTTATATCTCATTTTTAAATTAATTTTTCAAATGAAAAATTGTTTCTCAATGAGCAACTTTCTTCTTACTCATGATACAGCCATTTCAAGAGGGAAGGGTAGGAATATATTTTTAATGTGATTGGCTATCTATATGGTATTCCACTCTTTTTTTTTTTTTAATATTTTGGAATCTCAGCAGAGTTGTAGATCATCTTCCTGATTCTGCTCTCAAGTGATTCTGAATCAAATCTATAGGTCTGAGTCTACTCCATAGTGCATTTCCCAGTGCAATACTCCTGCTGAAATGCTTATAGCTTGAAATGCATCTTAGATACTTGCAAATTACTGTTATCTCATTCACTCAATCTCTAATGTAACAGTGTTTCTTGGTCTTTTTTTTTCTTTTCCTTCTTTTTTTTTTTTGAGACAGAGTCTGATCCTGTCACTCAAGCTAGAATGCAATGGCATCATTCATCATAGCTCACTGCAACCTCAAAGTCCTGGGCTCAAGTGACCTTCCTGCCTCAGCCTCCTGAGTAGTTGGACTACAGGCATGCCATGACACCCAGCTAATTTTTCTATTTTTAGTAGAGATGGGGTCTTGCTCTTGCTCAGGCTGGTCTTGAACTCCAAGCAATCCTCCTGCCTTGGCCTCCCAGAGTGCTAGGATTACAGGTGTGAGCCACCATGCCTGGCTTGTTTACCCTTTTTCATTCCTAATTTTATTTTTTTGTGATTTATTTATTTCTTTATGGTTCACTGTCTAGTGGTTTCTTTCTCTCTTTTTAATAAATAGTTTCTTTGGCTGCTTAACAATTTTATAATTTTAAAATTTCTCTTTTGATCGATCATCTTTCTTTCATTTGACTTCCCTGTATTTACTGTATTATTACATTTATAGAATCTTGTGTTAAAAAGATTCATTTCTTTTTTTTAGAATGTGAACATTAAAAGCTATATATTTTCCTTAGAAAACTGTACTGTATCCTGTAGTATACAGGGATTTTTTTTCGATTCTTATAATTCATAAATATGCCTTTTGATTTAAAAGTTGCTTAAGGATAAATCTTTACTTTCTAGGTATGTTATAAATTTATGAATTATTATAATTTTGTTTTATTGTACTGGGTCAGACTATGGAATGTATTATTTCTATTTCAGGGAAGAAACTGAATTTTTTATCACTTAAAAGTCAATTTTGTAAATTTCTAAGGTGATTTAAAAACAGTATTTTCTGTTATATAGATTTTAAGCATATGCATCATATATGTAATATTTACCTGTATTTCATATATATACATGTACACATAAGTATACATCATTCTCTATATATACATCTATCTGCACTGTGTAATCCTTACTAATTATAATTCAGATCTTCCACATCTTTTTGTTTGCTTACTTTTCTTAATCTGTCATGGGCTGACAGAGGTTAATTGAAGCCTGTAATCACTACTGTGTGTGTCAGTTTCTTTTTTTACTTTCCTGTAATTTATGCTTCATAGATTTTGGTGCAATAGTACTGGTGTACACACTTATCCCTTCATTATTGCCTTTTAGTATTATAAATTCCTTATTTATAACTCTATTGACATAGTTTATATTGAATCTACTTTTGCATAATAAAAACCTTAACACCTTTATTCTTGTGAATACTTCCAGTATATTTAACTTTTCTGCATTACTTTACTTTAAATGGATCGAAGGTAGTCAGCATACAGATTTTTTTTTGCCTAATTTAAAAACATTTTTAAATTAGCTTTGTTTTCCTATAAGTTTGTTTTTTGTTCCTATGTTATGTTTGAAGAAATCACGCACATGCATTCTTACACACACAAGTGTCCATCAATCTACGATGAAACATCCTAGATAGTTTCATATTTATTAGTTTTTGAATCCTTTACAATTCCCAGAGCTATGCATAAAGACTGGATTCAAAATATATTTGTTAACTGACATGAACTGAAACGTCAGAAAGAGTGAATCTCTAGCAGTAGAGTTTGGGAAATAATCAAGAATCCAGTGTTGATACATTTGGGGCAGGAATCTCCCTGTCCGCCCTAGAAGCTGAAAACCTCAGTTGCTCCATCCCTCCAGCATGTGCACCTGCTCTTTCCGTGCCTGGCACAGACTAATCAGACACACACACTCTGGTCAATAAGAAATAAAGCGCAGTCCCTTCCTCTTCAGCCACCTGGCCATTACTACCAATCAATTCACAGGCAGTTCCAATCTGGAATGAGATTTTTAACTGCCCCACTGGCTTCTCCCTAGATCAATGGGATGGCTGAAAACAGCAATAAAGGAATAATTCAAACAAGTTTAAAATTCAAAGGAATACAGACACTGCGGAGGCCTGAAAAAGAACTGCACCCAAAGTAAGACTTTCTGTCCCTTTTACTGTTTCTTTCACTTAAGTTTGTTATCTCCGCATCCTTCCGAAGTCATTCTTCATTTACTTGGTAAGTTAGACTTCCTAAATATCCTCTGATAGACATATTTCTGAATTTTTAAAGACAGTCTTTGAAAGAATGAGGTTGCAGTCACTGCATTTTTATTCCTAGGAGAGGCTCAAGTAGATAGAGACTTAAAAGAAAGTTAAAAAGCTGCTGTAGGGGTCTGCTGCCCACCTGTTCTACCCACAGTAAAAAGAGCCTCACCTTGAGAATCCTGAAGGGGACGGGGACATGGTGGAGGGATGTGGGCAGGTTTGTTTTGTAGAAAAAAGGATTATATTTTTTAAAAAACTGGCATGTCTGCTTAGAAGCTAATGTATTGAGTGACACATTATGCATCTGGATACAAATGGAAAAACAGTCACAGCTAGATAAAAACCAAATGCTAGACCAGGGGAACTTGTGCTAAATGAATGCTAATCAGGTTAACAGAATAGGTGCTACAAGAATGGAAACACATGGTCCCTGGTATTTGGAAAAATCTTAAAAATCTCAGAAAAAAGAGCCCATGACCCAGGGAAAGTGCTATCCTCCCCTCCTCTCTCCTTTAGTACTAAGAAGAACTAACTTTGAAAGGTCACGGGACATGTTTCCCTTGAACACTAGTCACCATCTTAACTAGTTTTCAAGAAGACAAGGTAATGTTTTCACAACAGATCAAACCAATGACATTGTTTTCTGAAATAGTTATATCAATCAAGCTTTGTATACTCTTGTACAAAGTAATTGCAATAATAAGCTAAGGTAAAGCAAATTTAAAGAAACGAAAAGGATAAGAGTTGGGGGGAAATAGACATGTAGTTAGGTAGTGGCTGAAAAAACAGAAATATATAGATTTATTATTCACTCCGCTTTTAAAATGATTTTTTTATCAATAACAGGTAAGAGTTAGAAAATATCCTTTATTTCCAGAACCTTATTAAGGTTGTGAATTTTGCTCCAACAGCTTTGAAACAAGGATTGGAAAGAAATTGAGCGATATGGAGGTATAGAATGATATACATAGAGATTTGACAGAAACTAAACAAATTCAAATCCAGGTAAATGAACATCTTTTCTTAGCGTCAAAAAAAAAAATAGCATTTGGTTTCCAATTCATTTATATTCTTTGGGTTTCTGGATGCTTTATCATTCTTCCCAAGTTAAATTTACAAACTTTGCAAAATGATTGTCAGGTCATTCAACGAAGATGGCTGGGCAGTTAAGGGAAGCCTGGGCACTCAAGAACCCTCGTACATGTGTTGAAACTGCTGATCAGCTCTGATCAAGCTGTAGTCTCATTTGTCAAAGTTTTCACATTCTGACAAAACTGACATTTTAATTCAAGGGACAAGAGAAACCTGCCCTGGTCTTTTCTTCATATTTAAATTAAAAAGTAGGGCAGGGGGTAAACTAAAAAAAAAACAAAATGTGGCATCTAACCAAGATTCATGTCTTTGAATAATGAATGGGCAATTTACAATATCAACTTAGATTATTAGGCTCTTTATGCCAAACAGCTCAATTTCTTCCTGTCTTTTCTTTGTGTGAAACATACCAAAAGCTATGAATCTTTACCTGGCTTTCATGGTTTGGAGAATCACCACTTTTCTACTTTAGTGCTACGTAGACAATAACGCTGCATAAATTTTTAATTCATAATGCTTTCTAAAATCTCATATGGAGCAGAATATAAACCCCAAAGTTTATAAATTTGGGCTATATCAAGTCTGGCCCAAAATAGCTATCCAGGGCTGGGTTATATCATCTTGTCAATTACATCGGAACTGAGTCAGGGGATGGATTTAGAAATGAATGGCTCGAATGGCATAATGAAAGTTGTGACTGGCAGGAAAATATCCTGAGCAAAATTGTAAGTTCAGTTCAATAAATATTCAACAATCTTCCATATATTTTGTTTTGTTTTTGACCCAAGTCTTTAGATCCTGAGGGTGTTGAGGTTAGAAAGAAAGAAAGAAAGATACCATCCATCCATTCTCCATGGCAAAAACTGCTTGTAGTGCCCTCTCTGACCATTTTCCCTTCAGCCAGAATAACAGAACCACTGATTTTTAGCCAGATGCATAGCTCCTGAGGACAGAGATAACATTTTTCAGCCTCCTTTGCAGACAGGTAAATCCACGGGAAGCCATTCTTGCTTCTTTGCACAAACACTGCTTCCTGGAATGCTAAGGTCATGGAACTCTAGCTGCCACTTCTGACCGTGAGTGAGAAGGGCCCGCCCGGGAACGGTGGACTGGCAAGGCAGAAGGAGCAGGTCCTGGTGATGTGGAGCCACCAGAACATCCCTGGACAGACTCCAATGGACTCGCACAGGAGAAAGAAACCCCACCTGTGTTTAAGCCCCTGCTATCTCCTGGGCCTTTGTTCTTTTAGCTGAACTCAATCCTAATGGTTATATAATCAGGGGAGGCATATTTTGAAGAAGTAATTACATGTGCAAGAAGGTATTAGTTAATACTTTGAAAAAAAAAATAAACAAAACCTTACAAATGGTTCTTCCTTGATTTTGGCATTTTATGTCAGATGACTTAGTGTTGGTTCCACAAAACTCTCTGTGAAACAAAGTAGGCCAAGGCTGGGTGGGGGTTGCAGGATGAGGAGACGACTCACAAAGCAGGAAAGCCAGTTCTTCAAGGTCATGGAATGCAACCACGAGGGAGACGTGACCAGAACTCAAATCCTGTGATTTCAAGCCGATCTCTGCTCATGGATAAATCTGCCCCTCCAGACTCCTATTTCCTTCCTTCTCTTGTCCAGGATTACCATTTAGGAACTAGCACAGAACAGTGAACAGTAATCTTATTTCATAAATCAGTTTCTTGGCATTCTGAATTCTACGTAATTTTTTATCACGTTTGTTTGTTTTCTTGACAACCTCATTTCAGCTGGAATGTCCAAGGTAGGACTAAAGTTCAAAACGATGGGCCATAAATAGATAGGATGAAGTTTTTTTGATTCAGAGAAGAAACAGAAAGTCTCAAATACTGTTTATGAAACTTCTGATGTGCAGTCTGCATGTCAGAAGCTTTATTTATTTCCTATTCATGCTTCTGTGTTTTTCTACCCCAATATATATATTGTTCAAGTCTTTTCTTCTTCAGGGAGTCAAAATAGTCAACAAACATGACCCAAAATGTGTCTGCCCTCCCCAAACTCTCTCTCTCTTTCTCTTTCACACAACTTTAGAGAGATGTCGAGAATTTTTCATGTGAAGATCATTGGATAATCTAATCAGCTGCAAAACTTTAGGAAATGTAGTACCACTACAGTATTTTTTAAAACTGTAGGCCAGTGATTCTTAAACCCAGAAGTATAGACTCTTTATCTGTCCCCGGGCTGCCTAGCTTTCCAGTTTGGGTACTTTTACTTGAGAAATCAGCAATGTTTTACCCAGAAAGTAAGGAAAACGAAAAAAAAAAAAACAACAAAAAACAAAAAACACAAAAACAAACAAACTAGGGAAAGAGGGAGATCAGAAAAGATGGTCCCAATCTTCCTAAGACATGCCACACATATTTCCCAACCACCCCAAGAAAACAAGCTACAGCCTACATTTCACACTGATCACCAACTTCTGGTTAGAGGTCACATTTCTGCTGGGCCACAGGCTGTTTCCAGGGGGTCAGAATGAAACCCACATAAAGCCAGCATCAATCACCCATCAGTTACAATTATCTCATCACAGCCTGCAGTAACTACCACCCACGAACAGTGCAAAATCAGTTTAACACAGAAACACTGAGGGTGAATATATAATATAACCACCCACAGAATCTCTGTCACTATCAAATATATACACCTGTCCCTGTTCATGTTTCATTTACATGAATAATGCATGTCCTCTCTGTATCCACATGCATACTGAGGGGTAAAAGAGGATGGAATAGGGTACCGCAACGAGAATATATGGATAATCACAGGCCTCATTTCTTTAGGCCAGCCAAGGCACAAATGTTTTGGGCTGCTAATACCTTGGGTTGTGGTTTTAAGCATATTCTTTTTATTTATATAATCACGTAAAGTGCATAATTATGCAAAGCTGCCTTATCCTTCCATCCATCATCCTCCCTGCTCTTGTATACATAGCTCCCCAGTCCTGACCTTGATTTTTATTTGTGTGTGTGTGTTTTCCTACCAGGCTTTATCTTAGTGGCTTCTACATAGGGTTCCCTTCATGATCACAACTCTGGAGTTTGTACATGTTCACCTTATCCACGAGACCTTTTTGGAATCATCATAAACAACACTAAAAGCACGAAAGATGGTCACTGATAGGAAAAAGTAAAAACTTTTCCTTTTTTCCCTCTATTTGGAAATGTAACATGTGTCTCCTTTCCCAGTTGTGTGTGTGGACTCACCAGCCAGATATACACTGACTTGATTTCAGTTCACTTCTTGTGTCAATAATATGCTTATATACACTCTCTACTCTACCTGATGCAGTTTAAAGACTTTAAACCCTCCCAATTTCCATTTTCCAATCTCTAATTTAAAAACGATAATAGCTATTTCATAGTGCTTTCAGTAGGAGTTAAAAATGCCGAGGTGTGTACAAGGCATTTACTGTGCATTCGATAAAGGTTAGTTTCTTCCTCTTCCTCTTTTTCCTGTGTCCAAAAAAGAATGTCAGGTCTTTACCTGAATATGTATAGCGATTTATTTTCGTTAGAAAATAAATAGTTAAATAATATAACACCCAGGTGATAGCAAAACTATATTGTTGCAAAAGGATAAAATTCTAGCAAGGTTTAAGCTGCATGCTTCACTATGATCTGGTACAAAAACCCAGGGAGGCAAAGCAGAATCTATCTGGTTAAGCAGAGACTAGGTCACTGAGGCTGCCTTGTTGCTGGATGTGTAAATATAGCTATAAAAACTCTGTGAAGTGAAAAACTGAGCATCTTGTTACCCTGCATGCTTGCAATTTCCTAAGCTTGACTCATTAAACTGAGGGATGGTATTAGGGGGGAAGATAATGTTATTAACTGTCAACTTAATCCTAAATGGATTTAACTGCATTTCTTTTGTTCTTCAGGTAAAAGAATTGGTTGTTACTTGTGTCTTAGTTGAAAATATCCTCAAAAAACTTAAAAACGTGGTCAATTTTGAAAAGTGCTATTTTCAGGTCCCGATCTCCCCTTTCCGGTTCCATCCTTAGATCTGTTCCTCCCCACAAAGAGGGCTGAAACCTCTGTGCTCCTCAGTACTGCTACATATGAAGCAGCACAAAAATTGCCTTCACTGGGGTGTATGACAGGCCTATCTTTAGCCTGAACAATAAGATAATTGGGTTCCAGGAAATTTTAAGCATTAATAGAAAGAGAAGGTGGGTTGCTCAGTTGTTAGCTTGCTCCATCCTGCTTCCACACATAGATCTATAGACTCCTTCCTGCCAGGAATGCTCTTTTCCTTCTCATCTTACCCAATTTTTAAGGCCCAGCTCAACTCAAACCTGAACTGTAGAGGCCTTCCCAGTGCATGACAGTGATTGCTCCTACATATATACTTCTGACTGCATATTTGCTGGAATACATAGCAGTATTTTATTACATACAGTCTTCTTCATCTAGGTAAAGGATCTTGTCTCTTCCAAGTGACTATGGTGTTATTCATTTCACACAGAATATACCAGCACTGTGCTTGCAAGGCTTATAAAGATGAATAATATTTAAACTGATGTTTCTTAGAACTTGGGCTTTTAAAAATTATTTGGGAGGGAAAGACAGTCTCTTGTGCCTTGAATGTTTAGTAACTAGATGTTTATAGATTATTGGGAAATTAAAAACTGAAAATGTGACATTAACACCAATTTAGAGCTCAGACGTCTATGTGTCAGATCCAACTTGAATGGGTTTTACTGTTGTACATTTTTAAATTAGTTTTTATAAACATTATGATTGCAAACTTTAAAATGCTTTGACCATAGATCTATTATGAAACTAGAATCCATTTAAAGATATTTTACAGTAATAAAAATGGGTTAATACATTTGTCAGCAGTTATGCTTGATTATCTAAAGGAGTAATAGGATTTATGGTACATCAATTCTATAAATATATCTATATATCATTCCTTAGTGGTAATATATAAAATGAAGTATGCAGAGAAAAACTGAAAAAATACCCTCTGTTCACATATTTTGAGATTTTAACATTAGAGTTATTTATTCATAAGAGTTTCATAATACATTAGTCAGCATGCTGTAGGATATTTTGGAAAAGTAATGAAGGCTTAATAATGTGAAATTTTTTTCCAGCCTTCTTTTCTAAGAAACAAATGAGGTGAGACTTTTCTTTTCAGTCTAAGACTTTAGCTCTTCCTACTCATAACCTCATTTATCACTCCATCCTATGCATTTGTATAGCTGCTTATTCTTTTATGATTCTGCTAGTGCCCCTACTAGACTCCAAGCCCCTCTGGAGGCAGATCCAGGATTTGGCATCTTTTTGCAAGGCCTAGCAGCAGAGTACCAAAAAATATGAAATATGTGCACATCGTAAGAAGGAACAAGAGATCACCAGATAGACAAGGGGAAAGGGGAGAGGAATGGGAATGAATGTGAATGATGAGCTGGTTAGCACCTACTGTGCGCTAAAGATAGTGCCACTGTGATAGCTCAGCGTTGGATCACACTTATCTCATTAATCCACACAGCCATCTTTATCTAAAATCTATATGCAGTGTTTACCGAAAGCCTCTTCACTCCTAGGCACCATTCTCTGCATGTCCTCAGGGAAACTAATAAACTCATAAATAAATATACATATGGCACTATGAGTTCTGGATCGTAGTGTTGGGGTAGGAGTGCAAAGGAGAAAGGATCTTGTAAAAAACAAATAAGGAGTTGGCCTAAAACAGCAAGAGCACACTGGCAGCTAGAGGAGCAGAGATATTAACAGGGAGGTGGGAACAGTTGGGGAGATACAGGAATCTGCAGGCAGTTTGCTGATGCTGGAAGAGACAGCACAAAGCACAAAACAGTGAGGAATGGGGATTAAAAACCAGACCCTGTCCTAAGGGACTTGATAACCCGGTTAATGAGCTTGGACTTCATCTCATGTGCAAGTGATGGGCAGCCATCAGATATTTTAGTAGGAGAGTAACAGGGTGTTCTAGATGTTTACTCTGGAGTCACTTCCTGGTTAAATAAAACCTTTAGCTAATCCCCTAATGCTCTTAGAATGAAACACACACCCCCTGCCATGTTTCCATCCTGCCTACCTCTTTATCTTGTATCCACACCCAGCTCAACCACCATCTCCTGTCCCAGGCCTCCCTTCTGGTCTTCAGAGATGCTGAGGCCTTTCCCTTGGCACTTTGCATCTGCTTCCGCTCTGCCCATTTTGCTCTTCTCAGGGTGGGTTCCTTCTCAGCTTTCTCATTCTGTACATCTCACCTCCTCAAAGGGAACATCTATGGAAATCTTACTCATGGGCCCTTCCTTAGTCACACTGTATATTTTTAATTTGCTAATTTCTTCCACTGTACTTACTATCTATCCTGATTGTTTATTATATTTGTATTATACCTGGTATGTATTATCACCCCTCCAAGAATGTGTCATGGGAGCCCTTGAATTCTTGAACTTGATTTATCATTGACACATTAACACAGTGGTACCTGGGGTATATGGATGCCCCTTAAATGTGTATGTGTGTGTGTGTGTGTGTGTGTGTGTGTGTGTGAATGTACTCTGATGAGTGAGAGGAAGAAGTCCAGTGGTAAAGCCAGAATTTGCATCAAAGACTTATCTGATTCCAAATTCCATTTTTATCCACTATCTAAAGTGCTCCTGCCTTGTTTTAGAATAAACACATAATCCATTCATTCATATACTGAAACAGATGCTATACATAGATGATGACTCAGCCCACAGGCACTGTCCTCAAGGCAAAACCAAATATAAAAGGAGTAAAAACACATTTAGCTGGCCTAAGAGATATTTATGTGCTGTGGAAGCATATATCTATCTATAAAACTATATTATCACACAAAGGAAGGTTTTAAACCTTACATGATTAATTTGTAAATGTGCTCATCTTAAAGATGTGGTCTTTGCCTATTTATTTATCTAAAAAGGCTCAAGAAATGAGGATAAGAAATAACCTCAATGCTAAGAAGTCCACTGTTTTTATAATACACAAAAGCGCATTAATATCTTCTATAGCATTTAGTGCAAAAATTAACAAGTGCTATTTCTTAAGTAAAACTCAAATCAATTTTATAGAAACTTAGGTTGCTTTTCCTTTGCTTTTAAAATTGCTTTATATGATATTTGTATCCTACTTTGTGAAATCTATGTAAAATTCTCTAAAATAATTTTGATATACTTAGGGAATCTTAGCTTACATATGTCAAGTTCCTTCTATTCTAAATTTTTATAAAAGTTAGGTAGTACATTACACCATAAGCTAAATAATAGATCAATTAAAATGTTATGTATTTTCCTCATAACAAATAAATATGTCCTATCGGGAGAATGGGGGGCGATATTATAGGAATAACTTTCATTTTGGTCTTAATTCAATGTCAACCTCTTTTTTATGACATAAGTTCTCAAATATTAGCATGTTTCAGGATCGTCTGAGACTCTTAATAAAGATTGTCAGGCCCCAACCTCTGTGATTTGTGGTTCAGTTTTAAAAGTACCCCAGAAAATTGTGGGGGAAATAGGCAAGAGGTTTTATGTCTTCTACATTTCTGGAGCCCTAATAAAAAACATAAAGATGATGCTAGGGGAGAATGCCTAAATTTTACAATGCCTCGCAGTTTATAGCACTTTGCCACCCATTATCTCATTTAATTTTCATAACAGCAGAAAGACAGGAAGCGCAGGCATTGGTGTCCTCATTTTGAAAGCAAGAACCTAAGAGCCAGGGAAGGTAATTGATCTGTCTTTCCACATTTGGTTGTCTTACTAGCAAAGTACAGTGATGTTTACTCATTCACATAACAAATATTTGAGAACCTGCTTTTGTGGCAGGCATTGTTTTGAGTACTTGGGATAAATCAATGAACAAAATAGATAAAAATCTTTCCCTCGTGGTGATGATGTTCTGGCAGGTAGAGACTGATAAACAGTAGAGATAATAAATAATGAAACCAATATTGAGTCTATTATTAATACTATCTATTCAAGGTAATCCCAAAGTCAAATACTATACCTTACAAAGATTATGAAATGGACTGAAAAAATGGGAGATTATCTCATTAATTTAATAGAAAATAAAATGAAACACAGTACTCCATTGCCTTAGCAGTCTAAGTAATAAAAATTTTAAGTATAATAATAGCACTTTGCAAATATACAGCCGTTTTTTAATGGTGCAAAGCCTTACTGTCTGTATATACTAATTCTAAACACATATATATCTTAATTCCCTGTGGCTACATTATCTGAAGTGCACAGAAGTGGAAACTACATTATTCAGTCTACTCTGTAGATGGCACTGCAGGTCCAACAATGATCCTGGGCTCACAAGTCTTGCTATCCCTGTCCTGCTCAGACACGTATCATATTGAACTCAATGAAAACCATATTCATTCTAAAAACAGAAATCACTTTGCAATGGCAACCTTCTTATACAACTGCAGGACACAGCACTGATTTGTAATTTAAGTAAAACCCTCCTTATAATGCATTAGGCACCACAAAGGCTGAAGTGTTAAAATAATCCTGTTTATCCTGTCATATCTATTTTAGTTTGTTGACAGGTATAATATAATGTCTTTTCCTGATATGGAAAAATGCTCTGATAAACTGATATACATAATAAATCATTCCTGTGGGCTGTGGGTTTGACTCAACCAAAGAAATGCTTTTTATGGCATTTGAAGTTCATTTCCTAATGCAAGAAGTTAAGTGATATTCTGCAGGGAGGCAGATTTGGAGTCTGCCGAAGGTAAAGGATGAAGGGATGATGACAGGGGTACTGTATTGCGGTCGGACCGTACTGTCAAGGAGGGAAGGCTTGTCATCTCAAGCCGGGGCAAGGGACTGCTTTAAGTCAGCTAAAGTATTTCAGAAAAAGAAAGGTCAAGGCTTCTGGTCTTGAAACCCAGACTTTTATTTTATTTCATATTGATTGACTGATTAACCTTTTGCAGGGGTCACTAATGGGTAACGTAATGGAACTGTAGAAGGAGGGACAAAATAACTCAAAGTAGGCCATAGGATCAGACTATCATCTTTTCCCATACACTTGAGTTACACTTTGTTTCTTTTTTTGTTTTGTTTTGTTTTTTTCTGGCAAACATTCTAGCCCAGAAAACAAGTCACAGTTGATCAGACGTTCCACACTATGTTCATCAGACTGGCCTTTCTTTACAGGTAAATCCTGAAACACACGTAGTTGGGATGGCAAGTCTAGCAGTTAATCATCATGGCCATTCAAGTGTCAACATGAAGTTTCTCAAGTTCTTTCTTGGACTGCTAGAAAGACACTATTGCCCTCATGCCATTTCTGCTCTGTGCTGAACCTGCACTATGCTGGCTATACTTGTCGAGCTCTTGTAGCTGACGAACACTAGGTCACCAGGCCATGAAGATGGCTCATCTCTCTTGCCCTTTGTCTGAGCCAGTTACTTGAAAAAGCCGACAGGGGAAAGATAAGGTGTTGTCATTCTATCCCTCCCTTAGAGCTTGCTGCTTCAAGCAGCCACTCATCCTTCCTGTCCCTATGGCCAACTGAACCTTAGTAACAGAAACCAAGAGTGTGGATTAATACAGAGACAGATGTTTCAGTTCCGGAGCAGTGAAGGTGCTAGGAGGAGGAGAAAGCTGAGTGGCAATTTGGACAGAGAGAGAGAGAAAGGATGTCATATATCAATCCTGATCTATAATTCTTCAAGCTGACCACAGCGATTTTATTTTTCAATTATCTAGGAATTGAGGTACTGAAAGGAATCCGACAAGGACTCAAGACTCTCACAGCTTGGCTGGCAACAGCCTAGATCAGAAAACCAACAAACAAACCATCAAAGCAATGCTGTTACTTTTTTTCTTCCCTGTAGCTCAGATTTTAGTGCACAGCTGAGAAGCTTGCTTTAAGGAAGACTCAAAATTTAGTATAAGGCTAGCAATCATTTGATATAATAATTTCAATAACTCTAATATCACCCATGACATTTTAATTGAAAAAACTTTCTAATGACAACTACTGTGTGATTCCCTGATGCAATGCTAATTGTTCTCCACAGTTGCAGTCAGCAGTTACTAAAGGGGGGAGCTATCCATGAGAGGATTCTGCTCTCTGCTTTCCAGCTAAAAGGAATCCTATTGGCTACTGGTACAAATAAACTTAGACTCCAAGGATGTCAGTTATGATTCTCCTCAATTCATGTCTTTTGTAGGCAAGTATTTGTCTTCATGCTTCCAAGGACTCTGTTAATCCATGTTGTAATACAATTCTCAGGAAAAAGAAAACTTAACAACAGGCTATATAAAGTTAGGTGCAAAATAATTACAATTGAATTAGATTTTTCCTAATGAGGAAACAGAAAAATTAAGGAGTAAGCCACAATATAAATCTAATTCGTAATGTAAAAAAGAACACCCTTAATATGACAGCATAGTGAATTTATTGGAACTAAATAATAATGATTTAAAAAATCACAAGAGAGGGATGAGAAACACCTCTAGCCAGGGTGTCTCTGCAACAAGGAAATATTTTAGATGAAAGTGAAAAAAACAAACAGGCAGACAAACATAGATCGGATGAGGGTTGGAAGGAAGGGTGCCTGAACCTATAGGAGACTCCACGGGAAGAGGTTGTGGAGCAGAACTAGAAGGAGAAAGGCATAGGCAGGGTCTAAACCCCAAGAGGCTTGGAGACCAGTGACAAGGGTAGGCAGAGCGGTTAAATTTCCCCTCCCCTTTGCATTTTGGGCTGCTGGGCTCCTGAGCTGCTGGAGAGACCTACTGACACCTTCCCAGAGATGGCTGTTGCCAGTGAGTGGTGAGCCTCTAGTGTACAAAGCACTGGACTCCCAGCTCCCTTGGGCACCTCCTGCCCCACAGACCCCAGCCAATTGGCAGGTGCCATATTCCTTCATTCTCCCCTTCTCCTACCCTACCTGTGGCTGCCAAGAGAGACATTTTAGCCACCACCTGGAGTCATCCACAGGGAACAAGACCTTTTCTTCTGGGGCCCTGCAGCAGACTGAGGGGTACTCGGACTGTGAGCTCCCTATTTACCAGCCCTCCCTGGTGCTGCTTGCCTGGTGACTCCAGCAGAGTGGGGCAAACCCTGAGACAGAGAAATACTGATCCAGCTTGGGTACCCTGTGGGTGACTTGGGCCAGCAGTCTTCTCCCTGGGAAGGTCAGCGATTGATCTCCTGTATACCCAGGTCTTGATCACATTCTCTGGAAGCACAGAGTGGATATTTGAAAACTAGTCTGTGCCTTCATGGGCAGATCTGAGTGGCCCCTAGCTGTGGTGAGCTCAAGGGGCAACACTGCTCCCACAGAAAGGACTCTAATAAACTCAGTCAGGAATGAAAAAGAAGAAATGACAACTGATACCACAGAAATAAAAAATATCATCTATGAATACTATAAAAACCTCTATGCACATAAACTGGAAAATGTAGAGGAAATGGAAAAATTCTTAGAAACACACAGCCTCCCTAGTCTCAATCAGGAATAAACAGAATTCCTGAATAGGCTAATATCAAGCACCTAAATTGAAGGAACAGTAAAAAACCTTCCTAAAAAGAAAAGTTCTGAACCAGATGGTTTCACACCTGAATTTTACCACACTTCCAAAGAAGAATTGGTGTCTTTCCTGCAGAAATTATTCCACAACATTAAGAAGGAAGGAACCCTTCCCAACACATTTTATGAAGCCAACATCACCCTGCTACCAAAGCCAGGAAAGGATGCAACAAAAAAAGAAAACTACAGACCAATATCCCTTATGAATATAGATGTAAAAATTCTTAACAAAATCATAGCAAACTGAATTCAGGTACTTATAAAAAAGAATAATCCATCACGACCAAATGGACTTCATCCCAGAGATGCAAGGATGGTTCAACATGCGCAAATATATAAATGTAATTCACCACATAAGTAAAAACAAAGACCCTATGATCCTCTCAATAGACACAGAAAAAGCATTCAACAAAATTCAGCACCCATTTATGATAAGAACACTTAAGGAAATAGGCACAGACAGAACTAACATAAAAATGATACACGGCATATATGACAAACCCACAACCAACATCATACTGAATGGGGAAAAACTGAAAGTATTCCCACTTAGATTTGGAACCAGACAAGATTGCCTTCTATCACTGCTTCTATTCAACATAGTGCTGGAAGTCCTAGCTAGAGCAATCAGACAAGAGAAGGAAATCAAGGGCATCCAAATGGGGCCAGAAGAGGTCAAATTATCGCTCTTTGCTGAGGCTATGATCTTATACCTAGAAAACCCCAAAGATTCTGCCATGAGACTACTAGAATTGACAAACAAATCCAGCAAAGTCTCAGGCTACACAATCAATGTACAGAAATCAGTAGCATTCCTATACAGTAAGTCAAACTGAGAACCAAATCAAAGACTCAATACCCTTCATGATAGCAACAAAGAAAATGAAATACCTAGGATTATATTTAACTAAGGAGGTAAAAGACCTCTACATGGAGAACTACAAAACACTGAGGAAGGAAATAGCAAAGGGCACGAACAGGTGGAAAACCATACCATGCTCATGGGTCAGAATCAACATTGTTAAAATGTCTATACTACCCAAAGTGATCTACAGATTCAACATAATCCCTATCAAAATATCAACATCATTTTTCACAGATCTAGAAAAAATAATTGTATTCTTTGTATGGAACCAGAGGAGACCCTGTACAGCAAAAGCAATCCTAAGCAAAAAGAACAAATTTGGAGGCATCAATTTACCTGACTTCAAGCTATGCTACAAGGCTAATAGCAACTAAAATAACATGATATTGGCACAGGACAGAGATAAAGACCAGTGGAACAGAACTGAGAACCCAGATATAAATCCATCCTTATACAGCCATCTAATCTTTGAAAAAGCAGACAAAAACATTCCCTGGGGGGGGGGGGAAATCCTTATTCAATAAATAGTGCTGGGAAAATAGGATAGCCACATGTAGAAGACTAAAACAGGACCTGCATCTCTCATCTCTCCCCAAAATCAACTCACAGTGGATAACAGAAACCTAAGGCATGAAATAATAAGAATTCTAGAAGAAAATGTTGGAAAAACTCTTACAGATATTGGCCCAGGCAAAGAATTTATGAAGAAGTCCCCAAAGGCAATCACAGCAACAACAAAAATAAATAAATGGGACCTGATCAAATTAAAAAGCTTCTGCACAGCCAAGGAAACTATCACAAGAGCAAACAACCTACAGAATGGGAGAAAATATTTGCATGCTACACATCCGATAAAGGGCTAATAACTAGAATCTATATAGAACTAAGAAAAACCAGCAAGAAAAAAATCAACCCATTAAAAAGTGGTCAAAGGGCATGAACAGAAACTTTTCAAAAGATGACAGATTAATGGCCAACAAACATGGAAAAATGCTCAGCAGCTCTACTCATTAGGGAAATGTAAATCAAAACCACAGTGAGATACCACAATTCCAGTGAGACTGGCTTTTAACAAAAAGTTCCAAAACAATAAATGTTGGTGTGAATATGGAGAGATAGGAACACTGATACACTGCTGGTGGGACTGCAAATTAGTACAACCTTTATGGAAAGTAATATGGAGATACCTCAAAGAGCTACAAGTAGAACTACCATTTGATTCAACAATCCCATTATTGGGCATCTACCCAAAGGAAAAAAAGACATTCTATAAAAAAGACATCTGCACTTGAATGTTTATGGCAGCACAATTCACAATTGCAAAGATGTAGAAACAACCCAGGTGGCCACCAATACATGAGTGGATTAATAAAATGTGGTATAGTTATACCATGGAGTTCTACTAAGCCACAAAAAAACCAATGGTGACCTAGTACCTCTTGTATTAGATAGAGCTGGAGCCCATTCTACTAAGTGAAGTACCACAAGAATGGAAAAACAAGCACCACATGTACTCACCATCAAATTGCTATTATCTGATCAACACTTATGTGCACATATAGTAGTAACATTCATTGGGTGTTGGGAGGAGGGGATGGGTAGATACACACCTAATGGGTGTGGTGTGCACAATCTGGGGGATGGACACACTTGAAGCTCTGACTTGGGTGAGGCAAAGGCAATATATGTAACCTAAACATTTGTACCCCTGTAATATGCTGAAGTAAAAGAAAAAAATAATAAAAAATCACAAAACATGAATATTGGATTCCAAGAGGAAGACTTTATGGATTTGGGGGATGGGAAGAGGGATGTTATAGCACTAAACAGCTATTTGTTTTCTGAAATGAAAATCACTTCATGACATATAATCTATTTAAAGTTGTTTCCAAGAAAACAAGTGAATACATTTAATTACTGTAGATGGAAACATAATTGCATGCACATGCAATCATAGAAAAGTGCCAATCTACTTGCCTACTCCGTGGCAAATAATAATTTAGTGATGGGCATGTAAGTCTTATGTTTATTTGTTTGTATTTGCTAGAACCGTGAGTCCCTTCCTGGACACGAATCATTTTGCTCTGTCACAGTCACAAGGACGAGGTTACATATGAGATACTCTCCAGCTAAAAAGCAGCAATGGGCTACTAAAGAAAGAGGAGTGCCACATGAGGAACAGGCTTCTCTTACCACTGTGGCTAATTAACAGACAGATGTTGCCTTTCAACAGAATCTGTCCATTTCAGTCCTATGTTTTAGGATCCAAAATAATGCTTTTCTGAACTTTGAGATGTTATTGCTTTTCACGTCACAGGGTTTAAGGCTAGGGGTCATAAAACGTATGTACAATGAACAGGAGTGTTTTTCAAGAACGCATTTGATAAATCTTAGGGAATTACTGGCTTCTGTGCAATGATATCAAGATACTAAAGGGTCAGTATTACTAAGCAGCCCTATTCCAGAAAACAGAAGGATTTCTATTTAGTGGCCCATTCCACTCTGCCAGTTACATGCTAGTTGAGCAAATGCAAGAACACAGCACAAAGGCAGCTCAGCTCAACCTTGGCTGCACAGGAAATACCTGTGGAGCTTTAATTAAAAAAAAAAAAATCTACACCACACCTGAGACCAATTAAATTGACTGTCCACATGTGGCACCAAAGCACTGGTACCTTTTAAAGACTCCCAAGTGATGCCAGGGCACAGCTAGGGTTGACAGACAAGCTCTAATACTTACATTTTCTTCAGCAATACTTCAGGAGGTAGCGAAGAAGGTAGTAAGACAAACTATTTGGTGTAGGCTAATTTACTAGAAAGTCATAAGGCAACTAAATTCTCTACAAAATTCTTTCCAAGTATGTCAGGAAAAATCATCTTTCCATAGTAGTGCTGTGAATTTTGAGATCCTGATAAAGGTTTATCTTTACTTTAGGTACGAAGGAGTGTGTGAGTAGTTAAGTGCAGGGGCATTGGGGCCAGGCGGCCAGAAAATAATCCCAGCTCTATTGCTTACGTGCTTTGTGACCCTGGGGAACAAAGTTAATATTCCTACTCTTCTGGTTCCCCACCTGTGTAATAGTACTTTGACACTGTTAAATTATAGGAGACAATTCACAGAAAATACTCAAAAGAGTTGCTGACACGTAAGGAAGCACTCAGTATCCACTCAGTATTTACTAGCTATTATTTACTGCAGAAAAAAATAAGGTAGAGGCCACAAATAAACTTAGAAATTTATTTACAATGTTATGAATTTATATCAGTGATTTAAAAAACTGTACCGTGTTTTCCCAAAAATAAGACACGGTCTTATATTTATTTTTCTTCAAGAAGACACCCTAGGACTTATTTTCAGGGGATGTGTTATTTTCCCCTCAAAGCCTCAGCTTGCAGCATGCACAGGATGGCCAGGACCTGACAGGGGGAGCCAAGCTTGTTGGTGGGGCTGCCCGCAACTCTCTGGTCACCTCTGGGATAGTCGCTGTCACGATGGGGCAGGTGAGAAGGGCTGCTTGTCTTCTTGCTCCGAGAAGAAATGCATGGGTTGTGCAGATGCGCTGCGTAGCCTCGCCCATCACTAGGTCTTATTTTTGGGGTAGGGCTTATATTGTGCAAATGCTTAGAAATCTTGCTAGGGCTTATTTTATGGGTAGGTCTTCTTTTGGGGGAAACATGTTATGTGACAAGCCACCATATGTGATAGCATTTGCATTATACTTCAAACAAAACAGTCCTTTATCTACCTTTACATTTTAAAGTTACAGGTAAAATTTGTTGAGTGAAGGGTTCTGCAATTTAAGAAAACATTTAAATTCTTATGTGTTAACGAAATTTACCATTACTGCATAGATTTAAAGCATATCATTATAAAAATCCTGGTCAATGGAATTCTCTTCATGAGGCCTCTCTGATTCTGTTAATTGGATGGAAGCCTGGTATAAATATGTATGTGAAGCTATGTGGCCAAGTTTTTGGCTTTGACATATTTTATAATGCATTTTTTGTTTGGTACTGTACTGAGGAAACTTTGCTGACAATGAGAATGACGTTGATAAAACTTTCTTGGTCATAGATTTTAAGTGAATTAAGACCACTGAGAACATGCGAGGCCTTGACTAGCACAGTCCTAAACATGGCCTTGAATCTTCAGAAATTTCACAAGGTTTTAATATTCAGGGAAAAAGTTTGATATTCAGTTCTGGTAGAAATGTCCTATTTCAGCTGTCCATCATGATCAATGAAGATAGAAGTATAATTTATTATTGTTGTTACATTGGCTGGTGATTGGAAACACATTACCAATGTACAAATTAGAGCCTCTAATTCTAAAATAATTATCAGCCAATTTCAGAGTTGTTAACAGGATTGAAATTATGAATATATTAGCTGATTCACCCTCACAAATCAAATTTTGATTAGAGAATACTACATGTTAATATGTATACCATTCAAATTTCTTAAAAGCCTTTTTGGGATAAAAATTTTGATAAAAATTTTCACTAATGTAATGCAGAGCTGGGTGAGGGAATGAATGATTGATGGTTTCCCCTTATAAACCTTATTAAAGGTCCTGATTTGGTTGGTCTCCAACTGTTTTGGCTCAGAATTAGGAATTCTAGTTTTGATGACAGCTCATGTGCATTGATTAGAAAAACATCTCACAGAGCTATTAAAAAAGCAAGCTAATCACTAGAAATATAACAGTGGATGGAATAATATTTCATACTGAAAGTTCTTGAAGATTCTGCTTTTCAGTTTCTTATAGGATATATGCTTTTAAAGAAGCATCGATGAGCAGTTAATATCTACATAAGTACCTATTAAAATCTATTCATTTCAAATAGGTAGGTCCTATTTGAATTCTACCTGCAAGCATACTCCTTCCATCAGCAGAATCAGGTCTGAAATGCAGTGGGATGGGTGAGTAGTTGGTGGGTATGTAATTGTAATGATTTTCTAAAGTTTAAAGAACTTCATTTGTAGTACATCTGGACTTTAAATTACATTACTGTATTTTAAACAAAAGACTGTAGATCAGGGCCGGGCGTGGTGGTTCACGCCTGTAATCCTAGCACTTTGGGAGGCCCAGGCGGGCGGATTGCTCAAGGTCAGGAGTTCGAAACCAGCCTGAGCGAGACCCCGTCTCTACCAAAAATAGAAATAAATTAATTGACCAACTAAAAATATATATACAAAAAATTAGCCGGGCATGGTGGCGCATGCCTGTAGCCCCAGCTACTTGGGAGGCTGAGGCAGTAGGATCGCTGAGCCCCGGAGATTGAGGTTGCTGTGAGCGAGGCTGACGCCACGGCACTCACTCTAGCCTGGACAACAAAGTGAAACTCTGTCTCAAAAAAAAAAAAAAAAAAAAAAAGACTGTAGATCATCAGGTTTGGCTAGAACAATAGAACAGAATACATTACAGAAATAAAGGTTTGTCACATCTCACAAGAAGAGACAATTCCCATTTTGTTTGTTTATGTTAGGTGAATTTAGAATTTTAAAGGTGAGTGGTACATATTGAAAAAGATGACAATATTGAATGTAGCCACTATTTTTTAAAAATGTGCTTAATATATCTATCCTTTTAGAATGAAGGAGAAATGCTTCTTTTGAGTATTTAATGGAAATAAGGTTCTAGTTTTCTATGGGGTCTGATTTTTTTTAAAAAATTCTGTTTCCTGTATCTTTCCATTGCCTATAGAGTAAATCCAAACTTCCTCTTATAGTATATACAAGGTCCTGCATGATCTGATCCCACCCATATTTCTAGCACCATTTCTTATCTTTTAACCACCTCTAACTGCACACTCCACCTATATAAATATCTTTCATCTATCAAGATATACTCTTGCTAATGCTGCACCATGTTCTGGAATATGGTCCAATTTCTTTTTAAAGTTGCTCCCAAAGATTTCTCTTTAAAGATTATTTTGAATTGTGATATATCATTGCATCCCAAAAGAAAGAAAAACAACAAAGAAAATAAGCATTATGGCATTAAAGGAAATATTTAACTATGGGGATATATATATATATATATATATATGCACTTCTACACAAGTTACACGTTATTTAAACCCTATGTGACCAAGTATGTATTTTTCCAAATTTAAAAAACAAAAAAAGTATCTGATTTAATCCTATGCATAGCCCTAAGGCAAAATAGAAATTACTGTAATAACAGAAGCTAATGGAAATAGATGATCATGATAACAGACTTAGAATAGATTTAACATTCTTCCATATTCAGAAAACCAAGTCGATGGAGTTCATATTCCTACTCTCCTCGTTTTATGGTTCTTGGCAAGTCTTTTGATTATTTTTGTTCTCGGGCAGGGCTGCCAAATCCTCTTCTGAGCTCCATCTATTCCAGAGTTCAGGTCTCTTCAGTTCCAGCTCTTGCTCTGCTGCCAAGATCCCCCTCACTGCCTTGGCATCAGAAATGAAATGCTGCCACAGAAGGAAGCCACCCTTACAATCTGTGTGCAGGGCAAACAGGAATTTCCTAAATCCCTTTCCTTTAAAAAAAATTGAATGGGACATAGCCTTGAATCTTATGGTCCTTCTGTTGATAGTTTGCTTCTGTTTTTGGTATCTCTGCGTCCTCTCTTTGGTCCTTTTTTCTTTATTTATCCAATTATGTAACCATAAAATTTGCTTTTAAGTATGCAACAACATAAAATATCAGGATTTTAGTGTCTGTGGTTCCCATAATGAAAATTAAAAGATCTGGTAAGAGCTGAAATAATTGAGTAATAATTCTGATAAATATTCTAAATACACGCTATAGTCTACCATTGAGTATATTGATTCTTAGGACTTAAATTGCTGTGCCACACAGCATCAGAGAGATTGGTTAATATGTACTTAGCGTGCATTTTAGGCAAAAGGTTAGCAAGTTTCTAACTTTTAAGAAGTTTCTGCAAAATTATGTCAGCCTCTCCAAAGCCCTTTTCTAACAATGTAATCAGAACCACTTTTCCTTTCCTCAGGGATCCATCTATTCTCTGACAAACTTACTATCCACTTTTCCAAATCAATGAGACCAATGAGTACTTTGACTAGAATCTCCTGTTTTATAATCTAAGTAACTTTAAAAACAATTTACAAAGTCAAAAGATTCTGGGATTTGTTCTACTCAAAGGTATAAAGCACAAAGTGAGGCATTATTAATACTTCTGAACACATGTAACAAAAGAAATCATTCAGCACCATTTCAGCATATTCCCCACTCAGGAGACTCATGCATATTTAAATGAATTAATTTATTTTCTGCAATTTGCTCTTTAAGTGCTTAAGTGGCCATTTGCTGTTGCTTATTTCAGGATTCTGTGCCCTTGTTCTCTGAGTCACCAACTTATAGCTTGAGTGCTCCAGGTGTATTTATGCTCCCAAAGTATTTTAAATTACCCATTAGGAAATCCAGTTTCCTATTTATAAGATTTAGAGGTAATCTTCCACTGGTAACTTTTTCTTAATTAAGGATATAGGCCTGAATTCACAGCTGAATTTTTGGTACTACATTTATTTATTGGCTCCATGACAGTCAATATTATAGAATATCATCAATATTAGAATCTCAGATAGTCACTTAAGATGGGCCACTCTTTGACTCTATTGGGATTGACACTTTGGGTATCCAGAAAAGTCATCACCATAACAATACCCACTACTTACCATACTCTGCACCAAGCACTGTCCATTCACTATCTCATTTGTTCCTTCAGCAGTCCTAGACATAGTTGTTATTTTCTCTATCATCACATCAACTAGAGATGAGAAAATGTAGGCTTAGAGAAGACACATACCTATATCTAGACCCACCTTCCTTCTTCATTCTAAATTTCACACTGATCTATTCATGTCTAAGGCATGTGTTTGTGTTTTGGAAGGTAAAAAAGAATAATAATAATTAATACTCAATTTCTGCTTATAAAGAATTTATGATCTAGTTAAGGAAAGAGGGCTAACATAATTATACAAAGTACTGCAATGCAAGGGCACAAGTGTCTTAAAGAGACACTCAATGCTTTGAAGATTCAGAGAAATGAAAGATCCACATCTAGTTGGGTGTATAAAAGAAATCTTCAAGAAGCAACTGTTGCTTTGCTGCTTTGAGGAAGCCTACAGAATAAGGTGGGAGTCAGAAAACTGCAGTTGTGGATTTCAAGACATCAGATAAAAGGCCCATTTTAGAGCTCTGGTCCTCAACTATGGATGATGCTGAAAATAATGAATCTAAGATTATGAAGGATTTGGTTTTATTATGGATTGAAGTTCAAAGTTTATCATCTGCTGGTAGACTCCCAAGATATGGAAAATTCCTAGTTTTAAGGAAAAAACACTTCTAGACACAGCAAAATTGGATCACAGTAATGAACAGGGTTCCTTAAGACTTTCGTTTTGAGGGACTTCTCAAAGGACATTGTAGTCATACTGTTAAACAGAAGAGAGATCTCCCTTGATAAAAACGATCATTTTAGATTCATCTCAGGTATTATATCTGATTGGATTATATTTGCTGCCTCTTCTGTGTGTTCTACGTCTTTGGTCTAACTTAGTCTCCCAACCATGGCACTGAGTAACCCTCTCCATCTCAACCACCTGCTTAGGAAAAGTATAAATTATTTCTAATTTTTCCTGGGGAAACTACTAATCCAGTTTAGGCTTTCACTCTTGATGACACAATTAGAACAAGAGCTTTGCAAGGCCAAGCCTTAGGCTAATGCTTCTTTCCTGACAATTTAATTTCAGTGGTTGCCATCTGACCGAATCCCATTAGGGAGTTTCTGGCTTGTATCTTAGGGCAAGTCCCCTAGAGCTTGCACAATCTGGCATAGAAATCTGATCAGGGGATTCCTTCATTCAGCAAGTATTTTCTCAGTGATTACTCTGTTCAATAACTGCTCTGAGTGTTCATGATATAGCAGATAACTAGACATGCAATGCCACTGCTCTCATTAAGTTTAACTTTTAGGGAGGGGAAGATAGACAATGCTTTTGTAAGATGATTTCAGACAGTGATGATTGCAATGAAGAAAAGAAAACAGGGCGATGTGCGGGAGATGCTTTGTTGGGCGGGAGGGCACAATGCTAATGCAGATCTGATTATTAGCAACAGTCTCCCTAAAGAAGTAACATCTAAGCTGAGACTCAACTAACACAATGTTAGAGATCCACTAGAAGATATGAAAAACAGTATTCTAGGCAGAGGGAAGAGCAAGTTCAAAGGCCTAAGGTAGGAACTAAAAGATCAGCAAGAGCAGAGTTAAATGAGGGAGGGGAGAGTAGTCCCAGGCTGGGGAGGGGGATGAAGGCAGGTCATGGAGGAGGACAGGAGAGTAGCTTTTATTCTAAATTTGAGGGACAGCCATTAGAAGGTGTCAAACTGGGGAGTGACATAGATGTATCTTGGTTTTAAAAGACTGCTCTGGTTGACTTACGAAGAATGATTAAAGAAGGTGATCAATTAGGAGGCCACTGCAAGATTCCAGGAGAGATAAGAAGAGGGCCTGGACTAAGATCAGAGTAGGATAAGGGTAGAGAAGATGGGGATAAAGATAGAATGAGTCTAAGGTCTTTGGTTTGAGCAGTTGTGTAGACGGTTACTCACACCAGGAAAACAGAAGGCCAGGTAGGGCAAAACTCGGGTTTTTATGGTCAAATTAGGGTAGACAAGGTCCTTATACATTCATTCCACAAAGATTTACTCACCAACAACTCTATACCGGTACTTTTCTGGGCACTAGAGATTAGGTTATAAACAAAGCAGATGGACTTTCTCCAGTCTAATGCAGCTTATATTCCAGGAATCTTAGTAAAAATGAAGAACAGAGAGGGCAGAGGTAGAGATATATATTTGAGAAGCAGTGGCATTTTGATGTATTTAAAGTTATAAGATCATTTAGGGAGAGTTTATAGATAAAAGAAGAAAGAGATACAGGATCAAACCAAACAAAGAGGGCCATTTTCTTAATGTGAAAGTGGTACATGAAAAATACACTTGTTGACTTCTAGTTAACAAATTTGTCTCAAATCTGTCTTTAAAGTATTTGGAAATATTGACTGACATGGCCAAGTGACCTCTCCTCCACCCTCTACTGAATTTTTAGATTGTTTAGGTACCAGTGCAATAAAGTTGTTCATGCACTACTTTCATTTTTTTCTTCTATTCATACCTTCTTTATTAAACATTTATTCATGGATAAAATTAAGTGGAAAATGCAGCTAACTATAAAATTTGAACCACACAAAACTCCAAATCATTTGTAGTTGACATAAAAATTAATAGTACATCAGTAACAGTGGCTGAATCTGCTGAATCTATGAGTCACCCATAGATGAGGTGAAGCACACAAGCTTTCTATAACGCCGATGCTCACTCCACAGGCTTCTTTTCATTCCAAAGAAGCGCCCTGAATTGCCAGCAAGAGGCATTATTCCAAGAGGGAACTGTCATCTGTTTTAACGAATTTTTAAAAACTCAAAAGTATTGGTACTTACACTTAGTTACAGATTACCTGGGGCCTAATTCACAACTCATTGAGACATTCCGTGGTGTTGAGGAAGGGGCTGCCCAAGGCCAGGCTTGCACATGAGCAGGGCTCTCAACCCACTCTGTCCTTTCTTTACCCCTAGAATTCTGCTAGAGAGAACAGAGTGGGAATTGAAGAATCCTTTCTGTTCAACCATTAAGTCCTTCTTGTGGTTAAAATTTTCACAAAAGTAATTTTGCTTAATCTACTCTGCTGGATAAGTATTTTAAACTTTCTAGATCCTAACTTTAACCCAGTGCCTTATCCACTGATGCTGTGGTCTACGTCGTCTTGGTAAAGATTCACGCCACGTCATCAATGCTGTCGTCTAGAAGTGTCTTCACCTTAACACCTAACTCACCATCTCTCCTTTCATTCTCTGTCTCTAATTTCAGAGGTGGAGCTAAGTACACTTCTGTCTAAAGCCTCCCCCAGTCCCACCCTGAATTCCACCTTCCAGTCCCCTCAGGAAGGCCACCTCCACCCGTCACCTCTCCCCTCCCCCCTCCTTCCACCTCTTCCCTGGAGCTCTGGAATTTCTTGGCCCCTTTTGCTTTTTCAGCATAAATAGACTTGTTTTATTTTGGACATAAAGGCTTCCTTGATGATGAAACCTCTCTATGTCTTCTTTTATCACTGATAAACTTTTAAAAAGCTTAATCTCTTGCCATTGCACTCTCGATGTGCATTTAACTCCTTTTTAACCCCTTAATGAATAGAAATCTGGCTTCTGTTCCTACTGTATGACTACTTTTCTAAATTTTCAAGAACTAAAATATTCCTTTAGTAAAAATCCATGAATTTTAATCCCTTTTGCATATGATCCACTCATTAATTCCTCTTTAAATGGCAACTTCTTTCTTGGCTAACCTATACAATCCTTTCCTGCTCCTGGCCCACTCACTGTTCTTTCTCTGCCTTTTTTTTTTTTTATAGGATCTGCTATTTCTTACTAATCTGTAAATGTGACAGTTTCTCAAGGTTAAGTAACTCCTTTTCCAGTTATTTCTTCTAGTCGATAATGCCAGAGAAATGTGTAAGATCCGAACATGAAAAAGCAGTAACTTTGATAGAGAATCCTATTATTAATCAATGCCAATTAAGCATCTAGTATGAAGGATTTTACTAAGTAGGATGAAGAGCAAAACTTAAAGGACCCACAAACTAAAGGGCTAGTTAAGTGGATAAAATAAAAATACAAAGTAACTGGAACAAACACATACCCATGTTTTTACATTTATGCAATACTGTTTCAAATGCCCTGTAGGCACAGTAGAGTAAGCTGAACTAGGATTTTTCTGTCTTCTTTCTTTCCTTGTGCAAATCAAATATTACAAGTTTCATGAATAATGATACAATAACGAGAGAGCCAATTCCATTTGCCTTTGTTTTTATAATGATACCTGCCCTCAAATGAGAGTTCTGTACTATTTTCAACATCTACAAGGGGAATGAATCCAAATGAAATGCTTTAGACCTTGACTCATGCTCAGAGCAGTAAAGAAATGAGCCAGAAAAAGGCATCTGGGGGAGAGGAGGATTCATTTAAAACTCCAAATTCCCAGTAAGGTGAAGATTTCCACAGATTCCTCCGCTGATACCTAAGTATGGACCCTCTCTGGACAGACAGACAGACATACACACACACTGTTTCTCTCTCACTCATACTCAAAAACCCTCTTTTGTAATAGTTCCATTTTAGATCTTATCACTTTAAACCATATCAACTTCCAGCAGGGTTTACAAGTATTTTCACCCTTCACATGGAACTTATCCTTCATTATTCTCATTGCTTTAAAGGTTTATGATAAAGAACTCCTGCTTCAACATCTTTTACCATAGCGCAGTTGACTGTGTCCCATTACCCGGAGGGTAGAATGCACTTGCTAATTTTAAAAGGGCTGTCAATTACATAATACATACAAGGCACTATTCTAGATGACTAGGAGGAGACACAGATGACAAACATCAAACGCTTGAGGCAAATGTATTCTAGGAAAGGGAAGATGCACAAAAGAATGACGCTATTTATGCGGAAGAGTTGCATGGCATACTCTGGGACTCAAAGGGGAGAGAAATGGCATACAGTTAGGAAAGCTTCCGGAAGGATGTGATGTGAAATGGCCCTTGAAGATGAGTAAGATTTTAGCAGGGGGAGGTGTCAAAGGGTAAACATATTCTGGGAATACCGGGGGTTGGGGTCAAATGGGACACGTGTTGGACCTCAAATGCTTTTAATAGGCGCCGGGGAGGAGAGAACAGAACGGTACAGTTCTGCTATGGAGAATAAAGAAGACTAATGCTAGAGATGAAAGATTTTGAGGTCATTTAGTTCAAAGTCACTCATTTTAAAGAAAGGGAACTGAACAATAAGGGTAGCTGAGAAACGAGCTCGTATTTACATCACCGTCACAGCAGTGGATGAGCAGGACAGGCTGTCAGGGCCCTCGCTGTCCTCATTCACTTTGTCCTGCAAGCACAGACTGGATTTGTCTTCCCTTTAGTACTGTACCTACTTCTAGGGGATGAGCCTTATTTATTTATTAATAACCCACATGGCAATTAGCACGCACCATGCAAGGCAGTAGGAAATAAAACCTCTTTATCCTTATTTATAGAAAAATCAGCGTTTGATAGGCTACAAGTCAGCTGAAACATCACAGGTTTCAATCGGTATTTTTCTTAATTCTATGTCACATTTAAACTGCCCACAGCTTTTCTCTCCCCTGGCAGACTTGCCATTTGTACACTGCACATGAATACTTGTTTAAATGGTTTAAAAATTAAATAAAAAACAAACAAACAAAAAAAACTGGCTATCATTTGTAGCTGGTTAAAAAAATCTGAAAGCCTTCTTGCTCTGATGCTTTTTTTTCTGAGCACATTCTTTACGACACGCATGCACACCCAGAGAAGAAAAACCGGATTTAGGGATAGATAGTTGAGAGAGACAAGTTGTTAATTTGCAATTAAATGTGTCCAGAAAACAGATGAGTGGGAAAGGCCGATGTGATTCCCCCAAAGTGAAGCCTTGCAATTAAGTTGAGAAGACAGCCAGTGAGATGTTGGCACTGGAGCGGCCGGGCTATCTCAACACTACTAATGAATCATCATCAAAGTGATTTATTGACTGCAGCCAGAGCTTCGACTCTGTCTCAGTGTAAATGAGGAATAATAATAATTTCCCAGTCCTTGCCTGGCTCTGAACTTCTGAATAGTGAGAATCTTCAGCCGGGGATTATAAACTGCAGTGACGCCACAGGACGTCTTCCTCCACAGTGTTCAAAGCCACTGCCATACAGCGACCTGCATGACATAAAACCTGAGAGCGGGGTACGCGCACTGCAACGTCAGGCCCTGACACAGTTTCCAAGCAAAAGTCCCCTGATTCTCATCCTACTGCTGCTTCTCATGGGGCTTTTCATTGCCACCATACAGGAACTTAAGGAGGAGGGGGATGTCTCCTTGGAAAAGCAAGCTCCTGGCATTTATGACCCGGACTCTCCACTTCTCGGTGGCTTCAGCGGCCACAGTTTTCAAACTGAAGGAAACCTTAGATGTCATCTGCCCAACCTCTTTGTGTTTGTGAAGAATCCATGTGACTTCCAGTACCATTTAATTCACTAGTTACAGAGGGAGAACTTCAACCCTGGTGTCATCTTTCTTCCACATTATTAACCGAATTAAATAGTTGCATAATTTTTTCTGCTACATTTAAAAAAAAAACTCAAGGTATAAATTATGTACAGAGAAGTGAAGTTATATGTTAAACAATAATCTCCAGAGACTTATTTCATCAAGAGGTTTTAAGCACTGGTTTATTCTCTTCGACTGGCCAGAGGATCTTTATTCTCTCTTGCTAGTTTGATTCTACTCTTTTCTTTGGAAGAGGAAACAACATACTGTGTAATTTTCTGATGCCCCCGTTTAGCTTGACAAGTTGCCTGCTCTCTATGTAATCTGCATCTTGATTTTCTCTTGAAGTATAGCCATATATATATAATGCAGATATTTACTTCACTACTAACTTTATATATACAAAGATATACATATCTCTCTGTGTGTGTGTGTGTGTGTGTTTATAAACACCCTCTGATGCACATGCTTCTAATTTGATCTGTATAACTGGGCATTTCCCCAGTTTAAACCTAGTGTTATCCAAATACTATCTGCCTTTTCACAATTTGGCCTACAAACTAAAATACCCCCCCCCCCAGTCAACTGAATGAACCCCTTCATGGTCAGGGGATCCCCCTCAAAATACTAAAAACCTTAAAGCTGAGTTGCTGGCCATGAGGAAAGGGCCAACACACACCTAGTTATGCCTTGTCCCTTTTGGAGTTATTCTTTGTAACAATAAGATGCAAAATCACTAACAAGGCTAAGGCCATGTAAGGTGAAGGTTAAATCATGTCCGTAGGTCATCAATTTACTTAACAGATCATTTAAGTCTCAGTATATGTCCGGTGGGTTGTCTATGATTAACAGACTTCCTTAACTTAATATATTCCAAGCCTTTTCAACAAATTACAAATCAAAGACTCTTTAACCCCATCTATAACCTGTAAGCCCCATGCTTTGAGATGCCCTGCCTTTTCGGGCCAAACAAAGGTGGGTGTCTTCTATGTATTGATTTATGACTTTATGTGTAATTCCCATCTGCCTAAAATATAAAATAAAACTGTAACCCAACCATGCTGAGATCACTTGCTCAAGGCCTCCTGGGCATAGATCTCCTGGCCATGGCCCCACATATTTGGCTCAGAATAAACCTCTTTAAATTATTTTCCCGAGTTTGGGTTTTCTTTTTCTGTTGACAGGCATCCAGACAATCTAGAGGACAAAGTGGTGGCTCACTGCTGAGAAACCTGCATGCAGTTTAAACTTCCCGCAACCTTGCCTTCCTGGCTCTATTATCATTGTTCTTTTTTTTTTTTTTTTTTTAACTCTTGAATCTTTAGATACTCAGACACCCATTTATTCCCATTTGTGAATGGTAAATACATCTTTCCCCCCCTTGAATTCTTACCACAAGTACCTTGAGAACCACAATGAATAAAAACATTTGGTTTATAATCACCCCAGAAATCAGATATCACAGTGAGTCAAAGTTACGCTTAAATTACACATTCTACAAATCTGCATGGGTACTAGCTTATGCGTTTGTGGTTCACAGAGTGGAAAGGAATATCTTGGGTGGTGCTTACATGATTTTAACTGCTAAGGTGTTTAATCTTTGTCTCTTTTGTGTTTGATCCTGCCTAATTTTAGGGATAATTCCACTTTCATTTAGACAGAGGCCTTTGAGATAGGCTGTTTCATCACCATCACATCCAAAGCTTTTAAAAATGGATATGTAAATGAGCAGCAATAAATCCATTTAACATGCATAGAGGACTAAGTTACAAAATATGAACTTGCACAATTCATTTAGCATCTTTGTTTCAGTTTTCTCATCTATAAAATGGAGTCAATAGTACTCTACCTTACCAAAATGTTGAAATTATACTTGATTGAGAATGTGTAGAGAAAAGGTAGGTAGAGCATACATGAAAGAGTTACTCAAAATACAAAGTGTTATTATTTGGACCCAGTAGAAAATTATACCCAGGATGCTGTTCCCACGGTAAAAGTTCATATTCATCTGCGCCCTTTGATTCTTTCTCTACAATTCATATAATCACCAAAAGTTACTGCTTTCTTGTCCCAGTATATTAACTGGATGGTTGAGTGCACAGAGCTCACATCTGAATCAGCACAAAAATGAAACCCGGAGGAGGGTCAATAGAAAAGGACTCTTGAGCTTATACTGAAGTCAATCTCATCAGTCAACCTGCCCACATAAATACTGGGAAATCAACTCACTTCAACAACTTGGGAGGCAAACGTGAGTTATAATAATGTTCCTGAACGCAGGTCAATGAAAAATTGGTCTGCACACAATTCCCCACTTGTCATAGTCTCTACAAATGCATGTTAATTGTTTTCATATTTAAATGCCCAGAATCAACCATAACAAATGTGTGTTGTCAGGTTGTTGGGAGTTTTCTAAAAACAAAACAGGATGACGATGGCATATAGTAAATTACTGTTGGTTCCTTGTGCTCTCAGCAGAATCACGAAAGGGCAAGGACTTAGGAGAAGAAAAATCATTCATGTCTGGTTCAAATCCTATAACACAGAAAATGGAATTGGAGCTGAGTTAATGAAATATATATTTAATCTTAGTTTGTAGTAGTCTGTGTGTCATTAGTCTTGTATGTCTGAAAATGTATTATTTGCTTACAAATGGAATACTAGAAAATCCTTCAGAATGACATAATCTTAAAAGTAATCTTGTTTTCCATTGTATTTTTCTCTCCAGGGAAATAGTATCTACTGCTTATCAATCCTGCTCCTCCCCAAACTTTGCCCTCTTCATAAAAGCTGGGTCCTAGAGTTTCCCATGGTTGTTAATTTGTGCAATCCTTTCTCAAGGCTAATGTTCAGAGCTCATCAAAAGTGGCAGTTTTGTGGTTTATAACCTCCTACTGACCAAATCTATCACATGGTCATAATAAGAAAACCCAAAGCCAAACTTGAATTATATTAGAGTACAAGTATACGCATGTGAGGAAGGGGTGGGAATAAGAGCAATAGCAGCGTAAGTAGTACTTGGGTGCTTTAATAGTGTATGTGTGCTCAGTGAAAGAATTAACGAATACTAGATTGATACGCAAGGACCCATGGAGTCCTCAGATTCCAACAATATGTGGCTATAAAAGCAAGAAGTAAGAATTAAACTTTCAGTGTCCTGTTTTTTCACCATCTTAAACACACATGAAATTGCAACCTGCTAATGGTAGCAAGTATCCGCCTCTCATGTAAGTTCAACTTAAAAGGCTAAAAGAGAGAAGAAAAGGATAGGAAAAAACAAATGTCCAAGAAGAGACTCGTTACAACCCACAGTTGAATGGAGCATTGGCTCTCCCTAAGCAAACAGTCTGACTTCCTCCATGGTTCCCCAACATCAGAACGTGAACTTGGCTAAATATACTACGATCCTTGGAGAACAGAAACCAGGTAACCCTCGGCTCCCTGTAATAGGCACCAAATAAACCGTGCCCACACAATTTGCTTTGTTTTTGTTTTGCCTTGAAGCTTTACCACAAGTCACCCGAGGCAAAGAGGAATGACAACAGTGACATTCAGTTTCTCAAAAAGAATATACACAGTCTTCATATATCAATTTGCAAAGTAACTGCAAAGATTCAATGATATGATTATTGTGTTCAAGAAGTATTATTTTAGAAAATTACTAAGTTCATTGATTACTGACCTGAAATGGTAAGCTGATTGATGCCCACTAAAAATGTCCTCACTGTAATCCCTGGAACCTGTCAATGTGTTACTTACATGGTAAGAGGGACTTTATAGGACTGACTTAAGTTAAAAGTCTCGAGAAGGGATTATCCTAGATTATCTGGGTGGTCCCAGTGTAGTCATAATTCCTATAAAAGAGGGAAGCAGAAGAGTCCAAGTCAGAGGAAAAATGTGACAATGGAAGCAGAGGGCACGGAGAAAGGAAGAGGGAGATTTCACGAGGCTTTGCTGGCAGCCGTGAAGACAAGGCAGGGGTCTGGAGCTAAGAAATGTGGGCAGCCTTTAGAAGCTAGAAATTGCAGCCTCCAGAAGGAATGAAGCTCTGCCGATACCTGGATTTTAGTGCCATGAGACCCATTTTTGACTTTGATCTCCAGACTGCAAAATAATACATTTGTGTTGTTTTAGGCCACTACATTTGTGGCAATTTGTGACAGCAGCAATAGAAAACTAATATACCTAAAAACTTAAATCATGAAAATTTTAACAAATAGTGTTATATTTCTGATATACCCCTATCAAACATCACCCATCGTAAGTTTACTTATCTTCATGTATATATTTAAATTTATTGTCAAACATCAAAATTTCCTATACTGCAGCCAGAATTCCCTGTATGCTATGTCTTCTCAAATCTGCCTCTTTCCTGCTAGATTTACTTTACTTGTATTATGTTCTTGCTGTCTTGGCTGACTTCCCTAAAGTTTCCCTCTTGCATGCTTAGACTTTAATTAAGAGTAGGTATCAGTATTATCCTGATACTAAAACCAGACAAAGGCATCGCAAAGAAGAAAACTATAATATCTATTGGGAATGTGGATGCAAAAGCCTCAAAACAAACAAACAAACAAACAAACAAACAAACAAACAAACAAACAAACAAAACAAACCAGGAAATCAAATCCAGCAACATATAAAAATAATTATACATTATGACCAAGGGAGATGTATTCTAGGTAGCCAAGTTTGGCTTAACATCTGAAATTCAGTTAGTATAATATATATCATCATATCAATAGAGAAAAAAAAAATCACATATGCAGAAAAAGTGTTTGACAAAGTCCAACATCCTTTCATGATAAAAAAAACACTCAACAAACTAGGCATAGAACTTCCTGAATCTGAAAAAGGATGTCCATGAGAACCCAACAGCTAACATCATACTTAACAGGTAAAAGACTGGATGCTCTCTTCCTAAGGTCAGGAGCAAGACAAAGCTGTACACTGTCACTATTTCTATTCATTATTGTACTGAAGGTTCTAGCCAGGACAATTTGGCAAGAAAAAGAAACAAACGGCATCAAGGTTTGGAAGGAAGAAATAAAACTACCTCTATTTGCAGGAAACATGATCTGATATATAGAAAAAACCCTAAGAAATCTGCTAAAAAACCATTGGTACTAATATTAGCTTATTAAGTATAGAATGTCTGATTTCCTTAAGTACTAAGTTTGATTAACTATGCTGTTTCTTGTTTGAGATGTAATAAACTTTTGATTCAAAATAGAACATTTCATATTAAATGAGTTCAGCAAGGTTGGGGGATACAAGATCAATTAATACAAATGTCAGTTGTATTTCTATACACTTATAATTAACAATCCAAAAAATGAAATAAAGAAAACAATTCCATTCACAATAGCATAAAAATTAATACAATACTTAAAAAAATTTAACAAAAACATAAACTTATACTACAAAAAAACATGGAAATAAAGAAGATCTAAATATATGCAAAACATCCCACATTCATGGATTGGAAGATTTAACATTGTTAAGATGGCTGTACTCCCCAAAATCATGTCCTGAATCAACATAATCTCAATTAGAATTCCAGCTGATTTATTTATAGAAATCAACAAACTAATTCTGGACCATTATCTTATACCATATATAAAATTAATTAACAATGGATCAAGAACCTAAATGTAAGAGCAAAATCTATACATTTTAGAAGAAAACATAGGAGTAAATCTTTATGACATTGGATTTGGCAAAGACTTCTTAGATATGACACCAAAAGCATAAGCAACAAAAGAAAAAAATAGATACATTAGACTTTATCAAAATTTAAAACTCTTTTGCTTCAAAGAACACCACTAAGAAAGCAAAAACAAAGCCCACAAAATGGGATAAAATATTTGCAAATCATGTATCTGATAAGGGACTCATATCTTATAGACAAGAATATATGAATATATAAAGAACTCTTACAACGCAAAAAGATAACCCATTTAAAAAGTGGCCAAAGTATCTCCATGGAATGTATACAAATGGCCAATAAGCACCTGAAAAGATGCCCACATCCGTCATCAGGGAAATTTAAATCAAAACCACAATAAGATACCACTTCATACACACAAGAATGGCTCAAATTAAAAAGTCATATAAAAATAAGTGCTGGCAAGGACATGGCAAAATTGGAAACCTCATATAGGAATACAAAATGGTGCAGTCACTTTGGAAATCAGTCTAGAAACTCTTCAACAACTAAATATAAAGTTGCAATGTGACCCAGCAACTCTACTTCTAGGTATTTATTAATACTATTTACCCAAAAGAAATGAAAATCTGTCTATAGAGAAACATGTACATGAATGTTTACAGCACATTACTTATAATAGTTCAAAGGTAGAAACAACCTCTATGTCCATTAATTGACAAATAGATAAAATGTGGTACAACCATACAGTAGAATGTTATTTGGCCGTAAAAAGGAATAAAATACTGATAGATTTCTATAACATCAACGAACCTTAAAAAGTTACGCTAAGTAAAAGAATTCAGTCATAAAAATCCATATTATTACGCAATTCCATTCATGTGGAAGCCCAGGATAGGAGAATCTATAGAGATAGAAAGTAGAGATGTGGTTGCTTAGGGCTGGAGGAGAAGGGCATGAAAAGAAAGTGGGATGGGCGATGGGAGGCCCATAGCTAAAGAGTATACAGTTTCTTTTTGAGGTGATGAATGGGTTCTAAATTTTACTGCCGATGGCAGTGCATATCTGTTAATATAATAAATGCAATTGAATTGTACACGTTACATGAGTAAACTGAATGGTATGAGAATTATATTTCAATACAACTGTTTTAAAAAACAGATGTCACTTTCTTCTAGCTTCGTTTACTGGTACTAGAATCAACTCTTGCCATATTGGTCTGATTCCTTTTGCTTAACTTGGCTCACAGTCACAGCCATGGCCTTTTTATACACAGAGAGAGCATGGCACAGCTCTTTGTGAGACCTTTTCCCGTTGTACAAATATGGAAGTGACATCATCAGACCTTTGTTCCCAGGACTGCCTCTGACCTACTTCACACAACTGGAAGATAAATGGTATTTTGCAATAACACAAAATGCAATTTTTAAAAGACTGCAACACCTGTGATCCTTAAAATATCATAGGTAATTGCAATTTGGCTTATTAAAGATTAAAGAAAAAAGGGTAAAATAATGACTCAAAACATATAATGAATGCATGAAATATTTTATCCAAGTCATCAGTGAATGAGAAAACCAGTAAGTAAAAAACTGGTTCAAAGAGACTACAAAGGACAGACACCCATATACAATCAGGAATGATGAAATGAGAAATGAGTGTACCTATGAATGGGAAACTGGCTGGTCTGATACGGTGCTAATCCACTGTGTTTTCACAGAACAAAAATTCATTTGACTTATGTGAACAAGAATCATTTATACTATGATCAGCTGTTAACCAGTTTACTTCTAACTACAGAGTCACAAAATAATTAAAAACAATGAAAATATAAATGTATTATAGAATCAGATAACCCGGAAAGGTCTTCTAGAACAGGCATAACAATTCATTGAAAGACAACCAGGAATCTTTTTGTCCATTTTAAAGAAGTTTACATGTTTTTATGACATATTAAAGAGTGGTATGTCTATGCATATAGTTTGATAATTAAGTTTTTCTATACTATTTGATCTACCGAATTTCATCAGTTCTAACGTGTGCATTTCCCCTATATATTTCCAAAATTATAATCAGTATTTTTCTTAGTGTACATAAAATAATAATGCATCTTACAATCAATGGCATCTTAGATGTGATGAAATGCAATCATTTCACCAACTTGTTAACTTGAGAAAATGCTTTTGGGGGTGTAAAACCTCAGTTAACATCTTTCTTGGGGAAGACAGGTGGGGAAAAATGCTACCCTTTTTTTATCACCTTTGATTTCTAAAGCATTTATTTTATAAAAGTTTTTACAATATCTTCAATTCAGTGAGTCATTAATTATAGAAGACTTAAGATACAAAAGACTTTGTCCTTGAATCAGACAGGAAATACTGATGTCACAGTTTCAGAGTGTCTTTTTTTTAAACACCGGACTGGAAAATCAATAATTAAAATAATAACAAAGACATCTAAAAATATGAAACGTCTCATACATTAGTGGCACTAGCTCAAAGGAGGTTATAACCTACGTGGGAATAGCTAGCTACACCTGCGCAATGGCAACTCTGTTTTGTTTCTGATTTTGTGAGTTATAATGGAGAGAGAATAAAGAACATTTCTCACAGAAAATGCATTATTAGCAAGTATAATTTTATAGATGCATGAACTGTTCCCTTGTTAGGTTGGCACTTAAAAATTTTCATAGAGAACTCCTGCAGAAAACCACGGCACCTATATATACTTATTACAGTTTTTTTTTTTTTATAGAGATGAAAAATCTTTTCAAACTGTTTTCTCATTTTTTTTCTTTCAAAACTCTTTCACTTAGGTTAAGAGAGTTGAGTTTCTTTTAGTCAATGCTAAGAAATTATTTCCTTCTGTTATTTATTTCTATATTTCCTTGGAAAAAACACCAAAGAAGGAACAATGAGTATGTGATTTGGATCTCAATATGAGTGTTATAAGAGGCCTGGGCAAATGGAACACAACTTCATTTCATATTTTTCATAGGCAAAAGTATAGAAAAGTTAAAAGTTCTGTCCCTTGGAATTTGATTTTTCTTGCAATCACTTTCCATTTTCTACCTATTGCTTTCCTCTTTTGTATTGCCTTTGCTTTCCCATCTACAGTTGCCCTCCTCCTGTCTTCTTTATTCCAAATTCATTTCAGTGAATTTTTTTTTAACATCAACTTATTTTATATGAAAAGTCTTTCATTTGCTAATTAGAAACAAGGATAAATAGTATTGAAAACTTAATTTCAAATTTCTACTGCATTAATCCATAATTATGTAAATTTGGGCCAATTACTAATTTGCAGCTTTGAACTACTATTTCTTTATCTGAAAAATAGAGCCAGTCCAACCTGTCACACAGACCTTAAATTATAATATTTAAAGGACTTTAAAAATATAAAATTTGAAATACCACAGGAATGTTAATAGTGCAATTCTGATTATTGTTCTGATCCTTTGTGAAAAGTCAAAAACTTCTGGAACTATCATAAACCTAGAAATACACTGCAACTTATGATGCACTGAGTCTATATACATTACAAAATTGTGTCTGAGATTCTGCACAAAAATAAAAATCTCAATTGCGTATATGTTATTTGGAATATCAACCTGAACACACCCCAGATAAATTCATCAGGATTTTCTGGAAAGGAAATCCAACTTTGAGTTATTAATACTCATTAACACAAATTTATAGATAAGAGTAAGTAGCCATCTTCTAGAAGAGAGGAGATTTCGAAAGACTGGAGTAGTTTCAGTGAATTTTTAAAGTATCTTTATTCTAGAAATATCTAGAGCATGGAACATGACTAAATAAATTGTCAGGAGGGTGGAGAGGAGGAAGCCAGAAGTGGCAGAAGCCACTGTGCTGGGCTCTAAAAGAGATAAGAAAAGGGGCAAGGTTCTAGGGTCAATGAGTAAGATTTGCAGCGAGCGGGGTTATTTGGAACTTCAAAACCAAGAGTTAGTCTGGAATTCAGATTTCCCAAAGTTGAAAATATGAATCTTGGGATATTCACAATAACAGATTATTCTATTTATGTTTCCGTAAGTCAAAGTTTGAGTAGTATCAGTTCAAAATGTAGTTGTAGCTTCTAAAAAGTCTTGCCAAGCCTTTGCTGTTAGCCTCCCCTCCCCCTCAGTGGGTTCCCTGTTGCCACAACTGTCCTACTCATTAAGCCACTGAAGATTTCCATTCTGGCAATAAAGTAGCCGATACATCCTGAAGGTCTCCTGATACCAGACCCCTAGGCACAATGCATATAAAATCACAAATGTCCTCCAACTGGCGTGTTAAGCTAGAAGAGTTTACAAGAAAGTAAACTCTTCAGCAGTCAAAACATGAAGGAGCTATAAAATAGGGCGACTACACAAGAGAAGGTTGCTTGTTTCTTTAAGATGTCTTCCTTTCAGATAAATGTGGATCAAGAATCAAGATGCTGGGCTTCTATAAGATGAGAGCTGGGGCTGAAGTTTCTATATAATTTCAGGGCTACATCTTTCACAGAAGGACAGACTTGTGTCTTAGTCTGTTATGCATGATACAATAAACTGCCATAAACTAGGTACCTTACAAACAACAGAAATTCATTTCTCACAGTTCTGGAGGTTGGAAATTACATGATTAAGGCACTGGCAGATTCGGTGTCTGGTGAGGGCCCACTTCCTGGTTCAAAGATGGTGCCTTCTCAGTGAGTGCTTATATAGTAGAAGGGGAAAGGTCTCTCTCACACTCTTTTATAAGGGCACTAAGGTCATTCATGAGAGCTTATGGCCTAATAACCTCCTAAAGTCTCTGGCTCCTGATACCATCACATTAGTGATTAGGTTTCAACATGCAAATTTTGGAGGACACAAACATGCAGACCACACAACTAGAAAATGATTGGCCTGTTAGAAAAGGTTCAGAGTAAATAAAGAAACTTCTCTGTTGGCCTGGGCTTTGATAGAGGCAAAGCCAAAAAAGACACCTCAAGCCCTTCTGGATTGAATTTGTACTAGAAGTGTCTTTAGGGAAACCTAGAGAGTACAGTGTTCCAGAGTTGTTTATATCTCGGGGTAGTAGCAGAAGCAACTTAGAATCTAATTAATAAGGACACGCCCAACCTAAGCTTATAAGTATTTCCACAGAAAAAACCTGAAACAGGAAAAGACAACCAAATATATAATACAGGAGAAAAGATACTCTCATGAGAATAAAAGAAATATTGAAAAATAGCAGAATTAGACCATAAAAGATGAAGAAAGTAGAATGATCACATAAACATATACTATATTCCGCCAAATATAAGATACCACTTATTATAATGTGTATTAATACCAATTTAAAAATTTCTAAGAAAGAAAAAATCCTGCCAGTTAAATCATGGCACAATGTTTTACAATTCAATAGATTACATAATTCATCTCAATTTCTAGTATTTTAAAAATCTGCTTAAATATTTAAAAAAATAAATCAAATGAAAAATAACTAAAACAAAAGAAAGGTTACACTAAAAAATTCGGTAGTGAAACTGTAGAATATCAAAGAAAAACATAAGGGATAGAGAATAGTGTCAAAGGCAGATTATGAACAAATAAGAATTAATTTGATTCACTATAGATATTTCAAATAAACAGAAATCTTTAAGAGTATAGCTGAAAGTTTAAATTTTTATCCATATGCATAAGAATGAAACTAGATCCCTATCTCTCACCATATACAAAAATCAAATCAAAATGGATTAAAGACTTACATCTAAGACCTGAAATATGAAACTACTAAAAGAAAACACTGGGGCAATGCTCTAGGACATTGGTCTGGGCAATGACGTCCTGAGTAATACCCCCAAAGCACAGGCAACCAAAACAAGAGTGGACAGATGGGCTCACATCTAACTAAAGCTTCTGTACAGCAAAGGAAACAATCAGCAAAGTGAAGAGAACTCACAGAACAGGAGAAAATATTTGCAAACTACTCATATGACAAAGGATTTAATAACTAGAATACCTAAGGAGCTCAAACAATAGGAAAAAAATCAAATAATGTGATTTTGGAAAATGGGCAAAAGATCTGAACAGACATTTCTCAAAGACATATAAAAGGCCAACAGGTATATGAAAAAATGCTCAACATTATTAGCCATCAGACAAAACTACGATGAGCTATTATCTCATCCCAGTTAAAATGGATTTTATTCAAAGACAGATAATATTGAATCCTGGCAAGGATGTGGAGAAAGGGGAACCCTTGTACACTGTTGGTGGGAATTTGGTGCAACCAACATGGAGAATGGTAAGCAGTACAGAAGTTCCTAAAAAACGAAAAACAGAACTACCATATGACCCAACAATCACACTGCTAGGTGTATATCCAAAAGAAAGGAAATCAGCATATTGAAAAGATATGTGCACTTGTATGCTTATTAAAACACTATTCACAATAGCTAAGATTTGGAATCACCCTAAGTGTCGCCAACAGATGAATGGATAAAGAAAATGTGGTCCATATACACAATGGAATATTATTCCCCCATAACAAAGAATGAAATCTTGCCATTTGCAACAACATGGATGGAACTGGAGAACATGATGTTAAGTGAAATAAGCCAAGCACAGAAACACAAATTTTGTATGTTCTCACTCATACTGGGAGCTAAAAATTTAAAAAAAAAAATTGATAACATGGAGATGGAGAGTAGAATGATGGTTACTAGGGCCTGGGAAGGGTACCGGGGATGGGGAGAATAAAGTGGGAATGGTTAATTGGCACAAAAATACGGTAAGATAGAATGAGTAAGTTCTATTATTTGATAGAGCATAATAGGGTGACAAGAGTCAATAATAAGGTATTGTGTAGATTAAATAACTAAAAGAATGGAACTGAAATGTTCCTTAAACAAAGAAATGACAGATGCTTAAGGTGATGAAAACCCCAGTTACCCTGATTTGATTAATACACTTTGTACGCCTTGGAGGCAAAGGCTGAAGAAATTATAGAAACCTTGTCCTATAATTGCTTACCTGTACACTTTGTCACAGGAGGAAACAAACTAAACAGGCTTTCTAAAGCTACTGTTTCAGTCATAACTGAAAATAATTCTATTTGTTTTAGACAGAAGCAGAAAGAAAATTTGATTACTAACAGAAATATGAATACCAAATAACTCCACAGTCACATTTTTAGAAATAATAAAAGTATTCAGCAATATATTAATATAATTGCTAAATTCAATTGCATGTCTATATAACATCAATGAACTCAGAAAATGTAATTTTAAAAAAGGTATAACTTATACAAAGAACATAAAATGTAGGGTTTCTAGAAATAAATCTTATAAAAGATGCATAGGATGTTTATGGAGAAAATTTTAAAATTATTGAAAGAAATTAAAAAGTTCTAAGTAAATACAGAGATAAACTAAATTTATGGATGGGAAGACTTAATTTCACGTAGACATTTTCTTCCCCAATTGTTCTATTCTCTCCAAATTAATCTACAAATTAAATGTAATTCCAATAAAAATTATGATTGAATTATGAGTGAGCCATTTGTAGAGTTACTTCCAAAGTTTATGAAGAACAAAAAGCCAGGAACAGCCATGACAATTTTGAAGAACAATTTTGGAGGACTCAACTTGCCACAATTCATATAATATAAAGCTAAGGTAATTAAAGAAGTATGGCTTCAGGAAGGGTAAAGTATGTAAGCCAAGGGAACGGAACAGAGATCCAAGAAACATACACATGCACATGAAAACCTGTGGCACACTGCAAATCACTGAGGAAAGGATAATAAATGACGCTAGGGCAACTGGTTATCAAAAAACAAAACAAAACCAAAAAAAACAATGGATCCCTATCTCATATCATATACAAAAATCAATTTCAGGTGAAAGGAAAGACCTAAAAATGAAATTTAAAACCGAAATGAGAAATATTTTTATGACCATAGGCGATGGAAAGATGATTTAAGACACAAAAATTACAAATGTGATAAATTTTGACTACATTTAACTCAGTAACCTGTTCATATAAAAATATCATAAACACACTGAAAAGGCAAAGTATAGCCAGGAAAAAAGAGTCTGAAGAACTTCTAAGAATTAATAGCCTAGTGGAAAAATGAGCAAAAGAAAGTAGCAGTCCACAGAAGAAGAAACTAGCATGGCTAATAACTACATAAAGATGCTTTACCCTCACCAGCAGAGACCACAAAGAAATATCATTTACACTCATTGGGCAAAAATGATTAAGTGTGACAATGCTGAAGATTGGGGAGGACATGGGGCATTTCTGGGCTGAGTGCACACTGGTGTAACCACTGTGCAGAGCGATCTGGCATATCTTGTAAAGGGAAGATGCAATTATCTATGACACAGCTATTTTACTCCCAAGTGTGTATGTCAGCAACTCTTACACAAGACACAAGTCAAAGAATGTTCTTAGCAGTAAATAAATGAAGCAGTAAATAAATGAAGGTAGCTTCAATAATATTTGAAAAGTTTCACTTCTGGGTGGCGGGTACAGGGGTATCATTCATATTTTATTTTTTTAAAGTCAGAATGTGATGTGAGATATTGCAAATTGGTAACGGATACACCAGATTGCTTTTGGAACTTGTGGCATCACATCTTAGAGTGGGTGTAGATTGTGAATCGAGGCAGGAGGGACTGAGGGGGGCTTTGACATGTTTCCTCACAGGGACTTGCTTACTCTCATTGACCCAAGAAGTGAGTAGCTACTGACTAAGCTGCTGCATATCCTTCCTCCTTCTCCAAGGCTAGCTTTGTCCTGAGACCCGTGGTCACGGCTGACAAAATATCACCGACCTCAGGGCTCTGCTTCTGAGAACAGTAGCACTGAATACAGCAAGGATCCTCTCTGTGAATGAAATCTCCTCACTTTTCCTCAAGTGAACATGGTATCATTCATGGTTATCTTTATTACTGTTTAATGAAACCACATTGCCCATCAGCTAGGAGACGCATGCATTAGTACCTTTACCACACACGACACTCCTTTGCTTTCTGTATTCCATGAAGCAGCTCTTTATTTATTTTGATAGAGTTATAGAGAAAAGAATAATTATTTCAAAGGTCAAAGCAATCTGTATCTATAAATCTGCATCTATAAATAAGTAACAGCATTTGGCATTTGGGCGGGATCAAAAAGTCATCACAGGTAGGAAGGTTAAAGAGCTCTGCCCTTATCGTGCCAAAGGCCTCCTGCCCGGAGAAAACCTTTCATGCAGAACTAGGATGTGAGTATTACTGTGGGAAATAGGGGATCAAAGGACATTCTAAAGAGCCCAGAAGAATCACGTCTGATCTTATGACCCCTTCCCATTACTATAAGGTAAAGGAAGCCGGGGCGACTGCCCATACTGCCAACCCTCCACTTTATTTTGCTCAGTGCCAGCCCTAAAAACTGTGGTCATTACTAAATCTAGGAGAAGTTCACCACTGTCTAGATTGGGTCCTTGGAAATAATGAGAACTCTAAAAAAAGTAAAACAGTTGTTTTGGGCTGCAACATTTTCAAAAAAGCTTCTGAAGGGAACTCATGTCAGTTTCAGCTAAACAGCTTCAAAGCCTGTCACATATTCCTGTGCACTCGAGGAGATCTGTTCTCACCAACCCTTTCAAATTCTGATGAGCTCTCTAGACATTTGTTGCAAAATATCTCTAGTTTTTCCTAATTGTTTCTGCAATTAGGAAAGACTTCAGAGAAAGCCTTTTAAAAATCTTTTCATTTAAAAATATTCATTTCTTGGAAAAATATTTATTTCCACGTGGGAACCTAAGAGTTTTCTACATGTTAGAAAACATGACATGGTTCCATATTTTACTTGTACAAACTTAGAGGTATTGGTCAATCAGGGGATGATCCCTTTGACAGTCAATCAGAGCTCTTTGATTAAATTATTGCTATTCTTAGAAATGTCAGAGTTGATTCACTTTCACGATGCCTGCTGGTTTCTTTTGGAGTCAGCATTTATTTCATGAACAGAACCCCTTGCTTTTCTTTCTTTTCAAATCAGACAGCTTTAGTGTTACTAATACAGTTCACAAGTACTGGAAGACATTCTAAAAGTTATTAGGAGCAGCCAATCTTATGATATCTCAGAGACTTGGCTATGAAAAGAACTTGCTACTTAGAATTGCTACTTCTCTAGAAAAGTAAAGTAGGTTTTTCAAGTATACAAAATCATAAAGAAGGTGGGGCAAAGAATTCTTAGATAGGACACCAGGAGCACAATCCATAAAAGAAAAAAAATGTGCTTCATCTAAATTAATTAATTTAGTTGATTAAATTTCAGAAAATGAAACCATAAGAAAGAAAATATTTGCAAGTCACATAGATGATAAAAGACTTGTATCTACAATATATGAAGGACACTTACAACTGAACATAAAAAGAGGATAACCCAATTAAAATATGGGCAAAAGATCTAGATAGACATTTTTTTCCAAGGAAGATATATAAATGTTTCTTAAGCACAAGAAAAGATGCTTGACATCATCAGTCATCAGGGAAATGCAAATCAAAACATAATGAAATACCACCTTTATAGCCTCTAGGCTGGCTATAAGCAAAACAAAGAAACAAACAAACAAACAAAAAACCTAGATAACAACAAGCATTGGTGAGAATGTAGAGAAAAGGGGGAAACTGGAATATTCCTACATTGCTGATGGGAATGTAAAATGGTACAGGCTCTTGGAAAATGTCTGGCAGTTTCCTGATAGGTTATACTTAGAGTTACCATATGACCCAGCCAATTCCACTTCTAGATATATACCAAAGAGACACTTAAAAAAAATTTAAAAAAAATGAACAGAGCAAAAAGAAAAAAAGAAAACCTCCCTCTATGGAAGGGTTTTACTTACTGAGGTTCCACTTCAGGCCTGTTGTCGTGACCCGATTGCAAGGCTGTCCGACGGGAATAAGGCCACACCAAACACCTTCCATCCCAGTGTCTACATGCAATTTGTGCTTTCCCTGGAGTGGAGAAGACATGATCATTAAGAAGGGGAAGAGAAAGGAAAGGACATTTGTGTGCATTAAAGACCTAGCAGCACACATCAAGTATTATCCTAGGACATTCATGTGGTTTGCCATACTTAATCCTAACAAAAACATTTATGTCTTATGTGCTTAATAATCCTAGGAACTTTCAAATGACTTAACCCTGACAATAATTTTACAAGGTAGGTTATTGTTAATTATTAGTTTTACATGAGAAAAATCCAAGCTTGAGGAGATTAACACAGGACCACACAAACAAGGATTCCTACCAATACCTACCAATTTCAATCACCAAATTGATCCTACATGCTAAAGATGTAGATTATATGATACAGAATTTTATGGTCTTTATCAAACACCCATTCATATGTCAATATGACATTGCTTCTTAAGTAACAATCTCTGCTTATCTGAGAATTGGCTTTCTAAATTTCAGAATCCGACATCAATCCTATCAGTGGTTAACCTGTTTCCCAAATCCATTTCTACGACAGGAGATGCTCTGCAAGAAGTCCCTCTACCTGGACACACAGTATCTTCTATGAGGAACTAGCATGCTTCTTCCATTCTGATTACGAAACTGATATAATTTACGGTTTCCATTTTTCAGTTTGCAGGATGCTCAATCAAGGTAACAATGTTTGTTTTTGTAAATAGAATACTTGGATACTCCTCTTATTCCCTAAACTAATGATCTTCCATTTCTATTCTACTTATTATTCTTAGGGCATATAGTCTTTATAGAAAAATACCTCAAGTCCTCATGGGAAAAAAATGGCAAGTTATACATATATTCAATAACAGAATAAAAAAGGTATTTTTCATGTAACTATGAAGAAATAAATTCTAGAAGATATGCTTTATTTTAATAAAACAGTATCTTAGATATACTTAATAAATGCTATGTTACCAAAAAAAAAAAAAGGCATTTAGGTCTCCTTTTGTAATGACTTTACTTTTAGTCTAACCATACCTTTTGTACATGGTAGGCTTCGGAGATCTTTATTTGCAATGCATAAGCCCTCACAGTAGGAATAGGCTCACTTTGTCTTTAGTCAAAGAGTTGCTTTTTGTTAGGAAAACAGTTCTCCAGATTACATCTCAGGCCTTGAAATGTAACGGTCTCATTGAGATCCTTCCAACCTATATAATTCATACACAAATTCATAGTGTATGTTCTATGTTTCTATTTGGAGATTCAATCAGAAGGTCATAAATTCAATTAAAAGGGCCTAAGTATAACCAAACACAAAAGAATTTTTAAGGAAAATATAAAATATATTTTGAATGTGGTGGCCATCATTGGGAGGGAAGATAGGCCACGCGTGTAGACGTACACCAAGCAGTGGACTGGATCTGCACAGAGCAGCACGGGTGGATTGAAAACGTAACATGTTGTGGATGTGGATAATATTCCTAAGCAGCAGAAATAGGACTGAGGAATAGTTGAAATAGCCCTTTTCCCATCCAGCCGTAATTTACTCATTCATAAACCTCCATGTTAGTGTCAGAAACAGAAGTTATTCGCACAACTGTACACATATAAAGGGTGATAAGGGCATCTTGGAAGGTGAGGACAGGTAAGATAGGCTGTAGATCAGAGACGTCATCAGGTGTGGGGGCAGAGGGTATGCCAGGGGTTCCCTGAAGAGTGAAGCTTGAGCTGGGAAGTGGAGGATGAACAGGCATCAACTCAGTGAAGGGAGAAGGTTTGCAGGCCAGGGACGCATGTGCACAAACAAAGGCTATGGGCACTGCCCAAGAGGTGTCCTGACAGTCACCTGTGGGGCCAGGCAGGTGGGGGGATGAATGGGTGGAACCCAGGGGATTTTTTTTTTTTTTTGGCATACTATGGGGGTACAGATGTTAAGGTTTCAATAAATGCCCATTTCCCCCCCTCCCCCCAAAAGTCTGAGTCTCCATCATGACCATCCCCCAGATGGTGCACATCTCACTCATTATGTATGTATATACCCGCCCCCCTCCCCCCTCCCACCTCCCCAATACCCTATTACTGTAGCAACTGTGTGTCCACTTAGGTGCTACTCAGTTAATACCAGTTTGCTGGAGAATATACCAGGGGATTTTTAGGGCAGTGAAGCTATCCTGTGTGACACTGTAATGATGAACACATGGCACTACGTATTTGTCAAAACCCAAAGAATGTACAAGTCAAAGAGTGAACCCTCGTGTCAATCACAGTCTTTAGTTAATAATAATAATGTCTCAGTACTGATTCATCACTTGTGATAGATGGACCACGCTAATGCAAGATAATGGGCGAACCGCGAACAGGAGACAGGGGTGAGGATAAGGGAACGCCGTCTAATCTGTTTAGTTTTCCATAAACCTAAAACTACTCTAAAAAATAAAGTCTATTAATTTTTAAAATGTCTCACAACAACTTTTCAGTTTCTTGTCCCTTAAAAGGGGACTAGGAGTAGCGGGATGTACCCTAGGTGAAAGGTGCCACACAAAGAGAAATGTGGATGGGTTCTCGGGAGCCATTACAACCTATTCTGCTTTTCTTCATCCTCCTAAAACAGTTTTTATTATGTTTAGGGCATGAGCTGCCTTTATTTCTTTATACAGAATTTCCTCTAAGTTGATTTACATTGAATAGCTTCCTGCACAACTTTGGGAGTTTTGTTTCCTCCTACCATTCTCCAGTATAGAAATCATTGTTTCTGAAGGCAGAGACACTAAATATAATACAAATGATCATCCACCCCTAGATGCCAAATAGCCAACTTCAACAAAGTCTGAAAGGGTAACAAAACCTCCTTTATCATAAGGAGGAGTTGATGAGAGGGGGTGTTGTAGAAAGTCTCATTTCCTTAGAATTACATTGGCTTTGGCAGAGAGGAAACAGGAATTGGTAACGACTTTTCACATAGGCAGATCCTGACCACGTTCCTGTTTATGGGGTGTACTCTTGGGGTCCCCATCAGAACACACAGCATTATCAGAGTAACCTGTAACCTCCTGGGCACGGAGTGGCAGAGAGTGTAGGGCTCAAGAGAACATCAGAAAAAGAAGAAAGGTAGGAAAGTACACCTGGCCATGAACCCCTACACCTCTGTCTTTGGTGGCAGTGTTTCTGATAATGGGACCTTGATGTTACAGTGTGACTTCTTCATTACTTATCAAAGAGGGATTCATATCTTATTAGGCTGCCTTATTTCCAATGTGTTTCAGTTAATCACTATCTCTTAATTGACAACTGCCCCCCCCTGTTTGTTTGTGACCTGCTTAATGGTTTGAAAGTGGCCAGCTGAATACATTGGGATGTTGGGAGCCACCAGGTAACTTCAGTAAAGAATAATGAGGGGAAGAAGGCATTATTTCTCAACTTGTGATATTAGCATCCTAAGAGAAGACTCTTTAACTTATATAACGCCAAGGAAACAAGCTCATATACATGTTAAGTTTTATTATCCAAGGGAGAGGGTGGCTGTTATAAAATCCACTGATTTAAATGACATAGTAGTCAAGCTTGCTATGTATTCATCGCCTTCCTCATTATTTTAAGAATCGACAGACCTTAAAATTTTCATCTGGGAATAAACTAGTTTGTGGACTTGAGAAGTTACAGATAGGTCTAACTTTGCCTGCAGTCAATTAACAACTTTTCTCTTGTTCCAAAAAAGGTCTTTAGCCATATGTGCATGGTCTTTGTGTTTATAAATATGCTAATGTCGCTTTTACGGCTAAAGCAGAGCAATGTGATGCTTTTTCCCTATATCTTCAAGCCTCTGTGACATCTTTAAAAAACGAACAACTGTATAAAGGAATTTTTGTTCATTCCCCAGATTTCTTAATTCATAATATATGCTAGCCTGTATGTGATTTGACACAGGCAGGCATACAGCCTGACGTTAAAGAACTTCCCTAAGGATTTATGCCATTACTGGAGCTAGAGGCACAAGAACTAATCATTTACTTCCATCTACTCTCATGAATCATTGCACAGAGTTCCTGTTCTGTCCTCTGTTCTGAACTAAGATAACTCTTTGAAGTCAAAGGCAGTTCTATATAGTAAAGAAAGAACAAAAATCAATCACAGTTTGCTTTTCCAATTGTGGTTATTTTTAACGTATCCAACAACCTTAAGAAGGTATGAAATTGTAATTTAGTGAAAGGTAACAAAAATGTTGCTTGGTATGTGTGCTTCAAATCATACTTAACGATCATGTTGAAGACAGACAGCATCATGGTATTGCTTTCCCTAGATTGTAATGCCAAGCTAGAGCAAAACACAGAGAGCTACCTATAAAGGGGTAAGAAATGGCTGTCCCTTCATTTTGTACTATACCTCCTCTTTGCAAATGACCATGATGTAACTGAAAGGAAAGATGAACGCTCACCCTGGATTTTTGTCTTTGAAAAATACCAAAACATAGAGGCATCTGAATTCTGTTTACATCTCTAAATCCTTAAATTCAATAACTATGCCAAGATTTGCATTAAGATACCTTACTGTGGATCAGACAAAATACATAGCAAATTAGCAAGATCACTCACGTTCACAAAGCACTGCATGCAGAAAGAGCATAAACACATTCAACTTACTGAGAAAGACTCAAGGAACAGGTGCCAGTGCTAGTTTATAAAGTGGACGACCATTCATCAAATTGCTGTTAATGCTGAACCTACCTACTCCTGTGGCTGATTGCAGCTACAGTACCTGGCATGCAGTTAGACCCATTATGAATGGAACACTGCTCTAGACGGATGAAACACAAGGCTGACCTCTAGTAGCTCGTCTTTTGTTAGTTTGTCCAGGCGCTTTAAAAATTTATCAACAAACGCTGCAGGAAATTAAATAGGCTGCAGAAAAGAACAGTGAAAGAAGTAGACAGAAGAATGTACATCATGTTTACCGGGAGAAAAGGTTACTTCTCCCACACAAAGATAGACTTTTGTGCTGGCATATTTTCATACTGTGACTACTCATGTGATTGAAAACAGTCACAAAAAGAAATGGTCTCTCCAGTAAACTTGTAGTTGTAAAACTTTAGAGCTAGCAGACTTGTCTATTTGATTTTGCTCCACAAACGTAGAATTCAAAATACAAGTGTATGGGGTTTACTGAATTAATGTGTGTGTATGTACATTATTATATGTATGTATTCCCCCTTTGAACATGCATTAATATCTAATGTACAGACAGCTTTCAGAGTTTTAATTCATGTTAGAACATTTTCCAAAGTGCTTTCCAAGATCACCACTCCCATGATCAAATAATATTGGAAAAATTGCTTTGTTGATTCTCCTCTTGGACGTCCCGATGCACACCAGTGTGTTAGATGTTCTAGGTAGTCTTGTGGCAAAAACCAAACAAACAAAAACACTGTTTACTTGAATGAGTGTTTCCTAAATTTACTTCACTACAGAAACTCATCTGTCCCTCTAATGATCATTCATTCCCATGGAAGCTGCATTTCATGAAATCCAGTTAAGAAAATGTTGATTTAGAATAGTTGTTATTTTGCACAGAACACCTAAAACTAAGATATTTTGGTTTAATATGTGCACGGCCAGAACATTTCAATGATATGTTTTAGAATTAATAACTTCCATCTGATTTTCATTTTCGATGTTAGTCAATAACCTCAGGCTGAAATCATGCCTGTTGTGACATGAGCTAGCCTTACTCTCCTGTTAAATGGTTAATGAGGCCGGGCTTGGTGACTCACACCTACAATCCCAGCACTTTGGGAGGCCGAGGTGGGAGGATCACTTGAGCCCAGGAGTTTGAGGTTACACTGAGTTATAATTGTGCTACCACATTCCAGCTTGGGCAACAGAACAAGACCCTATCTCTTAAAAAAACAAAAACAAAAACAAGGTTAATGGATGTATGGGATGGTTATCCAAAAGAAAACCTTCTTAATGCTAATTAAGCTTATCTGTTTATTCAAAAGTCAAAAATATTTATGAAATACCTACTACTGTCAGAGATACAAAATATTCTTAATGACAGGCTAATTTCCTTATTAACCTCCTCACACGGGACTGTTTCAAAATAAAACTGATGAAATCAATGTCTATTCTTTGCTTTCTATCACCTCTGTATTTATGACTTTTTACAACAGATCCTACCCTATCTTTATGCCTTCCTTTTATTGCACTCAGAGGAAATAATCTTGTGCTTGCTCTCATACTAAATTGTCAAAATCCTACTCTGGGACCCTTCAAAAGATATAGACATTTTAAACGATGACTTCTAAAGATAACACTTATCCCAAAAGTAAGCATTTCTAACAGTAGAAACAGGACAGGTTACACTGAAAGATATATTTTGAGTCAAAGAGATATTCTGAGTCAAAGAGTGAGGCTCAGAGCTTTCAACTTATTTCAGAGAAATGCTCTTCTACTTAACGCAGAGTACAACCAAGGCACCCACGTGCTCCTCTATAATCCTACACCATTTCTCCATCCTTTATCTAGAGAAGCAACAAAGTAAAGGGTAAACTCTTTTTTTTTTTTTTTACAAAAACTCCCTATGTATTACAGCTAGCATAGATGACTTCCTCCTAAATGCTACAATCTTGAATTATGAATTATGTATGCTACAAAGTATAGCATTTTTGCTGCTATATTATTATCTCTCTCAAATGGGTTCATATTGTCTACCGAAAAAGAATAAGATTTCTTTGAAGGCAAAGAGACTTCTTTTTATTTTTCTTCTGTTGGATTTATAGCATAGCAGAGAGAACATATTATGTGTCTAATAAACAACTGATTGGTTAACTGTTTAGGGCAACATAAAAAAGTATTGATGCAAAGGTGTCAACATGCATTGAAAAATATTTTTGCAAAATTTTAGAGTAGATAAGGGAGGGTCCAGGCATACTGAAAGGACTAACAAGAGAGACTCAACATTCTTTGTCTAATGTTTGGTTAACAGGACACTAGCACCAAACCACACCCAACCAATAATCATGAATACCCCTGTCGATAGTGCTCAAAATACACTTGAAAGGTACACAGAATGTACATTTTATGTTTTTTTGTAAAATGAAGATGGCAATACTATCTCACTGAGTTATTTTCAGTGATAAATGATATGAATAGAATGTATATAAGATGCCAAGAATAGCGATTCGAACATTCATATTATAAATGTCAATTTACTTACCCTTCTCGCTTTATCAGATCCCGTAGGTTTAATTTGAACATACGTTTTCTTTGCACCCTTTTCTATTTTGTTTTTTAAACTTTGTCACGTTGATTCAGTGATTTTTAAGAAAAATAACCCTAGATTAATCCTCTAAAACTAACATGAAATATTAGCAGAAAGGGAGAAAAAGAAAAACATTTTATTGGAAACATTGTTATCTTATGAAGAATGGCATTCATTTGATCTATAGGAGCTCTAGGTTTTAGTAAATTATTATTTTTTATAAGAACACACTCCTTCACTTTGTTTATCGTTTTTAGAAAAGTTTTAAGAATTCCTTCTGAGGTTTCATATCTGGTTGCCACAACCAAAATGCAATTCTTAAAGTTATTTTTTTGGAATTCTCAACATGAATAGCTCTACCAAGTACTCTGGTAACCCAGGGTCATCATTTTTCAATGCTAGCAATAATTCCAATAAATTTCAATTCAGATTCTAAATCCACCATACTTACTTCCCAAATTTTCTCATAATGGTAAAGAGTTGATTGGAATGCCAATATATTTGAAATCTATATTTCTAATTTCCTCCTTGTATTGTTAAATGCTCCAACTTTCTTCCCATAAAAGAGCTGCAGAACGGACAATCAGCTTCCCAGGATTGCTCTAGTCACAAACATTCGCCTCTAGCTGACCCCTCCTCCCTCTTGTTAGCTATTCATCAATCCAGCATGCTGGATCTCAGAAGCTACAAGTCATTACCCTATTTCCCCGAAAATAAGACAGGGCCTTAGGTTTATTTTTTCCTCAAGAAGACACCCTAGGGCTTAATTTCAGGGGATGTGTTATTTTTTTTTTTAAGTACGGTACAACAATCTACATAAGTCGTCTTCTTCTGGAACATCGTCATAACTCTCCAAACCCCGAATTCCTTCCTAAATTTCTTGTGACTCTATTTCCTTTAGAACCATTGGTCCCAATCTCTCACGTTGAGCAATAGAGCTCTCATGGGGCAGATGAGAAGGGCTGCTCATCTTCTTTACCGCTCAGCGACAAAATGCATGGGTTGTGCAGATATGCTGTGTAGCCACGCCCATCACTAGGTCTTATTTTCGGGGTAGGGCTTATATTGTGCAAATGCTTAGAAATCCTGCTAGGGCTTATTTTACGGGTAGGTCTTATTTTCGGGGAAACACGGTAAGACTGGCCGGGGAGTAGAGGGCAAGGGTGAGAGGGTTTGAGAGCGGGGAGAACTGCTACTGGATGACCCTACTCATTATCTTATTAAAGAAACTCCAGGCAGCGTTTCTGCGAGCCCAGACAGTAGCATGGCTGGCGTTCAGCACGCATAACTACATATTGGGTGCCTACTGTTTTTTCTCACTCCTGTTCATAATGTTCTTGGGGGATTGTTAGTGCTCCTGGAGAAAGGAGGTCGGGCGGGGGGAAGGCAACAACTTTGCATTTATTTATTTCAAAAACCAGCATGACTATCAAACTTTCCAACCTGAAGGAAATAATGAGAAAGTTCCAGTTAAAGAAAAAGAGGGAGAAAAGTGAGTGTTTTAGTTCATTTGGGAAGCTCTAACAAAATACCATAAAGTGGGTAGGCTATGAACAACAAAAATTTATTCTCACAGTTCTGAACACTGGGATGTCCAAGGTTAAGGTGCTGGCAGATTCAGTGTGTGATGAGGGCCTGCTGTCAGGTTCATAAGTGGCACCTTCTCACTGTGTCCTTACACGGTAGACAGGGCAAGTCTCTGTCAGGCGTCTTTTATAAGACCACCCATCCCATTCAGGAGGGCAGAGACCCCCTAAAGGCCCCATCTCCAAATACTGTCACCTTGGGGGGGTTAGGATTTCAACATATGAATGTGAGGGGACACAAACATTCAGACCTTATTAGCGAGGAAACAATTTTTTTTTTTTTTTTTTTTTTGAGACAGAGTCTCGCTTTCTTGCCTAGGCTAGAGTGAGTGCCGTGGCGTCAGCCTAGCTCACAGCAACCTCAAACTCCTGGGCTCAAGCGATCCTCCTGCCTCAGCCTCCTGAGTAGCTGGGACTACAGGCACAAGCCACCATGCCCGGCTGATTTTATATATATATATATATATATATATATATATATATATATATATATATATATTAGTTGGCCAATTAATTTCTTTCTATTTTTATGGTAGAGATGGGGTCTCGCTCAGGCTGGTTTTGAACTCCTGACCTTGAGCAATCTGCCCGCCTCGGCCTCCCAGAGTGCTAGGATTACAGGCGTGAGCCACCGCACCCGGCCGAGGAAACAATTTTTTAGTATCTGCTATGTGCAAAGATTCTGCTGGACACCTTAATTCTCCTAACAGTATCTCCAGTGGTAGAGATACTGCTAAGATAAAGATTGTGGATGCAGGTATCGTAACTAAATTGTTCAATATCACTCAGGTAGTAACTGGATCTGAACTCCCCAAGTATGCTGTGATCTTAAAGCTGCTTCTTTTTGCTACATCGTCATGTCTTTCTAGGCTTCTAACTTTAAAATCAGGTCAGGACCATTTATCTCATTCCTTTGATTTTCTTCCCATTCTTCCTTTCTGGTCCCTATATTCAATCTTCAAGTTCATCTTCACCTTGCCCTAAGTTGAACCTAAATAATAAATACTTGTACAGTAAATGAATGAATGAATCAATGAATGAATACCTATCTTCTTTGACCTCATCCATCCCATCCTCGACATATCCCATCCTATTTATAAGTCCCCATTCATTTAACTGTTCTTTGTTAGCCATTGAATATAAGGAGGGTGCAGACAAGACTATGAGATACACATTCATGTTTTCAAAATACACTTCCTGGGTTTTCCAGAAGTTCACGAAGAATGGTTAAAGCAAAATCAATAGCTGGGACACAGTGAAGAAAATTAAGATACAAAAAGCATTTTTAAGAACATATGACTATTTTAAGTCAGGAATAAACAAGACAATTTTGTTTCTCCCCAGACCTTGTAAAATATGAATGAGAAGCAGGTAGGGTTAATAACTGGATGGTACAAATCCTAACAGTTCAGATGCCACACCTAATCCACCATCCTTCTCTAAATCCCTCCTGAACCTGTAACCTGGGCTACCTCCACACCTCCATTGCTCCATGGCACACTGGAAGTCTAACTCCCTCACCAGTGCCCCAAGGGGAGCAGCCAGATCTCACTGACTTTTTTCTTTTTTTTTTTTGAGACAGAGTCTCACTCTGTTGTCCAGGCTAGAGTGCTGTGGCATTAGCCTAGCTCATGGCAACCTCAAACTCCTGAGCTCAAGCCATCCTTCTGCCTCAGCCTCCTGAGTAGCTGGGACTACAGGCATGCGCCACCATGCCTGGCTAATTCTATATATATATATACACATATATATGTATATATATATGTGTGTGTGTGTGTGTGTGTGTGTGTGTGTGTGTGTGTGTGTATATATATATATATATTTTTTTTTTAGTTGCCCAGCTAATTTCTTTCTATTTTTTTTAGTAGAGACAAGGTCTTGCTCTTGCTCAGACTTGTCTCGAACTCCTGAGCTCAAACGATCCACCTGCGTCAGCCTCCCAGAGTGCTAGGATTACAGGCATGAACCACCACACCAGGCCCTCATTGACTTTTATATGTATGAAACTTAGTACCGCATTTGGTACACAGTAGGGACACAATAAATATTTACCAAAAGGGGCACTAAGCTTAGCAGTTTCCATATAACTACTCTTGACTTCCCACTTCATCTGCCAGCTACCACTTCATCAGCTCAGTTCTTTGTTCTTCTTTACATTAAAACTCCTGGAAACAATTGTCTAAACTTACTTTCCAAATTCCTCTCCTCTAATTCTTAGATTAATTCCAATAAGCTTTTGCCCCTGCTTCCCTTCCAAATTTGCTTTCATCAAGATAATGCATAACATCCAAGCTGCTAAATCCAATGGTCAATTATTAGTTCTCATTTGACTTGACCTGTCAGCAGAATTTGCAATAGGTTATCATTCTTTCTCCTTTGTGATAAACTATCTTTGCTTTGCTTCCAGATACAGTGCTTTCTAGATTTTCCTCTTAACTCACATCTCCTTCTCTTCTCTCCCAACTCCTAACACTGGAGGGCCTCAGGATTTAATTTAGTCTTGGTGAGGTCCTCCTCCCTAATCTTGACTGTGTTCATGTACTTTGTGATCTCAGTTATCTAGATGTTACAGAATCCCAAATTTGTACCACTAGCCCAGACTTCCCTCCCAAAGTCTGGTCTTGTATGTCCTACTGTCTAGCTTACATATCTTAATTTTTTTTTTTTTAATCATAAACAGATCCTATCCATTCACAGCTTTTGAACTCAGTCAAGGGCTACTCCATCCTTCCAACTGCTTAGGTCAAATGTTTTTCTTCTTTTCTCATATCCCACATCTAGGCCATAAGGAAATCCACTTGACTGTACATTCTAAAAATATCCAGATTCTTATCACCTCCTCCCATGTCTCACAGTCTCCTCTGCTACCACGCTGTGCATGTCACCTTTAATAAGATCTCCTCTTGCCCTCGACCCCCAAAGTCTGTTCTTGACCTGAAATGACCATTTTAAAAAGTAAATCAGATCTACCTCCCTCCAGGCTGACATCATCCCTCAAGACAAACCCTCCTAGGTTTATGAAAACTTTCCATCTCCCTTTTCTAGCCCCCGATGAGTCTGGCCATATTTTAGTTCTGCCCATGGAGTCTTGAGAAAATTGCTGTCATTGTTAATGAATCGTTGTTTTGAGTTTCCCCAGGTGAGTCTATCCCAGGCACCATGTGAGGAAGAGCCTGGGTGCTGGAGAAATGCTGCATGGATTTGAATCCCTTCTCACTATGTCTAAATTGTGTTTTCCTTAAACTATAAAACCAGAATAAACGGTTGTTGTGGGCATTCAATGACTTGATATGTAAAGCTTGGAACAGCTTGCCACAGTGCACACTCTCAATCAACATTTGCTATTATTTTAACCAAGCAAAAGGATTAAAACAGAGGTAACCAATAATTAATTACTTTAAAGCAATTTTAGAGAGTAAATTTACCTGCCTCTCATTTTTGGTGTCTAGAATGCTGGGATAAGATTGTCTTCTGAAAGCAACTTGATAAGTACCACGAAATCTACTGTGTTTTATCAAAAATGTTGGAATAAATACATCTTTCAAGTTCTGTAGATCACAATCTTAATTTTTATAGTTTTCTTAACTCTTCCCAAAACAGGGAAGAGCCTTTGATATCAGAAATGTAAAAGCACTGGTACTGTTTGATGTGTATGGTTTCTTTTCCTTTTCTTGGTGGGATGGAGTATATAGTTTTTGATCTTCTGAGGTAAAATTATGGTAATATTTTTGAGAGCAATATGCCTTAATGCAAGTTAGCTTTCTATTTCTGTGCTGTAAGAGAAATTATTATAATGAGGGCACAATTAAACATACTAGATGTGAGGTGCTGAGTTTGAAGTAATATATGATGTTACAGCAGTCTTTACATTTCACATACCAAGGGCACTGAAAGATGATATGATCACACTTACTTTGTACTCAACTCCCTGACTCTTACTTTCTCCTAGTTGTACAGATACAAGTGTTCATGCATGTCTACCACTCTGTCATGTTTCTTTGTGGTAGTCACTCTCCAAAACAGCACCCAGTGAACCTCACCTTCTGGTATCTGTGCCCTTGTAGTCTCATGCTGAACGAGCTAAGCAGGATATTGCGGAAGCACTGGTGTGCTATAACTTCTGAGGTTAGACCATAAAAAAAAAAAAGAAAGAAAAAGAAAAAAATTACACTGCCCTCTGGCTTGCTTTTGAAGATTATTTGCTCTGGGGGAATCCAATCACTACCATATCATGAGGACACTCAACAGCCCTTGAGAGAAACTGATGTTGACAAGAATGGAACCCTCCACCCCAACATCAGCCAGTGCAAGCCTGCCAGCAACGTGAGCAGGCCACGTGGAATAATCCAGTGACTGATGCCAGGACAACCGAACTTCATGAGACCCTAAGCTTGAAGTGCCCAGCCAAGCTTAGACTCCAGACCACAAAGAAACTTCTAAAGATAATAAATGTGTATTGTCGTTTTAAGCCACCAAGTTTTGGGGTAATTTGTTACACACCAATAGATAACTAGCACACTCTCAATCTTTTGCTATCCCTTTTCAGATGCCTTTGTCTGCATTGTTTTATCTTTGTATCCCACTGACTTTTTCTTTCTCATTCCCTGTGCCCTTTCTGCTTTTTAAGTGACTATGAAATAGAAAAACAGTGGTTTTTTTCAACTTTTATTCAAAATCATATATGGCTCCTTTTTAAAAAGTGGAATAACAACAAGTTTTATTTATACATTTTTTTAAAAAAAGAAAATATATCACTTTTCCCTCCCCTTCTCTGGGGGTTATCTGAACTGATTTTCCTCTCCTTATCTTTATTCTTTCCTTCCCTATCAGCCTGGGAAAGGTAATGGTGAAATTAGAGAAAAAGGTTCCCCAACAGTTATGAAATTAAGATAGATTACACCATCACTAAAACAGAAATTTTATGCTTAACACCACTATAAATTCTCAAACTCACTATATGTGATTACTGGAAAACATTAATAGTACATCAGAGCAAGAATGCGCTGTTTCTCATAATGAATTTGGTATAGTGGCAGGGGAAAGCATTAAAAATAGTATACATTGTCTTACTTCCCATCCAAAAGCCACCTATGTGGTCTTTATTTAAACAAATGGTAAAATGTGACCGAACTGTTATTTTAAATTTGATTTGGACATTACAAAAATTTGAAAATTGGATATTCTAATTCCAGACATATTTCAGAAGCATCACACAAGAGGCTGTGTCCTGTGCTTGCTACCTTGTATTTTCTCCTTTTCCAATTTTTTAATACAATAAAAATTTTTATTTTAGTTTTGCTGTTACCAATTTTTGGTGTCCTGAAAACTCCACAATGATGGAAAAGAACAGGTACTCACAACAAAGTGGAATTACCAACATATTTATGGCCTTATCATTTGACAGAGAAGGTCAAAGCTCTCGGAGTTTATTCATAACCCTGCACCAGCTTTCAATTCTTTGAAAATTGCTCCTTGATACCCGACTTCCTTGAAATCACAGAGAGTGGCAGCCATTCTCTTAAGGTATAAATCAGATTCTAAATAACTGATAGCATTTTTTTCTTCTAGACCTGAACAAGAAAAGCACTGCATTTTCATTGCTAAATGCCAGTGCTGAGAAAAACCAGTGCACCAAGGATGTTTTTAGGGCTTAATTTCCAAAGTCATCTATAAGAAAACAGTCTTTGAGATTACAAAAAAATAAAGGTCCTGCTATTGAATGCCACTGGCATTTTAATAGCCTCTCTTCTTTCATTCCCCAAATTCAAATTTAACACTATTACAAACTTAGTGACTGTTTATCACTATTAATCTTGTCATGATGTAGTTGTTCATACTTAAAATGAGCAAAATATCAGTGATTTGGGCATATTATTTTAATAGTACCAGTGACAAAATGGTAAGTGCAAATACACAGATATAAATATATGCAACTATTTAGAAAAAATAAAATTAAAAAGATAAATAAAAAAAAGATGAGTTAAAATCTTTTGAATTTTTTCCTAAGAAATGTCAGTAATTCTTTGTTGCAGGGGCCATTAAGAAGCAGATTATGGGAACTCTTTATTCTGATAATTAGTAGCATTATTTATAAACATTTGGTATTTAGCATCTCAGTTGTGCTAACTCACTTCTGTGATGTACTGATGTACCTGGTGAAAGGTCTTAAAGACATACAATGTGAAAAATAGGACTCTTTATTCTGCAGCCAGGTTTTTCAATCCATAAGTTATCTATCTACTTTCTGTGAAAATAATTAAATCTGTTTTTCCACCTAGCTATTTATCTTAATAAAATATGATCATATTAAGGGTCATCTAGATGACTATCTTATGACAGAACATTGATATTCAATATGAGTTGCTATGTCTAAGATTTTTTTATAATTGGTTGGCATCAAACAGTACCAAGGGAATCAGGAACACTGTAGCTCACTGCAGTATAGACTCTGGCACCTGGCTACTTGAGAACAAATGCTATTCTGCCACTTACTGGCTGTGTGGCTTTAGACAATTAAATCGATCTATGTTTCAATTCTCTCCTTTTCAAAATTGAGGTAATGATATTTATTTGTCATGGCTACTAAAAAAAAAATAACTGAAATGGTTTAATATAAGAAGAGCCAGGTGTGGCCTGTGCCTATACTCCCAGCTACTTTGGAGGATCACTTAAGCCCAAGAGTTCAAGGCTGCAGTGAGCTATGATTGTACCACTACACTCAAGTCTGGACAACACAGTGAAATCTCATGTTTAAGGAAAAAAAATATATATATACATAGACATACACACAGACAGACACAATTGAAGAATGTCATCAAGTCAAAAGGTAATCATTCACACGTTATGCCGTATGAATGAAGGTTCACTGTACAGCTCTGAAAATGCACCACTGTAAATCACACATGATAAGCAACTCCAATTAATGTGTATGAATAGCATAAAATTCAGCAGGCCTCCTTGGAAGTCTAAAAGGGACCCCAACTCTTGGAGGGTATAAGCAGCTGTGGATCAGGCCCAGGACTTAATTTTAAGTAGCAGAGCTCCTTTGAAAGTTCAATTCTCAGCACACTCCTCTTCCCAAGTCTGCTTCATCAAGGTCAAGATCGAGAAAAAGAGAACAGGAGCATCTGAGTTGACAAACTCAAACACTTTGCTTCATTAGATTTATCTGAAACCTTCAGAAGTGCTCTTCTTCCCTGTTGATGGCTTGCATTCTCCTTATCCTTAAGACTATTTAGAACCTTTACCTGGCAAAGCAACATGGCACCCTTCCAGATTTACTACACATCTTCCCTCCTGGCCACCAGTTCAGTAACAAAGGTGGAGGTCCCGTGTTACCTGAGTACCTACTGAGCCAGAGGTGGTCTTGCTAGAGAAGAGTAACACAGCCTCCTGCCAAAGGACGCTAATGCACATTTCCTAGACTCCCGAGAGAAAGATAAGTTTCCCACCCCACAGAGAGAGACACTGCATTGACTGGGAGTGCTCAAAATTGTTACAAAACAGATTAAGCAAATACCACAGACAGCTACAAGGCACAAGAGATACTCCTCAGCACTGCCTTTAGGTGACTGGCTTAAACCAGCCCTAACTGCTTCAACTGTCCTATAGTAGCCCTTAGCTAACTGTAATACTAAGATACCCACCTAATAGAAAATTATAGTATCATTAACATAACATGGGTTGTATGAAGGCACATGATGATTGTACTGCACATGCTTAATCTGTTTTTATATGAACATGTGATGAAGCCATAAAAGAGCTCTGTGTCACTCACTGGAAGAGATTTAAGGTGACTCAACGGTTGGGCTGTGCTGATTTTACTTTCCTGAGAGATCCTATGCCACCTAGGAGTGAGAACCCTGTGTAAGCATCCTCTAATAAACTCATTTAACTCAATAAGCAGGACTAGTCTGAGTCATCCTTCTACTTCATCTCAGTTTGGGGGCTTTTTTCTCTACTGCCCCGGCATTTTCCTGAAACAACTCCCCAGCAGTGGCCTCCAATACAATGGGATATGTGATATATGCTACTTCTAGACCTTCCATGCACACACTGTCATTATAACCAAATTTTGAGGAGGAACTATCTGAAATACAGATAACTCCTGGGCAACCTCTTAGACTCTATGTTAATAATAGTGGAGCCTAAAACAGTTTGGATCCCTAAAAGGCTGTGTGGACAAAAGCAATCCCACTGACCCATTCAAAAGCTCAGAACCAATATATGAACACGAAATAATCTTCTATGGAATTTGAGCAAGCAAAAAGGGAGACTTTAAAATATGCACATAGAAAATACAAGGATCACAACAGGTTTACAGGAAAGCGTTGAAGCTAGGGTAAGAGTAACAATCACTGTGGGACAAAAAACTTTGTTTTCATTCTATTCATTTGACTTGTGACCATTCGAGGTAGCCGTTACATGTTACCATGAAGCTTTGATACATTTTAATAGCTTTGTTCTAATAGTATTAGTTGCTTCCAAAGAGAAAATTCATGTTTTCTGCAAAGTTGATGTGATTAAAAAAAAACACACAGGAATTATTTAGTATAGAACTCAAAGTTTGAATACATGTAAATAAGGATTAAGAAACATATTCAAGGGTAAAGAATATTGAAAACAGAAAATGCTTAGCCTAGTCTTTGGTACAGCTCAAAATATGAGAAATAAAGGAATAAACATCTAAGTGAAGACAGTGACCGCAAGCCAGTGTTAGCAGTCAAGGAAGAACCTTGAAAGAATGGTCATCTGTTGGTACAAGAGTGTTGAGATCACGAGCTCAGAGCTACCCATTACTTCTTGCTAAACAAACTTACAAACCTGTTACCATAAATCACCAATTCATCTCTACTAATTCTGTACCTTCTCATCAAAAAGGAACTTTTGTCAAATCTATCTGTTGAGAAGTTCAAAAAGTTTTCCATAGCATGAAAAGGTTTGTTTAATGTTCCAAGAACTGTTTATTTGTAATTTTGAGACCAGAATAATGGTTTTTGGGGTGGAGAAATCTTTTTATCCACCAAATGCCATAACTTTTTCTCACTGGGAGTCAATTTTACCCAGTATAAGTTAACTTACTGTGACATCACTGACCTAATTCTAAATAATTCAACACATTAAAAAGAGACTGCAGCTTTTCTCCAAGTAAGAAACACAGGTAAAGGATTTCCTTCTTTTAAAACACATTTTCAAGTAAAATAAGATAATTAACAGACTTCACAGCCCAATGCAGAATCTTGAAACAGAATCAAATTCTAACTTTGAGATTCAAAAGTTACCCTTATTGAGAAATATAGAGCTGCTCATTAATACATTGCTGGAAACTCATACTGAAATATTCATTTATAGACTTGCTGAACCTTATTCTTGTGTTCTAATCAATGTGTCTTATTTGGTAGCTCTACTTCACAGTGAAACAGACTAGAACAGAAAAAAACTCATTGAGCGAAAGAGATAATTAAATATCCACTGTTCTTCAATTATTTTTGTCAAACTTTGGGAGGTTGCGCTCTAAATATGAGAATTTTAGCAGTCCAGGTAAAATCATTCTTATGCCACTTTATATAACCCCTGCTGTTACCACGCGCAGGAGACAGTTAAAACAAGGTCATTGTCCTCATTGCTGAATTAAAAGTTTTATATGGTAGGAAACTGTAAGGAGAACATGACCTCAAAGACATAGAAAATTCTATGATTCCCTGGTGATAAACATAACTATAAAAGGCATTTGTTGTCTCCTCTACCCACATCCCATGTCTAACTATTAATGTAATCTTGGGACGGGAACTGGACTCAGTGGAGCCTCTAACTTCAAGTACTTTAGCTACATTAGCAAAACCAACTCTCACGTGGAGGAAAATAAAAGGGGGAGCAGGCAGAAGACTCCCATCTGCACACACTCCCCTCACGCTGGCAGGAATACCCACCCGCAAGAGCCCGTGCATCAATTACCCTAAAATCTGATGCTATCAGACATCAGTTTCATCTCACTCTTACCATTCTAATTCCCTCTTAACCATCAGCCTTCTAATTATGAGTTGGCTTCTATTAATAATATGGCCTGTCTCTTGGGGGCAGAGGATGTAAAAAATTGATAATATGGACCTCAAATTTTCATGGTGCTGTGACAGTTATTTTCTTATAAATTACCAAAGTATCATAATAATGAGAGATTGGGCTACACACTATTCCAATTACTACCACCAATGCCACAGATACATTACTCATTATAAGTAGTGAAATTAGTTTTATAGTTTTACATTTTGAAACAAGTGTGCTTTATGAGGACAGGGGCTATGTTGTTCATCCTTAATTATTCTCTAACTTTGCCAGATAAGGCAATAAAAACAAGCAGCAGAAGACAGGTTCAACTTGCATGCAGTGCTTTTATGTGAAACACATTAATATAACTTGACCTCTGTCAACATTACCCAGATTCAGCCTCAATCCCCATCCTATTATAAAACTAGTCTACACAGAAGTGGTATGTCTTTTCCAAAATCTCAAGGCTGTTGTGAAAATGCAGACCAAATGAATGGGTGTATAGAGCCTAGTACATGAAAAAAAAAATCACAATACCATCAAACCACTATTTGTCTTAAAACTGTCATAATTTTATTGCTTTTTATTTTACATCCTAGCATCTCCATAAATCCCACAATTCGTGATTCTGCCCTTTTTGGACATATTATACAAGTAGCAGTCAAAATTTGAACCCTTATCTTGTGACTGTAAGTTGGACATTACAGCGAATATAAGAAAATTTCCATTTGTTAGTAAAATGTAATACCGTAGTAATTTTAAATTCTCAGTGACTTTATTCAATGCTACTCAAAAAATTAGCTGTTCAATTTTTTCCCATAAATACTGGACACTGGTTTAACAGGAGCCAGGTGGCCACAGACTCACAATCGAAATAAACTGGGACTCACTCTGCAGGGCCTGTCTTGTTCAACTTCCTTTCTTTTCCTTAAGAGAGAACTTGACATTAGAAAGTATAAAATGAGAGTTTTTAAAATCAGGCAGTTTTTTTCCCCCCATTAAAATTTTTTCTATTTATGTTCCTCTTCTGAGAGCTGAAGGATGATGCCTTATTAGCCTTGAGTATTAATAAATGACCTCATTCGATTTTTAAGTAACTTACAAAAAAGTACATTCTGAAAGGAAAGATAGATGGTACTTTCTCAAACGAGGAAAGTTAATATCTAAATGTTATCATAAATAATGTACTTTTGCAAGTAAAAGAATGACAGGTATGATATATGTGCTTTTACAGTAGCACATTTTAACCTGCCTTTTTCCAGATACTAATGAATAAAAAAAAAAAAAAATTCTCAGTCCTTTCTCCCCTAGCCCAAACTTCTAAAGTCAAATAGAATAAATGAAAAACAAAAAAAACCTTAAAGAATTTCTGCTGTATAAGAAGTCAGCATGATGTGGCAAAAGGCAGTATAGAGAGAACACAAAATTAAAGTAAATATAATGCTTTATGACCCTGCCCCCCAGAAATCTGGTTCTCCAGGCTCATCTGAATAAGATAAAGTACTCTTCACTTGCCCACTGTGATTAAATGTGTTAATGCTCATACATCATGCTCAATAGTTCATCTGGTGCTTCGTACTGAATAGGAAACTTTTAGACTAATCCAGGTTAAAATAAAGGGAAGTGTGAAAGCTAACAACATTACAAAGTTAGGAGTGATGGGTGAAAAATGTGAAAGAATTAGGGCAAGATAGAATGTAAAGCCCCTGTCCTCCTGAGTGCTCACAGTTTTAGCAATGCCAAGACGAGCTGCTAAAATTGAGATGTGTCAAGATTTACCATTTCAGAGCCTGAGTCTAGGTTATGACAAGTCTTCTAAGCACTTAAAACTTAAATGAATATGGAGGGGATAATGAGATTTTTTTTTTCCCCTTTAAGATGTAAGCCCGATGAATGACGCTTGAAAGCACCACCAGTCATTTTTATGAGTCCTTAGCAAAGCAATGTAAGGCTTTTTTGTTTTTTGTCGATTTTTTTTTTCTCTGTACCTAAAGGAAAGATTTTCTTTATCTTAGCTTCTCTAGTATCACATCCCCTATTGGAGAAAATACCACTTCACTTTCTTCCCAAATAATGCAAATCAAACTATAAATATAGTTTAAGATATAAAACAACAAATATGTGTTAATGATTTTATATCCCAATTAGGGCTTTAGTATTATTTACAACAACTAAAAGTATACATACTTTGTAAATGTATGCGATAATGAATTGGTTATGCTTCATAAAAAGGCAAATTACAGACAGCTATACAATTGTGTATAAATGGAATAAGCTTTATTTTTATGAAAACAGCAAACCAATAAATCTTGTTAAAAAAGAAACACAGCCTGGGAGAAATCTAAAATTAATGATCTTTATGAGCTTTAAAAAATAAAAAATGTATCTACAACTTTGCAATTGTGAATTGTGTTGTGGTGCTCACTGTCTGGGGGATGGACATGCTTGTAGCTTGGACTCGGGTGGGGCAAAGGCAATATACATAATCTAAACGTTTGTACCCCCATAATATTCTGAAATTAAAAAAAAAAGAAAAACTTAATATATATTAGTATTAATGTTTGACACAAATGTTTCTGCTGTTTGCAAGCCCAGCTGTCAAAGATAAGCTTCTGACATCAAACACCTGACAAGAATTATACGGAAATGTCTTATTTCTATTAAAAAAACATCAGTAACTAAGGTTTTTCTTTTATTAATAATAATCCTGAAGTAAAAATTGTTTCCATGTAAAAAAGAATACATATTTACATGACCATTGGCATTTTCTTCCCAAGGAAGACAGTCTTGAAACTGTAATATTCAACACTTGATAACTTAATCCCATAAACATATTGCAGATTTGCATCAAAACTATCTATTTTCATATTCAATTTAAATATGAGTCACCTTGAGTTGTTTCTTAGAATCTAAATGTGAAATGGAGAAACATCACCATTTACAAAAGGAACAAACAGTAAAATATTCTATGAAATATACGCAAAGAGCCTTGAAACAAGCTAAAGGACCAGAGAGGAAAAGGATGTATAGGGTTAGAATTGCACATATCCTTGTGTAACCGTGACTATATACACATTAAATATTTGGGATAATAACAAATAAAACTATGACAAAAATTATGTATGCAGCAAAAAAAACCAAAACACTATGATGCAATTCAAAGTGCCTTCAATCCCAATTTCTTAAATTGAACTTTAAAATACAAAGCTCCAGGTTTAGGAAAAAAAAAAAAAAAAACTAACAACAAAGAGAAAATCTTCAAGAAACAGCAAAAGAAGGTAAAATGTTAAGAGTAACAAAATCTCATGTTTATTCCAGGCTCATATATCCAATTGTCTGCTTAGGAATCCTACTTGAAGGTTAAATGGGCCTCTCTAACCTAGCACAGTAAAATTGAACCATGACCCCACCCAGCCCACCCTATTTGTCTCCGGTGTTCAGAATATTTGTAAACAGTACCAGCAACTAACAAGCCAAAGGCTAAACTGAAAAACCTGTCCAACAAAGAGCATCATGAACAAAGCTAACAGACAGATGATAGAATGGGAAAAGATATTTTATAATGTGCAAAACTGACAGGGTATTCATATTTAAGGAATAGCCTATATTTCCTATATATAAAGAATAGCCACATATCAGTTAAAAAAAAAAGACACCTATAATATAAATATGGGTAAACACTAGCAAGCCCAGGAAGAGGTGCTCAGATTCATTAGTAATTTTAGAAATTCAAACTAACATATCGAGATATCATATGATTCCCATATACTTATATCCAGAAATTTGGATAATGTGAAGTTTTGGTGATGAAATGAGGATAATTTTTAAAACACAATTTAAAAAAAAATTATAAATTGCTAATCTGGTAAAACCATTTGAGAGAGCAATCTGGCACTAGTCAAATAAAGTAAGCATATGCCCCATGGTCTAGCTATACACCCCCAAAAGAAGTTTACTCGGGTTCATAGGGCATATATGTGAAGTTGTTTATTGCAATATTATTTGTAGTGGTGGATCTGAGGTGGGTTGAGGCCCAAGGTTTGGAAGCAATGCATTGTCCATTAGAGAGTGGATGGGCAGGTGTATTAGACGTACAACACACAGTGCTATCAAAAGAAAAAGAATCTATGTATACACAGAAACACAGGTAAATCTTAAAAATGTAATGCTGAGTAAAAAAGTTAACAGAAAAGACATGAATGAAGCTTAAATATAGATTGCTAAGCAAAGCAAACCAGTCTGAAAAGACTACATACTATATGATTTCAATTATGTGACATTCTGGAAAAGGTGAAACTATAGAAACAGTAAAAAGATCAATATCCACACTGTATGGAGGAAGGTGGGGGGCCAGCAGTGAATAAAGATCAAGGGATTTTTAGGGTCTTGAAACAATATTGCATGACACTGTGTGGATACATGACATTACGAGGCTTGTCAAAACCTATAGAACTTTGCAACACAAAACAGTGAAACTTTTATTGTATGTGAAATTTTAAAAAAATGATTTAGAAAGTCAAGGGATCCCAGAGAAGAATGAAGACTGTGATGAGAGGATCTAACTGCAATACAAATATATGACACAACCTCAACGCAGGGGGTAAGGAAAAAGGAGCTGACCTAACTTTGGAAACCAGTAGTCTGTAAAACCAAAGGCAAAAGGACCTCCACATAATTACTGTGTTCTAGTTAATAAGGTTTTTTAATACAGGGGAACAAGTTAACAATTCTTATGCTCCTATACATGTATATTGTAATTAAATAATTAAGTAAGTGGATGGTGGATGGTAGGAGCCAGGTTTCTCACTACTGGAGTAGGAAGTTAGAGACAAGACAGGAGAACATACTATTAATAAAATGATCCATGTAGCAATGGATTAGAGTCAGAAACATCAGTAAGACCTCAAGTTTAACTTAATAAATATGCAGATGGCTACATATAGAAATATTTATAAATATACATATATATACAGGCTAGTATATACACCTGTATTTCTTTGATGAGAAGACCTAAAAAGATGATATTCCAGTAATAACAAGCACACTTAGCATCCAGATCTTGGTTTTTAATACCATTCTCCAATAAAAGGAATCAGGACTCTCTGAAGAAACGACTTGATTCAAAGACTGGAGCAGAAAATATACAAAATGAGCCTGCGACATCTTGTAGTAGAAAGTAAGTACAGACACACACACACACACCACCCCCACACACATACCATACACCCCACCCTACACTTACTTAAGGGAGGATGTCAAAGGGGCACAGGAGCCAAGTGAAAGAGCTCCTAATGGCCAAAGCTGGAACAATTTAAACAACCAAATAAATAAAGTAATGTTGGATTATAAATTAAAGTATAAGATAAATACCCACAGGTCCAGTCTGATAAAAATAAATGATTGAATAAATTTTCAAATGGGGAAAAAAAGAGATAAAAAAACCTCAGACAAATTCCAATAGAGAGGCATCCTACGGTGTATCTGACCAGTGCTATTCACAAATGTCAGGTCAACAAAAACATGCAAAGTCTGAGAAAAATGTCACAGAGAAGCCCAAGGAGACTCAACAGTAAAATGTAATATGGGGGGACCTCAGTGGGATCCCCTGGAACAGAAAGAGGGCATTAAGTTAAAAAGTAAGGGCATGTGAATAAACGTGAATAAACTATGGACCTTAGTTAATAATAATGAATCAATATTGGTTCATTAATTTTTAACAAACGTACCATACTAATGTTAGATGTTAATAATTGTAGAGGAAACTATGTTGGGGGAGGGGGCGTTTATGAGAAGTCTGTATTATCTTCTAAGTCTAATTTGTAAACCTAAAACTGACTTAAAAAATAAGCCTAGTAGAAAAAAATACAATTGCATAAAAAGTTAATCAGAATAAGGTAAAAACAATATAACTTATGCTATATATATATATATATATACATATAATATATATATACATACATATATACACACACACCCTAAAATAACAAAAAGTAGAACAGAGAAAAGTATATGGAACTTACATGACAAAGGGATAATAACATTGATATATAAAGAACTTCTAACAATACAGTATAAAGATAAAGGCCAGCGACTCTATACAAAAGGTGAGCAATTGAGAGAAAAAGAAATGTGAATGGCTTTTAATAATATAAAGATATGCTCTCTCTCATTTATAGTAAGAGAAGTACAGTTAAAACTATCCGGGGCCGGGCTTGGTAGTTCACACCAGTAACCCCAGCACCCTCCCAATGTGGGAGGATAGCTTCAGACCAGGTGTTTGAGACCAGTCTGGAAAACATAGGGAGGGTCCATCAGTACAAAAAATCAAAAAATTAGCTGGGCATGCTCGCATGTGCCTGTAATCCTAGCTACTTGGGAGGCTGAGGCATGAGGATTGCTCGAGCCCAGGAGTTTGAGGTTTCAGAGAGCTATGATCATAGCACTGCATTCAAACCTGGGCGACAGAGCAAGAACTTGTCTCTTAAACAAACAAACAAAATCACTCTGGGAGATTATTTCTCACTTATTAGATTTGTAGGCCTGAGGGCAAACAGATAGTCATACAACCCTTATGGAAGAGCGTTTGCAAGCATCTTTGACTCAGTAATCACACTACTAGGGATCTATCCAATGGATCCACTGGCAAAAATACAAAAAGACATACACTCACAAAAAACTATTCACTGCAGCTGAAATAATCATATAACTGTAATGCTATCTTAAAAATTGACTAAAACATAAATGGAATTGATTAGTGAGACCAGAAATATATCTGTATATGGATAATTGATTTTTGACAAAACTGCAAAGGCAATACAGTGCAGAAAGAATAATCTTTTCAAAAAATGTTGCTGGAATAATTAGATATCAATATGGAAATAAAAGAATTTCAATCCATACTTCACACAGTATAAAAATTAACTCAAAATTATAGATCAAAGACCTAAAATATCAAATCTAAAACTATAAAACTCTTTAAAGAAAACATAAGAGACCACCTTTGTAACTATGGATTAAAGATTTCTCAGATACAATACCAAAAGCATGATCTATAATAGCAGAGATGGATTAAGTAGACTTTGTCAAAATTTAAAAACTATGCCCATCAAAAGATGTTATTTTTATGTAGTTTTGTGTTTAAATAGGAACTATGAACTCAAGTCATCTTCAAAACAAAAACAAAAACCTAGCTTAAATAAACATCTGCATGTGCTTGGGCTCAGATTATGGTCTCTAAATACTATTTCTTACTAAAACGACCCCTTGGAGAAATTCCCAGCTCGAGTTAGAAAAGGTATAAGAGGAGCTAGGTACATATAATAGAAACAGAAAGCAAGAAAGTTATTTAATATTACTGGGTCCATCAAAAGGATTCATGAGCCAAACTGAATATGCTCCCACTGGCCAAAGACAGGATTCTTTGAGCAGCAATAAAATAACAACTAGAATGAATTGATTATAGATCTCAAATATATCTAAAATCATGAGATTAAATAAAAACCCAAATAATTGGTCAGTTTTGAAGACAGCTAGGAAACCAACTTATTATTTTGAAAAACAGTAAATAAAAGATGAAGAGTTAAGCATATATACCTGCCTTCCTCTACCAACCATTCCTCAGGATAACCTAGTAGCTGATATAAGTTTCTCTGTATAGAAGTATTTCAGGTAATACATGAAGCAGTAATGGTAGAATTTTAGTATTAGTATTAAGCAACCAAGGATAGATTCATGGAGGTGAATGGTGACCATATTTGGCTACAAAATCACAATAAAAAGACAACAAACAAAATATAATGCCACCTATTTCAGACGTTCTCCTCCCCCTAAAATATTCTTTTAACTGTACTGATCATGGCTTTAGCATTAATTACAAAAACACAGATGAAATGGAAATTATTAAGTGACACCATGTGATGCAGTAAGTTCAGACTGTGGAAAACTCGACAGAACAAATGACAAGGTTCCTTCAACAAAAATGTTAAGGAAGAAAGAGAGGAAGAACATGAAGAAGGAGAGGGAGAAAAAGGAAAACTGGAGACAGAGAAAAGACAAAGTGGCATCGATTAAAAAAGACAAAAAAAAAAAAATCAGCCAATTGCAATGATTGGCTCTTGTTTGGATCCCTATTAAAATAACAAACTATAAATTAATTTTAAAACAATGGAGAAAACATAAACACTACATTTTATCATATTAATTGATTATTGTGAACTTCACCAGGTGTAATAATGGCACTGTAGTTGTGGTTTATAAGAGTCCCTTTCTTTTCAAGGTATGTACAAAATATCTTTAAAAAACAGTCATAAAAACAAAATGTATTTTTTAAAGTACATATAAACAAAAAGGTAAAATATATTAGGATGCTTTTTTTTATGTGATGGAAAGAGAATCCTAAAGAATGGGGGGAAAAATCAAATCTAAACAGTGAAACAAATGGATAATAATAACATGCCAAGAAATAAAGAGCATAAGTGACACGACCCCTCCCACTTGAAGCCCAAAACAAAGAAACCAAACCAAACAACAAACAGTAAGCCCTGGTACATGGCCTCAAACATTTTAATGTTCATGAAAATCACATGTATCATCATTCCACGTTACAGCTAAAGAAACAGACTTAGCGTTCGTCAGGATTGGCAGCCAGAGAACACTGTATTCAAGCCTCAAACTTCCAACAGAGACCTAGGAGCCCCTAGACAACACCTAAATTTGTATTAGGTAATTTGAAATTCTCAGCCCTGACAAATCATAGGATTACAGACATATTACTTCTTCATATACTCACTCATGAAATATCTATGCTATAATTAACTATGATATATAGTCACTGTCTAGGTCCCTTTCTAACAGTTCTGAATGTTTTCCTTTCTTTAAGCTCCTCTCCAAAAATAAACCCTGTTGCAATAAACTTTTTCACTTCTATACCTATTTTTTGAGAATTTTTAACATGAACAGACATTGAATTTTGTCAAATGCTTTTGCTGCACATGTTATTGAGATGATCATGTAGATTCTTTTGAGGATGTAAATGAAACTTTTCAGGTAAAAGGCAATGTGGATAAAAGAAACAGAGAAGGAGATCTGGAACATCAATTCATTATTTTTATGCTAAGTGTAAGTTAAAATTTGGTTTATAAAATTGTTTTAAATGAGTATATGCTAAGGATAAGATGGATTTTAAAAATTATTCACTATTTGGCCTTAGAAATGAAATTCTTTACAGCAGCCTATTCGATGATACAAAGTATTAAGTGTTGCTGCTAACAATCTTATAGCCAGATTTAACACTATTCCAAATGGTGTCATGAACATGGCTGCAGTGAACTAGTGCTTGCATGGGCAGAAATCTTTATAACTAAGATGTAAGTTCAATGACAGACCTGAAGATCTACATACTGACTTGCATCTATGGCCAATCAGTCTACACACTTACCACTGAAAAGAGCTTCAATTTGCTTTTCTCTGGGAGACGATGATGTAGTAATGAAGACTACAGAACAGCACGTGTGTAGCAAGAATGTTTATGTCTTATCAGCTATAAATAAGAACTTAGGCTTCAGTTTTTTTACCTGAAAAATTGAGATAATATGTATTTCGTAGAGTTATTGTGAGCTATTGTACAAGCTAATACAAAACTAAAACAAACAATAAAAACAATCAGCATAGTGCCTGGCACAGGGTGAAAGTCAGTCCATATTAGCCACTATCATCATTTTCCTTATTATTGACGAAACTGGCTGGCCCACATTGACAACTGTGACTAATAACTCAATGTGAAGTTCCTCTCTGTGATCATCACTAAACCCTTTCCATGCTAACTGGCAGGATGATGAGGCACATAAGCATTTGTCTGAAACAACAAGTTCCTACGTGGAAGTCTAGAAATAGGCCCAGAGATTCTGTAAACTCTTAATATTTAAAATTTTAAGTGTAAGTATAAATGTACATTTTTATGGAGAGAAATTTCAGAGTTCTTATCAGATTCTCAAGTGGGATCATGACCCCAGAAAAGTTAAGAATCTCTTATCTTTAAGACTAAAAGATAAATTCCAAACTCTTTCATATAGTGTAGGAGGTGATAGTCAACGCTTTCCTGTCTACCTTCCTTAGCCTCCTCTAGCTCCATATCCTGCTTTTCTCTCCCAGAAACATCAGGCTTTCCACAGTTCTCTCAAATAAACTGTGCAGTGTGTCTCCATTGCGCACCTTTGCTCACCTTGTCTCCTCTATGGTCCTCTGATCGCTTCACTCTTAGTAACCCCTATTCATCTGCCTACTTTTGAGAGCCAGCCCAGGAATGACTTCCTCCAGAAATCCTCCTTATACCTGTCGATGGTCTGTTACGCGCTGCTTCTCTGGGCTCCCATAATGTTCTATATAGATCTGTAATACTGAATTTACTTTATCTTATGCTGTGGCATTGATCCATTTCGTGAAGAGACTATTAACTAATTGAGAGCAACTTATCCATCATCGATCTAGCAAAATGCCTGATACAAACAGCCCTCAATAATATGTTGAATGCATAAGTGTATAAAAACATAGTTGAACGCCTTTTACTTTTCATAAGGCTTGCTCTGGTCCTGGAAATACTGTATAGTGTGAAATATGCTCAGAAAAAAAATTATTAAGCTCTTTCTCATAACTTTCAATTACTATTATCAAAATTTCAAGAAGTGCCCACTTCTTAATAGGCTAGGAGAAAATCAATCCTTTTCCCCTGTCCCTTGAGCAACATTTATGTATATTCAACTTGCCTGATAAAATAAGACCAGTGTTCTATACTCTGTGCCTGAGGGCTCCTACTAGGGATGCAACTGGCTTCCTATCATAAGACAATTGTAAAGGCCAATGTGTACACAATGAATCAATTTTGGGGCTCCTTTGTAACCATGCCTTCTTCCAAAAAGAAAGCAATCAGGTTCACTGTCATCACTTTCTCAGCTATAAAAGAATATTCGTCCTTGATAAGAAGCCTAATTCAGTTACAGAATCACATGGTCTTCACAGGTTGTATTTGCTTAATGTGTTTACCTTTTTAAATTGTTTCTTCTACACTGAATGGCACCATACTAAGCTCATGAATCGTGTTGCTGGAGACAGAATTGAGGAGTGGAGAGCCTTAAAGGGTCATCTAACATGGTTTTCAAACATGGCTTTATTATATTAACCAATAGAACAACACTTGATAAATCACTTTACCTTTTTCAAGACCCAGTGCTCATCTTTTTTTCTTTTTTTTTTTTTGACACAGAGTCTTGTTCCAATGCCCAGGCTAGAGTGCACTGGTGTCATCATAGCTCACTGCAACCTCAAACGCCTAACTTCAAGCAGAAGATTCTCCTGCCTCAGCCTCCTGAGTAGCTGGGACTGCAGGCCCGCAACCTCACACCCCACTAATTTTTCTAATTTTTGTACAGACAGGATCTCACTCTTGTTCAGGCCAGCCTCGAACTCCTAGTTTCAAGCAATCCTCCTGACTTGGCCTCCCAGAGTGTTAGGATTACAGGTGTGAGCCACCTTGCCAGGCCAGCCAATTTGCTCATCTTTAAAATTGGATTATATAACCTCTACCTCAAAGGTTGCTTTGAAAGCAAAATAGTTCTTAACAAGAATCTACAAAGGGCTGGGCGCAGTGGCTCACGCCTATAATCCTAGCACTCTGGGAGGCTGAGGTGAGAGGATCGCTCAAGGTCAGGAGTTTGAAACCAGCCTGATAAGAGGAAGACCCCGTCTCTACTAAAAATAGAAAGAAATTAATTGGCCAACTAAAAATATATAGAAAAACTTAGCTGAGCACAATGGTGCATGCTTGTAGTCCCAGCTGCTTGGGAGGCTGAGGCAGAAGGATCGCTTGAGCCCAGAAGATTGAGGTTGCTGTGAGCTAGGCTGACATCATGGCACTCTAGCCTGGGCAGTAAAGTGAGACCCCCCAAAAAACAAAAAAAAAGAATCTACATAGAATCACTTGAGAACATTTCTAATCTACATAGAATCACTTGAGAACATTTCCATAACTTGAAGCATGCACTACACAGTCTGAATTTCTAGTATATTATTTTAAAAATCTACATATGCATAAATTATGATACTTTTAGGTGCATCAACACAATAGAGTACTAAGTAGCCATAATAAAAAGAATGAGGATAATCTCTATTACTGAATATAGAGTGGTCACCAAAATATATTGTTAAGTGAAAGAAAGGAAGATACAGAGACATGTTTATAATATAGTAAATTTTATATACAAAAGAAGAGAGAATGAAACTACATATACTTTTTTTTTTTTTTTTTTTTGGAGACAGAGTCTTGCTCTGTCACCCAGGCTAGAGTGCAGTGTCATCAACATAGCTCACTACAACTTCAAATTCCTGGGCTCAAGCAGTCCTCTCGCGCCTCAGCCTCCCATAATGCCAGGATTATAGGTGTGAGCCATCTCACCCAGGAAATGTACACATGTGGTTTGTTTTTATTTATATTTTTTGCAAGAATTTGGAAGATTCTGAAAGGGGATGGTGGTGGTGAGAATAGGAATGAAAGAAAGACATGTCCTTAGGATAGTTTTATCAACCTTTGCGTTTTGAACTGTGTAATTACTTAAAAATAATAATTAAAGCCTCATCACTTCAAATAAACTGCAACAAATGAATCTAATAGCACATTAAATTGATAGTATAGCCACAGAAAGCACAAAATCTAGTATTTCAAGTGACAAATTTTAGACATATTGCTCTGCCTTGGATATAGTTTAATTATAGAAATATTTACAAAGAAATCTTAAATTTCAGTCAGTAGTTTTACTGTTATTAGTAAATACGGGAATTATAATTTTGAGACTAGTTACTAGATATTACAGTATAAAATAAGTATATTATTTTAAACCAGAATGTTTTAAAGAAATATAAATAGAAAATAGAAAACAAAATTTTTGTTTTAAAAACAAAACTTTATTTTAAAACTTTATATTAAAACTGACTTCAAAATATCAAATATTAACTCATGATTTATATATACACACACATACACACAATACATACACATACATACTCACACATACACACCTTTTTTTCCCTTAGCTCTGTTCACCAAAAGTCTAGAAGCAATGTCACCACAGTAGAAATAAGCACACCTATTACTCAGATGTTGATTTGTAAATACCATTCCTCATGTTGAAATATTTAGGATAATGTAATGTGGTATCTGCAACTTACTTTCAAATGGTTCTAAAAGAAAATACTTCTATGTATAGATAGATATTAGAGCACATATGATAAAATGTTAATAAATTTAAAGTGGTTGGAATATATCATTCATTGTATTATTTTTTCAAATTCTCTATGATAATTTTCATTATAAAAAATTTGACTGTGGAGAAAAAAGCTATACAGATGATTTCAATGCATACTCTTAAGTGAACCATAGAAGTACATAAAAGATACTTAAAACTGGTTATTTTTCTTAATCTTTTTGGAGTCCTCCATATGTACCCCCCCAAATTTAGAGAGTATGATTCTTATATATAGCTATAAAGCAAAGGGCATAGAACTAGGATTTAGAAAATTCTTAGATTGTTAATGGAATTCACAACAGTTCCCTCATTTCAGAAACAGGAAAGTTAGGAAGGGTGGGATTTGAGGTTATTTATCCAAATGCATTCACAATAGTTTCCTCATCTAAGAAATAGAAAAAAAAAATGTACCTAGTCTGTGTACTTAAAAGGGTTCCTCAAAAAATCAAGTGAGATGATGATTAAGGTAGTTCATAAACTCTAAAAGTGCTATATAATACTAAAAAATATTATCTATTTTTCTGATTTTCTAGTTTTCAGATATAGAGACTATTTTGTAAATCATGCATGGCAGTCAAGATTTTAATATTCAGTATATCTTCAACATTTAGACTATTTGACTTACTTAATATTATATAAGCAGTTTTTGAATCTGGTTTAGAAGACAATATGGAATTGGGGACATCTTTGATCCCCTTCTATGGCAGAGTAAGTTTCTCTCTCTTAGTGTCTTTCACCTCAGGTTGTACCCTGCTAACTTGCTTCCTAATTCTGAAGCATTTAAAAAAATTTTATTCTAATACTATTCTGTATACATCTAAGTCAAATATCATAATTCAGACAAGGACAAAGTTATGTAGGACCAAGTGAAGCCTTTAAAAGACACATAGGTTTTTTTTGTTGTTTGTTTTGTTTTTTAAATCTTCCTCAATAGGCCTGAGATATAGAATACTTATTTTCCTTTCTCTTAGTAAAACTGTTAGAAGATTGAGATTCTTAGAGTAAGAGTGCGTGAGTGAGTGAGTGTGTGCGTGTATGTGTGTGTGTACTTGTATATTACGAGTACCGTATGTATTGGAAGGAGGAAGACATCTTGTACCATTCCTTGGAAGATCTTCAAAATACTCAGGGTGAATGTATAGTTTGAATAAATACCCTCAAAAGCCACCCCTCCCTAGGTTAACTTTATTTGGATACATTTTCCACTTTTTCTTCACTTTTAGCTTTGATCACTTTTGGAACAAGTAAGATCAAAATGCTCCCAAAGTCAGGGGAAAAATATTAATTGGCTGAGAAGTAGTACAACCCAGCTGGAGCTGTGTGGAGTTCTTTATATAGAAACTTTCACTTGTGCCAATCTTCTTCCCAGAGGCTCATTTCATTTCCCTGCTGGTAACACTCACATCACTTCACAGTTCATTGATACTGCATTGGCAACCTTTTGTTTTCAATCAAAGGAAGATGCTGCAGCAATGCTCAATTGAACTAAGTATACATGACACAGTGTACCTGTGTCCTTGCCACAGAGGACGGTGGGAGGGGGGTAAAGGCAAAGATGACATCCCACATCCCATATTCCATTACTTTACCCAGAATTGGATTATGATAAATTATGGTGACAGAGCTCAGACAAATGCTGATGCCACCTCTTCTGTTGTTTTACCCGCACACAGCACTCCTAAGGACTGCATCAAGTCTCCAAAACCAATTCTCTGTCACTCATGGTTGAAGATGAAAGGCCAGTGTTCAAATAAGTTTTTAAACAGTTTCCACGAAGATTGAATTTGCTATTTCCTCCCTTACTGCTTTGTAATCATGGAGGGGTCACAATAGGTGTTTGCTGATGGGAAATTTTCCATGTATCTCCCTTAGTGAAAGACTTCTTTAAGGTCAAAGAACCTATATATTGTGAGGGTGGGTGACAGTGTCAGGTGACATTGTATCCAGGCTACTTTAAAGCCTACCATCATCCTCCTCCTCATGTATTTGCTCAGCAGTAACACAATACCAGCCACTAAAAGAAACAATCGCTACCCCAAAGGAGCTTCCAATAAACCAGGAAAAGAGCAAATGTTAAGTGGGAAATAAGAGGAACAAATGAGAACCCTTGATTCCCAACCTGGGGTGCCGAGGCAGCCTGCATTTTACAAGACGAGGTAACAATGAACACTTTTGATAGTGGGATTAATACATTCAGGTTATCTAAAACTTCTTGTTTATTTGGATTTGGCTAGCAATAGGTACACCGTGATTATTGTTATTTCAACTTTTATCAAAAATATGAAATTGATTCTGAGGGGGGGGAAATGAGTGAAAAGTGAAGAAAGCGGATAGCCACACGCGAGTGATCTGCACTTCCACGGGACCAGCTTCGCAAGCCTGCAGACATCCACCAGGAAACGGAGGGATAAGACCCTTTACAGCCTAAAGCAAAGGTGAATCGATTATTCTTCCGCAAAACTCAGGGATTCGGAGGCACACAACAGGGAGGGCGCGAGGCGTGGTTTAAGCCGCTGCTGGCGGGCAGTGGCACCAGCCCTACCCAGTGCTGAGAAACACCCCCTCCCACACCGAACTCCACTTCCAAGTAGGCCGGGAGGTGCCTGAAGTTGGTGAGAAGTGGCAGCGCGGGACTAAGCCGTGTGGAGAGGAGACTAGAGCAGGGAATGCGCTGAGTTCGCCAGAGCACACAGCAGCGCAGTTTGAGGTGGGGGAGGGACGAACCCAGCAACCACTCTCCGCGCAGCAGGAACCAGAGCCCGCTCGGGCATCTCCCTGCAGAACACTCCCAGGTCAAGGTTAAGGGGAGTTTACACAGAAGGAGGCTTCGACTTTGGATAGAGAGGAGGTTTGGGATAGCACTGAGAGGTCAGAGTGTGCAAAGTTAGACTCCTTGATCCATTAGGCCCCCCCTCTGCCCCTCTAGCACCGCTCCCGCCTCCACATTCTGGCGCTGACTCGGCATTCCAGTGCTGACTTGGGCTCGGGGTTTGGAGAGGAGGCACAGAGAGAGTGCTGGTATGCGCCCCTGCTCCACCTATTTGATATTGGACCGTCACTTGCTGCACAAGTGGCACTGACTCTGTGCTCAGAGAGTGGACCCTGCCTGGACGGGGCAGTGCTACAGGGGAGATTGCCCTTGACGGATTTAAGGCAGAGAAACATTGCCTTCCACAATGCGACCTGGAGCCACGCCCTGGGCTCCAAAGTCTCTGTCCCAGCCTTGGGGGCGGAGCTGAGATAGGAACTGTTCCCATTCCTGCCGCTTATCTCCACCTGTGTAATTAAGGAGACAGAAGACAGGGATTCGTGGGTCCCACTGCCTGCCTGCCTGCCTGCCCGCTTCTGGTCAGTCTCTCCCTGCACAGGTCTCCCACGCGCTGTGTCCAGAGTGTGGAGCCCGCCTGGGTGGAGCCGGGCCTCGTAGGAGGCTGTCTTTAGTGGTAATAAGGCAGAGATATTTTAACGACCCCCCACATCCGGGGATTTGGGGCTAGGCCTTTGGCTCCAAAGTTTGTATCCCCGCCTTGGGAGTGGAGCCGAGATAGAAACTGCTCCCCTTCCTGCCGTTTATCTCCACCTGTGGAATTAAAGAGACAGAAGATGGAGCATGGTGGGTCTGGCTGCCAGCCTGCCAGCTTCAGGACAATCTATCCCTGAACAGGTCTCCTGCGCTCTGTGTCCAGAGTGCGGAGCCCGCCTGGGCAGGGCCTAGCCTCATAGGAGGCTACCCTTAGTGGCTATAAGGCAGAGAGACTTTATGCCCACCATGCTCCGGTGTCTTGTGGCCGAGCCTTTGGCTCCAAAGTCTCTGTCCCCGCCTTGGGGGCGCAGCTGAGATAGGAACTGTTCCCATTCCTACCGCTTATCTCCACCTGTGTAATTAAAGAGACAGAAAACTGGGATGGGAGGGCCTGGCTACCTGCCTGCTGGCTTCAGGACAGTCTCTCCCTGCACAGGTCTCCTGTGCTTTGTGTCCAGGCTCTCGAGCCCGCCGGGGCAGGGCTAGCCTCGTAGGAGGCTGCCCTCAGTGGTTATAAAGCAGAGAGACTTTATGTCCACCACACTCCGGTGTCTTGTGACCGAGCCTTTGGCTCCAAAGTCTCTGTCCCCACCCCGGGGGCAGAGCTGAGATAGGAACAGTTCCCATTCCTGTGCTTATCTCCACATGTGTAATTAAAGAGACAGAAGACAGGGATCTGTGGGTCTGGCTAAGGGCAGACTGTGCTGGCTTCAGCACAGCCTCTCCCTGCACAGGTCTCCTTCGCTCGGTGTCCAGGCCCTGGAGTTTGCCTGGGCAGGGCCTAGCCTTGTAGGAGGCTGCCTTTGGTGAATACAAGGCAGAGAGATTTTACGACCCACACACTCTGGTAAATTGGGGCTGGGCCTTCCGCTCCAAACTCTCTAGCCCTGCATTGGGGGTGGAGCTGAGATAGGAACTGCTACTGTAACTGCCATCTATCTCCACCAGTGTAATTAAGAAGGCAGAAGACAGGAGACTGCTGGAGCAGCCCAGAGACCAGTGGGAAGGGTAGGTGAATCGGCTCTTTCTCCTCCACTACATCTCGGACTTCTGGTGGGCTCCCCAGCAGGTAGAGAGACCTGAAGACACCAGCCCAGCGACAGCCGCCACCAGTGAGCAACACCACCTACCAGCTCAGAAACTAAAAAAGACGTGTGAATACCCAAACGAAAACCTAAAGGAAAGAAACAACAACTGAGCGACATGGGAAGAAATCAGCAAAGGAACTCCGGAAACATGAAGAAACAAATGGAAAACACACCCCCAAAGAGGAGCACCGGCCCCTTAGAAACAGACAACAACCAAAACCTGGCAACCAAAATGACAGAAGAGGAATTTCGTATGTGGATCACAAGAACACTCACCGACCTGCAAGAACAGCTCAATAACCAACACAAAGAAACCACAAAAAGCCTCCAGGATATGGAACAAAGGTTCACTAAAGAGATCGACACACTGAAGAAAACTTTAACCGAATTCCTGGAGATGAAGAATCAACTCAGGGAACTACAAAATACAGTGGAAAATCTCAAGAACAGGGTAGATCAAACAGAAGAAAGAATCTCAGAGATTGAAGATAACACATTCCAATTAAATAATTCAGTCACAGAGATAGAGCAGAGAAACAAGAGAAAAGAGCAAAGCCTACAAGAGATGTGGGATTATGTGAAGAAACCTAACGTGAGGGTCATAGGGTTACCAGAAGGGGAAGAAGACAACACTCAAGGGTTGGACAAGCTGTTTGAAGATATAATAGAGGAAAATTTCCCAGGCCTTGATCAAAATCTCGATATACAAGTTCAAGAAGCCCAGAGGACCCCTGGGAGATTCAATGCAAACAGGAAGACGTCACATCATACAGTCATCAGACTGACCAAAGTATCAACTAAAGAGGCCCTTCTAAGAGCTGTAAGACGAAAGAAGCAAGTAACGTACAAGGGAAAGCCAATTCGAATAACAGCAGACTTCTCTAATGAGACTTTACAAGCAAGGAGAGACTGGGGCCCCATTCTCACTCTTCTGAAACAAAACAATGCCCAGCCTAGAATCTTATTCCCTGCAAAACTAAGCTTCGTATATGAAGGAGAAATAAAGACATTCCCAGAACAAGCAAAGCCTTAGAGAATTCACCAAGACAAGACCAGCCCTACAAGAAGTACTCAAAACAGTATTACACATGGAACACTATAATAGAAACTCATGAATATAAAAACAACCAAAACCCAAAAATTAAAGGCCAGATAATACAATGGCTCAAGAGAGAAATCAAAGCAACAACATGCAACTCAACAGAATGAACAGTAATCTACCTTACCTATGAGTTCTCTCAAAAAACATGAATGGCTTAAACTCTCCACTCAAGAGACATAGGCTGGCTGAATGGATAAGAAAATACAGGCCAAGTATATACTGTCTTCAGGAAACACATCTAACCTGCAAGGATGCATATAGACTAAAAGTAAAAGGGTGGAGATCAGTATTCCAAGCAAGTGGAAGCCAAAAGAAGGCTGGTGTGGCAGTTCTAATTTCAGACGATTTAGTTTTTAAACCAACAAAAGTAGTGAAAGACAAAGAGGGTCGTTATATAATGGTTCAACAAGAAGTTCAACAAGAAGAGATAACAATTTTAAATATATATGCACCCAACTTAGGTGCACCCAGTTTCATAAAGCAAACCTTACTGGATCTGAACAAATTGATTTATAGCAATACCATAATCACTGGAGATTTCAACACCCCACTGACTTCACGAGACAGATCCTCCAATCAGAAAATTAACAAAAAATAATGGACTTAAACAAAACTCTAGAACAATTGGGACTGCCTGACATTTACAGGACATTGTACCCAAAATCCACTGAATATACGTTCTTCTCATCAGCTCACGGGACATTCTCTAAGATTGACCATATCCTAGGACACAAAGTAAATCTCAAGAAATTAAAAAAAAATAGAAATCATACGATGTGCCTTCTCAGATTACAGTGGAATAAAAGTAGAAATCAACCCTAACAGAAACTCACATTTCTACACAAAAACATGGAAATTAAACAACATCCTACTAAATGATTACTTCATAAATGAAAAAATCAAGATGGAAATAAGAAAATTCTATGAAGAAAACGACAATGGAGAGACAAGTTATCAAATCCTCTGGGACACAGCTAAAGCAGTTCTGAGAGGAAAGTTTATCTCCATAAACGCCTATAACCAAAAGTCAAAAAGATCACAAATAGACAATCTAATGAAACGACTCAAAGAGCTGGAAAAAGAAGAACAGACCAGCCCCAAACCCAGCAGAAGAAGTGAAATCAACAAGATCAAATCAGAACTAAACGAAATTGAAAACAGGGAAGCTATTCAGGAGATTAACAAAACAAAAAGTTGGTTCTTTGAAAAAATAAAATTGACACGCCACTGGCTAAGCTAACGAAAAGCAGAAAAGAGAAATCTCTAATAAGCTCCATCAGGAACAAAAAAGGAGATATCACAACTGATCCCAAAGAGATACAAGATATAATTTATGAGTACTACAAAAATCTTTATTCACACAAATTGGAAAATGTGGAGGAAATGGACACATTTCTAGAAACACACAGCCTCCCAAGGCTCAATCAGGAAAAAATAGATTCCCTGAACAGACCAATCTCAACAGCTGAAATAGAAACAGCAATTAAAAATCTTCCTAAAAAGAAAAGTCCTGGTCCAGATGGCTTCACACCTGAATTTTACCACACTTACAACGAAGAACTAGTACCTATCTTACAGAAACTATTCCACAACATCCAGAAGAACGGAAACCTCCCCAACACCTTTTATGAAGCGAATATTACTCTGATACCAAAACCAGGAAAGGATGCAACAAAAAAAGAAAACTACAGACTAATATCCCTAATGAATATAGATGCAAAAATTTTCAACAAAATCTTAGCTAACCGAATCCAGACACTTATCAAAAAAATAATCCACCAGGACAAAGTGGGCTTCATCCCAGGGATGCAGGGATGGTTCAACATAGGTCAATCTATAAATGCAATTCACCACATCAACAGAAGCAAAAACAAAGACCACATGATTCTTTCAATAGATGCAGAAAAAGCTTTTGACAAAATTCAACACCCTTTCATGATACGAACATTTAAGAAAATCGGCATAGAAGGGACATACCTAAAAATGATACAAGCCATATATGACAGACCCATAGCCAACATCATACTGAATGGGGAAAAATTGAAAGCATTCCCACTTAGATCTGGAACCAGACAAGGCTGCCCACTAACTTCACTTATATTCAACATAGTGCTGGAAGTCCTGGCTACAGTAATCAGACAGGAAAGTGGAATTAAAGGTATCCAAATAGGGGCAGAAGAGATCAAACTTTCACTGTTTGCTGATGATATGATATTATATTTAGAAAATCCTAAAGATTCAACCAAGAAACTCCTGGAACTGATCAATGAATTTAGTAAAGTCTCAGGATACAAAATCAATACACAGAAATCAGAGGCATTCATATATGCCAACAACAATCTAATTGAGAACCAAATCAAAGACTCAATTCCCTTCACAATAGCAACAAAGAAATTAAAGTACCTAGGAATATACTTAACCAAGGAGGTAAAAGACCTTTACAGGGAGAACTATGAAACACTGAGGGAGGAAATAGCAGAGGATGTAAACAGATGGAAATCCATACCATGCTCGTGGATCGGCAGACTCAACATCATTAAAATGTCTATACTACCCAAACTGATCTACAGATTCAATGCAATACCTATTAAAATCCCATCAGCATTCTTCACAGATATAGAAAAAATAATTTTACGTTTCGTATGGAACCAAAGAAGACCCCGAATATCAAGAGCAATTCTAGGCAACAAAAACAAAATGGGAGGCATTAATATGCCAGATATCAAACTATACTACAAAGCTGTAGTAATTAAAACAATATGGTATTGGCACAAAAATAGGAATATGGACCAGTGGAACAGCTCTGAGAATCCTGATATAAAACCACCCTCATATAGCCATCTAATCTTTGACAATGCAGACAAAACCATACGCTGGGGAAAAGAATCCCTTTTCAATAAATGGTGCTGGGAAAACTGGATATCCACCTGTAGAAGGCTAAAACAGGACCCACACCTTTCATCTCTCACAAAAATCAACTCACGCTGGACAACAGACTTAAACCTAAGGTATGAAACTATTAGAATTCTAGAGGAAAAAGTTGGAAACACTCTCCTAGACATCGGCCTGGGCATAGAGTTTATGAAGTCCCCAAAGGCAATCACAGCAGCAACAAAAATAAATAAATGGGACATGATCAAACTACAAAGCTTCTGCACAGCCAAAGAATAGTCATGAAAGTAAACAGACAACCTACAGAATGGGAGAAAATTTTTGCATCCTATGCATCCGATAAGGGACTGATAACTAGAATATACTTAGAACTCACGAAAATCAGGAAGAAAAAATCATATAACCCTATTAAAAAGTGGGCAAAGGACTTGAACAGAAACTTTTCTAAAGAAGACAGAAGAATGGCCAACAAACATATGAAAAAATGCTCAACATCTGTAATCATCAGGGAAATGCAAATCAAAACCACAATGAGATATCACTTAACTCCAGTGAGAATGGCCTTTATCAAAAAGTCTCCGAACAATAAATGCTGGCATGGATGCGGAGAGAGAGGAACACTCCTACACTGCTGGTGGGACTGCAAACTAGTTCAACCTCTGTGGAAAGCAATATGGAGATACCTTAAAGCAATACAAGTGAATCTACCATTTGATCCAGCAATCCCATTGCTGGGCATCTACCCAAAAGATCCAATGACACTCTACAAAAAAAGACACCTGCACTCGAATGTTTATAGCAGCACAATTCATAATCGCAAGGCTGTGGAAACAGCCCAAGTGCCCATCAATCCAAGAATGGATTAATAAAATGTGGTATATGTATCCCATGGAGTACTATTCAGCTCTAAGAAACAATGGTGATATAGCACATCTTATATTTTCCTGGTTAGAGCTGGAACCCATACTATTAAGTGAAGTTTCCCAAGAATGGAAAAACAAGCACCACATATACTCACCAGCAAATTGGTATTAACTGAGCAGCACCTAAGTGGTCACATAGGTACTACAGTAATAGGGTGTTGGGCAGGTGGGAGGGGGGAGGGGGGTGGGTATATACATACATAATGAGTGAGATGTGCACCATCTGGGGGATGGTCATGCTGGAGACTCAGACTTGTGGGGTGAGGGGGGGAAATGGGCATCTATTGAAACCTTAAAATCTGTACTCCCATAATATGCTGAAATAAAAAAAAAGAAAAGAAAAGTGGGAGTCATGCAGCTCTGGAATATTATTGTGTTATGGCATATGAAAATATAAGGTTTCACGGCTAACATGTATGAGACTAACATGACAATAATATAGGTTTTTGTGTTATTGTCCCAAATGCCATAAAGCGGATGAGAAAAAGAACACAGAAGGAAAGTGGAAAGAACAGAAGGAGAGAATAAGCGTTGAGAAATTTTCCCTAGGAAGCTGGGCTCGGTTTGAAGAGAGGGAAAAAAAAGGCTGCTTAGGGAAGGAAGGTGTGTGTCTTCCCTATTCCACGTGCAGAAGAATCTGCTGTAGGGCACAGCAGAGCAGGAAAGCCAAGGAGGGGAAAGGAGTGAAAAAGGCAAGAGCTCAATTTGAAGGTAAAGAGTATTCAGGCCGGGCATCAAGCATCGAGTGGCAGAACTTTCCCAGAGAAGCAAGCTGAGGTAAGCATGAGCCATTTGTCCTTTGGAAGAGGAAGGGAGGGAGGGCTCAGTGTAGCAGGCCATTGCTAGGTAAGAAATGCCTCCTGGTCTTTTTTGAGACTGTCATGAGATTTACTTCATTTTCACATCAGTTTTCTTTCAAAGACATAAAGCGTATAACCTTGGGGAGATCACACATGTCTCTGCAACTGCTCACCTAACAAATAATTTCTAAGGCTTGACACTGTTTACACTAACATTTAATCGTTCTAAGACACTATATAGTTTCTACTAGAAATTCTAAAAGGCCAAGCAATAACAAAAATTACATGTGTAAAAGAAACAGGGGAAGAATAAAATAATACTTATTCCAAAAAAAAAAGGAATTAGAATAAGATAATAAATCTTGAGGAGATGTCAGTGCTATCTAGAATTTTGAGAACTTCTGGTCCCCCGACTCCAAATCGCTCTGGGACTCACTGCCCTGATATTATCACCACTGAGGCTGAGGCTGTGCCGGACATGTGTGTCCAAGGGCAGACTGACCCAAGCCCTCAGTGCTCAGCAGAAATCGTCACACGTGCCAAATTCACATCATGAATATTCAGCTTCTATCAGATTATCAATGTATTTTATCATATTCATTGCCAGCATTACAAACATATAATGAAAAAAACATCTGGACTTTATACAGCAAATAATTGATCTTGTGAGAGGAAAAAAAAAAGCAGCAGTAAAATGTGGCTAAAATAACAAGGAAGAAATATTTACAACGTATTTAGAGTTTGTTCAAGTGAGATAAAAACTGGCAGAGGTCTGCTCTGTGCCTCCATTTTCCTACATCAGATACCGGAATCTTGCATAGGCATCACTGAGCAAGGTTTAGGATAATGTAAAAGGCATGCCTTATTAACTCTTGGACATCTCATTTCTTGGTCATAAATCCTATTAACTTGTATAACAAACTGCCATAAAGCTTGGAGATAAAAGATAATTTATGCTCAGTGTACAGAAGCTAATGTTTCTGTACTCCTGAGAAGCACAGGACCAGAAAATGAGAAAGTATGTACGTGAAACCTGGCGCTGTCCACCGCCCACGGGGGCAGCATGACAAACACACGGCTCTGAGCGCCCGACCCTCTTCCGCAGGAAGATGCCCACTGGTCACTGGCATGAGCCACGCTTCCTGCCTAGAACGCCTCTCCTGTATTTCATGACACCCCCTGCTCGTAAAAGGCGATGATGTCTTATTAAGAATACAATGTAATGTATTGGATGCAAAACAGGGATGTTTACTTTTAAGGGAGGAGTTATTACGCATACTATTTTGAATTTTCTATTTTAAAATAGCAGAGTGAACCCTGCTTCAAAGTAAATGATACCAACGGTGGTTTTCTCTCATAATGACATCTGGACCTACGGTAAGTGAAATATACCAAAACACAACATAAAAAAACCTTATATGCTAAAAATTCAACCGGTTAAAAACATCTTTCCATATTCATATAGAACTAGAACTGCATCATTGTATCCTTGTTTTATTTTATTTACTTATTTCAGAATATTATGGGAGTATAAACGTTTTAGTTATATAAATTGTTTTTGTACAGTTTGAGTCAAAGTTATAAGTGGGCCCATCTTCCCCAGACAGTGTGCATTGTACCCGTTAGGTGCAAATTTACCCATCCCCTCCTATCCCCTCTCACCTGTGTGATTTCCGATGAATGTTATTTCCATATGTGTATATAGTGTTGATCAATTAGTTCCAATGTAATGTATTCTTGTTTTAAAATCCAATTTATAATTAACAAATGTAAATCACAGAAAGGGATTGAAAAGAGAATGTAGATTTTAGATTAGAACAAATTAAACGCCTTAAGTGAATTGCTACTAGACATATAGGTCAGTCCCAAATGACTAAAATAATGCTAATGAATGGAAGGTGATAACTTATTTATACAACCTAGTCTCATGAGGGCCTCACATGTAGACTCTTCTAAAGGAAACACAGAACATCACAGAAATACTAAGGTGATCTAAGGATAGGCTTTTTAAAAAGGATCAAGAGAAGCACATTTTAGTTCCAGGGTCTAGGGCTATCCTAGCCAATTAACATTAGTATAGCAGATACAACGGTAGTTCTCTCACCAAGTTATGACATTAAAAAATTTATTAGCCCAATAGTTCCCATGAGATGTCTTATTATTCTTCCTGCTACTATCTTTGATTTCAGACAATCTATAATCGTAAAACAAATTCTAGAAGATGCTGTTCTCAAATCTAATACTTATAATAATTAACATTTATATTGAATTTTCTCACTTTTAAGGGATGTTTGCAAAGCTCAATGGTAAAATCATTTAATTTGCTTATATGATAAAAAAGATTGGTACATGTAGATTTTGTTATAGTTTAGAAAAACTCAAAAAGTCATTTTTCTTTAATTTAGGTGGGCTTATTGTATTTGAAAATTATGTCATGGAATAAAAAAAATATATATATATATATTTATTTATTTATACATACACATGCACACAGCAGCCAGCCCTCAGTTATACATTGCTTATAGGTAATTACCAGCATATGGACTATGACCTGTTTTAAGAGGTTATCATTTGCACCTTAGTCCATTAACCCCATGAAAGAGGAAATGCAGTGTACCTAATGTATATGCACACTCTAGCGCAGGCGTCCTCAAACTACGGCCCATGGGCCACATGCGGGTGTTTTTGCCCGTTTGTTTTTTTACTTCAAAATAAGATATGTGCAGTGTGCATAGGAATTTGTTCATAGTTTTTTTTAAACTATAGTCCAGCCCTCCAGTGGTCTGAGGGACGGTGAACTGGCCCCTGTTTAAAAAGTTTAAGGACCCTTGCTCTAGTGCACAGGTAACATGTAACACGCAGTTACATGGAAAAACACCTGACAAAGCCAGTTCAGTCCCAACGGTGCAAGTCTCATTTCTAGGATGTAGAATGCTTCTGTTCAAGAATTTATTATGGCATTTAGTATTAATCATAGTTTTAAGTGTACAATTAAAACTCTTTAAAAAAAACTATGGAGATCCACTTAGACCTTAAACTCCCAACCATACTCATTTTGACCCTTGCATTTGAATTATTAATTATCTTGCTATTCTCTTACTAAAAGTGATTAAAAAAAAAAAAAGCAGATGACAAAAAATGACACGAGGCTGTGTCTCTAGAAAATAAGATGTCCCTGGAGTACACAGGCAAAGGGGAGAAAGGCTGCACTGTTAACCCCACAGGTGGAAGCCCGAACCCTGCTGTCATCCTTTATTTGAGGGACAGGGGTGTGATGTCATGTGAACTTTCTACACCGCACTATATGTAATAATTATTTCTTTAGGATAAGGTGATGTTCTGGTTGTTTCCATGACACGAAACCAAAATTAGAGATGGGGGAGGCGGACAAGAAAACAAGTGAATGAATAATTACACGGGCTGTGCTCTGAAGAAATAACAAGATATTCTGATAAGGGTTACCCAACCTTGTGTAGGATGGTTGGTGAAGGCCTTTTTGGGCACGTGACATTTAAGATTACATGAAAAATTGAGAAGCTGCTTATGTGAAGAGTGCAGAGAACTGTTCTAGGCACAAGGAACAACATGTGGAAAGGCCTTGAGGTGAAAAGCAGCTGTATGTGCCTAAGAAACTAAAAAATGACACTGAGTCTGAATCCTTGTTATTGAAGGAGAAAAATATCATGAGGTGGGGTTAGAGAGGTGGGCAAGGGCTAGATCTTTGAGCTGTCCAGTGTGGTAGCCATAAGCTGTATGTGGCTGTTGAGTACTGAAAATGTGGATAGTCCAAACTGACATGTGCTGTAAGTATATAATACATATTGAATTTTGAAGATTTAGCACCCCACAAAGAGAATGTAAAATATCTCACTAATAATTTTTATATTATTAATATATGTTGAAATAATACATTGGATGTATCGGGTTAAATAAAGTATATATAATTAATTTCAAAAAAAAGCAAAAAAACCACAAAATTACAATAGAATTTACAGGGCATTATGTTTGGGGATGTAAGCTATGCAGATACATTTAACATGATTATTATGCCTGGATAACTGTGGGTTCTGCTTTAGTAAATGACTAAAACCTAACACATTGTATGTTATATATCCCTATAAATTATGTAGGGTCATGATTCTAGAATTTCTTTGAAGACTCCAGTTTCTGGCAGTTGCAGAGCGACAGTGTTCTGTGTAACAGTGTTTCCTCTTCCTGGGCCCACAGGCTTCGTTTCCTAGATTTCCTTGCAGCTGGACTGGGATAGCATAACTTGCATTCTCACCAAAGGGTGACACAGGTCATGCCCAGGCCTGGCCTTGGAAGACATGCAGAGTGACTTCCTAGCAATCTTCTCCCCTGCTGTAGCAATGTGTTCCAGTTGGCTAAGATATTAAACGGAGGGTGCTACCCAAACCACATTTCCCATTAACGAGAAAAAAACTTAATAAACTTAATCTCTGGTAAGCCTCTCAGATTTGAGGTTAATTATTACTGCAACATAGACAGGGTAAGTACCAACTTGCAGAGGCAGTATTGTAGATTATTGGCCTGACAAAGTGAAGACAATAAAAAATTCTAGAAGAAAATTAAGATAATCTTTTAAAATGTGTCAAAACATCTGTGAAAAAATTTAAAAATACTGCTCAAAAGCCAAAAACTAAGCTTTGACATAAAAAGAAGACCAAAGTGAACTTTCATCTTAAGGGTGTTTACCAAATAGGATGAACTTGGGCTTCAGTTGCTAAGGCCTCCTAGTATTGAAGGTCACAAGGAGACAAAGCCCAAGGCCTGCCCAAGGTGGAAATCTGAAAGGAGGCTGCACCATACAAAGCAGAGATCCTAAATATCAACATGAATAGAAACAACACTCCCCTTGGACTGCTAGGAAAACTGCCCGAACAAACCTTGGCACTCCATAGCTGAGAAGAGGGAAAAAAATCTCCCTTGAGCATTTGCAACCAGGTGTCAAATTCCCAGCAGTATCATTATGCATTCTTGATTTATACTGCCAACATGGTCCAAAAAAGCCTCAAACAAAATGTTCTAAGTTGTTAATGCCCCCACAGAACTGGGCTAGGAGCCTGGCAACAGCAAATACAAATTCTCCTTGGGCTTACTTTTTAACCCACGTCTCAAATAATTCCGACAGGCAACATTCTCAGAAATGTGAGGTCATGGCCCAAACTCATAAACCACAGAAGAAATTGAGGTTATGAAATAGAAAAGAAAAAGTCAACATAAGAGACAGTTGACTTACATTAGAATTATTCTAGAATATAAAATAAGTTTGATAATTATGTTTTAAGAAAGAACCTTGAAAATGTGAGTAAAGGGCAAGCATACAAGAAAAGAACCATTGTGGCAGCAATTAAAAACGCAGTGGGTGGCAGAACAGACACAGCTGAAGTGGGACAGGGAAGTAGAGTACAGAGGTGATAAAGCACTTCAGAATACAGCCCAGAGTGACTGAGACATAGAAAATACGAGAGAAAAGTTCTGAGATATGTATGATACAAATAGTGGATCGTATATGCATTTAATTGGAGGTGCAGAAGAAAGGAGAAAGTGCTAAGGGCAATATTTGACATCATAATGATTGGAAGTTTTCCAGAACTGATGACAGATAGTAATGCATGGGATGGAGGAAATCCAATGAATCCCAAGCTGAACGAATTCTGGAAAGTTCACAATTATACCAATTACAGTGAAGATGCAGGATACCAAAAACAATGAAAAGATCTTAAGAGCAAAAGTCATTTTGTTAGATGTGGATTTTTCTATTAGATAATCTTACAATTACACTTTTAAAAAAAATGACTGCACTACCTCTTTAACTAATAATCTATTAAACATATTATCTACACAGGGACAGTTACGACAGCTTTAGTTAACATACCATCAATTCAATACAATATAACAAAGCTTAATGCTTCACGATGGTAGAAAGTTTTAAAACTTCAGAAATTGTTGTTTAACAAATAAGAAATCTAAGAAGCATATCCATGCATGTCACACCACTAACTGAAATCTTTTAAGACTAGAAAACTAATTGCAATACTGATTGTGAAGAGCCTTAAATTCCACACAAAGGAGTGTGAACTCTTTTGCCATAGGTCTTGGGAAGTTCTTGTCTTCTAACATTTTTCTATACTATATTCTATATTTTAGCTGCACAGAACTCCCTGACGATTCTATGATACATCCTGCACCTCTATGTTTCTTTACTGGCTCCTACTGGCTTGAATGATTTTCCCATCATCTCCAATAACAAACATCTACTTGTCCTTGAAGATTTTGTCGGAATGTAAGTTCAATGGGAGACATGTTTCATGAAGGCAAGTGTTTTTGTCTCTCTTTCTCTCTCTCTCTTTCTCTCTCTTTCTTTTTTTACTGATGTATCCATAGAAAAGAGTCTGGCATACAGCAGGTACTCAGTAAATAGTTGTTGAATTAATTGAGTGAATAACATGTGAGTGCCTCTGCAGAGACTTTCCCTATAACACTTAGATTATTTATTCTTTCGTCATCTTTAGGCACTAATCTTTTAACATTGCATTGCGATTACATTTTTTATAAATGTCTCCTTCATTGGGCATAAACTGGAGAGCAGTGCAAGAGATAGGGAGCAGGCACTGCATAGCTGTTTGATGACCAAATAAATGAATAGCATGGACTTTGAAATCTGAATTCTTCTGCTCCTCTTGTACAAGTGGAATAAACAAGGCCAGAAAATGCAAAGAGCCAGGAAAAAAATGCAAAACTGGCTCAACAATGGTAAGCAGTCATGAAATTTGCCATATTAACCAAACAATAATTTTTAGTAATGACATGCCACAGATAGTGGACATCAGACAGGGTAAAAGCAAAACTGTAAGTAGTAGCACACTACACCGAGAGACAAAAAGTAAAACAATTGCCTACTGTCTTAAAAAAAATGTTACCAAATAATTATTTTTTAAACTGAAATCCACCAATCTTATAAAATTTATTTATTAAGCATTCTGTTCAATGTACTACATTGATAGAAAATTTCCTCAATATTTGTCATTGGAAATAAATGACATTATCACTAGCAATTTATTCTGAGGCAGTGAAATTAATAATCAGACAACTTATGAATAGTCAAAGCTAAAGATTTTTTAAAGTGCTTCACAAAATCAAATCCAGTTTCCAATTATAACGACGACACTCAAAATATATGAGATTTTCATTAGAAATATTTGCAAGCCTTTTGTTTCCCCTGTTGAGGTTTCTCTCAAGTGCCATTCACAATCAGCTGCTCAAAATGCAAAAGCACTAAACTTAATTCTAAGTCAATTTAATTCAAAGTTACAAGGTTTTCTCTTTTTTCCTGGGCACAAGAAAATGAAAACTTTGGGGCTTCTCGCCCACATGTTTGCTGGTTAGTGACCTGGGGCAGAAAACTAAAGTAGCCCCCAGCAAGCACACCTGGCCAGCCTCATTCAGAGACCAAACACACAAGCAGGGAGTGTTTTCTTTGAGTCTACTCAAAGGTTAGAGGTTTTGAGAAGTGAAGTGCTCACGTTGTATTTACTTTTCACTTACTGGTTGGAGCAGGTAGATGAGAGATCCCTCTTGGATCATTATAATTGGCGAAGGAGTGATGCGAGTAGCTTGGAACAGGGTGTTCACAGATGCCATAATCTGGTCAAAGCGCCCCGCGAGGCCCCCGAGCGTCACGATCACGTCAACCTAAGCAAGGCAAAGGTAAAACCGGGGGTCACATATTTAAAGAATTTTAAGTAATTAAATAGCATCAAACACCTAAATAGAGCTTTCAATACTGTAGTTTATTTGATGAGCAATAAAGAAAATGCATCATTCCTGTTCTTCAGATAAAGACATTAAGTTACTTGTTCAATGACACACAGCTGGGCAGCAGCAAGGCCAGGTGTCAAGACCAACTCTTTTGAGTACATATTCTGAGTTTTTTCCATTTGCCTATTCACCCAGAAAACTAGCCAACTCTTCCTTTAAAACTCCACTTATGTGTTCCTTTCACGTGGAAGTCTTCTCTGATTTATAATTATCAGCATAGTCAAAGCCGATACATCAATTATAAAAGAGGAAGGATGGAAGAACTTAATTAAAATATTATAAGAAAACCTTACATACAGTAAAAACTGACAGTAACATTCATTCTATCTGTTATAAAATAGAAATTGTTTAAAAATAGGGAGCGTTTGGTTTTTAGGTTTTAAAAGTTACCTTTGATTTTTAAAAAGCTTAGATAATATATAGTCCATGAAGATGGCATAATTTTAGAAAAATAACCTGGTACCCAAGCACTGATAGAACCTATAGGAATAATAAGTGCTATAAGATCCATGAAGCCAAAGGCTGTGTTTCTCTGGTTCAGTGGTTATAGCCTGGTATTTTTGCATAGTGCCTCGCAAACCAAGTGCTCAAGAGTTTGATGAACAAATAAACGAAGACATTGAAAAAAAAGACTCACTAGCCTAAAGAAGAAATAAATTCACTGCTATACTGTGAGAATATGTAAATCAGAATGGGGTTCCATAAAAACACTAAAAGTAAATTACAGAGAAAAACCAAGAAGTTTGAAATGAGTTTCCCATTTCTGACCTTGGCTGAGTATAGTGAGAATGGGAATTTTTACTTTGGATAAAAGAGTTCATGCCAAACCTAAAATACTTTAAGACAGGAAAACCACACATCTCTAAGGACCTATTCTTCTCCTTGGAGATCCTTCTAGAACTCCAAGAATTATTAGGTTTGGGGCTCCAGAAGACCAAACATCCTAGAAAGCATGTACTCTGAATACATGGGCAAAGCCAGGGACATCTGTCAATCTTCAGAGGAAAGAGGTAATTTATTAATGATAAGCAATTAGACTTAGACTTGTCAAAGAAATGGATTCTGTTTGGGAAATCAAGTTAGGTAAATGGCTTCTATTCATGTTTAGGAGATATTTATTAAGAGGGACACTCCAGGCCATTTGGGAAAGGCCCAGAGATTACATATGACCTAAAAAGAACTAATGAGAATTTGCTTGAAACTAAAGATAAATACAACAGAAGAAGTGTACGAAATATAGAAAAAGTTTTAAGGCACCAGTAAAAAGCCCAGACCATATTCCTATCCATATAATCCTAAATTCACATCAGAAGCAAGGCCTGACAAAAGTTTATTCACTATGCAGATTCTGGAATCCCTTTTTTAGGTTCTCAGTTTTTCATTACTAGGCTCTAAACCTTGAGGGATCCCATAACCTTTAAGACTGAGATTTAATCCCGTTCTTCTACAATGGGACATCATTCACGCAATGAATAAGCAATACCTGGAAGTCAATCACTGGATTTTTCAGAAGAAAGTAGGAGCACGATTACTTCTCATCACTACTCATTTTCCCTACAGGAAGTATTTAGCAAGACTGATTAAACACATTAGAGGATCAATTCAAGCAGCAGGTGGGGTGGGGGAGGAATTGGCATCATACGATTTTTGCAGTTCTCTAGTTCTGGCTGTGACTAGGACAGCTGATCTTCACAGATACAAGAAAAAGGACATATACTACCCCTGCATTTTTACATAGGTTTTACCAAGCTAGATTAATGTCTTTTAAGACAATAATGCCACTGGGACAGGATATTCAATCTAAAATAGACAATCTGTAGACTGCAGGGGTGCCTTTTCTAAGTGAAGCCAAATTCCTGTGTGCATATATTTCTAATATCACCCAGCCATACTTTGTTATGACTACCGGCATACTTGTCTCTCTCCTTCTGGAGGAGGCCTACGAATCACAGCCACTAGCACAGAGTTTACAACAAGAGTAGACAACAGGTATTTACTGAGCTTCCCTGAACATGTACAAACTCAGGAAGAACTGACTAAATAATTAGAGAGGCAAAAAACTAATTATTAGGCTGAGTTAATATCTAACTCCTACAAAATAGTATTTCCTTACTTGGCAAGGATTCCAAGAGTTAGTAGTTTTTGAAAAAGGTTACCGTGTCACATGTATTACCCCAGATAGATATTTGATTAATTTATAAGCTTCATTTACAAGGGAATGACAAATAATAAAAACTCAACAATTGATCATTTACCATGTGCTAGGAAATATTCTAAACACTTACAATATATCAAGTAAAGAAGGTGAAAATCCCAGCCTTCATGGAGCTGATATTCACATGGAGGATAATATAAGTTTGATAAAAAATAAAATAATGAGTAGAGAAAGGGAGATCAAAAATGCTGGTTGGGAGGCTGCTTCAACTTTAGAGGATAGCTAGAGTAGTCTACATTGAAAAATTAATAGAGCAGCAGCAAAGACCCAAAAGAGCTTGAAGGAATTAGCTACATATATGGAAAATTGGGGCAACGGTGAGTGTTGAGGTGATCTTTTAGAAAACAGACTATAGGAAAGCCATGAAGAAGTTACATAACCCAAGACCATGTCAGAGAGTTTCAGGAGGTTAGTGTCTAGAACAAAATGAGAGATTAAGTGGGAGGAGTAGGGAAAAAATCAAAATAAAATATGAGTTAGATTTATATAGAGCTTTGTTAAGTCATTCATTATAAAGCCCTTGCCTTCTATTGGGATTAAATGAGGAGCCATTTTGAGTAGAGGAGAGATATGATCTATATATTTTAAAAAGTCACCATGCTGAGTGTGTTAAGAATTAACTGTAAGGAGGCAAGGCGAGAGTTAGAAGACAGCAAGTGATCAGTGTAGAAAGACAGACAAGAGATAAGTTTCCTAGCCCTTATCACTCGTTAAACATGATTATTCATGGCATCTACATTGCAAAACACAGTGGTCAATTCACAATCCTTATATTACTTGATCCATCATCAATATCTCACAAATGAAAAAGAGTAAAGATAGCTTAAGAGATTTATGGGACACCATCACGTGTAACAAGTTACTCATTACCAGTGTACGCAATGGAGAAAATTGAAAAAGGGACAGAAAACATATCCAGAGACGTAACAGCAGAAAACTTCCTGAGCCTGAGGAAGGAAATAGAAAGCCAGATCCAGGAAGTCCCAAAGAAACCAAATCACATGAATCCCAAAAGACTCACACCAAGACACATCGTCAATTGTCAAACGTTAAAGACAAAGAGAGAGCATTAAAAGCAGCAAGGGAAAAATGAATTGTCACATATGAAGGAGACTACGTAGGATTATCAGCGATTTCTCAACTGAACTGTTACCGGCCAGAAGGGAGTTGGATGATATATTCAAAATCCTGAAAGAAAAACAAACAAAACAAAAAAAGCTCCACCAACAAAGAATACCACAGCAAGCAATCTTGTCTTCTAAAAATGAGGAAGTTGTAAAGACTTTCTCAAACAAAAACAGAGTTTATCACCACCAGACTTGCCTTATAATGCTAAAGGGAGTTCTTTAAGCAGAAGGAAGAGGTCGCTAATTAGTAAAACAAAAACATATAAAAGAAAACATTAACAAAAAGTAAAACAGTAAGTAGGCTGTCAAATCCAAAATGCTCTAATATTGTAATGGCAGTGGGTAAATCAAATATATCTTTAGTGTAAACATCAAAAGGCAAAGTTATTAAAAACAACTACAGCTAAGAATGTATATTTCGAAATAGATAAAGGACAGGATTTTAAAATATTCTTACCACAAAGTGATGACAAATATTTGGGGTGATGGGCATGATAATTAACCTGATTTAATCAATCCACAATGTATACCTGCTTTCTACCCCATAAACATATACAATTATCATCAAATAAAAAACTAAAAATAATATACTTGTGCACACATACAAGTACTAAGCACAGACTTATTATGCCATATTTTTAATATGTTATTTGTATAAAATCAAATTCTGATTGATTTCTGCATATTTCTTGCCCTCAAGTCAGGATATTTTACAGAGATCTTTCTTGTTAGCAATGGAAAATGGGGTGGGAGTAAGGGTTGCCTTTGGCTTTTCACATGCAATCATATCTAGCAAAAAGAACCTTGAAACCCTGGATTAATACATTGGAGATCTGACTACAGTATTGCCTACGGTTTAAATCACTGTGTAAACATGTAGAAGTTACATGGCCTCCTTGTGACTCAGGGCTCCTCATCTATCAAGGTAAGGGATAGACTAAATTCACCAAGGTATTTTTCAAGATTCCTTTCACTACTTATAGTCCATATATGGCTCTCTGGTTTCTACTGTAATAAGTTAAATAATAATTGTGCCCATTTTGTTCAGAAAATAAATGAAAACCTTAGCTTTGCATTTTTTACCTTAACAGAATCATGACAAGACTGGCTAAAGGATATACAACACCAAAAAGGAGAAGCAATTTCATTTTTCTATTACAGTACAGCAGCAAAAATCTTCAAGTAAACAGATAACAGGTTTTTCTCCATTTGTCCTTAAAAAGACTTGGAGACAGGCTGCATAAAGTCTACAGCAGGGACAGTGTCTGTCAGCACATTTTAATTACATTTATTTTCCATAAATTGAATTCTGGGGATGCATAAATGGACAGTTTCTTTGTGGCTCTCCCTAATAGATAGGGTGATCACACAATTTAATGCACAAACTAAGACATTTTGGGAAGTAAAAAGGGATATTATAAACAATTACAGCATGAATACAGGCATAAACTTGGACCTTCTCATGTAAACCAAGATGTGTGTTTTCCCTACTGATTGAGAGTTATAACTAGCATTAGCACAGCCAACTTAACAAAATTATATACTAGGGTATAAAAAAATAGACATTATGCGTGACAAGCTCCCTTTAACTTTTGAAGATCTGCAACTATACTACAGTGAGGCCTCAATAGAATAATGAAATTCTCTGGTCCAACTGTTTTATCCTAAAATTCAAAGATGGTAAAGCCAATGCAGAACATGGAGGAAAGAGTGGAGTCAAGATAACATGGAGGAAAGAGTGGAGTCAAGATAGAAGAAAACAACAAAAACAGCAATATCAACACATGCTATAATAAGCGTATGAAATAATTCTAGTGATTGATGTGAAGGCAGTACAATGAGGAACCAAAGAAATTAAAGACCTCAGATTTTATGGTACTGAGATAAGCTACACTGACAAACACAGGATATGCCTTGTTGGATCCCAGCAGGCTGTGAAAATACTACTACAGGAATTCTGTTTCAATTTCAACCAGGCTACATTTTCATGTAAGGCTCAGTTTAAATGTAATCCTATTTGGGTGAGGAAGAAATCATGCCTCTTGCAATGGCAAAACTATGAGGTTTCCATTCACAGATAAGAAGTCCAAGAAAATTCAGGATTTTTCTCGAATAATTCTTACTCCATCCTCCCTACTGCGGCCTTAATTCAGGCACATAATTTTCACGTGGTTAAACCCAATGGCCTTTTGCATGGCCTTCTTACCTACTGTACCCGCAGAGTTTGGTATTCACGGGAGGTCCTGGAACCAATCCCCCACCGATACCAAGGGAGGATGGAACTCCATTCTCAGAAAACACAAGATTTCAAACCTTAGTGCTTGGACCACCACCTTGCCCTTGTTCCTTTGTAAAGGGTGTCATTAATGTATTTCCAAAGGATGGCTACTACCATTACCATCTAAAAAAAAATGAACTTGTTTGGACAGAGTGTGTTCATCCTACTTTGTCAAACTGTTAACCTATTGTTATTAAGAAATATCATAGGCATGTTGTCTGCTCTGACAAATTACTATAGACTAGGTAGCTTAAACAACATTTATTTCTCACAGTACTGGAGGTTGGGAAGTCCAAGATCAAGGGGTCAGCAGATTCATTTCTGCTGAGGACCTTCTTCCTGGTTTGCAGATGGCCATCTACTCCTTGTACACTCACATGGGGGAGGACAGAGAGAGAGAAAGAAAATTCTTTTTCTTTTTATAAGGGCTAATCCCATTCATGAGAGCTCCATCCCCATAACCTAATTACCTTCCAAAGGCCCCACTTTCTAATAACACCACATTGAGGGGTAGAATTTCAACATATGAATTTGGGGGCTTTGAGGAGGAAATAAAAACCTTCAGTTCATAGCATATATTTATATAAAACTTTTTTTTTCAAACATGCTATTTTAGAAAAAAGTAAAAAAAAAAAAAAAAAAAAGGAAGAGGAGGGACATGATTATACCTGAAAAGTGAGCAATATATATAAGTTTCTTTGCATTTGAGAAACAATGATCAGGATCTATGTTAAGACACCTGTTTGCTACAAACCATAATGCCCTGGTAAAAAGTTTCAGCCTAAAAGCCCAGGGAGATTATAGCCTCATTAACCCTCTAGCATTGATGCCACTGGATGTCTCAGCTGAGGGGACTCCAAGGTCTTTGTGAAAGTAAAAGAAGAAAGTCTTGCTGGCAGAGGCCCCTGACACACTGGATGGGAACCAGTGGTGGAAGCAGCCAGGCAAGACTGACCAATCCCAGTAAGGTTGTGTGTGGGTGGCAAGGTGGTGGGGGCCGGTGTCCCCATTGATTTATTCTCTTCTAGCTTGTTAAAGGAAACAAAAATAAATATTGTACTAACCAAGTGTGTATGTGTGATTACTCCTTTCTCTCAATATTGTCTACTCTTTGACATCCTGGACCTAAGAGTTTTACCTTTAACTCTGAATACTCAAAATAAACATTTCCCTTATTCTGCTGAGCCCACATAATATTTTGAGGCTCACTCAAGTCAGCACCTCCACTAGGAGAAAGTCTTTGAACACTCCACTGGTGGAAAAGGTCTATTTCCAATGGGCTTTTCACCCATCCTATCAGACTTCTACTGTACTACTATTGACAACGTACCAGGGCGATCTGATTATAAGGGCGTTCACCCAAAAGACAGTATATTCTTAGAGCCAGAAACTAGGTCTCGTTCAGATTGTAGTTCTCAGTCTGTAATACGTAGCAGAGTGGCTGGCACATATATTAATATAATAGATATTTGTTAGCTGAACAGTTACAGTTTTGAGGCTTCAATTTTGGCACAAAAGAAAACCAACCATCACCGAGTATATACTTTAAGGCTAATTTCTAACACCCTGTTCCTCTCTCAAATTCATGATGGAGAAAAATGACTAAAGTGTTATTCTTCAAAGAACATTGTAATTGGTTCTTTTATTACTGTCATTAGGATTTCCATCCTTTGATTCAGCTTGCATACAACCATGACATTATTTTCCCACATTATCTTATGATTTTCTGTTCAAAAGTCTTTAATGGATTACCATTGCCTATAGGCCAAAAGTCAAATTTCTTTTCTAGAGATTATAGATTCTTCATATGTTAATCCCAAACAACGTAACTCTGATGACTGCTGTGACATTTCTCCTTCCTTAGAACTCTTACTGCACACACTGTTTAGACATCGATGTGTTTTTCTTTGTTTAGCCTCAGGTTGCTTTGAAGAATCCCTGAAAGCACTTTAATTTCAGGTACTCCAGTCAAAAGAGTGTAATGGACAATGACTGCGTTCACTCCCAGAATAATGAGATGCTTTTTTGATTTACCCTGGGCAAGGTTTGAATCTTTCAGTTAGACATTTCAAGCCTGGTTATAATAATAGTGCTGTCTTTTCTCACAATGCTATCTTGAGACCTAATATCCCCTTGATGAACTGGACCATGGGTTCTCAAGCCAAATCAATGAGATCCCTGGATATGGGACATTTTTTCCAAATAAACAAAAAACACAGTACTACATCTATAAAAATATGAAAATGTGCTATTTTTCCTCTCCATGTAAATTTGTCAAGGGATAGTAAGAATAAATGTATATGCATTTACATTTCTCTATATCAGGAAGAAAGTAATAAGGAGAGTTGAACAGGATAAATAAAACACACCTCCTGGATTTTTTTACATGATTTTATTCAACTAACTTCTGCTGAAAATTAAATTCTTTAAGAAGAGTAAGGAAAACATTTATGAGTAAAATTACATAAAACGAGGTCTGCATAAATAAATAGCATGGATATTGTAAAATCTACTGGAGATAATTATGGTCTAAACCTCTCACAGTGTCAAGATATGACAATATTCCTAGGGATAAGAAATTCAACTATTCCCTTTTGAATTATAGGGGATATGTGAAATGGAAAGATACATTTTATGTGGTTTAGAATGCTCATAATACCTAGCATAGCATCTCTAACACAGTAGGTATTTAGTGTAAAGTGAAAAATAAAAGTATGATTTATATCATATTCAGAAACAATCGACTATTTGGAAATAGACTTTAAAAGCATATTATAATTTGTATTATATAAATTTTGCCCACAGAAGCTAAATTATTCCTTGGTATTCAAATGAAAAAATTAAAAAATGTATTCTTGGAATCCTACTCAAAAACTACCAGGTATTTTTTACTCTGGCTAAAAATTTTCTAACATATTGGATGCCCTATTCCGACAGTTGACTGTTGGAAAGGACACTAAACAGCCACTTTTCCCACTTCTGTGGAAACTGGGTTATGAAGACCCAGAATCCATATCCTCTTTCTTCAGTCAGTCCCACTACCACTAAGCTGGGAAAAGACAAAAAAATTTTCCAAATCTCTTTGGAAACAAATTGGCTTTGGTAAAAAGATGCTTTGGTCCTAGAAGATTAGTACTTCTGTGTTTCTGATTATTTTTTAATAGCAACTATCCTATCTGGCATTATCATGATTTTTTTTCAACCAACAATATTTCTTGCTTAGCTTCAGCCATAAAATAAGTCTTAGTTGCATATTCTTGTCTAAAATGATACATGAAACTCTTGGTTTCCATGCCTGCATAAATTAGAATCAGCAATTTGCAGTACTTTTGGTGTATCATTTTGCCAAAGTTTAGTGGTATAAAACTCTCTTCATTTTTTATTGACCAGTTATAATAAGTGGCTGTCAGGCTTGTTGTAGTGCAATCCTTAGGTTTAGCAATCTGGTGCAATATAAATAGTTTATGTTAATTATCCCCTCTCCACCTTCTGTGAGAATAGAGAGCATTCTGATTGCAAATTTTGCACTTTGTCATTAACACTCTGGTTTCTAGATATGCACTGGACCATTTTATAATGCCAAATGGGAATGTTAAACATGCTACTGCAGTGACATTAATTACTCAAAGTTTATTTCTTGCAATGTAGTAGGTTTACTTCAGCTAATATGTGGTACACAATCTCATCATCCTCAGGTTTGCCTTCAAGTTATAAGCAATTCTACTTGTTACTTTGCTAAATGTATTCCATATCCATCAGCATCATAGTAAATCTGTAATCTGAGATAAAATTATTGTACAATAATAATTTCCTCTCTGAAATAATTTCTTTTATTTATATGGATACTTTAAAAAAATCAGAATCTTTATGGTCAATTTTATAGGCATCTAAAATCTCTAGTAGGAATTGATGAAGAAACAGAATTAAAATGTAATTGATGTAATTTGATTCAGATATTACTATTTCCCAATATTTCACGGTATCTTAATCTAGCTGTTCGTAATTGGAATTATGTACAATCATATGTATCTTCAGAGGAGAAGGTACATGGTAGATCAGGAGAGAAACTATTATCATCTTATTTCTACTCTGTGCATCTGTGTTTTACTATGCCATTTGCTGTTACAGAATAGTATGTTGACCATGGAATGCTAAGTAGAAATGCTACTGGGAAAGCAGAGGGTCATGGAAAGAAATACAAAGATATTTTCTACTTCCAATGACTCAGAGAGTAGAAGGGTAGAAAGTGAATATTAAAGGATTCCAGTTTTTCCTTTGATTTAAACAGAACTTCCTGAGATACCTAGGCTTATCACCTAACACGAAGAGAAAAACATGTATCTTCTCTTGACTACCTAATTAACCAACTAAAAATACATTGACCTGACATGTACAGCCCTGTAATGAGCAGTAACATCATTCTAGTTTTTCAGTCATGAGCATATTATTTCTTAGAAATGTAGATGCTATTATCACTGTGGACAATGATAATTACAGACATAGGTAATGCACCATGTTAGTCTGTCTGGCTAATAGATATATAGAATAAGAAAGATAAATTTTATAATCTACTAAGCAGTTTCAGGATGTTCTATTACATGTGCATTATTCTTAACAGACGTTCTCTAGATACACTTTCTTCCTCCATCTGCAGTTTCTGCATGTTCTCAAAGCTGTAATTCAAAGTAAAACACGCCTTTTCACGTAAGGTCAGCGTGTACTCTGCAGAGGAACCCTACACCAACCAAATCTGTAATTCTCTGCATGAATAAGAAATTTTATCTAGCAAGTGAGTCATCAAATTGAGATTCCTTGTAAGCAGATAAACTTAACCCTTGTCCCGGGGCCTATAAAAAGTCTGCTTCTCCTCTGGCACGGATGGATTAGGTTGCCACAGCCTCTAAGGTAGTAAGCTTTTTATATCCGTACTAACATCTCCTGAGTCACTTCAAAGCGCTGGGTTTATCTATTTTCTCTTGTTGCACAGCACTATAAAAAAGATTGCTCGTCTCTAAGAAGAAGGAGAAACAGAGATGTGAATTCCTCTTTTGAAGGCTCCTTCAAAATGATTCTAGGAAACAGCCCCACTAGCACAGGCTGATGCCCAGAAATCATCATCTTCTTGTTGCTTCCTTCTCTGATACTCAGCTTGCACAGCATTTGTTCCAAAACCTGAATGTGTAAGTAGTTACTTTGGCACTCAACAAAGAGAACAATGCTTTTATTCACCAAAAAGCAAGGAGTGGTGTATGTAGGCACATAAAAGATCTAAAGCAAATGTACATTTAAGATCTGACATATGAATTTTAGTATGAAGATGAAGGGAAAGGGGCAAGCAGAGGCTAATAAAATAACCCAAGGGAGAAATGATAAATGTCTGAACCAGGGTAGCTGCAGTAAGACTGCAGAGAACACAGTGTGTGCAAGAGAGAGAGAGAGATCTGCAGAATTTCAATGAACTATGACTGATTTTGGGGGGTATGATAGAGTAAAACATATGGTTACTCTTAGGTTCTTGCCAGGTGGGTCAATGGTAGTGCCCTTGAGTGAGAAAGGAAATACAGAAAGAGAAAGTGACATTTTTTGTGAGAAAGATGATGAATTTTGTTTGAGACAATAAAATGAAGTTCCCCTGGTCTTCCAGTTAGCAGGTAGAAATACGGCTTGGGAGTTTAGGAGTAGAGGTATAAATGTGGGAGTTAAGGGCACAGAACTTGTCACTGAAGCCCAGGGAAACAAGACAAAGAATAGGAGCAAGTATGTCAGGATGCCGACAGATCAAAGCCAGGGAGAAAATGAGGGGCTGAAGGAGACTAGGGGGGAGTTTGACAGGACGGGACGGAATGCAGGAATAAACAGTTTTATTCCTTCTGGAGCTAATCCTGATAACACATCCAGCGGCAGTTCCACTTTTGATAGAGTCCTGCTACACTTTGAAGTTTATTTCTTGGGAAAGTGGAAAGGTTGAGAGGATGTGGGCTATCCCCGTGGTTAAAGAACCATCAAGTCTCCAGCTAAGATTGTTCTAGCAGGCACAGTTTTCATGTAAAATAATTGCTTAATATGCAGCAGAAACTAACAACTTGAAACTTCCTAGGGAAACACTTTAAAGGTGAAAGAGTCCATAAAAGGTATTGCTTATTTGCTGATGTGCTAAGAAGTACTTACCTTTATTCTATATTACTTTGAGTTAAGTCATGAAAAGATTATATTCATTCCATGGCAACAGCATATATGAACAGTAAATATATTTTTTCAAGCAAGCGTTTTATTTTGGAATAATTTTAGATTCACTAAAAAGTTGCAAAAACAGTACAGAGAGCATACCCTTTACCTAGTCTCCCTCAATTTTAACATCTTATATTACCATGGTACATTGGTTACAACTAAGATTGATATTGGTCACTACTATTAATTAAACTCTAGAATTTATTCACATTTCATAGGTTTTCTACTAATGTCCTCTTTTTCATTACAAGATAGAAATCAGTTTATCATATTGCATTTAGATGTCATGTCTTCTTCATCTCCTCTGATCTATGATAATTTCTCAGTCTTTCCTTGTTTTTCATGACCTTGAAAATATTTGGTCAGGTAGCTGATAGGATATCCTTCAATGTGAGGTTCTCTGATTTTTTTTAAAAGATTAAACTGTAATTATGGGTTTTTAGGAAAGAATGCCACAAGTGCCCTTTTCAACTTATATCCATATGGGGGGTGGTGCTATTAACATATCACTAATTTTGTTCACTTGATTAAAGTGGTGGCTGCCAGATTTCTCTACTATAAAGTCAGTATTTTTCTCTTTCCAGAATATATTTTTATAGAACACACACACATTTGTTACATTTTGCTTTAGATCAGGGGTCCTCAAACTTTTTAAACAGGGGGCCAAGTTCACTGTCCCTCAGACCGCTGGAGGGCTGGACTATAGTTTAAAAAATAGCTATGAACAAATTCCTATGCACACTGCACATATCATTTTGAAATAAAAAAAACAAACAGGCAAAAACACCTGCATGTGGCCTGCGGGCCGTAGTTTGAGGATGCCTGCTTTAGATGATGTGAAAGATATCAGTTTATCAAAGCAGGCTGTGCTTAGATACCAGCACCCAGAAAGATACTTCTTGGGGTATCCTGGTTCTTCGTATAACACTATGAATCAGATCTTCTTATACTGATCAGTAATGAGTCCAATCAAATACAATTGGCCTTAAATTTGATTGTCAAGTGAGAAGCAACAAATATTATAAACATGAAATAAAGTCATTAGTCCATTTTGAAGAAATAATGTACACCTAAATCCAATACTAATATAAGGTTATTAAGTATGAAATGTCCAATTTCCTTAAGTACTGAGTTAGACAGTTGATCTGGCATTTCATTGACACTGGTTTTATATTTATTGTGAATATACATCCTCACTCTTTCAAATGCATGATTTGGCTTATGATTATCTTCCAAATTTTTTATAGAGTAATTTTTGTGAAACCATGGATAAGTCTAAAATACTTGTTATTTTTGAATATGAGTTCCATTGTGGAAACAATGCAGCGCAGACAGCTTGAAATATCAACGAAGTGTTTGGGAAGGATGTGGCTAATGAACGCACAGTATGTTGATAGTTTGAGGAAGTCAATTCAGGTGATTTTAACCATGAAAATGAGCCACATGGGTGGCCTGAGACCAAGGTGGATAATGATGAGCTGAAAGCTGTAGTGGAAGTGAATCCATCTCAATCTACGCGTGAATTAGCAGCAAGTTCAATGTTACTATTCCAACACTATTGGACCACTAGAAACAAATCAGCAAGGTAAAGAAGCTGGACAGATGGGTTCCACATAAACTAAACAATCATGAGAAGAGAAATCGTCTCGAAGCTTGGCTTTCTTTCCGTCACAACATAAAGGCAAACCATTTTGTCACATTGTATTGTGACATGTGATGAAAAATGGATTCTTTTTGACAATCACAAGTGTTCAGCACAATGGTTGGATAAAGATGAAGTGCCGAAGCACAGTCCAAAACTGAACATTCATCAAAAAAAAGCTAATGGTGTCTTTTTGGTGGTCTAGCACTGGTATTATCTACCACAGCTTCATGAAACCTGGTCATCCGATTACAGCGGATGTCTACTGCAACCGATTGGATGAAATGATGAGGATGCTTGTGATTAAGCAGCCAAGACTGGTCAACAGAGGCCAATGCTCTTGCAAGAGGATGCTCAACCACATGTCACACTAACAATGCTGCTCAAACACCAGACGCTGGACTTGGACCACCATATTCACCAGACCTTGCACCGACTGCCTACCACTTCTTCCAGGCTTTGGATTAACTTCTCGCAGGGAAGAAGATTCGATTCTCAACGTGCTGTGGAAAACGCCTTTGGTGATTTCATCACCACTCGCTCTCCAGGCTTCTTCGCTGCTGGCATAAACAGGCTACCATTAAGATGGCGGAACTGTGTCAATAGTTTAGGTGCATACTTTAATTGTACTGCCTCTCATTTGAGATATAAAAAACTACACTTTTCACTGAAATTGGACATTTCATATTTAATAACCTAAATAGTCAGTGGACAATAACAAAATATTCTAAAACTTAAAGTACTGCTGTTGTTTAAAGATAACGTATCTACCTGAGAAATGCCATGTAGGAATTTAAATAGAAAGACTATCTACTATACTTAACAAAATCTTAATGGTTAATGGTCAAGAGCTCCGACATAATTAAATAATAAATAAACCTAAAATACGTAAATCACGGTTCAGTATTTGCTTGGGCTATTAAAAGAATAAAATAACTTAATAATATGTGTCATAAGCCTATAGTCTTTATGTAGTGTTTAATTTGTAGTCATTTATATTTGTGTGTGTGTCTAAACAAACTTTAGGCATTTGCACTCCTTCGTAGAGCCTATTGAACATCCTTCATTATTTGATTACAAAACTGAAAAATAACATGGTATAACAGAAGGGACATAAAATGTATCGAAGTTTTAGCAAATAAAAGGAGTACGGGTTTAAATCTCTAAAGTGGTCATATTAAAATTAATGGCAACTTTTCTGCCTAAATTTTGACTAATATAAAGTCTGTGTTTAAGATATGATAAATTGAAGTAACTGATCCTGTTGCCATGTAATGCCAGTAAATATCCTAAAGGGACTTTCCCTGTTATTCTTAAGGCTTTATAATCTAGATTTATTTCTGCTTTATCGTAAAGAATGTGCACCTTATATTTTTAGCTGCTTAGTTAGATAGCTTTTAATGTTTTCCACCAAATCCCAAGGTTTAGATCTCAAGTGTGTATCACAGCATCGGAAAATATATGTGTCCTTTGAAGACTCAGTCATTTCATATGGCATCCTGACAATGTATTATTCATGACTCATTTACAGATAAACAATGTGGCAACATGAAAGCAAAGCATTAAAAAATCCCATGTATCAGAGAGTCCTTTTGCAGAAGTATAAAAGTTAAGGGTGATTAGGTTTAAAATCGGCAAACACATAAATAAAGAAGGTAATTTAGGGGAATTTTAAAAAATTAATACCATGTTTTTGATAGTGAACTCCTTTAGGATCAGGACAGAATCTAATCCAAATTCCATAAAGTTCTAATATGTTACACAGTACAGTTCTTTAACCTAGTAAATACTATTTTACATTTAATTTATTTATATCATAATTAACATTTTATTTTATAGTAAGAGTTCTTACTATAAAATATAGATACTTTTGATTACAAATTGATGTTTGTAACTTAATAAGCAGAAAAACAATCTATGATAATTTGACAGAATTTATTAGGTGGAGAAGGATAAAGGATTATTTGATACAGTTTATGTTTATTTTAGGAAGAAATTTTTTAAGGCCCTCATGATCTCACATGGAGGTAGGGGGATGTGTGAGGGGAATTTTGTAATATTTTCCTTTCTAATCTTGCCTTTCTCTTGCTATGACATCAAATAAAATACAATGTTGTCCTTTTAGGTTAAATGGTAAAGTCAGGCAGAAGCTCACAGATATTCTATGTCATATTTGATACAACCACATTTTTCAGTTTGAACGTGAGTTATCTTTGAAAGTTTTAATTTTGAGTAATATAGTCTTCACTTTTTCTAAATATACTTTCTAAAACACCAAACTAATCACCCCATTCTCCTTCGTAAATCTCTTCAAACTATCTGCTAATTTACTGAAGTTGAAGTAGCTAAGAACAGGCACCCCAAAACATACCACTCTAGCATATTATCTATTTAAGTTAAAGGTACTTAAAAAACAGCAGGTTGCAAAAAGATCACTCTGACCTTCCTATTTCTTAAAAGAAAGAGATGAGACTGGGCTCACGCCTATAATCCTAACACTTTGGGAGGCTAAGGCAGGAGGATCACTGAAGCCAGGAGTTGGGGACCAGCCTGGATAAGAGTGAGACCCTGTCTCTACAAATAACTAAAAAAATTAGCCAGGCATAGTTCCAGCCACTTGGGAAGCTGAGGTGGGAAGATTTCTTGAGCTCAGGAGTTTAAGGCTGTAGTGAGTTATGATGATGCCACTGTTCTCTAGCCTGGGCAACAGAGCAAGACTTTGTCTCAGAGCAAAAAAGAAAAGAAAGAAAGAGATGAAATCCCCATGGAAAAGATGCAACATCCTTAATCCTCAAGTATGAAAAGCTGAGGACGAGAGAATTCTGTACAAGCCTTCTTAAAATAATTCTTATCTTCTAAGCCTACCAACATAATTTAGCTATTCCTCACAACTTACTATTCTTTGTCCAATCCAGTACATGAGAACTGACTCTAAGTGCTTCTCTGGGTCTTCATATCTTTATGAGGGTTCCTGTGCCATGTAAAATTTGTATCAAATGAATTTGCATGCTTTTCTCCTGTTAGTCTAGCTTATGTCAATTTAACCTGGGGCCCAGCTGGACCCTAGGGAGGACAGCAGTGGTGTTTTACCCTCCTACAAAGTGCCATCCACACTCTGTGCACTGCGGTACTTCTAGAAACACTCCTCTCCTTTGCTGTATAACTCCTATTTGCTTATTCAGTCTCAGGCTGCTCTAAAAAGCCTTTCTCCTAACTGTGTTATGTTCTACTCTGCTGTGTGTTTTTATAGAGCAGCAGTCCCCAATCTTTTTGGCACCAAGGACCAGTTTTCATGGAAGACAGTTTTTCCACTGACAGGGGAGTGTTGGGGGTGGTGGTTTCAGGATGATTCAAGTGCCTTACATTGTGCAGTCAAACCTCTCTGCAAATGCTGATCTGTGTTTGCAGCTGCTCCCCAGCGCTGGCATCACGGCCTCAGCGCCACCTCATACCATCAGGCGTTAGATTCTCATAAGGATCAAACTAGATCCCGCGAATGCACAGTTTACAGTAGGGTCCCAGTTCCTATGAGACTCTAATGATGCAGCTGATCTGACAGGAGGCGGAGCTTACGCAGTCATGTGACTGATGGGGAGCAGCTGTGAATACAGATGAAGCTTCCTTAACTCACCTGCTTGCCACTCACCTCCTGCTGTGTGGCCTGGCTCCTAACAGGCCATGGACCAGTACCAGTCTACAGCCCGGGGAGGGTGGGGAGGGGGTGTTTGGGGACCACAGCTATAGAGCATAAAACATACCACACTTTCAAGGAGCGCCTTTTATATGCAAAGTACTGCCATCAAGTCGTACACAAGCAGACCCATCTAAGCTTTATGGGCTGTACGGTCAAGCTAGGAAGAACAACTCCACACAAACAATTAGAATTAACAAAATGATTCAAAGTGTTCAGAATGCCCTAAAGGACAAATAAGAGGAGGGGTATGGATTGTAGAGTAGCTAAATCTAACCCTGAGTGATAGTTAAGGAAAGTTAGTCAAACTGCGCCATGCATGGGCTATGCAAAGAAAAGGAAAAATAGGATTCTAGGTAGAGGGGGAAACGTGCAAAAACACCTTAAGGCAGGAGAAAGGGGGGAATATGGCATATTTTAGGAATAGGGAGAAAGACTGGTGCAGGATGGGGCTGGAGAATGCATTGGACTTAAAGCATGTCCAGGCCTGTGGCAGCATTTCTCTCTAAGAAAGAAACTCACTGTTAGGCTGGGGGGAGAGCAGTAAGCTGTCATCTCCCAGCTGCAACCCCTTCAGGACACAGCATATCAATCCACCAATTCTACACTCTTCCCTGGCAACCTCTGCGCCACACTCACAGCCCTCTTGAGCAGCCTGTAGTTCTGACTAAGCACAGGTAGAGTGCAAGTGTGTTGCTCTTTCTGCCCAATGCTGGGGTCTTCTAAGAGGTACTCTTGATTCAGGACTCTCCACTGGATTAGCCAAGACTTTGTTTTGCAGATCACTCCCTCTTCGCCTAGTCTGAGGCTCTCTCTGGATCTGAGTCTTGTTGAGTTTGAGATATGATCATTTGTTTTTAAGGCTCAATGACTGAACACTGTATTACAGATACTATCAGCTAGACACAACAAATGAGACTCACATAACTGCATTCTCAGCTCTTAATAATTTCAATAGAGGTGCTGGGAAAATCGAAACACAGCTGTGAAGATTTATAATTTTTTTTTTCTAAGAAATTCAAAATCAGCCATATCTGGATGAAGGAGATAACTTTCAATTGGCGGTTTTTTATTTCCATTAAAGAAATATTTAATTACAGCAATTTCCTGCTGGAAATAGCACAATACATTTGATGTAGTTCAGCAAAACTACAACAGAGATGAGAAATGTTCGCTCACTTACTTTTGCTGAGTTTGCAGACTGAGCTACTTGCCAATTAGGATAGTTAACGAGGTTTTTCTTCAAAGGAAAAAAAGGATTTACTACCTCAACTTAGGAAATACATGCTAGAGCAGATCGTTGATAAACTTTTGCTAGGCAGTAAATTTTTACGAGAGTTGCCTCTCTTGCACCTATTCCACCCTGCCAAAGGTGTATTAGTCACACGGTTTGAATATATGAGCCATGTGAATTAATCCCACACCCCTCTGCAGCCTAAGACATTCCGGATTCTCTTATCCTCCTTTGCCAAAACCAAGAGTGTTTTTGTTTTGTTTTGTTTTGTTTGTGGTTTTATGGAGAGACCTTAGAAGTCTGATGATGGTGGGAAGTGATGCAAACACTGCCCCTCCAATTCCTTAATCCCCCTACATGTGTAGGGTAAGCAGTTTCTGCGCAGGTGGCAGTTGGAGACAATCAGGGAAACCAGTCCAAAGACACAGCCTATGCAGCAGAACCAAGATAAATCCAAGAAACAAGAGCATGAGTTCAGACTGAGCTGTGTCCCAAGACTGCCTCATCCCATGGGGTTATTAAGGGCAGGTCGAAATGTATTTTCTGTTATTTGTGCTACCAAAGGCCTTCTAATATACCAACATATTTTCCTAGTTTTCTTGGTTTAAAAATACATAATTGATCATACATCTCAACATAAAATTTACTGTCCCTGCCAGAAAAAAGGAAAGGTCAATTGTCATTCAGGGCTTCAGGTTTAATTTTGTAGCTCTTCATTAAACACACTTATAAAACTTTGCGCTATTTCAAAAGGTATCAAAAATACAGTGAAATACAAACTTACGTATGCACTAATTAATGCGATTACACATTTGGATGCTGGGTAAAAATCATTACCGGATACCTTAAACAGCACGTAAATGCAAAACAGTAGGCTCTCCTCTGGCTTTACAAAAAATAAAGTTGATTTTTTATTTGTTGATATGAGTTTGCAATAATGGCCCATAGGCCAAATCGAGGCCACGTTTGTCTGTCTGCTTTGCCCACACAATATTTACATAGACATATTACAGAGACACATACAGTTCTGCATGGCAGCAATCCACTAGCGATGAAGTGCAGTCACTTTAGGCCAAGAATGAGTTTCCAGTTTTAATTGCTTTACACACGGTCCAGTGAACCCGTCTTATGACCTTGTCACTGTGAGATGTTTACATTTGTGACCTCAGCGTTACGTGTACACACCAACATTTTGGCAGCTAAGGACAGATTTATTTGAGAATCAGGAAAAAACCTGACAGAAATTAAATAAATAAAACAGCACAGAAGTAAATATCCGCTGCAGATTAATAAACACTGTAACAGGATCTTTCACATCCTCGGTAGTAAGACCCCTAACGGCCAAATGATCGCATATCTTACCTTTAGGCCTTTTTCCTCTATCTTCTTTTGGAGCATTTTAAGGCACTTGGTATAGTCAGTGTGGTCTTGATCAGGAGTTGGAATAAGCTCGCATCCCTGTAAAAGAAAAGTAAGAATAAGCAATAATTTCAGCCTTATGAACAAGATCAAGAGCTACAGAAGTAACAATGAGGTATCAATACACATATTCTTTTCTGCCTGTATTATTCCCCTATCGTTAGATTCATTATCATCATCTTTTTTTATTTCACATCACAGGGTCTTTCAGGAATGGCGTCGGAGTGTTACAATAATGGGCCGATTATGACAATAATTGTATCCTAGAAAAGTACAGATGATACTACGATAATGGTCTTTTAAAAAAACACTGATATGATGACATTCAAGATTAACATAAGGACTTTGATACATGTGTAATAAGTTATTGATGTATTCTCAGTGCCATCACCTGAAATCAAAATGAAACTTCCTAAGAAACTTTGAAGCTCTTTAAGTAGAACTCATAAATTTACTTACATGAATGGAGAAACTACTATTAATCTTAAATGCATGATAAGATTTTACATTTTAAGTAAAAATAAGTTAGCTGTCCTATAAAATTCCTTATGGCACCCTGTTCCCACCTTGCAGAAAGCAGCCTGCTGCCTGTGTAAATATGTCTCTTGGATTATCTTTTGGACATAATGAAGTGAATTTATAAGTTCTTTGTGTTCCCTGCAACAGATACCTCACCTAGTGAAAAACACTGAAATATATTTATAAAGCCACAAAAGCGCCAGCTTGTTGGCACTAGTAAACTTGGATGGCTAAAGAAACCGTATTTTTGAAATGACACACTTTCCTCCAATGTCATACAGAGGCAAAGGTATGTAAAACTGAGCACGATGGGACCTCAGACTTCTTAATTCAGGAATAAAACAATTCTTGGACTCCGACAAACAGCTGAGTAAGGGAAAGTTAAATATAATCTAGTATATAAAGTTGCCATTCAAAGAGCTTTCAAGGATACAAAACACCCATACTGTCTCTTAAATTATTCTAAGGACCATTCTCAGTAGATTTAAAGGTTCTCCTTTTACTTCAAGGTCTCTTTAAATGTGTCAAGCTCAACCTGTGCTTCATTCATTTACGACTGTCCTACAATATAGGGACCAATGAAAAAATTAATTCCTCATCATTCAGAAATATATTATGCTCTAAAAGATGTATATGTCATCTTCACAAGATCGTCGACATATACTTTCTTGACCCTAAAAGAACACTGAAATTTACTATAATCACCAAGCAAGGACATAAAGAAGTGCCTCGTCTCAGGCAAACACTCCTGAAAAAGAAGATAAAAGCATATGCCTAAAAAAAGAAGATATAACCATATATTTCAAAGAGGATATAAGCATACAGGAATATAATCAGGCTGAAGAGATTACACTGTTACCAAACCAAAAATCATTATATAGAAAGTTCCCTGAGGGCAGGAATTATGTTTCATTCATTATTATTTCTAGTGCCTGGCACTATTCTGCTACATGGTAGGTGTTCAATAAACTTTAATGTTCTTGAGGAAAAAATGGAGTTTTACAAATATACTTGTAAAAATATATACTGGCAAAGGGGTAAACTAGTGTAGCATCTTATTGCTAAACATGACAATGGAAAGTTGTCTTCCTCTTTTAAATGCTGACAAGGGAAATATCGCTTATACAAATGGAAATAAAATAAAATTTAAAAGACAAATACAAATAGCACAATAGATGATTAACAGATCGTTATTTACCTTTACAGTTATCTTCACAGAATCAACAGAAAGCCACTGGGAAAATGAGTTAAACAAAAACACAAGAAATAATTTATCTAGGACCACTGCAACATTTTGTAGATGAATAAAAACAAGAGATAAAAGCTGACTTGCAGACTACTGGACAGCCAGGGAGTAATTAGCAGCAAAGCCGTGACTAGAAAGTGTATTTCTTTACTCCCACAAAGTGGAACAAATTCTTAGATATTCGATAGAAAAAATGTCACATAACATCCCCAGAGTTAGTTCCACAAGAATGATACTACAAAAGAAATCGACTTGAAACGTGAGCAAGGCTGGGATATCTTACTTTACCTCAATTAAAATACACAGAAAAGGTGAGGTCAGGACATGCAGAGAGAGTATAAGTACTGAAAAAAATCACACTATCTAAACCAATAACTCCTACAAACTCTAGCTGAGGTGTTTAATAGCCGTCCAACAGCTTCTTAGGGTTCTCACAAGTTTAAATGATGCTAAGCTCATCATGGATTGAGAACGAATTCACAAAAGTGCAAACAGCTTCAATAGTTCTCGAAAGGCAGCTTTCAATGCTCTCAACGTGAGACCAGCAAAACAAAATATTAACCCAAGTACAATAACAGGCCTTTGGCCAACTAAGGATGTTTTCCTGGGTCTTATGATAGCATATTATGATCTCAGAGAGGAGAAATAGAAAGCTAAAGATGAGAAATTACCACGGTCCTACAGACAAGGAATGACATAGAAATGCTATAAAGTATCAAGCAATGCTCATCTACTAGATATGAATATTTATGAATTATTATATAGAATAAAGCTCAATTTCCTAGATCAGAAGCACTAGAGTACTGTCAAAAACTTCACTGATTTGGTGTTTTCCTTAGGAAAAAAGAAAGAAAACTCTCACATTCACTATCAAAGGACCCAGAAGATAATTAATACATGACATTTGGCCAAGTAAGAAAAGCATATGACTTCCCAATAAATAGTTTATAATATTAGTTTCCTGGTTGAAATGCATGTATTTTACCTCAAAATACACAGAAACCTTCCCAAAGCATAAACTTCAAAACAGTTTAAAACTGTTGTAAAGTGCCAATGTTTGAGTGAAAATTTGTTTCAACTATTATCATCTTTGATTTTTCTCAATTGCATGAAATATATTTTTTAGGATACAAAGTATTATTTTATGAGCCAGCAGGTGGCTCCATTCTCATACTACACATTTTTTCACTGTAGTTTTTGTCATTATACAAGATATTTCAATAGATTCTAATAACTTCCCTTTATGAATATATCACTTTTTTAAAGCTGTTCTATTATTTTAATATATTTTATTAGTATTGCTTTATAATAGAATTAGAAAAAAGACTTGGATTGATGTCACAAATTTCAGTCTGTGTCAGTATCAAGTTATTCTGATTTTGTTCTTTAAAAAAATCTTTTGAAGATGAGGAACCACAATATCAGCCTCATCCCTTCTAAAACATATACACATAAAAGAAAAAGCACAAAGAACTACTTTACAAATTCCATTCCAGTGTGTTGAACTGGCTACAGTCTCCTTTATCAAGGCTCTGTCACCTCATAAGTCAAAACCAGAAAAATCCATCTATAAATTTAATTAGAAATCAATTACCAGATGCCAAATCAACTACTTTTCAGGGGCCTGCTGTTTGTCTGCTGCTTTATTAAATAACACTATGTTCTGAAGAAGCAGGACTTTACCAGATACTACTAAGTCAGTACAGTAGAAAACAGAATAACATAAATACTAAACATGTAAAATACAAATAGATTTGCGTGTTTATGAGAAAGACATACAGACAGAGGCAGGCTCCTTTTCTTCTGCTTCCCATACTAAGGAATGCCTAGTAATACTTCTCTCCACTATCCAGTAAGTGCTTGGAAAATAGTCAGTCTTTTATTTATCCCTAAGTTGTTCCTTTCCTTTTGGTGGGTTGTGGAGGTATTGTGAGCATTTGAAATTCCATTCAGACATAGATGCTGAGCTACATAGTCTAAAATAGAGCTTTATCAGAAAGCTCTGCGCTTGAGGAGTAAGTTGGCCTCCATTACTAATCAAGTGGTCCCCGCCTGATCCTCGGGTCTGTTTAGTTAGTAGACTCCAAAGGAGGATAGCTAGTCACTAGATCAGAAGGTGAAAGACCCTTTGAAAAATATCTTGGACAAAGTATCTCACATTTATTCATATTTTTATTCATATATATTTTATACATGTATAATTAGCTTTTAAGGAAAAAAATCACTAAAAGGACCTATATTATTAATGACAATTAGCTATTAAAATATAATTTTTCAAATATACATGGAAAGAGTACCAAAGACTCACAGGGTTGGAAAGATAATAAAAGCCATCTATCTAGTCAACAATATTTTTTCATGGAATTTGAAAGAATTGTAAGATTTATATGAAATATTAATGGAACAAGAAAAACAAAGGCAACTTTGTAGAAGAACATGGTGGTTGAACTTGCCTTTCTGGATATTTAGACTTAAGTTAAAGTGAAAGAAATTAACCCAGCAGAGTACTGGCAAAATGAGCACCACAGAGATAAAGATATTTGCTTGTGTGATTCACAGCTGTCTTCTAGGAACTAGAACACTGACTGGCACATAATACTTGCTCAGTATACAGCTTTGTTGAATAAATATTTGAACGGAATTGAGACGACAGAAATAGAAATATACACTTGCATATTTGAAAACCTAATAGCAAAGTCTAAAAACATTTACAAGAAAACAGTAGAAAATGACTGAAGTAGGTAATTTTTTAAACAAGATGCAAAAAAAATCATAAATCTGAAGGGCAAGTATTGATACATTCAACTACTTTAAATTAAGAACTTTTATTCATCAACAATAAGAATAAAGTAAAAAAAGCTGCAAAATGAAAGCAGATATTTTCTACACTCATAACTAAAAAAGGATTACTATCGAGAATACACAAAAAATTTCTAAGAATTTATAAAGAATAACTAATGGAAAAATGGACAAAATATTTTAATAGGCAAGTTAAAGACGGGAAAACCTGAAAAAGCTGATAAACATGAAATGATGTTGATTTTTCACTAGTAATCAGAGAAACGCAAATAAAATTCACACTGACACACATGTCACGCACCTCCATTAACAAAAATCGTGACATATTTGTAAACACTGGAGTATTCTATGACAGCAAAAATTAATGAAGAAAAACATATGTTACAGAAGCATACATGTATCACATGTTTATGAGTTACAGAATCACACAGGCAGTAGGAATGCACATAAACTGTAAAAGCATGCTAATTACCTCTACATATGGGGCTCCAATATGTATTGGAGTATTGATACTTTCCTTAAAATATAAAGCAATGTAAAAGAATAAAATTTTTTAGATTTAACCAAGAGAAAGGGCCATAGCAATCTTGAATTGTATAGAGAACACTTCTTAATTTGGATGGTGGTTAAATAAGTATTCGTTTTATTAATTTTTATGCTTTTGTACATCTTAAATATTTCATACTATTTTGTAAATCACCTAGCACTTATTCCTAAGGGGTGGGGCAGTGCCATTTCATTTTTGTGCCCCCAGTGCCTGGAACAGTGATTAATACACAGTAAGCATCCATTACACATTTGGCAGATGGTCGAGTGGAGTCCCTTCTCTATCCTTGCCCCTATGCTGATGCGGATTTACAGTGGCAGGGGATTTACACATAACCCACTGCATAGCTGAACAAGTCTACTAAAATTCTATAAAATTCTCATATCAAGCTTAAGTAATCTCCCTTATTATCTTGTAACCGGCCTTAATTGTACCCTCTTGAGATCACACAGAGAAGGTCTTATGTTTCTTTTAAATAAGAATACTCAACTTCCATTTGTTTTCTCAGATCGATTCCACTGATGCTGATTGTTAAGTAATCTAGGGTCCAGATATATACCAAGTACCATGTGATCTACTCCTGTCGGCCTCAGAAGTCACTCACGGACGTGATAAGCGCGTGTGACCCTAGCAGGCCAGATCGTGGCTCTCCAGACAGCCCTTACACTATTCAAATTTCACCACAGGACTATCACCTTCTCACATATTATATATTATTTATTGTCACATCCTACAGAGGCAGGGATAACTCTGTTTTTTTGTTTTATCCTGAGCAGCTCCAGCAGCACACAGTAAGCACTCAGTAAATGTTTGCTAAATGAATAAATAAATGAATATTTGCTATAGTACAGACATCTCATGCTTCATGTTTAAACAGCAGTACATGTTCCAAGTACTGTACCTTGGTCAGAAAATGCTGATGAAGAAGAGAAAAGGAACATTTTGTTCTTTCCTAAAATGATGTCATCATACTGATGATCTTAAATTTTGCTCAGGCTGCAAAGATATAGTTTATGCTTTCCAGCTAGACTGGTGTCTCAATCTCTTGGTAGGCTAAATCAATCAATAGAAGACATTTCTCAATTCTAAAGTTAAACCAGCTGCTTAATTTAACTTTCTTGTAATAGACTAATGCTAACAATTAGCGTTATTGAGTCTACACTCAAATAGGTCACATTTGACTTCTTGTCATAGTCCTTGATTGGTACTTTTCATTCCTTTTTATGTAAAAGTGAGACTATTGGAATTGAACGGCACCCCACCTCGCCCAGCAAATACACCCAACTGCAAGCCATCCTTATATCAATGCTAAAACCTTATAGTCAAAATATAGAGGCCCAGCTGAAAGGGAAACCTGAAATAGATAATTTGTCATGCAGCAATGAAGACGGTGGCCTTTTTATTTCTTCAAGCAGTTAAGCTGAACACTCCACCAGAGCAAGTACAGTAGTTCCCATTTTTCGTGGTTTTGCTTTGCAGGGTTTCAGTTATCCACAGTCAACCATGGTTCAAAAATAGGTGAGTACAAGTACAATAAGATATTTTGAGGGAAAGAGAGAGATCACATTCACATAACTTTTATCACAGTCTATTGTTATAATCATTCCATTTATTAGACTACAATAAAATAATTATTATTGTTAATCTCTTGCTGTGCCTTATTTATAAATTAAAATTTATCATAGGTATGCCTGCATAAGAAAAAACATAGCATATGTAAGGTTCAGTACCATCTGTGCTTTCACACATCCACTGGGGGGCTTGGAACACATCCTCTGTGGACACAGGGGAATGCTGTATAGTAAAAAAAAGACACTGCTTTTTCCAGCATCAATTTTCCCTCTTTATTAGATACTAACACCTGACTTTTTCTTTAGGTATTTATTGCCTCTTTCTTTCTCAGACGTATGATTAGATACCCAGTTTTGGAGGTGCCAGGCCTAGTCTAAGACAATCAACATAGTTCATCCCCTTATCCATGCAAATGGTTTAGAGACAAGCACATGCCAAACTCAGGCCAAAGAGAGCACAAGAATTGCTGGTGTATGTGCACAAAGAGACTTCTGGTTTTCAACAGAAGGATGTGTTGAGATGGCAGCCACTCTACAACACAACAGGACAGCCTAGAGCTGCCAGAGATACACGAGGTGGCACCTGAGGAAGAAACTGACAGTGTGGATGAAAGAGAAAGAAACAGAAGGAACCGGGTACCTGGAGACTGTTTCAGGAGCCCAATCAAACTTCATCAAACCTGAATCCACCTCTATCCTTTTCAGTTATAGGAAAAAAATAACCTTTTGTTTTGTGTTGTTGAAGCCAATTGTTTTCTATGGCTTGCTTGCAATATAAAAAATCCTTACCACCAGCCTTCCCACAAATGTAGAAAATATTCATTTATATGGTATGGCTGAAGCATGAGATACCTAGCAAATGACTTCTTCCTTCATTTCAATGTTTTATGTGTATTTAGACATGAAAATTACTACTAGGTGGGTTAATAATTAGGTTTGTAGCCCTCATGCACAGGTCAGTCTCTAGGAATTTAAGATCCAAGAATTTAAAGAATATGTACATTGGGAGGCCAGGGGAAGACAAACATGGAATAGAGGGTAGAGATACAGAAAGGGAAGGCAATGGTCCCAAAAGACATAATATAGTGGCCTGATATTAGCAAAACATTCATTATCAGTTTAGATAATGAACTTTTACTAATCAAGTATTGTCATTATAATTGTGTTCAGCCATTTGAACACGGATAGGAGTTCATAATGACTATGCAATTTTACCATAAAACACAGAGCATGAACACCTCAGTGTTTTATCCCTAATATTACCCAAAAGTTCCTAGGACATAATTGAATATTAGGCAGAAACAACAGTAAATTAAATGAACTAGGGGCCAAGTTTGCATGTTTTATACATACACACACACACACGTGCAAGCATGCACATGTATATATTACAGAAGAGTCAGGATTTAAGAACTCAGTAATATAAAGGACAGAATTTTCTTCCACATGTGCATTTTACTTAAACTTTCACATGACCCAAATCTAAAACCAGAGACCAGCCAAAAAGTTTTTTTTTAAAAACAATACATTAAATGTAAAGATGAGATCTCTCATTATACTTGGCTATTCAATACATAGAGGAAAAAGCAAGTTATTAGTTTTTCAAAAAGGTGAAATTAAAAAATGGTCACTTGGTTCACTAGGGCAGCAAAAGCTACCATATCAACTACAAGACATGGCAATGAGAGCTATATGCTCAGGAAATTACTGGTTGATTACATTAGCTTCTCCTCAGTACAGAGTAACCAAAGAACAAAAAGTTGCAATGTTGAGAATTAGATCACAATAGAAAACATGTACTAAAACAAAAATAATAAATTGAATTGAAAAAATGTAATAAACTGAAGAACAAGTTCAACAATAACAAATTAAAATAATTCATAATAATAAAGGAAATACCATGAGTTTATATTAAAATGATGGGTGCCCTAAGGTCTAAGAAAGCAAAATTTGAAAGCAAATATTAAAGGTGAGGAAAGATGCAGAAAGTTACAAATAAGGTAATTTAATCCTTATTGTCAATATAATAATTCACCAGGTTTGAAGAAACTAAAGAATAGGAAGAGGCAAATTGACTTAGAGGAAACAGCAGTAGTAGTACTTTACAGGGTGCTACTCACAGAGTGAATTCATCAAAGAAGTGGCACAAATCAAACATATACACACACTGGCAAAAATTCTTATCCAGCAAATTCTTGTCTATTACTTTGGGAAAATAGGAAGTTCAGGCAGGAAGAGAAAACATCATGTTCCTTGAGCTTAGGGAAATTGACTTGTGCATTCTCAGTCGCTAGGACAGTATGAGCACATATCAAGAAGGCGGCAAAGTTTGATGGAGAAATGATGGATGAATTCAAACCCTGTCTCTCCTCATGGGAATAATGGTGTATTTCTCTAACATATAAACTCATACGAAATAGAAAATGAGTCTAACAGAAAAGCAACACTGATATTGTTTTCAGTATTATATACTACACCTCCTACCTTGAGGAAATTAAATAACTCTTTTCTTTTAGGGCATAATTAATGTAGATTCTTAAAATAGTAACAGATGACAGCGCTTCATATGCAATTAGGTAAAGTTTAAAATATATTAATGTTAACAAAACTAACATTCAAAAAGGGAAACTGAAATATATATGCACATTGAGGTTAACAAATGTGATAGTGTAAAGTGCTATATAAAAAAATTCAGAATAGTTTTGAATGAGTTTTATTTCCTAAGAGAAAGACAAATGACAAGGAAACAAACTGATAACAGGAACTTAGCAAGAAATGAGTCATAAATAGTTTTCAGAACATGCCCTGGAATGATAATAGTTCCGCTCAATTTTCAATACTGCCAGCATCTATAGCTATAGCAAACACAAAATATATGCTTGTAATAAATGATTCTAATCACAATAAAAATCACAAATCATCTAAAAGGGACAGATTTATGTTTCAGTGTGGTTTACATTTTTAAAAAATGAGAAGAGGTTTGAGATAGTAAGGTTTATGATAAATACTTAGTTTAACCAAATAATCTTATTAGATGAACCAATTTTATTAATATATAAATTATTTACATTTGTATATGTCAAGAGTATTAGACTCTTCCTTATCAGTATTAAAATATTTATTAGAATAATAAAATAATTTTATTACTGTATAAATTCAATCTACCTTATGACTATTAAAATATTAATTGAAGTATTAGCTATAAGTTCCACGACATTACCCATTGTGCTCCTTTGTTCACCACTATATTCCCAGTACAAGAATCCAATGCAGTGTGGAGCAAGTCTTAAGCGTCCCATAATGAATAAACTCACTTATAAAGGCATAGCACCTGAGATAAATTATCCCCCTATTCTAGGGGTCTGCAAACATTTCCTGTAAAGGACCATACGATAATTATTTTAGGCTCTGCAGGCCACAGGGCTTCTGTCCAAACTATTCAACTCTACCTCTGCAGCATGAAAGTGTTCACAGGCAAAAAAAATAAATGAATGGGAATGGCTGCGTTCCAATAAAACAGAAATTTAACTTTCATATAATTTTCATGTCTTGTAAAATATTATTCTTCTTTAGATTTTTTTTCAACAATTTAAAAATGGAGAAACCATTCCCAGCTCACCAGGAGTATAAAACCAGACATCGGGCCAGACATGGCCTGTGGGTTGTAGTTTATCAACAGACCTCTGCTCTAGGCCTACAGTTAGTGATTGTGACTACACAACTAAATCCTACGCATGCACAAGGAATTTAGTATGAGGAAAGCGTTCAGATTATTAAAAATCTCCCTGAACCAAATAGTTCCAACTGTAACGGAACTGATATGCAAACCAAAATTGTTGAGATTATATGGAGATAATGCACAGTGATCAACACATATCAAATGCTCACCTCAAGGCCTGGGAAAAATATTTAGAAACATCAGATGCTACAGGCAGACTACCTCACATCAAAGTTTACTAGAGTGAGCAAAATATTGTTAATATTCTCCAGAGAACTTTTTGTTGATGATTATAAAGCTGTTTTTTAATTTACTGACAACTAAAAGAAATTATTACAAGGCAATGAGTATCAATAATCAACCTAATTTCAAAAGACCAATGCCAAAGCCATTAGACTGTCATTCTCGATTACTTAATTTACTGTTTGCCAATAATTTAACTAATATAGGTTAATGAGTTTTTACATTTTACACACATAAAACCAATCAAGTTTTATTATGCTGACTCTCTAAAATTCTTTAATGGGAAAGAAAACAGATCGTTTGAAAAAAATTGTAATAACATATTAACTGTTATTTCATGTACCATATCCAGAGAGAGACTTGGCCTCATAAAACAAGAAGTAAGGAGTTAAGTGTGATGAAAACACTCCCAAGTTTGCTATTAGCTTATTTATTTTAGATCAAGTCATTTTAGTGCTCATTCATTTATCAAGACAAAAAATACTTGTGCAAATTATCCTGCAAAGATTTTATGGGTCTCTGAGACATCTCCTATCATTTTATGGACTGAGTTTATAAAGTTAAGAATGCATAAGTGCTATTTTGTCCTAGGTACCATGCACACTGCTTTTAAATATTTATTTCCAGTGACTTACATATAGCTTCTCCCCTAGTATGATTAAATGCAATGCATATATATTTTAATAAAATCCAATATTCAATAAACTCAGATTTTCCCTACAAAATATAGCCTAATTCTCTCAGAAGTCTGATAACCTTAAAAGTATTTAATCTTAAAATTGTGATCTATTAACTGTCTTCCTCAATAAATTAATATTAATGAGAACTAACATTTGAATACACTTTGAGTTATATGAAATATCCATCACTTTATATAAATTATGTTCTTGAATCCTCAGAATAACTTTGTAAGGTAAATGTAATTATCACATTTTAAAATATGCAGGTTGAAGTTTTGTTGTTTTTGTTTGTTTGTTTTTGGGACAGAGTTTTGCTCTGTCACCCCAGCTAGAGTGCAATGACCTGACCATAGCTCACAGCAACTTCAAACTCCTGGGCTCAAGCAATGCTCCTGCCTCAGTCTCCTGAATATTTGGGACTACAGGCATGCACCATGACAGCTGGCTAATTTTTCTTTTAGCACACCTGGGGGTCTCAGTCTTGCTCAGGCTGGTCTTGAACTCCTGGGCTCAAGCAATCCTCCCGCCTTAGCCTCCCAGAGTGCTAGGATTACAGCTGCGAACTACTGCGCCCAGGCCCAGTTGAAGTTTGGAGAGATTAAATAACTTGGTCACACAGTTGGTAAGGATGCTGTGTGTGATCTGAATCTATCACACTTTGTACTCAACCCTGCTTAATTAAACTTTTGGTATTTTAGCATGATTAAGCCAAAAATATGTCTTTATAATTTATGCTGAACCTTTAATTATTTTTCTCCAGTTTTAAATACTCAAACATACTTTAGCTGTTATGCAGACATGGTGACTCCGCCTGGCCATGCCACTTCCATGGTAGCCAAAGGCTTAGCCATCCTCATGGCTGGCACAGCCATCTGAAAATGGGCAATGAACACCTATCTGTCCATTGCTCCCTTTTTCTGCTTCCCCAAATCATTATATTTATGACATAGTTCATGTTTTCGTTTGCTATTAAACCTACCATTCTGATCAACATCTCTGTGCATAAATGTTTATTTCGGGTTATTTTCTTAGAATTGAATTTCTAGAAATGAAATTACCGGGACAATCATAAGAACATCTTCAGGTTCCCTGATATATGTTGCCAGAGTGCTTTCTAGGAAAGTTGTAAAAATGTATATTCCTATTAGTGGTATATAATAAGGGTGAAGAGTTTCTTCCTTTAAAGTACAAGTAACCATAGTAAAAACCATCTGTCATGAATTCCTTACTGTGAATTCGATTGATTTGTTTCTTAATAGCAAACAGAAATCAGCTTTATTAAGGGAAAGATGACTTCCACCAGAGAGGAAGGAAAGAGACAGTTAAGCTAACTATGGAGTGTGCAGCAGGGATGGGACTGGCAGCGGTCCACCCAAGTGAGGACTGAGTGGCTAAAGTAACATATGAAAGAAATGGACAATTCTTGGAGGGGAAGAGAGTTGTACATCAATAGGGTAAAGAAAAGGAGGTAAGAAGATGTCAAAAATTGTCTTTAAAATTGGCTCTGAAAACATAAAATATAATTTCCTATCTCTTCATATTAGAATATTGACATGGATTTGCTTTAATAAACGAACAACAGTAAGAGTTTTACTGGTTTTTAAATTTTTAACTGCTACGCATCTCTCCCTATTCATAGCTGAAGTTGCCGTTCTTCTTGTTGGTACGCAACACATACACTTAAAAATTATTTTGGGAAAGGCTGGGGCATGGTAGCTCACATCTGTAATCCTAGAACTTTGGGAAACTGAGGCCAGGAGTTCGACACTTGCCTGGACAACGTAACAAGACCCCATCCCTACAAAACAATTTAAGAATTAGCTGGATGTGGTGGTTTGCACCTGTAGTCCTAGCTACTTGGGAAGCTGAGGCAGGAGTATTGCTTGAACCCAGAGGTTCAAGGTTGCAGTGCGCTATGATCACACCACTGCAGTCCAGCCTGGGTGACAGAGCAAGGACCCATCTCTAAAAACAATAAAAATATTAAAAAATAAAATAAATATTTGGGGAAGGATAGTTTCAAGAGTCTTGTAAAAACTGAATGCATTCAATATTTAAAATATTGAAAAAATGAATATATTCAATTTTTAATAACGAGATTCTATGATCATTCATTAAATTGAATTGACCAGAACTCTGTAATTAGAAACTGCCTGCCAGAGTACGGGCACAGCAGGCACAGAGCAAAATGACATACACTCTGTATAATCCAAGCTACAGATCTAAAATTAGCTCAAACTTGTTCTCAAATTTTCTGAGAAGGGAAATAGCTAGATGAAGTAAGTTGGAATCTAAATGATCTATGTTCCTTGATACAGGTAGGAAAATCATCTTTTTTATCTGCAGAGACATAATCACAAAGTAACCAATTCCCACTTTCTTCTTTATTGTATAAAGCACACTGTGGTAGATTTTCCCCTCAGTTTTATTTACCAGCCTTCTACAAACATTTCTACTTTTCAAACTAAAAAGACTGTTTTTTAAATCATCAAATAACAGCCTACAAAGTAAGGATTTTTTCAGCAAGAATGTCACATGATTAAGCTCAAAAACTCTTAAGTAACAGGTTTCCTAATATAATCTAGTATTCTTTTTCTGGTTTTCTAGATGTTGTATAAAGGGAAAAAAGAAACACAATTTAACCTTGTAACCATTCTCCATTCCATCCCAAACATAAAGAGACAGTCTAATCTAGCGTAATCTTCACTGCTCTCTAAGTTGTAAAATAACCTTTCCTTTCAACATGGCAATGAATGAAAGCTACAGCGTTTCAAATGAAAAAGTCACCCTTTCTGTTAAAGAAAGTCAAATATCTTTTTACAACAGCATAGGGTTTTAAATGATGGCTACCTTCCTAACAGCACAGCCAGAATTCTGGGTGGGAAAAGGTGCAGAAAAAAACAACACAGCCGACTTGGGACTGCTACACTTTAAAAGGCCTGCTTGCAAAGCTGGCTCTGGGCTGACATCTGGAAACCTGAGTTCCCTATGCTGATAGGAGTGGCTCACTGTGCCTAGCCTCCTTGTACAATGTGGTTTATGCTGAGCACCTGCTTTCTTTCCTTCTGGAAGTCTCAATTTTTGGTACATCCTATGGAAAAGGTGTGGGTGCCTATGTAGTAACCAGTCACCAGTAAAATTCTGGGCACTACATCTCAAATGAAATTCCTGGTGACAACACCTTGCATTTGCTTTCACAATCTGATTAAGCACATCCTGTGTGACTCCACTGTAAGATGACTCGTGGACCTGTGACTAGTTTTCTCCAGACTGTGTTCCATGCATTCTTTCCCTTTGCTGACCCTGCTTTGTATCTTGTTGTAATAAATCATGGCCATGGATATGACTGTATGTCGAATCCTACAAGTCTTTGCTGTGAAGCAGCAAACTTGGGGTGGTCTTGGAGACCTCCAAAACATAGAGGTAGAGAAAGACTTCTTCAGGGAGGATGCCTGAATAAGCTTCTGTTTTATAACGTTTCTATAAGCATCCAGACCCGGAGATCTGCTTTTGGTCTAAGTACCATCCTATGCAACCACTATGAATATGCCAAGGAAAGAAGGGGCCCCCACCAGAGCTTTCTAGCAAGGCTCTCCAGAAAGGCAGGGATGTGGAAGAGTTGGAGTTGGAGAATTAAAGGTAGCCTTGGTGGGTACTGTTGCTCAAAGCAATCACCGCAGCAACAAAAATAAATAAATGGGATCTCATCAAATTAAAAAGCTTTTGCACAGCCAAGGAAAGTATCATTAGAGCGAATAGACAGCCTACAGAATGGGAGAAAATATTTGCTCTCTACATATCCGATAAAGAGCTGATAATAAGAATCTATCTAGAACTTAAAAAAATCAACAACAAAAAAAACAAACAACCCCATCAATAAATAGGCAATGGAAATGAACAGAAGCTTTTTCAAAAGAAGGCCGAATAATGGCCAGCAAACATATTAAAAAATGTTCAACATCTCTGATCATTAGAGAAATGCAAATCAAAACCACAATGAGGTATCACCTAACCCCAGTGAGATTGGCCTCTATCAAAAAAATAACAAAACAACAAATGCTGGCGAGGATGTGGAGAGACAGGAACACTCTTACACTGTTGGTGGGACTGCAAATTAATGCAATCTCTGTGGAAAAGAATTTGGAGATACCTCAAAGAGCTAAAAATAGAAATACCATTCAATCCAGCAATAGCACTACTAGGCATCTAGACAAAAGAGCAAAAGACATTATATAATAAAGACATCTGCATCCGAACGTTTATGGAAGCACAATTCACTATTGCAAGGATGTGGAAACAACCTAAGTGTTCGTCAATTCACAAGTGGATTATTAAAATTTGGTATGTGTATACAATGGAATATTATGCAATTATAAGAAATGGCAGTGAGCTAGCACCTCTTATATTTTCCTGAATTGAGCCTAAGCCCGTTACCCGAAGTGAGGTAACACAAGATCGGAAGAATAGGCTCCACTTGTACTCGCCATCAAATTGGTGCTGACTGGTTAACACTGTGGTGCTCACTTGGTAGTAATATTCTACAGGGATGGGGGGTTGGGGGGGTAAACCCACAACTATAGGACAGGGTGAGCATTGTAGGGGGAAAGGGCAGATCTCTAAAACCCACTAGGGAGAAGCAATTATATAAAATGTAACCAAAAGGTATGCTTGTACCCTCATAATAACCTGAAATAAAAAAAATAAAAAAAAAAGAGTCCAAAATCCCTTAAAAAAAATTACCTATAGCTAAGTAGAAATAGAAAAAAAAAAAAAAAGTTAAATGTTTGCAGAGAAAAGGAGACCATGGAATTTCTTCAGCATGAAAAATTAATACTCACTTCATTTTGAGGAAACTCCTTTCACTAAAGGATTATGACATAGTGTTTACACAAAACAGCATGGATTATGGGGGCAGATCCCCTGTTTGAATGCCACTTCCATCAACCCTTATTTCTTAGCTACTTAACCCTGGACAAGTCACTCAATCTCTTTTTATTTCTTTGTCTACAAAATGTTGATAATAATAGTTATAACCCAATAAAGTTTGTCACAAAAATTAAATTAATTTATAAATGAAAGGCATATATGAAAGTATTTGGCATATTTTAAGCACAAAAAATTTGGCTATTATTTTTTTTAGGTTGTTGAAATTAGTTTATTGACTGGAGAACACTTTAATTTTTTTTAAGGACTCAACTTTTTTAGAGTAGTTTTAGGTTCACGGCAAAATTCAAAAGACAGTACAGAGATTTCCCATATGTCCCCTCCCCCGCCACATGCACAACTTCCCCATTATCAACATCTGGCCCCAGGCTGGTACATTTGTTACAGTGGATGAACCAGTTATCACTCAGAATTCATAGTTTACATTAGGGTTCATTCTTGGTGTTGTCCACTCTATGGGTTTGGACAAATGTATGATGACATGAATTTAACATTATAATATCATACGGTATATCTTCACTGCCCTAAAAATCCCCTTTTATTATTTTCAGGAATGTGTTGATTTTTTTTTTTTTTAAACAGGAGAGAAAGCCCGTATGGCTTTCTTGAAAAGTTTCTGAAATAGTTAAACATGCTTTAAACATCCAAAAATATTTCCCTAATTGGAAACCAATATACCAAATAAGTGCTGGTGGGTAAACAGTAGGTGTTCTGGGGTCAATTACCTTTGAGAAATACTAAGATAAAATCAGAGTTTTGGCAACTTACTTAAAATATGTGGATAACATTACATAAGGCATGTGTTATAGAATGTCAAACCTCACAAACTCATTCGATCACAGAAACCTTTGTTTATATGAAGTATGGTACAAGACCAGTGCTTTGCTGCTCTAGTTCTAAAAGGAGGATTAGATACCTGCTTCAGGGGAACGTCAATGAGAACCTACTAACGACTAGGGACGCCAGGACAAATGGCCATAGACTTCAGGTTCTAGAAGATCACATGTTAACAGGGATAAGGAGGAAAATTATGATATAACTGCTTACTGCAAAGCTCTTTGAGAAAGGACAAAAGGCAGAATACACAACCCCCTATGGAACTGAGAGGGGGAGGAATGATGAGTAGGATCCCATGAACCAGCTAAACTGGGAAAGACAGTTGGTCACAGAGGCCCAGAGAAAACAGGCCGGAGCATCACACAAGTGAGGAGAGGCAGGCGGGCCCCGGGAGGTCCTGTGTGCTCACTGGGAGTTCTTAACTGTAAAGGGCAAGGACTCTCCCTTTCTAAATGCCTTAGTATGTTAAGCAAATTCAAAGAAAACAGGCTTCAAAAAATATAGATGGCAATGAAGTCAATGTGAAAGGACTGTGATTGAGGCAAGGTAAGAATTAAGGTATGTTCAAGACACAGTTGCACATGATGTTCCCCTGGCAGGCTCATCATTCCGTTGGCGAGATGCTAATAAGGGTGAGACAGCCAGTTTTAAGAATATGAAGTGAAGAACCTGTCACTCAGTTGTCAATGGAAACTGTCTATAATTCCCTTAACAAAACCTTTATATCTCAGCATATGTTAATTGGACTTCATGCTTAAGCCTAAAAATTTACCATACTCCAGGCTTTGTTTCGTTTTGTTTTTATTTTTTAAAGAGATATACCAATAAATGGAGTTGCACTTTATATATATTTTGTATAGTTTCCTCTGTTTGGCATAATAGTCAAACTTGCTAATTTTTTAGAATTTCTAACAGCCCAGTTTGTCATTTTCACTAAATTAATTAAATTTGCCATACCTAAAAGTTGTTGGTATCTGGCTGGAAAGAACTGGAAAAGAGACACAGCTCAGAGTAGAAAATTACAAGATTCATGACATTACGTAGATCAGGGCCGATGTTTTTAAATGTGGAGATTCTGTGAAATGTAAATAGAATTGAACCTGAGGCTTTACCAAATTCAAAAGGATATTCTAAGAAATTGTGATTATGAATTACATCTACACTCACAAATTATGCACTTATGAAAATGAACTAATAGTAAATATTTTTACAAAAGCAATGTTGCTGAGAAACAACAAACATAAAAAAGCTCTTAAGCAAACAATTTTAGAAAGTAAAACAAAATGCTGCCAGCTTACATTAAAATAATGCTTTCATATTTCTAGAACATTCTACATGTATAGCCTTATTTGATCATTACTACAAACCTATGATGAAGTCGAACTATAAAACATGACTTAATCTCACATGTGGTGGTAAGACTTTCATATATGTAAAATGATAAATATAATTTGTACAGTTATTTCAAGAAAGTAATAGCTTTACTTACAAAAAATCAAAACTAAAATACACACTAATAGCCAAGATTATTAGTTATCTGACATCCAGACTCACCTATACCCCTACCCAATTCCTTATGCTCCCCACCCCACTATTTGAGATTCAGTGTCCTCATCTTTAAATTGGAATTAAAATACAAGCATTTTCAGTAGTCCATTTATGAAAAATCAGACATTCTATTCAAATGTCAACCAGATGCCAATTTCCAATTGTTTTGACTGAGATATTCATATTTAAACCCAAATCCTCAGTTTCCTAAAATATAAACGAAATATTTATACAGATAACGACGAGATGTAAAATGATGAGCAACTTTCTGCCACTGTATGGAACATTTATAGCATTTTATATTTATAAAAGGGAGCATTGGTTTAAAAAGTTTAAATATACTACCCTTGCTGTTAAGAGCAGTTTTCAAAAATTTGGATATGGCCATGTTAGTGTTCAATTACGATGGGAATATATCATGAAGAAATACTGGTTTAATAAAAGATATTCTCCAATAATTCATGCGATTTGCTTTAAAAAATCTTATCTTTCCCAAATCTGAGAAAGATATGATGAAAGACAAAGAGATAAGAATCCACCTGGATCTTTACCTCCACTGTTCCAGTTCATAGTGCTGGAACTGCCTGGTGGCCTAGAATTATCTCCCTCTGTCTGTAATAGAAAATTGGTAGTTCAGCCTTAACTTACCCTTTCTGCTAGTCTCACTCACCATTTATACAGGGGTTCATTGCACCTCCTCAATCAAATCTTGCCTCTGTAACTACAGTTACAAAGGGTCTTTGGGCACCATGTTCTGGTATTCTTGACCACTGTTTTGATACTACACTATGTTCTTCTAGAACTCGGAAGGATTAACAGAGAAGATAAAATCAGAACTTGGATCTCGAGTCCTATTCCTAATTTAAGACTAGGGTCATTCTCACCATACTGTCTAGAACATTGCCTTGTGTTGCTCACAACACTTTCTGGAAAGCCAAAATACTCACCAGTAGTACAAAGGAAGACATATTTAAAGCTTGCCTATGCCCTTGCTAATTTCCTACTACCAAATCACCTTGAATCTTCTGTGTTCCACCTTGGCTCAATTCTATATCCTATAAATAGCTTTTAGGTAATTAAAAAATTTATCAGTTTCTTTGGTTTTAGTCATTCTTGGGCTAGTCTAACTACTGCACCTTTATTTATCCTTGGTGCCCCAGAATCAAAGGGTTGGGGAGATATGTTGGAGATGTGAGGTAGAGTGTTTAGGTATCACATAGACCATTATCACATTGGTGTGATGCTGATATTCATTCCCTGGGATGCTAAATTATACAGCACAAGGAACTAATTACTTAACCCAATAGGCCAAAGATGTTACCTGCTGAGACACAGTGGCAGTAACTGAGTCCCAGTTTTAACAATATTCTTTTCATAGAAAACATGGACATGGATCCTCCAGCTGTCTCTGACTAGCTCTACCATTTTGTTCAAGTCACTGAAGCTGTCTGGGCCTCAGTTTCCCCCTCAGAAAATTGGGCTGAAGAATATTGTTTGATTTTTTTTTATTACATTTTAAATTGCAGTCAGCCATTCATATCCACAGGGCATTGGTTCCAGGACCCAGAATATACCAAAGTCCACGGATACTCAATGCCCTTAGTCAGCCCTCCATAGCCACGGGGTCCACAGCCACGGCTGGCTGAATCCCTGAACGTGGAGCCTACAGATATGCAGGGATGACTGTATTTTATACTTTTATTATTATAACATATTTTTAACCTCCTATCCTATACACCTACATTTACAGAAAAACCTTGCTATTCTGTAACTTTTTAAGGCATCAGCTAAATACTACAACTAGTTCCTTAACCTCATGAATATTAAGGAAGCATGCTTTAAAATTCCCTGTCCTATATCCAGCGAAGACTATACAGCATGAAAGAGTATCAGGAGTTACATGAGATAATGTAGTTTCTTTTACAAAGTGCTCAGAAAACCGAAATGCAGGTGGGCATTATAGATGGACTAATTGAGAAGATTGAAATAGCTTATTCTAGCCTTGGATGAGAAAAGTATTGACTGACCCAGAAAAATGGGGAAAAAAAAATAAAATATCAAGGGGAAAATCAATGAGACCTTCTTCATTCTGAATTAATAGTAGTGAACCAGGCAGGGAAGAACTAAGACAAACAGGCAAAAGGGGAAGCACAAAGATGTTACAGCCATCTAGAAAGGAAGATCTTTACAGAGTAAATTAAGGACTGCACACCATTTGCCAAGTTGAACACTCGGTATGCTAAATGCTGCCTAGACAGTCCACTTTATGATTTTAACAAATGTTTAGCATTTTAAATTTCTCCTTTATTTTACTTTTTTCACTAAAGCTCCGGTTTCAGCCTCATTGAAAACTCAGACCAGGTGCGGTGGGGGTACATTTGAAAGTGGAGATTACCTCCTTTCATTTGTGAAAGAGCAGCTTAAAGACTATTTAAGTTGGAGATAATGGCTCATATGAATTGTGTGTAATGTTGCATTAACTTGTTGTAATCATCATCATTATTAAAACTACAGCCAAACACTCACCATGTGCTCTACAGGGCATATTAACTATTTAAAAGACATCACCTGTGTCCTCTAGAATGTACCCTAAAAGTTCAAAAGCAATGAGTTCAATATTCACTGACACATGAAAAAAAACTGGACCGTACTATACCAACTTAGAACTATGCAATTCAGGAATTGGAAGGTTCAGCTAAATCTCGGTTAAAAAACTAAACCTTAACAAATATAATTTGGTTTTTAAGGTTAAAAAAAAAAAGGGAAGCAGGAAATATAAGAGAAGGTCATCAAGGGGTATTAACTCAAATTTTCCCTTTATCCTTGACCCCCATTTTATGGCATTGAGAAATAAAAAAAAAAGCTGGTTTCCCCTATTCCTCCTCCTGGGCAGGAATGATCAGACCGGCACTTCCAGTTTTGGCAAGCCAGCAGCAGTGAAGACGGGGGAGATGGGTCACACCTGGCTAGATCTTCAACTTGTTTTTTGAGTGTGCTTGTCCCTGCCTCTCCCGCTGTTTCTTCTGCTCCGGAAAACATGATTAATATCTATGCACTTGCGAAACTCTGCACTGTAAGCAAGGCTGAGGCTTTCCATCCGGATGAGGTGGAGGTATGGAGTTAATGAGAAGTGAGACTGTGGGGAATGAATAGGAACATGCCAATGTTAAAGTAATTGGGCATGAATATCAAACACTGACTTGGGAATAGTCTTCATTTGCTGAGGGAAAGTCTGATCAGCTGGTGGGCAGATGGAATGCGCAGAGACTTGCATCCACTGCCAGCCCCAGAATTCCGTATCACAGCAGCCTATACTTTGTTAAAACCTCTGTACCTCTCTGCTTTACCACCTAGAATCAAGTTTTCCTTTCTTTCCTCTTTCTTCTTTACTTTTCCTTCTTTTTTCCTTCCTTCCAACAACTCCTTCCTAAGAAAGGCTTCCTCTCTTCTTTTTGCATTGATCTCATCTGTCCCCAAGCCTCGAAAAGAATTTAAAGTTTTTTGATTTCAATATCTGTTTCTTAAAAATATACATACATACATACATACATATATTAGGTCATTAAATATGAAATGTCTAACTTTGAATAAAAAGTTTAGTTTATTATATCTCAAACGAGAAGGAGTAGGATTAATCAAAGTATGGGTCTAAACTATCGATATACTTTTGCCATCCAAATGTTAGCTTGCTTATGCCACCAGTGAGGAAGCCTGGAGAGTAAGTGGTGACGAAATCATGAAAGGCGTTTTCCACAGATTGTTGAGAATTGAATATTTCTTCCTTGCATGAAGTGGTCCAAAGCTTGGAAGGAGTCCTACTTAGTCGGTGCAAGGTCTGGTGAATATGGCGGAACTGGTTCAATGATGGAACTCATATTTGAAAATAACACAAATTTCTGACTTATCCATGGTTTCACAAAAATTGCTCTAAAAATTTTTTGAAAGATGATCACAAGACGAACCAGGCATTTGAAAGAATAATAAAATAACAACAAAAATAAATCAAGAAGTGTCAATGTGAAATGTCAAAGATATTAACTGTCAAACAGTACTTACGGGAATTGGACATTTCATAGTTAATAATGTAGTATGTGTAATTTGTTAATGCCAGTTGATGTGTTGTGGCTAGAAGAATTACTGATGCCATAATAATTTTATTGTCAAAACTCTGCATTGTCTTCCAAAACCAGTGAAACTTTGAATTATTAATTACTTTAATACACTCCTATGTGACTTATATCATTCCCAATTAGATGATTTATATGTTCTTAAGTGACAAAGATCTCTGGACAACTTGCACAACAATAAAGACAAAAGGAACACCTTAAAAAGATGTAGATTATTATTAAATATTTATCTCAAGTTGTAATAAATAGGTTTATTCAGAACAGAGTAATAATAATTTTAAGAAAACTAACTGTTAAAGAAAAAAAAACTTTGGTTCTAAAATTCTAGGAACACACAATTATGCATTTTTATAAAAATTCATTTACAAAGATGTTTTTAATAGAGAAAGAAAAGAACAAATTAAGTGTACATCATTTGGGAACTGATTAAGTGAAATAAGGTATATTCATTAAATAAAATTAAAATGATCTGTTAAAAATACATAATAACTAATGAGGATATGGGCGATAATAGTATATTATTAAATGGGCATATATAAACAATAACCTCATTTAAAATATATATGCTTAGAAGACTGATTAATGCTTATCTGGTGGTAAAATTTCTGCAAGATTGTGTTCCCATTTGTAATTTTGTAAATTACCATTTTGAATGTGTATTCCAATTGCTATAATTAAACTTTAAAAAGTAATCAAGTGATGAGTTTCTCAATCCCTACCTATACAAGAAGAAAATCAGAACCAACACAGGAAAAGCAATCATATGAAAGAGATCTTAATATATTGATATTATATATACAAAATAATTATAAATTATAATTATAATTATAAATTATAATTATAAAATAATTATAAATTATATACAAAATAATTATAAATATAATTTATATTAAGATAAAAATATCTTAATATATGGTTTACCTTAATAGTGTAGTACTCTTTGACTTCAGGCCTAATAGAATCAAAGTCTCCACTGATGAATTCAGGCAAAAACCTGAAAGAAACAGTTCCAAGTCAGTCAACTAGTTGGGTCTATGTATTTGTGAAAGTTTCAAACTGTCATTATAAGGACAGAGAGAAAACTAATACACACAAAACAAAAAAAGAAACACAGAGACTGTCTTTAAAGCATAGAGGATGTCACTTCATGTTCTCTTGGTTTCAATATAATATGATTGGGGCAAACACACACCCAACTATTTCATTAACTCAGTCACAACACCAGTCAATACTTAGGTTTTGAAACAAATAGATAAAAATTTAAGAAGATTATCAGTTAAAAAAACTCCCAATTCAAAAACTGTAACATAAACAGTCATCATCTTTGCATATTACCTTCTACACACACACACACACACACAGTCCTTTACATTATTGTGCCCTCACACAAGGTCCCAGTTGTCACCAGATTTGAACAGAACAAGTGATGCTGAGGATTGGTATCCTGTGCTGAGCAGGAGCCCATTCAAAGACATTTTCCAAACATCCTATTGACATATTTCTAGAAACAGGAGTCTTTTAGATAGGTTTGAAAAACTAGAAGAGTCCCAGTTATTCAATATAGGGAGGGATTCCCAAATGTGGTTGTTTGCAATAATATTACAATGACTTTACTTCTCTTCCCTGCCATGTTTTTTTCACAACTCATTTTAGAAAGCCTATCTCACTCCATCCATGTAAGCCATCTTTATTATTTTTATGTGAAAAAATAAATTTAACACAACCCGGTAGAATTTCTTCCCACCTAAAACGCCTAACTGTGGAGAAATAAAACATCTCCTGATTTCTTAGGATTCCTGAAAAAAAACCCTAGCCTCCTGAATCTCAGAAATGTTTGTGATATAAAGAAGGGAATGTTCACTTTCACTAGAGGGGAAATATTCTACCTTTCACATACCAGGAGAATCAGAAATGTAATCATTTACCTAGTTCGTTGGTTTGATTCAAAAGAATACCAAAACTTATGTCTTCTGAAGAGGCCCGAATTGTTCCCTAACTAACTAGGTCTCTCGTTAAAGGGAGGCTGGTATGTTATCTCCCTGGTCAAAAAAGATGAAGAAGCACCAGAACATGGAGACAATTCTAGGTCATAAAATCCAAGAAATACTTAAAAAAAAAATATCCAAGACACAGAAGGCTATCTGGCTCCTGAAAGATTTTCCTAATATCCCATGGGGTTTAGGATTCAGGTCCATAACATTTCCAAGGAGACCCTTTCAAGCCAGAGAGAACACACTTGCCATTTCCTGCTTAACAAGCAGAGAAAAAACAAACAACAAACAAACAAGATCACATTGCCTGTCCTTCCCCTATAGGTGTGCAACTACCAGCAGAGAACAACTGTTCTAGCTCTCATTGCATGGGCTGAGGAGTAAAAAAGTAGAGCAAAGGAGACTGATGTCGTAGGAAATCTGACTCTGAATACATAGGGTGTTCCTTCAGGATAAAATTAACAGAGATGAATATGAAAAAAAAACAATACTAGCCTTGCCCTTTTTTTTGCGCATTTTTTTTAAGGTTTTTAACTCAATTGGAAATATGTTGGGCCAACTTCTTTGAGTTCTACATCTTCCTAGGACTAAATGATTAGACGTAGCTCTACCACATAGATCTGTACCACATAAATTGCTTAGCTTGGATAAGCCAGGCCCAGTCATTTTTTCATTAACCAATCCATTCCACAAATATTTACTGAACATAAACTATGTGCAAAAAAGCAAAACCTATTTCAGAATAAGGTAGAATTGGAAAGTAAATGGAAGTATCTAGGTTATAAAATCACTTTAACTGGCTTTCACATCTTTCTATAAACTTTCTTCCTCAAAATTTCACTGCATACCACATCTATTACATTCTATTTCAATTTATACATATTTAGGTTAACTACCTCATACCTTACCACTATTAGGGCCCAAAACAGACTATTAGTTCTTGTTCGTTATTTTTTTTCTGTTTTATATAATAAATTCACTTACTAATATTTTTAAAGTTTCTTTACAATGCTTCCACCCACCACCAAATACATGCAAATTGATACTCATATGGATCACAGAATATTAACATTGGAAAGGATAAAAGAAATTATCTTTCTAATAACCCCATTGTCTTTTCTGAGGAAATGAGATCCTGAGATCCAAGACACCAAGTGAATCGTCTGCATGGCCAGTGTCCGATCTATTTCACCGTGTAAGGCGACCATGTAAAATTAGGATTCTGGGTCTGTGCTGTCTGGTTCAAGCAACTTCCTAATAAGACTGACTTTATATTACTCTCCAAATTTCAGGCCCTCAGACTTCTAGAACCAATTTGGCAGTTTCCAAATAGCATATTGATTTTGGCAATAAATAAAAATGAAAAATACAAGCCGAGACACACAGGCAACAGAACATCTGCCTCTTAGGAGAGATCATCTTAAAGAGAATTAGGTCTCCTTCTAACTTACACTGTGAATAATGAGAAAAAGCAATCATGTACATTCACTTATACTGTCATATATAAGATATTAACAGGAAAACAAAATTATACAGATAAAAGATACCTTATGTCGGTTAACTTTTAATGTAAGTTTCCCCAATGTAACATATATGCATTCACATTAAACCAGGATGCTCATTTCTAAGAAGACCTATGCCAAAAATACACCTGGTATTCATGCTGAGATGACTAAAATAATTATAACTATTCCTCATATGATACACTAGCTTTTGAAACTTCCTGAAATGTACTTTTTGACGCTACAATTAAAAGCCCATCTCACTTTTCCTGAGGCGCCTGTTGCCATGGCACCTGGGCACTCTGAAGAGGTGCTTATTGGGAATGACACTTCACAGATGTAGAAGAGCTATGTTACGATATAAATGACAGTTTACACAAGCAGATTATTCTCAGAACTCTTTGGGGACTGATTACCCATAGCAACTGACTATGAGCATATGGATTTGTGTAGCCACTGACCACATTTCTGCCCACGGTGACTTAGATACACCAATATACCTGTTTTTGTTATCCTCAATCTAGGGGCACTGACTTGTTGGTACTAAAAGGTATCCCAAACTCTCCACAAATGGCCCACCCAGACTCCTTTCTAGTTTTTATTTCAATTCTTACTACATTTGTCACTTACACATTACAAAACAAGAGTCCAAAAAGGGTTGATGGGATTAAGATCCATCACATGTAATAAAGGAAAGGGAAGCTGATAAATTTAGAAAATGTGCCTAAACATGATGTGGTAGAAGACAACTGCTGTCTTTGATAAGACCTTCTTGATACCACTGAAGGAGAATCTCTCTCCGCTAAGTCTTATTTTATTCCTCCAAGAAAGACACTATTAGTTCCTTAAAACTTCAATAGCACTAAACCTCTCACTTTCTATTTTGTTTTAAGCAATTTCTGTATATGTCTTTTAGTGTCTACTAGACAGTAAATTCTTTGAAGCGAGATCTATCTCTGATTCATCTTGGTATCCCCAAAGTGCCAAGGACAGATATCAATAAAATGAAAAGGTGGAGGAGGAGAATGAAGTGGGGGAGGAAGAGAAAGAGAAGAAAGGATGGAAGGGTGAGAAGAGGAAGTAAGAAAGAAAAGAAAAAAAGGGAAGAAGGGTGAAGGAGGGGAAGGAAGAGGTAGGAAAAGGTAGAAAAAGGTACAAAGTGAAAAGCCAAGAGCGGGGAGGAAGGGGAAATGGAGTGTGGAAAAGAAGAATGAGGACAGAAACATGTATCAGGAGCTTACTATTTTGGACAACCTTCCCCAACTTCCTAGAATGTGCAAATCATTTAAGCTTTCTACGTCTCATTTTCCCTTGTGTAAAATGAGGATAATTTAGAGTGGCTGTGAGAACTAAGAGTTAATATATGTAAAACACTCAGAAAATGCCTGGCATGCAGTAAGCACAATTGAAGCTATTCAGTTAAAATAAAAGTTATTACTAGAGAAGTGGCTTGCCCTAGATTATAAGGCTAATATGAGGTCCACTCCACCTAACCTTTGTTCTTTAATGGGTTTAAGTATATAGCCTCCCACCTATACACATTTAAGAAACAGAACAATAAGGTTTTCTTGTAGAGAAAGTTCTCTACATAAATGTACTATCTCCTCCTGATTTTATTAATCACTATTAATTTGATCAACTTGTATATTTTATAAAAGTGTCTCTGAGGCAGAAGGGAAGAAGGATTTGTGCAGGTGATAACTGAAGGAAAGATGGGATTTTCATGAAAAGAATGTTAGGAGAAGAATATTTGAGAACATTACCCAAGAAAAGCAGGCCCGCAGATGCAAGAAGCAAAAGTACTCAGAAGAAAGGAGGACTTGGTCATTTAAAGATTTGCTCTAACATTCTCTACAAAACTGCACAACTTAAGGGGAGGGAGAAACAAGGGTAACACAAAATACAATATGCAAAATTGTTACCACATTTTGACTGTGTTCATAAATACAAACAATTCAACTGTTTTCATAGAGAAGTCTCTAAATAATCGTGACAAATGATATTTAAATATTTGTATAACTTTGGGTAAGAGACATTCTTGGGAAAGACAGAAAACATAATGATAAATAAGCTGATATATTAGACTTTAAAAATGTAACAACATGTTTATGGAAAAAGATGTAATAAGCAAATTCAAAATATAATGCTTTTATATATGCAAAATATATAATCCAGAAGAACTGCTGTCCCTAACATATGAAAAGCACTCCACTGTGGTAAAGAAAAAACAAGATCCAATAGAGAAGGTGTAAAAGGGTAGTCACACAAGGAAAGTCACACAAGAAATGCAAATGGTCTCTGAAGACAATATACAATGGGGAAAAGAATCCCTATTCAATAAATGGTGCTCGGAAAACTGGATAGCCACATGCAGAAGAATGAAACAGAATCCATATCTCTCACCACTCACAAAAAATAATTCAAGATAGATAAAATATTCAAATTTAAGGCATGAAACCATAAGAATTCTAGAAGAAAATGTAGGAAAAACTCTTTTAGATACCGGCTCAGGGAAAGAATTTATGACTAAGAATCCAATGGCAATTACAGCAACAACAAAAATAAATGGGATTTGATTAAATTAAAAAGCTTCTGCACAGGTAAGGGAATAATCAACAGAGCAAACAGACAACCTACAAAATGGGTGAAAATATTTGCAAACTATACATCCGATAAAGAACTTGTATCCAGAATCTACAAAGAACTCAAGCAAATCAGCAAGAAAAAAGCAAACAACCCCATTAAAAAGTGGGCAAAAGACATGAACAGAAGTTTTTCAAAAGAAGATAGACAAATGGCCAATAAACATATGAAAAATTGCTCATTGTCACTAATCATCAGCAAAAACCCCAATTAAAACCACAATGAAATGTCACCTTACCCCTATCAAAATGCCTTTCATTAAAAAGTCCAAAAACAATAGATGCTGGTGTGGAGGCAGAGAGTAAGGAATGCTTATACACTGGAGGGAAGGCAAATTTGTACAACCTTTATGTAAAATAATATGGGGATTCCTCAAAGAACTAAAAGTAGACCCTACCCTTTGATCCAGCAATCCCACTACTGGGTATCCACCCAAAGGAAAAGAAGTCATTTTATCAAAAAGACACCTCACTTGAACCTTTATTGCAGCACAACTCACAATTGCAAACATGTGGAATCAACCCGAGTGCCCATCAACTCATGAGTGGATTAATAATATATGGTATATATATACCATGGAGTACTACTCAGCCATAAAAATGGATGAATTAATGCCTTTTGCAACAATTTGGATGGAACTGGATACCATTATCCTAAGTGAAGTATCCAAAGAATGGAAAAACAAATAGCACATGTACTCACTATTAAATTGGAACTAACCAATGAGCACCCATGTGCACAGAGGGATGTAAAACTCAGTGGAAATCAAGCAGCAGGGGACGAGGGAAGAGGGGAAGGGTGAAAACCTACCTGATGGATACAATGAACACTATTTGGGTTATGGGCACACTTATAGCCATGACTCAAGCATTATAAAAGTGATCCATGTACCAAAAACATTTGTACCCTATTTTGAAATAAACAAATCTAAAAGAAAAGAAATGCAAAGGGAAGTATACAAAAACATGCCAAATCTAATAGTGGAAAGGAAATAAATGTTAAAGCAATAGTAGGATACTACATTTTACTTAAAGAACTGTCAAAAATTAAGAAGAGTGAGTGCTAATCAGGCTGAGTAAAAATGGGTACAGACATAGACTAGTGAAATAGTGAATGGGATACAGTCTGGAAACAGACCAACCCACTCTGGGAATCTATCCTATTTAAAAAATAAGTAAATAACAGTGCATAGGATACCTATACAACAAAGGGGGGGAATAATAAGGGAAAAAAAGGTTGAATGGTCAACAATACAGGGAAAGGGGAATAAAACATAATGTACCCTGTTAGGGAAAGTAGACAGCTTTCAGATGAACTGACCTCTATCTGCTGTCCTAGAGGGAATGTCCACTACAAGTTATTCAGTAAAAAAGGCAAGTTCTAGAAAAATGCATGTACTATTATCTTGACTGTATTGTTTTAAGACAATAAAATAAAAACAAAAAAATATGTCTGTACATTTTTGTATTAGCATGGAGGAAATTACAGAAGTGAATGAATCAAGGTATTCACACTAATTATCTCAGAGGGTAGGATTAATTTTTCTTTGAAAAATTTTATAAAGCTTATCTTAATTTGATAGCTAAAAAGAAAATTAATAATGACATTTGGGAAAGCCAACAAAAATGTGAAGGAAAATCAAAAATTAACTGAAAACTCTTAGACTCTGATTATAAGAACGTTAAACAGTACTCAGCGGCCACTGAGGTTGTTATAAATGACTCTAGTTAAGTTATCTGATTCAGGCAAATGTTTTATCTCTTAAGATGCTTGATCTCATCTTCTCAAACTGAGTAGCCCAGGAATCAACACCACAGGGTAGAAAAATAACTTTGTTTCCCAAAATAATTATGTAAGGATTTCTTTATATACTAATGAACATCCAAGGAAAACAACAACAATAAAAATACAGATGGAATCTCCGTATCACACAGTTAAAATAATGATTGGGGAATAGAGTGAGGAGGGAGCAATAGGAAAAAATATAATTTTTCAGAAAAACCTGTTGATTTAGACAAAGAGGGAAACATAAGTTGCAAAAAGGAAGACAAACTGATGGCTTTTATGGTAGAGCTGTGTCCCCAACCTCTGGGCTGGTCCTTCACCTGCCAGGAACCAGCCGCACAGCAGGGGGTGAGCGAGCCCCTCCCCATCGCTCCACATTCCCCCACCCCCACAGTCCACGGGAAAATTGTCCTCCATGAAACTGGTCCCTGGTGCCAAAAAGGTTGGGGACTGACCACTGCCCTAGAGGAAACCTTCCAGGAAACACTTGTTGAATATTTGTTCTCTGCCAATCTCTGTATTTTATTCATACATTTTATATGTACTTATTAAATAACATAATTTTAGTTAATTTCTATAGCACTTCTACAAGGTTAATTTTTATCATCCTGATTTTATGGGGGAATGCCAAGTCTGAGCGACAGGAAGCCACCTGCATGGGTGTCGCACAGATTCAAGAGGCCCTCTCTCTTCCCACTGCCCCTGTCTCTCCTCCTGCCTCTCCTCCTTTTCCTTCTCCTCCTCCTCCCTGCCCTTCTGCACTGAACAACAGATGCCCAGGCTAACATAGGGAAATCTTCTTGCTACATCTCCCTCACAGGATGCAATTTCACTTCTTCCAAAATCCGGGCCCTTAATTGTAATCTGCTTTGCTTGTGTGCCCGACCAGAGCTGCATGGCAATCAGGCAGCCCTGCGAGGGCAATGCAAAGTTACTCCACACCGTTAAGTAATCAATCCCCAGGCATGCTCTACACATGTGGCCAAGCTCAGGGTTTGTTTTAATGAATGGAGAAGTGGGGAAGAGAGGCACCATCACAAAATCACACGAGGCTTACAGAAAGCATATTTCATTCTAGGTAGTAAACAAACAAATGAATATTCAATTCTGTAACTAAGCAATCAACACGAGCAATGTAAATTGTATGGGTTATTAAGAAATTAAAATATACAGGCTGCTACTTCTACCCATACAATGGGAATTAACCTCTCACTGTAACCACTTAGAAAACCAGAAAGGAAAAAAAAAAAAAACAAGTGAAATAATGGTATTCAGACAACAGAAAACAGCAGCTCAAGACAGGGATTGCTCTATGATTCTGTAATGGTGGATACATGTCACCACACATTTGTTCAAACCATAGAACGCACAGCACCAAGAGTGAACTCCTATGTAAACTGCGAATTCTGAGTGATAATGATGTGTCAATGTAGGTTCATCAATTGTAACAAATGCACCATTCTGGTAGAGGGTGTTGATAATGGGGAAATTAGGCATATGTAGGGGAAGGGATATCTTTCTTGGCTATCTTTGTGTCTTCCTCTCAATTTTGCTGTGAACCTAAAACTGCTCTTAAAAAAATAAGGAACTCTATAGAGGAGAAAGCAGTCTGGCAGTAAGGGATTAAACACAGAGTTATCATGTGACTAGAGGTTTCATTCCTAGGTATACACCAGATTTAGAGAGAAATGGAAACACATGTGCGTACAAAATCTTGTACACTAATGTTTACAGCAGCATTACTCATAATAGCCCAAAGGTGGAAACAACCCAAATGTCCATCAATGGATGAAAGGCTAAAACAAAATGTGGTATAGCCATAAAGGGGAATATTATTTGGCTATAAAAAGGTATGAGGTACCAATACATGCTACAACTTGCATGAACTTGGAAAATATTATTATGCTAAGTGAAAGAAACCAATTGCAAAAGTCCATATAACATAGGATGCTATCCAGTTGTAAGTCCAAAGTAGGGAAACCCAGAGAGACAAAAAAGAGATGAGTAGTTGTTAGGGCTGGGGGGGAAGAAGGGGGACGGTAGACAAACGGTACAGGGTTTCTTTCTGAGGTGATATAAAATGTTCCAAAATTGACAGCAATGAATGACAGTTCCTGTTGTTCCACACTGTCGCCACCACTGAAAATGGTGATGGTTGCCCTTACCTGTGAACATACCAAAACCCACTGGCTTGTACATTGTAAATGGGTAAACTGTTTGGAATATGATTACATCTGAATAAAGCTTTAAAAAAAAAATAGTAAGAATTTTAAAAAACACTATCAGCTTCATCTAATTGATATTTATAGCACACTCCAGCTACCACCAGCAGGTATATGCATTCTTTTTTAACTGTACATAGAACATTCCTCAAAATAGATCATATTCTAGGCCAGGATCAGCAGGGTTTTTCTGGGTTTTTTTTCTCTTCTTCTTAAAGAGAGAGAGTCAATATTTTAGGCTGTATAGGCTATGAGGTCTCTGTCATAACTACCCAACTCTGCCATGGTAGCATAAAAGCAGCTGCAGAAAACAAGAAAACAATGGGCATGGCCGAGTTCCAACACAACTTTATTTAGAGGCAGCTGGCCTGCAAGCTGTGGTTTGCCAACCCCTTTTCTGGGCTATAAACAAGATTCAATAGATTTAATAGGACTGAAATCATACCAAGTATGTTCTATAACACATAATTTCCTCCCTTCTTTAAAATAACCAGCTGTAATTAGTACTCCCTGGAATGGAATGTGACTACTAAAAGAATTAGTTGGGGGCCTTTAAAATCTCTATTTATATACAGCAAGTCCTCTAATAATGTCTTTTCACTCAAACGTGTTTCCCTATAATGTTAATGAGAAAAAAAAATAGATTCCAGGTAGGGGCCAGTGTATGGGTGGAGTCTGCACATTCTCCCCATGACTGCATGGATTTTCTTAAAATACTCGATTTCTTCCCACATTCCTAAAGATGTGCACACGTGTCTACATGGTCCGGTCTGAGTGAGGGTGGGTGTGTGTCGGAGTGTGCCCCATGGTGGGATGGTGCCCTGTCTAGGCTGGCTCCCGCCTGGCACCCCGAGCTGCAGGAGTAGGCTCTGGCCACCCTCCACTATGAACTGGAATAAGCGGGTAGATAATTATCTTACTTGTTTCTATCAATCTTTCTTCACTTGATCTTAGCCAAAAAGCCTAGAAGTGATTTTTATTGATCTTTCTTAAATGGGCAAAGGATCTGAATGGAGGAGAATAGCTCACATTTATTTCAATGCTTAATATTTGAAGAGTTTTGGTCTTTATTTAGAAGTTTGGTGATATTTTTGTTACCAGAAATATGCTGTAGTAACCTACCTCTTGTTGAAATCAGTTAGCCTAAGGTAAATCTGGTTTCTTTATAATGAATGTCACATTGTTTAAAGTCATAGTTTTTAGCACTTACAGACAAGGTTAAGTGAGGACTTATTGTACACAATAATATTAATTAAAAGCAATTATAGATCACGAAAGCAAGAATTTCAGTTTTCCTAGTTATATTAATATTTTATCCTACTTATTTGCACTAGTTTAAATTGCTCATGGGATTATATATTTAATATCTTATACTTAATATTTATTCATAGTGTATTTAGTGAACATATAACTAATTTAATTTTGAAATATTTTATAGTTCAGGCATACCACAAATTTTGAAAAAGTTATATTTTCAAAAGTCACCTTTTCATTGACTTACAATTTCAAATTTGAATAAGAACCCAAAATGTTATAAAAAGATTATTCTTTTTTTTTTTTTTTTTTGAGACAGAGTCTCACTTTGTTGCCTAGGCTAGAGTGAGTGCCGTGGCGTCAGCCTAGCTCACAGCAACCTCAAACTCCTGGGCTCAAGCGATCCTCCTGCCTCAGCCTCCCGAGTAGCTGGGACTACAGGCACGAGCCACCATGCCCGGCTGATTTTATATATATATATATTAGTTGGCCAATTAATTTCTTTCTATTTTTATGGTAGAGACGGGGTCTCGCTCAGGCTGGTTTTGAACTCCTGACCTTGAGCAATCCGCCTGCCTCAGCCTCCCAGAGTGCTAGGATTACAGGCGTGAGCCACTGCGCCCGGCCAAAAAAGATTATTCTTTAAAATAATATTTAACAGAAATTTTATAATCATGTATTTAATAAAATATTTACTGTTCAGTGTAACATTTGACAACATACTATTATACTAAGCATAGTATGCTATATCAGAGATGACTTTATTGCTTCTCTCTAATGCTGGTAGTTGAATATTATACATGTAGGTGGCAGAATATTAATATATTATCAGTGACTTTCATGACATAAGAGGATAGATTTTTTTCTATAATAAGGAAATTATTGGGTCTGCCTTTATGGCTTTGCTAGGATTTCAATGCTCAGACAATTGTACACAAGTGACCAGCATCTTCCGGGAATGAGATTATTTCCATTCTAGAGAACCAGTTTACATGTTTAATTAATGACCTGCCTAGTTGGAGCAAAGGAAGGATGAGATACAAAGAAGAGAAAGATAAATTCAACAGCAAACCTAAGGTAAAAGGGTTTTCAAAGAAAAGTAGTTTTCTTCTTTGCTCTGGAAAGAGCAAAAGAAAGATGAAGTCACTAAGGGAGGACCCAAGGAAATAAAATTTGTAGAATATTTACACTGCAAACATGGAGAACAAAGATTGTGTGCATATTGAATTATATATTATACATCAGATAGAATAAACAATACATTAAAATGAATTTTTATATAGTGCATATAACCTAGCATGTTTTCTCTGAGGTGAATAATATGTTGAAACCTAAATAAGGGTTTGTGTGAAAAGAATGTTCCTACTAAATCATATGTGTTATACAATGCGGGTCCAGAAAACAAAATTTATAATATGAATTACACTTACGCACAGACTACAGTTACTTTATTCTCCTTCAATCATTCTTCCAAAAATGAAGTTGGTCTTAAAAGACCCATCATCAGTTTTTTAGATGGGAATGAGGTTTGTTCAAACATCTAGGTAAGAGATAAAGAGTGGGTCGTCATCACTTACAGATTACCGCTGCCCATCTAAACACATGGCAACCGGAATGATTTAATGTAAAACTCTCCCAACAAGTCACCACCATCTGCTCCTATAAGATAGCCTAGTGTTTAAGGAATTCTATAATCTGAATCAACTGACCTTTCTAATTATCCTTCTCAACATTCTCCATAAACAGTATACAATCTTAGTTTCAAAATAAACAAAGTATTTTAAATTTGATTTGATCATAATACCACTGGTTAAAACAAAATAACTATATTGTAGACAGTTTAGAGTTTTAGATTATAGAATATTTCAGTGTCCAAGTTCAGCTAGATTGTAAAGGGCGAAACAGCTGAGGAGAGAGCTACAACTATACACTGGTGAATCCTCCATATATGTCAAGACTACTAATATAATAGTTATCATAGTCCCAAAAGGTTTGAAGCCTAAGAGTAGGTACGGACACAACTGGACCATGACAGAACTGGCACTGTCAGTCAAGCTATAGAGGCACACGGGGAGAGTCAGCCTCAGGGGAGCTAGCGAGTGAGAGAAAAGTAAAGGAGAGGCTGCATAATTATGAATACCACGTGCAAAGTTAAATAAGAGAGGCCATGGCAAGAGGGTGAGAGAGAAAATAACACCCATAACCATGCAACGGAAAGAAGAAAAGGGGGAAGACAAAAGAGTTTGTAAAAGAAATGGGATGAAAGGGAGGAGTAGTACGGCACGCCAGGAAGGCCACATCTTCATTTCTTAGATCACAGCTCGCTATGGTCAGAATGTTTGTGTCCCTTCCACAATTCTTATGTTGACACCTAATCCCCAAAGTGATAGTACTAAGAAGTGGGGCCTTTGGGAGGTGACTAAGACATGGATGGAGCCCTCATAAATGAGATTAGTACCCTTATAAAAGAGGCCCTAGGCAGCTTGTTTGCCCTTCCACCATGTGAGGATGCAGCGAGAAGGCACCATCAATGAACAAGGAAACGGTCCCTCACCAGGTACAGAATCTGCCAGTGCCTTGACCTTGGACTTCCCAGCCTCCAGAACTGTAAGAAATAAATTTCTGTTGTTTATAAGCTACACGGTTTATAATATTTTGTCATCACAGCCCAAATGGACTAAGACACAGCTGGTTTATCATTCAGTCCCTTGTATTTATACAAGGGACTGGCCTTGTCATACAAGGTGTTTATACAAGGTGGCTGGCCATGTTTCAATCTTTAAAGCAAGAGAGTGACTTTGCCAGGCACTCTTAGCTCGAGAACAGGGCTTCGCCTACTATACTCAATAAAAGTTGTACAAGTAAGTATTTCCACCATCTCTTAACATTAGGTCACTTTCCCCTTCTGTCCTTTGCCGTAATTATTTTTCAAAAAGAGGCTAGAAGTGAATGAGAGAGGTCGTTTGAATGGGAAGTGAGCTATGGGGTTATTTTCCTAGGAGGACAGGGTGGTGGTGATAGGGCACAGTAGTGCTGGAAAATGCTATATATGTTGAGAAGAATTGTGCTAAGCCCAATATAGAGCATAGCAGAAGTTTCATTTTTTCTTATTTACAAACACGAAAGAGCCCCAAAGCATATTTACAGGTTAATGCCAATTCTTCACCTTAAGAAATACAAAAAGCTAGCTCACTGATAGTGAATTACTTTGTGTAATTTATTTGCTTTATGCTTCTCTCTGTGATTCAGCTGAGGCATAATACACAGAATTCAATAAATACAGCCAGTGATAAATGCCATTAGGGTCACTAATAGGTTGTCTGCTCCTCCCAAGTTTTCTAAAGCCAAGAGTAATAAGCTGCCTAGCTATAGCTTCTCCTAGTATAGTGTCTTAAATCCTGATTCTTCCTTTCCCCCACGGCTTCCCCTACAGCAGGAGCTAAAAACTTACTTAAGAAAATGACAAAAAAGAATTTCTTAATGTATACACTTTCCTGCTGAAGTAAATATTTTACTGTCTATCCCTGCTAGTTTCTGTTTTTATCTTGCTGTGTCTATCCATTTTATATGGATGTGTGAGCCACAGACCTAAAAGACAGAGACCAGAACCTAGATAGTTCTCTACAGTCCTTAATAAAGATCTCTGTATTATAGGAATCCAAAAGAATGCGATCAGATGATAATGGGTTTGGTGTAGGTCACCTTGAAATCATAAAATCATCAGATGATGAATATCATTAATAAAAGTAAAAGGAATATTAGGGAAACATTTAAAAGGAAGACAAAAGAGGAGTATCCTCATTCAAATACAGTTGACACCAATAGCTTTTTAAATGGAAATAAAATCAAATAGGAAAAATAAATGTGACACAATAGAGAAGAATTTCAATACTTTCAAATATACATAATCTACAGTCATTATATATGCATATATAAAAATATTTTAAGTCTCTAAGGACTTCCATATTACTAAGTCTAATAGTCAATTCTCCCGTGTTACTTTATCAACAAAAGCATGTAACACAGTCGATCACTCTCTATTCCTCCATTTTCTTTCTTTACTTGATTTAAGGACCATGAGCACAGTTTCCTGGTTTTCCCCTAACTCACTGGGATTTCTGCTGTCTCCTTGCGAGGTATCCCAATCACCAATGACCGATGATGTAATCAACCATATCTATATAATGCGGCCTCCATAAAAAAAACAAAAAAAACAAAAAACAAACAACAACAACAACAAAAACAGTGGGATTCAGAGAGCTTCCAGGTTGACAAACACAACCATGTGCCAGGAAGGTAGTGTACCCCAAATCCATGGGGAACAAAAGCTCCTGCACTAGGTACCCTTTCAGACCTAGCCCTATGTACCTCTACACCTGGCTGTTCACTGGTATCCTTTATAAAAATCCTTTTTGTTATAAACTATAAACATAAATAAAGGGTTTCCCTGAGTTCTATGAGCCATTATAGCAAATTATCACACATAAGGAGGGGGTTCTGGGAATACCCAATTTGTAGCTAAGTCAGCCAGAGCATGAGTGACCTGGGGACCCACTAGTTGCAACTACCGTGTTTTCCTGAAAATAAGACAGGGTCTTATATTTATTTTTCCTCAAGAAGACACCCTAGGGCTTATTTTCAGGGGATGTGTTAATTTTTTTAAGTATGGTACAACAATCTACTTTTATTCAAATATAGTTAAGTCGTCTTCTTCTGGAACATCATCATAACTCTCCAAACCACAAATTCCATCCTAAATTTCTTGCGACTCTATTTCCTTTAGAACCATTGGCCCCAATCTCTCATGTTGAGCAATAGAGCTCTCATGGAGCAGATGGGCTGCTCATCTTCTTTACTGCTCCACAACAAAATGCATGGGTTGTGCAGATATGCTGCATAGCCCACACCCATCACTAGGTCTTATTTTCGGGGTAGGGCTTATATTGCACAAATGCTTAGAAATCCTGCTAGGGCTTATTTTATGGGTAGGTCTTATTTTTGGGGAAACACGGTAGCATCTAAAGTGAGGGACATTCTTGTGGGACTGAGTCCTTAACCCACAGCGTCCGTGCTTACTCTGCATAGTTAGTGCCACGCTGAACTAAACTGCAGGACACCCAATTGTCTTCCACAGAGAACTTGAAGACTCGCCTGATGTAGAAAACCTGCACATTTAATGGCAGAAGTGTTATGAGTAGAAACAGTTTTCCTTTACTCACCCACGTGACTGACACATGACTGAGCCCAGAAGATCTGCCCAGCGGACCCTCAGACTTGTGAGAAAATATACAAGTCATTGTTTAAAGCCACTAGGTTCCGGGGTGATCTGTCACACAAGCAAAGGCTGAAACCTTTGTCTCAGAGCCTCTGCAAAGCACCTCCTCTGCCTGGAATATTCTTCCTTAAGGTAGACAAACGGTACACTTCTTCCCTCCACCAGGTCTAACTCAGAAATCTCTTTCTTGGTGAGGCTTCTCCTCACTTTACTGCAGAACATGCTTCCCCTTCTCCTGCTTTATTTTCCTCCTTTTCACTAGTAATATACTTTATATTTTAATTATTTATCTTACTTATCATCTCTGTGGAAGGTTAGTGAAGGCACTTTGTTCCCTGCTGCACCACAAGTGTCTGTAACGAAGTCTGCCATGTGGAATGACAGCATCATCTAAAACATGTAAAATAACAATGGAATGTAATTTCCTACACAATATGTGAACAAATAATTAAGTTAACAAAGTCAGCAAGAGTGGAAAGATCAGCAGATTATCTTATACGATTCATGAAAGTAGAGATGAACACAAATATTCTAGAAAGCAAGTTGTTGAACTGGACTTCAATTTGTTTAAAATTTATAACTTTTGACCCATATCTTAATTCCTATGAAACTACCCTAAGGGCCACAAACCCATATCTGATTTTTCTGTATAAAACCTAACAAAGTTTTATCTGATGTATAAAACTTTGATTTATAAGTAAATTTTATAAATGTGTAAGTTTTCTAAAGCAAGGTTTTACTTATAAAAAATTATGAGCTATGTACATTTCTGATATATGGAGAATGGCTTTCAGATAAAAATGTAACACAATTTATATATAATGACATGGCAGTGTGTTCATAATATTAAGAAAACATGATGTGAGTATTATGTACATAAAAATCCCCATTTGACTACACGTGCACACATATATGCACCCAGCAATCAAAAACATGCAAAAATATAAACCTGAAAAAATGGTATATGTATAAAATTATTAACAGTGCTTATCTATAGGTGTTGGATTTCAAGGTATTTTTATTTTAATTTGTTTCTTTATATCTTCCTGTGTTCCCCAAATTCATTATAATGAACTTATATTACTTCCATAAGTGGGGAAAGGGTTAGAAGGGTTGGGGGAAAATCTGCCTTTTAAAATAAAAGGATTACATAAAGTTAAAAAAGATAAACACTAAATGATACAGATTTGGTTTATTTAAAATTAACTTTATAATTAGGATTGCATTGAAAAATTACTTCAATGCAGTTTTATTTAAAATTGAGCAAGTATGTTCAATTAAACTAAGTAAGTGTAGTTCTGATTTCTGCCATACGATTTAACTAAAATTTTGTTTTGGTGATTGTTGCCACGTGTCTCCCACTTTGATTCCATCCTATTAAAAGCATTAGGAGACATCAGAGCGATGCAGGACCACCGGCTCCTCCTCCTCCTCATCAGAAGGCAGCTTTGGAGAGCAGCTGCCACGTGGAGGAAGGCCTGAGAAAGCCCTATCGCTGCTAATAGGAAACATCAGGCCACCCTATTACCCGAAAATGTCCTTTTCACTGGCTGATAAAATGCTAAGATGACAGAAACTGTAGTTGTTTGTCTTGTTCCTAACACATGGAAACTGCTCTCTAGTTACTAATAACCAACTAATGTACAGCCAAGCAGGAAAAAATTGAATACACACTAGAGGCCGCTAGTGATAAACAAGTGAATTTTGCATGAAGTAAAAAAAAATGATGAGAGCCGTACAAAGAAAACTGCATCCGAAGCTTCTAAGCTTGGGTTGCCTTTGGAACTACTGTGCCGGAAGTCAGAAAACATTTTTTTTCTCTCTGTAAATTTGCCTTAATTATTTCTCAGAACTAAAGCTGAGAAAATTTCACCTTGGGAAATTTTGTAAAAATTTACTATTATCATATATTTAAGCCAAGGCTTTACTTTTAAATAATGAGAACTTTTTACATATTACTAACTGGAAAAATATTTTTATTCTCTCACTCAGTTGTCACAGAGATACATACCAAGCAAAGGAAGCTGTATATTATAATAAGATTATTTTGGTAATATTTCATGAAGAGAGGTAAAATTTCTTTAAATGCAAAAGATACCTAAAAAAAAAATTTGCAGCCCTCTCCCAGGAAAATTATGAATCATAAGAGTGAAATTTAAAAGTTTACTTAGAAAAAATATAACAAAATCAGAGAACAAGAATCTTCTGATTAACAATACTTTTTTGTAAAACTAGGGAAGAATTATTCTTCCAATATAGTTTTTAACAATTTGGGAGGAATGTTATTAAATTTCTCAGAATGCATGAAAGGTATCAGTGACAGGTGATCATTTAATTCCCTTCGATCATTAAGATAGTGTAACAACATTTGGTAAATTAGGGGCATTTTATATCACAGTAAGTATTAGGTTGGTGAGGTATGTACAGAGGCAGAAGAGAGGAGGAGATTAATAAAGACCATCAGACTGTCCCAGGGCATGAAGATAGCACTGGCAGCAGAGAAAGATGTTGTAGCTGGGTATTTGTGGGGGATGGAAGGTTTTGTTTATGTTTTTATCTGGCTACCTATGCATGGAGGAATTAGTATGGTGCAAGTCTTAAGGGGAGAAAGCAAAAGAAGGTTTTCAGAAATGAATCAGATAGTGTTCTATAAAAAAAAAGTATTTCCATCTGATGCTAAAACCTATTCTTGATATTTCAAGGAACACTCCAGTGGTTTAAAAATAATAGGCTGAGTAGGAGAACAATATTTAGATGGCACAAAGATTTTAAATGATCATTTCTAAAGAGTGCTAATGCTTACACATCCTCTCCTTTCATGGCTCCTCTGTACCCAAGTTAACACACCCAAGTGTCAAGCGCCCCTACACGATACCCAGCAGAAATGGACAGAGCCTGACATCCAAGGTCAAAAATGAAGTGTTCAAGGCTATAAGCATTTTGGAGAGTGACAACAATATCTTCCCTGTAGTGTAAACAGAAGCACTGCTAATATCATTCAAAAAAGTGCTAAATGCAATTCTTAATCACAGGCTTTAGAGAAGTCATCAGCATTTTTAATATTCATAATTTTTTATTCTAGTTCTTTTTAGCCTAGGCATTCAGAGACTAATGCCCTCTTATTCATCACTTAACTTTCCTTCCTCTGACTTTCTCTAGTCTCTTCTACTTTGTAAGGCATGTTAAGATCCAGAGATAAGCACACACTCTGTGTGTGTGTGTGTGTGTGTGTGTGTGTGTGTGTGATTTTTTTCTTAGGATGGTAAAATGTCTTCTATTGTATTTAAAATATCCTCTCTGAGATTTTTAGCCTATTCCTGACCTTTCTAGCTACAGAGGCAAAACTGAAGACTGTAAGGAATACAGCTCAAACAACTCTCAGATCGCTAACCCTGTATTGCGAGTGACAGTTCAGGGCTCATCTTCATGTAATTGTCATTTGGATATTTTCCCGTTTAATTTTTTCACTAGCCCTCGCTTAAACTGAATTCCAGCTGTCACTTTGTTGTCCCCTAATGATAGGAAGACCATGATTGGCTCAGTTACAACCTTATCATCAACTCAAATTTCATGTCCTATAATGATGTATTAACAAATAAAATATGCCATCTTGTCTAGTGTTGGAACTATTTTGCTTGCTCTTGGTCCAGTAATACAAATCTAAATTTTAATAAGAAAACCACACAGGAAGTATCTGTTGTTTGCAAGCAGACATATATGTGCACTCCCCAAAGAGTGTATGAAAAACCAGACAGCTAGGGACCATTCAACTACAGAAGAAACAATTTGTATATGTGGTATTTTCAACCATCACTTTTTTAATTCAGTGATCTAAAACAATCTATTGAAAATAAGCCAAAAATGTGACAAAAAAACATGAACTCTTAAATTACAGTAACAAGAACTAAAATAATTCAACATTTTTGTTTTTTAAGAAAGTAAAATTAAAAGAGCCACATGTTACTCAAAACTTTTGACAAATGATCCCAAATTCTCTGAAAAATCACGGGAAGGTAATTTATTTCTGAAGACTCCATCCATAGTGCAGGAAAGGAAAAGGGTTTTGTCAGGAACATACTTTATGAAATAGAATAGCCATAAAGAACAATGCCTTTGATTAAATTTAGTTGTAAACTGACTTCCTGCAGCTGCTTAAAATGATCTCACTCTGAAAATTTATTTTGAGTTCATGCATGATCTGACAAACATAGCACCTCTGCATACACATTCTCCCTCCTCCAATACCCCAGAATGATTCATAGCTATCTATGCATGGACAACTTTGAGATCTCTGATTTATAGCACCTGATAACCAACGGACTAAAATATATTACTAAACTAATCTAATCAATAATTCAAGATAAATATGCCTTCACAGTTTGTTGTGTAAGGTTCTTTAATATCAAGACTTCTGTTGTAAATTTTCTTTTAAATGTGCTAATCATTTTTACCTTTCATCATTTTGATTCAAAGACCCAATAATGTTGACATGCTTACAGAGCCTAGTAATTTGATTGCATAAATACTTTTTAATAGAAATTTGCTGAAGCAAATGACTAATCATTGCAAAGGCTAGGCTTTTAAGAATCAAGCTGAACCAAACATCTTTGGTTTTCCTTTAGCAAAGTTCATACATGTTTCCTTTCTGCATACGTTACAGCTTATTGAAATTACATTTTTTGACCATGTCATGAAAGGCTTGAAAAATAGTTAAAGTAAATCCCAATCATTGAGAAAACTAAAGTCACAGAGAGACTGGAGGTTATGCTGAGCTACTTGACACCAACTTATTCAACAACAATTTTATATTTATTGTTTTATTCCATAAAAAAACTAACAGTGTTGTACAAGATTTTATAGAATTCTCACTAAGATACAGCCAATATAGGCCTTCTAGATCAGTCTCTACTACTATTTATATAAGCTCTAGGATTGAATTGACAACTTTGAGAGTTTTGCTTGGTTCTAACTAAATGAACCAACATATACCCCAAAGAAGCACATAAAAAACTGATAATGGATTCCAACTACAGGGCAAGTTTTAGGAATGAGGTCCACCAATGATGTTGTATGAATAAACAAAATTGCACTGGACCCGCATACGAAAACACTACCTGCCTGCCGAACAGTAAAAAGGAACAAGCTGCTGGATACACCCAGTAACATGAATGAATCTTAAAAGCATCAGATAAGAGAAAAAAGTCATACACAAAAGACAGCAAATGTCATTTCTATACCATTCTAGAAAGGTTCAGGGGCCCGGGTGTAGGGGAGTGGACTGACTGCAAAGGGGCAGGAAGGAACTTTTCGGGATAATGGGTATGTTTTAATCTTGACTGTTTGTGGTGGGTGCACAACTGTATATCACTTCAAAAATAACTGCTTAAAATTTATGAAATTATACCAGAACAAAGTCGATTAAAAACAGAAAGGAATCAAAAGCTAAACACTACATTCCCATATTCCAACCACTATATAAAAGATGCTTAAACCTTTCTAAAAAGTAGTACAATATCGTATGTGGAATAGTAACTATGACAAGACCATTTATAGTTATTTCGTAAAACTACATTAGGTACACATTCAACTATTCTGTAATCCATCACATTATAGCTTTGAAGATCCACACTCATCCTCTTGACTTACCCAAATTTTTTATAATCAGCCGAAGTAATGTCTCTTTATCAAGATTTTTCTGAATACTTCAAAAAAGAGTGATCTCTTCCAAAAATGTCACAGATGAAGAAACCACACATCAAGGAAGTTAAATTGCTTGCCAAAAGTTTCATAGTAATAAAGTGGCAAAATCCAATTTTCAGCCCTGATCTAACTTTCTCACTAAACAATTCCCAGCCTGGAAGCTGCTGCTATCTGCGATGAAACAAAGTTGTTCAAAGTTCTCCTGCGTTGTCAGACTTAGATGTGTCATCGATTCCTTCAAGGGTGTATCAGATATATGCACAGGGCTCCTCCCTTCATGGTGAGCTGTATAATTATTTCTTTACATATTACTATATAATAATAATAGAAATAAAGTATACAACAAATGTGATGTGCCTGAATCATCCCGAAACCATTCCTCCCCTCCCTGGTCTATGGAAAAATTGTCTTCCAGGAAAATGGTCTCTGGTACCAAAAAGCTGGGGACCACTGCTATCAGGTGTCTTGGTTAATTACACTGATAAAAGCTTTAGAAGCTGATTTTTAAGAGCTAGCCGCCCACATTATTCAGTTACTGAAATTATATTTTGAACCTGGTTTAGCTGGTGCATGGTGAGTTGTAGAGTTAGAGTTACAACAGCCATCTTCTATTCCCACTTGATCACTCCGAAAAGTGTTATCGATCTGCTGATGAGAAAGTTGCGAGAATATATAAAGCTGAAAGTCTGAAATCATTAACTGTGAGAAAATTAATGGAGTGAGAGGAAGAAGAGATCAGGAAGCTATTTTGCTTTTCTGTTTAAGCAGGTCCTCCTTATCATCCCACCAATGTTAATAAGTGTTTAATGGAATGGTCATTTACATGAATACATAGAATTGTAGTTGTGTGTTCATCTTTTAAACAAAAAGGAAACTCCTAAACATTTGAACTAAACTCTTAAACATTTGTGCTAATCTAAAAAAATGTTTAGATAATCTTCTATAGGACTTCCCATTCAGGATTCTATATTCATCAATTCCTCTGAGAAAACAAACCTACAAACAACCCTCCTCTCACATAAAAAATGCTACACATGACAATGTCAAAATTCATAGTTCTTAGACTAAGGAAGAATCTGAGAATCTCTAAGTTCCACAAAATAACAGATTAAAAACTCTCACATTTAGCACTGATACTCGTGGTACATGCTGCTCTCAAAATACTAATGAATTCAAAGGCAAGGACCTTAAGTTTCAGGATAAGGGACTCATTTAGACAGGAATTACAATGCAATGTAATATAGGACATTCTGGAAATAAATGGGGCATGCGCCATGAGTGATTTTAGACAAAAAGACATAATCTTTTTAGATATAAGACATTTCTGGTTTATACATGCTTATAAGATATATAATTATCCAAAGTTTCTTTAGCATCAAGGTACTCCCAATAGCTGATATTAGATCTTAGAAACCCCTCACTGAACAAAAGCTTAGTGACATCTCTGCTAAGATATTGATGAAAAATCATTAATTCAATAAATTCTCAGAGGCTCATTAGTATACCAGATCTGAGGCATATAAAGATGACTGATGATGATTGCTGCCTTGCAGGGAGTTTACCACCCAGTGAAAGTGATAAGATACATCTACACATAGCTAAATCACAAGATAAAATGAGAGAGTAAATAATTACGAAGTATTATGCAAAGTTAAAGGGCAATAGATCACCAGAAATTTACAACCTAGTAAAGGTTATAAGTCTTTACAGCTTTAAATCAAGGTAAAATGTGAACATAACATTGTGATTTAAGAGCATTATTAATGTCAAATCACTTCAGGCTGGAAGGAGAGAGGAGTCCTCATGGTGAACAGAGCACGTTATTGGAGCACTGGGGCATGGATAGAAGTGCTACAAGACACACTAACAAATGCCACTAAAACCCTCTGAGAATCAGGACAGCATAGGATCTACAAGCACTGATTATTCAGAATGGCCAGATGACTGGGATTGAGCATAGGTGATGCCAATGTGTAGCAGGGGTCCTCAAACTTTTTAAACAGGGGGCCAGTTCCCTGTCCCTCAGACCGTTGGAGGGCCGTTGGAGAGCGCGGCGCACATTCCACACATGCGCACTGTGGGCCCGGGACCAGTCCAGGTGCTAAGCAGGACAGGCAGCAGCGGTAAAAACACTCGGCTGGGCTGGATAAATGTCCTCAGCAGGCTGCATGTGGCCCGCGGGCCATAGTTTGAGGATGCCTGTATGGTACAAGATGGGCATGAGAAAGGGTCTGAGCAAAGGCTCAGGGGAGAAAGGGTATGGCAAACTCAGGAGAGTGAGCAGTTCTGTCCGACTAGAAAACAAGGGAGGGAATTGGGCATGCCTATAAAGATAACCCTGCATATCTCAAGCTACTGAGTTTAGATATTATCCAGGACACAGAGGAGAATCTCCCTCCCTATCCCCAGTCACTGCACACACACACACACATACACACACACTCACTCACACACTCTCACTCTCTCTCTCTCTCTCCAGACTCTATGGCCCTAACCTTTTACACCCCCAAAAGATCTTCAGAATATTTCTAATACTTCCATTCTGGTTTAACTGTCCATCCCCTATGTCTTCCTTTGTCACAGAACCTACCACATTGAACTAGAATTTTCTTTTTACATCTTATGATCTATCCTATTGAATGGTACCAGGAAGCTCACATTTATCAAGCTTACTGCTGGACAATCAGTCATATTTGCCCATGGTTCCAAAGGACAGAATCAATAGATACTTTGTAAGGCTTTGCTACGTAGGTAGAAATGATAATTTTAATTTTCTTCATTTTGTTCTCCCTATACAATAACATATATTTAATTATCATATATTGTTTTCACGATAAGAAAAAATATTTAGGGCTTCTTGATCAAAACAAAAGCTGATAAATGGAGGGAGGCTGCTTTCAGAGTCAAAACGAAGACAAATATATTTGAAAGATGGTAACAGCCTTGAGGACAGTGTACTACATGATTACCTCATAGGAGGTATCTAAAAATAATCAAAATCATTCAGTCAGACTAGAATGGTGGTTTCCAGGGACTAAGGGAAGTGGCAAATGGGGAGTTACTAATCAATGGGTACAAAGTTTCAGTTAAGCAAAATGACTAAGTTTTAGAGATCTGATGGACATCACACCTATAGTCAACAATAATGTCCTGTACACTTAAAAATTTATTAAGAGATTCTATCTCAGGTGAAGTGTTCTTACCACAAAAAAATGTTTAACAATAAAGATGGTGTGGATCTAGTACAGAACTGGATCTAAGGCCATGGCTAATTTTTTTACTAATAAAATTAATAAGACTTTTCTGTTACAAATTTTTATGACTGGCCGGGCGCTGTGGCTCACGCCTGTAATCCTAGCTCTTGGGAGGCCGAGGCGGGCGGATTGCTCAAGGTCAGGAGTTCAAAACCAGCCTGAGCAAGAGCGAGACCCCGTCTCTACTATAAATAGAAAGAAATTAATTGGCCAACTGATATATATATAAAAAAAATTAGCCGGGCATGGTGGTGCATGCCTGTAGTCCCAGCTACTCGGCAGGCTGAGGCAGGAGGATCACTTGAGCCCAGGAGTTTGAGGTTGCTGTGAGCTAGGCTGACGCCACGGCACTCACTCTAGCCTGGACAACAAAGTGAGACTCTGTCTCAAAAAAAAAAAAAAAAAAAAAAAAAAAAAAAATTTATGACTAAAAATAAGATAGTTCATAAATCAAGATATACAAATGGTCAATAGATGCATGGAAAGATGCTCAACCTCTTTAGTCATTAGGAAGATGCAAACTAAAATCACAAAATTCCATTCACAAACACTAAATGGCTAAAGTCAAGAAGATAAAAGAAAATGTTGGTGAGAATATGGAGCAATGGGGACATTTCTGTCAGGAATGTAAAAATGGTACAAACCACTTTGGAAAGATGATATGTCAATTTTCAGAAAGTTAAACATATATTTACCATATGGCCCAGAAACTTCATTTTTAGGTACCTACCAAAGATAAATGAAAACAAATACCCTTTCCCTTCAGGTCCACGAAGTAGTAGGGGCAGCCAGCGGCAGGGGCCCTCTTGGGGCGCTGGATCCAAGGGGGACAGATCTAGCCCTGAATGCACAGCAGTGTCCAGGGACAGGGTAGCAAGGGGCCTGGTGACTCGCACCTCCAATCATTGATTTTTCCCTCCACTCCCCCCTCTGTAAACCTCGTTCCTCTGCTGCTATCTGCATCAGTCTCCCTTCCTTCCATTCCAATTGTATATTTCATCTTGTCTTCAACTGGAGATGCTTCTCTAAAAATGCATGTTTTATTGCAAAATTATAAGGCATTGCATTGTAAATATGGATGCTACATAGACAAATACAAACAAGGCAAGCAGCGGTCCACAAACTACATATTGCCTTTTTAAAACTCAAGAATATTTTTTCCTTTTTCATTGTGAAGACTTTCTGTTGGAAATACAATTAATAGGAATTATGTGTAGTCACCTGAATCCAATTAATAGAACTCGTAACGGTTTGGATTTAATGAGATTCATTCAAGGATTTAATTCCCACATGAGGCAGTTAGTTTCACTCATCTCCTGATTAGAGCTCTACCCTCACACCCAGGCCAGCCATGGCCCTGGGCATCAAAGTAGAAACCATTGCAAACACATTATTACAACTAGAAAAAAAATCAATGGAAAGTATGTTTTTTTATTGAACATCTTCATATATGGACAAACAGTTGTTAGATAAATTAAATCTTCTAGGAAAACTTCTATAACATTACTTATAAATGTGTCTAGAAACATTAGACATGATTATTTTGAAATTTGGGCAAAAGCAATGGTACTCATTCCCTAAACCCGGTAATCTATTTTGATTTCAAATGTGAATAAACGTATTCTGTTACCTTTCTTACTGCTGTCCAGCCCAATCCAATAAACATAATCGCTGGAGACATCTACATTTGTTTTAATAAGCATTTTAGATGGTTCTTATGATCCAGCACTGTGTTAGTATCCTTTCCCAGTTCTGGTTATACCTGTGTTCATGAGCTACACTGGCCGTTAGAGAAACAGTACTCAGCACTAGATTGTTTTTCAGCAAGCAGGCTCACGGGTATGGAACAAACAATATCCAATTCATAATCTCGGCCTCATGGGCAGTATGCGCTTATCTCAACTAACTGGCCCAAGCACTCTTTACAAGACATAAGTGAATATTTTTCTAGACAATTTCCATGCCAGGTCTTAGACAATACTGTCAGCGGAAGCTGTAAAGTTACAAAACAAAGGAGCGAAAAGTGATTAGAATTTAAATTGTCACCTGGCCTGTCACTATTGCTATATTTTTTGATAATGCATGCCCAGACATTAGCATTAGCATGTCCAATCTCCAGGGAAACATGTTTTCCTCCTAAAGGAATCAGCTGCTTTCAAAAAGCAGCTCCAATATCAGAAATCTGAAGTTAAACATTTTGGTGCCATAAAGAAAAATATAGCATTTCAAAACACATATCGTTAATTCAAACCTAGGGTACGGCGTTACATTGTAATATTTTTGTTTTATTTTTTTGCAGCAAAGAGGTGATTTTTGAAACTATAAACATTTCATATATTTAATAACACATATGATAGAGACAGAACTACATTTCACAGCTAGTCTACTTATATCTACACTATAAATTCTTGTGTTTGCCAAGAAGTTGAATTACAAACATATTCACAATGAGCTAGATTTAAAATCTGTTCCCATCAAACATATTCTTTTATCTCAAAATAGTTCACCATGCAAAAACCAGAAAAACCAGACAGCACAGATAGTAAATCATTAAGAAATAAATTACTGATCTCCTAAAATATATATGTATGCATAACTCAGGTAATTAAGTTAGAGTACATTACACTGGGCTTTACTCAACACTAGTGTAAAATCTCACCTCTTCTACAACAGAATGTACATTTCTTTTATATGAGACCAGTTTTTATTCATACAAAGTGTTTGAATAACAATTCAAATTGCCATTTGAAGTTTTATTTTAGCCAATTTTCAAAGTCCTCACAAGTATGGGCATTTGATAATGTGACTTAATGATGCTTTGAAGTCATAGAATGAGGATTTTTAAGACAAGAATAGATGGGCCTCATTCCCCTCAGAGATACCATTCAAAGCCAGAAATAATACAACATGGTTAGCCAGCTCACTCTCCCTCACTGAGGTGGTTTTCTGTAAAAGAGTCTGAAGGAAAATTAACAGTGTCCATTTACTAAGAAGAGAATAGAGCAAAAGAGCAGACAATAATGGCTCTATGTACAATGGCAGAAAAGAAAGCATACCTTTCTCTTTCTCCTTCGGTGATATCATATAAGCGGTTGGCACCTCCATCAGCACAGGCTCTTAAAAGAGCTTCAAATAGAAGAACAAAAATCATTTCAATACAGGAAGCACACAGCAATATCATTCAAAAGATGAGCGTGGGAAGCAGGCACTCAGACACACAGTCACGCTCACCTTGAGTCACTTCACATTCAGCTGTTGACACTGCTGGTGCTAAAAATGATTCTACGTAACACAAGACAAGCAAGACAGAATCCTCTAGAGATCAAGTTTATTTCCTTTTGGCGCCTTCCCTCTGATTAAATAAAGGAGAAGATTGTATATGGTGGTAGCATGCCTTTGCTAACTTCTTAAAACTTGTTTTCCCTCCTTTACAGGAGACGGTAGGCCACAGGCTCAAGGACAGTCGACGAGATACAGTCACCAGTGTGTTCTCTCCTTTTATTAATTTTTATAGGTACTTTCTACTTATGGAAGGTATTGTGGGTTTCTATCGTTGCTTTAAAAGTTTCCTTTTAAAAATAAGTCACAGGCATAATCTTATTTTAAAATATACATAAATAATCATCTAGATGATACGTGAACACTGTAAAGTTGGCAAGATGGCACAAAACTGACGAAACTTGGAAATGCTAGGGTAATCGAACAAATCCTGCTGCCTCTCCGACTTGGGCTTGTATCTCTTCCTTTCCCATGCTTTCGCCCTGCTGCTGGCTCTAGGATTTGACGCTGCTGATCAGCCACTCCTCCAAAGTTTTCTCAGTGCATAGAATACTATTTTCTCAGCATCTCTGATTTCTATTTTTCATAGAAATGTTCGGTCTCTCAGCATCAGCTCAGAAAGAACATCATGAAGCATCAAACCAGCAGGTCCTTGGCTAAAGTCCCAAGATGATGTGACAGGGTCCCCACTTTAAGCATCCTCTTCTAATCAGTACAAAAAGGCTAAGGGCCTTTTTTTAATTAAAGTCTCCTCCAATAACTGACTGATAAAAGTGACAAACTACCTTTCCCTGAAATTAATGACATGGGTAAGTGTAATTGGGGGGAAGAAAATAAACAGACACTTTCCCTTATGTATATATGTATTCTTCAGGTATCTGAAACATAAAATAGTTTAGATGAGTATACCATCTAAAAACAGGTCAGTGATACATGAATTGTTTTAGAAAGTATAAAATTACAGATGCTAGTAAATTACAACTTAACAAAAATAAAAATCCACAATTTCTACTGTGGAAATTTTCCCTTACCCCACCAGGACTGAGGTGTCTTATGAAAGTATTTGAAATTGGGTGGAATGGTCCCAAATTCCATCAGGGGACCTAACTGTCTCATGACACTTCACACCTGTATTCCCAACCCAGCTTTAAAGCACATTTAGTGAGATTCTTGGTGGTAAACACACTCCCTTTTAGTTTAGCTATGAATATACTTATTTCAGCCTCACTCTTGAATAACAGATTAGCTGAGTATAATATTATAAATTGACAACAGCTGGTAGTGACTTTGATGACACAGGTACACTGGTTTCTGATTTCACTGACACTTTTATAGAAGGCTGCTGACAGTCTAGTTGTTCTTATGTATCTAATTTGTCTTCTCTTTTTGGCTAATTTTAAGACCTTCCCTTTATCTTTGGTGTTTTAAATGTCACTACCATGTAAGGTTATTTGGAATTAATTACACTTCCTAAATCTGAGGATCATGTCTTTCTTCAGTTCTGGATAACTCTTACACATTTTTAATTCAATTATTTCCTATCTTCCATTCTCACTATACACCAAAATTTTCTGGCACCCCATTTAAACGTATTTTTAGACAGTCGCATTCTACTTTTCACATTTCTTAAACTGATTCACATTTATTTCACCTCTTCTTCCCGTATAAGGGTGTAATTCTTTAAATCATTCTTTCAATTTATAGTCTTTCTTCAATTATGTCTCATCATCTGTTTAAAACATTAAAGTGTATAGTCTTATTGATTCCTAAAGAAGTTCTATTTGGTTCTTTATTCAGTCGAAAGGTCTTTTCTGATAGTCTGTTGTTCATGTTTTCAATTCTGTCTTTTATTTTTTTTAGATATCCTTTCCCTATGGATGGGATATTGCAAAGGATATCTACCTGACCATGCTGTCAGAAATGAAACTCCCAGTGTAGTTTCCACTAATCTGTGATATGTGAGACTATTTTCTGTTTTCTATGTTATAACAGAAATAAAACAGAAGGCAAGTGGAAAAAATATATTTCTTTCTTGCTTCAGCTTCCTCATCTGTAAATGAGCATGTTACCTGTGGAACATGGTTATTAAGCAATTAACCATTTAGTAATTATATATAAAGCTCATCACAATGCTGGGACATGGTAGCATTCAATAAACACTAGCTCTCTTCCTCCATTTTTGTTAGAATGAAAAAAGAAAACTCTAAAAAGCCTATGTTTTGGGAAAAGAAAAGTCTAAGCATTTTTTGCAAAGACATTTAAAAGGGACATCTCATTTTACCAATTACCCACAACACACATTTCCATATAAGGAATAAAACTCAAATTCAAATTATGCCACAAACATAACTTGCAGAAGATCACAGAATATATTACACATTTCCTAAATATCAAAACCATCAAAAGTTAAAAGATAGAGCTCATCTCCCATATAAAATATAGCATAAAACAAATGATTAGGGACATTGAAAAGACTGATTAATAGAAACAGATGGTAAACTATCAGTAATTATCCTCAGAGTATATAAAACAATTCCCTGTAAACAAAATTAACAAGTTTATGGAATCTTTTTACATAAAAATGATTCACTGAAAATATCATGAAAACCTAAGAAACAGTAGGTTTTGGTGGCCAAGGATTATCAAACAAAATGACTTGTCAATTTTTCACATATTATTTTGCAAAGATCAACATTTATACCTATTATGTGCCAGGCTCTAAATAAAATAGAGAGATAAATAATAAAACAGATCCAGTTCTCCAGGCTCACATTATACTGGAAAAAATGCAAAAACAAAAGCAAATCTATGTAATACACTGTGATCTGTGATGAGTGCTATAATAATGGTATCACAATGCAATGAGAAAACAAGGAAAGAAGAGATAAATTTTGATAGAAAAATCTATAAAACTGCTTATTAGTAAATCCAGTGCACCTAAGATCACTGTTACTTTTACATTTGAAGAACTTTTTCTAGTGCCTGTTATTTCTGACACCTATCTTTATTGATATTTTAGAGCAGTTTAAGAGAAATACTTAGATCACAGGAAGTAAATTTGTCCACATCTATTTCTGTTTTAAATGCCAAAGAGAGCTAAAATAACCACGATGAAATGTATAGACTATTTTCTCAGTACATGTAAGTGGGCATAGGGATTCAATCCAATTAAAAGGAAAAACAAGTTCTAGTTTGTCCCTAAAACTATTTTGTTTTCAATAAAGCATGACCAAAAATAGTATTCTACCTCTTTTAAATTTTATTTTAATAAAAATGTTTTCACCAGTTTCAAGTATTTCCATGTGCATAAATAAAACTGGATTTAAAAAATAAAATATTTCAAGCATCTAGTGAATATTGGCATAAGTTCATATAACAATTGAAAATGTGCAAATAAATATCACTGTTAATGAACAACTAAAGGAATGTGAAGTAGAGGGCTCTCTTAAGATATTTTTGATAAATCATAATGAATCTGCCTCAAAAACATGTTCACTTGATCATCATTTAAGTTGTCCCAAGCTTTAATGAATAGAAGTTACTGCATGAGTTATCTTTTAATGTAAAAATTCTGTTGGCTTATGCAGCAAAAATTTTTGCAGATTTGTCAAATACTATAATTTCAATGGTTGAGCAATGACTTACTAAGCATCAAGCTGCTGAAGACTAAAATACATTAAAAAATCTTTACAGCAACTTTATATTTCAGCATTACCAATAAATACATTAAATATATCTTAAACTAACAATCTTTTTTACTTGGCATTATATTAGTTAATGTTACACATAGCAAAGATCTCTAGTCACAATTAGAGGTTAGTTCCCTATTTCGAAAATTTCTGTTGACTAAAGTTAAGTAGAAATAATTGGGCTTTCTGGGAAGTAGACTATTTAATTAATCACAAGTATTAAGGTAGGAGAAAAAACAAAATCAAATCAAAGAAAAATTCTGCGTTTTCAGTTAATTGAAAGAACACCAAACATAAAAGATGTCCCATAATAGGCTAGATCAGCCACTTAGTTCTATGACTTTGAGCTAATCCCAAGTATTCTAATGTATTATCAAGATTATTGTGTATATCCTACCCAAATTCACAAAAAACAAATTGAGTGAGGCAATTTGGATAAAACTAAAAAGAAAGTGCACGAGGAAACATTCTCTCACATGCTGTTTAGGAAACGTAACTCTGAGGGGCAGTCTGGTAGATTTATAACAATTTTAAATGTATATACCCTTTGAGCCAGAAATTCTATGTATTCTTTATTAATACTTGCCCCAAATTACAAGGAACTATGCACAAGGATATATGTTGTGACATTATGTGTAATCATGAAAAACTAGTAGCAAACTTATATGGCCACCAGGTGAACACTGGTAAAATATACCATGGCCCTATTATGTAACCATCAAAAAAAAGATAGCTCTTTATATATTCATATATTATCTATTAGGAGATATATTATTTAAAAAGCCTAAATAACCCTTGGTCAAATCTTCCATGCAATAGCAACTCAGAGAATGTATAGAAGTATACCAAATTCAAGAACACTATGAATAGGGTCAAGGTTTTTATGTCAAGATTGTGGATCAAGTAATCAGCAAGATGCACCTGCACTAGAAAATCGGCACTACATTTGTACTCCTGAGGAAACTCACAACAACTAGCAAGGGGTAAAAACTAAAGGGCCCCCAGAATTACTGGCCTTCTTGGCAAAGTGTATCCCAAATATAAAGTGGCTGGGCTGAAACATTTGAAAGCCACTCTTGGTAAATGACTAGACTCACTATTTTTGTTTTCAATGAAGCCTTATTACCTGTCTTATACCCTTCCTTAAAGGTAAGTGCATGTGGTGTTTGGCAAAGTCCATCATGTCTTTTTAGTCTGTTAATTCAAACAAAAGACAACCTCTGTATTCTCCATACCAAACTATTAACATTTAACAGTGATTATTTATGAGGAATGGGCATAATAGGATCATGGCAAAGATTTTTTTTTTTACTTTTTATGGTAATCATTGTACTATTAAAATAATTTTATAAGGAATATGAATGATATAATAATTATAATTTTAAAACCAACAGTAATAACTAAAAGGGAAAATACACTTATAGATCTAAGGTAGAAAGAATTATTCCAGATGCAAGTCCTTATTAGCAGAAGGAATCAAGTATTTTGTCAGGCTTGGTCAAGATTGAGTTGAAGGTGCCTTATAGTTAAACTAGAGGACAGAGAAGGTCCAGAATCTTATTTAGAAGATGTGTTACAGAGTCCCAGGAGGCTAAATAACTCCACTCACCCAAATCCTGTGTATTCGAAACACAGGTCCTTCTCCCCTGGTACTCCAAAGATTCAGTTAGTCTTTATGTACCTGAAATCAACCTAGTCTGTCAATATTTGTGGTTTGAGCTAGGATTCTCACCCAAGCCTGAGAAACAAGGGGCTTGGGGATTAAATGGTTAACTTAATCAACTACTTAATCCCCAACTTCTATTCTTACATCACCTCTGAGACCCATAAGAGTTGGTCTACCTGTAAAAAATAAAGTATATTCCTTCTAGAAGAGCCTCAGAAACAGCCCACCGGAACTTGCACAATCATAAGGAAGTGATAATCATTTGTTAAACACGAAAATACACACACAGCTACATAGATACCACTATCAGGCACTACAGAAGATAAGTGAGTGTTTTGGTTTGGGTTCTTTTTCTAATTTTATTGTGCTAAGAACACAACATCAAATCTGCCCTCTTAAATGTTTAAGTGTATAATAAAACATTGTTATCATAACTATATGTACAACAACGTACAAAAGATCTCTAGAATTTATTGCTCTGGCATAACTGAAACTTTATACCCATTGAATAGCAACTCCCCTTTTCCCCTCCCACTAGCCCTTGGCAACCACCATCCTACTCTCCAATCCCATGTGCCCCTCTATTTTAAATACCTCATATTACTGGAATCGTGCTATATTTGTCTTTCTATGACTGGCTTATTTTAGTTAGCATAATGCTTCCTGAGTTCACCTATGCTGTTACATGTTATAGGATTTCCTCCATTTTTAAGGCTGAATAACATTTCATTATATGTATATTCTTCCTTTTCTTTATCCATTCATCCACTGATGGACATTTAGGTTGTTTCCGCATCTTGGCCATTACGTATAGTGCTGCAATGAACACACAAATGCGAACACATCTTTGAGATCCCGATTTCAATTCTTTTGAGTAAATACCAAGAAGTAGGATTGCAGGATCACAGAGTTTTATTTTTAGCTTGTTGAGGAACCTCCATATTGTCTTTAATACCAAAAACCAACCAACCAAGTATAAGGATTCCCACCAACAATATACTAGGGTTCCAATTTCTCTGCATCCTCAACAACACGCTGTCTTTTGTCTTTTTGATAAATAGCCATCACAACATGTATTAGGTGATATCTCATTATTGTTTTCATTTGTATTCCCTGATGATTAGTGATGTTGCACATCTTTTCACATACCCGTTACCCATTTGTATGTCTTCTGTGAAGAAATGTATATTCAAGGCCTTTATCCACTTTCTAAGACAGTAGATTTTAGATATGCTTGCCAGAAAAAAAATTATATGAGATAATGGACATGTTCAATTGCTTACCTGTAGTAATCATTTCATTATATGTATGTTTGTGTGTGTGTGTTTATCAAGACATCATATTGTATACCTTAAATTTAAGTTCTTTACCCATTTTTAAATTGGCTTATTAGGTTTTTTGCTATTAAGTTGTAGGGGTTCCTCATATATTTTAGAAATTAACCCTTTATATATATGGTTAGCAGATTTTTTTCTCCCACTCTATAGGTAACTTTTTCACTTTGTTGATTGTTTCCTTTGCTGTTCAGAAGCTTTTAAATTTGGTGTAGTCTCCCTTGTCTATTTTTGCTTTTATGGTCTTTGCCTTTAGTGTCATATCCATGAAATCACTATCAAGACCAATGTCATGAAGCTTTTTCCCTATGTTTTATTTTAAGAGTTTTACAGTTTCAGGTCTTAGATTTAAGTCTTTAAGCCATTTTCATTTCAAGATATGTGTTTTTAACCAATGTGTCACCAGGGATAATACTGACATAAAGCCACACTTCATAACTAAATACCTAACTCAGCCAAGAAGCTCTAAAACAACAGATGCTTTCATAAATATTTCTTGCTTTAAAACACTTAATCTGCCCACAAGTATTTTCTGCCTATTTAGGACATTTGTTATTTAAAACAGAAGTTATAAGATCTCCTTGAAGCTCTTCATAAGCAGGGTATATTAAACATATTGGTCAATGATAAACAATGAAGGAAAAAACACACACAATATACTACCACTTATATAAAATGAAAAGGTATTGATTTTTATATTTATAGAATTATAAGTGCAAAAGATGGTTAAAGTGGTGCTTCCAGAAAAGAAATAAAGACAAAGATTTATTTTGTGCATAACTTAATTTTCTTCAGGGGAACTCCCCTCTTGTACTGTCAGCTTATAAGTGGTATTAAATCCACACCTAAATTCAGGTTCAGCATGTGGCTCAAGCCAGACCATTACAATCTGCTGTCCAGAGTGACTGACTCAGAGACAGAGATGTGACCCCGCCAAAGATAACATGGTCTAACAAGACTTGGGAGGTTTCCCCTTCTACTACTGTTCCACAGCTGGAGAGACCTGACACTCAGACCTAAATGGGCTATCATACTGAGCCTGACAATGAAACCAAAACTGTGAAAGTAAAGTGAGGAGACAAGAGAAGACATTGTTTGAGTGTTCACAGCCACAGCTAAAGCAACCACCAGCCTCTCTAATTATGTGAGCTAATAAATTATCTTTCTGGGCTAAGGACAGTTTGAGTCGGGTTCTCCGTGGCTTGAAACATAAGGAGCCGTAACTAATACAATTATAATTTATACTTCAAAGACACTGAAATCCTACATTCTATCAGCTGAAGAATACTATCTGATTATGCCTCAGATCTATGTTGGAGCAAGCCCTTAAGAGATGGTGTGTATTTTCATAGGTAGTTTTACTGTCATTGGTATAAACTATCACCAGGGAAGCCTTGATTATGGTCCACATCACTTAGTTCATGAACATAGTCAACAGAGATGGATTAGTGTGCATTCCCTACTGAGACATTACTTCATGTAGAAAACTTGTATTCAAAGCATTTCATGGAGATATATGAACTCCTTGAGAGACAGCAACAATTTACTTTGCTCATAGGAGGGCTGAAGCACATAATTAATTGTTGTTTAGGGAACTCTTTCAAAGTTGTAGATTGAAGGTTTTATTTATAGTATATTTGCATGCAATTATTAAGAAAGGTCAATTATTTGTAATATCCCACAAATAATGAGTATAATATTTTTTAAGTTTTAGTCAAGTCAGTAGCACAGAATTATCCTTGTTTCCAATAAAAATCAAGTGGTATTTCTATTAAGCGTCTACATGCATAGTCTGTGCTAGTTCTATTGATCTGGCTCATGCCATGTAATGGAGATTTTTATTACCTTTTGGTAAATACTGCTGTGCAAATTCTACCACCTTCTTCTCTACTACTTCCTATCTCTTCCTGTCCTAGTTATACACTATGAAATATGACATTTAGTCATCTTTGATCCCATTTATAAAGTCTATTTCAGACAACTCTCTAAAACTGAGTGATAGATACCCAATACCTCATTACTAAGAAATCTGAAGGAAACAGCCAAACATCAAACTGTTTACCCTAAAGCAGCACAAGGAAATTTTTCTAAAAGATGGGTAAAATTCATATTGTATAAAAACTCCAAATAGGAAAGCAGCACAGAAAAAAAAACTGATCTTGTATGCTCGTGAAGCTACTACATGCACATTTGTCCAAATGTAAGTTGCTAAAAACAATTAAAGTTTTGTGTACTCTCAATCATTACATTTTTACCAAAAATTGGCCATTCTTTAGGAACAAGGTGGCAAACATGTAAGCTCAATGTATAGTGAACAAGAAAACTTATAAATAGATCTTTATAGGTTGCTATAATGTGTGAGCACTATTTGCATTTTGGGTCTCCGTAGGGGTGGCTATCTGGCGCACTGCAGGATATTTAACAGCGTCCTGGTCTTCACCCATTAGATGCCAGTAGTATCCCCACCCCGCAGGCATGACAACCAAAAATAGCTGCAAATGTCAGAAGTCTCCTGGTGGGCAAAATCACTCCCGGTTGAGAACCTGTACTCTAAATGATGACCACTTACACTTCAGCAGGCTGACCAGAGTCCCACTACACCTAGCTGTAAGGCAGATTGCTCATTGCTGTTTTCTAAACTTTCCCAATTTAAAAGCAAGACTATCACCCAGAAACTACAGCCTACATAGTTACCAAAGTCAGGTGAATTAACAAAGTAATTTATGTCCTATCCTTCATATCTATTCCCAGAAGCACATATACTTATTCTCTATTTTAGATTTACTGAATCTTTGGTAAGACTTCTCGTACAATCTGTATATGTACAACTGTTATACTCTGGATAATCTTCCAACATGATCCCATATTGTCTCTATTTTTGTGTTCTAATCATTTGATACCCCATTAATAAATTATTGCCACTAGTAACAACTGAAGTCAGGTCTTTCTGACTGCTCTCTGGGATCTGCCAGATAGTTCATATAATATCCCTAGTCAATGAGAAAAAAAAAAAAATCCCACAGATATCACCATAGACAGTGAAGATGAAAAGTGACAATTTCTATCCAATCATTTCACTTCATAATGTGAAGATGCTGGTAAAGCAGAAGCGACAAAATAATGAGATATGGCAGATATCTATGAATGAGCAAAATAATAAGATGCCTAGAACTACCAAGAAGAGTTGAAATAGAAGAAAAGAAGCCAGGTGCAGTGGTGTGCACCTGTAATCCCCGCTATTCGGGAGGCTGAGTTGGGCAGATCACTTGAGCTCAGGAGTTCATGACCAGCCTGAGCAACATAGCAAGACCCTTGTCTCAAAAAAAATATATATATACATATATATATAGATATAGATAGATGCAAAAGTAAAAGCTTTTAGGTGAACACTATTAAGTAAGGCTTTTAAATACAAATCACTTCATTGATGCAAATATGTCACATAATGAACACAGAACAATGTACAGAGGTTTGGAACTATTAATATTTTACATCCTTGCCTGTTGCTTTGGCATCAGAATTCCTTCCTCTCTTCTTCTTTTATGGATCACTAGTAACAGATCCCAGAACACATATACAAGGCATAGTTCAAATGAGAGATTCATCATTGCATATAACAAATTGAAAGCAGAACATCAAAATCAGACTCTGTTACACAGAAAACATGATACTAACATTTATCTTATTTTGTAGAGGTAGAAGGAAAAAAATTCCTAATCGGCTTATATCTCTACCTTTCCTAGTACCTTTGACATTTTAATATTTCAACACAATTTACTGAGTGGGAGTTTCTAGCAAACACTTCTATTATCTTAAACCATGATCTTTAAATCTAAGAGGTATTAATAATAACAGGTTAACTTCAGCAATTAGATCTTAAGGCCAAATAATTAGAAACTGAGAAATGATTACATATTTTTACTACCAAATAATGCAAGAATTTCACATATTATTATAGTCTTAGCACATGACCATGCTCTTTTTCTAACTGAGCACAACCACAGGCTAATTCTTCTTCCTGCTTAGGGATAAAAGGAGAGGTAATGTGAAGTCTGTGAATAAAAATAAGGGAGAGGAATTAGGGAAAGTATTTCTAGGGAAAAAAAAAAAACAGAAATAAAAAAAACTTGGTTCAGGTTAAAAGCAAGAGATTATTACCCAAAGTCATAGTGGGCCTTTTGTAGGTCAAATTACAAACCCTTTGGGGCAAGGAATAATTTAAGAGCAAAATGCTTAAAGGGAGTGAATGAAAGCTTTACTAACTATCACATTTCTTAGTTTGTAGAATCGAAATGTTTTTGGTATTTAGGCTACCTCAGGGAATTTTTAGAGATAAATTAATCTTAATTCTTAAAACATGATTTATCAAGGCATGAGAAAGCTTATACCATAAAATGCATAATAGAAAACCATTGCTTTAGAGTTTAGTGAGATAAGAGAATAGTAGTAAGAGATAGTTGAGAGATACTCAAATACAGATTGCACAAGCCATGGGAAGAAGAGAGTTTAAATATAAAGAGAAGTCATAAGAGTTTTAAGTTGAAGAGTCTGATATTCTAACTTGCATGTTAAAGACTATTCTAGGACATTATAAGAAGAGAAAAGTATAGGCCAATATCCCTGGTGAACAACAAAATACTAGCAAACAAAATTCAACAGCACATTAAAAGGATCATTCACCATGTCAAGTGGGATATATCCTTGGGAATGCAAGGATGGTTCAATATACACAAATCAATACACTGATACATAACTTTAACAGAATGGGCAAAAACCATATGATCGTCTCTATAGATGCAGAAAAAGTATTTCACAAAATTTAACATCCATTCATGATAAAAGCTCTCAACAAATCAGGCATAGAAGGCCAGGTGTGGTGGCTCACATCTGTAATCCTAGCACTTTAGGAGGCCAACACAAAAGAATTGTTTGAGGACAGGAGTTTGAGACCAGCCCGAGAAAGAGTGAAACTCTGTGTCTATAAAAAAATAGAAAAATTAGCCGGGCATCGTGGCACACACCTGTAGTCCCAGCTACTGAGGAGGCTAAGGCAGGAGGATCAATTGAACCCAGGAGCTTGAGGTTGCAGTGAGCTATGATGACATTACTGCACTCTAGCCCAGAGAACAGAGAAAGATACTGACTCAAAAAAAAAAAAATGCATAGAAGGAATGTACTTCAACACAATTAAAGGACATAAATGAAAAGCTCACAGCTAACATTACAGTCAATGGCAAAATGTCAACAGCTTTTCCTCTAAGATCAGAAACATGACAACATGCCCACTCTCACCACACTTCTATTCAACACAGTTCTAGAAGATCTAGCCAGAGTAATTAGACAAGAAAAAGGAGAAAAAAGCTATCCTTTTAAATTGTCTCTGGTGATGACAAGATCCTATATATAGAGAACCCTAAAAATGTCACCAAAAATCTTTTCAAACTAATAAACTAATACAGTAAAGTTGTAAGGTATGAAACCAATATGCAAAAATCAGTAGCATTTCTTTACACTAACAATGATCTATCTGAAAAAGAAATTAGGAAATCAATCTCATTCACAATAGCACCAAAATGATAAAATAAAATATGTAAGAATAAATTTAACCAAGGAAGTAAAAGATTTATATTTGAAAACTATAAAACATTGATGAAAGACATTGTAGATGATGCAAATAAATAGATATCTCATGCTAATAGATTGGAAGAATTAATATGGTTAAAATGTCCATACTACCCAAAGCAATCTACAGATTCAATGCAATACCTATCAAAACTCCAATGTTATTTTTCAAAGAAACAGAAAAAAAAAAACTATCCTAAAATTCACTTGGAACCACAAAAGACTCTAACAGCCAAAGCAATCTTGAGCAAAAAGAACAAAGCTGGAGGCATCACACTTCCTGATTCAAAATCTACTACAAAGCTATAGTAATCAAAACAGCATGTGAATAGCATAAAAACAGGCACATTCAATGAATGATCAAAATAGAAAGCCCAGAAATAAACTCACACATTTATGGCCATTTTTTAACAAAGGTGCCCAAAGTACACAATGGAGAAAGATTCTAGGGAAACTGAATGTCCACAAGCAAATAAATGAAACTGGACCCTTTTATCATACTATATACGAAAATCAACCCAAAATGGATTAAAGACTTACATGTAAGACCTGAAACTGTAAAACCACTAAAAGGAAACATAGGGGAAATGCTCCGCAACATTGGTCTGGGCTAAGACTTCTCAGATATGCTCTCAAGAGAATGGGCAACAAAAGCAAAAGTAGATAAATAGGATTTTATCAAACCAAAAAGTTTCTGCACAGCAAAAAAAGCAATTAATTAACACAGTGAAATGACAACCCATAAAAATACTTGCAAACCATATATCCGATAAGGAGCTAATATCCAAAATATATAATAAACTAAACTCAATAGCAAGAAAACAAATCAATAAAAAAAATAGGCAAAACCCCTAAATAGACACTTCTCAAAAAAAGATATACAAATAGCCAATGGATACATGAAAAATGTTCGACATCACTAATCATCAGAGAAATGCAAATTAAAATCACAATGAGATGCCACCTCACACCTGTTAGAATGGCTATTATCAAAAAGACAAAAGATAACAAGTATTGGCAAGAATGTGGAGAATGCTTGTTTGCACCGTTGGGGGAATGTAAATTAATACAGCAATTTTGGAAAACAGTATGGAGGTTCCTCAGAAAACTAAAAATAGAATTACCATGTAGTCCAGCAATACTACTTTTGGGTATATATCCTAAGGAACTAAAATCAGTATGACAAAGAGATATCTGTACTCCCATGTTTATTGTAGCATTATTCATAATAGCTAAGATGTGGAAGCAACACAGGTGTCCATCAGATGAACAGATAAAGAAAATGTGGTATATACACAATGGAATAAAATATTTTGTCTTTAAAGGGGGGTGAAATTCTATCATTTGTGACAACACAGATGAACCTGGAGGCTATTATGCCAAATGAAATAAACCAGGCACAAAGAGACAAATACCATATGATCTCACTTATATGGGGAATCTAAAGAAGTTAAACTCGCAGAAGTAGAGAGTAGAATGATGGTTACCAGAGACTGGGGAAGACAGGTAGATGGGGTAAAGGGAGATATTGATCAAAGAGCACAAAGTTTCAGTTAGGAGGAATAAGCTTTAGTGATCTGTGGCACAAAATGGTGACTATAATAAATAAAAATGCACTCTATATTTCACAATTGATAAAATTATAGATTTTAAATGTTTTCACCACAAAAACATGATAAGCATGTGAGATGATAGATTTGTTAATTAGCCTGATTTAATCATTCTAAATTGTAAATATATATCGAAACATCACTAATATTTGTCAATTCAAAATAAGATTTAAAAAAATTTTTTTAATGATCATTCTTCCTTTGATATTGGGAATAGAAGGAGATGAGTGTGGAAGCAATGCAATTGGTTAGGAGGTTAGAATTATTTTTTCTAGGTCTATGAAAAATGATAATAGTATTTTGATAGTGATTGCAATGATACCCAAAGCCATCTTAAACAAACAAACAAATAAAAAAATTGGAAGGCATCAGTCTACCAGACTTCAAACTATACTACAGGGCTCTATAGTAACCAAAAGAGCATGGTACTCTGACACAAGAACAGAGACATAGGCCTTTGGAACAGGACTGAGAACTCAGATATAAAACTATCCTCATATAGCCATCTAATCTTTGACAAGCAGACAAAAATATATACTGGGGAAAAGAATCTCTGTTCAGTATGTGGTGTTGGGAAAATTGGATAACCACATGCAGAAGATGGAAACTGGACCCCCACCTCTCTCCTCTCACAAAAATCAACTCACAATGGATGACAGACTTAAACCTAAGGCATGAAACCTTAACAATTCTAGAAGGAAATGTTGGGAAAACTCTTACAGACATCGGCCTAGGCAAAGAATTTATGAAGACGACACCCAAAGCAATCATAGCAGCAACGAAAGTAAATAAATGGGACCTGATCAAATTAAAAAGCTTCTGCACAGCCAAGGAAACTATCATTAGAGCGAATAGACTGCCTACAGAATAGGAAAAAATATTTGCATGTTACACATCTGACAAAAAGCTGATAACAAGAATCTACATAGAACTTAAGAAAATTAACAAGAAAAAATCAATCCCATTAAAAAATCGGACATGAAGAGAAACTTTGCAAAAGAAGACAGAATGGCCAGCAAACATATAACAAATTCCTCAACATCTCTAATTTTCAGGGAAATGCAAATCAAAACCACAGTGAGTTATCACCTAACTCCAGTGAGAATGGCTTTTATCAAAAAGTCCCAAAACAACAAATGCTGCCATGGATGCGGAGAGATAGGAACACTCTTTTTTACACTGTTGGTGGGAATGCAAATTAGTACCACCTCTGTGGAAAGTAATTTGGAGATATCTCAAAGAACTAAAAACAGAAATATCATTTGATCCAGCAATCCCACTACTAGGCATCTACCCAAAGGGAAAAAAAAATTCTTACAGTAAAGACACCTGCACTCAAATGTTTATGGCAACACAATTCACAATTGCAACGACGTGGAAACAACCCAAGCGCCCATCAACACATGAGTGAATTAATAAAATGTGGTGTATGTATAACACGGAATACTACTCAACCATAAAAAACAATGGTGAACTAGCACCTGTTATATTATCTAGGGTGGAGCTAGAGCCCATCCTTCCAACTGAAGTATCACAAGAATGGAAAAACAAGCACCACATGTACTTGCCATCAAATTGGTAAAAACTGATCAACACTTAGGTGCTCACATGGAAGCAGTATTCATCGAGTTCTGGTCAGATGGGAGGGGGGTGGAGAGGATGGGTATACTCATAACTAATCGGTATGAAGTGCACTATATGGGGGATGGGCATGCTCGTATCTCTGGCTTGGGCGATGCAAAGGCATTACATATAACCAAAATGTTTGTACTCTCATAATATTCTGGAATTAAAAAATAAATAAATTGCCAAAAAAAAAAAAAAAAAAAGAATCCCTGGTTTGGAAACCCAGGAACAACTGCTGCAGCAAATAGCCAAAAGGGAAACCTAAAACAGGTTGATTATTTTTCCTGCATATTTAAAAATAAGTAAGTAAACTACCAGAAATGTTATTTTCAAGAAATTTCAAAAAAGGAAAACAGAGATAGCAGAGAAGAACATGAAAAGATGTTCAACATCATTAGTCTTTAGGGAAAATCAAATAAAAACCATAGTAAGATATTAGTACATATCTATAAAAATGGCTAAAATAAAATATTGTGATTTTATTTTCCATCAAACACTGAAGAGGGAGCAGAGAAATTGGACCACTCGTATATTGCTAGTGGGAACGTAAAATGGTACAGCCGCTCTGGAAAACAGTTTGGCAGTGTCATATAAAACTAAACATGCAACTACCATACAGCATAACAACTGCACTCTTGGGCATGTAGCCTAGAGAAATGAAAACTTATGTCCATGCAAAAACCTATACAAAAATGTTCATAAAAGTTTTATTTGTAATAGCCCCAAACTGCAAACAACCCAGATATCCTTCAACATGGTGAAACAAACACTGGTATATCATACCATGGAATATTCTTGGACAATAAAAAGGAATAAACTATCGGTATGTGCAGTCATCTAGATAAATGTCTACAGAATGATGCTGGGTCAAAAAATGCCAACCTCAAAATGTTTTTTATGATTCAATTTATATAACATCCCTAAAATGACAAAATCGTAGAGCTAAAGAACAAAAAATTAGTAGTTGTCTGGTGTTAAGAATGAAGGGCATATAGTGATAAAAGGGAAGTAGCAGGGACCTTGTGTGGAGGGAAGTGTTCTGTATTTTGACTGTGGAGCTGGATACATCAGCTTGTACATGTGATAAAATGCACACGCACACACTCTGGAAGTGGTGAAATCTGAATAAGATGGGGGATTCTATCAGTGTATAAAATATTACTAGTGGGAAAAACTTGGCACATGGGATCTTTCTGTAATACTTCTTAAAACTGCATGTGACTCTAAGTATCTCACAATAAAATGTTTAAAACAAAATAGAACAGTAGCAATCATCCAAATTTATATGAAAGAGCTTAACTGATATTCTCTTGTACAGCTCTTCTTTCATGGAAATCTTGTTAATGATACTAAAGTTATTCTGATATAAGAAATATAAGAATTTTATTTACTATTAGGATGTGTTTTAAAAAAGAAGAAATATTTAAAATACAGCTAAAAAACCAGAAACTACTGTAGCTGCCATTTATTAAGGCCATAAAAGAGGACACAGTAGGTGTCCAATATATGCATGGTAGCTATTGATGATAATAGTATTATTCCAGTTGCTTTATTATAATTTGATTAACCTCAGGTCAACCTGAAAGGCTCCTATTTAATTTCCTATTTTATAGACAAAGACAATGAGCTCAAGGATGCAAAGTGATTTGCCAAGTTACATAATGGATCTTCCTGTGATCTTCAGAAAGAGAACTTGAATTTAGAAAATAAGAGGAGTTTTAATTTATGTGCCACGCAATTATTATTAATATAACAGTGGTACCAGCATTGGAACCTAGATCCAGCTGGTAATAAAGTCCATATTATTTCTGCTATATCATAGAACCACCACTGTGCACTTAGGATGGTAAAAGGGAAGCCTAAGGAACGAAACAACCTAAGCTTTGTGTGTAGGAATCTTAATGGTCAATGTCACAGATTACAACAATGCGGGCAGCTTTTCCAATGCAATCCAATCCCTGGGTGGAGCCACAGACATGTTCACATCTACTAATCCAATAACCCATTCACAGAGCTAGTTTAGGGTCGAACTGGGAGAAAACAGAGAAAAGAAGGTTGGAGAGATCGATCTTAAGAGACTTTTTAAATATCAAAGTCCCTTTATTGACATTAGCATGATGGGGAAAACATATTTTCCTTTCTCTATCCATCACGATCCAGTCAGGAGATAGCACGGAGTAATTCGAACACCGAAAGTAATCTGTTAAGGCAATTTGCACACGACAGCAGACCTAGAGAGGACACAACAGCCACCCAGGACTAAGAAGCGACATCACTGGAGAGGACTCCATGGCAGGACAGCTGGAAATCCTCCCTGGGAAGTGCAAGGGATGCCACCCACAGGGAGGTGCCAGCCTTGGAATTCGCTGAGAAGCTGCCTGCAAGACTGCTGGGGAGCAGGTGGAGGGAGGTGGCCCACCGGGCAGGAATCTCCTGAGTAACCACCCACGGAGGCACCAGGGAAGCTGAGCAAGGGAACAGGCCACCAAGCCCTGCAGAAAGACTGGGGCTGTGATGCAAGCACCTGACAAGACGAGGACACTGGAGTGGGAGGAGAAACCCCTTTGTCCAGCAGTGTCCCTCCTAAGCCGTCCCCTGACACAGCCTTCCGTCACATCACACACACTGCAAAGGAAGACAGCTCCAAAGCTTCAGCTCCACTATCACAGAGCAGATGAAAAAGGCAGAATTTGGAGCTAAGAGGCAATAAATTGATAACCTGGTAAACAACATATATTGTTTTCCCACTCTGACAGCGAGTATTTATTTATTCAACTGATATTTCCCAACTGTTTCAATATCCTGAGAATCTAGAGCAATTATTTTCCCTCCTCCCCTCATTTTCCACTCACTATCCCCCAGCCCCCCTTAAGCCTGATGCAGTCCCCTGCACAGAGAAAAGGCAATGCCCAGGGGCCACCGAGCTGAATGGAGACACGCTGCAGCAGCAAAGTCTCTGCAAGGCTCAGGCCATTCCAGAGTTTTAAAAAATACTTTTTGTCTTAACTCACGAGGGTACAGAAGGCCCCGAGGGACACTGAGTTTTCAGGTATTCTCCCACAGGGATATGGACTAAAATTCCAGCCTGAAATGCAGAACAAAGTAAATTCTTTTATAAAATGCACATCAAAAAAAAAAATACTTCTCCATCTGTGCCTCCTTTTTCAACAAAGGACTGAAATAATTTGTATGAGGTGAAACCAACAAAAAAATTTCCCTAGCATTTTTAATCCTAAATTTTTACTTTCAAAATACACAGTGAAAATCCTCTGAATGCACAAAATGTTATCTTATAAATTAAGCTTGAAATACATCAAAACACAAGGTAACATCTCTGTGACCTTCACCTAAAATTGCCAACTGCTATCATTCAGTACTGTGTGCTGCAACAAAACTAGTTTATATTCCCCAGATACCCACAACCTACACCCATACCCCCTTACGAGTGGAACACACCATTCTGGATTTAGAGTTTACCAGTACACCTGGTACAGTGCTTGTTTTATTTTTCTTACTTTTACATGGCATGCACTGGCATTAAAGAGCATATATGCAATGTGTAATATTATAGACTATGTTATTTTTAATAAAAAAAAAAACTGGTATTCCAAAACTTGCTTTTATCACTCAACATTATGTTTTTGAGGGCTTTCCATTTGGAAATACAAATCTAGTTCACTAGATTCATTTAATTTCTGTAGAGAGTTAGTGAATGTGTCAAAGCATTTGTTTGATCTCCTATTATTAGATGTTAGGTGGCTTATACGTTTTTAGTACTTTTTTTTTTTTTTTTTACAAAGCTGCAATTTTTTTTTAGGCCTCCTTGTTCACATATGAAACCTTTTCTCAATGGTACACCCAGTCATGCACCACATAACAACATTTTGGTCAAAATAGACCACATATATAATGGTGGTCCCATAGGAGCTGAAAAATTTCGATCACCTAGTAACTTCGTAGCCATAGTAACGTCACAACAGAACATATTACTAATCTGTTTGTAGTAATGATGGTGTAAACAAATCCGCTACCCCACCAGTTGTCTAAAAGTTTAGCACATACAATTATGTACATTACATAACACTTAATAATGATAATAAATGACTATGTATTTACTATACTCACTTTTTAATCATTAGAGTATATTCTTTACTTATTTAAAAAAAAAAAAAGTTAACTGCAAAACAGCCTCATCCAGGTCCTTCATGATGTGTTCCAGAAGAAAGCATTTTTATCATAGGAGATAACAGCATCATGTGAGCTACTACCCCTAAATACTTTCCAGTGGGTCAAGATATGGAGGTGGAAGACAGTGATATTGACGATCTTGACCCCCTGTAAGCCTAGGCTAATGTGTGTGCTTGTGTCTTGGTTTTGAACAAAAACATTCAACAAGTAAAAAAGTTTAAAAAATTTAAAAATAGAAAAAGCCTACAGGATAAGGATATAAAGGAAATATTTATGTACAGCTGTACAATACATTTATGTTTTGAGCTAAGTGTTATTAGAAAAGAGTTGAATAGTTTTTAAAGATAAAAAGTTTATGAAGTCAAAAAGATATAGTAAGCTAAGGTTAATTTATTATTGGAGAAAATTATTTTTATAAATTTAGTGTGGCCTAAGTGCAGTGTTTATGAAGCCTACAGGAGCGTACAGTAATGTACTAGGCCTTCACACTCACTCACCACTCACTTCACTGACTCACCCAGAGCAACTTCCAGTCTTGCAAGCTCCATTCATGGTGAGTACCCTACACGGGTGTACCACTTTTTATCTTTTATTCCTTATACATTATTTTTACTGTACCTTTTCTGCATTTAGCTATGTTTAGATATACAAACACTACCACTGTGTTACAACCGCCTACAGTATTGAGTACAGTAACATGGTATACAGTTTGTAGCCTAGGAGCAATAGGCTACACCATGTAGCCTAGGTATGCAGAAGGCCATACCACCCAGGGTTGTGTAAGAACACTCCGTGATGTTTGCACAAGGGCAGAATCACCTAACAACACATTTCTCAGACTGCACCCCCAACACTAAGCAGCACATGACTACACCTAAATGGATAGTCACTGCGTCATGGAACATGGACATTATTAATATTTCTACATAATGCCAAATTGCTACCCATAATGACTGTACCAATGCACACCAAGTGAAATTTTATTTGTTAAGCAGAAAACTGAATTAGACACACTGGCCTCTCTTAGTATTAAACACGTATGCACAGGACTTGATTTTGAATTTGATTATGACTACTGTGGTAGAAGTCCCTCAGTCTACCAGTAACAGTGGAGGCTGTTGACTGTCAAAAGCTCTGGATCAGGGCATATGAGCTGGAAAGTAGACCCTGGATGGAGACTGGCCATCCTCTTCATTTCCTCTCCTACCTGTTCCTGCAATGAATCCTTGGCAACTTATCTCTTCAAAGCCTGTCCCCACTATCCTAACTGAAATGTACAGAATCCTTCTGCCTCAGGGCCCTCTTTTTAGTCAATGTGCACTAGTTCTATTGACAAAAGGTACTGATATTATTAACTATTGGTATCAATCAACATAATAACCCTCCCACCATATTTTATGCATTCATTCATTCATTTGTAGGCATACACTGAATGAGCACCAACTGTAGCCAGAAGTATAGCAAAAGTAAGACATAGTTCCAACTCTCCAGGAGTCCCTAGTCCATAATGATGCTATATAATGTGGTAGTCACTAGCCATGTGTGGTATTGAGTATCTGAAATGCAGCTAATCTCATCAGAGATGTGCTTTAAGTGTAAAATAAACACTGGATTTTGAAGACTTAATATTAATACAAAAAGAATATAAAATACATCATCAATAATTTTAGGCTGAGTACAACAGCTCATGCCTATAATCCCAGCACTTTGGGAGGCTGAGGTAGGAGGATTGCTTGAGTCCAGAATTTCAATACCAGCCTGGGCAATATATCAAGATCCTGTCTCTACAAAAAAAGAAAAATGTAAAAATTAGCTGGGTGTGGTGGCATACCCCTGTATTCCAGCTACCTGGGAAGGCTGAGGCAGGAGGATTGTTTGAGCCCGGGAATTTGAGGCTGCAGTGAGCTGTGATAATACCACTATACTCCAGCCTGGGCAACAGAATGAATCTCATCTAAAAAAATAAGAAAATACTCTTATATTGGTCATATATTGAAATTATATTCTGAATATGTTAGGTTAGATAATATTAAAATTAATTTCTCCTTTATACTTCTTTAATGTGGTTACAAGATTTAAATTTATATATGTGGCTCACCTTGTATTTTATCAACCATCTCTGGTCAAGGGGATATGAGAGACAGTATAGTAATACAGCAAGTGATTCCTAAAGTGATAGAGGTGTAAAGTTCTATGGGGCATGCAGAAAGAACAAAACCAATTCAGCTTTTAGCACAAAAGAAAGCAAACCACAGAAATTGAGACCAAAAATAATAGCAAATTTTATTATCATTTTTAAAAGTATGAGTTAGCTAAGTGGGAAAAGAGGATGGGAATGACAGCATTCTGGGCAGAGAGAGCAGAGAGGCAAGAAGAGAGCAAAAACTAGCTAGATTAGCCAAAACTAGGCTGGATTAGTTATAATGCCCTTTGATCCCTGGGAAAATAATAATAATCATCTTTTTATATTATTTCTTGCATAAAAGAAGCAACTTAGACAACTGAAACAAAACATCGAATATACAGAAAAAAGCCCTTTTTAACTATTTATCTACTTCATACTAGTAGCTACTCTACTATCAGAATCGCCAAATCTAAGGAATAGGAAGTTATGTAAATAACACCCATTGTATACATGAACCTATAATAACCCAAAGGAAGAAACTGAAGAACTGTTTTTACAACCTTTTGGGCTTTTGCACAGGTCTTGACTCAAATCTACAGGAGAATAGTAAGATCTTCATATATCAACAATAAAAAACACATACTAGCTTTTCTCTGTTTTAAAGCCTATATAGGCTTTTTGCTTTATTTTTTTTTTAATTGTGAAATAAAATGGATGCAAAATTAGAGTTTTGATTAACTCCTCTGGTGAATGATATAGTAAATTACATAAAGACAAGAATGTCTTTTATTTATTCTAAGTCCTATCTCAAACATCAACAGTCACTGAAAAACATTCATTTATGAGTATAAATAAAAGCAAGAAAAAAGTAATGGAAAAGTAAAAAGAGGATATACCGAGGTTTGTTGTTAGAGATGATGGTTTTCAACAAGACTTTAAAAACAATTAATTTCAACAGCTGGAAATTACATTTGGCTCATGGTAAAGAAATGTTGCTGCTGCTGTTTGCAAACATGATTTATGGAGAGCAGCTTGCAAGCATGATGGATAAAAATAAATATTTCATTATGCAAAAATGTGTTTCATTGTTGTGTTTGTAAATTTCAAACAATTATAAGTACTGCATGCCAGCACATGCTGTTAGTCATTTTCACTAAATTGCAGGTAGTATGGGTTTTTTTCCTCCCCTCCCCACTTTTTGTTGGCTATAGTGCATTTGAAAATAACTTTAGGTATTTGATGATAGAAACTAAAATAGCTTACCCCCCCCACTGAAGTATAGAACTATATATTTTTTTAAATTATATCATTGCTTCTTGAAACTTAAAAAGCAACATTACGTTAGTAACACTAAGTAGAATTCAATAGGAAACCAGTGCCTCCACAAAGAATTGCAGGCAAGTAAAACTTAACTCCTATCCTTTTAAAAGATCCATTCAAGCTTGCTCTAATAATTCATAAAATATACAACCTCATAAATGCACAAAGAAGTGCAATATAGCCCAAAGAAAGGAACTGGGATGGAAATATTGATTCCTACAATACTCTTAATAAATGCGATACTAAGGTATGCCCTCCAAACAGTCCTCACAGCACAGTAATGCCCTACTTGTTCATAGTTAACCCACCTGGGAAACCAAACCACACACAGTGAAATCCAGTCCTCAAGGAAAACAATTAACAATAAGAAGAAAAATCACCAGGCAATGAAAGGAAGGATGGAAAGAGCCACTCAGCCAAATCCTCAATGTCACTCTAAAGAAGGCTTTTGTTACTTGGAACGAATTTACTGAAAGATTTAAGGAAAACAAAAACCTTGTTATAAGACAACAGAGAGACGTCTCAGTCCTTTCTCCATCTCAAAACAACAGAAGGAAAAATAGAAATGGGAGTCCTATCTTAGATAAAGCTAGGAAAAAATCTATCATCCCCATCCAGAGCTGCCAAAGGCAGTAAAACTCAAGCAAGGGTACAGGAAGATGAGAGGAGGTCTTTGCTACAGATTCAGATGCAAAATCAATGTGGGAAACACCCTGTCACTGAGCCAAGGCAGAAAAGAGTGAAAGGTGAACAGCCTCAGGGCACTGACAGTAACCAGTGGAGGTTAAACACTCTCCAATACACACTCCTGTGTCATACAGAAGAATTCCTCTCTCTTTGCTCTTCCAGATCCCATGTAAACCTGTTTCAAGTCAGGGATCAGGGTAGTCAATTCATTCAAAGACGAGTAAAAATGAAATAGTGCAAGATCTAGAATTGACAAAGGTGTTAATAGAGAAAGAGGAGGGAGGAGGGACAGGGGACAGGGTGAAGTAGGAAAGGGTACAAAGACAAACACAGGAAAAACAGATGAGAAAAGGTCATCAGAAAAATGTTGCCACCAAGTAAATAATAATCATGACTAGAAATGTCACTAAAACTCAAAGAACCTAAGGAAAATTAAAACCATTCAAAGTAGAGACACACAAAGGCTCTCGAAAGATAGGGCAAAACCACAGGACATAGCTCATAAGCTTGCAGAACTCGTTAAAGAAATTAAAGCTAAACAAGAAGTTGCTCAAAGCAGAAAAAGCATAACTGAAAATCCAGTAAGGGACATGGAAGGCAAAATGAAGAAATGAGCAAAAGGATATGGAAATAAATAAGGAATTAGAAAAGATTGAAAGAAAATGGGAAGGATTTATAAAAATTGCATGTGCGTAACTGTTTTCCCAAGAAGAACACAGAACAAATGAAAGGCAAATTTTCCAAACTTTGCGGAAGACCTAAACTTACAGATGGAGAGGGTACACATACAGAGATGATAACAACACAATGGGTCTAATAAAATTGCTGGTACTGGTCGGGTGCAGTGGCACATGCCTGTAATCCCAGCACTTTGGGAGGCCACTTGAGGCCAGGAGTTCAAGACTGGTGTGGGCAACACAGACAGACCCTCTGCAAAAATTAAAAATAAAAATAGCAGGGCATGGTGGTGCCCTTCTGTGGTCCCAGCTATTAGGGAGACTGAGGCAGAAGGATGGCTTGAGCCCAGGAGCACCAGGCTGCAGTGAGCTATGATCATGCCACTGTACTCCAGCCTGATATTTAAACATGAAAGCCCAAAAGTATTTTTTACTGGGGGAAAAAAAAAATCAGGCCAGCCTCAGACTTCTCCACAGAAACAGTCTATATACATAAGCAAATACAAAGATCCCTCTACAGTCCTTAGGAAATGAAAGTATATGCAGTCAAACAGCTGTTTAAGTTTAAAGGAAACACACACTTATTTTTAAACATTTAAAATTCACGAAATTTCATTCATAAAGAGTTTTATAAAAAGAATGCCAGAAGAAAAACCTCAATATACACAAAATTACATGGTAACACTAGGACTGACTGCCTCTTACTCGCAAGTCTTTGCAGCAGCGCCCTCTGCTGGCAGCGCACAGCCCTCGCTCACACGTCGCAAACCACCGTGGCCCCTTCCTCCCAGCAAGACCTTGCTCGAGCATCAGCTTTCCCTTAAAATCTTTTATATCACTTATCTAGGCTTGTGTCCCTTTTGCATCTCTAATAAGACTACCTGACTATTATGCTGTAATTAATATACCTAAAATAAAGGAAATCTAAAAGATGGAAAATGGACAAAGGCATACCTTATAACTGAAAACAAAAAGCAAGGAAAAACAGGAAAAATAGGCCAGATAATATTCTATGATCACAACTTATAAAAATATGAATAATAAAGCAGAAATAACAAAAAAACCTAACAGTTGGAAATTTTTCAGTCCTTAAGTCAAAAGGGAAAGATGGGGGTGGGGGGGACAAATGAACTAATTGGGGGGTGGGGAGAAGAAAGAAAACTCTTTTTTACCTAATCGGGAAGACGAACAACAACAAAAAAATCACTCAAAAGATAAGGTTCTGAAGATATCACATTTAAACTAAAACACCTGAAGAAAAAAAAATAATCTTACTGTAGCACTCTAATTCCTGACCCAGGTCTAACAAGGGCAGCCAAGAATTTGCCCAAACATAACATTTCAGGGCTATTCTCTAAAGAAAATAAGCATGTCTGGAGGGAATTAAGACAGCTCCAGAACGTACTGGCATTCAGGGGATACCCGAGCCGCCTCCACCATGCACTGCCTTTAAATGGCAGGAGCCAGTGTAAAATTCTGACCACATACAATTAGCCGGAAGTCATCCTTCTATTTCTTTATTCTTCATATGAAAAAGACAATCAAAGTATACCATGATGTAGAAACCAGAGAAAAGCCAGAAATACGATCACACAGAAAACTAAAGATGCACAAAGAATGCTAAGAATACAGGTGAGAACGGCAGTAGTGGGGAAAAGGGTGTTGGGAGACTCGAATATACTTAGAGATTTGGAATGAAATTGCATGTATAAACCAAGAACAGAATGTTACTGGACCAATCGCATAAATGGAGAAAAAAATACACCTGTACGTCATACCATACACAAAAATTAATTCAAGAAGAGAATGGAGCTCAGAAAACAGTACTCCAAAATGAAGGCCTTAGAAGCCAAAGTTCTTCTCTGACCTTCTCTTGTCCTCCTTCCTCTCAGTCCTATTCTTCCCTGAGGTTCCATAGAAATGAGAATCTATCTTCCCCAAAGCAGGCCAGAACAACTTTTTCCAAAAGCCAGCAATAAAACCTAAAATTATTGTATGTAAAAGTTGGCCACAAGATTACTTTATCTGACCTATCTTCCTTATTTGACTGTAGGCCATAAGACCCCCATTCCAGACAGGGTCCTACCCTTCACCCAGAAGGAAGGAATGCTGCTTAGAGAGGCCAAGAAGGATCTAGACAGACGGGCCTTGCTGGTTTCCTCATTCAGTCCCTTAGCATCAGATCACACCCTTTTTGTACAATCCTATTTCTACACGGCTGTCCATACTTTGTTGAACCTAAGCATAAAAATGGCCAATTTCCCCTATATCTTTGAGTTTTCATCCAGAAGGCTCCTGCGAATACACATTAAAATAAATTTGTGTTCTTTTCCTCCTATTAGTCAATCTGCCTTTATGTGGGGAGGGACTTTTGATTCCCTGCAGTTATCATAGATACAAATGTAAAAAGCTAAAACAACAAAGCTTCTAAGAGAAAACACAGAAATTTTTTGCCACCTTGGGGAAGGCAAGACGAGGTTTCATGTCTTAGGACACAAACAGCATTAAACATTTTTAAAAATATATAAATTGGGTATGATGCAATCAAAATTGGAATTCTTTAAAACATATGTTCATCAAAACCACCATTAAGAAACTGGAAAAGCAGGTCAGAGACTGGGAGATCACATGTGCCATACATATGTGACAAAATGCTTGTATCTCATACATACAGGCTATGCCTGCAAATCGGTAATGAAAAGACCAGCAACATAATAAAAATGAAGCAAAAGCCTTAGACATCTCACAAAGAAAACATACAAATGGCTAAATAGGCGCGTGAAAAGGAAATGCAAATTAAAACAATGATGCTACTTTGCATCCACTAGAATGTTTCAAATTAAGAAGACTACAGCCAAATGTTAAGAGAGGGTGTGAAGCAACTGAGACCTCATAAGTTGCTGGTGGAATTACAAAATGGTTCGACCACTTTGAAAACCTATTGGCAAGTTCTTATATTGCTAAATACACAATTATTCAATGGTATTTACCTGAGATAAATAAAAGCATATCTCCATAAAAAAAGATTTTTTTCCAACTTTAGTGAGGTATGACTGACAAATAAAAATTGCACCTGTTTAAGGTGTACAACGTGACGTTCTGATATATGTATACACTGTGAAATGATTACCACAATCAAGTTAATATATCACTTCATATGATTACCTTTTTATCCCACAATAAGATTTGTGCAAGAGTTTTACAGCAGCTTTATTGATAAAGGCAAAAATTGGAAACATCAAATACAACAGAAGGCCAACAGAAGGCTAGATAAGAAAGTGTGGTATATTCAATTAATGGACCACTATTTAGGAATAAGGGGCTAGGAACAGGGTAAGAAAGCTAACAAATTACTGATACCTGCAGTAACATGGATGAACTTCAGAATCCTTTCACTGAGCAAAAAGATGCAGACGCAATAAGCACATTTCGTATGAGTCCATGTATATGAAGTTCAAGAACAGCAAAACTAACCTATGGCGATGGGAACCAAAACAGTGGTTGTCTGTGGGTGGGAGAGGAATTGACAGGAAGAAGACATGAAGAGGCCTTCTAGGTTGATGAAAAGGTCCTGTATCTTGACTGGAATGGTGGTTAATCCACATATATAATTTTTTTTTCAGTTTATGTTTATTTATTTATTTTTATTTCAGCCTATTACGGGGGCACAAATGTTTAGGTTACATATATTGTCTTTGCCCAACCCGAGTTAGAGCTTCAAGCGTGTCCATCCCCCAGATGGTGCGCATCACACCCATTAGGCAGGTATTTTATAACTACTCACCAAATTGCACACTTACTAGGTCAATCCACTGTATGGAAATTTTATCTCAATTTTAACAGCAATATAAAAAAAATAATAAAGACCACATACATGACAAAATGTCCAGGCTTGTGGTGTGGGTATTTTTCATTCCAAAAAATCCCCAGGTAAGGCACTGTTCATTTCTAGTTAGGAATCACTAAATCAGACTTACTACCATATTTGGCAGCTAAAGTTCAAGGTTCGAAAAACTAACTGACATGCTCTAGGTAACACACGTACGACAAGGCAGAACTGGGACTCAAGCCCATGCCATCTCATGCCGTATCAGTGCACTTTGTTCCTCTATATACTATGGGTTGTTCATAGGGTCAACTAAAGTTACTAAGATCAAAAATATATAATATACTTCCAATTAGATCTAAGACATCATAAACAAAAAGACATATATCATTGTTATATATATATCACCAAGAAAGAAAAAGCTCTATCAATTAAGCTACGACATAATGCTTTATTTTCACTAAGTTGTTATGCTTATTGAAAAAGGCTTCTTAAACTAGATGTTAACATACATCTTTTGTGTGCCTTAATTAAAAGGAAAAGTAAAACAAATTGAATGAGACTTTGCAAAAAAAAAAATCCATAAACTTGGAATTGTAGCCATTCATTTTTTCAAGAATAAATATTTGCTTTACAAACTATGCTGTATGCAACTGCCTTCCAACTTCAATCTTGGGAGGATCCTCAATTATTTAAGGCTTTCCTTACTTTAAAGAGCTTACATATACTTGTTCGGTAGTTTTGTAAATACACACACACACACACACACACACTATTGATGAGTGAATAATTTTATCAAGAACATTTTCTTTGACATAATAAATGCTTGACAATTGTATAGATGGGAAAATACTAGTTTCATTACTAGTTCAACAATACTTTCCTTCATTGAATATAAAATAATGTCAGGATTCAGATTACTCAAAAAGTGTAACCACAATCTACTGTCAGACCAGTGCCCAGTTCTACTCAGGCAAGCAAATTTAATGTCTGTCAGCACTGCCAAAGTTAATCTTTAGTAAGTCAACAGTCAGGGTGGTTCAGCAAACGTGCCCAGCAAGAATCACCTGGGGTTCTAATTAATAAGGATGATAGCTGAAAAAAAAAAAAAAAAAAAAAAAAACAATCTCCACCTAGGGTACTGGTTAAAAATGAAAACTCCCAGGGCCCTCCCCTGGAGATGATGATGGCCTCTTGTTGAGAGCCTTGGAATCCTAGGTCACAGGTAAGTCTTATCATTAGGCAAAACAGGGGAAAAACTATGCCAAAACATGTGGAATCTCAGAATGTATAATTACAGAAAACATTTCACTCATCATGAAGGTTGCATAAAGTCCTTCAAATTCATTACAAGATAAAATGCAGATTTTGTCTTTACTGTGCCTGTGATTCTGTTATAAATCAAAACAAAAGAGGCCTGGGGATATATATATATATATATATATATCCATCAAATTCCATTCAATGATTCTGAGGAATCTAAGAAAGCCACTAAGAAAAAAGTCAATTCTTAAAATTGGGAGAAAGAGAACTATTTCCCACTCTGTCAACAAACTTTTTGCAACTGGGATGCATCACCTTATAAACAATTCTGCTCTTTCCCCACTGTAACAGCAAATTGTATACTTAAAATAAAAATATGAGCATTTTATTCTAATCATGAAAGCAAAATGCCCATTTAACATCACATTAAAACCTGAATTCCTTCTACTTATGTCTTATAGTCTAGATTTGTTGAACAGAATGCCCTGTGATGATGGAAATGTTCGATATCTGCACTGTCCAAAACAGGTACCTCTACCCACATGTGGCACTGACTTAAGAAGCCTAAGGAAGTGAATCTCAAAATGTCTTTAATTTTAATCAATTTAAATAGCCACATGTAGTTTAGTGGCTACCATACAACACAGGCCCAGAAAATGAAGTGGTTCTACATCTAAAAGTTTATTTCTGCCCATTTTGAGATCTGAGTTGAGATGATTTTGAGATCCAAGTAAGCTGGATTACAAATGGAACAGCATAACCAGCAAGCAGTGCAGAGTTACCAAGATCACCACTACTACAAACAGCTTATGATTTTTAATAATACAGTCTCTTCTTAATTTCCAGGAGTTATTTCTTTCTGGTAACAACCCTCAAAAATATTTTTATGTTTCTTCTTTTAAGCAACAGGTGAAGACGTAGGATATATCTAAAATATCAGTCCCATTCCTAACGGCAAAATGGCTACCTTCTCTTCCACACCAATTTCCGGCTCTTCCTCCATTTTTTTTTTCCTATCTAAATTTTCAGCATGTCTTTTCCTTTCTTTTTTTATAATTCAATGATTATGCTCCCAAGCTTGCCCTCCCTACTCATAACTACTTACCACTTTCACTGTACTTTTTTTTTGTATTTCTTTTCATACAATCACTTTACATTTATTTTTTTCTTACCAGGCTGTGCCTACAGCTATCCTTAGTCTTCATTTCCTCTCCTTCCCCTTTTTTTATTTTCCTGTGGAAGAAAATCTAAAGGTATTTTTCTCATTTAATGAGATTTACTATTTTTAAGTCATTTTAAAGGGGTTTGGTCAATCTCAGAAACTCTTTTTTCCTGATGCTTGAATAAAGAAACTTGGATGTGGAGGCTGAGGAGGACCATGAACCACTCACAACACTCAGAAGCATTAGCACCTTCATCAATGGAAGAGTCATGATGATGATGATGATGGTAACAGTGGTGACAATGATGTGAGGATGCTAGTTAGCATCTGCCTCTCCTTCTTGGTTCAACTTTATAAGAAGCAAAGGCATATTAACTGGCACAATGATTAGAAGCAAATGCAACAGAGAAAAGGAAAATAGTTCTCACAAAAAGACAAAAGAATGTACATTATACTAAAAACTAGATGGTCAATCAAAGTAGCCCAAGTGTACATCATATTCAAGAGTTTTAATCAATAGATGTAGGTGAAGGACATACCCCACGTATCCAACATTGTTTTGAAACGTCCCTATACCCAAGAAGATATTTATCCAATTTAGACACAAAAATCTGTAAACAACTGGAAGATAATACAAGGAAAAAAAGTATAACCAAAGTCCATCTTTCATAGCATCAACTATTCACACCTCTGGGAATGCTGAAAAAGATCAGCATGGGCCTGGAGTCATCAGGAAGGACTTGACAGGAGAGGAAAAAAATAGCCTGGACTTTGATGCAAAGGTAACTACAGATGAAAGAAAGAGAGGCCGGATTCACACACTGAGTAAGGAGTGTAAGTCACAGCAGGGAGGCCAGAATGAGCGCGACCCCACACACAGGAAGGACATTCAGGAGAATAGCCCAAAAGGCTCACGATGGTAAACAGAAAAAGATGAGGTTATGACGGTCAGCCCTGCAGGAGAAACTCAGTATTGGAAGAAGGAACTTAAATGGAATAGAATAAATGCTGTATTTGCTGCAAAAGGATACGAACGGTGAGATTTCGGGAGGGCGGTCTAAAAGATGAACTGTGATGGGAAGGAAAATGTAACCAGAGGAAGTAGCTTAAGAGACTTGGAACAATCGGTGAAGTACGGTGGCAGCAGTGGATATGCAGAGTTAAAAGTGAATTAAAGAGATACTTAAAGAATGAAAAAATCAATAAAGTCTGAAGACCTATCAGAAAGGGGAGAAGGAAGAAAAGGAAGTATCAAAGATGACTCAGTGTTTCTGTCTTGAAAAGCAGAATGAAAGATTGGTGGCACGTTTGATCACAACATCTGAAACACATAAAAATCCCATCTGTTTTCACATCTTTCCTGGGCATCTGGCTTAATTTATGCATGCAAAATGAGGCCCTCCAGCATCTTTCGGTAGAAGAAGTTTAAGTATATTTTGGTAATATTAAGTGCGACTACATGAAACAAAGACTAGGAATAAATTTTTTTTAAAATAATGCCCCTACTTATGGGTGAAAATAGCATGATAACTCACATTTGCTTTCAAATAATCAAATGGGGAAGAGGAATGTGAAGCCAAGTGGGCCATGAGTTAGCAACTATTGAAGAGAGAGGCTCATTAAACTATTTTCTCCACTTAAAAACAAAAACCTCCTCACTACTTTCATCTATTCACATTAATCTAATCATTCACTGAACACTCCCTAAAATCGGACAGTGTGATTTGTAACTAATTTTGACTAAAAAACACAAGTCTAACATATTACAGCCATCATTTAACATAACTTCAAAAAACATACATTAAAAAACAAACTGAAAACCCCTACGTCATTCTACACTGCCATTCCATAAATCTGTGTACATTAAGTCAAGAAGAATTAATAGAGACCAGCCTGCCTGGGCAACACAGCAAGATCCTATCTCTACAAAAAATTTAAAAATTAGCCGGGCATGGTGGCGCATGCCTGTAGTCCCAGCTACTTGGGAGGCTGAGGCAGGAGCATTGCTTAAGTCCAGGAGTCTGAGGTTACAAGCTACGATCACACCACTGCACTCTAGCCTGGTGGCAGAGAAAGACACCATCTCTTTAAAAAAAAAAAAAAAAAAAAAAAAAAGGAGGAGGAAAACGAATTAGAAGAATAGACAGAAAATATTTATTTGAACAGTAAACACCAGTGCTGTAGTAAGCACTACGCGTACTGTTTGGTACTATGGGTCAAATACATTTAGGAAAGTTTATAGCTTGGGTAGCTATAAATATATCTCTAAACATTCACTGATATAAATATTTTACATTTTGTGACTGCATCTTGATGAAAATGTGATGTATAATTGAGTGCATGAACACCAAGTGTTCATTATTGATATTAAAGTATAGTTCAGATTCAGCAAATTGTTCTTTACAAAGTATAAATGGATAACTGAGACCCTGAGATAGTCTAGAACATAAGAGAACCTTATTCCTTTCACAGAGCCTCTGCATCCGGGTGTTCTCGGCCAGCAATGCTGCACCATATGGGCTTTAAGTGGCTAGTTTCCTCTTATGTCTAAGTTGTAGCTCAAATGTGATCTCTTGGAGAGGTACTTATCTCTTGATTTGAGTTTACCACCACCAGATATTTTCCAGGAGTTCTTCTGTTCACTTTCCCATGATCTGTCTTCCTCCCACTCTCCCCTAGTAAACTGTAGGCTCCAAGACAGCAGAGATCATGTAATATTTACCACAGTGTCCCAGATTTGAAAAGAAAATAAGCAACCGGTTTATGCATAGTAGGCATCCAGCTAAATATTTGTTAAATGAATATTTTAATGTTGAACTTCAACTATGATAAAGTTTATTGCCTTGTTAAGTTTTTCAATGTATGCATATGTGGCTTACATGCTTCACGCTTAGGGCTTGTTTTTTTTTGTTTTGTTTTTTTCTTTCCAATCAAGAAGCTATTATAACTTGTAAATATCTTTGAGATTCAAAATCCTATCAGACTGTCAAGTTTTTGTTCTTGAAGATATTAGCATGTATGGCCTTTCAATATGGTTAGGCTACATTTTGAGCTACAGCTATTAATACACCTACTTTTCAAAAATCTTTCTATTTTTATGACTTAGTTGAACATGTTAAGTGAAAAGACAGAGGAAAGAAAATCAGTGCAAAGGGAAAAAGTAGACAAGTAGAAACTGGGCAGTGGTCCTTCTGCTACTGAAGTGGTACTTACAAAAAATGCTACAACTTCCTGTTGCTGCTGTGTAACAGGGCAACAGAGGACTGCTTAAATTGCTGTGTTTCCCTGAAAATAAGACCTACCCATAAAATAAGCCCTAGCAGGATTTCTAAGCATTTGAGCAATATAAGCCCTATCCCGAAAATAAGATCAAACCTAGTGATGGGCGTGGCTACGCAGCATATCTGCACAACCCATGCATTTTGTCGCAGAGCAGTAAAGATGAGGAGCAGCCCTTCTCATCTGCCCATTGTGACAGCTACCATCCCAGAGGTGACCGGAAAGGTGCGGGCAGCCCCACCAACAAGGTCGGCTCCCTCTGTCAGGTCCCGGCCATCCTGTGCATGCTGCAAGCTGAGGCTCTGAGGGGAAAATAACACAGCCCCTGAAAATAAGCCCTATGGTGTATTCTTGAGGAAAAATAAGACCCTGTCTTATTTTCAGGAAAACACAGTAATCCTGGTGCATCAGTAAGGCAGAGAATTTTCAAAGACTGTGGCATAACATTTTTAAAAAATCAAAAACATTTCTAAAGGAAATTATACTTAAACAGTATAAATCTTATTTTAGTAAATACAATCACACACTTACATAAAATTAGAAAGAAATACTCCAAGGTGTTAATGGGATATTTCTGGATGGTATTATCATAGACGGTATTATTTCCCCTTGGAGCTTCTTTTTGTTTGTTTGTTTGGTCTAAATTCCTAAATTGCATCTGCAGTCTTGATAAACATTGTTTTTCATTTGTGTTTTTCTTTTGGTCTTGTCCTTAAGAAAGAATAAATGGAATAGTGAATCTCGTTAAAGAAATAACCTAATTATAGTCCTTAAACAGAACACGGAGGATAAGACTGTGGTAAACACCATTACTGGGGCCATAGATCTACTACATTCATGAAATTCCCCAAGATGCTGAAAGGATAGAAACTCTACATTGTTCTGAATAATAACGATTCTAATAATGGCTACCATTTGTCAAGTAATTACAACCTTCTAGTTTAGATATTATCTCATTTCTTCCTCGCAGTAATCTAATAAAGTAGTTTTTACTGTTTCTATTACTTAAGTAAATATAGGGACTCCATTGGGGACAACTGGAAAGTGCACACACACGCTCTCTCTCCCACTCCTTAAATTTTCCATGGGGATGTTATGCTGTTATCTGAATATCTGAAAAATTTCATTATAAAAACACTCACTACCATTTAGCTTCTTTTTTGACTTTGAACTGCTTTTTAAATAGTTATATATTTATTTCCATCTTAAATTCAAATTTTACACCAAGCTATATTACCAATGTGTTGAAATTCTACTAGGGTTGGGGCAGGGATAACTAAATCCTCTTTATTATTACACTTAAAAGGACAGTAATAAGGTCTTGTGATGTCAGAATAAAATTTTTGTTCAAATGATTAAAACTCATATCAAAAACTTTCAGTGTATTAATAGCATGCTTTGAGGATGCCGTGGAGTGACCTCTTTAGAAGGATGATGGACAGATCCATAACCCAGCTGTCCAACTGCCCACATTCTGTTGAAGCACAAAGTCTGCTCCATTATACCTTATCCTGACCAAAGGACAAGCCACATTATCATGCCATTCCAGCTGCCAAACATTTCACTCCAACTGTCAAAGGGCAAATGATGATAATCTTAATTCTATCTATATTTTAAAAATCACTTAAAAGCTTTAAGCAAAAAAAAAAAAATTGTTCAAAACTTCACACAACTGAAAAGAAAATATTTCTGGTTGTGTTGCAATTTTTTATTCCAATAATATTTGATTTCCTATAAAAGTTATTAGCACAGTGGTATCTAATATTCTAATGTTAAATTTACAGAACAAATCATTTTGATCTGTTTTTTTCCCCCACTCTACCTATACAGGCAACATAAGAAAACTTGTTAACAAATACCAGAACGGCAAGTATAATGGAGTCCTGTATATTTACTCAGGATTGATTCCATTTCCAATATAATATGTTAAAACTCTCACTTCTTTAAAAATAATCTTCCTCTCCAAATAGTCATCTTGTCCCCATAGGATATTAATTTGTGAATTAAACATCATAATGGAGCTATGGATTTATTCCATCCAAACTACTTAAAATGTATCATTGAACCATTTTAAAACTTCTTGGTAATAAAAAGGTAGTTACTGACTTACCTACCATGCTTAGAAGAAATAAACCCAAGGGATTTCAATAATCCCTGCTATTTCTATACACTGTAACAGATCAGAGGAGAATGCACCTGAGCAGTCAGGAGGCGTGACAGCCAGAGTGAGGTACACGGGCCACTTCAACCAAAGAAGCTCCATTTGCATCTGTTTTCTGTCCTGGGAACTCTCAGAAGATCTCTTATATATGATTTTACTTAAAGAAAAGGATTTTGCTGGTAAATTAAAACTAAAGCACCATAAAAGATTATTGAATATATATGCATATATATATTTGTATATATGTGCGTGTGTGTGTGTGTGTGTTATTTGTATTCCTAATCCTCAAAACATACATGTGAAATGAAGCCAGACAGAGCTCCAATAAACACACTAGAAGGAACAAGCCTTACTCGCCAGGGTCTGAATTAGGATAGAGATATTTCGATTTTAACTCCAGCACTTCATTAAAAAACATTAAACACAACCTCTGTACAGCATCCGTCAGTGTCTCTCACTCTTGTCAAACTGTTAGTTACAGGGAACTGGAAGGATAAAATAAACAACCCTTCCCAATCCTATTCATCAAGCTTGAATAATAAAATGTCATTATTGAATCATCATTATTCTGAACCAAATGTGATATAACCATAAAACACAACATGGAAGGAGTAAAAATGCACATTTTTTTTTCCTAAACTTGTTAAGAATGACCATTAAACTCCACTTTCCTCTGACAATTGTGATTTAGATGGTAGCCAAAAATGCATGAAAATATATTGTCTATTCTATCTCTTCCTTCTCTTCATGCTTTCTTTATTTATGTCGGTCGTAACTCTGCAACCCATAAAGAGTGGTAGTGAATATTGTGTGAAGGCAGCAAAGTCAACATTAACTAATAAAGGCAGGTTTTATCAGAGAATAACAAAGTTACTAGCAAACCTTAGGTTACTGAGAAAATAACACATAAATTATTTTAAGACTTCAGATATGAATCTCTGTGTGCTGACTACTAAATTTACCTACTATATATTTTTAAATAGATGACTGAGCAGTCAATATGTATAATTCATTTGAAATGGCATTAACTAGATGTCCAAATGATTATGTTTTGTACATATCTATTTAAAAGATACACTGCGTGATTTTAGAGGCAAGGCTGATCAAACTAACTTTTGAAAACTAAGATATTGAAAACAAATTTAGAAAAGAAAAAAATAGAGAAAAATTAAACTTAAATGATTCTTTATGCATACATTATACTACAAATGTATTTCAAATCATTGTGTATCATGGATCACTCATTTCCTTTGAAAATTATTTCATCTGGATGAATATATTTTTCTAAAACTTTCTCCAAAAATAAAGTTAGATTTAAAATGATTTCTATGATACAGTTGAACATTATAAAAAAAATGAAAAAAAAGTTGATGATTTTACCTAAATAAGAGCATTGTCTTTTACACAGTTCGCTATTTCCTATTGGAACAAACAGTGCCAATTGTCAAATTAGGATCTCTTTACCTCCACACAAAAATGAATTATATACCTATATCCCAAGAATAAACATGTGGAAAACGAAATTTAAAACATAGTATCATTTACAATCAGTTCAAAGAAAACAAAATACTTATGCAAAAACTTAAAAATACATGTACTATGTTTTTAAAAGTATATGTACTAGATATATAGATACAGTAAAAAACTACAAAATGCTCATGAAAGAAATCAAAGAGGACCTAACTTAAAAGGCAATTTTTAGTAATCTCTAGTTTTAATGTTTAGATAGATGTTTGTATAAATAAGTACATAAATATTATCATTAAAATTTACATCTAACATGACCATTTATTCTCCTGAGCAACCATCTTCTGAAGCCTTATATGACAAACGTCTCAGGTATAAGTTGGATTGTTCAGCACTTCACATTTCTGGCATTGCTAAGACTTCAATTTTCCTTATTCCAAAATGATACTTCCTCTCAGTAAAATAAGTTTAGTCAAAGCCAAAGGCAAGCCATATGAACAACCATTAAGTGATCCCTGAAGTCTCAGTTATTCTCTTGAAGAAAAACTTCAGATACCTAATAATTTCAAATTCTCTTCATATTAACTACATCAAAAACTCAGTGTTAGATCTAAAACTTATATTATTGGTAAAATGTTATTTCTTTCCCAACTATGAGGATAATGTTTTTGGAAACCGTGGTAGTAAAAGAATCTTCAGTTACAGAAAACAAAAGCTAATAAAAAATATAAGGTTGATTACAATCAAAGTCACAAGAGAAAAATCCTATCAGCCTTCATGATTGATGTGATTTTTATGTTTCTCTGTAAAGATAGAACACCAGAGACAGATAATGACATTATAGTTTACAAATATTAATGGGTCACAACAGAATTCCAACTTGAACTGTTAGATTAGGAGACAGGGCTGAGACAGGATGCAGAGGCTTATAGATCCGGTGTGAATGTTGGAGAAAACAACCTTAAACAAAAGAGGCTGAAAACCGCAGGCTAGAACCAGCTTCAACTGGCTATCTTGGTCACTTTACCTGAATTTTGGCTAATTATAATATCATTTACATTGTGGTTTTGAAATTTCTCCACCCTTGAAATCACTATGACAGTTCCAAAATAACCATGTAAGTATGAAAATGCCAAGGAGCCTATTTCTAAGAATTACTACCCAAATTCTTAGTAAAAGCTGACCCTTGGTCTTGAATATTCTTCCCTTCAATTAGTAAGACTACAGAAGATCTAAACCACTTCCTCTCTGTGCAGCTGCTCTTCTCAAGCCTGCTCCCTGAGAGTGTACTTTCACTTTCAATAAAAAGCTGTTGCTTGTTTGGCTTACATGGTGCAGCCTAAAATTCTTTTCCCTATGAACACAAAGAACTTGGAAAAACTTCTCTACTCAGAGGCTAGTAACAGAACTACCTTAAGCAAAGCAGACAGATTTATTTACAGAAAATCTTTATTAGCTCCATGGCTTTCAACTGCAGGCTCTGCCCCCTGTCACCCCAAGCTAGAACATATGTCTACAAACAAAACTAAAAATCTCTCTCATCTTTCCCGCTTAAAGGCAATGGTGGAAAGGCAGTTAACCTGGCCACCTCCAGTTTTAAAATATAATCCAAAGAACACTGATTGGACTGACTCATGTGTCCATTCTTAAGCCAATCATAGTGTCCAAGGGACCATCTATCTGGATACAGCTTGGGGAATATGCCACTGCAGCCAATGGCTGGGGTATGATGACTGGCAGCTTCCCCTAGAAATAAGTGGTTAGAGTGAAAGAGGAGCAGTTCCCCCAAGAAAGAACGGTGTTGTTGCCCAAAATGCAGAGTGCTAAGCAAACAAAAAGAATAGCTATCCACATCATTGAGTGATAACAAGCATGTTTTATATATAAATATATGCATATATTTTTAGAGACAGTGACTTGCTCTGTCACCCAGGCTAGAGTGTAATGGCATGATCATAGCTCACTGTTACCTCAAACTCCTGGGCTCAGGCAATCCTCCCACCTTGGCCTTCCAAAATGCTGGGATTACATACGTGAGCCACCACACCTGGCCTCTTTTTATATTTTAACAGTCTGAAAATAGGGTATGTCTTAAAAAAATCAATTAAATTAATATTTGTTGGCCTGGTGACAGTTGTGATACAGTTATCATTGTCTATGCATGCAAAAACTTGGTTACTCCTGGTGACATATCTGGGCCAGGATAACTCTTCAACATTTCAATCAATAAGCCATTTGAGAACTATCTAAGGAAGGAAAATCAATCCTGAGAGTTCAATGAATACTTTCCATTGACACATTATGGTAAGATTATGAAAGCATTGGCATTGCAATTTGCATTTTTGATGACAACAGCTTGAAAAAAGATCTGGGAGTCAATACCCTATCATTCTTTTAAAAAATGCTTCATCAGCAATGTTATTAATGGCACAGAGGACAATATTATGTTGAAAAACATGAACACCATGAACATCAATGACTGTTTTGCAAAGTGATTTCAAAGAGTTATGTAATGAATGCAAAGTCTTAGGAAATAATCTTAACCATTTTTTTTCACTTACAGCTTTCTTTCCAGATGTTGTATTTTCAAAATATGCCCACAAATTCCTTGTTTCTCCTCCTTTGAGGAAAAACCTAAAATTCTACCTCTTCAAAAGGTAGAGTCTAACTTCCTTCCCCTTGGAAGTGGATTGACTGAGTGACCCTCTTCTGACAAACATGGCTGAAATAATGGTAGGTAACTTCAGAAATAAGGTCATAAAAGACATTGAAGAATCTTTCTCACTGACTCTCTTGAATCATTCACTCTAAGGAAAGGCAACGGCCATGTTGTGAAGACACTCAAACATCCCCAAGAAGAACGAGGGATTCTCCCAGCAGCCACATGAGTACGCCATCTTGAAAGTAGAGTCTCCAGCCCCAGCAAATCTCTCGGATGACTACAGCCCCAGAAAACATCTGGACAGCAACTTCATAAGAAATCCAAAGCCAGAGCTACATATGGTAAATTAGTCTTGAATTCTTGACTCCAAGAAACTCTGAGATAATAATTGTTAATATAGTAAATATTAATAGTTTAATAAGCAAATTTTTCTTTCTAGTGGTAGATAACATAATAATGTACATGCAACTAATGGAAACTTAGGTTCAATGAAATGCAGCAATTAGGTTCCATTAACAATCTATTGCTTAGTTGTTTCCTTCACTGCATTTAACACAGAAATATATGCTCTTTCTCCATTCTATACTTTCCTTCTTGCTGCCCATCTGCCTAGAATGCATTCTCTGCCTCCTCCTGGAAGACTTCTCTGACCTCCCTCAGCTAAATTATGTACCTCACCTCTTTGTGCCATGATATGCAGGGCCTACCTGTGTCAGACACAGTGCTATCATCCAGGTGTTTACTGATGTAATAATTGAATACTATGTATATTAAGCATTTCTAAATGTGTTATTTTTTTCTCAAATAAATGTGAGAGGCAGAGCAATATGATGCTTTCAATACAAAGCATTCACTAACCTTACAAAAATAGACTAGAGAAGAGATTTTTATAGTTGTTAAGTAGGCATTTTTCAAAACCTTATTATAGTTCCACCAACAACTTCCAGCCTAAGGAGATGTCTAAGATGTCTATCAATTTCTTTTGTGTACATATCAGCTCCTACTCTCTTTCACATTGTTCCTAATTTTCTTAAATTTTATTTTTAACTACACATGTATTTTTATGTAAATGTCTCATAACTTACATGTATAAACGTGTTCATAGCATAAATGCTCTTATTTATGCTATTTTTGTAGGGCTTTTTTGCTTGCTCTCTCATTCCCTAAGCTCACACCTTATTCCCTTTCCCTATTCCCTAAGAAGAATACTAGGATGTACACTTCTCCATGTTTATATAAAGACATATGGATTTTAACATATACACACTAAAATATGTACATATGGACCTTTTTTTTACTTCACCTGTTTTGTAAAAATCAGATCATATAATTGGAACTTTTCTGCATCCTACTTTTCTTCTCCCTCAATAATACCTTACTGAGCTATAGTCATTCCAAGGCAATGACTATAGCTCTAATTCTTTTTTTTACCAAATGGCATTCTATTTTATGACATACATATGTAATATTATTTAATGATGAATAGGCATTTACTTTGTTTTTCAATTTTCTGCCTCTATTAGGAATGCTGTAATAGATGTCCACATATGTGTATGTGCAATATATATACATATACATACATACATATAGGATTTTTCATATACTAACTTATATTTCTATGAGATAGAGAATTACAGCTGTTGGAACTGCAGAATTGAAGAGGCGTGTATTTTTAATGTTAATGGAGGTAGCCAGATTATGATCCAAGAAAAGGCTATAATAGTTCTCTTCTCTGCTAACAGTATCACATTATCCCATTTTCTGTCTCCAACAGCAATAGCTGTTACTCTCATTTTTGTCAATCTAATAGATGGAAAATGACATCTCGTTATTTTAACATGCATTCACCCAACTACAGTGAATTTGAGCATCTTTCCATATGTTTGGAATTCATTTGAATTAGTTATGTAAAATTTTTATATCCTCAGCTAAATTTTTCTTTGGTTAATTTGGCTTTTTCTTATCTAGTCGTAAGAATTCTTTTTATTATTATAGATAACGTATCCTCATTTATCATCTGTTTATACTTATAATTACACATCTGCTGTTTTTCTATTAATACAATTTATAATATTTTATACCATAGAAAATTTACTATTATTATGGTCAAATATGCCTGTCTTTTAAACTCCTAGGTTTCCAATCCCAGATGAGAAAGATCATCCCTAATGCTACATCTATATCCTGATCGTCTTCAAAGATTTCTATTGTTTTCATTTTTTATATTTAAATATTTCATACATTTGGAAATATTTCAATATATGCTATAATGGTCCAATATTTTTATATAGTCTTTACAAGTAAGGAAAATATTTTGTATACCTTTTAAGCAGTAGTGCTGGAAAGACAGTTGAGTCTAAGTTGACTTATTCAAGTTTCCTTATTAAATAATTTTTGGCATAAGGTAAAAAACATAAATATATATTATATTCAACCATCATATTTATAAACTGTTGACTAATTCACCTTAGCAAACATCTCTCCTCAACTTCAAAATCTGGCTAAATTAAGGAGGCATGTTCTCATGAGCTAAAAGTGACAAGGCCCAAGCAGACCAGTTATATTGACATAATAAAAAAATCACACATATTTGTCTGCAATTCAATACACTTACACGAAACACCTATACTGAGTAAGAGAATTTTAAGTTAAATTCAAAGCATTTTCAGCAGACAACGCCCCGCTGTGCGACATGGCATTGTCCACACAAGTCTTTCTGGGTAACTGTTTCTGTTATACAAAGGAAGGACAATCTCACTCTTTGGCTGAGAATGAAATTTGAAATATTTGAATTTGCCATGGTCATCATGACCCGAGATGTTGTAACACTGAAACGTGGCAGATAAATCCAAAGTAGTAGGTTCCTTCTAATACTCTCTGCATTACTGTATTTTTCATCATATTTCTGCCTCTGTTCACACAGCAGAATTCTTAATCCCACTGGCATACTTACTTCAACATCGTAAAATATTCTAAGTATAACCTGCCTGTGTTTTGGCTTCTAGGTTTTTCTGCTCTTCCAAAAGTGTCCCCAAACTCTGTGGCGCTGGACAAAGCTGGACAGAAAATGTCCTCGATACACAGTGTAGAAGAGAGAGGCATTCAGCTGGCCAGCCTCAGTCAGGAGCCTTCAGTTTGATAGATAACAGCTGCTCCCTTCCACGCCAGCATTACAAATAAAGAATTCTATGCCCTGTGTTGTTTTTTCTTTTCCTTTTGAAACATCACTTTTGATCTCCTTGCAATTTATTATCAAGCGATGGCATCTTTGCCTGCAGCAGTTTTTTCAATGAAATCCCAAAGTAGGTGCATCCACACAGATCTCTAGCTCCATTCCTGAAGTCCCTTTTTGAATACCAACAGAATGCAAGCTCACCACCACACAAAATATACTACTGTATACAGGTGGTTATTTCTTGTGCTGGGTCACATCTTCAGTAGAGGTTGAAAACTCTCAAGGGCAGGGCCTTTCTTATCTGCCTCTCAAATTCCCTTTTAAGCATCCTACACAGTATCTGGTAAAACCCCAGATGCTACATAAATCCTCACTGATTGATTTACAACACTTAGGACCAGATTGTAAATCTCTTCAAGGAAAGGGGCTTGTTTCCTTGTCTTCATAATCCCAGCAATCTGGCAGATCCCTAGCTCATGGCTCATTCATTTATTAATTTAAAAAGCATTTTGAGCATCACGAATTCGCAACACTGGACAAGAGGTTTAAGGATTTTACAGTGACAAGATCCTAAGAATATTTCCTTTTCATAAAATGTTTTGCTTGCTTGTTTTAAATCAAGAAGATAAATTTTCTCAGAAAGTAGTTTCCTTAATTAAGAATTTAATGCTTTCTGATGCTGAATGAACTGTAAAAAAATAAATAAATAAATAAATAAATAAATAAATAAATAAATAAATAAATAAAAAGAATTTAATGCTAATAATGAATGCCTGTCACACTCTTCCACATAAAGCTTACTCTAGTAAAAATACTGTAAACAAGAATGTTCTAATTAAAATAGAGTCACTCTTTTATCTGGGAATTAAAATAAGTACTAAAAATATTGAAGTGCACTAAAATATGGTGGCAACTGACATATTTGCATAATTTACTAAATGTATCATCATTTTATAAAGAAATTAGGCTTATTTTTTTTCAAAATATTTTTAAAGCATCCAGAGTTTCTAAACTTTCTAAAGCATATTTTCAAAGAAGTAGTTGCTATGAATGCTAAAGAAAATCAAGATTAAAAGTTTGACAGTAGGGCAGGCACAGTGGCTCATACCTGTAATCCTAGCACTCTGGGAGGCAGAGGTGGGTGAATTGCTTAAGGTCAGGAGTTCAAAACCAGCCTGAGCAAGAGCGAGATCCTGTCTCTACTAAAAATAGAAAGAAATTAATTAGCCAACTAAAAAGATATAGAAAAAATTATCCAGGCATAGTGGTGCACGCCTGTAGTCCCAGCTACTCGGGAGGCTGAGGCAGAAGGATTGCTTGAGCCCAGGAGATTGAGATTGCTGTGAGCTAGGCTGATGCCATGGCACTCTAGCACAGGCAACAAAGTGAGACTCTGTCTCAAAAAAAAAAAAAAAAAAAAAAAAAAAGTTGGACAGTAAATAAAGCCTTTCACTTCAACATCAAACTTATGAGGAGAAAGAAGAAAGTATTCACAAAATGAAATATAACATTAAAAAGCTATGTTCTCTCTGGTAAAAGACAGATATATATAAAATTTTAGTAGACCTAAAATCTAAATCTACCAAGGCCATTATCTCAGAAGCTAATAAAAGCTGTACTAAAAAAATCTCCTAAGATCTAAATCACTGGCTCCTAAACCAAACAAAAGGCATTCATGGCTTAAAAAAAAAAAAAAAAAAAAAAGTTCGAAAAGGGAACTCTCAAGCCTCACCCCAGACCTACAGAATCCCAAACACTGGGCTAGGACCCTCCAGGTAATTCTAATGCATACTAAATTTGAGAACCACTGGCCTACACTATGTGAATATATCTAGAAGTGAGAATAGAGTATCAAGTTTTGATATAAGTTGAAGCTCAAAAGAGAGCATCCTAATCAAGACAAATATTAAGTTGACAGGATACTAAAGATTAGAAGACAGTAAATTATATTTTAATGTCTATTATTAATGTCTAACAACTGGAGATATAAATCACAAACCATAAAATTAATACATTTAAAGTGCACAATTCAATGGTTTTCGTATATTCACAGTTGTACAACCATCACCACAATCAATTTTAGAATATTTTCATCATCTCAAAAAGAAACTGGAAACTCACCACTATCCCCCCATACCCTAGTCCTAATCATCCACTACTGTATTTTCTATCTCTGTACATTTGCCTGTTTGGGACATTTCATATGAATGGAATCATAATACGTGGTCTTTTATAACAGAATCATTTCATTTAGCTTAATGTTTTCAAAGTTCATCAATGTTATAGCACGTATCATAACCAAATAATTCTTCATTGTATATACATACCTCATTTTGTTTACCCCTAAACCATTACTAAACATTTGGGTTGCTTCTACCTTTTGGCTATTATGAGTAATACTATGATGAACATGCATGCACAAGTTTTTGTGTGGACATATATTTCATTTCACTTGGGTATATACCTAGGAGTGGAAATAGCTGGGTCAAATCATAACTCTGTGTTTAACCATCTGAGTAACTGCCAGGTGGTTTTCCAGAGTTACTGCACCATTTTATATTACCACCAGCAGTATATGAGGGTTCTGATTTCTCTAAACCCTCCCCAACACTTGTCATTATCTGACTCCAGCTACCTTAGAGGGTGTGAAGTGGTATCTCACTGTGGTTTTGATTTACATTTCCCTGAAGACTAATGATGTCCAGCATTTCTTCATGTGCATGTTCTGGCCATTTGTGTATCTTTCTTGAAAAATATCCAATCAGATCCTTTGTCCATCTTTAATTGAATCATACCTCCTATTACTGAGTTATAAGAGTTCTTAATATGTCATAGATACAAGTACCTTGTCAGATATATGATTGGCAAATATTTCTTCCCTTTCTATGGGCTGTCTTTTCACTTTCTTGATAGCAACCTTTGAATCACATAATGTTTATTTTTTTAAATGTTTCCAGGAAAATATCAGCTCTGAATTCACTATATAATGCTAAGTGTAATGTTTTATTAAGATGCCGGATATTAACATATATTAATAGAAACTTAAGGTTTATGCTGTGTAAGTTTTACTAGATTAGAAAAGATACTATTCATACTACAGAGTTATAGCATACAACCACAACCACCTGGTGGGAGTTAATTAATTGCCAAAATAGTATTTGGAATAAGTTATTTGAATGTAAAAATCAATAGTTCTGTGACAACCTTGCCATCATCTATATTAACTAATCATTGCCACTGCATGGATGATAATCAGAAATACAAGGATATAAAGAGTTTGTCGGCTTTCCATTGTAATTCTTAGAAATCCTGCACACTCTGCAAGGATAATCTTCCCTGAGCTACCATATGCAGAGTTCTCATGCCATTAGGGACGCAAGGAGGCATGGTAATGATATTCTGCGAAAAGAACTGATGGTGGAAATCTTGGACTTTTATTAGTGTAGAAATCCCCAATGGGGTAAAAAACGATTAGGTTTACGTACCCACCTAAAACAGGGATCAGATTGAAGGAGCCAGCAGACATCAGACTAATTGTCCTCAAATGGGAAATGTAGAACATGAAATAGCAGGAAACAGATGGGCATAAACAGGCAGACAGGCTGACAGACTGACAGGAAGGAAGCTACACAGGCAGAAAAACAGAAAGGGACAAGTCACGGAGATTGTGGGAGCTAAAAACGTTGATCTTGTGAAGGTAGAGAGTAGAAAGGTTACAACAGGCTGGGAAGGGTGTGAGGTAGGGACAGTAAAGAGAGTTTGGTTCATGAGTACAAACATTTAGTTAGATAGAAGGAATAAGTTTTGGTGTTCCATGGCACAGTAGGGTGACTATACTTAACAATATATTGTATATTTCAGAGTAGAAGAGAACATTTAAAATGCTCCCAACACAAAGAAATGATAAATGTTTGAGGTAATGGATTCCTAAATACCCTCATTTGCTCATTACACATTGCATGCATGTAACAACATATCACACGTACCCAAATACATATGTAGAATTATTATGCATCAATTAATTTTTTTAAATAGAAATGCTCTTCTTCGACACTATCTCTCATGGTCTGCAACATGCAAGATGCTGTACCAAGCAGTGATATAAAGAGAGAGAAGCCAAAGCCCTTACCTTCAAGAAGTTAAAAGTCTACCTGTGAGGACACATATAAAGTGAGCATGGGAAAGAAATGTTGAATATAAACTGTAAGGCACCTTGAACCCTAAGGCATCTGGCCTTCATCCTCTGGGCAATGTGGGCACCTGCAATGCTCTGGACTGAAGATTAAGAACCCACACAAATGACTCTGAAGATGAAGTGCAGCACATATGTAAGTGAAAAACAATCAGAGGTAGACAACTCAGAGAACTGCAAGAGAGGCTCAGTTCCAAGAAGAGACTCGTCGAGGTGAGAAAGAAAAATGGATGAGAAAAATATGAAAACACTGTAAAGAAAAAATTGACAAAATAGAAAATCACCGATCATGCCTCTAAGGCTGAAAGGAAAAGAAAGAAAGAGTCAGGTTAAAAATGACTCCGAAGAATGAGCTTTAGTGAATGAAAAAGGAGGTAAAATCAAAGAAATTCTGATTTTACAAGAAAGATGAGGTGAGTTTCAAATGTGCCATGTAAGAGATTTATATAGAAATATCCAGTGGAGAGATATTTCAGGGTGAGAATAATAGAGTTGGATTCAGTTTAGCGATTTGAAAACAAATCTTAATCCAGTACTGAAAGTTAATAGCTAAAACAATTCTATTAAATGTAGTCCCCCATGAAAAACTTCTATACTATTTAATTAAAATGATATATTGCTGTTCTCCAAGCATAATTATAAAGGTTATGGTGGGCTCATGGGGTAGGAAGGGGAGGCAGATTTTTTAACTATGTAACTTTTTACATAGTTAAAAAGCACCACTGAATACACTGAATGTAGGTAGCAAAAGGAGTTGGTAGCAGAAAAAAACATAGGGAAAAATATATACAGCATCATTCTCTGACATTAACGTGTCACTTAAAACCTCGATTCTTGTTTATGACACCTGTTTTATACTAATGAATTGAAATCTCATGATATTTAAACCTTCACTTTATTTGCTACTATATAATGCTTATCTCCAAAAGCTCAAAAGAACATTATTGCCTCCATCCTTATAAAATCTGTATAGGAAAGGTCCCATTTTCCTAAGAAAATAAAGGAAGGAAAAATAAGGTTTTTCTGAAATTGGGAAATGGTCCTTAACCCATCCAGATGTGGGAATTTTGCTTTTGATGTTATGGCTGGTTTGGCATATTGAGAAATATTCGTATTTTTTCTTTATAATATTTGTTATCTGTGCCTGTAGACTTAGATAAATACTCTAAATATTCGCAGGGAAAATTATTCTTTCCAATTCTTTAATTACCTCCAGTACTATTATTAATATAATAGCTATTATTCTTTTTTAAAGAAATTTTCCAATAGCTACTTTAAAAATTAAAAGTACCATCAAATAAGGTACAAAAATAAAATCTTAATCATTCCAAATACAAATGGTATTAAATATGATGGGCAAGAATCATGGAAACTTTTAAGAAATTAATCAAAAAACCAAATAATTCTGTATGTTTAAAAAAACAAAACCACACCTGTTTACTAATGTTGTAATAAGATGAAGATAAGTGGCAAATATAAAGATGAGATTATTTTGTAGAAATGTTCTCTCATGCTTTTTGTTATGATACCAAAGCTAAAAAGAAAATGTGCTATTCGGAAGGGTCAAATGAAATAAACATAATAACAATACCCAATTAATCAATCAAGTATGATAACCACCTAATCGCATGTAACAACCCCCCAACAGATGCCAACTGAAGACCGTCTTAGTGAAATTCAGGTACTAGCCACACCGGAAGGAGACACATACACATATATACATCCACATATATGATGGCATTGGGACAGGTTTACTTTTGGCTGGAGGAAGAAATGGGTGGAGTTTGATGAGGAGAAGAAAGATAAATGAGCAACCTGAATCTATAAGCATTCTGCAAGACTCAACTGGATTGATTCTCCCCCACCACTGATCATCTATCATTTTTAGAAAATCAAAAACTAGTAGACACAAAGTATCTCACTCAATCAGCACTCTCCTACAGAGTAAAAGTTTGACCTGATCAGAATGTAGGAGTTTGTAGTAAGCCACAAAGTAATATTTAATTAGAACGCTCACACCTCTTAGCAGATGAGTAAACCTAATCAGAACTAAGGGTTATTCTATTGGAAATAACCTGATACTAATATGGTACGGCAGGTCTCTCAGCCTCAGGAGAGACGCAAATTGCAGATTATATCGCTGTCGGCCCCATTTGCACAGCTCCTTCGTGTCTCCTTTATTTAATTCGTCCTACTACCTAGTATTTAATTCACAGACAACCATGAGACTAGGTGGAGAAGAGAGCAGAAAGGATGGCTATGTTTTCAATAATGACAACAACAACACAAGGAATACAGAAACAGAAAAGAATGACTTTAAAAAAATAAAACTTGGCCGGGCTTGGTGGCTCACGTCTGTGATTCTACCACTCTGGGGGGCCAAGGCAGGGGGATCACTTGAGGTCAGGAGTTCAAAACCAGCCTGAGCAATAGTGAGACCCCATCTCTACCAAAAATAGAAAAAATTAGCTGGGCATGGTGGCTTGCGCCTGTAGTCCCAGCTACTCGGGAGGCTGAGGCAGAAGGATCCCTTGAGCCCAGGAGTTTGAGGTTGCTGTGAGCTCGGCTGACGTCCAAGCAACAGAGTGAGATTCTGTCTCAGTCCATCCATCTACCCATCCATCAATAAATAAATAAAACTTGAAAAAGGAGGGAGAGAAATACAGTGTAGTCAATACAGAGTAATTCTTTGGGGGAAAAGAAATGTAGCCACCAGGAATACATCAACATGTTTTCCAACATCTTGGGGAAATACTGGTGTCCATTATTGGGAAATCTCAACATGAGGTAACATTCATTTCCACTACTATGACATTTTACAACATACATGCTCTCTACAGCTGCAAATACTTCAAAAATTAAGATTCAAGACAGAAAAAACCAGCACAATTACAGAAAGCTCAGTAATAACTATCCTTCTATTTACCTTTTTAAGTTAGTTCAATTTTATAATTTCTCCATTCCATAGTTATTAATCTCTATAATTTTTCATCATGTTGCTGACACATTTACTATAAATTTGCCTTAAAATAAGTTACAGAATTACACATATATTATTCATTAAACTAAAAGAATAGAAACTTTAACTACTTATGATTTGGCCTTTTATTTGCACTACTTCTTAAATGTACTGAAGTGACACTATCCATATACTATAATTAATAATTATGTTTTAATTTTGATTCAAAACTGAAAATAAGACAGGTGAAATTACAATTAGTCAAAATAAAATTTTAAATAAATAAAACTAATTACAATTAGTTCAAATAAAAAGAGAGAGAAAGAAAAGACAACCATCAACAATGGTATGATAACATAAGATTGTTCAAAAGGGATACAAAATGCTCATCAATTGGGTAAAGTAAGTTTTACATTAATAATAGAGTTGAAATGGTAACAAAGTTGTTACCAATACTACATTGAAACAGAAATATTCATTAAGTAATACATAATCACTTCCAGTTTGCTTACACAAATGTTTAACAGGACCAAAATCTTCATAAAAAATAGTGAATGTTCCTTACATAATAAGTACCACATAAAAAATATAAACGAAACCCAATTTAACGGCAAAAGATCCTCAAGTACCAAAGTCAATACCCAGAACATGAGGCCTCATTAGTGCAAAGATAGAATAAATATAATGGATTGACTCTTTACCAAGGTTTTTTTATACTGACTGGGAGTTTGACATTTATGGTTTATAACTTCTAAAAGTAGGGTTAGCACAACAAATTTCTATTTTGTTAAGATATTCAAGATTCCTCATAACTAGGAATACAAGTACTGTTATCACCTAATCTTCCTTCCACTGGAAGCCAGAAACTTAAATGCCACATGTGCCTAATAAAGAATAAAATACAAAGATTCATACCACAGCCTCAAATTTTTGTTAAGCTGAATGAATGAGAAAGAGACAGAATGCTTCCAATTATTGTGAAAGGCTCAGGATTCTACTTTGCTACAGTAGTTCATAGCTGCATTCTTATGGAAATACAACAGATGTCACAGACATGATATAAAAATCATTTTCTACAAGTTGAACCTCCAAACCATTTCTATAACCATTTAACTAAACATATGTAAAGTAATGCAACAAGAGCCTTTAATACTGTTAAATATGAAAAGATTACTTTCTATTTTTTTAAAAAAAGGTTTGCATATGCTTCCTATTTATGTTTCTCCCATGTTGGAAAGAAGTACTGCTGCTTTAAAACTAGAAAGCAAATATGCCTAGATTTTTTTTAGACTTTGAAGAGATCAACAATTTACCTTTCCAAGAAAATACTAGGATGCTATCCAAGCATGCAAACAATTCTGCTGTCATTGGGGGGGAAATACTAGTTTTAGACTAATCTATAGCATTAATGTTTTATGTTTTTTGCTTTGTTCTGTAAGACAAGATATAAAAGAGTACAGATGAAATGGATGTTATTACGGAGGCCTCTGCTAAAAATTTCCCATAAAAACTAGAAACAGCAGTCTCTTTGTAATAGTATAAAATATTCCTGTCTCATTTTCAACAATAAGAAATGGTATTTTATTCAACCAGCAAGAGTTTTAGAACATAGTACTTATAAGGCCTGCTGAATTCTATGACTGAATGCATACTTTCTCATGAAGGATTTTTATTCAATAGTAATTAAAATTAATATAATAAAAAGAAAAAAAAACCTAAAAGACCTGCCTACATAATGAAAGCAAAGGAGAATTCAGCAAATTTAAGCATATGGACGTGGATAAGCCATATGGATAATTGAAACCAATCAAAGCTATTAGGTGAAATAAATATGGTTGTTCAAGTTGGCATATTTGTACGTCCCAAGATCCTAACTTTGCTTTTGATGGAATCACATCCACGCTTCTCTAAATTTCAATTTGTATGTATCTTTTTTTCCCTCTAAGACAACAAACCCAGCCTACTTCCAAGCAGTTCAAGATGATGTCCCTATTGTGATTCCCACAGTGTCCTATATACTACTGAATGCAAAGAACACACAATGTGGTGAATTGTGATTAATTGCAACTGAAACCCCATGAAAAACACTGAAATTATTAATACTAAATTCATCATTACAAACAACATGTATAAAGTAATCACAGAGCAAGAAGGCTGGCTTGGATGTGAAACTAGTTATAAGTTATCCAATACATATCTGCCCAATGAATGATCCAGGCTGATAATGATAAATATATTTTAAATATAGTATTATCAGTCCTTTGTTTTTTTAACATAGGCAGATGTTGTTGGCAACTAGAAAAAAAATCCGTCACACCTTATTCACCCTCTACTCTCTCCTCTTTTGAATACCCAAGAACATCTCAAAGGCATACCACAAACCAAAACACCACTGTGTTTAAGGGAGAAAGGGAGGGGAGGGTGCATTTTGGACACTTGAATGATCAAAGTAAAATCACAGAACAATTTTCCTTTAGTGGCAGAATCATAATTTCAAAACCTAAAATATTCTGGATGATTCTGTGATTTTCCATTAACTTCAACTATAACTTTGGAATGTGTTTTACACACTGACAATTTATGTATAGGATAGAATAATTTCAATTTAAGTGTAAAAAATTTCAAAATAAAATATTTTATAATGCTAAATTATTTCTTATATTAATTAATTTATATCATATTGGAGAGAAAAGAACCACCACCATTGATATTTTTTTCCATTTCTCTAAGTTGTATAAAAAGAAAAAGAAGGGGAAAAAAACTGGTAATTTTTTAAAAAATACTAGGTTTAACAAGTGTATCTGGTCTGATTTCACTGACACTTTATTTCCATTCTTGGATAGTCTGGTAAATTTTTTTTCCACCAAGGATAAACCAGTGAGTCTATTCACTTCATAAAACTCAAGTGTTTATATTTATATTTGCATTAAACTTAGCAGTAGCTAGAGAAAAAAAGGTAAACTACTTTTCTAATGAAGATATTCAAAAAGAGTGACATATCTTAAATATTTTTATTGGATTACATGTCTGTTCCCATGTCAAAAACACTATACTATAAAAACAAAAAAATATATAGTAACAGTATGTACAGTAGCAACATTTCTTTATACAAACATGTAAGTCTTTATGTTTTAAAAGCTACCATCCTGCACATCTAAAACATCCTCCTTTCCCTAGATGACTATACCTAGTCCTAAAAGACAGTTTCATGCAGATTGTAGTAGTGAAATCTGCAATTTCATTTACTACTCTATGAGCAAATCTACTGCAGTGGGGCCGGCCACCAGACTGCAAACAGGCCACATCACACAAAGGAGCAGGGTGGCCTTAATGTATGTGCAAGAACCTACAGAAAACCCTAAGTTGATGATGGCACCAAAGTAATTCAATGAATCTTTCTAATTGACGTTTCCTAAGAAAAGAAAATTCTTCTCATCTATATAAAGTGCAATAGATTGATGCCCAAAGTAACCATAGCTGAGTTATTTAAATTTGTGCTTTATCTCTTTAGTCTGTACTTTGTTCTATAGATCTGTTTCAAGTGTCCTAAATTTATTTCCTCAATTCTAATTTTATCAGTCAAGTTAATATATAATATACAAGGCATTTGCACTGTTTCCTGAAGTCAGTGAAATGTCTTTTGCAAACTAAGGGGGACTAATATCAGTCCCAGGTTATAAGACTGATTCTAAGGGTAGGTTCAATGTGAGTATAATTGATTGGAGCTAAAAAGTACTAAGCTAAGATCAAGATTGCTTATCTATGCCTAACCTGAAGTGTCCAAAAAAAAAAGAAAAAAAAACAAATAAAAAAAGAAAAAAAAAAAAAAGAAAGAAAGAAAGATTGCTTATCTGCACCACGCTTATAAATGAAGAGGACCTTTGAGATCATGCTCTTATATAGAAAAGAGACACCTGAACAATTCTCAACTTGCCAAGAAGCCTTCCATATAATACACTTGGATCTGCAGAGAGCACTAAGTGTCCAGTAGGACTGAGGAAGTTAGCCCTTAACTCTGTAAGCAAGAACAGGGCGTGGACCTTTCTTATTGTGCTATCTCCAGACTTTGGACAATGCTTGACACAGAAGATGCTCAAAAATTATTGAGTAAAATAAACGGAAAAAATTCTTGTCTCTCAGCAAACATTAAAAATGCAATATTATGAATCTTGGCATTTAAAATGACTTCTTGATTTGAATATCAAGTGAAACACTTCATACAAAAGTGCCACGGATTAGGAAGTATAACAGAAGATTTACAAGTGCATTTGAAATATAAATTTGAGATGTTAGCAAATTCCCTAAATGTCCTATGATATTGTCATTACTAAAACAAAACAAAAATGCACATTATAAAATTTCAAAAGAATTCCACATACATACAATACATGATTATGAAAAATGATACTTCAATGATAGCTAATTTGAGATTTATTCACTTTACTTACTCTAAAATAAAAGATGCGAAAATTTCCATTCAAACTTTTTTTCTACTTCCAAATGTTTGTTTTAAATTCATTATGACAAAACATTTAATAGAAAAGATATTTAGAATCCTTGGAATATTCCTTCACAAATGATAAGTTGGAGAACTAATGATTTATGAAATAGAAAAACACTGAGTCTGAAATTTAAAGCTATTTCTAGGAGGAATGTCCACTGAGAACTCCAACAGAACATGTAATGTGACTCAGTACCCTGTAAGTTAGTGGTATTTCCGTGAAACACATTTAAACTTTCCATTTTCTAGAAAAGCCTCTTATTCCCTTGATAAAAAGGGGCAAGGGATCTTTGCAAGAAACAGCCCTTAACGGCTAAGGTTCTGAAGCAGACTGGCCTGGCTTCAGTGACTCTCTGCCTCTGTTACCTTCGTGCCTCAATTTTCTCATTTAAAAACAAAGAATCCTTGTAGCAGTTATCCCATAGGACTGGCTGTTGTGATCACATTCAAACTTGCATGTAGAGTGCTTTAGTAGAGTGACAAGCACTCAGTACATTGCAGCTACTATTGTTATTAACATGGCAGTGATTAATCAGGGCCTACGGAAAGCAATACATTTTTCACCACACACAGAAATAAATACATTTTTCATCACACACAGAAATGAGTACATACGTACATAGGTACATGTAGATGTATGTAAAGAAACAATAATTATCATAAATGTACATGCTATACTGCTTTTGGTCTTCAATTTCCTTTTTTTGTGACTATTGGCCTCACCCCACGAAACTGATTTCATGGCTGATTAATGGGTAACAGTTCATAGCTTAAAAATAGAGTCAGGAAATCACATCCTTAGTTCTGAAGAAAACGAAAGTAATATTTACATTAGTAATTATAACTAATGATGTCACCTTAGATATATTTCCAAATTTTAATCTTGTAATCCTTTATACCTTTGTATAATAAAGAAATCAGACGTGGCCACTGAGTGCTACACAAAGGAAATTGTTACTAATAATTAAGATAATTATTATGTTATGTTAAAACATAATTGTTACTAATAATTAACATAATAATTAATAGCTATACATCATTACTAACATTTATAGAAACAAAATTAAAATAATAATGAGAAAAGCCTTGGATATTTATGATCAACTTTATAATAATTAATGAGAAAAAAATTTATACTAATATTGATTACAGAAGAAGAGATCAGAAACAGAATATCTATCTGCACATATATAAAAGCACATATGGGAACAGTTATTGCCAGAGGAAAAAGTGACAGAAAAGATGAAAAATATTAGCATGAAAAAGAGGAGGAGAAGGAAGAGAGAAGGAGAGAGAGAAGGAAGAAAAAAAAATAGAGAGTGACCACCCTAAGAAAGGAGATGGGTAAAAATGGGAGAAAATTGGAGAATGGAGAGTACAGCAACAGACATTTTGAGATGAGGAGAAATGCTCTCATTAGATGATGGCCTTCTTATTAGTAAAACAGTGACAGTGTCTTTGATCAGGCAGTTCTAGAGGCTTTTAAGCAAGAAGGCACTTATTTGGAAAGTCTGCACAATAACAAAACACTTCATCCTCTCAAATAGATTCCTCAAAGTTCACCCTAATTATAGCCGCTATGGAAAGTATACAACAGAGACAGAGGATGACACAGCTGTGAGGGTCTATTAATAGTCGTCATTAAATATCAAACCTATAGTCCCCACTGCTGGAACCATAGCATGACTGCCACTAGCAGACGCTATAACCCTGTTCAGGAATGAAGTAAAGGGAAAATTCAGGCTGGCTATTCAGATGCCAGAAAAGACAGAGAAATGAGAGAGTCGGGAATTGCCATAGGATCGATGTTATCACTAAAGTCATGTTCAGAATGAAAGCAGATAGCAACCAATATACACGAACATTGGCACAGACTAAATATCTGAAAGCACAAATATTATAATAGTAAAGAGCAGGATCAGTAAGCTTGACAGAAGAGGAGGTGGATAGCAAGAAATCCACCAGCCAGATGGAGAAATGTATGATCTTGAGACACTACAGATGAAAGAACTTTCCAGAAACAGACCCAAATCCAAGGCAGGAAGCACTGGCTGGTAGCTAAAATGGATTCGAAATAAAAGGTCTATTTCAGTGGTCAGCAAACTGTGGACTATGGGCCAAATCCAGTCCTCCACCTGTTTTTGCAAATACAGTGTTTTTGAAACACAGCCACACCGATTCTTTTATACATTTTCAGTGGCTGCTTTGCACAACAATAGCAGAGTTGAAGAACTGTGACAAAGACCATATGGCCTGCAGAGCCTAAAATATCTACTAATCTGGCCCTTCACAGAAAAAGTCTGCCTACCTCTCGTCCATACTCTAAGGTGTATTTATCATGTAAAGCTTAACAGAGATGTTAAAGTCACTGAACATATACAGGCTACATAAATACCTGTACTGTCTGAATCACCTGCTTGAGTTTACTACCTAGCTTTTCCATTTACTAGAAGTGTGAACTCAAACATCACTTAACCTTTCAGGACCTCAGTCTTCTCATCTTTAGAATGGGGATAATAGTTACTATGGTATTTACCTCACAGGATTGATAAAGGATTAGGTGCATGAACCATGCAAAGCTCTTACAACACCATCCGGCACATGGTGAGCACTATCTATGTGTTGGCTACTACTGCATTTAGTAGGCGTACAATAGTTATTAGTTGAATGACCAATGTTGAATATATTAACTAATGAATTAATACAGAGACACATTTTGACTATGGTAGTAACTTATTGAAAAACATGATAGTAGGTTAATAATGGTAAAAAGCATATGGATGAAGTGAATTTAAAAAGAAGAAATACTGCTTAATTGTAACAGAGGAATATGGCACTGAACACAAAGATTAAGTCATTCTATCTCATCTGAGTGAATCCTGGGAATAAAAGTAACATAGAGCTTCTTAAAAATACCACAATATTTGTATATAATACCCAGATTATTAAAGATCTATTTCAATAGAAATGGGCCATCACTTCAGGGATGGGAATAGTAGAATGTGTCTCTAGGCGACCTCATATCAAACAATATGCATTTTGTTATGTGCCACTAATATTAAAATGTCTTGTATATTTAAATAATCTTTTTATAACCCCCCCCAAATATTTTTGCGCAACTAGGATACATCTTTTCCACCCGCCTTATTTACAGAAACTATAGCTTATGCATAACTGTTTTGCTCAGTGGACCTGAACCATGTATGTAAACTGCTCATCAGATCTTTGGTTCAATGCTCACTTAAATGTGCTCAAGCGTAAGTTCTGTGAAAGACTAAACAAGGGAAAGGATACAATAGTGTTAATTTGGTAGTTTAACAAAACTGTGATAAGCCTACTACAGAATTCATAACTCAAGTGACTAAGCTACTCAATACTAGAACAGACACTACCTAGGATCCTCAGAAGTGAAACTCAGATATCCTAAAGACTAGCATTTTCCCTGCAGAAGGGATCTCCTGGGTCTTTGCCTGGATGGATTTACGTGACAAAAATGCACATGATATTCTACCTATTCATGATATTCTACCTACTCAAAACCAGCTGCTACAGCTTGGATGTTTGTCCCCCAAACCTCATGTTGAAACATGACCTGCAGTGTTGGAAGTGGGTCCTAATGGGAGCTGTCTAGGTCTACTGGAGTAGATTCTCTGTGGGGAGGAGAGTAAAGAGTTTAAAAGAGCCTGGCACCTCCCTCCCCTCCCTCTTGCTTCCTCTCCCCACATGTGATCTCTGCACACACCAGCTCTCCTTCACCTTCCGCCATGAGTGAAAGTGGCCCACAGCCCTCACTGGAAACAGATGCCCGCACTGCACTTCTTGTAGAGCCTGCAGAACTGTGAGCCAAATAAACCTCTTTTGTTTATAAATTACCCAGCCCCATTCCTTTATAGCAACACAAAAACAGACTAAGACACAGCAAATCCCGAAAAGCTGCATTCACGACAAGTATTAGACAGCAAAGAAGCCTTACTTGAAAGTATCACCATTTCACCCCCACAGAGATTCTGCCACTAGCTAAAACCGGGGTAGGGAACCTGCAGCTTTAAGGCCACATGTGGCCTTCGAGGTCCTTAAGTGGCCTTCTGACTGAATCCAAATTTTAAAGAATAAATCCTTTTGTTTTTATTAATACATTTTTGTCTTTTATATTTTTATTTTATATTTTTTAAATGAACATATTTAAAATACCAAAGAATAAAATAAGTTTCAATGAAACAATCCCTCCCAATTGGCTGGCACAATTAGAACACTAGAGCCAGAGTGACAGCTGCTGTGCTCATGAATTACTTCTAACTTCCCCACCAGAGTGGCACCACTACTGCATGAGACTGATAGGTGAGAGTTTATGGGGGTCGAGGACACCAGTCTGTCATCAGCTTTTGACAGCGGTGCACTGTTTTCCTGTTTGAAGTGAAATTTGTGAATAGCTGCACAGCTCGACAGTATTTTTTAATTCTGTCGGCTTAATAGGCCATCGTGCCAAAGAAGGCCAAGAGAATGCTGAAGGAAGAAAACAGTTTTGTTTCTTTTTTCTTAAGGATTGGGAATTGCAGTATTATCTTATTTCTGCTAAAGATAAGATGATTTTGCTTGCTTTGTGATCCTGCAATACCAACATTAAAAAAGTTCAATGCTTATCAGCCTTATAACACTCATAAAGACCACAAATATTTTAAATTAGAGGGAGAGGCATGAAAAGTTTTATTGCAGAAATTAAAAGATGAAAAGCAAAAACAATTCTTTCAAGCAGAATTAAGACCGGGGAATAATACCACTGAAGCAACTTATAAAGCAGCTTATATACTTAGGGTAAAAAAGGGAAGCCATTCAGTGATGTAGAAACTGTGGAAGTTGTAGGATGCTGAGACCCCAACAATGTTTCAAAGTACAAATAACTCCTTCTTTCAAGGAGAGCCATAACTCATTAGCAGCATGAATTAGCATTCAACTTAACAGAACAACTTAATGCAATACTTCAAAAGGAAAATATATGTTATTCAATCACTTTGAATGATGAATCAACTGATACTACTAACTTGGCACAGGTTTTATACTTCATGCGGGTCTTAGGAGATTTTCTTTGCAATGAAGAGTCACTCGCTTTGGGCAATTCTTGAGAACAGAATACAGGGAACAGATATCTTCAACAACTTTCAAGATAAATGTTGGCACGCTGGACTGAATTTGGTAAATTTAGTGAGTGTAGGTACAGACAGTGAACCTTCCATGACAGGAAAACAGGAAGGGTTTATTGCACAGATAAAAAAATGTATTAACAGTTCCAAATGCTCTCATTTCTTTTCATTGTATCTTGCATCAGCAAAATCTCTGTACTAAAGCTACTATTTTAAGTGACACTTTGCAACAAGTTATTAATATAAGTATTGTTCATTATATTTGTGCAAATGCAACATGGCATTGTCAGTTTCATAACATGCTAAAGTTGAACAATGAGGTATTCAGCGTAGATTTGCCTGTATCTTTGTAAAGTGTGTTGGCTATTGCAGGGACTGGTGTTAGCCAAAATTTTTATCTCTGTGAGAACACATACTTAAATTTTGCAAAGAACAGAATCAGCAATGTGAATCATTGAAAGAATATTTCTATAGGAATGCAGCATTTCTGTGTGATCTCATGTCAAAGCAAAACGACCTGAATATTTCTTTGCAAGGTAAAACTAAGTCTATATATGATAAGTGGCAAAAAAAATCCAAGCATTTCAAAAAAAAACTATCGTTTTTCAAAACACTTCTTCAAAAGGAAATTTCGAATGAACATTTTCCCCAGTTAGCAAAGGTCATTGATGGGCATGATATATGCAAATCTAATGAAGAATATGCAGCCGTTATAGATCTATTAATTGGAGACTACAATGAAAGATTCACTGACTTTGAGAATCACGGCATCACACTCGTTAGCATTTCAGCCTCACCTAGTTGACATCACCAAGGCACTTAAAGAACTACAGGTGGAATTGACTGAGCTCTCAGTAGATGACACGTTAAAGTCATTGCTTGATGCTAAAAAAAGATATAATTGAAATATGGAAAAAATGCAGAATACCCACACTTTTGGCAACATGCCCAAAAATGTTTTCTTGCTTTTCAACCACTTATTGCTGCGGATCTACATTCTCCTTCCTACCCGAAATCGAGATGCCCTGAAGGTCACGAATGACCGATACCCATCTAGAGGGTCAACCGAAACTGCGGACCTCCAGGCTGCAACCAAATATTCAAATGCTTTCCAACAAAAACCAGACACAACAAATTCATTAAAAGATCATTTAACTTTAAATTTAAAAATAGCTTTCATTTTTTGAAATTATTAGGTACATAGTAGATTGTTACAAAATAATGTACATTTTTAAGTACATGTAATTGAAGTTTCTTGAATGCGGCCTTATTTGATTACAGGTAAATTAACGTGGCCTTCCAATATGAGAACACGACCCACCCCTGAGATAAACCGAAGAGTTCACACTGTTCGGTTCTGTTGACCATGTTCAAAAATAGAAGGTTTCTTCTCCCTACAGGTCCTTTCCTACTAGCTTAAACAAACATTTCACCCTATGGTTTCTCCCATGTCATCCCCTTCAGTTTCATGTTCCAAATATCACCTGCAAACTCTAAACACAGAAAGAATATAGACCAGACTTTCTCTCAAATGTCTGTCTCCCAGGGAGGTAGTAAAGACCACATTCCACCACCTGCTCACGGTCTTGTCTGCTCTCCTCTGGAGGCTTCCTTCCAAAGACTCCAAAGCAGCTGTTACTGTGTAAAACTAAAATCCCAGAAAGGCTCAGCTCCCCTCAAGGACTAGTACTACAAAAAGAAAGTCCAAGTTTTTTTTAAATTTATCCTTCTACACAAATATTAAACAGTGGAGATGTTCTTTAATTCATCTATCTTCAATTAAAGGGCATGATCTTAAACTTCTAGGTGGATTGAGCCTATGATGAAAGGATATTCATCAATGTGGGGTAACAATTTAAATACACATAGAAACACTAATATTTATGTAACATGCTACATTATATGGAGATTCAAGGAGTGTCAGGTTAAAAATGTATGTTTCCATCTACTACTACACACTATCCAAGGTGCGAGAAAATGAAGGTGAATTCCACCACGTTTTTCTGGCTGCTTCCCCAAAGCCTGCACTTTCAGAAGTCTTTCAAACTAACTAAACAAACATATGCTACAACTGAAATGGAGAAAACAGACCATGAATAAAAGACCTTTATCTCTTCATAAGAAATAAATTGCAAGGAAACGAAAGAGCTGTTAAAAATGACAGTGTCTCTCTGTGTTAGGAAAGGCCATTTAAGACCCAAGCATTTTAACTGGGAAAATACCACCACACCCTCTAAAGCACTGGGCACCATCCAACTGGAAGAAAAGAAATGCAAAACGTTGAATCACCTCTAGATAACTGACTCAAAGGTTTATTTTGAGGTTCTACTTATGTTTTTTTTAGCTTTATGTAGCAGTCCACATCTGGTTAGCATGGAGATGAAATTCTTTGGTTTTGTTTTAATTTTAATTTCTTTCACTAAGGAAAGAAATTTCACAAAAAATACTACTGCCCAGTCTCCATAACAAGAACAATCATTAATAATGTGTCTAAACTCCTTAAATTATCCACACAGCAGGCTCACATCATTGAACCTTACTACCAGGCAAAAGATAAAAAAAGTGCTTGTGTGTGTAAGTGTGCATATGTGTGCAAATTAATTAAACATGGAGCAAACGTTGAAAAAATATTTAGGAAATGTTGAATGTTTAAAAAGAAACAACATAAGTAGCCGCACAAACTTGGAAGCCATTCTCTGGTTACATTCAAAACTGACATAGCAGTTGTACCCAGCTGTAAAGGGCAGAAAGAATGAAGTAAAACAGACAGTTGAAATGTCTACACTAACTGTCACAAAGCACACAGAGTTACCTGGCCTGGCAATCACCATTTCAGGGCCCTTTTCCTATCTGGTACTAGAATTTTAATCTATTCCCCTAACAGGTAAAAATCATATATAAAAATCATTTCATAGGAAATAATGAAAAAGAAAAAATAAAAGCTTGAAACACAGGTAATGAAGGGAATTATATTTAATGAAGACTGACTTCTGATTGGTTGTACCAGGAAATACCATGTAATAAGCATCAGGGAGTCAGAGAGCAGAGAAAAAATATGAGTGACAGAGCTCAAGTTTAGCAAAGGTAGAAAAGAGACCCAATCTAGGCCGAGGACCAAAGAGGAATCTGGGTGGGAAAAAGGAGAGTTTGTACAAGAGAAGAAGAAAACACCATCCGCAAAGCATTTTCAAGCTTTGAATCCATTTTCATGAAGCCCACCCTCATGGAGAGAAGAGGTGACATTTGAGAAAATCTATCTCTACCTGAGGAAACTAGGGAAGCCTTCACAAGGGGTGGCATTTGAGTTGGACCTTAAAAGATGAGTGGAATTCTGCAACATAAATAAGTACAAGTCTATTTTATGCAGGAAACAAAAAAGGCAGTTCTATTAGATTAAATGTTAAATACATAGAAAAGGGTAGCAGTGGGAAATGAGGCCAGAGGAAAAAACTATATTAGAAACACACTGTTTAAAAGAAAAAAGAAAAAGAAAAACACAAAAAAAAAGGACCAGGACGGGCCCCTCCAGGGTCATCTTAAGGAAATAAGGAATCACATTAAGGTGATTTCAGAATTTCAAGATCATCATCAAAAAACATGTTTCCCTTGAAATTCTTCCAACAGGAAAAATGCATATAAATAAATATAAAAGGATTAAAAGAGCTATCAATAGCTAACATATTAAAGCATAGCAATCAATTCAACTAATCCACACATAAAAATGGCAAGTATATGATTTCTCTATTTTAATGAGAATAAACACATTAGACACTATAACTGACCTAAGGCAGTCCCACTGAATAGGGAAATATGAATGAAAACAGAAAGGAAAAAAAAAAAAAAACTTTACATCATATAAAGTTTGCTAACATTGGTTGAGTTTAACTTCAGATAATCAGGTGAAAAGATGGTTAGCTTACATTGAGTCCTTGGGTGCATAATTTATAAAAGAAAGGGTTTAGTACAACAAACCTATCAAAGCAAGGTGCTTTATAGCAGATTGCTACTTCATTTAAAACTTAAATCTAATGGCAATACTAATCACTAGCACAAGATTAGTATAATTAGTAGAGCAATTCTATTTACTCTATTAAAAACTACTTTATGTAGGTAAGGTGTTTTTGTTTTAAAGCAAAAAAGAAAAGCATACGGGCATGAATAAAGTAGAGGCAATTAACCAACTATTACAACAACATCAACTCTTGAGGAGCAGAGACACAGTAAGCTCATTCCAAGGACTTGTGGCTTGGACACAGCCTCTGGCTGCCTTCATCAGGAACAGGCTGCACCCCTAACTCTCAATTCCAGCCATAACTGACAGCCCACAAGTACATCCCCAGCTATTTATACCAGTCCAATGCCTGTCAAAAAAGGGTTTCAACAAGTATTACACATGGAATGGACGGGAACACAACAGTGTTATAAAACCCAAAATTTTGCTTATATTTCAATTCGTGAATGCTATCTATGCCTCCTTTTAATCTATAAGACCCACTTGATGTGTCAAATATGTTATGACTTCAGTTTCATTGGAAGTAAACCAGGGTATGGGACTCATACCCTGGGAGATCTTGGGGATGGCCACCAGAGAACTGCAAAAAAAAAGGTAAAGACAGCAAGGGAAGGAAAATAATTCCTTACCAGAGGAAGAAAGTTTCACACAGTAGATAAGCACCTGGCATTAACATAATGGGATTATCTACCCATAATGTAATTATTTGTGGTCACCACTGTTTTGTGGATCATGTAGAAAAGGCTGTGAACTCAAGCTGACAGTGAGGACATGATTACAGAAGCTGAACTAGACATGTGATATATGGCTGCAAAAATATAACTTTATTTCAGGTAAATGTATGTCAATCAGGGCTGTTTGTTTCTCAGTTTTTAATGTAGTAGCTCAGAGATCTGTACAACTAACTTTGAGAACTCCAGTAGCAATTAACTCCAGAGTCCCTCGCTTGAGATTTCATTATCTGAACCCATATCACAGGAAGGAAGGATAAAGTCTGTCAACAAACTTGGACAGACTTTGATCACAAACCTTTGCCCATTCTGTGGGCCCAACAGACTTTGCCCCGGACACTGTATGATCTTCAAGCCCCTTGAATTCTCCCTAGTAATCATTTATTGCTCCTCAACAGAGTTCCTCTTCTCTCCCATCCCATAACCAGTTTTCCCAGGAACCAAGCTCCCATTCTTTCTGTAACCTCAAGAAGGTATGTAAGCTTCTGGACCCCACTTGGGGGCTGGGTCTTCAATCTGAAGGCTCCCATGTACACATTAAATCAATTTGTACACCTTTTTTCCAATTAATCTGCCTTATAGTGAGTTGATGTTTCAGTGAACCTTCAGAGGGCCAAAGGAAACCCCTTGGCCTCAACACTACCTAGCTAAGTATTTATAAAATGTGGTATATGTATACCATTTAGTACTACTCAGCCATAAAAAAAAGTGAATTAGTATCTTTTGCAACAATCTGAATGGAACTGGAGACCATTCTTCTAAGTGAAGTATCATAAGAAAGAAAAACAAACACCAGATGCACTCACTATACATTGGAACTGATCCACTGGCACTCATGTGCACAAATGGAAGTAAAACTCAATGCAAATCATCCAAGTGGGAGGGAGTGGAGGGGATGGGTGAAATCATACTTAACAGGTACAGTGTACATGATCTGGGTGATGGGTACACTTATAACTTTGAATCAAGCAGTATAAAAGCAATCTACGTAACTAAAACATTTGTACTCATAATATTTTGAAATTAAATAAATGAATGAATAAATAAATAAATAAAATTTTAAAAAGAGAAAAGACTTGAATTACTAAAATGAAAGAGGGAACATTAGCTGACCTTGTAGAAATAAAATGATTATAAGGAAATCATACAAAAACTTTTCTGCAAACAAATTAGATTACTTGTATGAAATAAGAAAATTCCTAGAAAGATAAAATTACCAAAACTGAGTTGAAAGAGAAAAATATGAATAAACCTAAAACAAGTATAGGGATTGAGTTAGTAATTTTAAAACTTCCAACAACAAAAAACAACACTGAGTACCAGATGGCTTCACTGATAAATTCTACCAAAAGTTTAAACAAGAATTCACAACAATTCTCCATAAACTCCTCCAAAAATAAAAGAGGAAATACTTCCTAAATCATTCTTTGGGGCCAGCATTACCCTGATACCAAAAGCAGACAAAGAAACAAAGGAAAACTACAGACCAGTATCTCCTATGGATATAGAAGTTAAAAAACCTCAATAAAATACAACCAAACTGAATCCAGAAGCACATATAAAGTATTATACAATATGACCAAGTGGGATTTATCCCAAGAATGCAACACCGGTTCAACATACAAAAATCATGTTCAATAAATCAGAGTGACTATAGTAAACAATAATCTATTGTATATTTCAAAATAGCTAGTCGAGAGTAATTTGAATGTTCCCAGCATAAAGAAAAATATTTGAGGCGATGGATATACCAATTACTTTGATTATTACACATTATATGAATGTATCAAAATGTCATGCATACCCTGAAAATATGTACATCTATTATGTATCAATAAAAATTTTAAAATTTTGAAAAATAAAATTTTGAAAAACAAATGGTTAAAGACTTCATAAGAATAAAGGCTCCAGAAAGCCAAGAATTATCCTAGAAGTAATATAACAAAGAACTTAACATTTCGATAACCTGAATAAGAAAAGTTACTTTGGAAATGAGAATTAGCCATTTCAATATACCTGATACTTCAGATACCTTTAGTCTTTCCCATGTACAGATTGATCACGTTATACAAATCAAACAATTATCAGGTATGAGACTTTTTTTTTTCCTTGAGACAGTCTCTCACTCTGTTGCCCAGGGTTGAGTGCCATGGCGTCAGCCAAGCTCAAGCAACCTCAAACTCCTGGGCTCAAGCAATCCTTTTGCCTCAGCCTCCTGAGTAGCTGGGACTACAGGCATGCGCTACCATATCCGGCTAATCTTTTCTATATATTTTTAGTTGGTCAATTAATTTCTTTCTAATTTTAGTAGAAGTCAGGGTCTTGCACTTGCTCAGGCTAGTTTCGAACTCCTGATCTTGAGCAATCCTTCTGCCTTGGCTTCCCAGACAGAGTGCTAGGATTATAGGCGAGACCCGCCATGCCTGGCCAGGCATGAGACTTTTTCAAATCTAATTCAGGCTGGGTACAGTGGTTCACAACTGTAATCCACGCACTTTGGGGGACTGAGGGGGAGGACTGTTTAAGGCCAGCTGTTCAGGGTCACATCGAGTGTGATCGTGCCACTGCACTTCAGCCTGGGAGACAGAGTGAAACCTGGTCTCTAAAAAAAACTTAAAATGAAAATGAATTAAAAAAAAAAATCTAATTCACTGCAGACAAACTAATGAGGAACTTCAGTCAGCTCAAAAATCTACATCATTTCCCACTATGTGTAAAATAGGACCCTTAACTCTTCAAAATATAAGAGATTTCTTAATATGTAGCTTTAAATATCCAAAGTTTCCAAGAGTTCTTATCAATGATAATTTTGTCTATTTCTAATGTTTGCAATAAAACACACTCTCTCTCCAAACGATACGAAACCTGATGCAATAAATTCAAATGAAAAGGATGTGCCTAATCAGTTTATTTAGTATTTATTAGCAATATAAACCATATTAAATTCATTCATTTATTGTAATTTGCACCAGGCACTAAACACACAATGATAAAAAAGACCTTATGACCATACAAATAACTATCTAATTACTAGTAAGTGCTAAGAAAGAACTTAATGGTTAAATAATTTTCAAACTTTGAGGGCAATATAATGTGAAATTTTAAATTGGCTAACTTAAAGACTGCTATATTTAGAACACCAAGAGTTTCCACTGTAATGATATTGGACAAGAAAAATTCTTCATACAAAATCTCTTTTGATGATTTATTCCTTCTAGCATCACAACTGCCTCTGTCTACAGATGTGAGCTTATTAACATACTAGGTTTGCATTCTAAGAAACATAACCTTAATGTACTTAGAACTCACGAAAATTAGGAAGAAAAAATCAAATAACCCCATTAAAAAGTGGGCAAAGGACTTGATCAGAAATTTTTCTAAAGAAGACAGAAGAATGGCCAACAAACATATGAAGAAATGCTCAACATCTCTAATCATCAGGGAAATGCAAATCAAAACCACAATGAGATATCACTTAACCCCAGTGAGAATGGCCTTTATCAAAAAATCTCCATACAATAAATGCTGGCATGGTTGCGGAGAGAGAGGAACACTCCTACACTGCTGGTGGGACTGCAAACTAGTTCAACCTCTGTGGAAAGCAATATGGAGATACCTTAAAACGATACAAGTGAATCTACCATTTGATCCATTGCTGGGCATCTACCCAAATGATCCAGTGACACTCTACAAAAAAGACACCTGCACTCGAATGTTTATAGCAGCACAATTCATAATTGCAAGGCTGTGGAAACAGCCCAAGTGCCCATCAATCCAAGAATGGATTAATAAAATGTGGTATATGTATACCATGGAGTACTATTCAGCTCTAAGAAACAATGGTGATATAGCACATCTTATATTTTCCTGGTTAGAGCTGGAACCCATACTACTAAGTGAAGTATCCCAAGAATAGAAAAACAAGCACCAGATATATTCTCCAGCAAACTGGTATTAACTGAGTAGCACCTAAGTGGACACATAGGTGCTACAGTAATAGGGTATTGGGCAGGCGGGAGGGGGGAGGGGGCGGGTATATACATACATAATGAGTGAGATGTGCACCATCTGGGGGATGGTCATGATGGAGACTCAGACTTTTGGGGGGAGGGGGGAAATGGGCATTTATTAAAACCTTAAAATCTGTACCCCCATAATATGCCAATATAAAAAAAAAAAATTTAACTGCAAATATCTGCAAAAAAAAAAAAAAAAAAAGAATACTAAAGAGTTCTGCAATGATAAGAGGGAATCAGGAATAACAGAAATATGTATCAATATATCAAGAATCAAGTTCTTCTGCCTTTGGCCTAAAACTGGCATTGATAACTCAGCAAAATTATCCCTTTGGAAACAAATCCCAACATTTCATCGAAGAAGAGTACAAGTTCAAAACAGCAAATGATATTTAATGTTATTTTCTAGCCTAGAGTTAATTCTATAAAAGTCAAAGAATAATGTAAACAAACAGTTAATAAAGCCTGTTTCTTACACAAAACCTCCCATAAGTATTACTTCTCTGACATTCTTCCTTTTTTTAACTTTATTTTCAGCACCCCAAGAGATTCCAACATACTGGCAACACGTCTCCTTTTTTAATTTTGCAGATCTGATCACCCTGCAGATATCTTATTACTGGATGCTGTGACAAATGAGGCATGCAGATGCTTTTCTGCTATCTCTGGAGCCAAAAATATTTACACTTGAACAAATATTTGTTGATTATTCAAGATTAATATCCTCATAGTAGTTCTGAAATATAGTATTCTGTCCCTGGGGGTCAGTGCTATGGAAATCACATATATAAACCTAAAACATTTGTACCCTTTTAGTATTTTGAAATAAAAAGGTTAACAGGGAAACAATAAGGAATTCTTCTTCTGATAATTTAATAATTGATTCACCTCATAATGAATTCCATTAGTTTTGTGTTTCAGTTAGGTTCCAGGGTACTTAATAGTCATGTTAGTCAGTCCCAAATAAAGGAAGAAAACAAAGAAATATAAATGCTAATTAAGCTTACCTTTGTTCCAAAGATGGCGAAAATGTTTGTCCAGAGGCTGATTAAGAATCACAAGGCAGTACTTCAAATTCCCTATAGAAAAACAAAAAGTAAAATAAAATATGTAAGTGAACCAAGGCTTTTGTTCCCTGTATTTGAATCTGGAATCATATTTTCAATATACACAGAGCTAAATTGCAACCACAGTTAATTTCTTATACCATAATTTTAAAAGGCATCACATATAGACAGGACCTACTCAAGACGTCTGTCCATTCTTATATTGCTCAGGAATTTATTATAAAGACAACTCATCATAAACAGTTGGGTAAACTTCTTTTTGTAGGTGGTGCTCTTGATATGAATTCTCATCCTTATGACAGACATATCCACTACTTTGATACAACTATTGTTCCCCCTGCCTAGTTTTATAGCATCCCAACCGTATTTCCTAAGTGGTGTGGTCTGGTGGGTGTACACTTTCACATTCATTCTTGTTCATTCATGTTCTCTCTTCTTTCTTTCCTGCCACCCCTACCTTGTCTTGAACTTTCCAATGCAAAACTCTGAATGTGCTTTCACCAAATCCTACTAGCTCTTTTTATCCCTCTTTCATTCCAATTTTTTAGATAAGACTCCAAAGATGGAGAAAAGTTACTTTTCCAATGATCATTCCACATCTTTTAAAATGTACCTTCAATAGTGCAAAGCAAAATATGATCAGGCTATAGAAAATCTGTCGTTCAGTTCAGTCCAAACACTGTCCATGTCATTTATGAAAAAAAAAAAAAAACATTTGGTGATAAGAAAAATTAATTGCTTTTTAAAGCAATCTCTGAGAAATGGCACAAAATAAGGAAATGAAAAGGCTCTGCCATCTTCCATAACAAACATTATTAAGTGCCAAATATACACTAGGCACTGAGAGTAGAAAGAGGAATACGATTACAGGCTATCCGTAAGACACTCAGAATAAAAATTATTTATTCGACAATACAACAGAAGTACACGAGTAGTGCCAGATGCATATATAAATGAGTATGGCAGGAGTTCAAAGGCTGGGAAGTCAATAAGGTCTCGCAGGGTTGGGGAAACTACAGCCTTAAGGCCATGTGGCCTTCTAGGTCCTCAGGTGTGGCCTTTTGACTGAATCCAAAATTTACAGAACAAAAATCCTTTTATTAAAAGCAGTGCAACAGGGAAAGATGAAGCTTTTCCTGACTCCTCTGCTATCATCCTAGAAATCTTTGTGAAATGTAACAAGCACCACATATACTCACCAGCAAACTGGTATTAACTGAGCAGCACCTAAGTGGACACATAGGTACTACAGTAATAGAGTATTGGGCAGGTGGGAGGGGGGAGGGGGGCGGGTATATACATACATAATGAGTGAGATGGGCACCATCTGGGGGATGGTCATGCTGGAGACTCAGACTTGTAGGGGCGGGGGGGGGGGAAGGCATTTATTGAAACCGTAAAATCTGTATCCCCGTAATATGCCGAAATAAAAAAAAAAAAAAGCAGTCCAACAGGGAAAGATGGAGCTTTTCCTGACTCCTCTGGTATCATCCTAGAAATCTTTGTGAAATGTAGATTTTCAAACTTGATCTTACAAAAAGAAAGAAGTTGGAATGAATAAAGGAAGAGGCATTCCAGACAAGGAAAAGATCCCACAGCAAGCCGCTCTACTTAGCCATTAGAGTCACTAAGATGAAAAGTTTGAGAAGCAGTGTTCTATGACATGAACCTAGGACATCAACATCAGAAATTTTAAACCATGTTTAAGATGACAGAGGAATTTAAATTGAGGCATCCAGGAAATATTTAAGAGGGTGCAGAATGTCACATGCAGTGGCTTAATTCCTGTAATCCCAGCATTTGGGGTGGCTGAGATGGGAGGATCTCTTCAGGCTAGGAGTTCAAGACCAGCCCAGGCAACACAATGAGACCTCATCTCTATTAAAAAAATTAGCCAGGCATGGTGGCTCATGCCTGTAGTCCCAGCTACTAGAGAAACTGAAGCAGGGAGGATGGCTTGAGCCCAGGAGTTTGAGGTTGCAGAGAGCTATGATGACACCACTGCACTCCAGCCTAGGCAACAGAGCAAGACACTATCTCTTAAAAAAAAAAAAAAAAGTTATGTAGGAATGAATAGTAAGAGTAATTTATGTAAATTTGGGAATCACCCATTTATTGATAACATTTAAAAGTAAAGGGGTAGGCAAGCCCTGGGATATTACAAAGATAGCAGGATGAAGGCAAAATCCTGGTGCTTTCCTCACCATTACAAAGCAGAAGGAGGTCAACAAAGGAAATAAAAGTAAAAACCAGGAAGGTAAAAGAACAAACGGGTATTTCCAAGAATATGCTGTCAATACCACAGCATGCTACAGAGAAGCTAAGGAGACTAAACAAAGAGAAGGGGTCCATAGGGGTAGAGGGGTGGATCTCCAAGAAAAATCTGAAAATTCACAGAGGGAAACTCAAGCCAGTAAAGTGACCAAGGAGTTAGTAAACAGTGAGATTAAGGAGGAGACATAGATACTCTCTTTAAAATATAAAAAGCTGTGAGAAATGGGGGGGAGAAAAGGCAGTAAGGTCAAAAGAAAGTACTTTAAATGTAGAAAGAATCGTATATTCTAAACAGGGAGAGGGAAGTAAGAGAAAGAAGGGAAATTATCCATGTATTCCTTCAAGAGGCATTTTCGGAGCACAGAGTACCCTTGTCCAGGCACTGCCCTACACAGCAGTGGACAAGAGAAAAGGAGGTCCCTCATCAGGGATATCTGATACTGATAAAAAAGAGGGTCCCAAGACTGAGGCACACAAAGACAAGTCAGAGAGACACACAAAACTGAGGGGGGGTGTGGCTGATTGATTCATAAGAAAGTAAAAACAGAGGAGAACACGAAATTAGAGTGGAATGTGGAAAATTTTAAAGCAACTGCCACAAGAAGCAGATTATAGAATCTGACAATCCACGATTTAAAAAACAGGACTCCAGCTGGAGTTAACTGACAGGCACACGACATAAGATCTGTGTGGAGTTTTAGTACTTTTCCAAGCGATTATGGGGAGGAGGAGGTGGAGGAGGATGGTGACGATAGCTGGTTTTGAGAACTGGCAAAATCACTTGCCAAGAGTTAAAGGGAATCTAGGATATTTATTTGGGCAGCTTTAGAATGAATGATGGTAGCAGAGACCAGTAATGGCCTGTTCTTTACTAACAGAATCCTCAGGGATTTTTTTGGTCTGATTTTTTTTTTACCTTCTGCTTTTTGTTTACTTTCTTTTACTGGGCACATTACTGTCGAGGCCAAAATCTGCATATCCCAGATAATCTTATAGCAAAATGTGGTCATAAGACTAAGCTCTGACCAAACACACGTGTATAGCTTTGTGTCTGACTTCTGGGGAGTGTCCTTAAAATGGAGGGGCTTTCTTTCTCTTCCACTTCTTTTCATCCTGCATCCTGCCATCCAGAGCAAGGACTGATGGCTTGGTTGAATGAAATTCTAGCAGCCACATTGGATCGTAGGAACAAGGGCAACCTCGTGAAGGAGCCTGGACAGCTGATGATGTCATGATTCCTCCATGCTAGCACTTCGTCACCTGCCTCCACATCTCTTTTATGTGAGGAGAAAAATAAACTTTTCAGCCCTTTCCTAATCTTGGGCTTACTTCTGGGAGGCTCTCCTGGAAGCAGTAGGCCGTACCATGAGTTCACGAGCCAGGACTGGAAATAGAGGCACCGCCACTACTCTGTGAGAATTTATTAAAAGATAGAAAGACCACAAACCAGTCTCTTCTCCTTTCCTTTCTTTCCTTCCTTATATTGGTGGTTCTCAAATCACCCAAGGGAGTTTATGAGACATGAAAATTTCTGGTTCCTATCCTAGGCCTATCAAATTATATCTCCAGGTATGAGGCACAGGAATCTGCATTTTGCAAGCCAGTTATTCCAACGCAGGTGGTCCATGGACTACACTTTGAGAAATCCCACTTTGTTATCCCCATGCTAGCTCCAAAAACCCAGGTGGTGCTTGTTTCATTGGCTAAAATATATCGTCTCAGCAGGGGGTAGTGAAGCTTCACAGTACTAGCCAACGCACTTATTCTTTCAAACAATATTTGCCAAGTCCCGAACTAGGTACTGGGGATACAGAAACAAAAAACCCACCTTTCTATTTTGTAGAAGTCACTATTATTTTGGGTTTCCATATTTGATAGCAAGAAACCCAATTTCAATTAATGCAGTGATCATGGTTCAGGCTGCGTTAATGTAAAGATGACCTAAATAGGAATTAGAGATAATTCTAAAGAAGAGTAGGCAAGCATCAAAATGCAGGAAGGAAAACATGAACTCATTCGTTCGATCTACCTGGATGGAGCATCGGTATAAGAGATTAAAAGGCTGGCACATGGTAAGTGATCAATGAGATGTTAATGGCAAGGAGTGAACAATTTAGATAAACCAACGGTCCTTTTCTCTTTGACAAGGTCTACACTGCCAAAGTAGGCATTCAACAATACTGCATGTATGTTTAAATGAACGAATTAAATTGCTTTCTGTAACTAATTGTTTCACATGTGAACTCAGTATTTTTGTGGCTCTCAGAGCCATCTGATCATAGGGGAAAAGGATTATTACTCCCATTACTGCTCCTCTAAATCAGTACTTTCACTAAGGTAATATCCATGAAAGCATTTCATTTCTTAAAAGAATGAAGCAGTAAGAAAATGTATGGTACAGTTACAATTTACTAATGTTATTAATAAAGAATTAACTACTCCAGCTATTTCTATGCATAATATTTAAATTAGGTTGTTTCTATATATAAAATTACTTAGGTAATTTTATATACAGTATAAATTACTTAGGTAATTTTATATACTGATCTGATATTCCTTTCTAATCTAGTTTAGTTTTCAAATAGGATTTGATAGTCGTTCCTTTTCTAATCTCGTCTCCTCTACAATCATAACTGGATAAAGTCAGTATGGCATTTATTTTACACTGCAACCCCTCATGATTACTAATTCCTAGCAGGTTTCAGAAAAAGTAGCATGCAGAACAACCATGGTTCCTAAATAGTATATGGGAAAATCTCAACATGACATTCCACCACAATATAGCTCTGTATCACTTTCAAATACTGAATTATGGACAATGCCTCTGGCTCTTAAATGTCAAGAAATTCAGAGTTGGGAACCAAAGAAGCAAGAAAATTAAATAGTCTTAAGTATTTCTCAAGCTGTCACATTGATGCTGTTCCTGGGATACGCAGAGATTTAAGAAAATAGACTATGAAGAACGTCTTCATTATGTTATAAAGACTACAGATTTTTTAATCAAGTGTCCTAAGGCAATCTCAAAGACAAATGTAGGCACAGGTGGGGTGTTAAGTGTAATGGTAAGAGAGCTTTTTCATTATCTATAAAATGGATGCTGAACTCTATCTGAAGAACAAAGAAAAATATAGACTAGTCTTAATCCTTCAAATGTTCAGTCAAAAAGTCCTTGAATTGCTTCTTCAAAGGGGCTTCAATTATGGATGATGAAAAATCCTTCATCAGGGATATATTAAAACCAAAACGCCCCAAACTTCATGGAAATCTTGAAGTACAAAGTTTCAAGTTTAGAAATGAAAATAAAAATGAAGTCAAATCATCATCCGTGGGCTAAAAAGGGAAGAGGCCCTCTGAAGGTTAAGTAGCAGCTAAAACCAGCAAGTTCAGAGGTTAAGAAAGGGGAGGGGCATCCCACCACCCTTTACTGTACATATAATAGTTACCTCTCTTCTATTGCATTAAAAAAAAATATTAAAGACTCTGACTCTTTAGGGAACTGGATGATTCAGTAATTAAGGAAGGAAATATACAACCTGAGTCTGCAGCATCAGGTTGTGCCAAAAGAAAGGAAGTGATCCCCAAAACAAACCAACGAAAACAACAAAAAAACAAACTAACAAAAATCACATTGGTAGGAGTACACAAAGTGGCACAACAGCTAACTAGAAGAGCTCCCCATGGCCTAATGGAACAATGTGAGCAAAAATAAAGCAGCAATGGATTGCAACCCAAAGTATAAAAATAAATTCCCATGAGTCCATACTGATTGACTGATTAATTAATAAATAGGGGAGAGGAGACAGATCTCTCAGGCAGAGTAATTCCAAATAAATTATATAATCCTCCACTCTAAAGGGAGAGCATAGCTGCTACACACAGTAACTCTCTTACAAGGAGTATGGTATAAAAAGGGGTGAAAATCTTTACAGTAGAGAAATCCAGCGACCACCACACTTCAGCATGGTGCTCAAGGTCAACATCGACAGTCATACATCATGTTGACACTGAGCACCCTTAATATGACGTGATGAAAACAGCACTGTGTCTCTGTGCTCTTCCTCCACAAAACTCGTAACTCCAGTCTAAGCAGGAGAAAAATATCAGATAAATTCCAATAGAGGAGCATCCTATAAAACATCTTACCAATACTCCTCAAAACTGCCAAGGTCACCAAAAACAAGAGGAGCCTAAGGGGACGTGACAGCTAAATGTAATGTGGTCTCCTGGATGGGACCCCAGGACAGAAAAAGAACATCGGGGATTAACAAAAAACTAAGGAAATATGAATAAACTATGGAACTAATAATAATGATAATGCCTCAATATTCATTCATCAATTATAACGAATGTACCATACTAATGTCAGATGTTAATATACAAGAAACTCCACATGGAGATTATATGAGAACTCTCTGTACTATCTTCTTAATTTTTCTGTAAATCTGAAGTGTTTTTTTTTTTTAAAAATAAGGTCTATTAATTATTTTTAAAAGCTCGTAGGACATCAAAAAAATAACACCGGAACTGAAAGCTCGTATATAAAGTACTCATTTAGCGATTACTCCATGGACAAAACTGTTTACCCTCATGACAGAAGCCCAAAAGTGTGTTTGGACTTTAGGAATAAAGCTAAGAAAAACCCACCGTCGAGATTTTCTTTTAATTTAGAAAGTAAAGCAAGTACAACAGAAGAACAAATCTCAAGAAAACCACTTTCTTTTTTATTTCAGATCTCTGAAAATAAAAACTATTTTGATTATGTACAAGGCAAACCTTTAGTCACATCTCTAAATCAATTGATGATCTCAAAAACATAGTCATGCAACTCAGGAGTGAAAGGTTGATGTATTTTTTTTTAATTAAAAAGAGAAAGAAATTAAGACTTAATGATATTTAATATGCAGACAAGCATGAAGGCCTCACTTGTCCTCAGAGCAGACGGTCATGGGTTTATGAGCCGTGAGATCTCCTAAGAAGAAGAGTGAGCTCACAACCTGCCTCACTCAGTTCTCCTCCAGCCTATCAGAATGACACAGTTTACCTGCGCCCAGGAGGGTAAAACTACAGATCACTGAGTTTTATAAACTAATCTTCAATTTTGCATTTATATCAATTATCGCAAATGATAAATTTTCCCTGAAGAATACAGAGCAGCAGATCCCAACCTCTCTGTATATAAGAATAACAGATTAAAAAAAAAAAAAAAGCCAATCTCTTCCCCTAGGGATTTTGATTCAGCATGTTTGTAGTCCCGTGTGTGCATCATGATTTTTTTTTAATTCATACCCTTCAGTCAGCAAATCATGCACCTTAAGAGAGTCCAATGGGTGACCAAAGATGAGAACCACTGCTACCCTGCCTTGTAATGTTATCTGATGACAGTATAAAGCCCTCATAAATAGCAACACTTTGAAATACTGTTCATTCCATCTTTATCTCTTTAATTGCTATCGTCTGAAAATTTTATATATAAATAGCAGACAGTAATAAATTACTCATAAATTTTTATAAAAACATAAATGGGTTCCCTTTTTGAAAATTGATCTGGTATGAGAGTTACCAAAAACAAACAAACAAACAAAAAAAAAACCACTGAAGCCTAGAACTCTAAATGAAAATAGGTTAGAATAAAACACAATTTACAATAGGAAAAAAATATTACTGGCAAGTTATCAAAGGTTTATGTACTCTGTTTAAAAAAAAAAAATACACACACCCAAACCTCAGGAAAAAAATCAATATCAGCCAAAACACACACCAGTCATTATATTTAATAGCTATTTTTTCAAAGGACCAAAGAGCATTATTATGAATCTCTCATCCCTAAAAAGTATTTCAATTAAACAACGAAAACTCTAGGGCACTGGGTTTCATATTCATATTACACAAACGTCTATATTTAAGCACAGGATTTTTTTTTTTTTTTGAGTGTGCACAGGGAAATCAAAGCTGCCAGGTCAATTCGTTCTTTGAGGAAATAAATTGCATGTGGACAAAGCAGAACTATTAAAAAGCTCTGAACAAATATTCCATACCAAGGTCTATTAAAGTAATTGAATTACCAATGGACTAAGAAGATTTGATAACTCATATATAAGAAATTGGTTCGGAGAAAATAAAAAGACAGTAGAAATAAATAGGTACTTCCTTGTGAAATGTCTCTCACCTCCCCTAAGAGTGACCGTGTGGTATACCCCAGCTGCACCAGCATAATAATAGTTTGTCCCCTTCCATTCACAAAGTGTCCTGGTTTGGATAATAAATTACACTGATGCTCTCTCTCCTTCATCATCTTCAGCTTCCACACCTCATCTCTCTGTTTCAGCCTCCAGCGAAACTCACTGCAGCGAGGCATTCGTCCCACCACATCCTGGAAGTAGCGCTTGTCAGGGTCACCGGGGACTTCCTACTGTAAAATTCAATGGCTATTTCTCAGTTTTCTTCTTTCCCAAAACACCACAGCTGCACGGCAGGGTGGGTCACTCCTTGAATCCTTCCCTTCCTGAATCATGTTCGTCCCTTGGCTTCTTGGAAAACTCTTCTGCATGGGTTCTCCTTCTATGTGACTGCCTGACTACTTCCCCTCAGCCTCTTTTGCTGCATAGTCCTCATCTGTGTAGAAGCCGCTGAATAAATATTTGTTGAATACATGCTGCATATCTCTAGCTTCTATATGTAGGCGTGCTCCAGGTATCAATCTTTGGGCCTTTGCCCAATCTATATCCACTCCCTAAGTAATGCCCTCCAGTCTCATGGCTTCAAATATCATGTATAATGGTGACTTCCAGATTCATGTCTCCAACCTGGAGTTTCCCCCCTAAACTCCAGAACTGGATGTCTACCTGCCTATTCAACAACTCCACTTGGATAGCTAACAGACATCTCTAACTTACCATGTCCAAACTCCAACTCCTGACTGCCTTCTCTCCATCCAAACCTGCTCTGTCCACAGTGTTGCCCATCCCAGTGGCTCCTCTACCACTGATACCCTGTTCCCCACAAACAGCTGGCATCTCTGGATTTTATAATATGACCCTCTAATTGGCCTCTCTGCCTCCACACTTGCCCCCCTCCCCTTATATACTATTCTTCACACAGCTGCCAGATGGATCTTGTTAAAGTCAGGTAAGTCATTTCCCTGTTCAAAAACCTCCTTTCGCTTGCTTTTGCAGTAAAAGTCAAATTCCTAACAAATCACTTACAAGGCCCTACATGAACATGCTTCCCTTTTTCTCCCTGGCTTATCTCTCATCACCCTCCTTCCTCCCCTCCCTCAAGTACAGACAAATTGGCCTCCCTGTTGCTCCTCAAACATACCAAGCACAATTCCACCTTTCACACTCTGCTACACGTAGCCACATGTTCAGTGAGTGCCTCACTTTCTCTTTCACACTAACCCCTCAGGTCTCTGTTCAAATGTCCATTACTGTAGAACTTCCCTGACCAACCTGTTTAAGACAGTAACACCTCCAACCCCAGGCTAGCACCCACTTTTAACCTGAGCTGTTTTGTATGATAAATTTATCACCAGTTTGTTCATTCAGTCTATTTTTTAATGTGTATCTCCCCACACTAGAACATAAGCTCCTGGATAATTACCTACAACAGGGCCACATACATCGTAAGCACTCAATAACTACTGGCTGAGCAGAATAGCTCTTCCAGCACAGATCTTATGTCTATGCACAATAAATTGATTTCAGCCACGTTCTCTAATAATCAAGTGTCTCTCCCCAATTTGTCTAGGTTCTTTCCCTTGGTTGCTTGCCCAGTAGGATTACTGGCAGAATGAAATCACTCCCTCCTAAAACCAAATAGCCCTTTCTAGATCCTGAAGCCCCAAGTACTACTCTTAAATGAACATGATACAAAATGTTCCAGGCAGGATACTAGAAAGAATAGCACTAACAGCAACAAATACTCATTCCTTTGCCTTTAAACAGCAAAATGGTGTTTTGATCATTACAGCTCAAAAAATATCTCATGAAACTGGAGATGGTCTACAAAGTGCAACTACAGAATTTAAAAGTTTAGAAATATTTTCTTTGAGAATACATGAAGTATTTTCAACCTAAATAGATGTTGAGATTTAGTATCTATTTAAGGAAGAAAGAAATCCATGTAATATTCCTTGAGCCTTACAAACCTGGGCATATATCTAGTTATTGTCATTCAACCTTGCAGGTTAAAAGTGTAAATAGATTCCGAATGGCTTAAATCAATTTCCATCAGAGAACCTCCTATGATGCAACTGTAATGGGTCTGTCCAAGTTTAGTAAAACCTAACATTATAAAATCTATGCTACTATAAAATCCATGCCACTATAAACAAAACCCCCCAATAAATTCTCACAAAAAATCCACATATGCTAGAAAGGCATGAAATAAAGAACACTTTGTATTTTACAAGTAGTAAGTTTCTGTTGACTAGGAAGTAGGGAACTGAGGGAAAGGAGGTTAAGCCTCAGAAAGTTTTGAGTCTCTCTTGACATAAAAGTAGAAGTCTATACCGAGAAATGTTTTCCTCTTTTATCCTTGCAAAGGTTAGCTATATTCTTTTTCCCAATAACACATTCTCACCATAACCCAAATGAATGAGGCTGAGTTCTTTTCCTTGGCACCTTGACACCTCGAGATGGCTGACAAGAGTTCAAAGCTGCTCCATCAACTGTCCCTTGCCCTGCTGACCTGGGCCACAATAAACTATGTTCCCTGCCAATCAAGAAAATCAATCACTGCCTAGCAAAGTGTAGATGTAATGCCAGAACCCTAAGGGTTCGTCATAAAGCACTAAAAACTTACAGTCCATCACATCACTTTTGACGTGTTGACAGCTGGGCCCACACTTGAAAAGTAGGTTCAAAACATTTCCTAAAGGCAGAATATAAGTTTGGAACGTGCTTCTAAAACAAACAGAGAGCCCAACTTTTAGCCTTAAGCTACCCCCATACCCTCAGCCCATGTCTGACCACATCAAAAAGCACAGAATCCCCTTCAAGGCCAGCAATGGAAGAAAGTCCAAAGAGGTTCCTCATGGTAGTAAACACTCCTGTTAATGCCCTTTCTAGACCTGCTACTTGGGTTTGGTTGGATGTAGTGAGAATTGTTTTGAGGAAGGGTGGCTTCAAAGCTTTGTGGGCTTCACACTATCACCATACTAATCATAAATAATGATAGTATGGAGACCTCTTCCTTTATTTTTTTTTTTAATATTCCTTAAAGAGGATCTTGACTTGAGTCATGCCAATATTTACAATCGAAATTAGTATATGTGCTCACTTTAGCAGCACATATACTAAAAATATGATCAAAATAAGTACAAATAAGCTAAATTTAATACATTTAAACAACAGAATGATGTTCCTTGAGACCTATAGTTTGAGAGGAGAAAACAACTGACAATTACCTGGAGTTACAGAGTTTCCTAAGCACTCTGAACTGCCTCCTTTAACTGACGCAGATCGTATAATGAACTACCTAGGCGATCAAAGTACTTCTGAATAAAACAGAAATCTTTTTATTTGATCCATTTTAAAAGATAAAATGCATAGATTTGCATTCAAAAGAACTGTGCACCATGAATGAATTCTGATGACACAGATGCAATCAACCATACCAAGAATCAAATCCACACTGGAGGAAATTTTACTAAACCCAGAGTAAGCACATAATTTCATCCCATGGGCACTATGGGCTTTTAGAGAAATGAAGAGGAACTTCTATCGTCAGTAGAGAGAGCTTTGACATCAACAGATGACTTGCACTAGGCCTCAGGTAAGCACTCAGGCACATAGTAATAACTCAGTGTCCCTTAAACAGATCCAGGTCCAGGTGAAATAAACAAGTCAGGTTTCTCTACAACTGCTGGGTTTTTTCTTTTTCATAAAAACAATATATATATATACACACACATACACACACATACACACAAAATATTAAATAGTTTGCTAGTCAAGGATATTTAAAAATTTAGTTTTTAATAGAAAAAGAATGGAAAGAACCCAAAAAAAGCCCATGGATAAGATTGTACTATGTCCCACCCAGTGAAATAGCTATATAGTATCTAATATGGAATATTCTCCAAGACAAAACAGTGGAAAAGCAAGGTATAAGTAACGAATATGCTATACTACCATCTGTGTAAAAATTTTAAAAAGAAAATATATACATATATTTTCGCATATGTGAAGAATACCAAGGGGGGAAATATTAGCTGGAACACAAAAATGGAAGGAAACATTACTTTATACCTCTTACTCTTGTATCTTATGAATTTGGTACTCAATGACTGTATTATAATATATATGTACAATAAAAGAGTTTCTACTGATGGAAAGAAAAGCAACCCCCCCTCCCAGGAAATGTACCCAACCCCTAAGAAGTTGTTGGCCCTTAAACATCATGTTGGAGTATAATAAAGGATCACTAAAATAGATTATTTGGGTTTCAGAGTAAAAATTAAAAGTAGTTCATTTGTGTAACACTATATAGCAGTCTTTCTTCCCAAACACTGTAATTTATGCCGATTTGACTGAGTAGATTTGAAAGTTTTAAGGGATGAATGGAAGTGACTCACACATGAGTTCTCCAGACAGCAAAACAGATGCAATTTACTCTACTCCAAAAAACAAGACATAGGGTTTTTTCCCGCCATTGAAATACATTGTAGAGAACTGAGAAACCATTTGTTCAAAGCTTAGTGTAAGATTTTTTTATAGAACAATGTTACATTTAAGAATTTACTTATATCGCAATTCCCAATTCTACTCATATTTTTATACTTCTCTTACACAGAACATTTGTCTTAATCAACAGTTACCAGAAATGAACATAGCAAAAGATGTAATGTGTTAAAACCATTCCTTAGGAGAGTGAGAATGAAAAGGGCAGAGGAAAATCATTAACTGCTTTTGTATTTTCCTTTGTATCAGATAAATGTTTTATACCAAGTCAGTACTACATTTAAAAGTTCTTTTTAATAATTTTTATTTCAAAATATTAGGGGGCACAAGTGTTCTTGTTACATGGATGAATTGTATAATGCTGAAGTCAGGGGTTTTAGTGTGCCTGTCACCAGAACAGGGCACACTGTACCCCATAGGTAAGTTTTTATTGCTCATCCCTCTCCAAACCTCCCCATTTCTTACTTTCCAATGTCCTTGACACCACTTTATGATCACCTGTACCCATCTTTTAGCTCCCACTTATTAGTGAGAACAGTTGGTGTTTCTTTTTCCATTCCTGACATACTTCACGTAAGATAATGGTCTCCAGTTATATCTAAGTTGCTGCAAATGACATTATTTCATTCTTTTTTTATGACTGAATAGTATACCAGTGTGTGTGTGTGTGTGTGTGTGTGTGTGTGTGTGTGTGTGTGTATACACCCATATTTTCTTTATCCATTCATCAGTTGATGGGCATTTAGGTTGATCCCACATCTTTGCAATCGTGAACTGTGCTGCGATAAACATTTGGGTACAACTGCCTTTTTTATAAAATGACTTCTTTCCCTTTGCGTTGATACCCAATAGTGGGATTGCTGGATCAAATGGTAGGTCTACTTTTAGTTCTTTGAAGAATCTCCATACTGCTTTCTACAGAGGTTGTACTAATTTACAGTCCCATCAACAGTATATAAACATTCCTTTTTTACCACATTCATGCCAACATCTATTGTTTTTTGATTTTTTAATAATGGCCATTCTGAACAAATGGAAAAACATCCTATGCTCATGGATTGGAAGGATCAACATTGGTAAAATGTCCACACCACCCAAAGTGATTTACAGATTCAATGTAACTTCCATCAAAATACCAGTGTCATTTTTCATACATCAAGAAATGATAATCTTACACTTCATATGGAACTGAGAAAGAGTATGAATAAGCAAAGTAATCCTAAGCAAAAAGAACAAAGTGAGAGGTATCACATTACCTGATTTCAAATTATACTACAGGGCTATAGTGACTAAAACAGCATGGTACTGTATAAAAGTGGAGACATAAACCAATGTAACAGAATAAAGAACCCAGAAATAAAAACCACATAACTATGACCAACTGATTTTTGATGAAGCAGACAAAAATATATGCTGGGGAAAGGATGTTCTATTCATTAAATGGTGCTAGGAAAATTGGATAGCCATATGCAAGAGAATGAAACAGGATCTCTATCTCTCACTATATATAAAAATTAACTCAAGATGAATTACAACCTAAATGTAAGACCTGAAATCATAAAAATTCTGAAAGAAGCCGTAAGAAAAACTCTTGTAGACATTGGCCTAGGCAAAGAATCTACGACTAACACCCCAAAGGCAAATACAGCAACAACAATAAATGGGACTTCATTAAATTAAAAGGTGTCTGCACAGCAAAGGAAATAATCAACAGAGTAAATAGACAACCTACATATAGAATAGGAGAAAATATTCGCAAACTGTGCATCCAACAAAGGGCTGATAACCAAAAGATAGTCTACAAAGAACTCAAACAAATCATCAAGAAAAAAACAAACCCATTAAAAAGTGGGCAAAAGTCATGAACAGAGTTTTCTCAAAAGAAGATAGACAAATGGCCAACAGACATATGTAAATATGCACAACATTACTAATCATCAGAGAAGTGCAAATTAAAATCTCAATGAGATAGCACCCTTACCCTTGTCAGAATGGCCATTATTAAAAAAACATTAAAAGCTTTTTAAAAAACCAAAGATAAAAAAAATAAATAAATAATAAAAGCTTTTTAAAAAGGAGGTGAGGAGAATGGGAATTTGTGAGCAAAAACAGCAGATTAAAACAGATTAGAAAACTGAAAACAGGCTGAGCTACACTTCAAAATATTTCTGCTCTATCACAGAAGAAAAACGCAGCAGCAAGAGCCACATATTAGTTAAAAGAAAGCAATGTTGCATTTCCATTCATGTAGTCACAGATTCATTTAATATTTACGTAACTTTCTACAAAGAATTTTAGCAACGCTTACTTCAATAGCTACAGCATTGAAATTAACAGAACCTAGTATTTTATAGTAGGAAAGTGAAGGGGCTACCTTCTTAGAAGAAAACTTAAGATAAAGATGATATCAATTCCATGCCTTAATTAATTCCAGAATAAAGGTACAAAACTACTCTCTCTCTCTCTCTCTCTCTCTATATATATATATATAATATAGTGTGTGTGTATATATATATACGTGTGTGTATATATATATATATACACACTATACTATATATACTATATATATTATATATACTATATATACTATACTATATATACTATATATATATACACACACTCCATAAATATGCTCATATATATAGTATGTGTATATAGATATAGATATTCTTACTATGTTTGTGCTGCTATAACAGAATACCATAGATTGGGTAATTTTAAAAGAACAGAAATTGATTTTCTCACAGTTCTGAAAGCTGGAAAGTCCATGAACAAGGCCCTGGCATCTAGTGTCTAGTGAGAGCCTTTCCACTGCATCCTCACACAATGGAAAGCAGGACAAAAAGGAGATAAACCCCAGGTCCTCACACAGCAGAAGTGCAGAAGAGGGTGTGCCCGCTGCCCCCCCAAGCCCTTTTCATAACAGCATTAATCCCTTTCCTACACCCCTCCCAGAAGGCCCCATCTCCCAACACTGTACACTGGGGAACAAGTTTCCAACACATGAATTTTGGGAGACATATTCACATCAGAGCATATATATGCATACTTATGGTGCTATAAGATAATTCCAAACTCTACTAGTTTATATAAATACTGAGTGAAAAAGTATTCTCGAGGCAAGAGAGTGAAGAGAAAACATAACGGAAAATATCAGCATCATTACTAGACTCAGCATTTTGGAAACAAGGGTATGTGCTCATTTCCGAAGCCCCAGGATCAAGCAAACTGCCTGGCACACAGCAGATGCTCAAGAACACACCGATCAAAGAACAATTCGATGACTGAACAGCATATCCTGGTTTGACAGGGGCTGTGTCAGAAGCCAGGTGTCCAGCCCCACACTTCTCAGCTCTAGCCTGGGGGGATGGTTCACCATTATGTGAACATGTCAGACACTTTCATAATTTTCAGGTCTTTGTGTTCATGGTTTTCCTTCTGTCTTGAATACCTTTCAGAATAAATAGTACAATGATTAAGAATATGGACTTTGGAATCAGGCAGACCCAGCTGAAATCCCAGCTTTGTCACTCATTAGCCACGTGACTTTGAGATATTTGAGAAATTTATGTAAAATTTCTGAGCCTGTCAACTGTGGACTATAACGATAAGAGTTCAATGAGATAACAAATACAGAGAGCTTCATGGTGCCTGGTACAAACTAAATATCCAACAAATGTAGTTTGCTGTCACTACTTATCTTTCAAAGCCTACAGAAAATATTTTACCTCCTTCCCCACTTTCCCTACATCTCCTCCCTGTTTCCCATTAATCATTCTCAACCTGCAAACCATGGTATTCGAGTCCTTCTGCTAATAATAGTTATGTACTTCTCATTCAACAGTTTATAAATTTTAGGCATACAGAAAACATAATTTACTCATCCCTATTATCTTCAAAATTTAGCCTAGGATCCTAACAAAGCAGTCATGAAAGGAACTAAAAAAGCCATTCATTGTGCTGGTTTTTGTGCCACCAAAATAGTTATCCATGAAACTAAACATGTGCACATGCACACAAACTAAATCATAGTAATTTTAGAGTGCTCTAAATTTCTTTCCAATTAATCCTTTTTTTTTTTTAACGATTCTATTTTCAAACAAGGTTTCCAGTTAATCTTTATGACCTTCTATGGCTTATAAAATTGCTTCTAATGACACCGTAACCGTACGAACAGAAACACAATCTTATGACAGAGACAGAGACAGAACCATGACAGGCTCAATAAATGCATCCCTTACTTAAGTATATGGTCCAGTTCTAAATAAGCTAGAAACTGAATTCTATTTCTTTTCATGACATTCATTTTAAAATCAGACACTGAATCTCAAGGGAAGAAAATAAAATGCTCCAAGACTTATAGGGCCAGTTAATAATCAAAAATGCTTATAGCTGCCAAGACCTGAAAGGTTTCCACCTGAACTTAACCCCACCACCAATCCCTACCCCACCCACCCCAGCTATACACACCCCTGCAAGTTATCTGCGCCTAAGGAAAGGAACATACAAAGTTTTTGAAGCATGGTGAGACATTAATTACATTTTTTATGAATATATAATATGGCTAATCAATTCTCTACTTACAAGTCCCTTACTTTATTTGTAGGTTATTTTCAGTATTACAAGAGTGGATTATATAATTAGTTAGGTTTTCAGACCCTTTGCGGAGTCCTCCATCTTCCAGATGTTGGCATTTAAGGACTTGGTCTGCTTTATTAGCACATCCACAGAAAGGCAAATGAAGGAAGAGAAAACAAATAGAAAGAAATCTTCCATTTTGTTCCTTGAGGGAGTTCTTGTACCTTTTTTAAAGATGTAGCATTACCGCCCATTTAAACATGAATGTTTTTGCACATTCTAACATCTCTAAAATGCATTCTGGGATGCATTCAGAATGTATTCTAGAGTCAATGGTTTTTGGCACTGTGTCAGAATTTAATGGCAATGTTTTTGGTGGTATATAAAATAATGATGCTTCTTACATTTAATCGCATCACGAATGCAATTAAAACCAGTATTTAGGCTATACTTCTTATTATTTTTGACCAATACCATGAATATTTGTGAGTTGTTATAAGGTTTATAAATAAACCAATTAAAGTTTGTGAAATTAAGATGCCAGGATAAAAGATAGAAGGTATTAACAGAGAATGATGAACATGTTTTCTAACAAAAACTAATGTTTATATTTAAAAGCCATGATCTTCTTGTCATGTCATGAAAGAAGAGATGAGGCCAGGTGCAGTGGCTCGTGCCTATAATCCTTGCACTTTGGGAGGCTGAGGCAGGAAGATTGCTTAAGGTCATGAGTTCGAGACCAGCCTGGGCAACATGGTGAGACCCCATCTTTACAAAAAATAGAAAAATTAGCCAGGCATTGTGATGCACACCTGTAGTCCCAGCTACTCAGAAGGCTAAAGTAGGAGGATCACTTGAGCCCAGAAGTTTGAAGTTGCAGGTAACTATGATCATGACCTCATGCCCAGGTAAAAAAATGCAAGAGATCATTTCTCCAATAAAAATAAAAAACCAGATGATATTAAGATGATCATTAATGATCACTGGAGCCAATGAAGAACACAGTTCCCGAAATAGTGTGAAGAACAACAAATTAAACAAAACATACCCAATGAGCCACATGCAATGAGAAAGATCACACAGAATGGGGAAATATCCCCAGGGGAATGGTGGTAGGTGTCATAGAAGACTCATTGTAGCAGTCTCGAAGGCTGAGGAAGAGTGGCCCAGGTGGAGGAGGTAAGACAGTCCTAGCAGAGAAAACGCCAATATGCAAAGGGTCAAACACATAAAAAGTGCCAATACTGTGAATGTGGAAAAAGGGGTAATGACAGTTGAAAGCCTAGAGAGAGAAGTGGTGGCCACATAGTAAAATATAGTTTAGGCCATTTTAAATAATGATTACCAGCTTCCTCGCTCCATTAATTTCAGCTGGAAGACTCAAATGATTTTTTTTTTTTTAGATCTCCATTTTGATAGGGCTATGATTGGCCTTATGGCTTAGAGCAATGTCAAGGTGTTATAGGTAGCTGTAAGATTGTCAATGCCTTCTTTAGATGTGACACACTAGAATTAAAATGAAATCCCTCTTCACATTATTTTTGTTAATCAACCCATGTGCTTCAGCATTATGATTCAGCAGCTACGAGCTTTTAAAATTACACACTTGTCAGGCAAGCTAAAAAGAACTTGTGAATAAAATTATGAATGAAATCCAAAGAAGACCCATTAAATCTGCTCCCAAGTATAAAAGCCAAAGAATTTATCCATTAGCATCTGAATAATAAGTGCCAACACAGCAAGCTGTCATCTGAAACTCTTGGCAGCTTCTTTCTTTCAGCACTGATGAAGCAGGAGCCATAAGGTATGGTTGTGTAAGGAGATAATTAGAATTCTCAGTTCCCCAGAGATCATCAGCCCCAAGAGAAGAATAAGGTGCTATTTTATTACACAGTAAGTTCTACCATTACATAAACTGTATGTTATACAATAACTTCTTATACAATACTACTATGAATCAAGAACTGAGGTTTTCCCCACTAGGAAAGCAGCTCAAGGGGAAGATGAAATTTTGTCTCCTTATTCATTGAAGTATCCCTAGTGACAGGCACAAAGGAGACGTTCAATAAGTATTCAGTAAATATAAGAATAAAAAGAAAAAAAAACATTAGAAATTGAAGTATTGTATATGCATTCCTTCATATATAAGCCCTACACATTATGGGGCAAGTCCTATTCCTTTTCTCATTTTGCCAAACAAAAAACCAAGGCTTGGAGAAGCAAAGTAACTTAGCTGAGGTCACTTGCCAAGTGGCAGAACAAAGCCATACTGTTGGTTTCACGCCAGGGTCTCCTGCTTAGCCTCCAAGCTTCCCCTTCCATATCTAGATTGATGTCTTGTTTTATGACTATGCTTAAGGCAAATCTCAAGAGGTCTGTGGCATTTGATTTAGAAAAAACTCAGGAAAGGCTAAGTGAAAGAATCTCAGTAACCCATCAGCAAACACTGAGTTTCCAGCAGATAACACGCTGCCTATGAACCTCAAGAAGCAGAAAATCGACGGGAAAAATTAAAGGAACCTGAAAAATAACAGAATATGCCACCCCAAAATAAACTACAATGTGTAGGGATTGTTTTGAGCTAAATGTTGTTGAGAGAAAGGAGAAGCAAGAAAAGCTCTCTGCCTGCCCCCCCCATTTGCCTAAAAGGACACAAATTTATGTGTCCTTCCCCACACCCCACCCCACCTTACCAGGAAGGATCAAAAGTTAATCACCTGAGATAACTTCTGACCCTTGTCAGCCCAGAAAGGGCATCAGAGAGAAATCTACATGACAAAGTTTACTAGTAATAACTAGCCTTTACCCACCACTAGTTTCCCCTATATTTTGCCTCCCCACAATTTGACTCAAAGTCTTTTTTCATTATCTTGTCACTTCCCTAAAAATGTATTGTTCTTTGCTGAAGATGCTATATAAGCCGCAGTTCTAAGCCACCTCTTTGAAAGTTACTTTTTCCTTTAGTTTTCTTGCATGGATAGTATACACGCATGTTAATAAACTTGTTTTTCTCTTGTTAATCTATCTTTTGTTACAGACAGCTAGGAACTCAGAAAGGTAGAGGGAAAATTCTTTCTCTCCTACAAACCTCAGAGATAAAAGACAATTTGGGAAGAAATTTTTAGCATTTATAAGTTCTGTTATTTGAGTCTCTTAAATTTTCTCGATTATTAATTTCTTTTTTTACACTATTACTTTTCTTCTATTGACCTTTTACAATTATTTCACAAATCATATATAAGCACATTGTTTTAATTGTAAGAGGTAATATTTCATTTCATTAAATCTAAACCAAAGCATACCAGAATGTTTCAAAGAATGATTTTCCACACAACTAAGTCATGACTGCCACCTGCCCGACAGTGATTACAAGGTGCCATCCCGATTGTAGGAAGGTTAAAATATGACAGAAAAATGTGTCTCTAACAGTTGATGGAAAAAGAGAAGGAGGGAGAGAAAGAGAATCTCAAGAACAGAAGAATCTTATGCTTCTAAGATTTCTAAAAGCCTTATACATAATGGAATACAAAGGAGAAGCTCAATAAATACCAATGGAAAACAAATATTAATAGAATAATTACTCATTTGCTTTGAAATGCTATGAATGTAGATGACTTCCTTTTTTAAAAAAATTAATCTATAATAATATCTAAGGTAAAAAAATTTTTGATAGAAATGTGTATTGAATCTTTTTTTAAAAAAAAATAAAGGACCAGATAAACTAAAAAAAAAAAAAATGGGGACATTTCTAACCCTTGGGTGTGCTGACATTTCATGAGAGACTACATATTTAAATTTAAAAAATAAATAAATAAAATGGAAAGAATGTATGGGTGATAAAGGTTACTTCACATAAAGATATGACTTAGTGCATGGGACCTCTGCAAATGCTGAAAGGTTCCAAAGAAAAACAAAGAATAGTTTTAGTTGCATGGGGAATGGGGCAGACACTCACCATAGATGACTATAATTGTTGCAATTGTGTATTTTCATATTATAGTCAATATACTATTCCATACTACATATGGCAAATTAATCTTAATGTACACTGTATCCATCAAAAATCAAAAATAAATCAGCTAGTATAAAGCTTGATGTCAAACTCGGTTTACTTCAAATGTATGTTGAGTCTCTGTGTGTATGTATGTATTTGCATCAGAGGAAAATAAAGTGAAGCTGTAAGGACTTTAAGTTGTCAAAACAAAGAACAAAGTAAAAACGGTTTCCAGATCAAATAATATACTTCCTGCTAGAAAAGAGTGAGAAAGCAAAAATAAAAAATGCTGATATAGTGTCATGGTTATACATGCAAGGACTTCCTGCTTTTTCTGTACTAGTAGAAAGCATGAGACAACAAAAGTTTTTGGCTGGAAATTTCAGCAAGGTTATGGGGAATACCTACAAAAGATTTTGATAAAACTATATTTAATAGAAGCTCAACTGGGTGTAAGTTTTGGGGAATATACTGTATAGGGAAAAGAAGGTTTAGACATGTAGCGATCAGGCTTAATGGCAAATGACATATCAATTATGGAATAAGTAGAAGCATAGGCCCACCTCTAGATTAAATATATTATTTCCTAGTACCATGGGACAAGGCAGGGAGAGAATTTGATGAACACCTATTTTAGGGATCATAAAGCAACATAAAAGAAATCACACACCTAGTCCTTATCTCTGACTACCAAATGGGAAAATCTCACAAGGACAAATGAACTGAGTCTAACCCTAAAAATAATATAATGGATTCACCTATTGTAACTGTCCCGCACTTTCTCATTATTCTTCCTTGTAGAGCAAAAAGAAGTAGACACAGATATAAAACTGGACTGGAGCTCCCATTCTGCCACTATTAGCTGCAACTCAGCTCTGTCAGGGCTGTAAGATCTATCTGCAGTACTCAACAAATAATAAACACTTAATATATATCTGTAGTTTTTAAAAGTCAATCTCTGGGCCTCAATTTTCTCATCCATCTGCTTATTCAACAAGTTTTACTGTACTTGACATTTTTATGAAGTTGGCATAAGGGCACTGAAAATAGAAATATTGTACCTGCCCTCAAACAGCCCAGAGTTTAGTGGGAGAGACAGATCATTAACAGAACATTGTATAAGAGAAATAAAACAAAGCTGTAAGAATAAACCTAGGATTGGCAAGACTTCAGGGCCAAATTAATTCATTTAGCCAAGTCTACTTTGAAATTTCTCACCAAAATTGGTATTAATCTAATGTCTTAATATATAACTACCACCAACTGTCTTGAATAAATTAGAATTTCTGAATAAAATTAATTATAAAATTGATTCACTCAAGTTTTAAAGTAAGTTATTCAAAAGGATCAGAGCAAAAGGGAAAATGCCATGTACCTGAATCACATCCAAGACTTTTTTTTTTTTTTTTTTTTGAGACAGAGTCTCGCTTGTTGCCCAGGCTAGAGTGAGTGCCATGGCATCAGCCTAGCTCACAGCAACCTCAAACTCCTGGGCTCAAGCAATCCTGCTGCCTCAGCCTCCCGAGTAGCTGGGACTACGGCATGCGCCACCATGCCCGGCTAATTTTCTATATATATTGGTTGGCCAATTAATTTCTTTCTATTTATAGTAGAGACTGGGTCTTGCTCTTGCTCAGGCTGGTTTCAAACTCCTGACCTCGAGCGATCCGCCCGCCTCAGCCTCCCAGAGTGCTAGGATTACAGGCCTGAGCCACCGCGCCAGGCTCAAGACTTTTTTTAATAGCAACCTTTTCAAATACCCACTGTTGGCGACATAAATTCAATTCAATTCTTATAAAATGTAATAATTTCTAATCATGAGGCCTACATTTAAGACGACTTCCTTCAGGGAAAAAAAACTGTATGGATATATTGAGTTAGCACCTATATGAGTTGGCAGGGTGCAGGGAGGGAGTCTGTTTTGCACTAAGAGAAACTACCTAGTTGTAACTTCTATTCATAGCTTCTGTTTGGTGTACTCGGTGTCAATGATTTCATTTTTTTATTTTTTTTTATTTTTAGAGACAGGGTCTCACTCTGTTGCCCAGGCTGGAGGCAGTGGTGCAATCACAGCTCACTATAACCTCAAAATTCTGGGCTCCAGCAATACTCCCACCTCAGCCTCCAGAGTAGCTAGGACTATAGACATGCACCAATGCACCACTACCCAGCTAATTGTTTTGCTTATAAAGATGGGGTCTTCCTATGTTGCCCAGGCTGGTCTTGAACTCCTGGCCTGAAGCAGTCCTCCTGCCTCAGCCTCTCAAAGCACTGAGATTACAGGTGTGAGCCACCACCACCACACCTGGCCTTGAGTCACTGATTTCTAAGAAATGTTACAAGTAATCTCCCAGTAAAAAAAAAAAAAAAGAAAATGTTCATATACACAAAATGTGCATATAAATTTAAGAAATAAAGTATATATTTAAAAATACACTTAATGCCTTGTCTTCTCTTCTCGAAGAATTCGGGTATGCCAGAGCAAGGTGGGGGTGTGTGCGCTGACAGGTAAGGAGGGAGTCACCATGGGCCACAGTGAGGTGTCAGAGCCAAAGAAAGGTGAACAAAGAAAGGTGAAGGGGCTGCCCTCCATGGGATGTCAGAGCTCTACTGGGGGAGGGAGGATAGGGTCGCTCTCATTAAGAAGTTGTGGGGATTAAATAATATGGAAAGCACAATGTCTAGCACAGAGTATGCAAAGTCCATGGGGCAGGGATCCTTACTTTTGTTTTCAACAGGGTTTTGTTCATTGCTGTCGCCTCAGGGCCTAGATGACCATGGAATAAACATTTGATCATATTTGATAAATTGATAAATATCATTATTAACCCTCTATTCAATAACTGGAATTATGATAAGTTAAAGGAGTTGGAAAAAAAGTAACTAAAAAGAAAACCAGAAAATAGGAGGGTCCTGAAAGCCAGAGGAGAAGATTTAAGATGTACCAATCAGACTGAGCACGCAAACTGGCTCGCTCCTTTCTGAGGAGCTCTTTGAGGTATCGATATTGATACATGGAAACTTAAAGGAGAATGAATGGCATCAGTGAATCCAAGCTGGCAAATCTGAGAAGACATAAAGCAGACGTGATCACACTTGCAGTAAAACGCCAGAGAGAGAAAAACTACAAATCACAGCGAGCACAGTGGAAGGCTACAGTGTCAATGCATTTATTGTTGGAAGACAATTCTCCGTTTGTCTCTTGCATTTCTGTCCATCTTGTGAGGGAAGAATGGACTGCCTTTGTGTGTGCGACTGCCTTTTCAAGGGTATTTGTATAATGAAGAGACTTGGGAGATAGATTGTGTCCCCCTCTGGAGCAAAGAGCAGTTGCCCTTGCAGGGGGCTCCTCTGTATACCGTTGTGGTGGCTTCTACGTGTGAACGCACAGTAGCAGTCAAGCGTGAGACGCTTGTACTTTCCCGTCCCATAAACGCCGGGGGATTACCCAGGTGAGGAAGGGCAGCACGTAAAGCACTAGTCGAACGTGCATATTGTTTCCCAGCCCTTCTCCCTGTCTGTGGTCTAAGCAAAATAGAATCCCAGGAGAAAAGAAATCACAGCCTTGATTAAGGAATTAGAGGTAGCAGGGGTAGTTAAGGGAAGCAGCTTCTCAATAAAACCAACAGCCACACGTGGCCAGTGAAGGCAGCACACGTTGCTCCGAGAACCCAGCTACTCTAGCCACCGTGACGGTGACTGAACCCACTGCACAGACTGATGGCCCTTGGTATGCGGTCCCGGCATTACCAACACCTTCCTTTCCACCCCACAGGAAGCTCAGGACCAAAATCAATCCACATTCATGTGCAAGGCCTCCAGGTACTCCCAGAGGAAACTACACTCTTTAGGGCTATTTGTCACCAAGGAGTGCAGTAGGAGTTTATGCCCCCTGACAGCTAAAGCTTTCACCATAGAGGAGATCCTTTAGCTGACCAAGTCAGAAGCCTCACTCCCAACAGTCCTGGCTGTGGTGTTATCATACCTCTGCCTGCAAAGGGGGCTGAGAAAATCTCACAAAATATTAGGGCCTTCCAAGAGCCTTCCCAAGTAAAAGTTCTTGGGAGTATGAGTACAGATTCATGCTCCGTTTCTCTGGCAGTCAAGGAAATGTGCTCTTAAGTCCCCTAACAGAGGCGCAATGCCTTATTGGACTCTTTGGGTACAGGACACAGGAAGTGGCTCACTTTGGCATTCTACTTGGTGCTTTATATGGGTTCATCTACAACACAGCACCCTTTGAGTGCAACCCGAACAAGGAGGCCCCACTGCAAACTGTTCACCAAGCTGTGGCACGCCCCTAGCCTCTGGGGCTCCACTCCTCACGGATGACCTCTGAGCGGCAGGTCCCTGTGACTGAGGATTTTATCACTGGAGCACTGAGTGAATGGAGTCATCTCTAGCCAGTGGCATCCCCTGAGGATGTGGACCCATCACCTCCCTGATGTGGCTACCAGGTACATCCCTCTTCAAAAGTAGCTGTGCGCTTGCTGCTGGGCTCTTGTTAAACTGCCTGACCCATAGAGGCCTTGTGACTGTCTGGCCCAGGTGTCCTCAAACTACAGCCCGCAGGCCACATGCAGCCCGCCGAGGACATTTATCTGGCCCGCCAGGTGTTTTTGCCGCCCGCTGCCTGTCCTGCTTAGCAGCCGACTAGTCCCGGGCCCACAGTGCGCATGTGTGGAACGTGCGCTGCACTCTCCAACGGCCCTCCAACGGTCTGAGGGACAGTGAACTGGCCTCCTGTTTAAAAAGTTTGAGGACCCCTTGTCTGGCCCGATATGCCCATCTGGGGGTAGACCAACTCAGACTCAATAAGTATCAGGGTGGGAAAGGTCCACTAAGCCTACCGCGTCAAACAAAAATGATACACTCAAGGACCAGCCGGGCTTTTCCCAGTGGCATCTCAGATTTACAGCAAAAAGTCTAGCCACCCCTTGCAGGGGAAACTTTACTCCTACTCGGGCACCTAAAGCAGTCTCTGGGTCACTCAGCTCTCAGTTTATAGAAGTCCCTCTAAATTGCCTGAGGGTGGTTCACTGATGTGGTTCAGCTAAGCCAAACCCCTCTGTCCACTGGGCTGCTGCAGTTGTTCAATCTTAACACCAGCTATGCAGAATCAAAAACAGACATAGTGGCTCTGCTCAACAGCCAAAGCTCAAAGCCACTCTCATAGATCTCGCCAATATCTGCCTTGATGAACCTTATTATATTTTCACTGGCTCTTGAACTATATTACTGGTGTACTATCTCAGGCTGGCCTCATCCAGCTGCTTGGAGTATTACTGATGGTACCCCTGATTAAATTCTGTATGAGACAAATTGAACAGATTTGGTCAGAGCCTCTGTCAATCTGACTAATCGGAGTAGCTGACAGAGTGAGGTATTCATGTGAAAATTCATCAGAAGCCAAGTAAATATAGACACAAGTGTAGATGCTGTCAGGAGGTAATTCTCCATGGTTCTCTCATGGTTTTGCATGTCTTCTAGGTAAGGTATTGACTGTTTTTGTTCCAGACTATCTTTTCAAGGGGAGTTTGGAAGACAGGCACAGTGTTACCACTGGAGCAAAAGGCAGCCATACTTAATAAAGAATGCCTCCGTCCAGGGCATTTACTTCTCATTAAGAAAAATTGGAGATTCATAAGCTCTGAGTTTCTTTGCAACCTATAGGTGTTATCTGACCCTCTTCGTATCATCCTATGGGAAATAAGGTCCAGAAAACTGGCCCCAAAATGCTAATCCTCTGATTGCTACTGCTGTGAGTAATGAACTGTCCTTCATCTCTGACTCAGGAGTGTCATGTCTTCTATACCAGTATCCATGTAAGCTTGCAAGTGGGGTAAAATCTGAAGCTGTTCACAGTTCTTAATATTTATAGCACCACACACACAATTTATCATGCTTTTAGGCACAAGAATGAGCTATATATAACCACTTGTGAAACCCTCATAGAAGAAAAATGTTAATACATTTAATAAAGAATGCTCCCTGTACCCCTCTATTCAGCCCTTCTCCCATCCACAAATATCATCAATATTTGCAAATGCTCAGTTTTATTACCTGTAGCCATGCCATTCGAACTTTATAAAATTTCTAATATTTTACTTTCAAACATGAAATAAACATGAGTGAAATCAGAGAGAGCTGAGGAATACTAGAAAATTGACTACAAAAGATTTTATTTCAAAAATTTTAGGGAATAAAAGCACTGATACCTAAAATATTGTCTCTTGAGAATTTGTAGTTGTTTTAATATCAATTTTTCTCAAAATCTAATACTCCAGTTTATGCTATAAATACTGTATCAGCAGAGGATAAATATTATAGGAGTTGCATTTCTGAAATGTTTAAGAATACCATGGTTTATAGAAACAGTAAACATGTCAGAAGAATACATATTCAGGCTTGCGGGTAGAAAACATATGTCTATGTCAACAAGATTGCTGAAAATGACAGCTGATTTCCTTTCCTTCCATAAGACAATATCAACTACCCCATAAAGCACGAGGCACTTTTGTTCACATCATAAACTACCAAGTCAAAATACGTGCATATGAGTGTAGCCATGGAATATGTCTCAGTAAATGTCAGTTATCGTCATCATAAATTTTAACAGTTCATTATAAACAAAACCCAGGAACAAGATTCAAAATTACATTATTTTAAAGACAGGTCATCTTCCATGATTGATTTCTGTACATAAGTGAGGTAGGGGGCTACTATATAGTAATAACTTTTAAACTGCATAAGAAAAAATCATTTTCTCATTCTTTGGGAATTTTTTAACCTAAAGGCAACTAAAATGTAACTGAAGTAAATCCCAGACATGGTATCATTTCATTTGTAAATATTTCAGCATATATCTCTAAAAGTAAGAGTTCTTAATAAAAAAGAAAAAAAAAACATAACACCATTATCACATCCAAAAAATTATTGCTTAATATTAACATCAAATATGCAATGTGTTCAAATTTCCTCTATTGTCACAAAAAAATTCTTTTCATACTTGGTTCATTCAAGTAAGGTCTACATATGTCTCTTAAAACTCTTAATCCAGATTCCCCTTCAATTTCTTTATTGTTTTTCTTGCAATTTCTTTGTCAAAGGAACTAGGCTGTCCCACATTCTGGATTATGCTGATTGTGTCCAATGGTATCATTTGGTTATCTTCCTCTATTCCCTGAATTCCTGGTAAGCTAATAGTTTGGGTTTGTTATCGATATTTTTTTTTTTGCCTCCCAGCTGTAAATCCACTCTTCCTTGCCAGCTCTGCAATAGTGGAGCTGACTCCTTAGTGAGCTGT